>NC_070616.1:11140000-12390000 GCF_027172205.1 Podarcis raffonei | reverse complement strand
CTTGTGGTTAAGGTCAGCTGTCAGAGACATGCCTTCTCCTTCTCAAGCATTCCCACTCTCTTTGAAAAGGGGAAAGCTTTGAAGGCACCACTCCGCCGCACACAACATTTTGTTGCGAGGGAAGGGGCTCTCTTGCGTTCTGACTCACTAGTGAGCTGTTTTTCTCACTTCTCATGAACATCAGATTTGGAATGAAAGGAAATCGATTAAAGGTAAAGACAAATCTAGAGGCAAATCCTCCCACAAGGTACATAACACAACTTCTATTGACTTCATGGGAATGTGGTGCATATACTTGAATTTAGTGCTTAAATAAAATGGACAGAGATATGGGAGGAAACATGGTAGTGCGACGCAGCAATGGATCTCAGCACAGCTGGGGGATTTCTGCCAATACACGTCCCCTGCTATTTAGAGTGTGCAAAAAGTAAGGGAATCTCTTGGGTAGACGTGGAAGATACGGTGAGGTGACTGGTGCATAGCAACATTGCAGAGTGACGCCGTTCCTGGACTCGTTTTTGTCGTGCATGAAACCAGCAAACATGGAACAAGGCAGTGGATGAATTAATCAGAGAATTTGATCAGCTGCCATCCATTGATCTTACGGCCAAACACTTTTAAATTAAGCAAGTTGCAGAATCGTCTTTTCCTTGGCAAGCTGCTGTCTGGTTTTGTGATCTGGAGTTCATGGGCTGGCTTGGTGGTGGTGCTTTCAAGAATCTCAAGTCTTTGCTAGTCCTACTTGCTGGGAGAGCCGCCACAAGGCAGAATACATAGTGCTGGGCTAGATACAACCAACTTTGTATTCAGCATGTATTCATGGGATGTATGAAGAGAAAGGTGCTGGGGCTGAAACTCCCTAGAAACTGGAGTCTATGGCTCAAAATCTTTCTCCGCCCTCCACCCCTCAGTCATGGATCCTCAGACATCACTTCCTTGTTAACAAGCTTTACTGGTGATATAAAAACCATAGCAGTTAAATTTTGATATGTGATGTTTGGCCGGCTGTGGCTTTGAAAAGCTGCTAGCTTTTCAGATGAAGCACTGAAATTGGTTTTGTTGTGAAAAGCTGTATAGATGTAGGTACGTAAAGAGGACAGGACGTTGTTGTTGTTGTTGTTGTTGTTGTTGTTGTTGTTGTTGTTGTTGTTGTTACTAGGTGTGTCCAGCTTGTTTTCTACACTCTTGTAGTAGAGATATTATAAGGACCAGAAGATAGGCCTTCTCTACCCCATTTGTACACCAGCCTGTTGCTCTCTTGATGTTTTGGAATGCAACTCCCATCAGCTTTAGGATATCAGGCTGGCAAAGGTTGGGCCTAATGGAATTGCCCCTGTTGTGGGATTGGTTGAATTAGTTCATAAGAAAGGGAAAGCAACTCTGTGTCTTCTTGATTAGCTGAAAGGGAAGAAATTGGCCAAAAGGGTCAAGTTCAGCAGAACAAGTTCCTATACAGTGGTGCCTCGCAAGACGAAAATAATCCGTTCCGCGAGTCTCTTTGTCTAGCAGTTTTTTCGTCTTGTGAAGCAACCCTCTTAGCGGATTAGCGCTATTAGCGGTTTAGCGGCTTAGCATCTATTAAAGGCTTAGCGGCTAAAAGGCTATTAGCGGCTTAGCGGCTTAGAAAAAGGGGGGGAGCGAAAAAAATCGCAAGACTCGCAAGACGTTTTCGTCTTGCGAAGCAAGCCCATAGGGAAATTCGTCTTGCGAAGCACATCGAAAAAACGGAAAACCCTTTCGTCTAGCGGGTTTTTCGTCTTGCGAGCATTCGTCTTGCGGGGCACCACTGTACAAATAAAACCCACATTTATTGTGCCTTGTCTCTAGAACCTGAAAACCCTGAAAGGTCAAAGAATGTATTAGTTGTGATATTCAGTAGTTATTCACAATGTCAAAAGTCATGCCAAAAAGGTAGATCTAATGCAATACTAGTGGAGGCATGCAGCCTTAAATTATCTTGCCTTACCCAAGGAAATAGGGGGATGTCATTTATGCAAGTTTGTATTGACCTGCGACTTCATGGAGAGGCTTGTAATAACTTTGCATGAGAGGTGGCAAGGAAAGAATGGTTCAGTTAAGGGATTTAAAACAATGAGGTCTATTTACTTTCCCCACCTGAGTTTTCAAATTTTATCTTTTTTGGGGGGCAGGGGGCGAGAGAATCCGGGCATGGTTAAAATTATGGTTCCTCTTTCTTTTTCATTGATAGAGGGAGCTTGATGCCACAGCGACAGTGTTGGCAAACCGCCAAGATGAAAGTGAACAATCAAGAAAGAAGCTTATTGAACAAAGCCGTGAGTTCAAGAAAAACACTCCAGAGGTAAGCTGTGATGTTAATTCCACAAATCTCTACTTCCCAGAATATTAACAGACCCACAATTTTTCCCCCATTGAAACAAAGTTGTGTGTCTTGTACTTGCAGATTATTCATTGGAACTCATATTTTAAGCTTGGGGTATATATAACTTTGTGTGTGTGTGTGTGTGTGTGTGTGTGTGTGTGTGTGTTTCTGACTTGACTAGAAGCAGTCTAAACTATAACACTGCCTTTATTCACATTGTGGAATCAGCACACATATGAGAGAGAAAAAATTATACTGCTTTTATGTTCCTGTAGAAAACATCCATAAAATTAATTAATGATATAATGCCACTCAAACTGAGCAGATTCAAAATTGTAATGACCTTTTTGTTGTACCTAGGAAAATAATAATATATTAATAGACAGCTCTTTGGGCATGTTAAAAGTAGCTTTTCTGTTACACGCATAATATTTAATGTTAGGGACATGTTTGCTATAGAGTTGTTGTATCTAAAAGCATATATTTATTAAAGCTTTCACTTGGTTTGAAAGTATAATTTAAAGTACAATAAGTGTGCTTTATTGACACACACACACACACCCCCCTCACCGCAACATAATTTCAGTTGACATGCCTTTGGCTATTGGAAAAAGTTCTGATATATTTATACAGCATATAAAATTAACATGGCATTTTAAAAGTTGCACTTACTAAATAATAGGTTAAATAAACATGCTAAAACAGATCTCAATCAATTTAGGATGTCAGAAAAATTCAAATAAAACTTGTCCAGAAAATTCACACCAATGAAATCACACAGAGTTGGCAGGGGGCATTGCCCCACTCCACCCCCACCCCTCTTTTGGCCATATTTACCTTGCTTTCTGCATCCATTTGAAGTTAACTATTTCATCATTGGCTACTGTTAAGAATCCGTTAAGGCAGTGCTTAATGCTCTGGGGATGTTTTCACTCCATGAATGTACGTAATGATTATGTGCTATGTAGGTTAACAAACCATAGTGAATTCATCTCTCAGCTGCAGCATTTCATAAAGTGAATTTTACCAAAGTGATTTTTACTAAGGTCCTGTGACCAATTGAAAATGTGGAATATCTATGGCATGGTAAAAGTAGCTCCTCATGTTAGCTTTATTGCATCAGGTAAGATTACAATCTTTTCTGTATGGGCAGAAGGCACATTTGCCTTCTGTGTAGTGGTGTTGAGATTGCAAAGATCAACAAGTATAGAATGGGAAGTGTTTTGCTATCTTGGTTGAGTAAATGTGTTGTGCAAGCATGAGCATAGCCCACTGTTTTTCATTTCGGTACCTTTCAGAAAGTAGCTGAGCTACAGCTCAGTGGAAGAGCATGTATTTTGCACATTGAAGGTCCTTGGTTCACTTTCCTGCATTTGTACTTCAACAAAACTTGCGTGGTGGGCTGGAGATATTCCTGTCTTGAATCCCTGGATAGCTGCTGCTAGTGAGGGTTGCTAATACCGGACTAGACAGACCAGTGTAAAGAATTCATGTGTTCCAAAGTCTGTTTGCCTAGCAAAGTGCTTGATTTTCAAGATGTAAATTCTGAAATTCCTTGACTTTTAAAAATACTACTTTCTGGCTGCTGTTCTGAGTTGTGAAATGGACCACTTGATTTAACTGAGAGAATTGTAGAAGACAGCTTTGGTGATGAGGAGAAGAGTAAAACACTTTTAGTACTGGGAGTGGGGGGAATACTAAAATAAAAGAGTCTCTAACAGTGGCTAATTTGTGGCTTTCAAGATATTGTCAGACTACAGCTTCTATTGTCTCTGACCTTTGGCTGTACTTATTGTGACTGATGAGAGTTAGAGACCAACAGCACTCAAAGGACTACAGACCCACCCCCCACCCCTCGCTGCCCTAACACAATAGCAAAAACCAAACCAACTGTTTTGATACCATAATTCACAGCTAGTGAATTTGCGGTGAACTTTCACAATGATGACAGAGACAATGTCATCTAGACAAAGTTGGATGCAATAAGGTAGAATAAAGTATTTATATTTATCCTATACTTTTTGAGTGTTTGCGTTACACAGATCTGTTGTTTGGAACATGAACAAATATTGATTTGTGTAGCCGAAGCTATTACAAAAACACAAACTATGTAAAGAGATTGCATGTAATGTGCCCACATGAGATTAAACAAAACAACCTTTGTATATTGCAGCTTCTGTCTGTTGTTCCTTACATGAGCCTGCTGCATGTTAGGATTCAGAAGGCCCAAAATAATAAAGTTGCACACATTTTGTGTTGTTGTTTTGGTGTGGAGTTGTTTGCAAATAATGTAATGGAGAACCTATTTGCTCTCTCTGCAAAGGGGTTTCACCCTTTTGACTTAACGAGTTTTGTTATTAATCTATATACCGTATTATACACACTTCTTTTAAGAGCTAAACATTGAAGTGGGGCCAATTAAAGAATCAGAAGAGACCTGTCTCAGCTACAGCATGCTTGATAATGTAGTTACTTCATGCAAAGACTGAAGACGCAACTCAGGCAGCAAGAACCGACAGGGCCATCTTGTGCTCTCTCAGGTGATTACAGGCACCAGTGGGTAGCAGCTCTCATTGCCACAGCCAGGGAAGGTATCAGAAGAACTGCTTAGGCCAACAGAAGCATTCACAAGGCCTGACACTTTGCTGTTGCCGAAACGGATGGCACTGCGAACTTTGGGTGTTCCAAACTAAATGTGAGTTCCTTGTCAAACTGAACTCAAACATTCAGTGAACCACTGAGATGAATTATATTTCTAAGATTTTTATCCTGTTACTTTATGGAACCAATTTCAACATAGTTAATGCATTTACAACGTAATTCTGTGCATGTTTTCTCAGAAGAAAGCCTACTGTGTTCAATGGAGTTTCCTCCTTTGTAAGAAACGTTACCACTGAGTTATGCCTCTTCCTCAAAGTAGATTATCTTAACTGCTGTATATAATGTTTCTATGAACTATTCCCTAAAAAGAATTTCTCTTTGCCTTTTACTCCAGCACACGAGAGTCAGCATATACTAGTAGGGCTTTAAAGCATGTATCTAAAGTGAAATAAAGGAAAATAATGACATTAATTTTTTTAAATGGGCAGACTATGTGTAGGTTCTAGGGACGCAGGTGGCACTGTGGTCTAAACCACTGAGCTAGGACTTGCCGACTGGAAGGTCAGCAGTTTGAATCCCCGCGATGGGGTGAGCTTCCTTTGCTCAGTCCCAGCTCCTGCCAACCTAGCAGTTCGAAAGCACGCCAAAGTGCAAGTAGATAAATAGGTACTGCTCCGGCGGGAAGGTAAACAGCGTTTCCATGCGCTGCTCTGGTTTCGCCAGAAGTGGCTTAGTCATTCTGGCCACATGACCTGGAAAAACTGTGGACAAATGTCGGCTCCCTCTGCTAGTAAAATGAGATGAGCGCCACAACCCCAGAGTCGTTTGCAACTGGACTTAACTGTCAGGGGTCCTTTACTTTTTTATGTATAGGTTCTACTCCTGTTTCCAACAAGCAGGATGGAGTCCTAGGCATTTGACCGTTTGTTTGTTTGCTTACTTAAATATTTATAGATCATACATTTCTTTTAAAAAAACACACATCAGAAAAAGTAGTATACAGCATACATTAACTTTAATAGAACAAGTAAAAACTGGTTAGAAGAAACTGAGTTAATGAGAACTTGCATTCCTGTTTGCATATGCTTGAAGTTGCAGTAGATGGAGACTGGGACGAGCTTTGCTATACTGCTAGATTTGCACCAGGGGAAATCATTTCCCAGTTTAGGCACTACCGTGAAGGTTAGTATCAATTCCTTGAATTGTTGGGGGTGGCGGATAGTAAACTTAGGTGAAATAGGACCCAAGCCGTGTGGCCCAGTCAGCAAGCCCCATTCAGAAGCCTGGTGGGCCACATGTTGGAATTATAAATTAAATTACAGGGTGGTACAGATGCACAAATGCCGGGTAGGTTGCTGGTCTGCCAGTCAGTAAAACTCCTCATTTCAAAATGTTTATTGATGTAAATGGTGTTGGCAACAAACATGGCCTTCAAGGCAGTCCATTGGGTTATTTTATAGAGCCTACAAAGCTGTAGCTAAGTCTCTTTAATATCCTGGTTTGTCCTGCTTGAATCTTGGTGGCCCACAATGGGTGGGGAGAGAGGAAAGGTGTTTCAGACAAGGTCGTGACAGAGCTTTAATTTTTCAGCTGCCTTGTTGATTTCTATGCAGCAGACAGACAGTGACAGTCAGTGTTGGAGTATCTGGGTGAACTCCTTAGGATTGTTTCCCTCTCACATTTTTCCATGTCTTGTCACAGGTTTAGTAGTTTAAGCATCTCTTGGCTTTTTGCTTTCCACATACGGCTGTCCTGGATGCCCAAAGAACTTTCTCAGAATCCGTTGCAAGTAAACTGGTATTTAGAAGAACCCTAGGGCAGAGCCTCACTCTGCTGAACTGTCAGTTGCAGTTACAGCTCTGCAATGTCTGCAGACTGGACTCTTAGGATGTTCCAGAGATCAGAGAGACGTGATCAAGTATGTTCTTTTTGTAGCTCTTTTAGCAAATTCAAATCTTTTCTTCTGGGCTGCATGCTTTCCAACTGCACAGAGATCAGGTGCCCTCAGGAACAGAATCTGCCTTACCAACCACCTTCTGAGACTTTGCATGGGACCAGCTGCCTTAGCAGCAGGAATGCAACCTCTCCTAAGACTAAGCCCCTGCTGCAGAAGGATTTCATATTTTTTACACCAGTGATTTGTTTCTGTGCTTCGGCTTATTTTTACTACAGTATTTTGAAGCTGGGCGCATTTGTAATATATGAAGCGGGTGCAGGTATTGCTACCACTGAAGTTAGGAAAAAAGTTTTCTAAATCTTTAAATTCAAAGATTTATTCAGCTGATCCTCCCCTCCCTCTGGGTCTTATTACATTATCTTGGAAAACATCTGGTGCCATATGTCTGTGTTCCGGCTAATGTAGCATAGTTTGGGAGCAACAGCCAGAGGCTACATCCCTCAACAACTTGACGCAGAAGTTTGATACTGATTGCTACCAAAATGTATGTCTTGGTTGAAAAGACCCTGTGAAAGGAACTTCCAGTGACTTGGCCCCAGTTTTCTTCGAACTTCTTTTTGGCAGGTATGTGTGAGGAATGCTTCAGGTTACTTCATTATGCATTCAGAATATTTAAGTTCATGTGTTGTGAAATGGCTTGCATACGAATTGCTTCAGCTGACAGGAATCTTGTTTCACTTCCAAATTGGTAATGTGAATTATATGGATATCTTGTGCCATCTCAATATGTCTCTAGGGAGCATGCAAAAATGCCCCAGTCACTTCTAGAATAACCAGCCCACTACCAGTTTAACTAGTCAGTAACTAAAGCACAACTCAACACTTTGATCAGTATTCCTTTGTGTGCCCCACTAAAATGAATGGGAGTTAGTCAATAATACGAGCAGATTATAATGTTGAAAGCACATGTAGTGGAACAAACATGCTCAGTCTCCACTTGTGCTGGGAAACCCCCTCCCACAATACCACTGCTTTTTACCCTGTTTTAGATTAATTTTGCTTGGCCTTATTCCTAGTTAACCCAAATTTAGGGGGTGCTCCAAAACTGAGTTTTGGAACACAAGCCCTGAACTTCATGTGAGCTTTTGTTAACATAAGCTATATCAAATGTGTGGGATTTGTTCACAAGAGGGAAAGGTCTGGATGGGGAGGGAGCGTGCTGTCCCATGACCCATCCCTGATTCTTTAACCCTTATTAAAGAGGGTCAGCTATTGCTGCATTTGTGCTGGGAGAATACTAGCTCCCTGTGAAACTGGCTGCAAAACTGAAGCGACTCCCTCCTTCATGTGCTCCCTTTTATATATCTGTTGAGAAAAAGCAGCTAGATTTTGAGCAAGCTCAGGAGAGAGCTTTGTTGCATTGTTAAAGCAATGGGCCCTCTGGGGAGTTGGTCTCTCATTGTAAATAAGCAGTGAATGCTCGGAGGTAAAATTTATGAGTTAACCTTGCTGTGAGAGTTTGAGTACAACTGACAAAAGGTGATATTTCTGGACAAGGCCTCACTAGGACTGTACATTACGTTCTGTTACATAATGGTGATATCATGCATTTGAATTTTCTGCAGTTAGTCACTTTAATAAAATAGTTAATTATAGGGTGTTCTGGCCATTTTAGGATTAAGACTGTCTGAAACATATACTGTGTTAAAATCAGGAGGTGGGGGGAAGAGGCTTTAATTAAAAACAGCCATTTTGTTTTGCCAGCTGTGCAGCTTCTTACAGGTCCTGCAGCTCATCATCTAAGCATCCCTTATTAATGTTTGAGAACGTGGTTGATCTTGATAATTTAGAATCTCCTCAAGTCACTCAGGAGCTCGAATTGACCACATAATTGCTAGTAGAAATACTTATTTTATAAATGGCTTTTAGCGGCTTTGTTCTGCATGCCCAGGAAATCACCAGAAGTGAGAGTTTGGAGGGTTAATGTGGATCAAAAAGCTAAAGGCATTTTTTATTTGTTCAAGCCTAGAACTGGGAGTATCGAAGGGAGAAACTGAGTTGGCTCCTGCTCAGTTTTGCAGTGCAATTCCACTGTAGCCACAAATGGTGTCTGAAGATGTTGGCTTCAAAAAATTAGCCATTTGCAGCTGCACCTGTTTAAAAGTCTGATTGGATGCAAGATTTAGGCCCTCTCTACACTATATTGCATTTAAAGCAGTATCATGCTACTTAAACTGTCATGGCCTCCCCCAAAGAATCCTAGTTTGTTAACATTACTGAGAAGTGTTAAAACCTGGGCAGTATGTATGGAGGTACCCAGACGACAAGACCCCCCCTCTCAGTCTCGCTGAAGTGGCCCTAAGCAAAGCAACTCTGTCTGACACTTTTCAGCACCCTTAACAAACTGACTCACCTGAAACCATGGAAGGGAGGGGGAGTTTTTCTGAGGGCGTGTAATGGTTGCTATTTCAAACTCCGAAGCTTTTTAGCCATTGGAGTGAAAGGTGTCCCCATTCAGAAAACAAGGGGCTCAGCTACAAGAGGTTTTGTGAACTTACCACTAGTATGTCCAAATCCCCATTAGCCATGGAATGTGCTGACCTGCAGCTCTTGGCAATGGTCAGATGATTGTGCTAAAATGGACTGGGGAATATGTCGTTACAATTGTGAGTGGGATCCGTGTGTCATAGTATTAGATGTTAGGGGTTTAACATCGCTTCAGAAGCCTGGGTGATCCCCCTATCTGCCATTGCTGCTAATGATGTCTGAACTGCCTCTGCCTGAAGTGACCTCTGCTCCCTTTCTGACTATTTTCCTTTGGGCAAAAGAGGCCCTTGGAAGTTTGATTGCCGGCCTCATGGCCATTTCCTCTATCCGGCCTGCATATGTGCTCAGTGGTGAGGCATGGAAGTGAGAGAGTGGGCTTTTACTGCCCATCGGACATCTGTTTTCTAGACTCTGATGGTCAAATCCAGTTGGAATCTGAAATCGCACAGCAGAGCCTTTGAGCATAACCAGCAGTAGGTGTGCTCTGAGCATAAACAGCTTCTAACTGGCCTGGAAAAAGAGAATCTTGCATGCTGACAGAAAACTGAATAAATGAACTCTCAAACAGAGCACCTTAACACTTACAGCGTTGTGATGGCCCCCTGCTGACCCCCAAACTCTCTCCTAAGTAAATGGAAATTTTGAACCATGGGGAAGTTTTCTCCCGAAAAGCATATGATCTCACTCCCAGGGTCCTAGAACTGCCTAAGAGGCATCTGGTTAATTACACCATGGACTCTCTTTTTTTGGCTTTCTGAGTTTGCCCTAAAATATTTTGTGTGCGGTGGCAGTGATTTATTTCAATTGCTGTTTATTTCATTAGACTCTTCCCCCCACCCCGTGTTGTATGATAGCCAAATCAGATATTTTCTTCTGAAGCAATATACAATGTTTTAAATATATTGCAAAACATGAACAAAGTGTCTATGATTGCCTTTTCTCTATGATATGGAGATAGACTTAGGTTTAAGGATTGGAATTAATTTTATGTGGTTTTATTTTTTAAAACACAGAGAGAGAGAGATCAACTGCATTTTAATAGAATTGGTAGTGCTCTATCCCACCCTTGTAAAAAAACCAGACAGGACCTGGGTTGTCTGTCTCGTGTTTCAAATAATTCAGTGCCAGCATCTAACCTTTAGGTGACACCTATAAAAGACAGACAGACACAAACATGTATCAAATTCCTAGGCACTAGCTTCAATTCTTTTGTACTTTTGGGCCTGTGTTTGTTACAACTCTGGGCATGTCCCAGCTAACACTAATCACAAAGTGCCTATACACATAGGAAGACTTTTTTTTTGTACCATAGTTTTGCATTACAAACCATGCAGTTAAAAGTCCATATTCAGCCATGTGATTTCAAGGTTCCTGGGATTTTTTGTAAGCAGGGGTTCTGTTCAGACATCTCTTTGCCCCCTTGCGTGTATGGCAAGACTGGAAAGGAGCATAGAGTTCATCCTGCCCTTCCTTACTTTTGAAACAGGTTGAGGGATATCACAAGTAACCACAGGATGTCCTCTTGCTTTTCTGTGAGAGAGGAGCAGCCCCCAAGTATAAATTTGTAGGTTGATATCATGAGGTATGAAACTTCACATAGACTGAATTTTTCCCCCTAACCACAGAGCTTACTGTGAGCGCAAATGAGCAATTTTTCAGTATTATGTGAATACTGACAACTCTGCATTTTTTTATCTACCTAAAATAACTGAATATTTGATTTATAAGAGATTGAGTTGTGCCATATATTTGTGTGTAGAGGGAAATCGTTTGAACATCAGTTTTAAATATTAGGGTCTTGAACAGATTATGTTTAAAATGGATTTCTAAAGAAGTAAGCAGGAATAAAGAGGAATAAATTCCCATAGAAAATAAAAATACATTATCAACTTTTGGGATTCTAATTTGGCAGTGATTTTGGGGACAAGGAATGGCAATCTAATTAGGAGTGCCCATGATTTTATTTGAAGGGGATTTTAGACCATTTTTAGAAAGAATGTGTTAGTTTTCTGACATTGTGATGGATAGCCTTGACTTGAAATAATTTGATCCCAGTATAGTTCCAGATGATGGACTCAAGCTCCCACCAAACCAAGCCAGCATGACCCAGCGTTCAGGGATGATGGGAATTGTAGTCAATCAACACCTGCAGGGTTCCCTCAACAGAGACTATGAGGGGACTGTGAATGAATATAGAGATCAGATGCAAATAACATTTTAAAGTGAGATCTATCTGATTTCTTTCTTTGAATGAGAACACTTTAGCACTTTCCAGCAAGTGCTAAAATGACTAATTGGGTCACGTAGTACGTTGTGAAAATTATTGCAATTATTGCACCCTGATCAGAGGAAGTCTCTGGCTCCTGTTGTTATTCTCCTTCTTAACTCCTCATTGGGAGGAGTTTTCAGTATTCTGTAGAATATTGTTAATGGCTGGTATATGTATACCCACCAGTCACTTGCATTTGAGAATTGCTGCTAAAAATGTGTCCCTATGGAAGGATCTGGGCTTGGAATAAATGCTACCTTTTTCTTTTCTGCCAGCCAGTGGTGTTCCTCCCTTTTTTGTGGTTGGTAGGTAACTGGTTGACAGGAAAGCCTCCCCTGCAATTTCTCGCAACTATTGTGATTGTGAGTGTGATCTAAGTGTTTATGCGAGGTTAAGCGGTTACTCTTGAAACTACAATGTAGCGGAGCAATAGTGTGTATATTTTACATTTTGTCTACATATTCTAAAACTCGATTGTTTGATTGGTTTACTGGCTGGGCAGAAGGTTTGCTTGCTTTAATAAAGAAGATTGATTTATAAATAGAAGTTTAAAAGTGGTTCAGTTTGAAGCTAACTGTAATCAGTAATTGCCAAGTTGAATGAGCAAATAGCTGGTAATGCAAAATCTAAATTGTTGTAAATTGTAACACATCTGTAATCTTCAACTGGGAGAACAGAAAAGTTATATTAGCGTGCTTTGCTAATAGGTCTCAACACCTACTAGGGCTTCTTTCTGACAATGGTATTTGAAAGAGGAAGAGGATTTGAGCTTTTATTATTTATTAAGGATTTTTTATTCTGTCTTTCAAATTTCCAGTATGTACTGCAATAACAAAGCTCAACAAGAATAACCACACCATTAAAAACTCTTAAAACAACAGAAACTAAGAAACTCCAATTCAAGCAGCAAATAAGGCAGATAATAATGCCTGAATGTTGCAGAACCAATTTATTGTGGCAAGAGTTTTGTAGACAGGTGCTTGCTCCATGTTGAAGATGGAGGTGAAGAACATCTCCCCCCTTCAGTAATCCAGTCCCCTGGACTGGTACTGTGACTCCCCTGTGATGATTGCTACTTCTTTTTGTATCTTGAATCATTGGCAATAGTCATATCTGGAAATAAATTAAGAGAAAAATTATATTTGCTAAAAAAAAAGATTTCAGAAGACTTGAAGGAAGTAGAAGACCATCAAACCCAACCCAGCCACCCCAAGGAGGGAGCCTCCACCCCTAAGCCCCCTCTCCCCTGTTTGTGTCTAACAGGAAACTCACCCCTTGAGAGTTACTTATAAGCAAATTAAGGGACACGTGAAGTAAAGAAATGAATAGATTTTTTTTTTAAAAAAATAACTGTTGGATTCTTTTTCAATTAATGCATTTTCAGTGTTGATGAATATATGGAAAAATGAAATTACACTGCTATCCTGCCGTGTCTCCAGTGTGACGATAAATCAATTTTTTTCCCTTTTAAAATGTCTGGCCCTGTAATTTATGTTTGCTTAAGCCATTACTAAATTCGTAGTAGGTGTTTTAGTTGGCAAGCGTCAGTCCAGGGACTTTGTGGACGTTTAGTTTTTTATTTTTATAAATACTGTGCTTTTGTTCTCGGCCAAAATGAAGTGTGGAAAAACATATGTGTTTTTGTTAATTGCAAAAATTGACTTGTTTCTGTCTTCTTCTAAAGCAGTGGTTCTCAAACTTTTTTCTTTGGGCCACACTTTCAGAATAAAAATTTGCTCGTGCCACACCAACGTTTTTTATTGATAAGAAATACATTGCAACACAAAAAGAAATAACCAACAGTGCTTGATTTTGAACAGATATCTATCCATATTCAGCTGCAAATAACATTATTTTGATACTATACTTTACCATATTACTCTGAATTGTTTAGATGTTTATTTTATTGTCCTTGAATCTTCCTGCCACACTTGCCGTCCTCTCCTGCCACTCCAGGGTGGTATGCCACACCCTGATTGATTGATTGATTGATTGTTGAATTTATATACCCAGAGGTATCAGGGTGGTTTACAGAACAAAAATTGAGAGCCACTGTTCTAAATAAATGTTTGCACTCAGGCCATTTTAAATCATTGTGGCTTGGATGCTGTAGAACCTTGATTGTGCTGTTTGTTAACTGACAAAACCTTTAAATGGGATGGACATCTGGCGTTTCTTCCCCAAACATGCTACTGATTTGTGCTGTATACTTCTGGAATGGGTTGGGATGCCTGAGCAATGAGAGGAAATTGGCCTGGAGCAAATTTTCAAGTCATTGTTGGAAGCAATTGCCATAAATTGTGTGCTGTTTGCATTAATGTTGCAAATGTCAAGCTATTATTAATAGATACGTTGAAGAGACTCCATCCCAGGTGAGGGCATGAAGAATTGGAAACACCTCCTGCTCTTGGCGATAAGCAACAGGAGCAGTCCTCTTTCCTCTGAGATGGTGGAAGCTTCCAAGGGTCACATGACTTGACTGATGCCAACTTACCACTGATCTTCCCTTGCAATGTGCAGTTACAGGATTGGGTTGGGCATCTTGTATGATGCCGTCTCATGCTTCTGAGGGGCACTGACAGAACTTCAGAGGCCCAATGGTGGCTCATGTAGAGAGAGTGCATGGTGATTCAGAAGAATCAGCAACACACATGGGGTCCCTGGCAAGCTAATCTAAAGTGAGGAAGGTTTGCAGGATGGGAGAGCATTCAAAAGTAGCTGCTGTATCCAGAATGTTCTTATTCTAAAGCTATTGGGCCCAAGGAAGATGAAATTATTTTATAACCAACCAGGAGTGTGCGCTCCTTCCTTGTACCTCATATTGTCTAGAATGCAAATTCCCTCTGCTATTTCTCTACAAGCCTTAAACTGTGGCTAACTGTGATGTTAATAGCAATTTTAACAGTGGTTTAGGCTGGCCAAGGCTCCCACCTGAGCAGGATTTGAACTCATCTTGGTTACATGGTTTAAAACCTTGGTTAAGCAAGAGCTGGTTTTGATTGTGGCTAATGTCATTGCCAACATAGCGCTTAGATAGCTTTAAAAGAGGATCACAAACGTTCATGGAGGATAAAGCTATCAAAGGCTACTAATGATGGCAGGGTGTTATCTCCAGGATCAGTGGCAGGGTACCTCTGAATACCTGTTGCTTATGTCCTCCTTGTGAGCTTCTCGAAAGGCCTCGGGTCTAGTCCACCAGCACTCTACTTATGTTGTGGCCTTATGGTCTTGTGGAGAAGTAGAAATGTGTATGCTAGGATGGAGGCTGGGCAGGGCAGCCATTCATAGTTAAACATTTGTTTTTCTGTCTTTGGGAAATCTTTATTGAAAGATAAGGCTTAAAAATTCACACGGATTGAGAGAGGCTTTAGAAAACCTCATTTGCCATCAGTTCGTCATTTTCTCAGAGACGGGGGTTCAAAAGAAGGATTTGTTTCTCAGGAGCCTGGAGGCTGCCCTGCCACTTGTGCTGGAGAGCATAGCCTTAGTCTCTTCTGCTCCAAGGGCTGATGAATATGCAGTCGCTGCATCTGAGACATAGCTAGCATCTCTCTCTCTCTCTCTCTCTCTCTCTCTCTCTCTCTCTCTCTCTCTCTCTGTGTGTGTGTGTGTGTGTGTGTGTTGCTTCTCCTAGAGTGGTGCATAATGATAGACTTTAAGCATTTCCCTTCCATCCTCTCCATGCTTCAACCTCCAAGCTATTTATGCCCTTTTAACCAAA
Organism: Podarcis raffonei; assembly: GCF_027172205.1. NCBI lineage: Eukaryota > Metazoa > Chordata > Lepidosauria > Squamata > Lacertidae > Podarcis > Podarcis raffonei. The sequence goes on along the minus strand of NC_070616.1, from coordinate 12,374,624 downwards.
ATGAGTTTTCCCTAAACCAGGAATTACTCATTGCTGCTTCCACCTCCTTGTTAAAAAGAAGTAAAATTTAAATATATCCATCTGGCTTCATAAACTCAATAGTACCTTACACCCCCCCCTCCCAATATTCTTATCCCGTTATAAGAATTCTCCTCCTTCCCAGCTCTGTTCCACCTCCATGCCTAAGATAGCCTTTAAAAAAACAAACAAAAATCCCAACTAACGATCATTGTGCCACGTCCTCCCAGGAAAACAACCTCTGACAAGAACCACTGTGGTATAGGGCCAGGCTAGAGACTGTTGCATCGGACTGAACAACCTAAATTCCCCCGCTGCTGAGGTTTGCCCAGGAAAGATCAGTAGTATTGGCTAAACTATCCTTCAGGGAGGCTAGCCTGCCACTGCCGATCTTTTTATTGAATAACTTCTGATATGCTTTGAGGGGTTCCTTCAAAGCTGTTTTGAACACCCCTGTCAGAGCTGCGTTGTGGATGAACATTCTGCATGGAACACCAGGTTGGTTAGTGAAGAAGCACATCGTTGTTGGGTGCTGTGCAGTTTTTTCCCCCTGTGGGTGTGTTCAGAATATTTAGTGTTCCTGCCGAGAAAATAATCATGCTTTTTTAAAAAAAAAAATCTTAAGGCTTTATTTAGTTGATTTTGAAACCAATTAAAGGAAGATTGGCTGTGCTTCCTCTTGTAAACACTCATTTAGATTGCTTAAAATAGAAGGAACTTACTCAGCTGAGTGGAAGGATGCTGTCTGCTTTCCCCTGGCTGTGTACTAAGGTGGTTTAACAACATTTGCAGGAGTTCATAGCCAGGCTTGGGGGTGCGGTGTGGGTAAGAAAATTCAAATGCCAAAGTGCCAGCATCACATTTTTTTAAAGCCTGTGGGACCAGGCTCTTGTGACTTTCTTCAAGTCCTGCGAACTGAATAGTTACCTCATTTTTAATTGGGCAGGTTAACTGTATTAAAATATATTTGGCCAGTATTCCAGAATAGCCAAACTCAGATACAGTGATACCTTTGCTGAAGAACGACTTGCGAGTTGAATGTTTTGGCTCTCAAACGACGCAAATCCAGAAGTGAGTGTTCCAGTTTGCGAACGTTCTTTGGAACCTGAACTTCCGGTGTGGCTTCCGATTTCGGAACGGATTCCGTTCAGCTTCCGAGGTACGACTGTACTTTTTTTTTGTAGATAGAAGAAAGAGTACCTTGAATCCATGTCATCTTATAGCTTGAAACCATGTCATCTTGCTTCAGCGGTGGGATCTTCCACAGTTGCTGTCTCTTTAGGTGTTCCTTAAGTGACACAAGAAGACCGTTTCTGTGTAAGCCCCCAACTTCCCCCAAACTCCCTGCTCTGGGAGATTCTTCTGGCTCCTTCACTGCATTTAGGAGGGCAGCAGAGACTTTTCTTTTTGAGCCCCCCTAGTTTGGCGGCTGCGAATTTGTTTGCTGTTTCTTGTTTTTGTTGCTTTACTCATTTTCGTGCACATTGCTCTGATCTCCTTGGGGAGGAAGAGCAGGATATAAATTATTTTCAATAATAAATACCACACCCTTTCATTGACCTCAGAAGGCTGTAGGAAGCCAGGGTGGGGGTGGTGATGGAAGCAAACATTTAAACAGCATGTTGTTAAAGGTTTGTACCTCGTTGCACGTGTCATCTCACTAAGTCCTCTTACCACCCAATTTCACATGAGCACTGAGGCTGGGATGGTCTGGCCGGGTGGCCTCTTGCCTTTGGCATGCCTTTCCCAGGGAGGCCTGACGTTGCTGTCCTTTGAGTTCCAGGTGCAAGCATTTCTGTTTCCCTGGGATTTTAAGAATGACAAATGCTATCATTTTAAATTCAGAGCAGTTTTGATTTTGCTGTCCGTTTTGAATGGACTGCTTCTGCTTTAGGTTGTTATTGTACGCCTTATCATTTATGGTACTTCTTTTGTTTCTTACTACTTTGTTTGCTACTCTTGGGATTAGGATATTAAGTAACTAAGTGAAAGAAAGAAAGAAAGAAAGAAAGAAAGAAAGAAAGAAAGAAAGAAAGAAGGAAGTATAAATCTCAACTGATGGAATATGCTGAAATGCTGAAGTTCACTGAAAGACTCAGAGATAAAGACAGTAGAGACTTTAGAAAAGACTGGGAACCATTTAGTATATTGTATTTACGGAATCAATGTAAAGAGATGGACTCACTAGTAGGGTTTGACTAAACACTTACAATTAACAACACTAATATAGAAGTGAAAAAGATGAGGTTGAAAGGATAAGAATACAACAACATCTGATGTAAAGAACATAATTTTGAAGTATAGTATTGCAAGCAGGACAAATTCATATGTAAGAAAACCCAGAAGGGGAAGATGAGGGAAGGCGTGGGGGCGCAGGACGGATGGACGTGAAATTTAATTTTTTATTATTTGTTTGATGTGTTTGTAACCAAAATGTAAAACTCAATAAAAATTATTTAAAAAGAAAGCAAGGAAGGAATATAAATCTCAATATAAGCCAGGCACCACACCTATTCAGTGATTTCATCCTTAAGAATGCAACATTGAAGAAGCTTGGGACAAAGTGAGCTGACAATTAATAAAGGCTTTAAAATATACAATTTTAGTTCAGCAAGCTGATTTTGGGAGTCTTGATGGAGGAACATTCCACACCACAGTATTCAACAAACAAAAACCTGCCTGCCCCGTCTGTTAACATCAGGGTGTGCTTGTGTGTGTTGGGGTGGGGTAGGGTAGGGGGAGTGAGCAAGGGGAGGTTAAAACATGATGAATTAGTGACTATATCAGGTATGTGAAAATATGACCTATTTGACAGGCGGAGGCACACGTTGGTACACCACAGCCCTCAAGCGAATCCCTTTCTGAATGCAATAAACATCTAACATTTCCCACCCTATTGTAAACAGGATAGAGGTGCCTGGAGCACCCTGGATTTATCAGTGCTATTAAAAGAAAAGAACACAGTGCTGCAAATGTAAGGACACGTGCTTAAGCCATCTTCTCTTGACTAGTAGCATTAAACAACGCCGCACTCCCATGTAGTGGGCTTATGAATTCAATGCATTTTTATTGCATGTTTGGACAGCAATGCCATATTAAGCAAAAGAGGAAATTCATGTAAAACGCTGGGCTCTACTGAAGAGGTGGGGAAATTTAGGCTCAGGTCATGGAAGTGGCTCCCTCCCCAGGCAACTCTTTCTGCCCCCAAATAAAGTCATGTGTGGCACATCACACGAAGGGTACCTAACTGCTTCCTTGGGTTATTTTTTGCTTGAAAACCCGCCCAGGACATTTTTTTATGCCGATATGTTAACATTGACTGGGGGGGGGGGGAGTCCCCAAAGGCAAAAGTCAGTAGAAATTGTGTGATGTTTGTAGTCCCAGGTGCTTTTCGCTGCAATTTGGGCATATTGAGTACTGGCAATGACCGTTTTGCACAGGGGTTGCATTCCTGACCCCCATGCATATCAGTGGAGCGCATGTAAGCCTGCTCTGCCTCCTTTGGCCTCCACTCCATGCTGCCCCTGTTTCCAGAGACACTTCCAGGGGTGGTGCGATGCACACGTGCGCAGTTGCACATCACTTGGATGTGGTTAAATGGTCATTGCCTCTACTACCAAGAAGGAGACAATCAGTGGGAATGATTATGTGTCGAATGCCTAAAAGGTAAAGGTAAAGGTACCCCTGCCCGTACGGGCCAGTTTTGACAGACTCTGGGGTTGTGCGCCCATCTCACTCAAGAGGCCGGGGGCCAGCGCTGTCCGCAGAAACTTCCGGGTCACGTGGCCAGCGTGACATCGCTGCTCTGGCGAGCCAGGGCCGCACACGGAAACGCCGTTTACCTTCCCGCTAGTAAGCGGTCCCTATTTATCTACTTGCACCCGGGAGTGCTTTCGAACTGCTAGGTTGGCAGGCGCTGGGACCGAACAACGGGAGCGCACCCCGCCACAGGGATTCGAACCGCCGACCTTTCGATCGGCAAGCCCTAGGCGCTGAGGCTTTTACCCACAGCGCCACCCGCGTCCCTAATACCAATACCAATACTAATACTACCAAGAAGGAGGCAATCAGTGGGAATGATTATGTGTCGAATGCCTACTTCTGTGTAAATTCTGCGATAGAAAAGTACATGTGAGGCAGATTTAATCCCTGTTTTTCTTCGAAATGAGTGTGACTTTAAATGGTATTCCAGCTACTGCAGTATCAAGTTTTTCTTTTTGTAAAACAAAATGTCAGAGAGCTCACTAATGTTTTGGTTACTTTTCACGAACGTGCTGCTTTCCTCCTAGCTTGCTGAGGATGAAAATAGTCAAAATATTATTCGGATAATCCAATCTTCAAGGTAGATTTTGCTTAATTCGCTGATTGTTCAAAGTGAGGTATTTATGTACCGTAATGTGTCTGTCTTTGATATTTCTGAACCTGGTCTTTTTAATTTCATGCCAGGGATCAGGGTTTTAACAACGTAATACATTAAAACCCAGAAGACTTCAAAGGCTAGATCTATTGACTCATTATGAAGTGATAACGTTGGGACTTTGTTATCTTAACAAGTCAACAAACTTAGCCTTTTAAAATATTCTGGTTCTTGATTCACACATTTTAATCATTGAATTCAGTTTAGGATAAAATGCCAGCAGATTGCGCATGTTCTTATATTTCCAGTGACAAATCCCATAACTTGAAAGGCAAACTTTAGAAACCTGATTGGCTATGGTAGCACTTGCTCAACAAGGGTTGAAATATATTAAAAAATGTTGTCATGGTTTGCATGTCACGGTTAGCCAAACTGTGGCTTATCAGGACCACCCAAATGTCCCAGCTCCCAGAGAGGAGCTTGCATCTATTTTGCTTCTTCCCAGCCCTTTTAGTTCAGTGCTTAAAATGTCATCCAAACCGGGGCTTATGGTTAAGCTCTTTCATCCTCAACCATGAGCTGTGGTCAATATTTGTTATTGGGAGGAGCAAAGTGCCTTTTGTCTGCTCCCCAAAAGCCCATGTGTTCACACTAAACCCTGGTTTTACTTTATTACACGTGAATGCAGCTGTTGCATACCTTATTATTACTAAGGGCCAGGTTGTGCCAAGTAAATTCTGGCAACATTTTTCCACCTTCGCCGCATCAAGCAGTTGGTCCCTTACCTTTCCCGCCCCGACCTGGCCACAGTGATCCATGCGACGGTCATCTCCAGGCTTGACTACTGTAATTCGCTCTATGTGGGGCTGCCCTTGAAGCTGTCCCAGAAACTCCAGCGGGTACAGAATGCTGCAGCGAGGCTCCTCACGGGGTCTCTGCCATGGGAGCATATTCACCCAGTGCTTTTCAAGCTGCACTGGCTCCCGGTGGAGTACAGGGTCAGATTTAAGGAGCTGCTTTTGACCTTTAAAGCCCTTCACGGCCTAGGACCCTCGTACCTACAGGACTGCCTCTCCTGGTATGCCCCACGGAGAGCCTCAAGGTCCATAAATAACAACACTCTAGTGGTCCCAGGCCCTAAGGAAGTTAGATTGGCCTCAACCAGAGCCAGGGCCTTTTCAACTCTGGCTCCGGCCTGGTGGAACGCCCTGCCTCATGAGACCAGGGCCCTGCAGGATCTGATTTCTTTCCGCAGGGCCTGTAAGACAGAGTTGTTCCGCCTGGCCTTTGGCTTGGAGCCAATTTGATTCCCTCCCTCTCTTTCTTTTTTCTTTTCCTTCTCCTGCGATGAGGCTACATTCTAATATTTTAATGTTCCATTATTTTAATGTTGTATTTTATTTTTGTTTTGAAGTTGTAATCATTCATCTTGTTTTTATTATTGCTTGTAAGCTGCTCTGAGCCCGGCCTTGGCTGGGAAGGGCGGGGTATAAATAAAAAATTATTATTATTATTATTATTATTATTATTATTATTATTATTATTCTACGCTGAATTTTTGCTGTCAGAACTCCCATTTATTCTACTTTTAAATTGCTTGTGAAAAGATAAAATAATTTCTGGATTTAGCTGAAAGGAGATTTAAGCATTTTTGTTGTTGTTAAACATTTCAATATTATGAATATAGTTTTGGTCTTGGAATTGCCTCCACGTAATCTTATTGGGAAGGAAAATTCTTATCAGTATGGGAAGCAGAGGAGAAAGATGTTCAGAATGTAAAAACAGGATGATATCTTCTTCAAAAGCAAGGTCAGGTAGGCCTTGATCTTTGGCTGGAGTTTATCCAAGTTCATTATGACAAAGAAAGGAATAAAAAAAGAAAAAAACAATTTCTCATAGTACCAGGGGTGGAGAACCCAGACTGGTACCATCAAATTCCCAGAAATGAAAGTTACTTTTCCTTCAACTGAATTTCCTGACATCTGTGATAACTCACTATCAAGATTTTTTTTAAATAGAAAAGCATATCTGTATTTTAAATAACCATCCCAAAGTATGTTTTTAAGACTGGCTCTGGGAGTAGGAATGTGCTTAGATAAGCAGTGAGAGTAAGGTGAATGGAGGGTATTTTGCAGTTCAGTTCTGGCTTTTCATCATGGTTGGCACCTTCTCCCTGGTAGGAGCATCTGACAGCCCTTAGCTTTCAGGTAGGAAGAATACTGAAGTGTGCACATATTTTATAGATGGCTATCCTGTAGGGCTTAGCGTCAAGAAACGGCACAGAAAACACACCCACCCCATTATTGTCACATTCCACATAGTTGGGTAGAAAAAAATCCAACTTGTTGCATCCTGACATTACTCCCAGCTGCCAAAAGTCAGTCCAAACATGTAGGTGGCACAGGCCACCTAGGATAATGTTCAGCAAATATTTTTTTTACTGCTTCTGTCCCATTAGTTAGAGATGGGAACACAAAAGTTAATTTTGTCCCAAAATATTCCAAATAAGACAGCTTTGTTTTGCAATAATTGAGAAGCTAGCTGTATCTGAATATGTATTTTCCTCTTTCGAATGCTCTTGCAAGGCTTGGACGTGTTTTGAAATGTGCTTGAGCTTCTTACTTGTATAGTGCTTGTGTAACTTTTAGGTGCTTAATAAAAGCAGCCATTGTTCTCCGACTTGAGGTCTTGGAGGTTTAAACCAAAAAGTCTGTAAGTAGGCCATAAATAGTTTAAAACAGTCTCAGTAACGTGCTTCTTGTATTAGTTGCCGTATTGTTTAACTCTTGTACTCTGCCTGCTCAGCATTTAAACACTTGCATATTACATATTTCATTGTACAGTTCACTCTTTTTCTCTCATAAGAAAAATGTGACTCCCACCTACCTGCGAGTAAGTTCAGCTGAACTTTCTTTTGAGTAGACAGGATTAACCAATTGTGATCGACAAAATGAGCTGCACTCAGTTCTCATTTGTGGTTCCAAGAAGCTGCCAGCGACAGCTGCCACACTCCGGGAACGGCTTTGACTGACTGGCTAAACCAGGGTAGCCTGTGGATTTCAAGCCCCCTGTGAGTTAGGGACTTCCCCTGCATGTGAAGACAGGCTCTGGCAGACTAAGCGGACGAGACCAATCGTGGGTCCTTCGGTCAAGAAGGCGGTTTCTGCACAAGTTGTAGAGGGAAATGAGGGACAGATAGGACTTGTAAACATGGGAAGATAGCCCATCTGGGAGACGGGAAATTCTGATTCTAAACCTTGTAGCTTTACTCATTCATGAGAAAGGCTTTGGGAGTAAACCCACAAGGAACAATCTGCTTTGTGGGATACTTTCTGGAGAAGAAAAGGCCAAGAAGTAAACCCTACACAAATCCACAGTGGAGTCCCTAAGATGGTTGGATGGCGTGTTGCATGCCTCCTTCCGGCAACTCCTGCAGCCAAGCTGGTGCCAAATGTATTGCTCTGCTTTCCTTTGGACCACATCAGCGAGGCCAAGAGGGGGGGTCTTGTCTTCTGGGCAGCCCAGGACCTCCATACACACTGCCCAGGCTTGCGCCTCAGAGAGGTCACTTGGGTGCTGCAAATGCAGCAAAAAATCTCCCTCAACTCTTCATGTTACACACTTTCATCCATTCATTCTTTTTTTTAAGTGACCGTAGTATGTGCCCTTAAATATTGTCCAAAGCTGGGTTATAGTTTGCAAATGTAGGTGGTAAAATACGTAGCTCAGTGCAAAGTGCAACAATCTTTGGTCCATTCCAAAATAGTGTCAAGTATTTTTATTCCAGCCAGCTGAATCTAAAGGACGTTAATGACAACTCCAATTGAATCAATGTGTTCTTGCTTTTATAGCTTTGTTTTCGCTGAATATGTGAACCAGTGGTCAAGAAAACAGATACTTGTAGCACTGGCAAACTCTTATCAGCTATGCAGGTCTGCCTTGTGAAATCTTCTGAACAAATTGTGTGCGCGCACGCGCATATGCATGCTCTTCCTCGTCACTAACCATGACACACCAAGGTTGTTTTGTTAGAGTTCTTCGCTGCTCAATTATGTCTCTATAAAGTGTCCCCGCTCTGTTACGAGAGCTATAATTAACTCGCCAAGGCGCTAGTCAGCCAGATTTGGCCAGGCGCCATGAAATCAACCCCAATTACTATATTCGCATTGTCAGTAATGCCCACTTCACAGTTCCTGCTAATTTGAAATGGCAAGTCCCAACATCCCGTAAGTAAAATTACCATTTGTGTCCTATTCTATTTGTGATATTTGCTCCCATTATTTTGGCTACATGAAATTGGTTGATGAGAATTTTCTGAAAATGGTTGGTAATTGTAATGATTCTGAGGGAAGCGCAAGAGACCCCAAGGTTATGCTGTTTGTTCTTCCTCTCTAATTTTGCGATTGACACAAATGCTGCGCTCTCTCATTACTGCTTCTGCTGCTGCCGTAGCTGAAAGAATATTTAGAGTTAGGTCAACAGTGTTACTATTGTGTTATTATATTCATATAGGGCTGTCCCTATTCATGGCACTTTGCAGAATAATAGAAAAAACAAATAAACGGGCTACTGCTGCAAGGAGATTAAAATCCAAATTTTGACAGGGGGAAAGATGACATGGAAAGAGGAGGAAAGAGAGACGCAATAGAATTGATGAGGGAGGGGTGCAAGTGTCATTGGGTGCACTGCTGGTTTCCTTTGGGAGATAAAGACTAAGGGACTAAGCTAGAGTTTATGGGGAACATGTTTCTTTTGGGGGGGATTTGAATGGAAAAAGAGAAGTGGAATTGCATTCATTCTCTGGGAGGACATCCCATGTTTAGGAGGAAGCAAGGGGGGAAGTATGGACTCATTTAAGAGTGCAGGAGGCTTTAGCATGGCTGCTGGTGGTGGAGTTGGCACAGTGAAAGTAATAGGGAAGTTTATAACTGGGGAAAAGAGGGTGCGGCAAGACACTGGATAGCTTTGATTGGATGGACTAAGGAGCTTGTGCTCGGCATAGAAGGGATGATTCTCACTTCTGCGTTCTTAATTTCCATGCTTTAGGGTTTGCTTGTGAACCCCAGTTTGCCCAAAGTTCCTTATCCAGTTTTAAACATGAGCACTGTCCTGTCTTCCAAACGTGGTTAGAAAATTCTCCTACATGTCTGGGAGATTAATTAGGCAAGTAGCCTGCCAAGGTAGTTACTTGGGTTGTCAAGGTCCTTTAAGATCCTGCCAAGCTGGTCATGATTAACTTTTGCCCTTCACTATTCAAGAAGCAGCACAACAACAACAGCTTAGATTTTCTTCATTTCTGTATACTGAGTCCCTAATTGTCTTGCCTAATGATAATGTATCCCGGCTAGTTTTAAGTATGCTGTATTAACACAGTTAAAATTCAGCGTTCCGTCGCACTCCTCTTTTTGACTTAAATCAGCTTGCTGAATCGCTTGGACGAGAAGTATTATAGCTCAGCATTTACCACACAATAGTAGACCTGGCTCATTAGCAACCATTATGTTCTCTGCTAAGAGCCCCATTTTCACATTCAAGCTAGATCATGCGAAGCAAGTGCACAATAGGCGCTCCTCCAATATTCAAGTTTTTGAATCATTTGGCACCCACACAGGGGCTTTTCCCAGCTCTGTTTGGAGATGCTGGGGGTTGTCCCGGGGACCTTCAGTGTACACGGCAAGTGCTTTGCCACTGGGCTGCTGCTACAGTCCTGCCTCTGCCATGTGTAGGTTGGCATTTTGGATGTGGTTCATGAAACTGCCTGCAGAGCAGGCAGCACCAGATGATGTGAATGAATCAAGTTCCACTGCCAAAGAAGGTGTGCTGACATTCTCCGTCCAGTAACCAGTTTGACTTGGAAGTTCTGTATGGATAGGGAGACTGCCTAGTTATTTTTTTCTGAATCAGAGTATATAAAGGTGGAGCCTAGTGCTGTTGATTTCTTTGTTTTCCTTTTTTCCCATGTGAGTTGCCCTTCCTTTGTTGCAGTTCCTATTTCTGTTATTTATTTAATGGGCGGGGAAGAAATTGTCATATTTGACATTTCATCACATACAAATTTGACATTCCAACAAGGTGTAACTTGTGGGCCATTTTTAGTATAACTACAGCCACGACTATTTATAGGGCAATAACCCGATTAGCAAATAATTTGGCACTAATTCCTTGAAGTGCCCATGACATGACATGTTTTCCTCCCTCACAACGCAAGTTCTGCAGATTTTCCCCAGAATAAATGCTGTTTTATAAACCAGAGGCAAAATGTAGTGGGCTGTAACTTAATTCTTTGGTCAGGCTGGTTTTGGTACATTATAGCAATGCAGTCAGTGGATGGGCAGTCAACCCACAAGATCGCCTTCATGTGACTCTCACAATGGAGAAAATTTTGGCTTATAATATGTAGTTGAAGGACCAGGCCTAAGGTCTCTGGGAGCTGTTTCCTTAAGATAAATCTTTAAAATATTTCTTTTTGTATGCAAGTAATAAACATTTTCTCCCTGTTTTCTGTGATACTTGCACAATCTATTTTAATACATTGTTGATCTTTTCCAGTCCGTTTTTAGCTGCCCTGGGGCTCAGATTGGACAAAAAGTGTGAAAGTCATAGTATCAGAAACTCTTGCACTGACTTAGGTACACAATCCTGTAGTCTGCTTATTTGTGTCCACCCTCATAGCAGCCCCTCCAAATTCATTCTGTTTGATTTTATAGTTATATAGATATTATAGATAGGAAACAATGAGGAGAGTTATTAGCTCTCTTTTTTGTATCACTCACTACTGCATTCCTGAATTCCTATCACTTACCTTCATTGGATGGCCCTGAGTTCTACATGACAGGAAGACGCACCCCCCCCCTATAGCCACTTCTTCCATAATATGTGTAATTAGATGTGGCTTTATCATGCCCCCAAAGTCTCAAATGCTGTAATCTCTTCTCATAGGACAGTTTCTCCAATCCCTTGACCATTTTGGCTGCCCCCTTTAAACTTTTTCCAGCACTGCAATATCCTTTTTGAGGTGAGATGCCCAGAACGGTACACAGTTTTTCCAGATTTGACTATACCATACATATGTATAAAGGCATAAATTTCCTCAATTACCACTGCATCTTGCATCCCTTTTAAAAGATTGGCTTCTATTAGCTGTTTTTCAGATCTCTTATCTATTACAGAGATTGATCTAAGGGACAAGTTACGTGTTTTTGTTTAGAAGATAAACAATTTTACATTTGAGATCTTGAAGAACATAAGAATTTTCACATTTGAGATCTTGGGTGGATACCATCAGAGCACAGTGATTTGTTCATTTTCAGCTTGTCAACAGACCTCTGTAATTCGCTGTACGATTGCATGAGCCAGTGATTACGTCCATTTGGACTTAGTTTTTTCAGAAAGCCTGTTCTCTGTGGGCACCCTGAATTATTCATTCCACCATGCACAAGAATTAAAATGTAGCTCTAGTGGGGTTTAAACAAACATGGTACTTGGCTCTCCCAAGTTGAAATCTGCAGCATTTGAGGTCAAGCAGCATGTCAGGGAGACAAAAACAGAAAGGCGGACTTTAAATAAACAGACATGCTGCCCATCTTGTCCCCTGGGATACATATTGCGCTCTGCAAAAGGAAAGATCTAGAACAGAGGAGGCAGAATAACTGGGTTTAGTTAGAAAATGTACCTGCTGTTAAGAATCTGTTAAGGGATTCTCCAGCCTCTCTGATGCTGAATTCACAACCGACAAGTGATAATAACTTAACTATGTGTTTATTTAAAATATTTATATACTTATTCTCATTAAGATAAGAAGAGCCCTCCTGGATCAGACCAAAGACCCACACAGTCCCACATCCTGTTCTCTCAGTGACCAACCAGCTGCCTATAGAAAGCCCCAAAGCCAGACTTGAGTACAATAGTACCCTCCCCACTTTTGACTCTCCGCAAACAAGCTGAACCTCCCAAATGCTGCTCTTGTGCGCTTTGAGATGAAAAGGAGCTGCAAGTTTTCGACAGTGCTGGGTCCTTCTGAAGAAAAGCTGAACAAATAGGTGGACACCAACTCGTTTGTTCCATTTCTCACCAGAAAGCTGATGGGTGGTAAGGGTTGTGCAAGGCCGACTTTTGGCAACTGATTCTTTTGTGATAGCTGTTGTGTTGGCTTTGTATACCTTGACTACTATCACATAGTTCTTGGCCAATGGCAGGCTGTTTTTTAATACCATTATTCATCTCCCCTGTGCCTGTAGCAAAAGGTGCAGACAGAAGAACGTGTGATAAGGAACCAGATTGGCAGCGTTCAAAGAGATTATAAAGCAGTTACCGGTAGCAGAATCCCAGTTTTCCCACAGAATACAGATTTAATTTTCTTCCCAGCTTTCAGGGGAATGCTCTCTAACCCATAATCTGTTTGCTTGGAATGATGCTATCAAAACCATGGTAGCTCCTTCAGGAACAGCAGCAGGCCTCAGTGAGTACTAGAAAAAGGAGCCAGATTGACACTTAAGAAGTTTCTTCATTCCTGCCCCCCACCATGCCTGTATGTTATATGGCAGAGGATCTTGTTGTTGTCTTTCCTAATTCATGTACATACATTTCTGAAACACTCCAGTCAGGCGAGTTTTGGGTTCCTGTGAATCAATATTTTATTTATTTTTTTAGCTGACAAGTTTCTAGCTTCTGAGGTTTCAGAATTGCATTTTTAAAATGGCAGGTAGTCTTGCCCCAAGATTGGGGGAGCTATGGCACAAATGCAGGTTCATTTATTCCAGTATCCTGCAACCTCGGTTGCAGTTGGTTTGAGCATCTCCAGGTGCATGATTTGTTTTGAGTATAATTTTTGGGTTGCTGTGACTCTATGTTGACTCTGTGCTGTGGTTCTAGTGTCGACCCCCAATTGGGAATCGTTCTAGAAAGAAGAGAAGAGCAGCTCTATGTTCGAAGAGGAGGAGTTTGTTGCTTGGCTGTGGGGACAGGAGAGTGTCGAGGAAAGATGTGCAGAGAATAGGGCCTTTTGTGTCTGTTACACAGCTGATCGCATTTGAGAGAGCCTTGAGGGTGATAAACTAGATTGTATAGATTGTGGTGATTCATCTCACCCAATAATAATAATAATAATAATAATAATAATAATAATAATTCCAAACTGATTTAGTTAGAGATGGTAGCAAGATGGAGCACTTCCACCCCTGAACATGATGGCTCTCTCATGTCACCTTCAGGACTCCCTATGGCTTTTGTCCATGTTCAGCCAAGCTCCAGAAGGCCAAGTGGTTTTCAGCCAGTGTGGTGTAGTGGTTAAGAGCGGTAGTCTCCTAATCTGGGGAACCGGGTTCGCGTCTCCGCTCCTCCACATGCAGCTGCTGGGTGACCTTGGGCTAGTCACACTTCTGTGAAGTCTCTCAGCCCCACTCACCTCACAGAGTGTTTGTTGTGGGGGAGGAAGGGAAAGGAGAATGTTAGCCGCTTTGAGACTCCTTAAAGGGAGTGAAAGGCGGGATATCAAATCCAAACTCTTCTTCTTCTTCTTCATTGGACCGGTGCTGGTGGGAGATCACAACAGGAACAGAGCTGGTTTTCCCTCTGCGGTAGAGTTCCTACCCGTGGACACAATTCATTGAGAGTGATAAATCAAAGCAGCTCTTGTGGGGGCAGGAGAGTTAGTGAAGACAGCTCCCTAAAACAATTAGAGCAGAAGCCTGCGTCTTGCCCACACCTCAAAGCACCCAAGACTCCCTGAGGTGCTGGAATGTGTGGGAAGAAAGAACCACCGAAGCCTTTGAATGTTACTTTTGTAAAGTGCATTATTACATGAATAGAGGTTGAATTTGTCAGATGTTCCGATAATTCCCCTGCTCCTTTTTGATCATCCTTTGTAGAAAGTTTGTAATTTTTCAGGTCTCATCCCTTTTCGGACCCTGATCTAGATTCAGGTTTTTATGGGAGTTGATGCAAATTTGGTTCAACCAGTGAATAAATGAGGTTACTGCATGTCTAAAGGTTCACTTTCAATAAGTTGGGCAACATGGCTATAGCTGTAGTGCATGAGGCATGCTGCCTTTCTCATGCCCCATGCGCTCTGTCCATTATCTTTTCCTTAAGAATATTTTCTCTTCCTTTTGAAATGTTCCAGCATGGGGTCTTTAAGAGCGCTGTTATGGGTGGAAGGAAGTGCATTCATAATCAAAACAATGATTACTGATGCATTAATTGAAATGTGGAAAGCCGCTTGGAATGTGTGCTCCAACCCCGGGGGTGGGGTGGGGGGTGGGGGAGAGGAGATGTATAAATTCTTCCGTAATTCTAGCATTAGAAGTTATGGTTTCTTAATCTCCACAGGGGAAGATTAATTTCTCACTTCTCCTTTGTAATAATTTAAATTCACTTCTGTTTCTGTGATTAAAGGGATATGATGGAAATTTGAGGCGAGGGGGGCTTCATAGTGATGATCTTAAAAGACCTCATGCTGGTAAATGTAAAGGCAGCCAAATGATACAGGACCCCCCCCCCAAAGGAAAGTATTATCTGCAAGACTGTAGGAGTAGCTCAGTTAGTCTATAGCAGCAAAATGTAAAGGGAGGTAGTGTTTTAATCTATTAAGAACATCCATGAGCTTGTGAGTCCTGTTTATGAGCCTAGCCACTGACCCCCCCCCCCATCTGTTTGAGATGTGGTGAATGGCTTGGTGAGATTGTGCCTTTTTAGTGGTAACACCTAACTTGTGGATTTCTCTTACTCTGGAGACTCAGCCGTCTCACTCATTAGTTAGGTTCTGATGGCAGCTTTTGAGTCAAGGACCCCAGAAAATGCTCTCTACCACATGCCCCCTTAATTATATATTTGTATCACGTTCAGAAAGCCAGGATACCAAGTGCTCCCTTCTCTGTTGTGGACCTCCCCCCACGCCACCCTCATCAGAGCTTCACACAATCCTTCATGGTGAGATGTGCTTTGCCACCTTCAAATCTTGCTTCCATCAAGAATAACATTGATCTCTAGTTTATTTGAGGCCTGGGGGGTGGGCTTTGTATTGAGATAGCGGTCGTGATGATTTGAAAATCCTCCAAATGCTCTGTACATTCTTGTTACTCTTTATTTATTCACCTACTCCATTTCAGGACGAAGATTGTCTTATACCTGTAGGGCCGTATGGATGGCCTTTATTCTAAATTTCCTGTTTCAGCCCCAGTGAGGCATAGAGCAAAGGGTGAGGCTGTGCCCATTGTTGCTCTGTCCCCTGAATTGGAAGGGACATATATGTTAGTTGGCATCAATCTACCAGCAGCCTTATGCCATTTCTATTAACTCTAACCCTAACCCTAACCCTCACCCCAAACCTTTGGGACAACCTTTTGATGGGACAAACCCCAACTGCATAAATACAGTCATACCTCGGGTTGAATGTGCTTCAGGTTGTGCGCTTTCGGGTTGCGCTCCGCAAGAGCGTGTTACTTCCGGGTTTCACCGCTCGCGCATATGCAGGCGCTCAAAATGACGTCATGAGCATGCGTGGAAGCGGCAAAACGCAACCCACGCACGCGCAGACACGCCGTCACATCTTACGTTCCATTCAGGATGCGAACGGGGCTCTGGGACGGATCCTGTTCGCATCCCGAGGTACCACTGGACCCTGTAAAGGCTGGGTTAAATATAGGCAGCTTTTTTTTTACTCATGTGTTTGAAAGGAAGACTCCACCACTGGGTCCTCTCATCTTCCTCCCCTCCAGCTGTGTTGCAGGAGCATCTCTGAAAAGAAAGGAGGAGGCTGAGTGACCACTCCTTTCTCTGTGACTAGCAGGTATATGAGCTGGCTGGAAGCCCCCAAGACGGCAGGTCAGGCCGATTGCTCAGTTTACAAGAACTACCCCCATTTAGCACCAGTTAAGTAAGCAGAGATCTGTGTTCTTGCATGTTATAAATGATGTATTATGACACTGGTGTTCATCGGCTGATGGAAGACTTTGACATAAAGTGTGCTGGATTTTGTTCTTATTTTTAAAATACATTTACTCAGCACCGAGCGTGGTAAAATGTTGAGTTGTTGAGGTACAATGAAATTGCAAATATGTTATAAATATTTAAAGTGCTTTTAGCCCGAGCATTATTTTTCCTTCCCTTCCCCCCTGCAGTAGTTTTGTAAAGAAAATAATGGATTTTAGTTATATGAAAGTTGCGTGGGGAGGGGGGAGTCTTGAGAAATTGCAGCGTTGGTTGGGGTGGCTGTCAGTACACAGGGTAATGCTATTTATTAGGGTCCTGCTTTTATTTAATAGCCAGATGAATGGAACAGTTAATAAAAGAAATATTGCTTTATTCCCTGACATTTATGTCCTTGGTTTCCAATAAAGAATTGAAATTATGAATAGTTGATGGTTTAAATTGATGTTTTATGTTGAATGCTGGCTATAATTTGCCCTCTGAGGATTGTAATACCGAGAAACAGATGGTTTTTCACAGTAACAAATTGCCGTGTGTGTACAGTCTGCCTAAGAGCTGGCTTTCAGAGCTTTTTCCCTTCCATGCAGAGCAGTCTTGAATCAAGCCACAGCGAAAGGCAGGGAAGAGTAAAGGAAGTGTCTTTGCTTGTGGGGAGCGGGGAGGGGGCCTGAATTGCCAGAAGATAAATCAGTGCGGAAGCACAGTCTTGCTTTCTAAAAAAAAACACATTTTAGTTTAAGGTGCAGCAAAGGCACCACGGCTGCATTGAGCTAAAACGTTCTACTGAAACTTAAGAACAGTGCATTGTGTTTAGAACATATGGCTGGGAGGAAAAGATCCCCAACAGGCATTCACATGGGTGTGCTTAGACTTAGCAGACCTTTGCCTCTCCCCCCCAAAAAAGCAGCCCACCATCTTACACACACACACACACACACGCCCTGTTTCATTTCAGATTGCTTTTCCAAGCCTTCAGAAATGGTTCGCCAATTTGACTGGAAGATGCAGAGGCAATGCAGCACAAGGAGTGTCAGAAACCTCCTTGTATTTTGTGGTCCTGGGGAGGGAGGTTTTCAAATGGAGCCCAACCCATGTTCAAGGGTTCTGAGGTCAGAAAGTCCTGCAACAAGAAGCTTCCCATCTTACCGGTTGCTTAATATATTCCACTGAAATGGGTTGAAGACAAACCATTGTACTGGCCGGCATGACTCTGGAGAAAAGCCACAGCCCTTATGAGCCCTGCACCACACAGCCCTGCAAATTCAGTTTCAGTTTGCATAACTTAGGCATTCTCAAGTAGGTTACTGCTAGCATTGCCCTTGGTGCTCTTCCTGGGTTTCTGTGTCTAAACAGTTTGGAAAAGAAAGCTTTAACTGACAGAATAGATGCATAAAGTGCTGGCGCATGGGTGTCTATTTTCCATTCCTTTAGAAATTTATCCGTTGTCGTTTTCTGCGTTGTGTTCAACAGTTTCTAAGCTATTTTTTTTATTGCGTTTTGCACATCACCTTGAGATGTGTCTGGAGGGCAATAAATAAATAAATAATAATAAAAGCGGAAGATCAGGAGTTGTGAACCTCTTGTGGGGAGAGAGTGGGACTTTGGAATAAAGCAGACTCCTTTATTGGAATGTGCCAACCTAGACCACTTCCAGTTCCTAAACATTTAGCACACATGAACCGCTTATTTCCAGGGCTTTCAGGAAATGTTCTTTTAAAACAAAGGTTGTTTTAAAAAACAAATCTGAAGCATTTACTGCAATTATGTGTTTGGGGCAATATTTCACATTTCATGACTCCCCGTGTGCATTCTTATCTGGTGTTTGTCGGTGCTGTATTGGATCTATGCTTTTGTGCCGGGGGGGCATTGAAAAGTGCTGGGGCTCTTAATTTTTACAGTGCAGTCCATGGACAGAGATGTGATCTCTGCTTGCCAGCACCACAAGCACCAGGTGGTCATGCCAAGTAAGTGGCAAATGGCCAGCTGTCTTCAGTGCCCACCCCCACACACCCCAATAACAAGTTCTACCTCCGAAGGGAGGAGTCAAAGGCCGAAGAGTCTGGCATCCAATCAAAACTGAATGGGCGAAAGTAGACATGTTCAGACTATGAGATGTCCAGGAAAGATAGGCAGGGATGGGTCATTTTCGCAGGTAATTCTGCAGACCTTGTGCGGGCATCATAGAAAGCATTGGTGGATGCCCTGATGTCGGTGGTTGCTGTGTTGGACACCCACACACCAAGTTAAATAAATGCCTAAATCCACGCTCTAAAAGTTATGCAATGGAACCATGAAAGCTGTTGGTCTTTGTAAATCTTCACAGCTATTCATGTTACTTAACTTGGCTCATGTTTTTTGATTCGGGTGGCTCCACCTTGGCTACTTTCATGTTTTAATGAGTTTGATCATTGTTCCATATAAGTGTGGCATAAGCGGGAGGCAACGACTTTGAATTGTGCTTTGAACATACATACACTAAGTGAATTTAATGGAATATCTCTTTAAAGTGAGGTCCATTTATAATTCTGCTTCTCAGCCCTTCACAGAACAGTTTACATTGAAAGTATGCTAGGCTATGAAAAGTTAAAACAGGACCCCAAATTACCTTGTGGAGGGATCCTATTTTAGAACTGTTTATTCAAATTCTTGCCATAATTTGTGCAATAGAAGAACAAATATAATATCAGCTTGGTTTCTTTTCTTTTTTAAAGACTTTCTAATAATTTAACAGGATTTTACTACTTTTGCAGTTATATTCAGAATAACAAAAAAGTAAAAATTGTTCTAAGTTCAATACAATGGTACCTCGGATTACGAACTGAATTGGTTCCGGAGGTCCATTCTTAACCTGAGGTGCACTTTCACTAATGGAGCCTCCCACTGCCGCCATGTGATTTCCGTTCTCATCCTGGGGCAAAGTTCTCAACCTGAGGTACTACATCTGGGTTAGCGGAGTTTGTAACCTGAGGTACCACTGTACCATGAAAAGCATATAGAAAAAAACCATCCTGCAACAAAAGTGCTGAACAATCAACTTTTAAAATCCAACACGTTTGAAAATAAGCTCTACAAATACAAACTATATAAGTGATCCAACAATTTCATTGCAGATTTTTTTTTTAAAAGGATATATATATGCACACATTTTTTACTCACTTTGTGGCACATTTTACATAAACCACACACTTTCTCCATGCTTTCCAATGCATATTTAAAATATGCTTTTCTCACGTATTTTTTTTTAACATAAAACGTTACTTTGATATGTACCCTTTGTGCCTTAAACTGCGTTGCAAAATCCAAATAAGTGCACAATTTGACTGGAAGTTGCAAGCAGGTATAGGAGTGTTGGAACATGTTGGTCTGCTGCAAAAAAATGGACTGAAATAATTCCTCTTCCACCTCTAGTCCAGACTACAGTAGAAGCAAGGATGTGTGGAACAAGGCTCACTGATTATCTCACTGAGCTGGGAAGGGATGTGTTGCAGAAGGTGATCTGTATGGATAGGCATGGAAGCCTCTACCCACTGCAGAATTCAGTCACTGTTTCAACAAGTTGTATGATCCTGGATCTATTCTTGCAACATATGATAGTGCAATAATTTTTTTTTACCCCATCCTTTCCCCTTAAACATAGGCTGGGCTATAATTGATATTATTTGTAGCCTTGTTTGTCAGTTGCACCACCCATGATGAGCCCTTTTGTGGAAGAATGAAATGAACTAGAAAAAAGGAGACATATTGAGGAAAAGGGGTGACTTGTTCATATGATTTCTTGATCAGCATTCTGCAATAAAATATTTATTAATCCAAAAAACATTCAGCTGTTCCAAGCAAACAAAAAATGACTTAGGGGTGGGCGGGAAGATGGGCAAAAGGGACCCCCCACGACTTTTTTCTGGGCTTTCTCTTCTCTAGAAAGAGCCCAGGACACTACAGGAGTTTGGGAAATGCTTGACAAAAAGGCTCAAAAGAGTAGGCATTTTGGTTTGGGCTATGGCACCACTTCATTGCATATTTGCACACCCACCAATTGGACTGATTGGACTGATCACTGATTGACAGTAGCTGCCCTGGTTTCTTATGTCAATCTGTGATTTCCTCCTTCCTCCTCAGCTGCTTCTGCAAGGCCTCTATGGGGGCCTGCGCTGACATGCTCCAGGAAGCCGAGCCGCAATTCCAGCAGTACACTTCTGGTGCAGTGCCGGCTTCCATAACTATGTTAGCAGCCTTGGTGGGCCTGGCTGCGGCACTAGGCTCATAGTGGCAGTGGCAGCCTCATTGCGGCAGAGGAGGTGGAGAAAGAGAGCAGCCGGAGGAGGTGGGGGGGGGCTGAACGGGGGGGGTGGCAACATGGTGGTGGGATTTTGGTTAGAAGCAGTTGGAGGGTATGTGTTTGATATTAACTCTTAGTGGGTGGCTGTAGGTGTCCTTGTGGGGTTTCCTACAAGGGGCTGCAGCTAAGTGATAGAGCAAAGGCTTTGGATATGAAAGACCCCAGTTTTAGTCCTTGCAGGATACCCCCCCCCAAAAAAAACCTGGAGACCCTGGAGGGCTGCTGCCAGTCTGAATAGACAGTACTGGAGTGGAGAATACCTAGAGATCTCATTGCACACATGCCCAGCAAAACTATAGGTTAGGGCCTTGGATTAAGCTGCTTTGAGTTCTGGTCTGGGGGAAGGGTGGGAAACAACAACAACAACATTTAAAATCAGTAAATTTCAAGTTTTACATAATTAGTTTAAAAATAATACTTCACATCTTTCTGGTAGCATTATGGGGCCCTCTTAAAACTGAAATAGTTTAGGGTATCCTCATATCTTAATCCAGCCCTGCAGGCTACTATAATACTGCCTTATGATTTTATGCGCTGTTTTCGTCAGCCATTTTCTGCCTATTAGGATAAGAAAAGAGGGGTGTCAACTGAGGACTGAAAGTGCAACATCTGTTGCACTCTGGGCAGCGCAGCTCCAGCACTCCTACACTTGGAAATGGTTCTCAGCCAGCAGCAGCCCCTCTCCCTCTCCTTCTCCTTTGAGCCTCAGCTGATAATAGTCTCTTGCTGAATTGGTTTTTGCAATTACTTAACTCCGTGTCCCAAATAATGAACTCTGCCTGTTTCTTGTGTCTATAAAGGCACTTTTTCGCACAAGCAGATCTTTGCCTGTAGAGCGTTTATCCGGTTGCCTTGATGAGAACAGGAAATTGAGTCTTCAGTTCAGACTTCCAGAGTGCCAAAGACACATTCTTCAAAAAGATAATGCACAGAGTCAGTTTTGTTTTGAGTCAGGTCCAGTTCGTTTCTGGTCTTGCAAAATTCTCTTCACTCAGCAAATTAGTGAATTTTTTAAAGGTTGTTTTTTGTTTTTAGCTCTCTTCCATTTCCAAATAAATAAATAAAAAGAATCTGTATCTTGCACTGGAGTCCTGACAACTTAGTGGCTTTATTTATTTAGTCTTGCATAGAGACAAATTCCTAAAGAGTAGCCACATTAGTCTGCAGTAACAACAAAAAAGACAAAATCCACAGTTCTCATTCCTTGTCTCTCTTTTAAATTGGCACTTCTTCAGAAAGGCACAGATAAAGTGGAAGGAATAGGACAAAGAACAAACAACTGGGGGAGGGGGGCAGGAGAAATTCAGATTTTCATTAGCTCCAAAAGAGCAATTTCAGAGGTGACAAACTTTGCCTTTCTGATCTCATTTTACCTTTCCAAATCTCAACAAGATATGTCAGTTAAAAGAACAGAAGAAGATTCCATCCAGTCCAGCATCCTGTTCTCATAGTGGCCAACCAGATGCTCTGATGGGAAGTCTGCAAGCAGGAGAGTACTCCTCCCACTTGGGTCCCTGTCCGTCACCGGTAAAGAGTTTTTCCAAAATGCAACGTGTCAAAACAAAGCTAGGACATATCTTCTATTTCTGCAGCTGGGAAAGTGAAGGTGTGTGGTATCGTTGCAGGCTGTGTAGTTAATCAAGAGGTGGGACTTGAACCCATGCCTTCCAGATCATGCCCGACTTTCTAACATAGTAAAATACTGGCAGAATGGATAGTCCAGAGACCCCTCCATGGGTATTTAAACTGACTGAACTTGCTAATTCTAATTCAAATCTTAATTGCTGAATGCCATTAGCATTCTGCTATGTTTACTTCAGATCTGCCTTTGTCATCAGGGTCTCTTGAATTTAGCTGTTCACCTCCTAGCCTCCAAAGTGGAACCAGTGCAGATCTGCTACTTTCCAAGCTGTTCATTCCTATACAAAAGAGCCAACTTTGCTGCTGGTTGCTTGCCATCTGATAAAATAACCCAGCATGCCCAGCATTCAGAGGTCTGGTGTGTAGGAAGTTTGCTAGCAGCTGTCTAACTTCATTAGGCTTCCTTCCCCCACCTCCCTCCTTTCTCCCTGGTATGTTCAAAGTGCTTGCTGGTATTTCACAGGGCACTGGAAGAGGACATCGATTTGTCTCTCATCATGTGGTCATTTTGCAAAATTGTTGATGAAAGGAACAGAGGGAGAAGGTGGTTTTTATTGGCAAAAAAATCAAAACCTATCCTGGGTGTACCATGAGGTAGGAAACCCAGATTCTGCTTTTGGTTTTCAAATGTCTTGTCTTGGTCTTTGTCTTTTGCTGCTCTGCCGTTTGGAGCTATGCAGAATTTGAAGCCCCCAAACTCCCAATACACTGCATAATAACAGGAAAATAACAGGAATAACAGGAAAAGAGGAAACTACAGTTGAACAGGTGACAAGGAGTCAGTTCTGCGGGGGGGGGGCAATGTCAGAATGGTCTATGACTTCACAAAAATTACTAGCTCATCTTCCCAGACCTCATTTAGTTATTTGTCACATATATTGATGGTCTTGTGGGAGTGTCCTTCACTTCCACTTTACCAGGGCTTCCCTGCGTAGTCAGCTGCAAGTTATTCTGTATATGCTACAATATGACCAGAGGGTCAGCTCTCTACAAGCCACTAGAAGGAGAAGGAGGGGAAATAATTCAATGGGCTGTAACAGTAGCAAAGCACATGCTATCTGTGTGATCTATCCAGGTTCAGCCTCCTGTGAAGGGTAGGTGACAGGTCTGGAAAAGCCTTCTTCCTGCCTGAGTCCTTGGAGAGCTGAGGCCAAGCAGATCAGACAACCCCTGGGCTAGTTAGGATGATGATCTCACAGAACTTGAAGCAGCTTCATTGTCAGAATGGATGCTTTGGATATGAAATGCCTGATGTTCAACTCTTGGCATCTCCAGTTGAAGACATTGCAGGTTGCTGGGTTGTGAAGCTCCCTCTTTGTCCTTGGACCTTGAAGAGCTGTTGCTAATCAAAACGGGCAGTACTGGGCTTGATGAAGGGATGGTCTGACTCATCTTGAGGCTGCCTCATATATCTATAACCACTGCTACCAAAATGGCACGCACCCGGTTATAATCCAAACTTTGGTGAAAAGAGAAGTTCAGAGAGATTAGGTTTGAAAGCATAGTTGGTAGAGCATGAGACTCTTAATCCCAGGGTTGTGGGTTTGAGCCCCGTCACTGGTGATGTCAGTTGATGGGTGGGAGGACCGGGTTTAATCTTGCCATGGCTGTGTGCTCTGTTCCCCTCAGGGAAGAGGATTGCCCAGCCAAGGAAGCGAGATTTAATCCCTGCTCATCAGCCCTTTGCAAAAGTGCCTTTTGAAGTGACTTGCACTTTTCCTTTTAACCAGCAAGCTGGTGGCAGCAGTGTAAGGGAGAGGAGTCTCCCCCCACCCTGCTGCCACTGCCTGCCTGCTCACTTAAAGGAAAATAGTGAGCTGTTTCAAACAGCACTTTTGCAAATGCTTTAAGGCAGCCTCCCAAGCTAAGCAGGATTGGCTGATGCAATGAGACCATGATCCTGCTTGGTCTGGATGCTCGGGCACACTCTGCAGGGCGTTTTCTTGTACACCCAAATCCAACACTAAGCAGGATTCCCTCTTCCCTGTATCGGCTGAAGTGATGGGAAGACAACCCTGCTTGATCCAGGTGTGCAAGAGAGCTCTCTGCAAAGAGCCCCTGTTCTGTCTGCAACCTGACTTCTCATTGAGATGCAGCCTTGCAGCCTTGTTTCCTGCCTCTGTGTACAGTCACAACATTGCCTCTGGCAGCTTGACTCATCCTTGTCCAAAGCACTTGTGAACTTTATTGACTCTTTGTTACAAAAGATTACTTATAATCCAAATACTCTTGGAGCGAGTAGACTTCGTAATGGAGCAGGTTTCTCCTTTTGATTTATGTGTGTGATATCCAGAAAGCAGGACTTTGTGCAGCCACCATTCACAGACCTGCATGGAACAGGAGGCTCCGTCTGCATCATCATTGGGTGACAAATGGTGCTCAGAGAGTGGGTGACAGTTTATGATGTATTCATCTGGAACAAGAATGCCAGTTGCTGCAATTGCTTTAAAAATCAGGCTTCTCCAAAGACAAAGCTATTTTCAGTTTGTTTTGGTGTTCCTGTGTGCAGATTTCTGGGGTATTTTTGGCCACATCTTAAGTGGGTTCAGTGGAATAACTTACTGTCTAATGTTGTTTTGTCTCCTTTTGAAATAGGAGTTTTTGTTTGTGTGTCAACAGTACTAGGCTGGAATTGGAAACAAGCGGCTTCAGAGTAAGCAGCAAGATTTGGAGATGCTGATGAAAGTCTTGTCTTTGCTCAGGCTAATGAGTAAACTTAACCTAGAAGCCTCTAGAGCACCTTGAGTATATCCTCACCTGCTCAGGATTGCAGATGCAGTTGGCTTCCTTTCCAATGTGACTGTCTCCTTGCAGGCCCTGCTGTTGGTCAGAGCTGTGGTGCTGGTACATGACAAGTCTTAGGTTTAACAGTTTGAGAGGCACCGTGAGCTCAATTCCTTGATAGCTTCCTCCTAAGACAGGGAAACAAGAGCATTTGAAACCCTAGAGAGCTTGCAAAGGTTTGCCTTTCTGGCTAAGACGATTCTGAGACTCAGCAGTCCTAAGAATTCTCCATAGTAGGCATGTTATCAAAAATCACATACAGGTCATGACAGTCATGGCTGCCCATTAAAATGTGGACTGGTAGCCAACATTAGTTGTAATCCGACAACATCTGGAGGGCATCATGTTAGCTATCTCTTTTGTAGCCTGACCCAAGTTCACAATTTGGCTATTTCTGTTCCATCTTGGTGGTGGTACTTGACACCTAAGTAGATGGCTTGATGGGCTTTTCATCCATCTTTGTCTCAGTGAAATACCACAGTGCTCACATCGTGATTAATCTCAGTGCTTACAGTTGCCATTCATATTGCTTTAAAAAGGCAACTATCGTGAGTTCATAAAGCACCTAAAATTTACCAACCACTGCACAATGACAGTCCCTGTGTGTGCAGTTTTTTCAGTTTGTTAGACATAATGCAAGAGGGAAGAGGACAACAGGCAAACTCAGGCACCAGTTCAGCCTTACAGAACAGTTCTTTCAGTATACAGCTTGAAAAGAAACATGGCATTTGGCCTTTCTGTTACAGCCAGATGGAATGACCACTAATAGCTGACAGGAGAAGGAGCCGTTCAGTTTCAGCTGAGAAGAGTCCTGCTGGATCTGACCAAAGGACTATCAACTAACCTAGCGTCATTTTTCCTTTGCCCATGAGCCAAATGCTTTAGGGAAGCCCCTAACAGGTAGGTCAGAAAGGCACCAGCCCCCTCCCACTGTTACCCTACCCCCGAGCAACCAGTATACAGGAATATCCTGCATTTGAGAATGGAAGTTCTATGAACTGGTCATGGCTACCATATCTTCTTCATTTGAAGGAACTTGACAAGAGACATTGGTGTTTTTCGGAGCCAATGACATGGAAATGGGCTATTGATAATTCATAGATCTTTTTAAAAATTAAAATTTGATCTAGATTTCAACTAAAAATGTGAAATATTCTTAGTGTTCCAAGTGCATTAGGTGCAAAATAAGTGCCTGTCCCTTTTCTCTCTTGAGAAACATGAAGTACTTTAGAAGTAAAATGCCACATGTCTAGAAATTCTGGCCCTGTTTTAAGGGCTTATGTGGATACCTGTATTCAGACACACATAAAACGTGCAAAGATGCAGGGTACTAATGAGCAGATCTATCAACCTTCATTTGCTTCCAGTTGTCCTGAGATGCCTTGAACGTAGATACTCCAAACGTCTGACCTCACTGTTAAAGTTTCCATGTACTTGTCAAGTTCTAGAAACATACAATTCCATCTTACGAAGATGTAAGACACCATTGTTGTATACCAAACAATTCTGACTCAGATATTTCACCAAGAGCTATTTAATAGCTATTGTATATCACACTCAGCATCAACATCCTGAGTGTGCATTTACACAAACTACGCTATAATGATGGTCTTTGCTTTTTGTCATATGTGCATTCCTCACTGTGAAATGGCTGGCCCCATAGAGCACACACATACCTATGTGCTCTTCCATGTGAATATATGGTCATGCTCCTCGCTCTTCTGTTAGCCACAGCAAGTTGAAGGAACAAAGGAGCTGCATTAACCAACGGTTGCAGTGGGAGCATTGTGCCCTGCTTCTCTGGTGCAGCAATGCTCAGCTGGGGTGTAGGACAAAGTGAGGTTCAGGTGGGACCCAAGGCAAGGCAGGGGTCAGGCTGAACGCAGGGTTTAGATGCCAGGCAGAATCCAGGTGATAAAGCTGGAGAGGCTCAGGTCTTCCAGGGTTTTTTGCAGTAGAGTCTGCAGAGTCAGAGGACCGCAGTCCAGCATCGTTGGGCAGAGGAATGGCCCCACAGGTTCATCAGGTAACAGTGTCTCTGAGGTGTGCTATGCATGCCCGTCCCCTTCAGGTTCAGAATCTTTACCTCATCACCCGAGAAAGAGGAATCCAAGCCTTTGTCCCTGACACATGTTATCAATGCTGTGGTGTAGGCTCCTTGAAATCAGTAGACTTCGGTTAGCCAATACTAGCCGGAGTCCATTGATTTCAGTTGGTCTACTATTATGACTTGGTCAGATACCACCCATTGTTCTTTTTACAATAAGTTTCGTTGATACTGTAATATGCAATACAGTGTTTTATGTTACTCTTCACTGTGTATCACAATTCTCATTAAGGTACTTTGAACTTTTTTTTTTAAAGGGGGAAATCTCTGAAACTTCAGTAGGCAACATTCAAGGATCTTACTTTGCTAGGTGTGATTGTTGGGTATACAGTAACTCTTGAAATTTTCACTGTGCTTTTGTGTGTACGGGATGGTTCCTTTCTAGCAATAGAGAAGAGTCTTCTGTGAGCACCTGCCAAAACTGCATTGGCATGGGATTAGAAAACTGAATAATTATTGATTTGGTTGAAAGGGGGGAGTATTAAAATAGTTTGCACACAAGACACACATAATCTTAAGATTTAATACTTTGGTGGAATGCATTTATTAATTAAAGGGATACACACTGTCAGATGCTATTGGAATAGCATTTTTTATAATTTTGTAATTGTTATTTTTGTAATACATCTTTCCTTTTTTTGCAAGGGGAAAAATTAAAAAGGAAAAGGACTGTGGTTTGGTCCATGGCTTCCCAAGCACAAATCAATATACAGTGTACATGATGTTTTAATATCTTTAGCACTCCTTTCCTCTATCAGTTACATGTGAGAATCTGTATAGGTTTAGCATTTATTTTCAGGGCGGTGGTGTTCAGCTCTGGTAGATTCTTCTTGTGTTCTTCTGTAAAGTTTAAGGAAAATTTGTTGCCCTTTGGCTATTGTAAACCAAATTATTCCTTTCTATAATGTTGGTGTGCTAATCTGCCAAAAAATAGGATGAAGCAGTTGATTTCTTTTGTGTACTTACCTCTCCCTTCCCTTAAGAATGTGGTCAGCTTTGTAAGTTCTCCAGGCTTATTGAGAAGTATGTTGGCTGTAACTGAATTTATTACATTTTCTCCATTCCGATTGTGTTTGGCACTTGTTTATGAAGCATCTCTGAATCATATTTTCCATTTAACTTTATGCATGCATGCAAGCATTTCAAGGTAAACAGTTTCAGATTTGGCTTCTGAAATAGTTAGAACGACATTTTAAACAGCATTGTCTGCCTTGATTGCTCCGCTAGGCCGTTAAATCTTGTGGATCTTAAGGTCTCTTCCTTGCAGGCAGAAGGTGGTGCTTTCATCCAACTAGAAAGTTTCAGTTTATGGAGTTGAATACCTAAAAAGATCCACTAGTACCATTTTCCTCTGTAAAGGAGGATTAGCATAATGCAAATCCTCCAACTGTTCACATTTACCCAGAACATCTTTTTTCTGCTCCCCATTCCTGTTTTGACCCTATATTTTTGCCCTACAGAGATGCCTTCATAAAACATCATTGATGTGACCCAAGAGTGTTCAGGATTCAGCCCATTCCCTAGAATCTTAGAAATGACAGAGGAGTGGATCCCTTTTCTCTCTGGCACCTGTAACTATGAATCCATGTGCATGTGCTGCACAGTTTGCTATTTTGCATGCTACAGCTGCTAAGGTTGCTAACAAAATATTGCAGGACAGTTACATGTTTATATTCAGTCTTTAATCCAATGTCTTGGCCTTGAGTGGAGTAAAACCTAAAGTAGGCCTGGCAAGCCAATCCATTGACCAGTAAAATATTGCCAAATGTTCCATGAATCCCAGAATACTGCCATGTAGAATGATAGGTTACCTTTCTATTTTATTTTGGTGTCATTTGTTAGTAAGGGCAGGAGTTTGCCCCCTAACCTTGCAATAGTCATGGGTAATCCTAGCAGCAAAGTGAAGTTTCTCTTACTGTTCGCCTGATGACACCAAATAAGGGCAAGAGAGGAACAAAAGCTGTTGCCAGTGATGAAAGTCCCTGCCTAGGATCAACCATGACCATCTTGTTTGCTGAAGGAACCAGGGGGTGCACCATCTGTATAATCTGGCTGTTCTTACAAAGTTTCTGCTTCATATTATTTCTGTTCCTAAATCTGCAGTTTCATTTTTAAAGCTGAAGAGAAGAACCATTCAAACCTCTTAATATTTTAAAAATGCTTTATTGTATACAGATATTTGACCAGTATTAAGTTTGGTCAGATGAGGATATGATTCTTGAGTGGTCAGTCCCAGCAGACAGAGAAGAACATCTAGAGTTTGGTCAGTGATCCTTTGTTTCACAATTGGGGTACAGTTTTGAAGGGGATTGTAATGTGCTCCTCAGTCATAAGGGTTTTGAGTGTATATACAAATGCATTTAGGTCATATGTCAACAAGCAAATGGTGATTCCAGGTGTACAGAGCTAGCTATGTGTTCCATAACTGGGCTGCCACTATAGAGAAGACCCATTCTCTGTTTCCATCCATAGCATCCCGTCAGGTGGCAGCCCATGCAAGCAATGTGGTAAGTGGGGAGATTCGTTTGGGAACCGCTGGCCCTCTATTACTCTATGGTTCCAAGTTATATAGGACTTTAAAAACCAGGCATAATTTTTTCCAGATTTCTAAACTCTGTGCCATGGGTAGAACGTGGATTGCAGTTCAGCTTCCTTTGCTGAGTGCCTTTGAAGTTGTGATGTTTTTGCTAACAGTGACAAACCTGCAGCCAAGCTGGCTTGTGTGATTTACAAATAAATTTGATTTTTTTGCATTCTGATGATGATGATGATGATAATAATAATAAGAACTAGCACCAGCCCCTTGAATTGTGCTCTGAAACACAGGCAAATCAGCGGCCTGAAGAGATCTTTCAAAAGGCTTTCACATGTGCAGCAAAACATATACATGATAATATGGTTCTTCTTGCAGGGTTTGGGATAGTAACCTTTGAGCACCTAAGAAGGAACTGCACCTGGTATCAACAGAGTGTAGAAAATGGGGCTGATCAGCAGCTTCTTTAGCTGAAAAGCATAGTGTATTCAAGATTGCTGATACTGGTATCTGTGCTCTCCGTATATGGTTGCCTTAGGAATGTCTGTCCAAGTTGGCTAGACATTTATGGACTTTGCTGATTCATCCGCTTGAGCCAAGAGCCGTGGCCAAGACAGAGTGTTTGTTTGACTGTGTTAAGTTTCTGAATTGCTGCAGAGCCAAGAAGAAGGGAGGTTTTTTGCTATTATTGTGGTCGCAGAAAATAGCTCATTGAAACTTGAAAACTGAGCAAGCTGCTAAAGGCTTTGGATATATGGATGCCATTACAAGTGAAAGCTCTGTGCTCCATCCTGATAGGCACTGATGACTGTTGGGAACAGAATGTTCTCTAGTGACAATAAACCCAGTTTGCAACAAAAATCAAAATGATATGCAGTTTTTCTGTTTTAAGCCACTAAAGATAAGTTGAATGCATTCTGTTGGCATAGGCAAGCACAACCTCTGTTTTAAATTTGCACTGGAAAGTGGTGTGATTGATTGTTGAGCAAGTATGCCTTGAAGTGACAGGAGGAGAAAATGGAGCTCAAGACTTGAGAGTTTCCTTTTTTGGTCTTTCTTCTGCAGTGTACTTGGATTACTTGTGAATTTAGAATTGTGTGTTAATGTGACTTGAGTTCCAGATTCCTTCTTATTGTTTTATCTCTTTGAAGCCCACTTATTCCCTATAGAGAGAAACTAAGCACACTAGTTAGGGAGAGTATTTTCCAGTAAGCACTACTTGAACTGCAGAACAACACTCTTCTAATCACAGTATGCACAGGGCTCGTTCACACATTAAAGAATGGCAAACCCAGATGCATTTTTGAGTGGGAGACCAAAGGTAGTTATGGCTTATAAGTATACATACATAACACATGTGTCTGGAAAAATAAGTTAGTCCCCACATATTAGTTACACTTGGAAATGTGCTGGTCTTATCTGTAGAGCAGCAGTAGGAACCTGCAGCTCTCCAGATCTTGTTGAATTCCCAACTCCCTCCAGCTCCAGCCAGCTTAGCCGTTGGTCAAAGCTGATGGGAGTTTGAAGTCCAGCAGTGTGTGGAAGGCCAGAGTTTCCCCACCCCTCCTGTAGAGAAACACTACTACTTCTAAAAAAAATATTTACACACATGCACACACATCATAAGCCCTGAACGTGACAATTGAAGGGCACGTTCAGGTACCAACTAGCTTTCTTATCTGTAAGTATGTGAAAGTGAGAAATACTTTATGAGACTAGGACATTCCTTCTTTTTTGCTGATCACATTTTGTACTTCCAAAGTGCCTGTTTGAACAGCCAGGTGCGGAATTCAGTTGCCATTTTCAATGCCAACCTGCGTCTTTAGAGCAGTTGGGTGGAGGGAAACTCTGTATGATGCATTACATTGGATTTTTAGGGTTCTTGAAAGGCAACAATTGGCAGAAAGTAAACAGTCTTGGGAACCATTCCTGAGATGGATTTCTTCATCCCAAGAGCTATATGTTTAAATCACTTTCTACCTTTAGTTTGGGTTATAAGGATCCTGGCAGCAAATTAACTGTTATTTGCTTTAAAATGATATGCCTGTAGCTGACTGGTGGTCCTGGCTAAACCTTTTGTGACCTAGAGCTCGCATCTTGAGAGGCATAGATATTATAGAAAGGGGTTGGGATGGTGGGGGTGAGTGCAAACAATGTGGCTCACCGTAGTTGGCCCTGTGACATTAGGCTCTTTGTCTCATTTGGTGAGCCAACTCTTCTAAATCTTCCCAGTAAGCCCCAGTAATGGCCATATTCTCTGGTGCTTGTGTGTACGTTTTAAGACCAAAACACTGCTTGTGTGAACAAATGTGGTGGTGGTGCCTGAGGGTCCTTCCATAGTGTCATTCAAAAAGCAAGTTCTGTAGTTCAACAGGTATGCACTTTGCTCCGCACTGGGGAAGTCTCCAGTTAAATTAGTGTGTTCAACCCAGCACCATAAGAGGGCAGGTGGCTATATAGGTTTAGTTTGTCCCAGAGTCTCCAGGCACATATCAGAGCAAGAAGAGTGCCAAGGGGAGGATAATCTTGACCTTTCCTACCCACCTGGGCTCTCTGGAGTTCTGCCGTGTTATTCAGGGTCAAAGTTTTGCAGAGGGCAGCCCTTGCAGGGCAGGAGTTTTAATTAAAGCAAACCTCATCGAGGAAACTATTGGGAGTTAGTTATGGCCGCTGAACCCCAGGGTAGGTCTGTGACTCAACACATTCTCTGGCTACTCCATATTGACATGCTTCCAGCAGCTCCAAATGGGCACTCTCCAAATGGACAGTGGAAAAGGAGAAGGAATATAGAACCTAAGTGTTTCAAAATTCATAGGTGTTTTTAGAAGGTTGTAGGAGATGATCTCTTGAAGTATATTTCTGTGTTATTCTGTGAGTCACTAAGAAGCATTGTATGTAGGTAAAGGACCCCTGGGTGGTTAAGTCCACTTAAAGGCGAATATGGGGTATGGTGCTCATCTTGCTTTTCAGGCCGAGGGAGTTGGCATTTATCCGCAGACAGCTTTCCGGGTCATGTGGCCAGCATGACTAAACTGATTCTGGCGCAACGTGACGAGTGCCAGAGTGCACAGAAATGCTGTTTACCTTCCCGCCACAATGGTACCTTTTTATCTACTTGCACTGGTGTGCTTTTGAACTGCTAGGTTGGCAGAAGCTGGGACAGAGCAACAGAAGCTCACCCCATCACGCTGATTCGAACTTCCAGCCTTCTGATCAGCAAGCCCAAGTGGCTCAGTGGTTTAGACCACTGCACCACCCACTCCCTTATATTGTTTGTATGTTTGTATGTGTTTTATTGGTAGACTGGGTTGTGGTGCTGATGGCCACTCTGAGTGCTGCTGAGGCCAGTGGTGGTAGGAAGGAGAGAGAAATGGCCAAGGGCTTATCTGAACATAGATAAGCTAGGAAAAGGCTGGTGCTTCAAATTCACTGATGAATCTGCATAGGAGAGTGTCTTAAGAGCATGAGCTGTATGGTTGAAATGATGCCTTCTCTGTGGACTAATTTGGTAATACTATGAAAACAATTGTGTCTGTTCTCTCCCACTTGGGTCTACAATATAGGAACACCCTGCAGGGCTGTTGCAAGAATGTGAAGTCTGTTGAACATGTGTGATGCGCTTCATAAATGTTGCTTGTGGTCTCTGTGTAGGTACAAAACACATTTTTCTCTTCTACATTTTGTCTCTCGCTCACTCTCTCTTCCTAATTTTGCATGGTCCTTTGTCTCCGTCACCCTTCTGCAGCTATGCGCCTTAGGAGGTTGCAGACTTCTTTGGGAAAGTGCAGGGGATTTGGAAGGGAGTTTCTGACTCCAGATGGCCATGATCACTGTTTATTCTGCTTGGGGGAAGAGCATGTCCTGGACCCTTGTACTCATCGCCAACCGTTTTTAAATAAGTTAAGAAAAAGAAAAATTCACCACACAAACGAATTTATTTTGCACTATTTTTTGTTTGTTTTTGGGGTGCTTATATACAGTCGTACCTTGGATCTCGAATGCCTTGGTACTCAGACATTTTGGTTCCCGAATGACACAAACCCAGAAGTGAGTGTTCCGGTTTGTGAATGTTCTTTGGAATCTAAACGTCTGACAGGGCTTCCACGGCTTTCGATTGACTGCAGGAGCTTTCTGCAGCCAATCAGAAGCTGCTTTGGTTTCCGAATGTTTTGGAAGTCGAACGGACTTCCGGAACGGATTCCGTTCTACTTCCAAGGTACGACTGTACTATTTTTTCAGGTGGACCTTGCAAAGCTGTTTACATAAAATTTACGATAATAAGCATCATTTAAAACTTTAGAGTAGAACAGAAGAAACACTTGTTTGGAAGAATCTGTTTCTGTTTTCTTATATGATCCCCTCCGGGTACGTGGATTCTTCAGGATCTCTGTGGTGGCTGCTGTGGGAGGGAGAGGACACTTTTGGGACTGGGATAGTGGCAACTCCCAGGCAGCTGCTGTTTCTTCTTCACATTCCTTAGGGCACGAATGGGGAAGCGGTGTAACCACTTTACCCTCCCTTGAGCTGCTTTGCAAGAGTGTGCCCTGACCATGTCCAAATCTATAACTGATGCACTCTATGCTTCATTTTCTGTCACCAGCCCTATCACTTCCAGCTTTGCTGAACCCTGTAAGTTCTGCTTCCTTAACACTGACTACAGTATCTAATACAGTGGTACCTCGGGTTACATACGCTTCAGGTTACATATGCTTCAGGTTACAGACTCCGCTAACCCAGAAATATTCCCTCAGGTTAAGAACTTTGCTTCAGGATGAGAACAGAAATTGTGCTTTGGCGGCGCAGCAGCAGCGTGAGGCCCCATTAGCTAAAGTGGTGCTTCAGGTTAAGAACAGTTTCAGGTTAAAAACGGACCTCCGGAACGAATTAAGTACTTAACCCGAGGTACCACTGTATGTCCACCAGCACAGAGGTAAAAAATATAGCGCCCAGGAAAAGGATTATGCATTCCATTCCTCCTCTTCCACTTTTCTTCCTTATAGCCTTCCTTTTTTTTAATAAGATATTTATTAGGATTTTTTATAATATTACAATAAAATAAAAAAAGAAAAAACAGAATAACAAACATACAGAATAAAGAAACTTTTTAAGAAAAAGAAAGAAAACACACACACACACATTTTCAGTTACTTGTTTTCTTTTAACTTGTTTCCCGGACCTCCTCATACCTCCCTTTTTTGTATTCCACCCCATATTGTTAGTTCAGCAAATCCTTACCATTATATTATTACCTATTTATAATCCTTTTTTTTCATATTCTCTTACAGCATTACAGCTGGAAACCACTTAGTTTCAATCCAACCTCATTCTAACACTCATTAATTTTACAATATTTCTGTAATATTCTTTAAACTTCTTCCAATCTTCTTCCACCGACTCTTCTCCCTGGTCTCGGATTCTGCCAGTCATTTCTGCCAATCCCATATAGTCCATCACCTTCATCTGCCATTCTTCCAAAGTGGGTAGTTCTTGTGTCTTCCAATACTTTGCAATAAGTATTCTTGCTGCTGTTGTAGCATACATAAAAAACGTTCTGTCCTTCTTTGGCACCAATTGGCCGACAATGCCCAGAAGAAAGGCCTCTGGTTTCTTCAGAAAAGTATATTTAAATACCTTTTTCATTTCATTGTAGATCATTTCCCAGAAAGCCTTAATTCTTGGGCACGTCCACCAAAGGTGAAAGAATGTACCTTCAGTTTCTTTACATTTCCAACATTTATTGTCGGGCAAATGATATATTTTTGCAAGCTTGACTGGGGTCATGTACCACCTGTATATAATTTTCATAATATTCTCTCTTAAGGCATTACATGCCGTGAATTTCATACCTGTGGTCCACAACTGTTCCCAGTCAGCAAACATAATGTTATGTCCAACATCTTGTGCCCATTTAATCGTAGCAGATTTCACCGTTTCATCTTGAGTATTCCATTTCAACAGCAAGTTATACATCTTTGACAAAATCTTAGTTTTGGGTTCTAACAGTTGTGTTTCTAATTTTGATTTTTCCACCTGGAAGCCGATTTTCTTGTCCAAATTATATGCCTCCATTATCTGATAATAATGTAGCCAATCTCGCACTTTGTTTTTTAGTTTCTCAAAGCTCTGCAGTTTTAGTCTATCTCCCTCCTGTTCCAAAATTTCCCAATATTTCGGCCATTTGGCCTCCATATTGAGCTTTTTCTGAGCCTTTGCTTCCATTGGTGACAACCACCTTGGGGTTTTATTTTCCCCTTATAGCCTTCCAAGGCTGCTTTTCTTTGAAAAAATAATAAACTAGTTGGGTCTTCATTACACTCATTTGCATATGTCTAATTTACTCCTCTGAAAGATAAAAATAGGTATAAAGAGAAAGTAAGGTCGTGTCAGAATGGAAGAATTGAAGAATTCTATGACTTACTCGATAGAAGAAAGTGTGTTTATTGATCAGGTTTGAGTAGTCTCTCTTAAAAGCAATCTGTCCCCTGACATTTTCCATAAGTGATTGAGGGGGGGAAATAGTTTCCCGTTCTGTCATTTCTGGACAGCGCTAACTTACTGTTTCATAACTGATGGCACAATATTAGTGTGTTCTGAAATATGTGCAGTTTGAGAGATTGACTCATAAAGCTGTGTGAAAAGAATTGATTCTGACGTCTGTGGATTCAACAGCCTTTTCTAAGTGCAGCTTGCCCTGTAAACAATAGTGAAGGCAGCCCATCAGCATTCGCACACAGGAGCTGTGGTTGTTTCGTTTTTGTTTCAAGTCTGCCATAGTGAGCAGTAAGGCTTAAGAAAAGACCCGGGTACCTTAGGGGAAGTTAGTATATTGTGTCCTCTTGCTACTGGAAGGAAAGTAGACTTAAAAGCATTAAAGGGGAGGAGATCTTTGCAAGTGTTGGGGAGGGGGGAGCACACTCACCCTGTGAAAAGGATCTGTGATCATAGGCCAGAGAGCTTGCTAAGCCACCTTGCGGGTTCTTTTCTGCCAGTATTTGGGCACTGTTGCATTTGGGTGGCCCTTGGACTGTAGTACGAAGGGAGGCACCTTCTGGTGCCATTCAGAGGGCCACCCTTACCCTGTGCCACCCAGGAAGAGCGTCATTGCAAGGGGAGGACTTTCCCATCCCCACTCCTTGCCTGGAGAAGGAGCAGCTGCAGGAACACTTTGCTCCAAGTGCTGCTGTGGCCGTTGCAGTAATATTCTGTGCAGGAAGGCCATCGACATGGCCCCACCTGCCAGCAAACAACTCAATACTTTTGTTTTTTTTCATTGCCAAAACTGATGTTATTTATTTATTTATTTAATGATTTATTTTCAGTTTTATGCATTTCAATAATTTTACAATCATTTAAACATTTCAAAACTCCACTTCCTTCCCCCTCTTTCTGCGGTTCCTTAAATTTATTTTTTTATATTTTCTGCAAGTTCCAAATTAACTTAAATTTACTTATTTATTCCTCTACTTTAAATATAGACAGTCACGCCTCTGGTTGCGAATGTGATCCATGCGGGAGGCACGTTTGCAACGCGCACCGTTCACAGCCTGAAGCGCCGCATCTGCACACATGCATGATGCGATTCGGCGATTCGGCGCTTCTGCGCATGCGTGTGATGTCATTTTTGTGCTTCTGTGTGAGCGCCGAAACCTGGAAGTAACCCGTTCCGGTACTTCTGGGTTCGGCGCGGTCTGCAACCGAAAAATGCGCAACCCGCAGCGTTCGTAACCCGAGGTATGACTGTACTCTTTAAAACTGCACGTTTATTACAATAATCCTGCCAATGTTCTTATCTGTTTGCAGCTTATTTGTAAATATTCAATGAACCATTTCCATTCTTTTATGTATAAAAAAGTTTGTTGTCTTGATTTCTTACTTTTCCAGTATGTTTCGCCATTTCTGCATATTCCGTAAGTTTTTGTATCCATTCTTCTTTCGCTGGGACTTCTTCTTTCCATTGCCAAAATTGATATGTATCCTCTGCCTTTCCCCCACCCTTCAGTGTCTTACACTTTTAGTTTATAAGCCTGAAGATGGGGCACATAAATAATAATAATAATAATAATAATAATAATAATAATAATAATAATTACTGCTGCTGCTGCTAATATGAGCTGCTTTAAGAGACAATATTTGTCTGAAAAGCAGGAGAAAAATGTTTTTGAAGCAATGCTCTTCGTGTCCCTCTCCCTCTCAAGCCCGTTTGCAAATCTGTTTACATGCACTACAACCTGCATTTGTCCTTTTTGCCTCAGACTGTAAGTCCCCCTGGACCAGAGCTTAGGTTGCTTTTGTACATCCTTAGCAGTGTGTTGGCGCTGGAGGAACATGTAGTGACAGTAGCAGCAGCAATCCTGGTGCCAGATAAGCACCTGGTGCTTGGATCCACCGATCCCATTCTGCGTGTGTGAGTGTTTGGTGGGCAGCCAAGATGGTTACTTTTTAATTTTTTAAAAAATACATGAAAGTAAACAATAAATCTACCCATTCTTCCAAGTATCTGCATAGTGAAATCAACATCTTGCATTAATTTCAAATCAGATCTAAGCCATGTTCATTCTGAGTTGTGTAGGTCTCACTCAATTTCAGCATGACATAAAAGGGTCCAGTTCTGCCTAAATATATCTCCTGCATGAACTTTCCATCCACAAGATGTTTGTTCATCAACATAATGTTCCAAAATTATAATCTTCAATAAATAAAATTGCCATCGAATTATATTTGAAACTCCTGGCATAGGCTGTTGGAGGTGCTATCAGGATCTCATATACAGTCATACCTCGGGTTACAGCCGCTTCAGGTTGCGTTTTTTGGGTTACGGATCGCCGAAACCCGGAAGTACCGGAACGGGTTACTTCTGGGTTTTGGCTGTCGCGCATGCGCAGAAGCTCCAAATCGCAAACCATGCGTGCGCAGACGCGGGTTGCGAATGCTGTGGGTTGCGAACGTGCATCCCGCACAGATCACGTTCACAACCCGAGCGTCCACTGTAGTACAGTTTTGTTGATTTTTACAAAACATCATTCAGATAGTTCTTCAACTGCATTCACTCCATATGTGGGCAAATGTATCCCTGGTAGTTTCTCCACAGAGAACTGAAACATTCTGACTTGAACACTCAAAACTTGGAGATTTTGGAGGAAGCACAAAGGAGGGAGTGCCCAGATGTGTCTGAGCAAACTTGACAATGCAGTTTTGATGTCAAAATACAAGGTTGGAACACTAACACCATACAGCTGTTCCAGAAGCAAGTGTATAGCATCTTGACACATGTTTCTTGTTTGATTCATACTTATAAAACCAGACTTGCTCAACCTCAGTAAGTTATTTGCAAATGCCATTCTCTTTGATTTCCTTGCTGGGCGGGCCTGTGCGCCGGAAAAAATAGGTCAGGAACAGTAATCTAAATCTTCTTCTGATAAATAATTAAAGCTAATGGAATTTTCACAAGATCTGTGGCCTAAAATTCTTAAAGCACCAGTGTGCTCTTTTTCTGCTAATGTAAAAGTTAAGTTTGGGTTTTTTTTAAGCCAGAAGAAGTAGCTAGCAACAGAGATGTAATTGAAAAATAGTGTTATTTTATTTTGCTGTAGCATGGAATAGATTTCTGGGGAGGGCAGTGTATATACGCATTGGTAGAAATAAGTATTTCAGTAAATGAATTGATCGTTGACTGGTCGGGCACATAATGAACGGCCCAGTGGTTCATTCTGCCTTGGGGGTAGTGCCGCCTGCTGCTTTTTCTTACTCTTCCCTTTCTTCTTGACCTGTAAATATGCAAATAGATGTTCTGGAAGATCATATAGTTCTCCCAAGACACACTCTTCACAAAGCCTGCCCCATTTATGGGCAGCAAAACAATGTGTATTTATTGAGCAACCAGGTTGTTTTAGCATGTGGTTTAATATTAATGGGAGCTTGTTGCCATTAAATACTTGGTGGTGAGTGCTGGGATTTCACTTAGTTGGCTATACAAAAGGGAAATATTCATGGGGGGAGGGTGCTCAGGATGATGCCCTTCTGTCTGCTCCATGTATTCATTTATGTTTAAATTCTATCCCTTATTTTCACTACATTGGGCTGGCAAGGCAACTAACACCCTCCCTCTCTGGGACAGCCAGTCAGCTGCTGTCTCTGTGGGTGGGTTGTTTGGGTTTTTTTAAGGTGCAATACATGGAGGCGGTTTGCTCTATTCTTGTTATGAATTTATATGCAGGAAATGTTTCTCTGTTCTTCAACAACCTATGCTACTAATAAGCAAACTATGCGTTCCGTGGTAGAATGACAAGCACATCACAAGAATAAACAAACTTTGAAATATTCCTGAAAGTCCAAAATACCCATCCACGCAGAGGCTGCACACTGTATCTCTCGCTGACTACCATAGCTGCTCTGACCTCAGCTCCATAAATTCAGCCTCCTTTGATTCAATTGCCCTTGATGCAAAGACCCAGCAAAATCATGTGCTCTGAGAAGGAGTACCTGTCACCTCTCTGCTTGAGTTGTTTTCTGCCTCTGCCAAAAGAGTGACTCGTGCAGAGACCCACAAGGACAACTCTGTGGGTGAACATTTACTTCTCCATCCATGCTTTAAATGCCTTGGGGAACGTGCGCTTCTATGTCAAGCTATCAGAATTATGGGGAACTCTGGCTTACACCCTTTGTAAGTATTTTGTCTCCAAGAAATGGTGTGTTCCTGCCGTCCGTCCCCCTCCGTTTGAAAGAGGTAGTGTATGCTCAGTACATGCTGGTTCTTCTCTTCATGTGGCCTGAGCGAGCAAAATACCTCCCCTCCTCGATAAGTTGCTCTCAAGTTCTTGTCAGAAAGCATCTGGAATCATAATGTTCAGCCTTGGCCAATTTTCAGTGTAGGGTCACTTGCTAGTTCCTTATTAAATGTCTCCTAACAAGGGAGGAAATGCAAAAGGGGTAGACAGTCGGAAAACTGGAGCGTCTCCTGCGTGATGAGCCGGCTCCACAATTGGATGCGACAGCTGAACTAATGATGTCACTGACGCTGATGTGACCGGGCTGCTTCTCTCCACCCCCCTCCTCATCAGTACTCCAACTCTCTCCAGCCAGTGTGCAGGACGTTTGCAGAGAGAGAGAGAAATGAACCACGGCAGAGTCAGGGAATCCAGGAGCCTCTTCCTTCCAAATTCATTTTGCTTACAGATACAATACTTTACGGATGAGAACCCTGTCTAGGTCGTAGGATCCCCGGAGGGTCATTTTGTCAAATGAGGGCTGCAAATAGCTGGAGAATTCTGGAAGACAAACTAACTCTCTCTCTCTGTACACATACTGGGGTGGGGGTGGGGAGGACAACCATAGAGCAGGCAAGATCATTTAGGGATCAAAAGGTTCTCCACAGCTGTCGACAGAAAGCAAAAAGGTGAAGTTGTCCACCTGACCCATGATAGTGAAATTGAAACAGAAGGTGCAAAATCTATATTGTTAGGTGGCTTTTGAATAATTTGCAACAGAATCAGCTATATGGAATCAAGGCACCGTATCATTTTGTATTGGTCATCAGCATGGAATTCCTGGTCACCTGTGGAAGCTAGGTGAATGGTTAGGCTAGGCTTCCTCAACCTTGGCCCTCCAGAAGTTTTGAGACTACAATTCCCATCATCCCTGACCACTGGTCCTGCTAGCTAGGGATCATGGGAGTTGTAGGCCAAAAACATCTGGAGGGCCGAGGTTGAGGAAGCCTGGGTTAGGCAGAGTGGTACTGATTGATGAGTTTGGGAGGTGGAGAAGACTGGTTTCTTACATTTATTTCTTATAGCTTCCCCAACGTCTTCGATACCTCTTGGCTACTTACATTGAATATTTGCCTGCCTGCAGTCACAAGCTCAGCTTGGCAGCAGAGGCTGGCCTGTAACAACGTAAAACTTAAAAGACACACCTTTTGGTTTCAACCTTGAAAGCCCCAGTTTCAGTCTGTAGCATCTCCATCTTAAAAGATTATGGTAGCAGGCTGGGAAAGCTTTTGAAGGACATCTGCAAGTCAGAGTGCACAGCACTGGCTCAGATGGACCAACAATCTGACTAGGTAGAAAACTGCTTCCCATGTTTGGATGACTGGTTTTCAATCGAGATGATTGGATTCCCTCTGTTAATACTTTTTTTTAATTGGTTATTCTGATATCCCTTGACTTCCACTCAGTTTGGATTTCAGCAGGATTTCCAGATTTTTAAATGCTAGTAATGGATTGCACATGTATTATCTCAGTAGTGAAGGGTGTGTGTGTATTTGTGTGTGTGTAATGTTTTATTTACAGACTTGTGCAATTCTGTGGTGGGGAATTAAGTGCTTCTGTGATGGCTGTTGGGAGTGTCGAGATCACAGCAGTGGGGAAAAGTTAAACTCCTCCTCTCTCCCTGCCATAGTCTCAATTTCTAAAAAACGGTGTGTTGTCACATTTCCTTTGACGAGAAACTGAGATGGGAAGCCTGTGGTCCTTAAGATGGACTCCAGCTGCCTTCATCCCTGTCCATTGAGCATGCTGGCTGGGACTGATGAGAGTCGAAGTAAAACAGCATGTTGAGGGCCACAGATTCTTCATCCCTGCCGTCAAACATCTCCATATATTATAATTTCCTTTTTTGGTGGAGAAGGGAGTGTGTGTGTGTGTGTGTGTGTGTGTGTGTGTGTGTGAACATTTGCTTTGTCAAAGAGAGAGACACAGAGAGAGAGACTGACTTCAACCCACTGTAAAAAGCAAGCCTTTTTTTTTTTTTTTAA
This sequence comes from Podarcis raffonei, assembly GCF_027172205.1. Taxonomy (NCBI): domain Eukaryota; kingdom Metazoa; phylum Chordata; class Lepidosauria; order Squamata; family Lacertidae; genus Podarcis; species Podarcis raffonei. Next base: position 12,332,175 of record NC_070616.1, on the reverse strand, counting down.
GACCATGATGGTTCATTGCTTTCTTGTGGCAAGCAGCAAGAGATATTTTTGAGGAACGATGTTACCAGTTTAATTTGCGAAGAAGTGCTTGGAACGTTTCAGTCGTTTGTGTTAACAAATACTTGTTTGTTCAAGTGTTCGGTGCCACATAGACTTTCAGAGCTCTAATGTGTGATTAGTGACTTGCTACAGAAGGCTGGCCTTGGCTTCTCCTCCTCCTCCTGTTTTTGATTGCGACCCAAATCATCAGACAGCCTTCATTGTTCTCCCAACATTACAGATTTCTCATGCATCACGCCTTGCGGCTTCCTTCCTTTTTGGTTTGTCCAGTTTAGTCGAAAGAAAGGGGAAATTGCAGCTGACAGTGGTATAAAACTGAGGGATATGGTTGGATAAAGAATTTTCAAAAACAGCCAGCAATAAATCTAGAAGAATATTTCAGGTCAGCAGCAGAGAGAACCAATAGTTATGTGCATGAGGGGTTTTCCCCACCTCTTCTCTCTTCTGCACCCATTTCCCCTCCCCTACAACTTCCCACTACCAGCAAAGCCCCCAGCAGTGCATCATTTGCACAATGGGAAATGTTGGAGCCGCCCATTTGCTCCTGGGAGGCAAAGGGACATGGGGAGGGAGGTAAAAGCAGTGTTTTCAGTGAGAGGTAGGGCTCAGTCTTGCCCAGAATTTCTTGCAAGGGGACACAATAAGACACCCCCCCAACCAAACTAAGAGCCCATTTACTCCAGCCAACCAGTTATCTCCTCTGGAAGCCCATAAGCAGAACTTAAAGGCATTGACCTTCTCAACGGTGGCCAGGAAGACTCTTGGAGAGACCCTCAAGTGAGGCATGAAGACAATAGCCCTTTTGTGCTATCCACATGTGCCCCTGTTGGTCATTGATAGGAGGAGAAGGGAGAGGTCATCTCTTCCAAGACAAAATGGGAGTCTTTGCCTGGTCACCCAAAGGTAATTCTTCCTAGGCACAAGTGACCTGGAAAATGGCTACATGGACGCTGAATAATGTGGGCAGCCTGTTCCCCTGTCCCTTTAAGGGGACATGGGTCTATACGTATAATTAAACTTATATCGTTGTTTTATTATTGCATTTTTAATTATTGTTGCGAGCTGCCTTGGGGCACAAAGTCAAGATGAACGTATTTCAATAACTGAATAATATAATTTGGCCAGGCCTGGTGTCTATGGGATGAAACCTCCAGCCTGTCTCGGGTCCGCACACCAACCTCCAGTAGGGGGCAGGCTTAGTCAAGAACTTCATATGCTCAGCCCCAGGGCTCCATGGGTAATATCTCATTGAGCTCCAGTTTAAAGAACCTATTGATGGTTCCAGCATTGGCTGGGCTGCTGGCCACTGTGGTTGGGACATTCTTTGTGTTGCTCTCCAGATAATGGAACCAGCTGCCCAGCGAGATCAGCTAAATTATTCAGGATCTGGGCCCTTGAAACACTGGCCCAGTGCATGTTCTGATGTTCTTTTTTTTATTTTAATGTTCTTCATCTCTGTAATTTACACTCCTGGCTTCTGCACACAATGCATTCAAGGTGTCAGAGTTTAAGGCACCTAATCATTTTTATTATTATTATTGGCTGCAATTTGATCTCTTTGCCCACCATTCTTTTTGGTGATTTTATTTGTGGTTTGCTTTGTTTCTTTGTTCTCTGCCTTGAGGATTTTCTATCGTAGATTCTCTTAATTACAATTACGAGACTGTCAACTTTGGGGGCTGGGCATTAAAAGGTCTTGCGCAAGGCTCAATGAAGGCCTGTCTCCTCTTGGAGGTGGGGATTTTGGAGAGAGGCAAGTGGGTTGCTAATGACGTGTGCTCCCTCTCCTTAAGCAGGGCTGTGTAAATCCCATGGAGCAGGCAAGGCTGTAAATCTAAATAAATGATGCCCAATTCCTGGCTCGTCAGGAGGAGGCTGTGCTTCAAACGGGGGTCTAGCTTGATCCCTTTCCATGTGGCTACACATGTTTTACATCCCATTAGTCATTCATTGCACTGTTTCAGTTGAGTTGTTAGACTGAAGGAGTTCACTGATTATCCAACATTACTACAGGCTTTTGTTAACTAATTCTCCTCCCTTGGGACAACCGTAATTGTGTATCAGGCTGGAATCATAAGCCAGTTAAAAATGGATTTCTGCTGAACTCCTTGCTCGTAGCAGTGTTTCGATTAAAAATGTAATCAGCCTTCAGCTAATATGATAAAATTGGTAGAAGTGCTGCAAGACTAACTGATGGAATTACATCAAATGCATTCAAACAGTTGCATTTTTTGCTGCTTTTTTAGTGATCTGTTTCTTAATGGGTGTGTGTTTGCTTTTATCTTCCAGGACCTGCGCAAACAGGTAGCTCCACTACTGAAAAGTTTCCAGGGCGAGGTAAGTGTTTGTGCTTTTTATTCTCATGTCCTTTATTTCAAGGTGGTGTGTGTTGCCTTTAAGGACTGGGATTCCCTCTTATGAGAGCATAATTTAATTTGTATTACATTAATGAGGATTAGCTTTGAGCACAATCATATTTTTTTCTTTGTATCTCTAAAGAAGTGATTGAAACACACAATCAGAAGTGGGCAACCTTTTTTCTCATTGGAAGGCCACAATGGGGCAGGAGTAGTTTGTACCAGAGCCCGGATGTTGCTGGTGGGAGGAATCAGAGCTGTTGATTCCTAACTCATTAATTTGCTTCTATTTCAAGACTGCTTTTCAAGTTTATATTTCACAAACTGGCATATTCCTAATAATAATAATAATAATAATAATAATAATAATAATAATAATAGGACAACTCCCCCACCAACTCATTAAACCAAATCAGCAATAAGAGTGAAATGCATCAAAACCAGGAGGAGATGGTAAAACATTTTCAGTAAAAAAAATCTTCATAAACAGCTTAGCCCATTTTATTTTTATTTTTGAAATTCTACTGCTAAAAGAGCCAGAGTTGCAGATTTGATTAGTTTCCCTTTGAAGGGGGTGGTAGCTACACCCAGGATGGTCCACACTGTTCCCTGACATAGTGATCCCAACTTCCCCTAGCAGTGGATACCAAGAGCCAGCCCCATAGTGTATAATTTGACATTAGGGGCTGCAGTTCATAGGAAGTGGGTAAGGGGTCCAAAAATCACATAGGCGTGCCCTGTAAACAAGCAGCATCTGCTCTCATGCAGCACAATATTTGGTGCATTCTGCTCTCTTTAAGTTTAGAGTTAAGACAGGGAGACAAGCATCACATGTTTTCATTGAGGAGACATTTAGAATATTGTGGAACTCTTTACAGATATGGCACACCTCCCACCCGTTTCCCTTGAAGAAGAACTTGATTGAAACACCCCGACTGCATGTTATTGTTGTCGTCTATTTATTGGTTGGTTGGTTGGTTGGTTTGCATGCTTTACAGTAATCCTACTGTTCCTCCAAGGAGGGCAGGGCATCATGTTCCCCACCCCCATGTTATCCTCACAACAGCCCTGTAAGGTAGGTTAGCCTGGGAACAATTCCCACAAGTTGTATTGACTATATGCTACCAATCACTGGGTGGCAAGAGCAGGAGGGGGCTATTACACTCATGTCCTGCACGTGGTCTTCCCTGTGCCATCGGATTGGCAAGTGAGGGAGTGAGAAATCTGGACCGACTGGGCCTAAGGTCTGATTTGAACCCAGCTCTTCTTATATTCACCTAGTGAACTTCATAGCTGTGTAGCGGTTTGAATTCATGACATCCTAGTCGCGCACTCTAACCACACCACCTTGGCTAGAGGGCTATCGTTGAATTTTATCCCTGCACTGTTCAATACGGTTAGCCTCTTTTTAATATCAAGATCTATACTTCCGCCAATTTCTGAAAACAAATAAGAGGGAAGCTCAACTCTCCATGCATACGATTGAATTTCACAGTTCAAAAGGAACGCAGTCGGAACACAATTCAGAAAGGTTTCCGGTGGGATTGGCCCTTTATATAAGCTGATGACTGCTGCTTTTTGAAGCTTCCTGGGCTAGACTGACTGTTCTGAGACAGAGAAAGAAATGTGAATATTAGAAAAGGGAGCATCTAAACCTGATTCTGTGATGTCACTAAGCAGCTATTTTTAAGACTGGGTAAGGATTTCCTGAGGTCATCCGTATTCTTTTCATGTGGCATAGCAGGGCTGTCCAAGAGCAACAGAGGAGTTCCTAATCCGGAGCCTGCTGGAGGGCAGATATTCTGAAATAACGTGGCCAGCTGTGCATTTTCTGTGCCGGCCGTTCTTGAGTTCTCATTTGATAAGGCAAGGGGATTTTAAAGGTAAACCCATTCAGTCATTTTTAATGTGGAGGCACAAGGTGAAAATGTTAGGACATGAATGGGTGGCACCCACTAATTAACTTAGTTTCTCTCAGTGGGTTCCATGGTGCCAAATCAGCCAGTAAGGCACACCAAAACAATTGCTGCTCATGGATGCAGCTGTGTATACTAAATTTTATATTTATATTTTATATATTTAGCCATTGTTAAATTGGGCTGGGGGCCAGGCAGAGAAGGAGCAGCTTCTGTTGTTTCAAAATATTTCAGCAGCAGATGGTGTAACAGTGTGTGCTCTTGCCTTCCTCTCTCCAGCCCTCCTTACAGGTTCTGAAAGTCCACAGTCTTGCATAATCCCAGTTACGAAGCATTAATGAGCACAACCCCTTGTTTAAGTCCATTTCCTACTTGTTACAGATCACACAGTTTACCCATTTAGAACCAGACTATGCTGGATTACCTGGTGAATGTCATCATTTATAGGGCATGAATGCTCTATCAAAAACCTACTTCTGGAAAAGAGTTCTGTGCAACCCAAAAGCTTGTTGAATGTCAAATACTCCAGCGAAAGCATCACCTCCCTTGCTTTCTTTCATAGCATTACCTGCTTTATTTAGTGCCCCCATCCCGCTGCCAAGATCCCTTACGCTGAACTTTGCAAACCTAATTAATCCAATTTCTTTACTTTAGACTTGCTCCATGATGGCTCAATTAGAGCAGCATCTGAACTGTGGTTCAATATCCAGGCCAGCTTTTGTAATTGGAACCACATTTTCCTTCTGAGGAGCTGCAGCTGGTTTGGTTCTGCTCATGCAGAAAAAGGATATAACCTTGCATAACATAGGAAATGAACGGTTGAGAGAGAAGCCAAATTCAATTTCAGTCAGATATTTTGAGGATAAGTCCATGATCTATGGAAGCAGGGGAATGAAAAGTGTGTGTTCTGTGGAAAGCAGTGTCTTCAGCAGTCTATTAATCATGGCCAGTCTGGGCGCTTCTTGTTCTGTTGCATTAGCACCGATTTCGAGGAGAGAGGCTGGCGAGCAGCCAGGTGCTCCAGAAGTTAACCTCTTCAAGACTCAAAGCTGCTTTGCTGTCGAATAAATGCAGTGTTGCGGTCAGAAACAATGTAAGGGGGGGGACGACACACCAGATCGCTCCCAGAAGCGATCGTTGAGCAAAGCTATTACAAATTGCTCCAGATCGTGGAAATCACGTGTCGAAATCTACAGCTTTTTGTTTCATTGATTGAGGCTCCGAAAGTTGCAGCTTTTTGATTAAAAGGTTTTACTCAGCCATTGTGATAAAACCCAAACAATCTGGAGCAAATCTAATATGTCCTCCAGGATAATTGATACCCTTTAATTTCCTCCCTGCAGCAGCAGCAACTTGTGTGTTGTGGATGACCAGGGAAGGAGCCTCCCTCTTGTCTCTGGCATTGGGTCAGCTGTAGGTTGTAAGGACTCTGCTCCAAGGAGGGAGGCAAAGTGAACAGGGGGATAAGGGGGCATGAGAAAAGCAAAGTGCCTTGATGAGATGGGAGGGGGAGAGTGGCGGTGGCAGTGATGGGCTTGGGCCACAGAAGATTTGATGGGTGCAACTTGGATTTTAGGGGTAGGAAAGGAGTACAGAGTGTTTATTCTGTTTTTTCTGGTTTTTTGGGGGTCAGGCATTGATGCATAAAGAGTTCACATGATTTCATTTGGGTGAAAGGGTTGAAAAAAGCCAGTATTTCCCCTCATCCCCCCCCCAATCCATTTTAAAAGAGACTTAAAGTCAAATTGCAGGTTACTGTGTCCTGAAAAGAACTTGTTTTCTTTGTGATTTTCCAAGCACACTGACTGGCAGTTTTGATGCATTTGGGGCATGTCAGAAGACTGCTGCCTAATCTGTTTCCCCAATCAGTTTGCGGGTGACACCTTCCACTCCAAAAACCTCTCTGTGAATTGACTGTTGGCTTCACAGAGAGGTCTCGGAAATACCCAGCTGACCTGGAGTTCTTCCTCTTGAAAGTATCTGACTGGGGCTGTGTGCAAGGGGTGGATAGCGTGCCCCTCTGCACCTTCTCTGCAGAATTGGTCTGCCCAGAGTGGACGGAGCCAAGGAGCTGCTTCACTCAAGCCAGCGGCGGCTGTGAGCCACTGACATGGGTACCTCGTGCCATGCCAACCAAATCATTGTGGGCCATGTGATTCCCCTTTGAAGGCGGTGAGCAACTCTGAGGTGAAACTGACAGGAGTTACTCATATCCTGAAAGGAGGGTGAAGCTGGGCAGTGGCGGTAGAGTCAGCAAGTGTGAAAACCTTGAAGTTTCGTGATGGAGTGCCAAAGAGGCTTGGCTGTCCTAGAGGTGGAAGAATGGCACGTTTCTCCTTTCCGTACCAGAGAGGAGGCATCCTGCCTCAGCCAACTGGCTCCCCTCTGAAACATAGCAGTTGATAAATGGTGTAGACACGTGGTAGGTTGTTCTGGCAGCAGTAGGCATGTGCCTACCTTGTAGACCCAAGCTACTGAAATGGGGGGGGGGGGCGCTTCCAGAATGTTGCGAAGTGGCAGTGATGACAGCAAAAAGCAAATCCTTAAAATGAGAAAAGAAAAGAAAAGAATAACATGGATCGCCTTTAAAACTCCTGCTTTAAGCTTGCAAATGGTTAAGTCTTTGAGAAGACTGAAACTCTTTAGTCAGGTGCCTTGCAAATAGACAAATTGAAAGATTTGGCTGGTGCCAAGTACTGCAGCAAAGAGTTTTGATTGGGGTCAGGTCTGGGACCTTTTGGCTCCATTTTTATGCCAGTTTCACTGGACTCTGTTGTATTTCCAAACCCTAAATGGTTTAGGATCAGGACACTTAAATGACCCTCCCAGCCTACCCCTTTTTGTAATTAGGGGAGGACCTGCTCAGTTTCCAGTGCTATCTGTGGTTCATTTGCTGGGTATTCAGGATATGACCTTCTCTGTAGTGGTAGCCAACTTATAGCTTGCATCCGCAGTTTTTAAAACTGCCTGGAAATTAGCTATACTCTTGTGTGTGTTAATTTTCAATCCAGAGAAGACGATTTGGTAGAAAGTTGCTGTCTTTTTCCTTTTTGCTGAGATAAATAAAGCACACGCTGCAGCCTATTAGTTCATGATGTAGGTTTCGCTGTTGGCATTAAAAGCAAAAAGGTGCATTTATTGATCTTGGCGCAGCCGATATTGTACCTGTCCAGTAAGTGCTACATAATGGTTTAGAGCATGCATTGTTTATCATGGGGCTGTTAGGATGTATCGCTTCCTAAGCTGACATGTTAATGGCTTGGTTGAGAGGCAGGCCTGGTTCTGAAGCAACAACTGTGTCACTGCTTTCTATTAATCTTGCTTCTTGGGCCACAGCTCCCGCATTGCTTGCTGGGTTTGCTTGCTCGATTGTGCAGGGTGGTGCAGGTTGAAAAAGATGGGCAAAGTGACTGCTTGGAGCTTCATGGGGTGCTACAGGGCAGTTTCACAACTGCTTGCAATTGCTGCTTTTATCAGTCAATCAATCAGTTGCCCACCCTTCACCCTAAGGTCCCAGTTTGCCGGGAAGGCACCTGTGTCATTTTGTCTGCCAGACCCAGAATAGGCAATGTGTGCTGTGAGGGCAATGTTAAGACATGGATATGCACAAAACACATCAGTCTCTAAAGGTCTTCTGGTCCACAGAGCACAAGACGTTGAACCTGAGAAAGGATGAAGGGGCCAGGGACATGGGGAGGGTTTGAGTTGACTTGAGATAAGGCCTAAAGCTAGGAGACCAATCTGGGTTGGATGAGATTGAGAAGATGGTCAGCAGAGAGGCCTAGGAAGCAATTAGGTCTGTGGGATATTTTGGACTAGGGTGCTCTGCTTTTTCCTTCATACTGATCCACCAGTCTCATGTGCAAAACAATTTTTGAGAGGAATTACCCAACCTGGATAGCCTTATTTCCTGTCAAGCCACTGCAAGTCATGATAAATGAGACTGTAAACAGAGTAAAAATGACGTCTCTTAGAATTCTAGAGCAGAGTGAAATAAACCCTTAAACTGGTACATTGCATGGATTCTGTGCTTGCTGACACCTTTTAGCCAGATGTGCTTTCTCTGTTAATAAGAGAATAAATGTTGAAATTACAAAATGCTTCAGTGCCAACCACTTTGCTGTGGCTTCTTTGGAAAAAGCAGGAGGCATCAAGGTAGCCCATCTCCTCAAATATAGAAGGAAACAATAATTCTTAGCATTGTATAGCATCTTCGTGTGTTGAAAGCTCTTCACATTCATTATCATGCTGTGGTGTGAGCAAAAGTCCTGTAAGCGAGGTCAGTATTATACCCATATTACATATGGGAGAGTTTAGAGAGAGAGAGAGAGAGAGAGAGAGAGAGAGAGAGAGAGAGAGAGAGAGAACCTTGCTTAAGACTACCTAGTAGTTTATGCCAGAGGGGAGATTCATTAGCAACAACAAAATTCGCACATAGGATAGCTATAGCAACGGATGTGTGCGCCCGCAGAATAGTTATTTGTTCTATTGTTACTTGATGCATGGCATTCCTCAACCTCTGCCATAACTGTTGCTGGCTTAAAAATAACATATGTACTACTGAAGATACTTTTTATTCTGTACCTAGATATTATTCTTGAAAATGCCCCAAAAAAAGGAATAGCCACAATAACGACGGTTTGCCTGCACCTCTAAATCTAAGAAGTGCATTCAGCCTGCAGATGTCAGGACTTTAGTCCCCAGTGGGTCTAGGACTGGTGGCACAATGTTTGAGAGGTCTGTGCATTGCTCTGGCCAAGGAGGAGGAACTGTAGGAGGAGCAGCCAAGCAAGTCACAGCAGCCACAGGCCACTCTGCAGGGTGTCTATGAATCAGGCTTGCTGGACAGTCTGAGATACTAGGAATGCCTATTCCTCGCTGCCTCCTCACTCCACCCTCCTCTTTGCAGGAACCAGATCTGGCTGTAAAAGGCTGGTAGTAAAAAATAAAAATCTGATGCCCACACTAAGGAACTGGAAATGTTTTTCCAATCCTGCTGTTCTCATGTGGAGCTCTGACCTTCTAGCTTTAAAGGAGACATGAACTGGCATCCCCAGAAATGTTTATGAAGTCATAAATTTACCCTTGCTTGTGTAAGTGGTAGTATTTTCTTCCTCTATAACTGATCTGAAGATCCTTTCTTCTCCCCCTTTTATTTTCCAGATTGATGCTTTGGGCAAAAGAAGCAAAGAAGCCGAGGCAGCATTCTTGAATGTCTACAAGAGATTAATTGATGTTCCAGGTATGCAGACTTATTGTCCTGTTATGAAAAGCAAATGATGTCTGGAGTTTCATGTCCTGGCGGGCATTTTCTCCTTTGCCTGTCAGTTGGCTGTGTATTTGAGAAGTATTTCACCAATCAATATGCTGCAATACTTTCTAATGGGAAGAAATTGTAAGTGAGGTTTACTGGCTAGCATTTCAGGGAACGATCTGGGATTAACTGTTTATTTGTTTAGAGCACTTGTCTTCAGCTGCTGGATCAGGACCCCCTAGTGGGTTGCACCTTGATCCAAGGTGGGTTGCAACAAGAGCCCTATAACCATACAAATAAATGGGTAAAAAAAAGAAGAAATGGGTCCCCAATGGCATGTTTTGGTTAAAAGTGGGTCCTTGGTGTGAAAAGGTTGAAGATAACCTGATTCAGAGAATTTATAGCCCACTCTTGATTACAAAATAACCCCAGGGTGGGTTACAATACAAAAAATAAATACACAATAATGCCAGTTACATAAAACTAACAGATTCATCGTTGCATAAAGCTGTTTGACAAGTCAGAAAGGGGAGACCGCCCAGCTCCACAGCCAGTTCAGCCAAAGACCTGGGTGAATAAATGGGTTCTTAAATGGTTCTAAAAAAACACATCAGGTTTGGTGGCAGTAGAATCTGTGATGGGAATACATTCCACAGTTGGGTTGCAGGTACTGAGTATGTTCTCACGTGTTGCCAAATATCACACACTTGGCAACTGTCTAGGCCATTGTGTACATGGGAGCAGGCAGGCAGTCCATCACATCTCAAAATTCTGGGTCTGGTATGGGAGGGGCTGCGTTAGACACAGCAACTAGATACTGCTGTATCCAAGGCGCTACAGAGCTGAGTGACTTTATCATCCAAGTGCCATGCAAACAGTGCACAGCATGTTACCCGGTGCGCCAAGGCCCACTTCGGGTATGATTAGCTTCTGAACCACCTGGAATACCCCCCGCCCCCCCAATGGCTCATTGAAGATGCAATGCCAGTGCCAAAGTGCTGCTCCTTCATCATCTACAACTCCTTGGTAAACTAAAGGGCACTATGGACCCTGCAGCATTGGAGAGGACCCTTAGGAACGTGTCTTCATCTTGCCATCCCATGGTGAGACCAGGACCTCAACCAGATCACTAGCTCTACTGCCACTGGAGCGTTTGCTCACATTCCGTTGTTTCAAGACCAGGCTGTTTCTGAAAGCTATGTTCGATGTGGATGGTCCGCTTGCTTGGTCATGTTGCCTCTTATTTGTTTTATTTATTTTTAAAAGCATTTATATACAGCAAAATATTTCAAAAACTTCTAAGTTGTGTACTGTCTTAAAAAAACACACACACCCAAATGATATGTGATTAAAATAAAAACACAACCTAAAACAAATGGGACAGCGATATAAAAAAACAAACAGAAAAGCATATAAAAGAGGAATAAAGTATATTCAAACACATAAAACACGGTCCAATTTTATGGGTCAGGAAAAGCCTGGGCAAATATAAGGCAGACTGGAAACTTTGTTGGAAAGGATGCACACCAAATGTATGCTGCAACCATCAGCCATGTTCTTCCTCTGAGCTTGCTCTCCAAGCTCAAAAATTGATATGATTGGGAAATGTATTGTGAGTAATGAGGACTGATTCTATTACATGGTTGTCTATAATTATAAAGCAAGATTTTTCCTCTCTCTGTGTGTGTTTGGCTTTTATTCCTAGCATTCTGATTTCCAGGCTCTCCTGTTTCTTTTCTTTCTCTCTTTTCATTATCATACCCATAGTATATAAAAGACTTTTTAGGCCACTCTGTTTATTCTTGTAAATTCTGCTTATATCTATAGCTAAAATTAGTAGCGTAGCAATGTAAATGAGCTGGTTCTTGGTATTCAGAAATCTACACTCCATGGTTTCAAAGCTTTGATTTGAATGCTGGGAGAATTCCTTAACCGGGGAACCAGCAGTTAGGGGCCTTTGCTGGATGGTGCTGAAGGGCATTCCTAAAATATGGGGCAGTACCTTCCTCTGGTTGGATTAGTCAGCTTCCTGCCAGTCTTTTGCCTCCTCACCAGCAGGAGGAGACAAACTCGCTTTCTAGACTGACTGGTAGAGCAAGGTCAGCTCCTCTATCCCATAATAAGGCTCAGGAAACAGCTGCAGCTAGAATATGCCTTACATGAAAACTGATTGCACTCTTGACAAACTGGGTTAACAGAGAAAACACATCCGATGTACACAATCATAAACCAAAGAATTATATGTAATGAGCCTAACCCCAGACTTTGCAGTGAATCTGGGCCTGCACAGATTGAATTGTACACATGTGCACCTTTAAGAATGTTAGAACATGGAAGTCCGTCTCATGTCAAATCAGACTCATCTGGCCCAGTATTGTCTATTCTGACTGGCAGCAGCTCTCCAGGGTTTCAGAAAGTAACCCTACCGTATTTGGGGGATTATACCTAAAATTTATCGCATGCAAAACATGTGGTTTGCCACTGAGCTATGGCTGCACTCGTGCACGGACACCATGTAGGGGTCAGGTCAAGGTAGAAGCTCTTGTCTAATCTGGCCTAGATGGTTTAGTAATTTAACTTTGAGCCCTTATTTACACTGATGAAAATGTACAGGACTTTTGTGTGAATCTTTACCTTCCATATTCTTATTGAAAAAGGTGGCAGGAGTTCTTAATGGATTGAGCCTGTAATTCTTTGTTTGGTGTTAAAGGTCACTTTGTGCACACGGGACTTCCTTTTGTAGTGCAAGCCCTAGGAGTTTTGCTTTGTGTGACATTATTATTATTACTATCAGACAAGAAAGCTTAACATCTAACGTGATGGTGCTGGGTAGTAATATATAGTCTACCTCTGTTCCTTTAAAAACCTAACTTCTTTCCTATATCTATTGTATCGTGCAGGGCCAGTTCTTTTCTGAAATTTATGGTATCCTTCAACAAAGATGCCGGTTGAATCATTTCAACCCGTTCCCATAATTTTTGCAGTGTGTCTGTTTCTGAGGGACTTCGCTTTTCTGAATTTCCACATATAACAATGTTGTGGTACTTGGATCGTATACAGAACCAGTATTTGTATCATCACCCCCCACCCCAAGGCTCTAAAGAGAGCTCCAGTAAGCTGTTCATCTAAAACCATGTTTCTAGCTAAATGGCTGGAGTGTTGTTAGGGGATGGTCCAGAAGTGCTGAACCCTGGGACTTGTGTGCAGGGCTCTGGATCTCTTACCCCATTCCCCCCCCCCGATGTTTTTAAAGAATATTTAAATTAAAAAACAAAAACTGCAGAGTGCTCAGCCGCCTGTAAGCAAAGAACAGTGGCAGGGGAGACCCCAGCCACCCACTGTCTCAAATTGGCCCAAAGGAATGTATGCATATAAATTAGCATGTGCATTTTTATCTTTGCAGATTTGTGCCCTCGGTTGTTTAAAGTACCTACCAATACCCCGGATGCGTGACTTACTAGTTTAAAGAGTAGCTGCACCCCCCTTTTGGAAACACTCGCTGTTTAGACAGCAGCTCTTGGCTTGTCATTATTTCCAGAAAAAAAATCTTCGTTTGGATTCATTTATAACATTCACTAACTCTAGCAGTTCTGGCTGCCCTTGCAGCCCAAACTCTGTTACTCCAGATCTGTAAGAATGCTAACTTGTGGATCATGTAATAAAAAAACATGTTTTGTAGATAATATACTGTTATAAATTGTGGTGTATGTATGGGAATACAGATTTTCATAATGTCTTTGCTGGGGGGGGTGCCTCTGGGGAAATAAACAAATAATGGGGGTAGCTTGGGGTTTTTTTAACTGGGAAAATGGTGCAAGGATAAAAATACTGAACCCCTGTCTTCATGCACCATGATCCCAGCCCAGAACACCCCTCCCTGTTAGCAAGAGAGAGGACGGACTATTTTGCAAACATTTAGTCTCTAGGGTGAGTCTCATTTTACAATAAAAATCAGCATATTAAAGGAAGCTTGGGTTGATTTAGAGGAGAGCCTGGTGTAGCCAGTGTTTGAAAGCATGCTCTCTATTGCGCTTCCTAAGAAGTCCTGGGGGAGCTTGGGCCTTAGGGCCATCACTCTTCTGTCACCGGGCTGGCTGCGTTAGGAGGCAGGTTACAGCTTCCTTGCGAGAAAGCCCTAGGTGATGTGGGTTTATTAATTTTTCTGGGGAATAATTAATGAATTAATTATACCGGAAGGCGTTTGAATATTCAGAAGCCACAGTGTAATTATTCTTATTTGGTCTTGAGATGCAATTTCATTTGTGGATGGATATGCAAGGACTTGCTATGACAATTTGTTCTTGCTTCCTTTTGGCGTGCAAGTTGCTTCATTGTTCTTCTCGTTCTCTCCTCCCAATGAATCCTGCAAGGTTGGGTGAAGCCAAGGAATCGTAACTTCTCTGAAGGCAGCTGGGTGTCTTCGGGTCCAAGGCTAGCATTTTGCCCTCTGCTCTGCACTGGCCTTGAGAAAAAGGTGCTGCTTTGATCCACACCAGTTGAGGCATTGCTCTGCTCTGGCATAAACGAGAGAGAGGGAGGGTGGCGAGTGTGTTCTTGAGGCCTCTCTGTGCTGTGAACATTGCTCAGAACGTCCTGGGGGCAAAATAAAGGGACACTTAAGAACTCCCTTCTGCTTTGTGGCACTGCTGATGGTGTGCAGTGGCCTTTAAAACCAAACAGTGCATTTTCAACGGACTTGCCGGAGGACGCTCTCTTTTCTATCTCCTCCTCTCTCTCCTCCACCCCCCCACCAGACCGAACCGTTGTTCTCTGTGGGCGTTTTCTCGAAAGAAAACCCATCACCGAGCGCTTTTGCGTGGAGACCTGGTTTTGGAAGAGCAGATACAGCCGCTCCGAAAAGGAGTTGAAGCGTCAGGAATGAATTATTTTTAGAGCCAAACCTTCGGAAGCGCATTACCAGCTGTATAAAAAATTAATTGCCTCTGTGGTTCTGCTCGTGTTTCATAACTGGCTGTCTGGCTGTTGTCAGTGTTACCGGCCTGTAATGAAGTCCTTTTGTTTTAGTATTCTGGTTCTCTTCCCCCATCCCACCCCCCACCCCATTGTCGCAATCCCCTTCCACCACCAGGAGACGAATGAGTTACTGCGTGGCAAATGGGAATTTAACAGGATAAATAAAGATAGCCAGTCTCGTTGCATTGAAGTTGTGCCCATAGAGGGCATGCTTCAGTTCTGTGCAGATATTACACTGCTGATTATGGGGTTGCTAGCAGCTGCAAAGCTCTGGTTCAGAGACCTATGTTTTAGTGCAGATGAACATTTTACACGTCATGTCTTTTTTTATATAAAAAAAAGAGAGAAAACAGATTAGCTATGCTTTAATGCAAAATCTCTTCAAAGAGAGGCTTAGATGTGCCTCCTGATCCTGTTGAACAAATTCTGCTCCTGCGTTTCCACCGTGTTGCTCTCTCCTTCAGCAAAAGAGGAGGCAGTCCCTTTGGTGGAGTCCAGGGAGCCCTTTCTAACTCCTGATGTGGTTTGGAGTTCACGTTTTCCAGAATGCCTTTCTGCCACTGCAAAACCTCCTCCATGTAGAGAAACCCTGCCTTTGCCAAAGGTGGCACAGTGGTCTTCCAGGAGAGGACCATTGATGCTATGCTCTGTGTGCATACAGGCATTGTTCCAAAATCAGATGTACGCTCTGTGAAGGAAAGCTCCCATGTTGTTCAGAGCTCTGAAAGGCAGACTAGAGCAGTCTTGTAGTTAGCCGCACACCTACTCAGATTTCAAAGGACTCTGGGTGAAATGCTCATTCACTTGCCCTTCCTCAAATCTGCACCACCTCCAAGAGGAAGAGGGCACAGTAAGCAGGAGTTTTCACCCACTCAGAGAGGACAGGTGAACAGGCAGCTGGGTTGAGGCCAGCTGTGGGTCTTGACTTTATTTTGTGTGTGCCTGTATACTTGCTTTCTGTAAAAAATAAAGTGGCTTCATTGCAGTTTGCGTTCAGACAAAAGAACAGGAATCTTGAAAAGAAAGGAAAAACCAAGAATACTGTTAAAAACCACCCATTAAATTAATAAAAATCAGTGTAAAACACAGAAGGAGTAGAGACTTTAAAAAGTAAAAATGAAATTAAACAAGATCTAAAAACTTTGGGGAGAGCAAGTAATTTTTCACTCTGCAGTGGAAGAACACCACTGTCAAGCCCATCCACCCCTGCACGGGGAGAGAGGTCCACGGCTGGGCAGGTGTTTGAGGATGTTCTGCTGGCCTGTGGAGAGGAAATGCCCCCAGTTCTCCACCATTGCCAAAAGAGACCCACATTTTTCTCTGCTCGCTCTCTCCTCCCTCCCCAGCTTTATATCTCTATGTGCAGCTCACCGGCCTTCTTCATATTAAGCTTCTCTGACCCGTGCCACACCTCTCTAAAAACTGACCTCCACCAACCTCTTTGTCAGTCAGTTTTTTTCTGCCTTCTCGGTCCAACCCTGCTAGGATGACACAGAGCCTCTCTGGCTCATGACACCCACCCCTTGCGTTCCTCTACCTTTCTCTGCTGGTGATTATAGGGCATTCTGTTGTGTGTGCACCCTCACCCTTCCTTTTTAAGCACGGTTGGCAATCTGCAAAACCTGCACTGGAGGTCTGGATCCAGATCCGGTCTTTCTTTTGCTCCCAGTCCTGTTCAGCCGTGTGGGGTTTTACTTTCTTTTTGGAAATGGCATGGGTGGTCCCCACACACACTCCCCATCCAGAGGGATTTTCATCATTTTTGCTCATCAGCATGCTAATTGCTGTATGACTAATTATGCCCTGAATTCCAGTTGATTTTTTTAATGAGACAGCTGGGTTAATTATGTAATCATATGATTACATTAGCCTAGAGTGCCCCAGCGCAAAGTAATCCACGTGGGCACATGATGTCATTGTGGAAGCAAGGCTCACAAGGGGTGCATTGAGCCCTTCACCTAATGGTGAAGGGAGGAGGAGAAGGACAGGGTCAGCCTCAATGTTCCCTTTGTAAACACTTACGTTGGAGAATAAAGGGTGTGTCCCATGGGCGGAGAGCATTTTTCTAAAATGCATCTTGCCTTTCTCTATTAGTCCACTACCCTCTCTCTTTCTCGGGAACAAGGCTTGAGCAGAATAAAACAGGATTTTCCAGGTTAATGTTAGTGTCATATTCTATTCTTAAAGGACAAAGAAAAATACATGCATGTTTATTTAAAAAAATAAAAAAATTAAGCCTGTGCTTCCTCATATATTGTTTCGGCAACTTACAAGAATAAAAAAATACAATAAAAAAGTAATACACAAAAAGAACAAACAATAAAAGCTATCAGTAAAGTGATTCAAAAACAGCTGCAGAAAGAATGAGTTGCAGTCCATTGAGAAGTTCGGTTCTGTTAATGTGGGTCTGGCGTGAGATGGTGACTTTCTGTCCTATTGCCTGTGTTAGTTAGCTCAGCATTGGCAAGTTGTTTGTTTTAATAATTGTTATTAATTCACCCCAAAAAAGGTTATATAGGATTCTGCAAAATACATTGTTATCAAATGGGATCTGATGGCAATATACATAGACCATATACAATTATAGATCACTGCCAAACAAATACAGACATAAATTAAAACCAAAATAAATAAACCACAGGTATGTGAATGTGTGGAAGGTAGTGGCTAGAACCATTTATAGCATAAACCTAATGGTTCAACAAGAAAAAGTTACAAAACATGGACCCTGTGGTTTTCTATTGCCTGTCACTGCTTGTTGTGAAGGGTCACTTGTTTGCATACATTGAATTGCCCTCATTGAATTGTCGCAGTCTGTCCATGTTGCATTCCCTTCCCTTCTGACTTCATAACTTTTAATTCCATCCCGAACCCCATGTCTGCATATATCTAGAACGGTTGGTTATGCTTCAGGCAGAGGGCCTTCTCGGTAGTGGCACCCTCCCTGTGAATGCCCTCCCATCAGATGTCAAGGAAATAAACAACTATCTGACCTTTAGAAGACACCTGAAGGCAGACCTGTTTAGGGAAGTTTTTAATGTTTGATGTTTTGTTGTATTTTCAATATTTTGTTGGAAGCTGCCCAGAGTGGGTGGGATAATCATCATCATCATCATCATCATCATCATCATCATCATCATGACTGCAAAAGCTTATGCCATAACTAGCTTCTTAGTCATTCATTAAGGTTCTACAGGATTTTTTGCTGCTTTTGCAGAATAACATGGCTACCCCTCTGGAAACAAGAAGAACATCATACAACATCATAGAACATAATTTTCAAAATTGGAGTGAATACAGCAGCAGAGCAGC
Organism: Podarcis raffonei; assembly: GCF_027172205.1. NCBI lineage: Eukaryota > Metazoa > Chordata > Lepidosauria > Squamata > Lacertidae > Podarcis > Podarcis raffonei. Next base: position 12,314,302 of record NC_070616.1, on the reverse strand, counting down.
TCCCAGAATAATGGGCAGCCAGCCTCCTTGTACTGGCAGGTTGCCCAGTTAATGCTGCATCCCTGTTACCCACTCTCGTAGGGCTTAGGAATGGAATTCTGCTTTCTGGGCAGTGTTGATTCGTTGGGGACTCTTCCCAGTGAATTGGAGAAGACCAGGTCATCCTCACTCACAGTAGTGGGGCAACTACATATGCAGCACCCAGAAAGAGAACAAATTTGTGCTTGCAGATTTTTATGTACAGATTTATATCTACAAATATGCAAATAATGCGAATCGAAATAAAATTGATATCACTCTCTTGGGAAAGACTGGGACCAGGTGGCCTGAGTGCCTACTCTGTCTGCTGCCCAGGTGATAAGTGTTAATGGGCAACCTTGCCAGTTCCCCTTCTGATGGTTCCTTAGGTTTAAACTGGACTTGGACCAGGCAGCACTTCAAATACAGAAATGATGGCATGTTTCCAGGGCTCAATTGTCTACTTTGCTACTGAGTTTAGGAACAGGTGGCGCTGTGGTCTAAACCACTGAGCCTCTTGGGCTTGCCGATCGGAAGGTCGGCAGTTTGAATCCCTGCAACGGAGTGAGCTCCTGTTTCTTTCTCCCAGCTCCTGCCAACCTAGCAGTTTGAAAGCACGCCAGTGCAAGTAGATAAATAGGTACCGCTGTGGCAGGAAGGTAAAAGGCGTTTCTATACGCTCTGGTTTCCGTCATGGTGTTCCATTGGACCAGAAGCGGTCTAGTCATGCTAGCCACATGACCCGGAAAGCTGTCTGTGGGCAAACGCTGGCTCCCGTAGCCTGAAAGCAAGATGAGCACTGCAACCTCATAGTTGCCTTTGACAGGACTTAACGGTCCAGGGGTCCTTTACCTTTACCTTTCACTGCTCTAAAACTTTATTTGATGAACCTGAGCATTCAGGCACAGAAATTCTCACTGCTAACCAGGGTCTTTCTGTTTACCGTTAAAGGCAAAATCTTTCAACGCGTGTGATGATTGTCCCAGTGATGCAGCTGCAGATTTACACTCAACCATGTTCTGTGGAACACAATAATTTCTTAGTAACATTTCCAGTGTTCATGGTCTTGTTCAGCAATTATACAGTTGCCAACAGCCTTGTGAGGTAGACTTATTGACATTCCTCCCATGTTAGAGGAGAAAGAATAAGAGTACATTCACATCTCTGAATAGAGATTCGAACCCAGGTATCAACACAGGGAGCAATTGTTTCTCTTCTCAATCCCCCAAATAATTTTACATGATTACACCCTCACATCTGGTTGGGATATTCTGCTCCCCAGGAACCTGGAATATTTTTCTTCCCAGTTGAGAGATATTAAGTGCAAATTTCTGGCACTGAGTGGAATATGGTGGGGGTGGGGTGTTTAAGTTATCTTCACCGCTATTTTCAAACGTTGTGTCTCATTCTTCTTGTAAGAAAGTTAATAACCAAAGTGTAGTTTGTTAGTAGGTTTTCATTTTTATATGCTCTAGTGAAATCATTTTTGTTTTCTAAAATCATTTTTCCTTAACAGATACCACTGCAAGGTTTGTACAATAATAATAAAAATGGCCCTCCTTGGGAATTTTTCTGAGTTCCCAAATACATACCTTTTGAAGCTTGTTACATTTTTAGGTTTGAAGCGTAGCAGTTGCTGGGCTGGCATGTAGCAGAATCATGGCCGAGTTTTTATAGCAGTGATTATTAAATTAGTTTTCTTTAATAGAAGCCATATGAATTAAAGTGGAGAAGTCTGTTCTGTGTGGCCTCTTTAGCATATCCCAAAACAATATTCAAAAGCTGCTGACATTTTAATCATTCATCTTGGCTTAAGCAAATTTTGGAGTTTAATGCAAGGAGATAGGCTTAACATTATGCTCATACTTTATTCTGCAACTGTTTTGCTTCTTTGACATTAACCTTTAATAAAGCTAAATTAAATATACATATCCTAATGAATAATTATGAGTGCCAACATTTTCATTTACGATATAATGTTTTCCAGGGATTTGGGAATTTATTGACTAAAGGTTTAGTCATTATTCATTTTATAATGTAGATGTTGGTGGGATGGGTGAGTAATAGTTAATACAAAATGCTTGGCAGATTTTAGTCCAGGAAAGCCTTGTTAATTTGCAAGTCTTGGGGCCCTAAAAATTGTCATGGGCCCTGTGACTTAAGCCGGGTGCGACTGGTAGGATCTGCTAGAGGAGGACCCTGAGGCAGAGGGTTGGCAAAGTTCAGGGGGTGATGGAGAAGAGTGTCTCATGGCACAGCTGCTAGGTGCTTCTTTAAGGGATGGGGAGTTAACAGGCTTCACCTCTTGGGAAAAAAGTTCGCACTTGAGCAGAAACTGGCTGTCAGTGGAGCTGGTTGAGTTGGAGGCTGAGGGAAAGTGTGAAGGTTGGATTCTGGTCCCATTGCCAAGGATGTGCTCCTGCAAACTAATAATAATAATAACAATAGCAATAATAATAATAATAATAATAATAATAATAATAATAATAGAAGAGGAAGAAGAAATATAAGAGATGGCAAAATTTTGAGAGAATACAGTCATATCTTGGTTTTCGAACAGAATGCGTTCCGGAAGTCCATTCAACTTCCGAAATGTTCAGAAACCAAGGCACGGCTTCCGATTGGCTGCATGAGCATCCTGCAATATACTCCCAAAGATGCTATTTCTATTTCAGACAGTACCTGTAGTTAAAGATGTGTGTACACATAGAAATACAGTTTGAGTGGATCCAATATGAAGTCCTTGTCAGAGTGCTCTACTCCCACCCAGCACATGCAGACAGAGGCACTTGCTTGGAAATATGAAAGAGATACTTATTCAGGCAGCCTCAGCAGCAGACCCAGTGCTCAGAAGTTAGGGAGCAGGGCAAGAAGTTTGTAACGGCGTAGAAGTGATGAAGATGCCCCAACAGGTTTTCCCGCTCCTCCCACCAAGCTTTCAAAGATGGGGCAGGATGTGCTTGTTCACAAGACTCATAGTCTGAACACTAGTGCACACTCTAAACCTTCTGTTCAGCCTCCCCTCTTAGTCCATCAAAGCCCTCTCCAGCCTCCACCGAGGCTTCCAGCTCCATCGGAAGGTCAGAGGGGAGAGCTGACATCCTTGCTCCCTCTTCCAAAGTGACTGAATTTGCAGTACAGATAGGATACTCCCCTCTCCCTCCAACCCAGGACCCCCTAATTCACCCCCCTTATTTCTCCCACCACCAGAGCCTGCCAGCTGAATCTCGACAGCACTGTGGAGGTCATGGCAAAGAGTCAGCATTGACCCTTCTGGTTACATCTCCCCTTAGGGGTGCTCCTCTACTCAGACGGCTGTAGTGAAAGCCTTGACTTGGCCTTGTCGGTTCAACGCCAGGTCAAAACTCTTCTCCTGCTTGGAGTGCGCAGACTCCTCCCATCGCTGCCTCTTCGGGCACCAGTGTTTCCAGTTCACCACCCATGGAAGTTGGACCTGCTACACTTCAGGCTCTAGCTCCAGCCCACGAGGCCCAAGCGAAGCCTCTGGCTGATGCGAGACAGCAGGAGCACTGGTTGTTTCAAGTGCTTCCACCCTTCAGCCCAGCCCAGCCCACAGAGGGCAGGAAATAGTGGCAGCAATTTGTGCACTACTTAATTGGACAGTCCTGTTGGGCCTTTACCTCCCCGAGCTGCCACTGAACTTAAATTTTATAATTGCTCTCAAATCCTCCCTGTGTTAAATAACTTTTTAAAAAAAGACCTAATGTGAGATGAATATTTTAACAGTGCTAATAATGAAGAGAAAACAACCACCCTGGCCTAAAAACCACAAATGAGAAAGTGATGTAGTTATAAAGTATGCATGTGCTGTGAGGGCAAGTGATAAGCAGCCTCAGTTTTTCCCCTTGCATTATGGAGGTGGCAAGGCAGGAAGCCCTCTCTGAGCAGAGTTAACACAATGCAGCACACCCTGCCTCTCTTTCCTCAACATAACCCAGTGCTGTTCTTTTATAAACTCTGGTGCTGGACTGACACGTTGCAAAGTGCCCAGGCTTGCACTTAATGCGTTAAGAGAGGTACAATGGGCTTATTATGCGTTTCCAGCAACTGAGGGTGGTCTGTAAAATTAATGATTGTGGCGGCTGCAAATTAAGCGAGCTCCCTAATATGTACTGTTGTTGATCCTCCGAGATTGGTGTGTTTAACATTCCTCAGCGGGAGACTAAATCTTTGTAGCCATTTCACAAGTGATGCTGGCGCCCACCGCAGAAATGTATGCAGCGCTATTTTATGAGACCCTTTTTGGATTCCAGGATTCTTCTGCTCTGGCTGGCAAAGCTCACAACCAGCCCAGCAGTCTCTGTGAAACGTGCTTGTGTATGTGTATGTGGCAGGTGTATTGTGGTGCCTTTCTAGGGATGCTTTGAACATTATTAGGCTGCCTGGATGTGCTAGCTAACTTGGACTAACTTGGACTGATCCCACTTGATCAGACCCTTTTGCCTGAGTTTTCTGGCAAAATACTTGGTGGGGGAATCCTGGTGTGGTTTTTCAGTGTATGTTTTGAATGTTTGAGCAACCTAATTCTTCCCTATCGTCACACACCATGCCAGTTCTCCTGTTTCCTCAAGAAAGGAAAGATTTGGATCTGAGAAATTCTAAGCTTCCCCAAAGCTTAGAAATCTAGAACCCCCCCAAAGAAATGTGAAATCAGCTGGGAAATCTAGGATTTCCTGAAGAAATGTGATCAAGATAACTTGACTTGTTGGAAAGGATTTGACCTGACGCCAAATACATAAATTGTGTGTTTTCGCATGTGTGTGTATATTTGCTTGCACGCACACAGACATGTTTGCCAAACGATTGCAATTGAGTTTTTAATTGTATTGCTTTGAATTATAAACTTGCTTGTCTGGAAATGGAGATCAATCTGTCTTCATCTTTGTATTGTTCAGATCCCGTACCAGCTCTGGATCTGGGGCAGCAGCTCCAGCTGAAAGTCCAGCGCATGCACGATATTGAAACAGAGAACCAGAAACTTAGAGAAACGCTTGAGGAGTACAACAAAGAATTTGCAGAAGTGAAAAATCAAGGTAAACTGGGAAGGGTGAGGAATGCTCTTCCTACTTATGTGTGAACATAAATGTTTGGGGGATGGTTTAGATAAGGAAATAATAATGATATTTAGAGAAGGAATGCCATCTGTAAAAGCCAGTTCTCCATAACCTTTTGCACTGTAGCATGACCAAGAAACAGAACTCTAGATGGGGCTTTGTAGATTAGTGGGTAAAGTACATAGCAGCTGGCTTTGTTCTCAGCCCCTGTGGTCGCCGGGATTTCCAGGGGCAGGTTAAGATTCTGGCGTCCCTAGGCTTGCCTTTTTTGTGTTGGATCATGATCTCAGCTAGAATCTTCTTGATAAGCATCAAACACGCGCAGCATCTCTGCCTCAATTAAATCTGTTGTTCTCATTTGTCTTTCAGGATTTAGCTGACCTGTTTTTAACTTCTTGCGGTTGCCGTTTTTCAGTGTTTGAATATTAAGGCCCAGCTTAAATGTATTAATTTATATGTGAATCTTTTCCAGCCACTGCCTGTATGCTTCGTACGCATTTAGAGGGAATGCTTAGCACTGTGCCGTTTTCTGTCAGTTTAATATGTGACTCTACGTGGGTATTTGCTGCCTTCACTTTACTTTGTTTATCCCTAGGGTAGAGTGCTGATATTGAAGCAATGTAGGTTAGTTATTTAAGTGGACGGGCCAACTGTTAATGGTGTCCCTTGTAGATAGAAACACTGTAATTACAAGCAGCGAGCGCTCACCTCTTCAAATGCTTCAGGTTGTGTGTGTTCCTATTTGGACTTTGCAGCAAACAGCGTCCTGAAATGGGAATGAGAAGTTGTTCTCTCTAAAACTGTTTTCCTTTTACACAACACCTGTGGTTAAAATTGTAGAATCACAGAAGGGACCATGAGGGTGCTAGAGTCCAACCCCCTGCAATGCAGGAATCTTTTGCCCAACATGGGACTTGAACCCACGACCCTGAGATTAAGAGTCTCATGCTCTACTGACTGAGGTTACTATGGCAGCACCTAATTCTGGGCATTATGGCTTTGAGAGTTATGAGTTGTGAAGGTGGCCACCATTTTTTATTCTTTTTACCTGCATCCTAATATTGAAGAGTGGATAATATGTTTTGTAGCTTTTCTATATTGCCGTTTTGCTCACAGGAACGACTCACTGAAACTTTCTGCGATGTATGTGTTTGTATGTCTGTATAAAACAGGAAATTGGCAGCATTTAGCTGAAAAGATATGCATTGGTCAAACAGTTTTTGTGCACTAATTGCTGCCTGACTGAACTTCCGTTGGTGATGAAAATGAGCGGTGGGGAGGATTATATCCCTTCTGTTGTGGAGTTTCACATAACGGGGGGCTAGTACCAAAGAAACCCTGCCATTTATTCCGGCAGATGTCTCCATGAAAATAGAGAACGTAGAGAAAGCCTTCATTAGTTGTTCTTAATACTTAGAATGGTAAATAATTCTTTCTTTTTAAGGAGAAGGTGCTCTCTCAGGTTGCTATTGATGTTTATTGTGAGCCATAGCACATGCACACAATTGCCCAGCCCGCAGTTTCCCTGGTCAAAAGAATAAGAAAAATAACAACAAAAGTACCCTGAAATATAATGCAGGTACAAGCGTTGTTGGTTTACAATACTTGTGTTAGTCCCCAGCTTTGGAGTCAATCACACTAGCAGGAAAGACTGCTTGCTTCAGGGTGGCAGAAGAAATACACTTGGCATTTTATCCAACTAAGTTGTATGCAGAGTACAATGCCTGAAATTAATAGACCCAATTTATTCATGCCCTTTGTTTTCTACTCTGAGTTGGATCAGCCTTAGATGCAATCCTCTGGATATAGACTACATGGATATAGACTACCCCTTGTATCTCCTCCAAAACGAAGAAGCCTAAGTGTTGGCACACTGAATCTTGGCACAAGCCAGGGGGGGCCAGGAGGAGCTTTGGTCCCCCTGGTGGTAGTCCATAGCATCCTAGGGAATCCCACATCACGTTTTGCTGCTACTTCTTGTGCTCCTTGCTGCCACGGCACAGTTCACACATACCTGCAGCCTGGCTTCCCCCTGCTCTCTGCGCCACTCGCCCACTTCAGCCCTCTTGTATCAGCAGATAGATCTTACCCTCGGGCAGGGCAACATTCAGGGCTGCTAAGAAAAGCTTGCAAGCTTCTAATTCTGTACATATTTTAAGCACTCTAGGGAGGAGGCTCTGGTTGAGTGGCCTTGGGCACATCTGGCCGTGAGCTGTTCAGGGACTCTCGTCCAGTAGTTAAGCACATTCTTTGCATGGGGAAGGTTTCATGTTTTTGTCCCCAGAATCTCCAGCTAGGGTTGGGGTGGGGGGGGGTTCCTCTCTGAAATCCTAGAGGTCCCTGTGGACAGGCCATGGTGTGACTGTGTTTCAGACAATTTCCTGATCCTCATCTCTGATCACCCTAGAGCTTAATGTAGGGCGATGAGGTGTCTTGGCGGCGATTCCACCCTGCAGTCAGGTTAGAGAAACCTTCACTCCGCTTCCCGGCAGCGTCCATTGATCCTGCTTAACCTTAAACATTTAAAGTTCAATTTACCATTTAGGGAGTAAAAGGTATCCAAAGGGACTTGTGGCCATTGATTTTGTGTCAGGGCTGGAGAGCGAAAATTTAAGCCCTGCTGCTGCTGCTGCTGCTGCTGCACCACCTCCAAGATAGCCACACTCTGCCACTGCGTGGTATCATTATTTACCTTGGCTCATTTTCTCCCCTCGCTTTCTTTCTTTCTTTCTCCTCTCCCCACTTGAAACAGAGGTGACAATAAAAGCACTTAAAGAGAAAATCCGGGAATATGAGCAGACCCTGAAGAACCAAGCGGAGAACATTGCTCTTGAGAAGGAACAAAAGTTGCAGAATGACTTTGCTGAGAAAGAAAGGTAAGTTAACGTGTGCAGGTGGGGCATTTCTGTATTCCCTGCCCCCAATCTTTCCCTTTTGAAAGAAGAGCATATTGGGAAAGAAGAGCACTAAGCACTGGGCAGGATGGTGGTGAATGCAGTGGTAGTGCTTGTTTTAATATTGTATATATCATTATAGACCATCCTTCATGTAAAAGGTAAAGCAACACAGCTAAAACTACAAATACAAATAAAACACAGCAGTTAAGAAGACCATTGAGATCATGGGCAGCATAAAAACAGTCAGCAAAATTTTAAAAAATCCATTTTAAAAGCTCGGGAAAATAGGACTGCTCTGATCATGTATGTGAAGCACTTGAAAGTTCTTAAATGTGCTCCAGAAATGCGAAGCATGCTTATTATCTATATTAATAAGGCTGTCTAGTGATTAGGGGTTTTGATACCGACCCTGTACTGCTCACCCTTCGGTCCAAAGGTAGCACACTAGAGAGCATGCACATGAAAACAACCATCCATGGTTGGGGAAGTGTTATTTTTGGAAAGGAGCCATTTTTTTCATCTTTTGGGGCACAAACTTGTTCTGTGTTAGAGATCAGTCAGATGCATGTATTTAAAGCGGGGGTGGGGAACCTATGTCCCACAGTCCAATCTTGATCATTAAATGATTAATTGAATGCATTTATAATTGCTGATTTGCTCATAAGCTCCCAAATAAGTCTCTTCTGAAAAAGAAAGGGACCACCAAATGTGCAAGAATTTTTAAACTGCCTGGCACTTTTTCCACATTGACTTGTCTGCATTGGGGCTATGATATCCATCACTGAACATCAGATTGATCCATTGATGAGTGGGGAGGGTTGATAATCCAACCTGCACAGATCAGCTGAATGGCTCACAGGGGGAAGGGTCTCACTTTTGGTCTCACCCATTGCTGGTATGCAGATCCCAGAGAGCTGGCCAATGAGCCCTCAAACAAAAAAAGGTTAGCTATCCTTGTTTTAGGGAATGCACTCAGAGGAGCTTGCTTCTGTTGAAATTAGACTGTGGAAGAACTCATCGGTTCCAACCCTGTGTAAGATGCTGTGATGGGATGATGAGCTCCTTGTGCATAAAGTCCTAGTCCCTCAGAGTTTGGCTAAGTCCACAAACCTCTGTCTGTGACGGAGCTCCTTAAGCATGGCTCCGTCAGTCGCTTGTAGAATCGGACAGTGGGCGTTTACGGAACTTCTTCCAGCATAAAAGTTCCTTAACGGAAACGCGTCTTCTGGACTCTCGGCGTGACAGTTTCCGGCGAGGAGTGGGTGTCCCTATGGGAGGTCCTGAAACCTCCCCGCTATTTTCGCTGGAAGTGTCTCTGAGCCCTCCCTCCGACTCACTTTCCCTTGGAGCTCCTCCTCTCCCCCTGCTGGTTCCCTCCTCAGCTGATAAGTCTCTCTCAGCCTCTGTGAGCCCTTTCACCTCCTTTTCTCCAATGGCAGTTCCCTGACAGATGCATTTTTATGTTTCTATTTTATGTTACATGGAGATGAATATATTTTAAGTTGCCTTTTGTTTCCTTGGCTTTCTCCCTACAGAATGTTGCAAGAGACGCAGGTTTCGACAGCCTCAAAGCTGGAGGAGGCTGAACACAAAGTGCAAGCGTTGCAAACAGGTTTGCTATTTGACTGATTCAAACAGAGAAGGGGGAGGTGCTTTGGGTTCATCGAAACATTGGCCACCTCCTCTCTTTGGCCCAGAGCAGATGCAAGGCTACCAGTTTCCGAACCATACTTAGGAGACAGCAAGCCTGCCATGCATGAGCTCACCTCCACTACCTACGTGGATTTCTGATGAGGATGAACTTTGGTTCACCATAGCATCCACACTGGTACTATGGGAATGGCTTAGAACCAAGCTTAGAACACAAGATGAGCCCAAAGGGGGCGCATCTATCCCAGCATCCAGTCCTCACAGTGGCCAATGATTTGCTCATGGGAAGCCATTCTCAAGCAGGATTTTCCCCTCCTACCAGACCAACTCTGCCTGTGGCCAGTTAAAGGTTGGGTCCTCTGCCCTCGACAAGCACCCTGGGATCTTTGTGGCCACCATTGGCCTTTGTTGAGGAGGACCCTCTTATACCCCCAGACCTGGGACCAGACTATACCAGCCTGTTGCTTATTACTCAGCTGCATCTTGATTTCTGTGCCTGATGTTCTCAGAAAGACTTAGAGATGGGGGTTACTTTCCTTCCTTTGGCTCCCACACTGAAGTTCAGTCACTTGAAGTTGTCCCTCCCTCCCTTTCCTCAGTCTCTCCTTCCCTCCCTGCCAGTAGCTTGTTCTTGACTTACCTGCTCTTGCTTCCCTGCCTGAGCTTCAGCCTGCCTGGCTTCTTTCCCATCTGAAGCCAAAGCAGGTCCCCGTTTTAACTGGCACAAATGGTTTGTGTCACAGATGCAGATCTATAAACGGAATATAATGTGCTTAGCTAGATTCAGCGGGACAGAATCTGGAAACTTTCACTGTTCCTGAAAGAGAGAGAGAATGTATGTGTGTGTGTTTTCTAAAGGAAAGAATTTTGAAAAGCTTTTAAGCCTTGTTTTTCTGCAATGTGATTTTGTTTGGTCAGGGAGAAAGCTTAATGCAAGATGACTTTTCAGACAGAGAACAGTTTATAGTTCAATAGTAATTGAGTAGCCCTTTTTTATTATTACGTCGCTCTTAACATGTCAGTAATGCCTTGGCAATGTTGCTTTACCCCCTCTATCCCCTTCAGCCTTGGAAAAGACACGGACGGAGTTATTTGACCTGAAGACAAAATATGATGAGGAAACAACGGCAAAGTAAGACTTCTTGGCTCCTCTTTAGATATATGCCGCGTGTTTTTAGTGCTCTGCCATCTTCATCTCATTGGGTAAAGCAAAATAGAAATTTTTAAAAACTGGGCCTGGTTCTTAGACCCGTGTACATGATGACTTCATCTACATATTTTTTTTCTGATATAAATGGAAGTGCCTCCGCAGGGTGCAGCAGAAACACAATAATTCTATGGTTCCATATGCATTAGCATAGGAACAATAAAATTGGGGGGAGGCGCAGGTGCCCATGTAGTGGGTCTTAACATTTCAAGAGCACCATGCTTGCTCTTCCCTATGGCCCCAAATCTACACAGCCATGAAAGTAGCCAAGATGATCTTGATGCCAGCATATGAAGTTGCTTTAAAGCAAGTCTGGTGCTCTGACACTGAGAGGTTGCCACTGCCCAAGATTTAACCCATCTTCTTGATGGAACTAATGTCACACACCCACACCCCACTTTTCAACAAGATAGGTTTTTCTAAAATGAAAACCTGGTGGTGGTGGCTCCATCCAACACCATTGATTTATGGGACCAACAGCACTAGATGCCCGTTGCTAACACAGCAAACAAATAACGGCATTCCTACAGATAACCTCAGTGAGAAAAGGGCTCAGGTTGCTCCCAAGGAGTTGGATTTGTGTATACCATTTGTCCAGTGAGGAAGTATGCCCCCAAAGATTCTTTATTGCCTATCTCTGGGGCAGTGAAGGTGTTAATGACTAGAACAAAAATGGCTTTGCAGTACGTCAACTGGGATACTAGAATCTGAAATCGACAAGATGCCATCAGTAAAGTTTTCCATGTGTAGGCTTGAAATAAAATGCAATTAGGCCTTTATGTGCAGAACAAGGATCCATTGATGACTACAGCTGGTCTTTGTTTTCATCTGTCACTGAGTGTGGGAGGTAGAAAGTGCTCCTCTTCATGTTTATTAATGCAGGATTCCTGAGACAAATGGCAAGCACAGTTTAATGTTTGTTGGGACATGGTGGGGCTTGCCAAAACAGTTGTGTAAGAGGATTTCAAGGTTTTCAGATTGCGGCTCTTCCTAGGTTAAATAAATGGATGGCAGGCCTGCCTGCCTGTTTCTCTTCAAGAGGCAAGCCAAGCAGGAGAGGCCTGAGAGAAGCAGCAGCAGCAATAAATGGGGAGCACTTGGAGGAACTGGGCAAGAGGAGACAAGACTTGGCAGTGAATGAAGGGTGAAGGAGGAGACAGGACAAGGAGAGACATGGTTGTTCTGCCAGGATGGTTGAAGGGAGGAACCCCAGCTCAGTGAGAGAGCCCCTGCTTTTGCATGTAGAAGATCCCGGGTCCAGTCCCCAGCACCTCTAGTTTTAAAAAGGGTCAGGGTGCTGGGAAAAGACCTGTTAACTCTGCCCAAGACCCTGGAAAGATGCTATCAGAGTAGACAGTATTGGAGTAGATAGGCAGATAGTCTGGCCTGATAGACAGCAGCTCCCTTTGTTCCTTTGAGGGCTGGTTCAGACCTGCATGTTGGAGACATGGCCCTGTATGTGCAAGGTCCAAGGCTTGAGAAGATGGCCATTCAGCCCTGCATTGTGTATGAGCCATATTGCAGTTTTCTGGAAGTCTGCATTTGTGTTTAACCACCAGGATGAATGTTTTACCCAGCCTCAGTGGAAGAATGAGACGCAATGGGTCTAGGTTGTATTGAAGCATGTTAGGTGTGATTTTGGGAAACTTCCTGTGCATTAGAAATGGTGGAGCAAGTTTCTTAGGGACTCTGACACACTGTTCATGCAGTTTTTTAAAAGGAGCTGTTTGGGTAGCACTGTCATCTATATGTGCATATTTTAAATTTCCGGGGGGATTTATGCAATAGCCACTTTACCTTAGGAATTTTGCACATGTCTCTTAAAATGTAGGTGCTGTGGGACAGGGACTTAAAGAAAGTAGATAGATTGGGGTGGGGAACTTCTTCTATCCTCTGGGTGAGATCAGAATATTATCATTTGAATGTGAACCAAATTTTTATAAATTTTATAAATGGACAAAGTTGCACATCTGTCAGTCAACTGACATCACACTTTGAAGTCCCAATTCAATCACCGTCCCCCGGACTGGTGAGTCATCCAAATCCAGCCCTGGAACCCTGATCATGACATGCTTTGTCTGTACAGTTGATATTGTAGGTGACTGTTTAGCTGCACTAGCTCAGGTTAGGCATCACAGCCATAGCATCATTTGACTGTTGTTTGTGGACTTCAGGCTTGTGCAGCCCAGAATGTGAAACTGCAGTTTAAACTAGGTTTCCCAGACTGATCTGGAGGCAAGCTAGTTTGCACTAGACATGGCTTTCCCAATCTGCGCATCTTGGCAAACTAGTTGTTGCAGACCTGAAAGCGAGAAATGGAATTGGAGCGCATGAAGGGAAGAAAGAGCTTGGAAGCCCATCTGTGATAAGAAACCATTGCTTGGTGATGAGTCTGAAATGGGCACTGTGATTAAAATTAGGTAGGACAACATAGGGACAGATACTTTGGCTCTGTGGGATAAAGCAGGGTTCTCTACCATCGTTTTTGCTGCTTTTGTCTCACAGTCTTAACCAACAGCATGGCTATTGGTGCAGGGATGATGCAGTCCAAAACATCTGGAGAGTACCAGGTTGGGGAAGGATGCTATACTGTAGTGGCTCTGTCTATAGCTGTGTTGTTAATGATGTAATCACACACCTGTTGTAAAGTTGACTGAGAGCCAGTGTTGGACTAGGACTTGGGAGACAGGGTTCAAATCCCCACTAAGCCATGAAGCTCCTTGGGTGACTCATGGGCCAGTCACTGCCTCTCAGCCTGACCCACCTCCCAGTATTGCTATGAGGATAAAACGGGGGGGGGGGGGGGACATGTATACCACCTTGAGCTCCTTGGAGGAAAGGTGGGATATAAATCTAATTAATTTTGTCATTCTTATAGTCCACCTTTCCAGCTGAATGGCCTGACAAGGTGGCTTTTTTTAAAAGCAGCATTGCACCTAAAATTTCACCAATAGTTTAAAAACCAATTTAAGTTCTTAAAAACCTAATATATAAGCATAACTAGGAGTAAAGCGCTCTGAGATAAAATGCAAGTCTGCAGAAGGAAATGCCCACCGTGACACTCTGCCTATTTCTAACAGGATGCCTTGCCCACTGTGAATGTGATCCAAGCAGCATATGGCACCAAATGGGGCCTGGGTTTCTCCTAATAGAGGAGAGGCTGAAACCTCTAGCCAGAAGCTGATTAGCTTTAAGCGCCTTCAGTCACACAGCGTAACCTCTGTCTCTTTCTTCCCCTCACCTTACCAGTGCAGCCTTCAGTCCTTAATAAGGTGGCAATTCAAATTTATGATCAGCACAGCTGCAATGTCCTGGAAATGCACTTGCTGGCTGGGGAGCAGATGCCTTCTCGGGAATGAGGGAGAATAACAGGAGACTCTATGGGTGCTTTTTTCCCCTCTGCGCCCCTCTCTTCCCAGGCAAAAATATTAAAAGGTGGATTTTAGTAGAAGGTTCTTTCTAAGCTGTGGGGTGTACGGCTTAGTTGGGTTGGGGATTTCTTTTATTTTCCCTGATGGTGTTTTTGATTTCTTGGGAAGGGGTATGTTAGTGCTTTCTCCTTAAATATTCATACTATTTCCCCCCCTGGGATTTGTTTTGGTAATTAGTGAAATTGCAAGGGCCCTGGCATTGTTGGAGTGGATGTGAGAAGCTTGGGTGGAGTTTAGGAATGTATTATTTTTTTTAAAAAAAGATTTTTATTAAAGTTTCAAAAATTATATAAAAACAAAACAAAAATACAAACAGACAAGAGTAAAAACAAGTATACTTTCAATCCCTTATTTTCTTGTAACTTACTTCCCCGACTTCCTGTATTTCTGTATTCCAATTTCTAATTTATTAATTCAGCAAATCCTTTCCCTTAATTTTCATTTAATTTTTAACCTTTCTTTTCTTTTTGCTTATCCATTACAGCTGTAAACCACGTAAATTCTAAACCAGCGTCATTCTAACATTCATTAATTTTGCAATGTTTCTTAAGGAGTTTAGGAATGTAACTGGCCTCCCATGTTATCCCTCCTGCTCCCTAAAATCTGAGGGGAAGTCTCTTTTCTGTGTCCCGACGTGGCTGGGTTCCAAGTTGGTCTGGAGGCACGAGGCCCTTTTCTGTCGCCTCTCCCTAGTTGCAGAGCTTGACCCCATGGGAGGTTTATTTGGCCCTCTGCTTTTAGCTTCTCCTTCCAGTTGCACTTTTTATCAACCTTTGCATTTGCTCCTTTGCTGCTTGGGTTTCAGCTGATACAATTGTTGATTGTTTTACTGTATTTTGATTGTTGTTAGCGGCTTGAGTGTTCGTTTGGTAAGTGGAAAGGCAGCAAATAAATAAACATTCTTGAGACAGGTTTGATCTTTTAATTCCTGTGTCAGGTTTGGGTGCTAACTAGAGACTTCTATGCCCCAGTGTAGGATTTTGTGGCCTCTAAAGGATGCCTTGCAAACAAACCCTCCCTACTTTGACTATCTTCCCAGTTGATTGGCAGTTGTGGCAGGGAGGGCTCTCTCTGGATGTCTGGAGCCACACAGCATGGTGGGTTTCAGGGAGACTTCCCCAGAATTCAGCCAGAGAGGGAATTTCAGATTGCAGCCCTGTTTGAGAGAAGGCTTCGCGTTTCTCTTTTTTATCTGGCAGATTGTACTCAAATTGTCTCCTCTGTAACATTTCTAATCCCCACCCCACTGTGCATAATCAGGTGTGCCTTCCCTTGATATGGATATCTGAAATACTGTGGTAATGTTTCTATATTTAAGATCTTCAGAATCTTGAAACTCAGATTTTTAAGGACCAGTGTTGGATAGTGTGTGAATTTTTGTGCTGCCGCCGTGTTTTACTTTGAGGCCCGTAATACTAAAACAAGTTTTTCCTAAAGCGTCAATGCTGCATTAGCTACGCCTGAGCTCCCAGGTCCACAATGTGTCATGTTATGCGTATTAACTGTACCCCCACCCAGCCTTGTGATCAGTTTTTCTCTCTTCCCAAATAGGCCTACTATTGCTTTGTTGCTCCCATAGAGATGTAGACAAGTCGATCTGTGGCTCCGATAGCAAGCAAACATTTCACCAACAGCAATATCATCTTACCTGCTTTGTTTCTCTCTAGATGCCGCTCACTGTGCAGTTTGACTGCTGCATTTGCAGGATGATGGTCTCGCTAAGGTTACATTTTGGTCCTTATCTGAGAGTAAATGTGGAGCAGGGGGGCAGCGGAAATAATATAATGGGAGTACAGTTTGCTCCACAAAAGGGTTCCCACCTCTGCTCTGCTCTCCCCCCTCTCTCCAGCTTGGAAATCTCTCCTGTACCCTCCCGTAAAGCAAATTTAATATGGCACCAAACAGCTGGCTGGCTTGGAAACTGAAAAGTTTCCTTTCCAAGAGAAAGGGAGGGAGATAATTGAACGCTTTGATTTGTTTCATGGTTTGTTTGCCCTTTCATTCCTTTCCCGAGGTGCTGTTTGTTGAGGAATGTCTCCAATTGCCAGGGAGATGGTGGGGTGTCTAATACTTTCCCGCCAGCACTCCTTTCAGCCAGAGCCGAGGACCATGGCAAGCCTGCGACATGCATTTTTAATGCAGAACTCTATACCCCGGCCCTTGCAGCACTGCGGCGCGGCCCTCTCTGGAGCTTTCAGATTTAACGCTCCGCTGAACAAAGCACAGGCTCAGGGCAGTCGGCATCAGCTGGCATTAACCCCTGCGCGGACCAGTTAATTTCCCCACAGAGCCAGCCAGGGAGACGGCGAAAGGCTTTTGTTCTGTTTATTTGATTATTTCCAACATTGCAACGGTGCCTTCAGATACAGATTTATTGTTGGTCTCGTTTGCTGATCCCGATTGCTGCAATCTATCAGCATGTAGGACCCTTCCTTACTTGTGGCTAACTCTTCGCAACAGCCTGCATAGATCCCTCTCCTCTCCTCTTGAAGAAGCATGGGGATTATGTGGAGTTGAACACATGTAGCTTCCTTGTACCAAATCAGAGCATTCGCCCACCTAACCCCAGGCTGTCCGCTTGTACTGGCAGCAACCTCTTAGTTTGAGAAATCAACCCCTGGTGTTCAGAACCCACCATCTCTCTCCCTTCTCCCACCCAGTCCCATTACACATTGCAGATAGATTCATGCCATTGAAAACTTTCCTAGCCACAAACTTCACTCTGGGAGACACTCCCATTTTTTTAAATATTTATATTTTATTAAGGTGATTTCAGTTAAAAGAAATAAAGTGATCCGGGGGGGGGGAGGGAGGGAGAGGGAGAAAAACCTCAAAGATACATATAAAAGCAAAAATATGCAAAGAAAAGAAGAAGCAATATACAATATTCCCATACATTCTTATATAAATTGGTATAGTGTTATTGTCCTGGTGCTTATGTAAATGTTAATCGCCTACTACACTTTGTATAAACTCATTCCAAATGCTATCATATTTATCCATACAGCATCTGTGCCTGTAAGCAGTCCGTTCATAAATTGCCAGTGATGTTATATTGTCAGTCCATTGATTGAAGGGTATCATATTTTTATTTTTCCAATTAATAATAATAATAATACCTTTATTGTCATTGTACAACCTGTGTACAATGAAATTAAACGAGCATCCCCCCTCCCGCAAACACTCAATCTCTTACCAAACAACACACCACCTCGCAAGTCAATTTCACTATGTTATTTTTCGTTCAACAGCCTAACAACCCATGGATAGAAGCTATTTTTTAGCCTGTTGGTACGGTTGAGTATACTTCTATATCTCCTACCGAAGGGTAGAAGATTAAAGAGGCGATGGCTGGGGTGTGAGTCATCCCTGAGAATTTTTCTTGCTCTCCTAAGGCAACGATCCCTTGCGATGTCATCTAACGGACTCAAGGGACAGCCCATGATATTATTCCAATTCCTCAATATCAATCTCTTGGCCACCATTAGGGTGCAGAAAATCCATTTCCATTGTTCCGTTGATAATTTCCATACTGCAGGTACATAGTTCAATAAAATATTCTCGGCTGAAAGATTTAACTTTTTCTGCACAGTCATAGTTACAGAGTCCAGCACTTTCTCCCAAAACTTGTTAAGAACACTGTACAATCATGTGTTTCAGAGAGACGTTGTCCTTGCCACATCTCCAACACTGAGCTATCGCAGCTAACCCATTTTTATACAAATGGAACTCCAGACTCTGCCATGTGCACCTATCAGCAGGAATAGTGCAAGTGTTCTCCAGAAATAAGCATGAGTGTTGCCTCTGATGACACTCATAACATTAACGTGTTAACAATTGCATTAGAGGGGAGAACTGTACACCTACCATCCATAATGGGAGAAAGAGTCTTGCATGTTTAAAATGTGATAGAGGGAGATGTTAGCTGCAGAGAGTCAGACTGGATACAAACAGGCAGGGGTGTTAATGGCACTCAGCAAAGGATTTACACTCAAGC
Source organism: Podarcis raffonei (assembly GCF_027172205.1). Lineage (NCBI taxonomy): Eukaryota > Metazoa > Chordata > Lepidosauria > Squamata > Lacertidae > Podarcis > Podarcis raffonei. Next base: position 12,296,027 of record NC_070616.1, on the reverse strand, counting down.
GGTGTTTAAAGTGTTTGCCTTGAGCCCTTTTGAATTGCATGCACAACTTGACTTTAAAGTGATACCGCAGAAATACATTTACACTTTTTAACAATCGTGGACGGGCTCGCATTCTTCAGCCAAAAAGTTAGCCCGTTTTCCCTGTGGTATTGGAGAGGAAATATCAGCAGGGCAGAGAAATCTGAACAAAAGGCAAAAAGTTTATCAGGAGGAGAAAGATTTCCCAAAGCTCAACTAAGCCCCTTTGGGGTGAGGGACATTTTCTGTAAAGAGATTTGGCAGGAACTGAGCCCTGCTTCCTGTCCCTGGGAGCAGCTGCTTCCCATTTGGGTCATGGGTTTCTTCCTGACCCAATGAGAATGGGAATCCATAGTAAGAAAACCCCCTCTTTTTTACTAAATAAAGCCAGTGTCAAGCAGACACTCTTCCATTGAGGGTCAGAACAGATGTGACAGAGCAGAACTGTGATCAGCTCTACCAGTGTTTTTCTAAAACTGCTGGTGGGGAAAGAGAGGTGGTCTGATTTTGATTGGAGCAATGACATGGTGGGGGTGAGGGGTACTTAATCTTTTTCTGCTACTCAGTTTCTCCAGCTGAGATCACACACAGCTGTTACTTGCCTCACAGGGTGGGGAGAGATTTGGTATATTTTGTCTTCTCCACTGAAGCCAACTGCAGCATTGAAAGTGGGGGTGCAGTTTCAAGTAGGGACAAGGGAAGCATTAAAGCACCCAAACCTTTGATCTGATCAGAGTCTGAACTGGGGGATAGATCATACATTGGGACTAGATAATAGGAAGGTTGAATTTTATAGGTCTCTACAGTTAGTTCTCTCTCTCTCTCTCTCTCTCTCTCTCTCTCTCTCTCACACACACACACACACACACACACACACACAAACACACAAACACACGGGCGCACACAGTGTCTGACTTTGCCCCACTGCATGCTGGTTTGGCAGCATCCTTTACCTTAGCCTCACCACATATTCTAATACAGAAATGAAAATCAAAGCCGCCTGAGCAGAGCCGAGTGGGATAATGTGTACACCTGTGAAGGGCTAGAACGTTTGGCCCCTGCTTCATAACACTTCACAAGTGACAAGAGATGGCTCACCTGGCCAGTTTGTGACTAAGCCCCATAATAGGAGGTCGTTGGCACGGAGGTTAATACGGCAGCTGGCATCTCAATTCTTACTCTTTCAGACTTGCCTCTTATGGCAAAGCAGAAGGAAACTGCAGTTGCACTGTAAACTGTGCCTGCATGCTGGTACATCCGTGCCTAAGTACTGCATCAATAGAATCACATTGTTCTCTGGGGCGAAGTAAGCGCTCTTTTTTATTGCTGGAATGGAGCTTGGAGATAACAGAGACTTCGTGTTATGGCATCACAATTTGGCCCAATTACTTTTGAGCATTAAAGGTGCTATTATTAAGGGTTTCCTTTAGCACATGCTTGCAGAGCCCTGGAGATGGATATAAGAGAGACCTTTTCTGGCTCTAGAATTGTCTTGGGGTCCCAATCCTGCCATCAAATTAGCACAAGGGTATCCTTGCTCCTTACAAGTGAGCCATATAATAGTAAACGGTGCTTGGAGGACACACCCGGCTGACCTCCATTGATTTCGTTGCAAATAGAAGACTCTATTTTGGTGGTGCTTCTTAGATTCTTTGCAGCCTAGTGGAATACTTTAGTTTTCAGGAAGCACATATCTGGAAAAACGGGGGCCCTTCTAGATCAGATCAAAGGTCCATCTAGCCAAACTTCTTCCTTCCATCAGTGACCACCAAGTGTCGTCAATTCAGTTCAAACAGACTGTGTTTGCACACAACACATAAACTTAGCTCTCTAAGTGACATTTTGCAAGCCATTGGCAGCATACTTTCAAATCTTAAATTGCAACCTTATAGGCAATGTTTATTACTTGGGGTTCCCCCCCTAAGAGGGTACAAAAGCCATCCATTACATTGTGACTGTGCAGGATTTACTCCCCTGCCGAGTGCAGAGTTTGACTTAAGCAACGTCACAGTCCCGAACCAGAATATTCCATAGAACGTCTCATTGCAACATTTGGCCAAGGGCAGCCTCACTGTTGGTGCCAAATGCTCATGCAACTTACAGATGTCTCTGTTTTCTGCAAATGCTAGCAAGGAAGCAAATCTCTGTTTTCCTCTTTTAGTGGGAAACAACCTCTTCTTTTACAGAGCTCTGTGCGCTGCGGGTGAATCATGGGCGAGGCTTAAGGAAGGGCTTCCAAAGAGTGACCAGTTCGCAGGTTAACAGGCATTAGATCAGCAACTTTTAAATTTTGCATGAAAGGTCTCTGCTTATTACAAGAGCAAGGTATGTTATTTCAGCAGGTTTATGGCAAATCATAAAAATAGTAAAGATTCCTCTGGCAGGCCTGATGCTGCTAGGGGCTGGAGCAGACATAATGGAGCTGCAGTTAAGAGAGCAGGGGCCGGAGACAGTATTTCATGCCTTCTCCCCACACCCCCTCCCTGGCTCCAGTTGCCTGCTGAGGGGTCTCCCTTCATATTAGCTGCCAAGAAGTCAGTTCCCCGTGGTTCTCCTTTAAAGACCCATGAATTGATTGTAGCAGCATCTTTTGCGACTAGAACCCACTTTGTTGCATGAAGGTAGCACTCACTGCATCTGAAGAAGGGGCCTCCAGTCCAAGTAAGCTTATGCCATGTCAGTCTCCTTGAAATGAATGCAGTCCATATATGGACAGAAGGAATCTCCCTGGATATAACAGTTTTCACACACAGGGCGGACTAAAGATAATAGTTTGAGTTCCTCACTTGAAGCTTTATAAATTTATATATTGTACCATGACAAATGGAAATCATTAATTATGTAGCTGTTGACTAAGGGATTATTATTATAACTGAAATGTAACTGACATTATTTAAGACTATGAAACGCAGTGATATAAGATCGGAAATGCACCCAAACCATCATGCAGGGAGCCACTTTAACTAAAATGTATTAATTGGAAGTTGATTGGCACTTTGATAATTGTATAATTTGGGAATTAATCGATATTGTTATAATTTGGCTATTATTGGGAGTATATTGGGAGAGAGAGAGAGAGAGAGAGAGAGAGAGAGAGAGAGAGAGAGAAGAATGCAGTTTTCATTGCCTGCTTCAGGGGACTTCCTAGATTCAAAAATCTTTTCATTCCATCAGCGATAGTACTGCAGTGTTTAATCAGTTAGGGAATAGTCTACTTTTTAAAACATTGAACAAGTAAAAAATATTACCTTGAAAAACTGGGTACTAGACTTTTTAAAAGCAAATATTATTTGTAATTCAAGTATTTACAAAAATTATAGGTGGCAAGCACCATCTGTAAAGAGAGCTTACCCCCTTCTCTCTCACACACAAATGAAGGTATCTCTTCTAAAACTGTGTCTGCTAAATTTCATGTGTACATCACCTAAAAACAAGGTAAATAAGAGTTTTGTTTCAGAACTATTGTTTGCTCATAGGAAACTAAAACTCATCCTATTAATTGACTCTTTAATTGAGTGGTCACCCTAGTTAGCACAATATCGTCTAGGTCCTTTGGCTTAAACCTGCCTGAGTTTAACTGAGAAGTCCATCAAGGCAACACATAGGTACATTCCAATGTAACTCATTTTAAGCTGAAGCTTGGACTGCCCTCTATATGAGAAAAAATTCTGAATCTTACTTGGTTTAGAATTGCTTCATTTGTTACATGATCAAAGGCTTCTGACATGTATATGGCAGGCACCAAATGAATTTCGAAACACAGGGCTTAATTCTCCGAGCCATAATTTGGAGGTGGTTGTTGTTGGTTATTGTGATTCTTTGCCTGCTGAAAATGAGAGCCTTGAACAACAGCTTTTGATCATTCTTTAGATCACATTCTTGACTATCACCTGTATTTTTTGCTGCTGTCTACATGCTGTTTTATTGAACATGGAAAATTAACACACTGCTGGGCTGCCCAAGGCCAAACTGAGGGTCATTCTCTCTATATATTTTTCCTGACTCACTCTGTGTTGAAAGTAAGGAGAAGGGGATTTGCTGTTTGTGGACCCAGCAGCACTAAAACAGCAGTGTCAGGAGTGGAGAAGAGAACCTACTGAAAATGAAGTTGTAGATTTTGGTGAAGATCAGCTCTCATTTTTGTTGCCTTGTTGCATTCTAAAATATAATGGGGGCCTGAGAGGAGGAATACTGGATCACAGCTTGCCAGTTTGCTTTTCATCTTGGCAGGAATGGTTTCCAATTAATTTGCTTTTGTCACCCCGTGAGAATTGAGTGTACCCAACTGTACACTTCAGTAGTGGTGGACAAGATAATTTTTAGTGAAACCTGTCCAAGTCCTTCCTTCTCTGGGATATTTTGACAGCCAATTCTGTAGAGCAAGGTTGGCCAGCATTTGTTCTCAAGGGCCATTCAGTTCTCCAGATAGTGATCCAAAGGTCAGAAGTGTGGTTTGGTTGTTGCGTGATCAGGCTTTGCATTAAATCTGATGCTACCTGGCAGTGAGGGCTTCACGATTATGAAACACTGTGAGGTGAAGCAAAAGAGGGCATATTGCATACAAAATCCCAAAGTAGTGTAATGTGAAAGTGTGACTTTCCTCTCACACACCACTTCAAGGTGGCATTCCACAGTTTCGGGGTTTGCATTATTTCTCTGGGCTGTCAGTTGGTTCCCCATTTCTGCTGGAGTGTGTAAAGCCATTCAAGGGATGGGTGGGTGGGTGGGTGGGTGGGTGGGTGGATAGATGATAGATTTTCTACTATTTTATGTAAGGTTGGCCCTGTCACAAAGGGCGTTGCACATAGGTTACCTACAGTAATTGTTTTCACCTGTTACCACCTTGTCCGAGTTGACAACATTTTATGACAATGAGTATTCAGAATGCAAATGAATGAAAATGAACTGCAAGTGCCTAGCAAAATATGTAAACATGTGCATTCCCATTTTTATGCACTGGATCTGTTTGAAGAATGTGTACAGTGGTACCTCGGGTTACAGACGCTTCAGGTTACAGACTCCGCTAACCCAGAAATAGTACCTCAGGTTAAGAACTTTGTTTCAGGATGAGAACAGAAATCGCACAGCGGCAGCAGCGGGAGGCCCCATTAGCTAAAGTGGTTCCTCAGGTTAAGAACAGTTTCAGGTTAAGAACGGACCTCCAGAACGAATTAAGTTCTTAACCCGAGGTACCACTGTATTCTTTTCAGGTATCTTTAAAAACATGACTGACCTGGTTTTCCCTTTGCAACGGTGCCAAGAGGCAAAATGTTTACATGTTGGATAGTGTCCATCCATTTTGTTGTCTTAATATTCCTGGGAAGAAAGAACTTGACTTAGTGTGGGACTTTATCATTATGATTTCTTGAACAGTAGCTTCTTAAGCCACACTTGAACATAATCCTAATGCACTGCTCCTGTAAAGTCTCTCAAACACCAAAAATTGTAGTTCTCCGATTCCTTCCTTCTAAAGAAACGCCACCCATGCTAAACACACACAAAAATACACTCATTCTCTCTTTCCCCCTCTCTGCACACACACACTCTTCACAGAGTGAACAAGAGAATATCCCCACCCCCTTTGTTAAGGTCCTAAGTTTATGGTTTACTTTGTAACGTAGCTGGCTCTTGACGGACACAGTTGCACAGAATTTTTGGAGCAGCCTAATAGCTTCCTGTCTGTTCCTTAATTATTTAAGGTTTATTGAAGGTTTTCCATAAAAGTCCAGCAGATAAATCTGTACCAGTTGGACATAAAAAGTTTCTCTCTCCAGTTTAACTCTTTCACCAGCCCCCATTAATAGCAAAGGAGAGAAAGTCAAATTGAAACAAGAGAAATGAACTCTCCTTCACCTAAAAGATCTGCTATGGATATCTACTTTGCTTAACAATTTTGAGAAGCTATGCACTTGGACATCAGAGATGCTCATGTGAACCTTAATTTGTTCACCAGAGCTCATAATAATCTTAAAAAATGATTGGGTGTAAATTATTGTTATTATTAATATTAACAAAACACACCCCACCCCCAAGATTTGCTCAAGCGGAAAAATGTTTTAACATTATCAACATAACAAAACAGATTGTTTCATTAGCATAGCTGCTATTATAAAACACTGGAATTAACTTTAAAAAGCGTAGTATTATTACTTTCAGCAAGGTTAGGTAAAATGCAAAGCATTCATAGAACTCGCTGTAGTCTCTGGCTTTTATCCTGGAATGGCAGGGTCAACCTCCATGTATTTTTTTATTTATTGGATGTAAACCAGAAACAAAGCAAAGTAACAGTAGCTATTAAAATGTGAGACTTTTTAGAAGGAGTTTTGCAAAATGGCTCATACTCTAATCATCACCATCCTTGTGATTCATTGAATATTTAAGCTGGATCAAATAATCGATTGTCTTATGTGCCAACCCTTCATCTAAGAGCTTGCTTGTGCCCTCTGGGATTTTCTCCCTGTCTCCTTTTGTTTTCTTAAGACTCCTCTGCAGTATCAGAAACTGCCTCCGAACCTCCCCTCTGTTTTAAACTCAGCTTCCTGCGCAGCTGGCAGGGCTGGCCTGCCCATGAGATGGCAGGCTCCAGACAGCGGGCAGGTGTGGCAGATCTGCTTCCTCCACTTGTAAGCCACTTCCTTCTCTGCTGTGAGCCCCACCCACCTTGTTCTTGGGTGGCAGTGGGCAAGCAGTGACAGGCAGGCACGCCGGGGGGGGGGGCATTTTCCACAAAATCTCCTGGGCGGCCCTACCTGCTGGTCTGAGAAAGGAACATCTTGAGCCTCCTTGGGAGACCGGAACTAGCTATTGCACCCCAATCTTCTCTACCCCTTCCACTATTTTCTTTGCCATTGTTAAGTCAGGGATGCAATGCCGTTCTCTTATTTAAGTGAATTGTACAGTTCCCCAATATCAATAGCAGGTAGGGTTTTTTTATTATTTGCAAGAGGTTGTAATAAAAAATTTAGCAGTGCACTTTAACGAGCCCTTGTGGCTTCATATTAACAGTTACTCAGTGCAATAAAAAGAAGAAAACAGCAACGGGGAAAATGTTACTTTTTTCCCCTTGCCAAAAAACGTTACCCTGTCCAGCTAATAAAACAGAAACGTTTGCCTCTGCAGTAAATTTCAAATATATATTCTCTGTGGGTTTTTGGTCCTCCCGCATGTGAAAAAGGAAGGTACAACAAGCCTTTCACGCCTAGGAAGTGCCACAAGCAGAACTGGCAGGTGACCAACATGTTGCATATGTTAAGTGAACTCTTTGTATGTAGGCTGGCAGTAAGTTCTGGACAGAGAAGATTCTGCCTAATAGAACTCCCTGGCTCAAGGTGTGTGATGTTTGGTTAGATTAGATTATGTTAGAATAGGATTAAGAAGATCTCTGCATATTGGACCAAAATTCTATCTAGTCCAGCATCTTCTTTCCACCAGCACTAAGCTTATGCCTTCAAGATTCCCATAAGCTGAAGGCAATAGCCCACTGCTGCTATTGTTCCCTAGAAAATGGTACCCCGACTCATGTTGTTGTTGTTGATGATGATGGCCTCTAAACATGGAGAGACCATTTCACCATCATGACTAATAGCTATTGATAGACCTATATTCTTCCCCGTGTATTTATCACTAAATTGTCTTGTGTAGCATCTCAGCCCATGACCATCACTACATCACAATGAATTCTGCATTACACACATTCGTAACTGGCAGTCAATGGTTACAAGACAAGATCCCTAAATGGAACATCCGTGTTCAGAGCCAGCATACCTCAATACTTGGCTGCTGGGAGCAAATAGTAATGGATGGCAATTACCTTTATTCACTTTTGTGGAATTGGGAATTCTGGGCTATTTCTGTCTGGGTAGTCTTTTGGAAAGTTCTTCTGGAAGTGCATGTTAGCAGAAGACTTCAGTAGTGCTTTTGCTGTGTTCAGTACTGGAAATGAAACAAGGTCCAGAGATGGTTCAGATGGTTGCTTTTCTGTAGGCTCAGCGGTTCAGCACCATTTGAAAAGCTGTTACCATGCACCAATAAATTAGAGGTTTGTTGTTGGTTTAAATGCTTTAATTAAAATATTTATCACCTGCCTGAGTTCTTGAGATAGAAGCTGCAAGCCCAACACAAAGTTTATAGCGTGAAAAGTCATTCCTCCCCTCAATTCCTCATCGAATTTCTGAGCAACTTTAAATAGGATAAGGATGTCTTTGCAGTGCAGTTTACTCTAGGACCTACCATTTAAAAAGTGCTGTAGAATTAGCAGAGATATACATTTCCATGAACTATGTAGCCACAGAGAAACCCTTCCCACCACCATGAAGAAATGTGAAATTTTGAATGCGTGTGTGCACACACAACCTGTACAACCATTTATATATTTGATTGACTATGGCTGTCTATACCAAATTTGGGAATATTAAGTCAGTCACATAGAAGAGATGGAATCAAGAAGATACTTATGCTGTTACGGACACCAGACATTTATGGAGTCACATTAAGAGTATATTAAGGGTGTTGCACATAATTGGCTTTGTCTTTTTGATGTAGCCTCCTTGCCCACTTTTGGGGGCAGGGGGATAACATAACCAGCCATGCCACAGTATATAAATTAGCACATAATCAAGAGTCACTCTTGCAGTTTTGAAGAGGCGACAAGAATACATTCTCCCCCATAGACTCACATTTGAAAGAGTAGTTTCTGAATGGGAGTTCCCAGTGTACTGTTTTATGTTCAAGTCTGTTTGGCCCATCTGATCACATGGTAGCAACTTGAAAACCCTTCCTTACCATTCATTCATGGTGTTGCCATGCTACAAGGAACCAGCATGTCAAAATTCATGTTCTACATTGAGACGGGGTTTATTAAGGGTCTGAAACTGGAGAAAGTTTTATCTGTTAATATTCCATTGAAAACTGTGATGAGTTAGGATGATCAGGGGTATGGAGTGACTACCCTAAAAATCAGTTCGAAATCAGTGTGTTTGTACTTAACCCTGCTGTGTTACAAATATATTGCAGAGATGTAGCATACTGTGGGGCGGGGGGGGGGAGAGAAAAAAATCAAACACTGGAGTGCAAAGCTACCCACAGCTGACCGGTAATTTGACTTGATCATTGATTAATGTATCCTATTTCTTGTTTTCTTCCAGGTCTGATGAAATTGAGATTATCATGACAGACCTTGAAAGGGCAAATCAGGTAAGGTTTTTTTTTTAAGCCAGTATTGTCGGTTGGATTGTAAAGACAGCCTTGAAGTCTCATGCTTATCAGAGTTGTAGCACTGCAACTCCCATCAGCCTCAGCCTGCATGACCAAGGGCTAGGGATGATGGGAATTGTAGTCCTACAACATCTGGAGAACCCCCACCCATTCAACTTTACTATTTTGTCTGATTCAAAGCCTAGCAAGCAGAGTTTCACTTGCCTTGCACACATTCTGGTGAACATTCTGTTGTCTTAGCCAAACCTATGACACAACACTAATGTGAGGATAAAATGTGCCACCGTGGTTTCCTTGGAGGAAAAGGAGAAATGCATTTGGCAGTTTGAGACTTCGCTTTTAATACAGTAATCCTTTTGCTACCAAATGGCACAAGTTCCTTAGAGGAGGGGCAGGATAAAAATATAATGTGGGATTTAATTTCGTGTGTGTTTTTGTTCTTAATAACTATTGTTTCATTGTTCGTATTGTATTTTAATTGTAGCATCTGTTTTATGAGCTGCGTATTGGACATTTGTTATGGAGCACCTATATAACTACAGTTATGCTGGATGATCAATGTTTTCATTGACTAAAACAGGAATAGCCCTCCAAATCGTGTGCTACTTCTCATGTCATCCTGGCTGGGGCTGGTGCAGCTTGGACTCCAAATATCTCTAGAGCAGTGCATTGGCTTCCCCTGAATTAAACATCTTTCCCTAGCTTGCAAGCTTCACCCTGTCTGTGTGGGCAGGAGAGAGAAATAGCGATGGAGAAAAGAGGCTTGACAAAAAAACATTGTGCTTGTTTCAGGCAAAGCAGGCTGAGGATCTCTTAATTCAGCATTTACTCGTGAGAATTATTCCCATGAGGAATCTTGCAGCACAGCCTGCTTTGGCTGGGAGTATAGAAGGCAATTGAATCAAAGGGTTCCATTTCCACTTGCATTCATCCAGCCTGGGAAATTCAGTGGGCCGCAGCATTTGTGTCAGCAGGGGATTCCTTGCTCCTAGCGTTAAATTGCTGTCATAATCGCTCAATTATTTCTTCCTTGTACTGTTTAAAATAAAAATCCATCACATTCTGAGGCTCTCCCTCCCCCCATCGTTTATTAGGTTGAGTGTTTAGGAAAATCAATTATACTCAGTCGGGCATGAATTGATGAATGTTCGTGCAATAATTGCCAGTTGTTAAATCAAATGTACATTCTCTTCCCCCCTACACCCTGTGGCCCCCCTCCCCCCAAAATATTTTTTACAAATATATATATATATACAGTATAGATACCCTTTTCATTTCTTTCAGAGAGCAGAGGTAGCTCAAAGAGAAGCCGAATCCCTGAGGGAGCAGCTCTCATCCGCTAACAAATCTCTCCAGCTAGCTACCCAGATCCAGAAAGCACCCGATGTGGTAAGAGGCAGTATATGTACACTTGGTTTTGCCCTTTTCTGAAACACCTCCAGCTCAGCTTCTTGCACTTTGCTGCCAGGCAGAGCTGAGGTTTTCAGCAGCCGCCAGAATTGTGTTTCTTGGGAATCGCCTTTCCCTTGCGATGCCTTCAAGTACAGCTGCTTGTTGTGCCGGGTTTGGAGCAGGGACATTGATGGGAGGGTGGGGGGGCTTAGCAACCTTGCCTTTTTCATAGGGGAGCTGTAAGGTAGGGGTTGCTCATTTGGAGCTTTGCTTTGTCTAGCCTGTAGATTTCAAAGCAGGAATAAACCAGGGACTGTGCCTGAACCAGGGACTGAAGACCCTGAAGTTCTTTTAGTGCAACGTCTATCAGAATTATTTGCATTGTCGCAATGTGCTAGATGGTGTGCAAAGAGGCGGCATGTTGCTTGTCTAGTCAGCCCTTCACTTTCTGTAGTTGTGAAAATTCATGCAAAAGCTGAATCTGTGTGGTTGTATTTATTTATTTTTGACAATTAAGTTCCTAGACCATGCCAACCTTAAACTTTGGGCAGATTCATACAGGTGAAGATGGTTCTTAAGGTATCTTGGTCCCAGGATGTTTGGAGCTTTAAAAATCATTGCCACCTCTTCAATCAAGCCCAGAAACAAATAGATAGCCAACAGAAATGGAAATATATTTCATTTTCCCAAGTTCTTGTCGATGATTTTAGATCAGTAGAAGTTTTCAGACTTGCTTCAAGGGCAGCCCCATGTAGAGAACATTACAGTAATCTGACCTATTAAGTTGGAAATATTTTTGTCACCCCTTTCAACAGACATGTTTTCATACCTTTCAGAAGCAACCAAAGTTAAACGGGGAGGGGGATAGACTTTTCTGAGTTGACTGTCTCTGATACCTGCCCTTTAATCTCTTGCCTCTGCCATCATTTCTGGATGAACTACAGGTGTTTTTAGGCCTGCTGTTTTGCCAGGGTGTGATTTCTCTCTATCTCTCTACCCCTTTCTTACTTCACCCCCCCCTTGTCTTTTAGGAGCAGGCCATCGAGGTGCTGACAAGATCCAGCTTGGAAGTAGAACTGGCTGCAAAAGAGCGTGAAATCGCTCAGCTGGTAGAAGATGTGCAGAGACTCCAAGGCAGCCTCACCAAGCTCCGGGAAAACTCCACCAGCCAGATCTCTCAGCTTGAGCAGCAGCTGACCGCCAAGAACAGCACACTCAAAGTAAGGTCCCCCAGGGCTCTCTGCTCCATCTTTCTTTTGGGGTGGGACCAGAGGCACAGACAAGTTGCATCAGTCTAAGAGCCCTGCTGGATCAGCCCAAAGGCCTATCTCCTATTTCCCAAGGTGGCCAATCAGATGCCTGTGGGAAGACAGTAGCCCTCTCCTACTTCTGGTTCACAGAGACATGGCACCTCTGATCCCATAGGTAGTATGTGGGCATCATGACTGGTGGTCAATGTATGCCTGTGGTGCTGTTGTAAGGGGCATTCTTTTCCCCCGGTGCTGTGTTACCTTCCGGCCCTGCAATGTGTTTGTTTTTAACTTTTAACATCCTCCAACACAAACTACAATTTCTCAGTGGACTTGCCACAGTGATTCCTACTTACTCATGTTCAAAATTCAGATCCATTCTGTTGTAAGTCTGGCTGAAGCAAGAGAAAACAACATTTGGCATAAGAAGGAGCAAGCCTTTGTTTCTATTACATTTATATTCCACCCCTCCTCCAGTGAGCTCAAGGCAGCACACACAGTTCTTGGTTCTCCCTCTTCCCATTATATCCTCACAACAACCCTATAACATAGGATAGGTTGAGAGATAACGAGTGGCCAAAATCACCCAGGAAGCTTCATGGCTTAGTAGGGATTTGAATCTTGATGTCCCCCAGTCCTTGTCTACAACTGTTAAGCACTTCACCACACCAGTTCATATAGATTCCATTCTCTCCCCTGTCCAGGAATTTGGGTGCTGCCCACAGGTTCGTATTCTGAGCATCACTGCTTTGCTCAGCAAACAAGTGTTGCCAGCTCTCAGGGTGCTCACTCTGGCCTCCTCGTCTCACCATCGCTGATCAGGAAGCAAAGCAAAAGTTATGGGTGGTGGTGTGCATTAGGAAGCCCGTCTTTATGATTTGAAACGGGCCCTGTTATGATAATTGTGGTTGTTGCTTCTGAAAATGTCTGCAAACACAACACATGCTGCACCCCTGAACTGTGGGTCCTGCCAGAGGGAACTGCCTTACAATGAATCAAACCCCTGATCTTTCTCACCCAGTGTTGTCAACCCTGTCTGGTAGTGGCACAGGATGGCAGAGGAGGGAGGGAGAAGCTGAGCCTTTCCTGTCTGTGTATCTTTGGTTGTGCACTGTTAACGTGGCTGTCCTGGTTCAGTAGCAAGAATCAAAACCAGTACATTTATCTTGGGGAAAAGGGTTAAGAAGAAAGGGATGCAGCTTTCTGTTTTGAATGCAGGCCATCTGAAAATATTATATAATCATTTAATAAAGGCCTTAAGGGTAGGACCTGGAAGAGGAACCGTTTTTGCTTCTTGGCTGCTTTTTCTTGTTCATTCTTTGTACCCAGTGAGTAGGTTAATAAACTTAGATTGGCTTCTTGATAAGATGCCTTTTCCTGAGCTACTGCATGGGAGTCTCCCCCCCCCCATCTCCACTCCTGTTAGTGCATCATTTTGCAAGCTCCCAGAGGGTGTATTTTTAGACCTTGCGTGACATTAGAAACATGCCTTTTATTTTGTCTGAAAACGAACCAAGTCGATAGTTGGAGCCAGATATTAGTTCCTCCAGATTGTCTCACAGCTTGAACCTTTTGTTCTGCTTTGCATTTTGCTGGGTTCTTCCAGACAATTGCTATGCTAATTTCTTCCCACAACTGTTGCAGTAAGGGTGGTAAGATGGGGGGCACTTGGTGCCTAAATGGCCTGATCGCATCAGACTGTAGGTATCTTCTCTTTCTGCCTTGGTGGGCATCATTTTTGCTGGCTCAAGAGGAAGGTCATTCCTCTCATAGGGATAACACATCCCACAGGTGATGACAGGCAGGTTCCTAAACAGTCTTCTGCCTCCTCTCCAGAGATTGGGGCCATCCCACCCACCAATCTGATCCTGTCTGTCGTTTTTGTTGGGTCTGACTTCTCAGGTTGAAGAATTTTAATCTAATCAAAATAATGCTGCACTTTTTCTTTTAAGCAACTGGAAGAAAAATTGAAGGTGCAAGCTGACTATGACGAGGTTAAGAAAGAATTGAAGTAAGTATATATATATATATAGTTGAAATCAGCAATGCGTTTTTTTCTGGGTGGAAAAAATACAATGATTTCAAACTAAGAACCAACTCGCCAAAACTGAGAGAAGAATACATCTGATGCATGTTGGTTGTGGACATGTTTGTGGCTTCAAACATGTTGCTTCACTACCACCCAAAAAATCTAGGAGCTGCGAGTGCCCTGAACTTTGTCCAAGGTCTTTAATTCCTTTGTGGATTAATGGTTTTCATAAGAGAAATCCTATTGAATCAGGCCAAAGATATAGTTAGTTCAGCATCCTGTTTACTGCAATTCATGCACAGAAATTTAAATAAATGCAGCTTTCCCCACACCTTTATCTCTTTTCCAGGAAATCATTTACCTCCTCAAAAGCTTGTAAGTCAAGAAGCTTAGTGAGCCCCCTTGATGCTTATCCACCAACCCAAGAACATGTCCCAAGGCTAGGGATGAACAGATCAGTCTCTTTCCAGTCCAGTCCACTGTCCCATTTCCTCATCATTCTGTGATTGTTTTGTTTTTTAAAGACCTACAGATACTCACATTTTAAAAGTATTTTTCTCACAAAATATTCATATTACTGTCTTTTTTAAAATGACTCTGGAGCACTTAAAGTGCCAAAACCAAAGAATAACTACCTTCCAATTGCGTGTTAGTTTGGGAAGTTGGCTTAAGCACTGCAGAGACTACCACGTGTCCCGGAGGCGTGTCTAGTTTGTACTGGAAACCAGGCTTCTAGTGTTACAGCTCCAGCCTTCTGGAATTAGTAACCAGATGAAATTAGGCAGGCGCCCATCACCTTCTGAAGGCATTTTTGTGTAAGAACTCGTTCCCTAGGGTGTGACGCATTCATTTACAAATTGTTATTTATAGCTGTAGAAATTGTTTTGTTGTTTTTAGGGTTTGTAGGAATGCTTTTATTGTTTGTCAGACTTGTATTTTATCTCATTTTTGCCTTCTTGTACAATGTTTCAAAGGCTTCGGGCAGTGAATCAGTTCATAAATTTGTAAAATAATAATACTAATAAATATGCAAACTAAATGTAGAGTTTTTTCTGCAGTGGGCAGTTTTGAAAACCATTGGCCTAACTGCACAGTTTTGACTTTCCCAGCAGCCTTGACAGGCCAACACACCAGGCTGGCCAACTGAAAGGTTTGCTTTTGTTGAGTCACTTATTGAGGACTTGGAGAGTAAAATACAAAGGGAATGTCTTTGTAATTTCCAGGCGCTTCATAGAGCTTAAGAAATACCAAACAATTCTTGGGTTCTATCACTGTGGAGTGCTTGATTATTAAAATGCAAAACAGAGTCTCCTCTGTTTTTTAAGCCTGTGTTGGGTCATGCAAATAATTTGTGCTCGTTTTCCTTGATATGTGAGCTGATAAATTTTGCATGTTTTCATTTTTCGCATTTCATGGGCATTATTATGACCATGATGACGATTCCCTGTTTTTGCTGCTTTGTTATAAGCCTCCCCCCATTTCCCTTCAAGCGTCACACACACATTTATATTGTTTCTGACAGTTTAAAATGTTATATCCTTATTAACCTTTAAATTTATGCTTGAAACGGGCCTGGTGGGACTGCGTTGTGCAGTGATTTAGAGGGCATTTGAGAAAATGTTCTTCTCTGATAACTAGTGTGAATAGTTATTCTATATTCATTATCAGATTATATTACTCCCAAGAAAAGTTGTTAAAGTTATCACTTAGGGTGTTCCTGGAGAGCTGAAAATTACAATGTTAATGCTTATTAGAGGAGCTGTTATGAAAGGACAGAAGAGAAAATAACTCTTTATTCAACCACTTTGCAGCATCTTGAAGTCCATGGAGTTTGCACCCTCTGATGGCTCCAGCACACAGGTAACAGGGCTGCTTTGGGATTTCTGGGCGAGCAGAGGGTGGGGAGGTCACTTCTGAATGCCAACTTGGATTGAGGAATGTTGTGTCTGACACACTAAGAGTCCATGAGGCTTTTTTGGGTAAAGAACTTTGACGTGGAAGATCCGGGTTCAAACCTTGCTCAGCCAGGGAGTTAACTGTGTGTGGTCTTGAGCATGCATGCCTGCCAGTTTGCATTTCCAGCACTTAAACCCTCTACCTCGCAAGTTGATGGTGAGGAAAAATGAAATAACAGAATGATCTAAAGAGAGCCAGCATTGCAAGTGTGTGACACCAGCTCGTTTGTCTTTCAGAGGACAAGTTATGCCTTTTTATCTTGGACCAGGGGTTTTAATGAGTGGTTCATGGCTGCTGTTCTCATTTCACTTGTTCTTTTAACTGCCTGCTTGGTTTTTAATCTGATGTGCTTGTTGTGGTGGCTGCTTTAATTCTTCCATTGCTTGCTTTTTAAAATTATTTTTATTTCTATTGTAAACTACTTTTGATGCGATGATAGAGGTGATGAGCCGCTGCCTTATGAAGGAATTGTAGTAATTCCTGAGCAAAAGGTCTGTGGGTATTGCTATATTTTAAAGTGAGCTGCAGATAGTGACAGATGATGAAGATGTTCAATAATACAAACATTTAATAGTTCAGAAGGGAGAAAATGAACAGATACGTTTTTATTCAGAGTGGAAAATGGGGACCATGACATAGAGTTGAAAAATCTGGAAGCGAAGTGTCAATATTTAGTCAACAAAATCTACCAGGGCTGCAAGATGCACACACGCAATTCTCTTCTGTCTCCACAAGTGTGTGAACACGCAGCTATCATATCTACTGTATGGGGATATGAACCCAGATCTCCCTGGTCTATAGCCAACACATTCCTCACTACACCCTACTGATCCTTGAAGTGCCTATTGAAGTGGTAACTCGAATCCTAAATTTGCCAGATCCAAATGGAATACAGTGATACCTCGGGTTACAGACACTTCAGGTTACAGACGCTTCAGGTTACAGACTCCGCTAATGCAGAAATAGTACCTTGGGTTAAGAACTTTGCTTCAGAATGAGAACAGAAATCGTGCTCTGGCGGCGCGGCGGCAGCAGGAGGCCCCATTAGCTAAAGTTTCAGGTTAAGAACAGACCTCCAGAACAAATTAAGTTCTTAACCCGAGGTACCACTGTACATACATTGCTCCTATGGGATATTGAAGCCTTTTCTTCCCTTCCCAGCAGAAGGAAGGAGAGCTGTCTGAGTAGGAGTGGGTAGCCCAGTCTCGCTCTAAATTATTTGCTGTTGAGTTTTTTTCCAGCAATTTTGGCTAAATCCCATGGAGGTTCCACAATGGCTGCTTGAGGAGCTGCCTGCTCAAGTCCAAGCCTCTCCATCACTGGCTGTGGGGGCTAAGCAACCTTTTCCTTTGGCTTCTGACAAGCCTTTCACTGCCTCTTTCCCATAAGCCTTTGATGCAGTTTGGAAGGCTAAATGGGCCCACCCTAATTAACCCAGAAATGTTCTCGCACTGGCACAAAAGCCTTATGCCCTTGCAAAACCCATTATGGGTCAACTGCATTTACCTGCAGTGGATCCACTTGTGACTCCCAGGAGCTGATGACTGACCACCGTTTGGGGGGGGGGCGGATTACTGTGGCCCTGCCAGCGAGAAAAACAAAGCCAGACAAACCATCAAATCCACTCAAAAGGGTGCTCCTGCTTGATCACGGTTCTTTGCAGGATGCGCCGAAGTCTGAAGCTCCGCAAAAATACCCTCCCACACAGGAAGAGGGGATCCCAAATCCACTCCGATGCCAACCCCAACTGCCCCAAAAGGGAACCACACTGGGAATCACAGAAGGAGGGGGGTGCAGTGGGCAGGGGAAAAACCAAACATGTGCCCACAGCTCAGCTAATAAGCAATGGAACAAGAGAGGAGACAAAGAACAAGCCAATGTCACACAGCAGGAGCACAAGGAACGGGGGGGAAACAGAAGAGGCATAAAGGAAGCAAGCCTGAGAGCTCAGCTTTCGCTGACTACAGGCGTGGCTGGTTTGGATCCTTCCCCCTGGACAGGAGGGATTGGCCTGGAAGGGGCCCCGCCTGAACCTCCAGTTAGGAAGTTCATCCCATAGGAAGAATGTTTTCCATCTGGATCTTCAAAGAGAAATTCACAATAAGACAATTTTCCCGTTTTCAGACCTCCTTCAAATGCACAATTGAACTACATTGAACAAAGAAACCTTTGGGTAGTGGGGGGTGGGGGTGGGAGGGAAGCATCCAAAGCCTGTGGTGTCGTCACATATTAATCTTGCAGGATCAAAGGTTACAAATTGGATTCTGGCATCTTTAGTGCAAAGTTGAAGCCGCTTCCCTGTGTGCCAGGCGTTTTATTATTTCCAGTGGGTTTCGATGATTGAGAGTCGCGTGTGGGGAAAGGGGAAGGGTCGGTGTTTGTGACTGATTTAATTTGTCCATTTTCTCCATAGCGCCGAGACGCAGTGTTTCAGGGAAGATACGCCGCGATAGTGCTGTGTCTGAAGGCAAACAGGTGTAAAAAAAGAAAGGAAAATGATTAATGGAGCACTTAAAAATACATCTCTGGAGCTGATAAGCAGCCTGCGCCAGAACACCAAGCAGTTTCGCGGCCATAGACTAGGGAGTCGTAGCAGATGTGCCAAAATGCAGATGACAAATTCTAGGTTGCTGGCCGAGCCACAGCAGCGCCCTCGTGAACTCCACCCTGAGGTGCAATTCTCAGGCTCTTTGGTGCCTAACCCTTCTTCCGTCTCTCCATAGGATGCTGCATCCAAACCACTGGAAGTCCTGCTGCTGGAAAAGAACCGCCTGCTACAATCGGAGAACGCCACGCTCCGTATCACAAACAGTGACCTGAGCGGTAAGTGGATTGGCGGGGGTGGAGGGGGGGGAAACAAACGTGTTTCTCAGGCTGCGAGTCTTTGTTTGCTGATTCGAGGGTGAGGATGGGGAAGGGGGCCTGAGCCCAAGCCTTGTGCTGCATGACAGAAAGAGTAATGGAGAGCAAGAACTTTGAATCGTGTTTCATCTCCCCGCCGCCGCCTCCCTGCACCCTTTATACTGTAGATAATAGAATAAGACTTCGAGACCTCGGAGATGGTCCAAAGGATTAGGAAGGAGAAATGTTTCCAAATGTTGTGAGGAGCAGCGTCGGAGTCTGTCTTCCATTTCGGTCACAAACCTGACATTGGTGCTAATTCCCCCACCCTTCCCCAAACATAAATTAAAGTGGATTCCAAAAGTGAGCCTGTCTCATATACTTAGCTAGCATGTCAGTTTGAATCCCTGTTCTTTTATTTCCAGAGGTGGTGCATTTCCTTTTCTTGTTTGCTTTTCTCAGAGGCAGGGGATGTTGCACATGCCTAAATATATATATATATATGGGTGGGCTCAGTGGATTTGTGGAATTTCCAGGTGCTTCTTTAGTTTGGGTTTTCGCAGCTGGTGACAACTGTATAAATTGGGCACCCAGGTGGTTGTTGCATTTTCCCAGTAGCGTCTCAACTATACTTTGGCATTATTCGAGCAATGATTTCTCTAATCCGAGTTTCATCTGGCATTTATAAATGTTTGCTGCATTTGGGTTCAACCAAAGTCTGTTTTGGGGACAAGACAACTTGAATGGGAGAGGGGATACTAAAGGGAATATATTTTTTTCCTGTGTCAATGAAATTACTACTATTTTTTTAAAAAATTGTATAACTGCACTTCATGTCATTGTTCAAATGTTAATGTGTGAAAGGGGGATTCTCCAGGCTGCAACATACAAGAAAGGTGCAAACATGAAATGCATGTTGTTTGTCTTGGGGGCCTTGTTTGGCTTATTAAAATTTAAAGAAACAAAAAAACAAAAAAAAACAAAAACCCAAACCACCTTCTTCATTGGCCCTTATTTAAAAAAAAAATTAAAAAGCAAAACACAACCTGCACTTTTTTCCCTTTTGTGGGGCAAACTCTGCATTTTGGTCTTGGTTTTTCCCCCCTCCTTTTTGATCCCCCATAATGCATTATGTTTGACCTTCCTTGTAGGGTCAGCCAGGAGAAAAGGGAAAGACCAGCCTGAGAGTCAGCGTCCTGCAACCTTGCCGGCCTCCCCTCCTCCTCAGTTGCCCCGCAATGCAGGGGAGCAGGCTTCCAATACTAATGGTACACATCAGTTCTCACCAACGGGTTTAAGTCAAGACTTTTTCAGCTCATCCTTGGCAAGCTCCGGCTTACCCCTGGCTTCTACAGGAAAATTTGCACTAAACTCTCTCCTCCAGCGCCAGCTTATGCAGTCCTTCTACTCCAAGGCAATGCAGGAAGCAGGAAGCACAAGCATGATTTTTTCAGCAGGTCCCTACAGCACAAACTCCATATCTTCCCAAAGCCCCTTGCAACAAAGCCCGGATGTCAACGGCATGGCCCCGTCCCCCAGCCAGTCTGAAAGCACTGGCAGCGCCTCGGAAGGCGAGGAGATTGACACGGCCGAAATTGCACGTCAGGTCAAAGAGCAATTGATCAAGCACAATATTGGACAGCGGATCTTTGGACACTATGTCTTGGGGCTCTCGCAAGGCTCCGTCAGCGAGATCCTGGCTCGGCCCAAGCCTTGGAACAAGCTCACGGTGAGAGGCAAGGAACCGTTCCACAAGATGAAGCAGTTCCTGTCGGACGAGCAGAACATCTTGGCGTTGCGCAGCATCCAGGGAAGGCAAAGAGGTGAGTGAGGCATTAGCCACTGGCTTTCCTTTCCATGTCTGTTCTTGGTAGGTGGGAGGCCCTGTCAACAGGACTTCCTTCCTCTGGTGGTTGAAGAGGTCCATTCGGCTTTCACCTCTTAAGCCAATTATTCTTTGAATGGACAGTGTCAGAGAAGTGGCAGAGTGGAAGTTGGGACAGTATGATCCAGTGGTTATGTTTGCCTGTGCTGGCCCCATACAATAAATGGTTCCCATTGCCATCTGTTTCCATGGGCCAATGCAGGAGAGCATCCCCATGAATTGCGCCCTGTGTTTATTAGTGTGTGGGATGGTCCATTTTGATGTTTTAACTCAGGCACCCAAACCTTTGGGCCCGCTCTGATTCATTGGGTATCAATGAAATAGGTTTTTGTTAAGTATCTTAAGTGTGCGGAACTTGGAAAACGTGGTGTTCCCGGCGTAGCAGAAACAGCTGTCTTTTGCTGTACCATCCTTGAGTGTGTATTTATCAAAGTAGTTCATTTTCATTGTAGTGATTCCATGACTCCTCACTCATTCAATAAAACTTGAATGAATGCGAGTGAGAAGTTTTGCTGCTTTCAAAACTCTGAATTCTCAGCAGAATTTATGGTCAAGGGGAATCTGGTCCAGCCCTCTCTGCAGGTTCCCCAAGTCAGACCCACAAGTATCTACCCCACTCTCAATACAGGCCTAATTGTGCCACAGTAAACTCTTGCCCTCTGCTTCCGGACCAAGCAGATTCATAGAATGTAAAATAATCAGAAATGTGTAACATATTTTAAGATGCCAAAGCGCAAAGCAAAACTGTTGGGGATGGGGAGAGGATGGCTATTGATCTTCATTAACAGAAGGGTTGATGCAAAACTCTTCAGGAGCCCAAACAACACTGAGACAGTTATTGTCATCCTGTCTCCCTCCGCTACCAGGTTCTCTGTAAAATCCACAGAAATAACACACCTTTGCTAAATGTTCTCTTTGTGCCGCTTCTCTGCAAATGGTTGCATTTGTTGAGAGAGAGCTGCCACTATTTCATGCTTCTCTCGCTCACCCTCACCCCCTTCTTTTCCTGGTAATGGCTCCTGTACTAACAGTATGTGACACAAGGTGTTGACATTGGGCTGAGCATTTCCCCACCCCTCCCATCTCTGGCTGTCAACAGGAGGCGTGGGGGAAATGTACCGCGTGACATCATCACTATGTGGAGAGGGGCCAGATCCTATGGTAGACCACAGGCTGTGCATGCATGAAGTCCCAGGTTCAAAATGCACCTAGCTAAAAAGACTGAGCCGCTGGGCAGCTGCTGCCCACCAAAGTAGAGCTAGATGGGGCAATTGCCTGGCTCCCTAAAAGGCATTGATAAGGAATCAGATTTTTCAGCTAAAGGGATCTTTGGTAGCAGGGCTCGGAAAGACCCCAGAAAGCTAGTTGGGGGGTTGGGGGTGGGACTGACAGGCTTGTGGCTGTCAGCCCAAATCAGGGCAATTTAAGGGTGGGGGGGGCCTAAGGCTTGTCAGAGGGAAAGGCCCAGGTAGTATGTGTGAGAAATCAAACAAATTATCTAAAATTAACAAACTCTGTTCCAATGAAAGATAAAATCTTCAAACATAAATTCATGACGCTCTTTTCTTTGAACACATTTATTGCAATCAAGTCATGAATTATGTCATTCCTCCAAGGCGAGTCAAGGGGGTGCACATACATGGGTTTTCCTCCCCCTACCCACCCAAAAAAAGAGAGGAAACGACCACTTCTCTGAAAGAAAGAGAAGGCTAAGAGAGAATGACTGGCCCAAGGACTCCCCCAGTGAGCTCAACTGGGAAATTGGGGGGCTAAAAAAAGATAATTGCCTAAAGCTATACACTTGTTTATTTGATTTGATTTGATTTATAAGCGCTCCCTCGATTCTGAGTGATCCCAGAGTGGGTTACGGCATAAAATGAACATAAAGCAAATCACACTATCCAGGTCAGACACACCAATTACTATAAAAACAGTTTTAAAAGTCAAATGCGAATTGCAAACTCAGACATAATAATACAACAGACAGCAAAATTGGACAGCGACTAGTGCTGTTTCTCAAACTTTCCAAAAAGCTTGGGAAAGAAGTGGTGATGTGGGTCCACCATGACAAAGACCCTTTCCTGCTTCACTGTATCATATACTTCACCTGCCAGTGGGGCAAGATGAAGAACCTATCCTGCTCTCCCTAACACACAAAGTTAATCCAGCTGGCCCCCAAGGTGCGTTATGGAACCCACTTCCTGGATTTTTTATGCTGTTTTTTAAAACACACGTCTAGACTTTAAGAACCATTTACTGATGCCAAAGCTTGGAAAAACCATAAGGGCATCAATGCTGGAAGCGAAATCAGAGGAACATAAAACGCTGCCTTATCCCAAGTCAGATCATTGGTCCTTCTAGCTCAATATGGTGCACACTAATTGGCAGTGGGTCTCCAGGTTTTCAAACAGAGATCCTTCCTGGCCCTAGCTGGAGATGCAAGAGGTTAAACTGGGACCTTCTGCAAGCAAAGCATGTGCTTTATCACTGAGGCAAATCTAATCTAAGGGTGTTGATCTGTAAACTAGCCCATACAAATAACAACTGTGGTTATAAGAATGATAAGCACCCTGTTACTGGGTGCAAGCTAAAATTTGATGGGAAGGAAAGGAATGAAGAGCTGCCCTGCCCCAAAACAGGCTCTTGTTTTCAGGAAAGAGGAGTGTTGGAAACTCATCGCCAGAAGGAGCTGGCTTATGGGAAGGGAGAAGGATCCACCTGTCAGTGGTGTTAGGGAATGGGAGGGGGAGGTTTTTGCCCCCTTGCAGTGCCATCCCAACTGCAGGGCTTTGCTTTCCCCTGCAGGAATGAGGCCTTTAAAAAAGCATTTACCTGTGCAAGCTTTGTGCACATGCCCCGTCAGTTGCATTTAAGGATATGAGTGAAATCAGTCAACTCACAAACTTCCTGGTCCAGTGCAGTAACTGTAGCTGAGTCAGCTTTGTATGCACACCCAGTCATACTGAGTCCATGCCAGCCCATTGACATGTGCTCCAGGACAGAAGTACCTAGTGGCCTGGTAGGTGCAGCCAGAATATAGGAACATCAAGAGTATCCCTGCTAGATCTAGACCAAAAGCCTTTCTAGTCCAGCATCCCGTCTCCTATCATGGCCAGATGTCTGTGGGAAACCCCCAAGCAGGAGAGCAGGGCAATTGGACTCTTCCACTGCTCTGTGGATTGGTATTCTAAGGCAAGCTCTCTCTGTTCCTGGAAGGGATATTGCCATCATGACTATTAGCCGTTGTTAGCCTTATCTTGCGTAAAACATGTAAATGGGCCAGTTCATGTGAAGGTTTATGTGCAGAAAGTTTACATGGATAAGGGCCTTCCTTGTGTCTTGTCCTTGAAAATCAGACTTAAACCAGAGTCCTTTGTGTTGGGAATAACCCAGACAGAAATTCCCAGGTGCCAGACAAGTTTACTTGCAACAACAGCGGCCCGCATTCTGTTGGCCCCAAAACGGAAAGTGAGTGAGGTCCCTTGTAAAGAGGACTGGCAACTTAAGATGTTAGAATATGCAGAACTTGCAGGTATGACACACAGATTAAGAGAGCAAGAAAAGCATATATTTAAAGAAGTGTGGAAAATGTTTATTGAATATATAGAAAATAATTGTACACAGCTGAAAACACTGGCAGCATTAAGATAAATTCATCAGAGTAAGCAATATTTGATTGATGTGAAAGTGGAAAATTGACTTGAACGGTTATAGTAAAATATGCAGGAAAGTATGATCCCTAGCTAAGAGGACCAGTGGTCAGGGATGATGGGAATTGTAGTCCAAAACATCTGGGGGGGGGCGAAGGTTGGGGGTGCCTGTTAGTTTGGAATTCCAGTGGCTAAAGTGAGAAGTCAGGTTTCCTCCTTCTGAGCTCCCTCTCATGGCACATCATGGCCAATCCCAATTGTGATTTTGAAAATTTTTCATTTTTAGAGAAAATAAAGAGTATCAAAAAGCTGGCTGCTGGGAATGACTAGCTGTAAACCCAGGATAAAGATGAGGATGTTCTTCCACTCCTCTGCCAGCGCCTGTATTTCATTTGTTGCTTATGGTGCATCTGGTTTCCCCCTGCTTAGCATCATGTGCCAATCTGAAAACCCACCCACCCCTCAAGAGTATTGTGGGCAGAGGACCTCACTGGTGCTGCTACACAACAGTACAGTATTGCAAAATGAGCTTTCCCCCCCTTCCTAAAATGAAGCTGCATTCATTTCTGATTGGCGTGATTTCATTTGACAGAGGTTTTTGAGAAAAGGAGAGCGGAATGACAGCAAGTTGCAAAAGATCACTCAGAGCTTCCCTTTGTTGCCAGGGAGTGAGTGGTGTGGCACCTCGTACTGTGTTCTCCTCCTTTGGGCTCTTCCAAGGATTACTGACCCGTCTTCATCTTTTTGTACCTTTTTAGATGTTTATTTATATCTTTCTAATCTCCTTTCTGAGTGTAGCGGTAATCTTCATTAACCAACCAGCCTGCCTTGCTTCCTTTCCAAAGTAGCCAGCTGCTCTGAACAGACCTGGGGTTTTTGTTTTTTGTTTGAACTGCTTGATTTCACTTCTGCCCCCACTCCCCATCTCCTTCCTTCCGAGCCCCTGGTTAGCACAAGGCAGTTCTTGTTGCATCTCACAGCCACGATTGTCGGAACCACCCTCCCCTGATTGTTTTGTTCTTACCCAACTTGTTTTTCAACAGAGAATCCAGGCCAGAACCTGAACAGGCTATTTCAGGAAGTACCGAAACGAAGAAATGGGTCGGAAGGTACGTCACAGGCAGGTGTTTCTCTTCGCGGTCAATCTCTGGGAAGTGAAGTGTGCTTAGCTGTGTCTCGTCTTTGTTGTTGTTGCTCAAAATGCAAAGGGTGCAGTTTGATTCTGGCCTGGAATCTGAAAGAAAAACAGACGGTGGACCCATGCAGACACAACACTGGCTCCCTGGAAACCATGGTTTGCAGATTCAGGGCCAGCCTTCAAAATGCTCCTTCCTCTCTCTGGAACAGTGCTCCCCACTTCCTTTTCCAGCATTAACATGATTTTGTGTTGCATGTGGACCAAACCATGATGGAGCTTAATTATAATAAATACACTCACAATCAGATCTTGATGGCAGCGTTTGGAATGGATCTGCAAGTCCTCATTATAGGGACAAACCTGGTTAGCATCGTATCAGTGTACATGAAACATGGTATCATGTTAACATGGAAGAAAGGAATTCCTAACCTAAATTAAGGTGGGGGGGAAAGAGAGTGAGAGAGAGAAATGTGCATTCCTGAGGTTGACTCCTGATTTGTGAATCATGGTTTTCAGGTAGCCAGTGTTTCATCTGCATTGGGGCAGTAAGTATAAAACAAACCATGGGTTAGCATCAAGAGCACTTGCTTCTCCCCCGCTCCCTTCTAATTCTACTGCTGTACTAACTTGTCTCCTTCAAATAGAACTCCTACCTCACAACAGAGCTAAACCTTATTATCATTTATGTTGATCTTACTGGTATTGGTATCTTGTCCTTTCTCCAAGGTTGGCAGCCGTGGGAATTCCATTTTATCCCCACAAGGCTGGCAGTGAGTGACTGGGCCAAGGTTGCCCAATGAATTTCATGGCTGAGCAGGGATTTAAACCCTGATTTAATCCCGGTATACCACTCTGGCTTTTATAGCCACTAAAGTGATTGATTACTTTGGGGTTACTGGACGCCCAGTTGTCAATCATAAGCAATACTGGTGTGAAAGGTGGGTGTGTGGGTGTGGGTGTGGGTGTAAACTGATCCTTCTAGGAAGCATGTGTGATCCAAGCCATGTTCCCTTCTGCTCTGGTCTTGAACAGATGACAAGGGTGCTGCATGCTGTCGTCAAATGTGTAGATCTGCAGAGTGTGTCACAAAGCTGGAAAAAAATGAGAGTTTGGTAGAGGACAAGGGATTCCTATACCAGCTATGGGGGGATTCAGAGGTTGTGAAGCCTTGTCTTCTGCGTCAAGCTGAGTCATCAATAGGAAATGCAGTGCTCAGGTGCTGCCAAAAATAATGGGCATGGGACGCTGCGAGCCGCTTTAGTAAGACACAGAAACGGCACCATGCAGCTCTGAGCCATACCCACTTCCTTGCTTGAAACTCCATTTGGGTTTCAAGCATTCTCCAAGTCAAGAACTAGCAAAAGGTTAATATGGAAGATTGTTGTGGGGGTGAGCTTGGGCCCAGGAAGTTCTGAATTCAAATCACCCCTCAGCTGCAACTCCCTCATGTTGCCTTAAGAAAGTTGTTTTTAATCATCATCATCATCATCATCATCATCATCATCATTCCAATGCTAAAGGTGTCTTCCAAAGCAGTGTCAAATGCCAAACACTGCTAGATTAATACATTTCTTCTCTGGGTGTCTGTTTTTAAAGAAACTGAATTGAGACTTCTGTCGTAAGCACACTCACATCATGAGTACAATGGTGCTTACTTCTGAGCAAGCCTGTATAAGATTGAGGTGTAAAGCCTGTTTTAGAGAGCGGCAGATAGAGCTGGAACCAAATAAAAGCCAGTATTGTTGGTCAAAAGGCAATTCAAAGGATACTAACTTTGATGGGCTGCCTCCTGAGTCTTGGGCTTTTTCCAGTGTGCCCCCTACCCACTTTCTCTCACCCAGAGCTCTCTGAAATAAAGGCCTCTGTATCTCTCAGCCTCCCCTGTAGAAAACACCTTCTCCCATAGGACCCTGAGTATAGTGGTGCCTCGCAAGACGAAATTAATCCGTTCCGCGAGTCTCTTCGTCTTGCGGTTTTTTCCGTCTTGCGAAGCACGGCTATTAGCAGCTTAGCGGCTATTAACGGCTTAGCGGCTTTAAGAAAACAAGGAAACAAAGGGAACAAACTCGCAAGAACTCGCAAGACGTTTCGTCTTGCAAAGCAAGCCCATAGGGAAAATCGTCTAGCGAAGCGACGCAAAAACCGAAAAACCCTTTCGTCTTGCGCGTTTTTCGTTTTGCGAGGCATTCGTTTTGCGGGGCACCACTGTATTAAGATCAGCTGCAGAGGACCTACTCTCTGCCCCGTCTTTGCTGTAATGTAGATGAGCAAATGTGATCGGCTGAAGTTGTTGTGGATTTTATATTTGACCTGTTCTATTATGGCTTAATTTTATCAGTTGCCTTGGAAGGGCTAAAAAGGAATTGGTATACAATAGCTAAATAGAGAGTATAAATAGGCCATGCCTTTTTAGCAGTGGCACCATGACTGTAGGCTGCCCTCCCTGGAGAGATTTGATGCGCCCCTTACCTTTCTGTTTGCAGATGAGAAATTAAACCTTTTTAATGTTTTAATGATCATCTGCTTTTAAACTTTCCCTTTAAGCAGCATGGTACTTTTCATGCTGCTATATGTACCGTTTTTGTATTCTCACTGTTCTGACTTTTCTGGCGTTAGTTTTCCACTTTACCGCTGAATACCTTATTTTTAAAGGAAACAACAAAGAGTCTTGTGGCATCTTACATATGAACATACTTATTTTTATTTGTGTGCCACCTTTCCACATTTTAAGCCATGCTCAAGGCAGCTTACGAGATGAAAAGAATACGTAACTACAACATAACAAAAGTAGTCATAAACAACAAATAAAACATTAAAAATACGCAACCAAACTGAACAGTTTCTGCCTAAATCAGAACATGATCTAAAATATAGATACAAAAACCCAACAGCAACTACCCCTACCCCCCAAAATCCCAAACAGAACCCTAACCCCAAAAAAAACCTGTTCAGCAGTTCAATTTTTGTAGCTGGAGTCAGTCAGGGTCCTGCCCTCCCAGGCCATGTGGAAAAGGCTTGCAAGGCAGGGAGTAGGTTCTGCAGGACTCACAGCCAAGAGGCTAATGAATTTATTACAGCACAAGCTTTTGTGGACTTTGTGGTGTGTCATGGATCTGGTGAAGCCCATGAAAGTTTATTCCGTAATAAATTTGTTGGCCTAGGCGCTTTGCTGTTTGTGTTGCAAAAGATGACTCCTTTGGAGGTTATTTTTATAAGCCACTTAAGGTGTATTTTACAGAAAAAGTGGACTAGAAAAATGACATTTATTAGGAGAATAATACTGCTGTGATGTTTAAGGATTATTGAGATGAAGTATATGATGCCCTTTGAACAGTAAAGAAAATATACACATACACACACATATATCTCAGTAATAGTAGTCTGAGGCATCTAGACATTTTATGCTTGTTGCCAAAAAAAGTTGATTTTTCTCTTGGGAGGGTGGGAAGTCAGCTTTTAAATTTGTATTGAATTTGGTGACAATTCGTTAAAAATATGGAAAATCAATAAAAATAATGGGCAAAAAAGTTGATTTTTCTCCAAAGGCTTACACTTTAAAGTTTATATGTTGTTGATTTATTTCATATGTTTATATACCGCCTTTCTCCGATTCAAGGCGGCTTACAGCATTTAAAAGCATCATTATAAAATACAAAGGATTATTCTGTGATTCTGAGCCCTTGAATAGGGCTTCTGTGTATTTCACAAAGCAGAGAACATGTGCAGTGCTTAAAGGAGCCTGTGGAGCATGTCATTGAATATTATTTACGTAAACCAAGCCATCAGTGGTGGCTGGTGCTCATTGGGACTGAGAGGGCAGAAGGCAGGGAGCCCACCAGTAGGTGGCACCAGAGCCAATGGCAGCCTGAGGCAACTACAGTGGAACCTCGGGTTGCGGATGTAATCTGTGACAGAGGCACATCCGCAACCCGCAGCGTTCGTAACCTGCAGCGCTGCGTCTGACGCAGCGTGACGCAATTTAGTGCTTCTGCACATGCACAAGCGGCGAAACCCAGAAGTAACCCTTTCCAGTACTTCCAGGTTTCCCGCGATCCGCAACCTGAAAACACGTAACCTGAAGCGTTTGTAACCCGAGGTACCACTGTAGTTCTAGTTTTGTCCCCATCTACCTCTTCCCTGCTGAATTCTACAAGGGCAACACAGGAGGAAGCTGACAGGCAGGGTCACCCCTTGGACTGGTTGTAAGTCAGGAAATAGTGAGGGGCTAGCTAAGGACAGGCTGGGCGTGGTGGGGCAGTGCCTCACTTACCCTAATGAGCCACTCCCCACTGCAAGCCATGCCACGCATTTGTTCCTGATCCTAGATTCTGTGACCCTGAGAAGACCCCATTCATAGAGTCCTCCTAGGGGAACTCTTCCCATTTCAGCTCACATTATTACTTTCGCACTGCTTACCTATGAGTATATAAGACTAGTGTACAAAATAGAAAATAGATTGTAGCACAACAGAGAATAAAAACTGAATTGGTGTGAATCAACTACTGGGGTGCAAGCAGAGGCGTCTCTTCCATGAGGCAAGAGATGGGCGACTGATGGGTGCCATCAACAGCAGCAGGAAAAAAAGACCGCACAGAACTGGTCCTGATGGGATTCACTTGTAGCTCCCATTCATTTTAATAAGGCTTTTGTGGGAGAACTTTATTGTTTATGGTTCTCTGTATCATTGGCGGGGGGGAGAGATGAGTGCCAGTTGGATTTTTCCACCACGGATGCCAAAATACCTTGGGGTAACATAAGTTGCTGCCACTTACCACCCAAACTCTCGTAACAGTCCCTAGTGCCCTGGAGACATAAGGGACAGGAGCCTATTCTGCCTTAGGCACCCTCTTCATATCCACGTACAGCTTAAGTGCAGGAAGCGTGTTCCTGTATCACCGAAAAGGAATACCATGGTACATTTTTTAATCAAGGGTGATGGCACAAAACAGCTTTCAAAATTTTAGGATTTTTCTGCCTCTAGTTTTCTAAAAAGAGAGAATTCATGCTTAAGGAAAAATTAGAATGATATTTTGTCATAATGCCAACTTGGAGAGTGACCAAGATATTTCAAGTGTTCCCTCCCCCTCCTTATGTCCGTTTCCTATTCCAGCCTGCAATACTGTGCTATATTCAGAATCATATTTTGCATTTGAAATCTAGCAGATTTTTCTTTTCTTTTTTTTCAAGAAATGTGAGAAAGAACATGCCAATTTGTGCTTTTTAATAACTCTTTGCATTGCTGGTGGGTTGAAAAGAACCGCATGTTTTTAAATAGGTCACAGAAATATTGTTATAAATCCTTGTTGCAAGATTACAGTGCTAGAAAACTTTGCCAAATTATCTCGAGATTCAGAGGAGTTTGAGAGGGCGAAGCACAATGGTGAGACACATGCTTCACGTGCAGAAAGTTTCAGATTCATTCCTTGGCACCATAACTTAAGAGGATCTCAGGTGGGAGGTGACAGGGAAACCTTTTCCCCACCAGAGACCTTGGAGAGCCTCTCCCATATGTACGAGACATTGCTTGGCTAGATAGCATGGATCAGTATATTTCTTAGATGTTCACCCTACCTCTTGACCAGAGTCCCTAATGCAGCTCACAACACATCCATACATTACATTGTACCATTTTTTAAAAACCCAGATTGCGCAGGGAAATATAGGATTCAAGGAAAGAGCGAAGACAATATTAAAAAGCAGAATTGTAAAATTCTCAACTGGGGGCGGAGGGCGGCAGTTTGAACCTGCAAAGAAAATGCTGCATTTTGCATATGCATAGGAGTACCAGATGTGACTGCAGCTCCTTGTTTTATTTATTATGTTCCTCTAGTTCTCTCAAAGTGCTTCGCTGACAACAGATTTTGAATGGAAATGCTGATCCCCAGAAAGCTGCTTAACAGCTGATCATTTCCCCCTTTCTTCCAGGTAACATCACCACAAGAATCCGAGCCACAGAGGCAGGCTCTGATGAAGCTATCAAATCCATCCTAGAGCAAGCAAAAAGGGAGCTGCAGGTACAAAAAACAGGTAGGAGCTTCCGGTTGGAGTGACTCTGAACCTCAGGATACCCTGGAAACTATTGGCAAGAGACTTAAGAGTGTGCGAAAAACTTTAACCTGCCTGTTGTGTGCCACTAAAGGGTTAGTGACATCACAATCAGTGTCCAGGCACAAGTCTGATGTCTGTATGACAATAGCAATAGCAAATTGTTTAAAAGTCAAGGAATGTGTTGCTCTTTATTCTCTAATATAGAGAACTGGAATGATTAAAACATTGATAAGTAAGATGATGTTCATGTAATCATAGACAACAGAGTGTTGAAAAGTCAAGGACTATTGACCATTCACCAGTAATTCTTGGTATTTTGTGGGGCATGAAAAAGTTAAGGGAAATCTCACGCTTACTGGTAGACCTCAGGGTTCCAGTCAAGTAATTTTGGGAGAGAGTCATCTCTCTTCTTTATTTCCATAAGTTTCTAGTAAAGGACTTTCTCAGCGGTTGGCTTGCAAATTTCAGAAACAACCCTTCTGAGACAACATTGGAGATTAACCAGTAAATGACATTTTCTCTGGGCCTGCCTCTCTGGTTAGCACCATGGGGTGGGGCAGCAAGAGTTTGATTCCAATGTGTTGGCAAAATCAATTACATGGGCCACAACATCTCACCATGCCTTCTTTGTTTATCCCCATAGCTGAGCCGGCTCAGCCACCTTCCACCTCGAGCACTGGTGGATCCGACGATGCCATCCGCTCCATTCTGCAGCAAGCGCGGCGAGAGATGGAAGCACAGCAGGCCGCCCTCGAACCTGCCTTAAAAGCAACCCCTCTGTCCCAAGCTGAGATCTCCATCTTGTCCCCAAAACTTGTCCCCACGCCCGCCATTTCTTCGGTCGCCAGTTATTCCCCCCTGGCCATGTCCTTGAAGAAGCACTCGTCGTCTGTGGATTCCAGCATCTCCTCCCTGCAGACTCTCTCTGGTCTGAAGAAGGAGGCCCAAGAGGCCCCCATCCTGGACCTCCACGGGATGTCTGATTCAACGCAAGGGGTGCTGAGGCACGTTAAAAATGAACTGGGGCGCAGCGGGGTGTGGAAGGACCACTGGTGGAACACTGTGCAGCCTGACAGAAGGAATGCCGCCCCTCCAGATGACCCCAAAGTGGAGGAAACCACCAGCGGGAAGGAGAAGGCCAACAGCCAATCTCGGTCGGACCGTAACCAGCAGCTTCAAGGGCCTTCCTCTTCGGACTACTGGAAAGAGTGGCCCAACGCGGAGTCACCCTATTCCCAGAGCTCTGAACTGAGTGTGACAGGGGCGAGCCGCAGTGAGACGCCGCAGAACAGCCCCCTCCCTTCCTCCCCCATTGTCTCTTTAGCAAAGCCATCTAAACCTTCCGTTCCTCCATTGACCCCCGAGCAGTATGAGATTTATATGTACCAGGAAGTGGATACAATAGAGCTAACCCGTCAGGTCAAAGAGAAGCTAGCGAAGAACGGCATCTGCCAAAGGATATTTGGGGAAAAGGTAAGCGCTTAGCTGGAGCTAGTTTGTTGGTTTGTGTGCGTTGTGATGGTGGCCTTATGACCGTCTGGGACGTTATCTGCAGAAGGGGAGAATGGCAAATTTATCTGATTTATTAATTTGCATATTTCATTCATCCTCTTGCAAGAACCTGTATTTGTCAAAGAATTGGGCTTTGAAGGAAAACCAGAAAGAGGGAGACTCTCCACCAACAGGCTTATTGGGAGAAAGAGCCACAGAATGGTGGAGGTGGAGGTGGTAGAGGAATGATGCCAAACATCTATCCCCTGCTTGCTGAGTGGCAGAAAACTGCTCAGTGTCTTCCAGCACAAGGGTGTTGTGTGAGTCTCCCGGGTCTTCTTCTTTGGCGATCACTCGTAGCCGAGTAAGATTGTCTTCCATAAACACGGTATTGACAATGAGTCCGTAAGTGACTGTGGAGGCCAATTCTGGATCCACACGTCCTTCCACAGTGGGGACATTGGTTTCAGGGCAGGAGTTGATCATGGTGTGGATTTGCCAAGCGTGCCTTCCTCTTAGCACGTTTCTCCCTTTTGTCCTGACTTTGAGTGTCTTCAAAGCCCATGACACCTTTGTACCTGTTGGATAGCACATGGAACATGGACAGTAAACACCCAGCTGCTTTTTCCACTTGTCTTCCTTCCATGTAGTCCCTTTGCTTCAATGCTCCCCCCTTGCCAGCTCGGAAGGGCAAACAACAGATAACCAGAGATTCAGCTGAAGGCATTCATAACAATAAGAATGGTTAAAAGTGCTGTTGTGGCACCCAGCACTCTTCCTGCCAGCAGGTTGAAGAAGGCAGAGTGTGGCACCACCTCTCCTCTAGCAGGTGTCTCTCTTGAGGAATAAGAGCTGCATGTGGCCTGCAGGCCACCCCCTGATCTTCCCAGGTCCAATTCAGGGCACTGTTAATCCCGTGTCCTCTGTGGTTGCTTCCCTCCAGGTGCTGGGCCTCTCCCAGGGCAGCGTCAGTGACATGCTGTCCCGGCCAAAGCCATGGAGCAAGTTGACGCAGAAAGGCCGCGAGCCATTCATCCGCATGCAGCTCTGGCTAAACGGTGAACTGGGGCAGGGAGTCTTGCCATCCCAAGGACAGCCCCAAGGCCAGGGTAAGTAGACAGTTGGACTCTTTTGGTGTGTTTTTTTAATGCCATACACAGGTTCGGCTTTCACAGTGTTTCCTTTGGTTTTGTACCCTTCCATTTAGACTGTAGTGCGAAATCTTTTTCACCTGGAGGGCTGCATTCCTTTCGAGAGAATGTTTCAAGGTGGGAGGGGGCGAGCATGTGCAGGTTGGGACCAAAGTCGCAAGCACACCCCATTCACACTCAAACATCTCTTTCTCTCTCTCATACACACACAAACATGCATAAAGCATCAGTGTTGTCTTTACCCTTCAGAGAATAGGTAACTGGGTGCCTCCAGAGCTGCTACTCACTGGTGTTGAGAAGGCAGCTGCTGTTTTGGTGTGTTTTCCAGCTCCTGGGCAGTGTCTGAAAGGGGAAATGCCCTGCAGTAGGAAAAAAATGCAGCTTGATGTGTGTGCAACACTGTGGCCATGACCACAAACGCCCTTTCAGCAGAATCACCCCCTCCCTTACTGGTATTCCATAAGATGACAGAGTGGACTGCAGCTGCCATCTTTTCCTTATCTTTGGGCCCGATAGGCTCTCCAGTGTGTGAGTGGTTGCCCTACTTTTAGAAACCACATTAAGGCAGGAGGCATTCCCACCCACACCCAAAAAACCCCCATAAGTTGGGCTTTGCTAAGAAAGAGCCGAGCAATTCCAGGAAAAGGTGAAGCTGCACTCTCTTTCAATGCACTCAAGTCTGCAACCTGTATGCCTCCGTAAATGTGCTGGACGGAGGGTACCTGCATCCCTTGGTGGTGTTTCTCAATGCTGGGGCTTCAGGAACTCAAGTTGCACCTGTTTTTCTGCCTCCCTTTCCTTCAGCATCCTTGCCTCAACACGGAGGGCACAAGTTAGCCTTGCAAAGTGGTCCACTTCACTGTGGAATTATGTGGGAAGCTTGAGCTATTCCTTTCTTTGCTTAGAGTCCTTCCTTTTACAGTTAAAGGGCATCGGGGACTAGAAGTCCACCCATCCTCCACCATCCTATTCAGAACGATTCCACGTGAATCCGATTAAATTGGAGGACATTTGCCAAGTGTTGGAAAGTAATTTGAATTTAATTTGGATCCATTCTGAATCAGCAAAGCCACTAATCCTCCATCTGACCCCCTGACCCCAGACATCTCTAAGAGTCTGATGGGGCTATCATACAGCCTGCACTTTCCCTACCCTTGACTTGCAAAAATGGGGGTGGGAGGCTAGAAGTAGCTGCTTTAATAGGGCCAGGAATATTTGCAGCAACACATGGAAGCATGGAAACTGCATGCTGTGTGGTTCTCTAGTGTCCTCTGGCATAAGGCAGCTTCCTGGGGCTTATCACAGTGCTTCCCAGGAGCTCTCTCAGTCATTCCACCAGCCTTGGGAAGTTTGCAGATAAAACCATCTACTTCAGATCAGCCCAAACTCTGGAGGGGTCTTGGATCCTATTTCAAATGGATCTAGAATGCAGATGCAATAAATCTAATAGCTAGCGCCTCCATTTTAAGATTCCACCCCATCACCAAGCAGACTCAGTGCTTAAACTAATTAAGGTAATTTTCAGGCCTTGCTTCTATGCAGAGAGAATATTAAATGCCTTTCAAGGGGGAGAGTTTAACAAATAGCAGATCAAACTGGTGCATTTGGGCAGGATTTCATTGGATAGTTTTTATTTGTGGTCGAAAGCACCAAGTGGGTGTGGAAGAAAGGCACAATTTCATTAGGATGAGACTTTAAAGGGCTTGGCAATGGCCTGCTAGAGAGGGCATTCCTAAATTATCTGAAAGAAACTTAAATATGATGCAGAGACTGTTGACCATCACAAGGGAAGGTCCCGTGGCTTCTGGCATTTGCATATTGGGTGAACAGCTGAAATCATGGAGGATGTTGACAAAGGGCTACTTGATAACTGTCCAGTTGACCTCTGGATTTTTCACACTTACTAGATTTTACAGAATTGTCCACTTCCTCTTGTGATCGTCGACACTGCATTTGGACACTTCTTGTAATATAAATGTTGAATCACACAAGCAGAAGTAAAACTAGCTGCTTATGAGGCACTTAACCGTGTGGAACCAACCTCAGTTGAGCAGCAGGAATCCCTTATTTGCTTCTTCTGTATGCATGGTAGGGGTGAGCGAGAGAGCCCTCCTTGTTCCATCAACCAGGCTTGCCTTGCGCACCCTGGAGCATCCATGCACGGGTATCACAATTTAATAGGGTGCATACCTAAATCACACGGTCTATTCCTCAGTCAGTCATGGGTGTGGAAATGAATCAATCACACCATTTGGGCCTATAGGCATTGGATTTTACATATGTTGTGCCCTTTGCAAATGTAGTATTTGGGAGTGTTGCTCCATAGGCAGGTTCTTGCTCCTCTACCATATGTACACTGTGGGTATCCTCTGTACCTGCCCTAGAGTCTCCTCCAAACCACCCCCTGGATCAGAGATGGGGAGCCTGTGGCTCTCTAGATACTGCTTACTACAAAATCTCAACATCCCAGACTGCTGGTTATGTTGGCTGGGGCTTAGGGGAGTGCAACAACATCTGGAGAGTTGCAGGTTCTCCACATCTGATCTAGGTTTAAAGCAGGGGTGTCTAACCCCAGGCCCTCCAGAAGTTCCTGGAGTCCAGCTTCAGCCCCAGGCAGCATGGCCAGTGATCAGGAATGATGGGAGTTGTAGTTCAGCAGCAGGTTCCACTTTCCTGGTATAAAGGAATGGGAATTGAGCCGATTTGATATTCTGCTGCTTTTCTCTGTTAGTCCTAGGCCATTTAATGACCCTCATTTTGCTGGCAAGTTGTAGGCTATGTTCCTCTCCTATCTCTTCCTGATAGTCCTCCTTTTCTTTCTCCAGTTCTTCACTCTGTGTCATCACTGCAAGATTCCCTTCAGCAGGGATGCGCAAGCTCAGGTAATCAGCTGCTTTCTTACAAAATCTTTTGCTTGGTTGCGTTGTGTTTTGGCTTCTTCATGGGGCGTGGGGGAGCAACCTTTGTTCCATTCTCTTCTGTTGTGTTGGAGTTGCACCTTCCATTTCCTGGATTTTTTTACCCTGCAAAAAGTTAAAAGGTTTAATTCCTCATTTTCCCCCAGTTACTCTGTCTTTGGTTTTTGTTTTGTTTTTACTTGTTAAAGTGCATAGCCTGCCTTATGATTCAGGAATTGCATTATGTTTAAAACCCACAGTGCAGCAACTAAAATCTAACTAATTGAGCAGCATCAGATAAATGACAAACACAGCTTAACACACACACATACACCCCACTTTTAGTGAGATGCCTAGAGGTCAAAAAGGAGGGAGACAAACCTTTCTAAGAAGGGAGTTTAAAAGCTTGGGTGCCACCATCGAGAATGCCTCATCCCAAGTAATCTTCTACTGAGTTTCTGGAATTAATAGCTCCGTGTGTGTTGTCCTTGGGGTGGCAGAGGTGTTCGTGGATTGTGTTCATTGTGCTAGGGGTGGGGTTTTGTACTAAATGACAATTCAAATTAGAAAGATAGTCCTATGACTCACATTAAGTGCTACAGGATCATAGCAGTTGAGGGTGATGAATAAGCCAAGACGTCTCTTGTTCAGATTTTGCCTCTGCGATGAACTTCATAGGTAGCCTTTGTCAAACTACACTCTCTCCCATTGGCTGTCTGTGTCCCTCCTCTATGTGAAGTATAGGGGTAGTTTGCCTCAACGGTCGCTATCAGGGGTCTTTCCCTGCCACTTCTGGTGGCTTGTGACCAGGGGCGGAGGAAGGGGGGTGCAGTGGGGACGGGCTGCCCTGGGTGTCACCAGTGGGGGTGGGTGGGTGACAAAATGCCAGGTGGCACTCACCACAGGGCCTCCTGAGAGGGACACGGTGGTTTGGGTGCCTGCAGGCTCCGCGCTGCCCCAAATGGTCCGCCCGCTGCCTCCCCCCAGCTGTAGGGCAGCTGAGTGGGAGAAGGCACACAGACTCCTCGGAGGCCCCACAAAACATCTGGCCCACCCCTCAGGGCACGTGTGCTGCCCCAGGCACCCAATTGACTTGCTCCGCCGCTGCCTGTGACATCCCAGTGTCAACCACCATGTTTTATTAGAACACTGTGCACTTGTGAATTCTGTTTTAAGGCAACTTCACGGTACAGACTCTTCCCTGGAGTGGATCCACAGAAAGGTGTGCTAGAAGTGACTGGCTAGTCAGCTTGAACGGTGCTGCTTTGTAAGAGAGCTTTTGTACAGCTCATTCACAAGGCATCTTCTTTTCCCATATACTGGTTCTAACTTTATAAAGACTTGAAGACACAAGCAGGGAAGCAGAGCTGAACTCAGTGTGCTCATCTTCATGGCGTGTGTATCACCTTGGGTCTGCCAATCTCCATTCTAAAATGGAACTCTTAATTTCCTGATACAGTCCAGGGTAATCCTGGGGGACTTTCAGATTTCTCGTTTTATTTGTCTTTCTTTTTGAGTCCCATTCATCATTCCAGGCTTCATGCTGCTCAGGGAATTGTGGTTGTTATGGGATGCAGTAAGAGGTGGGGTTTTTTTCTAAAGTGAAAATCCTGAGATAATTTGTATTGTGACATGCACAAATCCATTTTGGTGAAACTTCTGGCAGTGATACTTCTTTCTAACACCACAGGGAGGTATGGCAGGCAAAAGAGCCGCTGGCTACCAGTGGCTGGGCTCTTCAAACCCTGGAAAGGGGAAAGGCAGGATAAAAAGATGCAGTAACATGAGAAAGCTTGGAACCTTGTTGGACTCCAATTCCATCAGCCCCAGCCAGCATGGTCAGGGATGATGGGAGTTGTAATCCACAGGTTTCCCTGCCTCTGCAGTATACCAAGGAAGATGTAGAGATTAGGGAAGTATGTTGGGGCTTAGAAGAGGGAGTGATACAGCAGGAAAGGGCAGCAGAATGGAGAGGGGAAGGGAAGCTGGGTGAAGCTCTGGGCAGAGAGAAGAAGGGGCACATGGCCAGGAGCTCAAAAGATGAAAAACCTCATAATTGATTTGAAGTAACCGGTCAAATTATTGACTGCAAGCCTGTAGCTGCTTATATGGCACTTTAAAGCCGCAAATCTTATAAAGAGACACTCTTCTTCCAAAGAAAACATTTCCTTGGGAAACTCTGGTTCTGCGTCTGCAAAATGTGAATTGTGGCATCCTATTCTCACTGCCATGCTCTTTGGGGAACAAATGAAGCTGATTAAAACAAAAAAACAAAAAACCCGTTGCATGTGAAAAGTGCAATCTGGAGGATAATTTGAATTGGCATTTGCTCTAAGGCTCCTTAGGAAGGAAGTAAATGTTGAAGCAGAGTTCCTACTTGAAGGCAGCATTTTGGAGAGGGTTTTGTGCAAGTTGAGTTAAATGAATTATATGTGTGAGGACATTGAACTAGGTTCCACTTACAGTTTTCCATTAATAATTGGGCTGCCTTGAAACTTAACCTGGCAATTCTAAGATGGGAATATAAGTTCTGGGGACTGGTATAAGGGGTCTGCAAGATTAAATTTTATACCATTCTGCAAGGGGACAGGTTGATTTTGTTACCCATCCCAAAACATTGGGATTGGGTAGAGCATAGATCTGTGGCTGTTTCTAATGATTTATAGCAAAGGTGGGCAGACTTCTCCCTTGTAGGATCTACTTGGTTTTTACTAGAACCCCAAGATCTACCAACCAGAGCCAGGCGTAAAAGACATCTAGTTAGAGAGCAGGGTGCCCCTGAACACATTTAGAACTGTAGGTGTTGGTTTACAGTAGCAGAACTCAACTGAGTTCACAGTCCTTTTGCACAGAAGTCTGCTTCTTTTTAGCTTTCTTCATTTCAGCAATGTACCTGAGGTGGAAAAAAGTAAAGGGAGGGTGGTGTTGTTGCTGTTGTTAAACAATTGGGAGTCAGAAACTCTTGCCAATCTGCCGCCAATGACCCAGAGAATTTCCTGTTGGTCCTAATCTACCTTCTGCATGCCCCTGTCTTATAGGCACAGTACTCAGAAATCTAGCTGCTTTGCTTCCTGCCCCCTTTACCTTGGGCCTGTCCTTAAAGGTTCTTTCATCTGTTGTCTTTCAGTGCTTAATAGTTTTTGGATGGTCAGCATATAGGGTGGCCCAAAAGTAGGAATACTTTTAATTAATAAATAAAAGGATTGTTTTTCTTTACTGATACTGTGAATGATGAGACCTTGAGTCAAGAACAAAGAAAGTGGATTCCAAAGCAGTATGCCTACTTTTGGGCCACCCTGCTAATTGTCTTTACTGCTAATTATCGAGAACGTATACTGCTGCCTTCCTCTCCCACCCCTTAGAGGAGCTGATACGATGGTCAGGTAAATAATAAAGCACACCAGTGCAAGTAGATAAATAGGTACCACAGCAGCGGGAAAGTAAACAGCATTTCCGTGCGCTCTGGTTTCTGTCACAGTGTCCCGTTGTGCCAGAAGCGGTTTAGTCATGCTGGCAACACGACCTGGAAAAGCTGTCTGCGGACAAACGCCAGCTCCCTCGGCCTGAAATCAAGATGAGCACCACAGCCCCATAGTCACCTTAGACTGGACTTAACCGTCCTGGGGTCCTTTACCTTTACCTATGCTAACATCTAAACTGTAAGTCTAAAAGGCCTGGGGAAATGAAAAGGTCTTCCTCAGGTGCAAAAAAGAAATCCAAATCATTACCAGCCAAGTCTCCCTAGAGGAAGTATTCCAGCGTCAACGCGCCCCAAATTAACTACAGTGGTACCTCAGGTTAAGTACTTAATTCGTTCCAGATGTCTGTTCTTAACCTGAAACTGTTCTTAACCTGAAGCACCACTTTAGCTAATGGGGCCTCCTGCTGCTGCCGCGCTGCCAGAGCACGATTTCTGTTCTCATCCTGAAGCAAACTTCTTAACCTGAAGCACTATTTCTGGGTTAGCAGAGTCTGTAACCTGAAGTGTATGTAACCTGAAGCGTATGTAACCAGAGGTACCACTGTACTAAGTTCCTTTTCCACCCACAGCTCCCTTGCCTTCCTCTGCATCTTCTGCCCCTCACCTTCTCCTCCTTCAGCCTCTCTGGGATCTTTCCTATCAGCTCTTTCAAGCTAATGACTTTGGGGTTTCTAAAGAGTACAGAGCTTTGCCATGCAGGAGGTTTTGACATCTGCCCTCTGCTTGCTGGAAGAGCTGCTAGTTTACCATCACACAGCAAGAGGGTCACAGTTGGGGGGACAGCACCAGGCGCTCTGCACTTCCTTGGCAGCTGGTGGAAGCAGCCGGGAATGGCTCCTGACAGCCAGGTGGCATTTCCCGTTGGGTGCCGCTGCAACTGGCAGGGGGCCGCCTTAGCACTGGGCCGCCGGAGGGAGCCTGCCTTCCTGAAGGAGCTGGAGGGGAAATGGCATTGAGGGCGTGTGAGGTGAAGGGTGCATGTCTGAGCATGAAATCTGGCGCTTCCTTGGATGGGGTCCCAGAGCGAAGCATAAACAAACCTAGGTTTCGATCCCTGAAACAAAGAATTTTTTTTCCTTTCTAGGAAAGTGAGTGCCTTGCATCTCTTAGTGGTTTCTTCAGAACGGAACCTTTAAAATAAAATTTACAAATAGCCTGGATCAAACCATTGGTCTGTCTAGCCCCATGCAATCTGCTGTGGCTCGTCTTTCAGGCATGCAATCTGAGCTATTTTTCCTGGGGATTGGCTATGAGTTCTTCTGCTTGCAAAGCATGTGCTGTGAGTCCTCCTCGGGTAGTGACTGTTCCTTAGACCTCCTAGAACCTGAGATCCTTTAGCTGGAGAAGTCAGGGATGGAATTTGGAAGCTTTTGCATGCAGATCAGTTAGTCTAATACGAAGCACTCGGTCGCTTGGTCCATC
This sequence comes from Podarcis raffonei, assembly GCF_027172205.1. NCBI lineage: Eukaryota > Metazoa > Chordata > Lepidosauria > Squamata > Lacertidae > Podarcis > Podarcis raffonei. Next base: position 12,254,165 of record NC_070616.1, on the reverse strand, counting down.
TAGCCCAGCTTTGCCCCTGGATTGGCAGTGACTCTTCATAATCTCAGGCTGAGGCCTGGCCCAGCCTGCTGCCTGGCATCCTTTAAAACAGCCTTTCCCCACCTCGTTCCCTCCAGATGTTTTGAGCTACAACTCCCATCATACCAGCCAGCAAAGCCTGAGATTGAACCCAGGGATCTTCTTTGCGAATAACAGTATATTTAAGACCACTTCAGAGCTTTTGTAAGGGCTCACGGGATTTCTTGCTTCTCCATACAAAACAGTTCCATCCATGTAGAGAGCAGCTCTGCAAAAAAGAAGGGTCCTTCTCCTTGTCACACTTGTTCTCTGCAAGGAATGCTCAGTCACATGGTCTGAAGTGGTGCAGTGAAGATGCAGGTTAAGAATGACATTCTGACACACCAAAATTCCATCATTCCTCAGAATAACAAATTGTTTCCATTACTAGAATTTTGTCACATAGTCTTGCACTGAGAGCAGGTAGCAGACGTCATCTCTCCTTTCCCTCTGTCCCCCTCCATATCTTCTCATACTATCCATTTATTTATTTATTACTTTTGTTGCATTTTTGATTATTTTCTCCCCTCCTTTTCCCCGCCCCCAACTTCCCATTTAGGAACTCAGTTCCTAAAATAGTGCCAATTTCAACTGGCAGATGTTTTGTGTGCCCTTTTGCAAAAGGGACTGAAATTAGCCTGTCAGTTGGTACCTAAATAAAGCAGCTTGAAACTGCCTTTTGTCCAAAAACTTCACAATTGCTACCCTCAGAGGTTGCAGTGTTTTGTTTTATCTGATGGGGGGGGCAGAAAGAACATATTATGCAAGCAATAGCCTGGAAGCGTAGGCAGGAGAAGGGATGGCTGCAAATAAATGTCCCAGGCATGATCCAGCAGCAGCAAGCCCTATCAGGACCTTTGAATCTAGCTGTGATCTAGTCCCAGTGAAAGAAGATTGGCTTATGAAGATAACAGAACATGCTGAGTTGGGTAGATTAACTGTGAGAATTAAAGAACAGAATGCAGAAAAAATCTCAAAAAATGGAAATATTTTGTGGATTATTTGGGGGGGGGAACCTATGGTTATGTTAAAACATATGCAGGATTTGAAGTATAGCAGCGGATGAGAATTGCAGTTTAATAATTTATAATCAATGTTTATAATGGGTAAAATATAAGTAATATATTGACACCATGGGAAGTCAACGGATCTGAGAGATTTATTCTTTGTAAAATTTGAAAAGTGAATTTAAAAAATGTTATAAAAAAAGAATCTAGCTGTGATCTGGACATTGAGGAGGAGGGTGCAAGGGCCAGGTCCGGTTCAGGCTCAGAGCTAATTGCTGAAGATAGGAAGGCCATTACACTTGAGGCTGTTAGGCAGGAGCCCCCAGACAAACATCCCAGAAGCTGGAGGGCCAAAGCCTTTCCTGAGTTTGAAGAACCAGATTCCTCCCAACACATATCACCAGTCCGGTAGCACAAGGAGGGAGCCTATGGAGCAGTGCCCATATTCAGACCGGAGAGTTGACCCTTTCAGCCTCCGATGTTCTCCTCAGGGGGGTTAGGCTTGGAGGAGGCAGTCTGGAGACGGAGGCTGAAAAGGCCCCAGTCATATCCCAACCTTTGTCAAGGCAAGTTGCTCACTTAGAGCTGTCCATGTTCACGCAACCTGTTTCCAAACCTTGCTGCAGTCTCCATGGTATGCAGCATCGGACCAAAACATGACAAGTGCTCTCTTGCATAAGCCCCTTCCATTTCAGTGAGGCTTGCGCCTTTATTACAATGCCTTAATATAAATCTTGCAGTGCAGTGATGTCTGGAATACTGTGCACAGTCCCAGTCAGTTCTACTCAAAAATGGCACCGCAGAGCAGGAAAACATGCCAGGAGGTGGGCCAGTCAGGTGGCTGGAGCGTTCTCTCTACCAGCAAAGGCTAAATCATTTGAGGTTTTTCCGTTCAGGAAAAAGACAACTAAATGGGGCACAATCATGGGTTATAGACACGATGTGGAGAAAGTGGATAGAGATTTCCCCCCCTCCTAATACAATAACTTGAAATTCATTGGTCATGAGGATTCAGAAATGACATGTCATCGCAAAATAGGGCTTTCTCCCCCCTTCACAATACTGGAACCAACAAAGATGGAAGGCCTTCTTCACACGGCGCACAGAATTTGCTGCCATAAGGTTTAGCGATGGCTGCCAACTTGAATGGCTTTAAAAAGGGATTTGGTGAATTCAGGATGGTCTGCCCATCAAATGGTGCCTGTGTGCTGCTCTCTCCAGGATCAGAGGCAGCATGGGGGACAGAAACAGCAGGAGAAGCCTATAGTCTTCATGTCCAGCTTACAGGTTTCCCAGAGGCATCTTGGTTGGCCACTGTGAGAAACAGGGTGCTGGGCTATAGACGTGAGTTTCCATCTGATCAGCCTGGGTCTGCTCTTACATTCTTAATATGTGATTGATTTATGGAATTCAGTGCTACAAGATGTGATGGTGGTTGCCAGCTTGCCGTAAGAGGAGACGTTTTGTCAATTGCTGTTAGCGCGGTGGCCAACTGGGCTTCCATATTCAGAGGCAGCATGGTGCTGAATGCCAGTTGCCTTCATGCCGTGCTTCCAGCTGACCACCATAAGTAGCAGCCTTTAAGCTCTGCTGGGGAGCTCCCTGGAGGCATCTCTTTGGTCACTGTGGAAAATAAGAAGCTGGACTACAGTACCTTCGTCCTCATCACTTTAATGTTCTTTATGGTTGCCGTTTTCCTTTTCTTTCATGTTTATAATTAGACACAATTAAACACATGTAAGGCTGCGACAGACAGGGACTGCTTGCTTGTTTTTCGGCTTTGTGCACCACGTACAAAAACGTAGGCGCTTTATAAATAACAGGAGGAGCAGCAACTCCTGGAGAAGTTCTCCTACGTAAGCCTCCTGTTTGTTTCAGCGAGGTTTGCCCAGGCCAGGAGAACTTCCCAGTGATCTTCTCTCTATATTTTTATCTTCTGTTCTGGCAGAATTGATTTCCTGCCACCTCTTCAACCTATGATTATTTAAAATGAGAAAAGTAACTTGAAAATGCACTAATTGCAACGGGGAGGGAAGGGAGCAGAAGAGAAGGGGAAACACTGAGCAAGGGAGGGAGGGGAGAGAGAGAGAGAGAGAGAGAGAGAGAGAGAGAGAGAGAGAGAGAGATTTAGGCCCAGGGCTGGGTTAGCATTGGGACTCCCCAGGGGCAACAGAAAGATGTTATAATCAATTACCACATCATAACACTGATGTATGATAATTACTGAGTCTTCCTCCTGAGAGAGTACAGCATTTGGCTGGGATGCGGCTCGTTCATGGTCCACTGCCTGATTAATATGCAAATAATAGGCTGATTGCATGATGAATGCGGAAAATGAGTTGGCTGATAGCGCATCCACCGAAGCGGGAAGATGATAAATTACTTTTTACTGACTGTCCTACATTTAAGTACCCTCTCTCAACAATTTTTTTTAATCACAAATTAAGGAAAGCAGGATGGCGCAAATGTGAGGATGTGTAAAATAATGTACCTTAATAGCTTTTATTATAACTTCGGGGCGGTTTGCAGGAGCATTGTTCGCTCTTGGAAGCAGGGAGGCAAATATTCACAGAGTGAAAAAGGACCAGCCTAGTTGGCGGCAGTCAGGGGCTTGTGGTAAAGAATAACCTCTCAAAATAGAGGTAGGGGGTCTGAATGGGGGTGGGACTCCTTGTCCGCAGAAGTCCTCTAGTCCTCAGCCTATCTAGTTGAAGGATTTTGGGTTCCTGAGCTGGGGAAGACCCCTGCTTGTGCCTGAGACCTTGGAAAGCTCCTGCCACCTAGAGAAGACCCCACTTGGCTAGATAGATTTGTAGTGTGACCATGTAGAAGACAACAGTGGCCTTTGCTGGAGGAAAGTGGTCCATTCCTCTGAAGTACCGTGGTCAAGTTCCAGGTGCCACATTGTAAAAAGTATCTAGGCAAATTGCTGTGGGTTGGGTGGATGGCAGTGAAAAGGGCCAGTGGTAAGGAAAATTGGTTCTGTGGGGAAAGGTTGAAGGAACCAGGTGTATTATTTAGCATGGAGAAGGTTTTGTGGGGGGTTCTTAAAATACCCAAAGAGCAAAGACTTGGCTCTCTGTGCAGCTACCTCAGAGAGCAGGACTTCAATGTAATAGACTGAAGTTACAGGAGGGTATACTTTGATTGAGCATTGGAAGAAACTTTCTGACAGTTCAGGAATGGAACCAATAACCAAGAGGTGTGGTGGGTGCTCTCTTTCTCAAGGCCTTCAAGCAGAAGCTGGAAAGCCGTCTGCTGGGGGATGCTGTGGTTCTGGATTTCCTGCACTGAACAAAGGGTTGGACTTGATGGCCAAAATACCCTTCCAACTCTGATGCCTCAGTTCACCCATCGACCTGCCTAAAGAGCCTCAGCTCTGTTTTAGTATAGGGTGTGACGAGATCTGTGCATGGGTATGCTGTGATAATTACTTGTACAACGGGAAGGAATAATGTTAGAACTCAGAATCACCCAATTAAACTGATGGGCATTTGAAAGTATCTTTATCTACTCCATGGAGTGCAGTGTACATGGATCTCCTCCCAGTCTATCCTCACAACAATCCTGCGAGGTGGGTTAGGCTAAGAAGTAGTCACCCAATGAACTTTAACAAGTTCAGCATTCAACCTATTACATCACTGCAGCTGTCACAGCTTATCAAAGTATGTAACATTTGGGGGAAGGGGCAGAATCTGTCACAAAGCATATCTAAATTCAAATAAAGCAAAAACAATTCAATAAACATAAGATATATTCAATATTAGAATGAAATAATATAAACTTAATATAGAAAAGGGAAAAAACTTACATAATAATATTATTAATAAAAAAGTAATCCAGAATACTAGTTCAACTCTTACTGCATTTCATGGTGCTACTGGAAGGAAAAAATTTTTTTGTTTTGCATTTCATGGGACCACAGCAGCTTGACTTGAGAGAGAAAGTGGAGTCCTCTCAGTTTGCTAGATGGTTCATTGTGCCAAGGCGCATGACAAAGACCTCTGAGTTTAGATTATGTAAAAAGAGGATTAGACAAAATCATGGAGGAGGATTGATCTAACTTCTGTGTCACAAACAGTGTACATCTGGAAACAGACAAGATGAGAACTACCTTTGTGCTCTGATTGAGGGCTTTCCAAAGGCATCAAGTTGGCCTCTATAAAAAAAATTGGATGCTATACTAGATTGCCTTTCCGTTTATTCAACAGGGCTGTTCTTACATCCTTAGGGAAAGTATCTCTCGGAAAGGATAAAAAGCAGTGGGTTTACGTTACCACAGAGCAGAATTAGGGTATCAAATGCAAATCATTGACTCTTTGTTTCATTACACACTATTATGGAATCTGTTGCTCATTCATTCCATTTTTATTTTGTCCCCCCCCCTTATCCTTTGGGTTTGGGTCAGGTCAATAATAAAACAGAACACCTTTGTGGAAGAATGCCCATATTGTGAAAACCATTAGGGAAGGGAGGCATAGCTGCCAGTGCTTGGCCACAGTTGTGTTTTATAGCACCTTGCGTTAAGTGACACCTAAAACATAGAGCAGCAAAAGATGTACCCAAACAAATATACCTTAGCGTAGCACATGGGAAAGTTATTGCTTGTGCTGGCCTCTGCACTTGGGTGAGTAGATTTGGGGATGGTCTGCCTGTGAATCCCGGCTTAACAAGGGAAGGCAATATCCCTGACTGGATGTTGCTATTGTGTCTAGCAGTCTGTCTCATCCTGATGACATCAAGAGTGCCATCACTGGCCCCTTTGAGCAGCTCGTGTCCCTCTTGTTCAGTTTTCAAGCTCAGTTGTGGGGGGCTATGGATGTTCTTCAGTGAAAAGATCAATAGTGGCAGAGAAACTACATTGAACAACACTTTGCCCTCGACTCCTGATCTCCCCCAACATTCTTTATTCACACAGGGTGGCAGTGGGCCTAACCTGTGGCATGAGTGTGTGACTTAAAGTGTGTCCCCAAAATCCATGGCAGCCATGCAGGGGTCCCTTGACAGCGCAGCCTATATGGAAAAGGTTTTCTCAAGAGAAACTTGGAAAACCATTGCTGTGGCAATCCTCTGATTTCTCCCCCAAAAGGTAAAGAGAGACCCTGAACTGCCCTTGGTAGACGTTCCACAGCCATGTGTTTCCGATTTCTTTTTGAAGCCATGGCCGGAGCAGGGAACCCTTCCCAGCAGAAGTTCACAGCAGCTGCCTGCCCTCTCTGGTTGGTCCTTTCCCGCCCCCCGGTATTAATTTATACATAACTTTGGGATTTGACTAGTTTGGCATGAACCTGAAGCCCAGGCCCTGGACTTAATGAGAAGTGGTACATCAGACCCAACCGCCAGGAAAATAATGTCTGGGTTTTGCTGGAATGTCACGGCATGGCCTGTCATTTTGCTTCAGCGGCTTGTCCTTCCAACTGCGCAGTCCGCCTTATGGCACGCCAGCAGTAAAAATGTCACTCCCGATAATTACTTTTTGGTGGAAATGCTTGCTGACTTCCTACCTTCAAGCTGTTTTTTACACAGTGGGGAGATAATAAGAAATGACTTTATCCTGACTGCTCAAATGAACACTAAATGGAATTTGGGTTATTATTACTGGAGATCGAGGGCCGTGCACTGGAATTTAAATAGTGGATCAGATCAATGGTAGACATATCTTGGCAAATCATAGTGAATCTGCTTTTCAGTCCACTCCAGTTTCCGATTGAACCTGGCCTTTGTCTGCTTGCTATCTGGAGAGTGTAGTATTTATTTCTCATTTTCTTCCTTAGTAATTCCCCCCAGTTGTATGCATATGGGTGGATTTTGTCTTTGCTGTTGTTTTCTGTCTTTCTTTCTTGGTCTCTTGTGCATGGGGCCTGCACTTGTTCCTACAGGTTATATACATGGGTTTAATAACCTTGTCTCTGGCTGGCAGGCAAGGATGAGTTTTTAGACTCCTTCTGCTGCTTCTTGAGGAAAAGCTGCCCCATACCAGAGTGAGACAGGCATTGCAGGTGGCCATGCCAGACCCTGAACTGAAAGGGGTGCCTTCCCCAGTTTAGGGGCCCTTAAGGTTGTGGCGCTGTGGTCTAAACCACAGAGCCTAGGTCTTACCAATCAGAAGGTTGGTGGTTTGAATCCCCACGACAGGGTGAATTCCCGTTGCTCGGTCCCAGCTACTGCCAGCCTAGCAGTTCGAAAGCGCGTCAAAGTGCAAGTAGATAAATAGGGACCGCTCCGGCAGGAAGGTAAACGGCGTTTCTGGTTCGCCAGAAGCGGCTTAGTCATGCTGGCCACATGACCCAGAAGCTGTACACCAGCTCCCTTGGCCAGTAAAGCAAGATGAGCGCCGCAACCCCAGTGTCGGCCACGACTGGACCTAATGGTCAGGGGTCCCTTTACCTTTAAGGTTAAGGCACTTGATCTGCATGTGGGATCCTGAGGTGCAGCAGGTCCATTGACCAGACAAAGGTAGACAGCCAAGCTCTAAATGCTTATGCCAGGCCTAGCCAATCCATTGGCCTCGTGCTACCTGCCAATCCTCAGGAGCTGATGGCACAGACCTCTGCTCTCTTCTGAGGCCTGGGCACACACCATGCACAGTAGTTCCCTTTTTAAGTACAGTAGTACCTCTAGTTATGAACTTAATTCATTCTGGAGGTCCGTTCTTAACCCGAAACTGTTCTTAACTAGAGGCGTGCTTTCACTAATGGGGCCTCTTGCTGCTGCTGCGCCGCCAGCACACGGTTTCCATTCTCATCCTGGAGCAAAGTTCTCAACTCAAGGTAACTCTTCCAGGTTGGCGGAGTTTGTAACCTGAAGCATTTGTAAACTGAGGTGTTTGTAACTCGAGGTACCACCGTATTGGTTGGTTTAGAGCTGAAATGGAGAACCAGTGGCCCTCCAGGTATGGCTACTGGAACTCTGACTCCCTCCATTGTTTTTCATGCAGCCTCATTCTAAGGAATGCTTTACTGTGGTGCTAGTCTGCTTGGAAGTCTGCTTCCTCACTACTTCTAAACACAAACCTGCTTGGAACCCCTGTTTATCGTAGGCAGGAAAAATGTCGCTTTAAGCTATGTTGCCTTCTTGCTAAAGGCTCAGATCAGGGAAGCTGCATTTGCACAAAGGAGCCCTCCATCGGACCTTCTCTGCTGCTGCTCTTTTTCAGCCACACACACACACCCCCCTGGATTTGCCTCTTTGTCCTGTCAGAGAGCTGAGTGATACAGGTGCTGAGCAAATGTATCATGTAAAGCCTCTGTCATGTTTGCGCACTGCGGAATCAATCCTCCACACACTGTTGAAAATGTCTTCTATTTGTTCACAAATATCATAGGATTTTCAGTGTCACTTCTCAAATTTTTGAACCTGGTGGTGTTGGATTTTTGAGGAAAGATGTGTGTTTCTGTGATTTGAGAAGCAGCGAGAGAATGAATGTGTCCACATGTGTTCCACTTCCTTTTTATCTTGTGCATTGTTCTACGCTCCCCGTTCCCCACATGGTGGGAAATCCAGGGTCACTTTTTATAGGACCAGTTCCTTTCGGAAGAAAGGCTCCTGGAAACTCCTGCTTTCCTTGCAGTGTTTTGTGTACAATATATTGGCTGGTCCCTTATCACAGGGGTGCATAGTAAATGTGCAGACAGTACTAGCCATTGGAATTTCAACAGTCTTCCAAATCCAAAGCAGTTTCTGAGCCCTGTGAAATCCAAACTGCTAACAAAAATCTGAATGACTTCCATTAGGCCAGCTAAACTGGTTTTAGCCTACTACTTGCAGGTGGGTGCGACTCCCAGGTACATTCCAGGAGAGGAATCCAAAATGATCTCTTAGATCATTTTACGGTCATTTGTTTTAACCAGAGGTGAAACCAACCCCTGTTATGAAATTCAATAAAAGTTGCTTGAGAAATAGCTGTGAAAGGGATTCCTCAATTTACACCAAGGACATTCTATAAGCAAAGAAAGTTTTGCCTTTCTAGCTTGTCTAGAAAGTGGCCTTGTTAATAAGATCTCTTCTTTAATACAATGATTGGCTAATTTGCTGCATAGCCCCCTGAGTCATCGTCTGACATCATAGAACATAGATGAGCCCCAGTCATTGAATGTTGGGATAGCTCACACAGTAGAGCATGAGATTCTTAATCTCAGAGTTGTGGGTTCAAGCACCACGTTGGGCAAAAGATTCCTGCATTGCAGGAACTTGGACTAGATGACCCCCCATAGTCCCTTCCAACTCTACAATTGAAGCTCCTGGCATAATTTTGGATAGAATGGGGAAAGGTTGGGGTGTGCTTAGAAGAAAAGTAATTCAGCTGGGAACAGAGAACAAAGAAGCTTATACAGACTCCTTGGGAAGGAGAGCTTGCTTCAGCCGACTTAGGAGGCTATGTATCCATGAACCAGGGAGTCAAGATGTAGAAAAACATCTCACAGAACCCAGTAAACAGGTGCACTCCTGTGAGACAGAGGACAGAGTTGCAGTGGGGACAGAATTCATAGAGTGCATCAAATTAGCCAGTCAAATATTTGATTCACGAGTTTGTGTGTACATATTGGGATTTGTCATTTTGTCTGGGTTACAGTTTGTCATTTCATGTACCGCCTTCTTTGTTACAACCTTTAACCTAAACAAATAAATGTTGATTGATCATGCTGCAAAGCAACTTTATTTATGAGCCCACTAAGAGGGCAGGCTGGCTGGTTCAGGTTTGCCCCTTCAGAGCAACAGATTTCCCTTTAGCAGTCAAAGAAAGCCTGGCAGAGAGGAAGTCAGCAAGCAGCTCCACAGAAGTCAAGTTCAGACAGGATCGTTTTTGAAAAGGATAGGCCAAAATGCCCTCCACACCATTTGTGGATTGCAGATTGGGGGAGAGGGATTTCAGCTTTTGGAGAGCAAAATCATTCAACTCACTTTTTTTAAAGGGGGTGGGGGGAAAGGGGCAGTTAAGGACGGGAAGGTCTGCAGCATAATTCCACGCAGACTGAGGCATCATGGGAGATGAATGGCCACAGCAGACACCAAACACTCACACAAAGATCTCCTGCCCCCACAGTGAGTGTCTTTAAAAGGTGCAAAGCACAGAGAGACTTTGCTGCCCTAGCTACCCATAAATCCACACCCTAAAAAGGAGACAAAGCATTTCACTACCCCGAATAGCACCTACTCCCAACACAGGCAAAAATAGTTACATTTGCCACCACGTTATTGTTTGTGTTCACTCTTGATGGGACTGTCTTTTTTTTTTTTATGCCCATAGATATATGTATATACATATACATATCTTTATGCCCCATCAAGAGGCCAAGGCAGGAATTCAAGGCAGTTAGACTACCTGCAGGACCTTAGAGAGCTCCCAGGGTCCTTCAGAGACAGCTGTTGTCTCTACAAGCGCCTTGATAGGATGGAAAGCATATGTACGTTGACTAGACTGGTCATGTAGAAAGCCCCTACCTCTTCTCAGAGGAGCTGACTGGTTGTTAAAGGGCCCTAAACTTACACTGCACCTTTTGGCTCCTGCAGGACAAGGGAGATGGGGTACCATGGGGAAATCCTCTGAATCAAGAGGAAACAACAATTTGAATATTTTTTTTTCTGCTAGGTATTTGGCCTGCTTGGAGTGTCTTTTTATCTGCTGCTCTGGGCTGTTTTTAACATGTATTTTTGGGGTTGGGCTTTTTATTTTATTTTATTTTATTTTATTTTAAACCATTGTTTTAATTATTCAAATGAGCCATCTTGGACTCATATTATAAATGGAAAGGAAGGTTGAGCAACCCTTAACTGCTAGATAGCACCATCCCTAGTGAGGAGCCTGACCATCTTTGAACAGCTTGGGGGTTTTGGGAGGGGGCAAAATAATACTTCCAATCCTTTCTCATACACCCTTCTCCCTTAATTTCCCTAGTCTACTGTCCAGAACACATAGTGACCCCTACGAATACAGGCTGTAGAAATCACATACTGAATATATGAATTTTTCTTCTTGCGGTGGGGTGGAGAGAACTCATATCCCTTTCTGTGTTTCCGATTCATGAAAAACACAAAGCAAATGCAAGCGATACAAACATTTCACCAGTAATCAAATGGTCAGGCTGACAGCAGATTTGGGTGCATGCAGGTTGGGAAAAGTAGCTGTTAAGTGCAATACTTTCATTTAGTCCTGACTTGAGTTTCTCCTCCTCCCCAAATTATTCTCCATCATTTCTCCTTTTATTTCCATCCAACACCAGTATTATTTCTGTGTGGGGTTAGCATTGTGTGGTCCGAGATTTGCATGGAAAATTCACAGCTGCTGTAGTTTGCGATTTCTTTAAGCTGGCACCAGGGACTGAATTAGAGGGTGGGGGCTTGAACCAGCACCATGCAGTTTTATTAACCAGGCAGCCGTCATTTTGACCTTGCTGTGGGTTAAAGGACACAGATCTGAGGAGAAATCTGTTTATCATGTACGGAATTCATGCCATCCCTGACAGTGTACAGTGAACAAGATGGATGATCTGCCAAATTGGTCCCTCGCATGGGTGAATCAGGGCAAATTTACACTGCCATTCGTTCACTGCTTCAAATACAAAAATAACATTTGTTGGGCTTTGGATGCAGCTGCACAGCGACCTGAGGCTAGGCACAGAAAAGAAATTAGATCTCTAGCATTCTTATTGCCTTAAACATTACATATGGACTGCGGTGGCTTAAAGGAAAAGAGGGGTTTCTCCTTTGCATCTTTCATAAGCTGTTTTAAAAAAGAAGAAGTAAGAAATCCAATTACTTGAGTTGAAAAGGACCTTTATGGGAATGCCAAGGCACCTTTTTCTAAATACAATTTGATACTTTTTAAAAAAAGCGATTCAGTAATTTTTATTAAATAGCTTTGATTTATTACAGTGCTACTCACTTTATCTAACTCAGTGTCATAATGTTTGGAAAGGGCTTTGCACCTCCTAGGAACAAGATGATCAGGGAAGGTTGCCCTGAAGAAAGTACACGGGGATACCTTGGCAGACAGATCTTAGGCAGAAAGAGTTTAACTTCACAAGCGTGAGCTTCTTCCGTAAGGAGGCCAGGGAGAAACTTCTACCACCCTGTCTCCTTTTTTATTTTTGTTTTTATCTATCATCAAAAGCTTTGGTGTGCCTGTCTGTAAAATATACAAGGTAGTATATTAGTTGCACACATCCCATTCTCTAAGGATCATTTCACACATTGGCATGGACACGTGTATTTAAATTCCTTCCTTCTTTCATTACAGTTTTTACCCTGTAATTTCATTACAGTTTTTACCCTGCTCTTCTTCTTCTACACCAAAGGTGTCTAGCAATCGTTTTTTTAAAAAAAAAAAAGTTTAGATATTCAGAAAATATTTTGAAAAAATACCTTTAAAAACACAATAGATTAGTAATAATTGCATGCACTAGAATATCAGCCTTAATAGGCATTAAAGCTTTCATATGCTGGGCGAGAGAGACTCTTCCCAAAGCACAAAACAAATCAAACCCAATGGCCCTCGCAGTCCTAGTGCTGGCCTCCTCAATTTCAACCACTGCAGCCATCATCCCAAGCTGCTGGCTATGTTAGCTGGTACTGATGGGTGTTGAGAGGCCAACAACATATGGAAGGCCACAGATTCCCATCCCAGATTACTGCTACTCCTTCCAAGAACAGGGCTCTTTTCCCTCCCAAGTGTCTTGCAGCACAGGAAAAAGCAGGCTGATTCAGCCATCTGCCTCTAGTGGTTGCTAGGAAAATCAGTCGGCTGTCTTCTCCATTGTAATGAAACAGAGAGCGTCTCAGACAGATCCTTCTTTGGGAGAGTGACACGTGAAACCACTGCAAGGGCCGCAGTACGTCATCAGTTCTAAATATACTAATTTCGTGAATTGTCCCTGCCGCTGAGGTTGCATGCAAATGAGCAAGCCAAACACGCAACAAGCCAAACCCTACGAACGGGGGGAGTGGAAGGTGCCACTCACAGGTCAGTGGCTCCAAAGTGGACACACGTGGTTCCATTTTGGGGTCACATACCCACAGAACTTGCAAAAGGAACATGGAACTTGTACTTTTCCTTTCTAACACCAGCATTTAGGTAAAGGAAAAGGGACCCCTGACCATTAGATTCAGTCGTGGCCGACTCTGGGGTTGCGGTGCTCATCTCTTTACTGGCCGAGGGAACCAGCGTACAGCTTCCGGGTCATGTGGCCAGCATGACTGAGCCGCTTCTGGTGAACCAGAGCAGTGCACGGAAACGCCGTTTACCTTCCTGCCGGAGCGGTACCTATTTATCTACTTGCACTTTGACGTGCTTTCGAACTGCTAGGTTGGCAGGAGCAGGGACTGAGCAACGGGAGCTCACCCCGTTGCAGGGATTCGAACCGCCGACCTTCTGATCAGCAAGCCCTAGGCTCTGTGGTTTAACCCACAGCGCCACTCGCGTCCCTATAACTCCGGCATTTAGTGTGAAGCAAACAACGTCAGGGCATAGTTGCCAGTGCTGCAGTTGGCGTGTGTACCAATTTCCTGATGTGTGCGTCCGGAGCTTCTCTGACATTCTTGTTTCTTTTCCCCAAAGCAAATAGTACTACTCGTGTTGGAAAAAGAAGGAAGCTAAGTGTAGTATTGGAAGTTCTTATTTGAGCAAATATTTGGCTGAGGACAAGCAGAGGCTATTTTAGACATTTGTTTTGGAGTTTTGTATATTTTGTTACTTGCCCAGAACATGCAGCTGGGAATAAGCAGGCGTAGTAATACCTCTGCCTAGAGATCTCATTCATTTCTATCCAGAGGACGGACAAAGCAAAAGGAAACATGAGAGTTAGGAGGGAGGCCACAGTCCTGCTTCTCATCTTGTTCCTCACTTTAAAATATCTCTTAAGAGGACCCCAAACATCATTCGGAATGGAGTTTTGCTGATTTTCATGATTGTTACTACAAGTAGTCAGGCCAATGGTTGCAAAGGGAGTGGACAGGCCCTTATATCTCCTTGTCCAATGAAGACTCAGCCAGAACTGGACTTGGAATAATTTGTGTCCTTTTCCTAACACACCCCTTCTCTCTCCAGTGCCAGCTTAGTGGATCCTAAACCATTTTAAGCACCCCGGCAAGACAGAGCATAGCAGCGGTCACAATCAACAATTTTGGGGGAAACTAAAAATAAAAGCTCAACACCTTTGCCAAAAAACAGTTGCTCAACAACTTTTCTGTCTGGATTTTTGAAATATTGTATAGAAAGGAGGTGCCGTACGTTCTAACATAGAAATTCGGTTTCTGTGAATTCTGAAGCAAGCTCACCCAATCCACACCTCCCACAACTGTGTGTACTGACCCTTAGAGTCTCACACGTCTTCAGATTTCACAATACAGTTCTCTTCTCAAAACATGATCAAAATGTCTTTCTAAAATGCATAATTCACAGTGTATTTTTTAAAAAAGAATGTTCATTAAGATAATATGAATCTCGGTACTGGTTTTTTAAAAAATATATATATGCTGAAATGGAACTGAACAGACGCAAGAATGAGCATTTTGTGAAACCGGCACAGATTAGAAATAATTATCTCCTCTGCCCCTACTCCAACAGCCCACGTCTTCTTGTACCTATCCCAGGTACAATATTCTCTATCTCCTATCCCTATTTTGTCTTTTCAGAAGATGTTGGAAGTGCTTTTTAAACTTCTGCTAGTACACACAAAAGTAGCATTCATTTGATAGCTCTAAGTGCGGGGGGGGGCATGAATGCAGGCTGACTCTATATCAAAGAAGTCGGACGTTGATGGAACATTTTTGTGAATTTGTGATCTATTGTTGTTTTTGTAAGAGATACATTGTGCTTCTTTTGTTTCTTTTGCTTTTCTTTTTTCCTTTTTTCAAGCTTTTGTTGTGTGTCTAAGTGTTGATTTTAAACCCATAAAGATTAATGAATAAATGATCACAAAATGTCTGTGGGCAGCTTCCCTTCTGCCACCAGTACGTTCAGCCAGAGTCATAGTGAAGTTTAAATGCTTAAAGAAAAACAAAAAACAGTAGTGGTCCATTTTAAAAAAATGTAAATGGAGTTTGCAGTAATTTGGAATGAAGTGAAGCATTGATCATTTTGCTCTGAGAATAGGGTGGTTACAGGGACACACCATTTCTGTCCATGAAATATTGGAGAATGTGCAGCGTGTAGATTTATTAGGAGTACACTTCTGGAAGAGTACAGTTCTTGTGAAGCTCTTCACAAGAATGAGACAGACAGTATGTCCTGGCAGCTCTGTGTTCTTGAAAGAAATGTTAATACCCACTGGTTTTTTGTTTGCCATACAGGGACAAAAACAAAACCCAAAACAAAACCAAGACTGTTTGTCTGTACTACTTAATGAGACATTCCTTTGGCAATTACTTTCCCAACTCCTACGCCACTTTTCTTGCTACGCTGTCAGAAGTTAATATATCGACACCTCTTTTTGTTTATTGACGAAAGATCGTTCATTAAGAAGCAACGTAGAGTTTCATTTTAGCTCTGACCTTGATCTAAGGTCAAAAACTGGGCAGCAATAATAACAGAAATAAGAATAAAAATATAGAGGCATACCAGCAGATGGGGGTGGCGGAGCTGGGGACAGAAGCAAAGAATTCTGGGAGTTATTTCATCTTAGTTTTGGTAATACAGCACATGTGAGCAACCTGCAGGCTGTATGCAGCACTTAGGGGACTTCCATGTAGCCCCCATGGGTGTCTGAGCCCCTCCCTGCCCCAACACCAAATTTCTTTGATTTCCTGCACTGAGGAAAAGCACTGTTCTGACGAAGAGGGAGGGAGACACGGGGAGAGAGTTATTTCCATATTCCTTCCTCCCCATATATATTGCTCTCACCAAGCACCCCTCCTCCCAGCACTGCTGATGGTGGCAAATAAATTATTAGCATTGTGGCAGCAGAGCCACAAATGGAGGTGTGCAGGATAACTACCGTATTTTTCACTCTATAAGACGCACCAGACCACAAGACGCACCTAGTTTTTGGAGGAGGAAAACAAGAAAAAATATATTCTGAATCTCAGAAGCCAGAACAGCAAGAGGGATCGCTGTGCAGTGAAAGCAGCAATCCCTCTTGCTGTTCTGGCTTCTGGGATAGCTGTGTAGCCTGCATTCGCTCCATAAGATGCACACACATTTCCCCTTACTTTTTAGGAGGGAAAAAGTGAGTCTTATAGAGCAAAAAATACGGTAATTTTGCAACCTACAACTCCGTCTTTTCTGTATTATTTTTTATTCATCTTTCACATTTCTGTACTTCTGTTCCTGCCAAAGGAGCCCTGGGCAATAAACACTAAAGTGGCAAAACAATCCAATTAAAAATAAGAACCTGTTTAAAAGCAAATCTAAATCATTTTAAAAACATACATAACATGTTTAAAACAATCACAGATCCTTGCAGCTAACAATTTCAAGGTTGCCAGGAACGGTATATTTCGGCTATCAATGTCTGGGTAAGCAGGAATGTGTTCAAGTTCCTGCTCAAAGTTAATAGTAATAAAGGTTTATATTTGCCCCACCAACCCCTCCTGGTCATCCACAGCTTCCTCATATAGATCTGAGCAGAAAGGAGCATAATTAGTATCTTTGAGCCTCAGAAATAAAAGGCAAAACCATGTACAGAGTGCACGTTGCTTACCAGTGACGAACCTCTATTATTACTGAATAAGCTGGTTCCACAATACAACAGTAACTTATTTTAAGCCAGCTACATGGTGCATAGGATCGCTGCTGCTGCTGCCAGGGCAGAAATAAATCCCATTAAAAAAAACAGGCAGTTCCTTTACCAACAGGTTCAGATAATAATATTCCTTCAAGCATCACAGTATCAAGGGTACAATCCACTTCTTTACTTAGTATGCCCACATAAAAATGTGCAACAGCTATCACTGTACTTATCATATGTCAAATCAAATCAAGTCATAAGTAGCACATGCGCGCGCGCACATACACCCCCCTCCAGTTTTCAGAAAATGCAGGGCATCATAGAGGAAATGCAGAGAAATGCATGGTTTGTCTAACAGCAAGGGCTCCCAGACGAAGAGCAGCATCAGCACTAAGCAGGCAAACCAAGGGGGAGAGTTGCCAGGTCATATTAAACCATAATTAGCAACACACACACACACACACATGCAGCCCTGCTTCCCCCTCCCCTATCCAGAACAACCTTTCTCTTCTTAAGTGACGCTGGCCGGCCAGCCATTTTCTCCAGCCCAGCCCCCTGTTCCTCTTGAGCTGGTCATGTAAGCAGGCAAGGCCACCAGAGGCCCATCAATTTCAGCCTGATGATTGCAAGGGGTTGGGGGGGATAAGCTGGAGGGTTTTTTAAAAGGCTACTTTAATGTACTGCTGGTAGCAGCAGCAATCAGATCCCTGAAAAAGATAGAAATGGAGGGAATGATGCACAGGGAGCTTTTAAAAACCAGCTTGTGTTGCTTCTTGAGTCCTGCTCATTCCCCTTCGCTGCTGCTCTGACAAGGAAGCCATCACCTGCAGAGGTGGGAAGAGGTTTTTTAAAAAATAAAGTAAAAATCTCCTTCCTTTGTGTGTTGCTTCTCGAGTCGCTTGCTCCTTAGTTATAGCAAGCAATAAGTTCTGTTGGCATGAAGAAGGTTGGGAGAAGCAGAAAAATCTCAAAACCTGCTTCTTTCCAGGCATTTCACAAGGTGGCAGCACCCGCATGATCTCTCTTTGCTTTAAAGTAAAAAGCCCACCCTCCCTTCTCCCCACCCACCCTGGTCTCCTTCATACCCGTAGGGGCATTCTCCTTCCTAAGACAGGGGTTTTCAACCTTTTTGGGGTCATAGACCCCTCTGAGAATCTGATGAAAGCCATGGAGCCCCCTCCTCAGAAAAATGCACATAAATACATACACACTAAGGGCAGATGATTTTCCGCCCTAGCCAGCTGAAGGCTCCCTCCCATTCCTTCCATTTGCAAAGCCCAGCTGAACAGCAAAAAATAAAAGGTACCATTTCTGGCTCAGTTCTGGCTAGTTTCATCACCAAAACAAAAACCCCTCCTCTTTAACTAAGGCTAACTTGGGAACTTGGGAAATGGCAGAAATGCCAGAGACGAACTGAATATATACACTTGAGAAGGAGTAAGGGAAATGTGGCATTGTTTTGGGGTTCCCCTGCATCCTTACATCAACTTTATGAAGACCGAAATGCCACGTTCTTACACTGGTGCAAGCTTTTCGTTTGCATTGTTGGTTGTGTTTAGAATTTTGTAGAAAATGAAAGGCTGAATGTTCCACTCTTCCGACCCAGGTGTTAGTGTTCAGATAATACGGAAGCTAATAAGGGTTCTAGCAATATGGAGCGCCAGGCTCCTGGTATATTATGTAGGACTGCTGACTTACATGGTGGGGAAATGCTTTGCATGCAAAAGGTCCCAGGTTCAGTCTCTGCTGGTAACTTTGGAAAGCTGCTGCAAGGCAGAGTTGGGGGGTGAGTCCGTGGTTTGCCTTAGAATAAGATAGGCTTTGCATGTTAATTGCTACGTGTGTCTTTTTATAGCATTGAAATGTAGGTTTGCTTACTTTTTGCATTGATGTACATGCAAGGATGGCTTCTCCAAATTGGTATCTAAATCATGGCACCGTAGACTGTGGGGTTGCCAGTTGCATGCAAGCAAACCTAGGAATTTCTGAAAGTGGGAAATGAAGGGGTTAAGGGTGAACTTGGAGAGCATGAGGTTGTTGACTCTTCTTATAAGCAATAAGAAGTCTGGAAGGAAGACCTCGATGAAGTAGTCTTTTGCCTAAGCCAGGTTTTCCCTATTTGTTTCCCCTGCTGATTTGCAGAAAGCACCCCAAAGACATCTGCCAGCTGCAGTCCTGCTCCCGAGTCCCCCATGAGCTCCAGCGAATCTGTGAAGAGCCTGACGGAACTGGTCCAGCAGCCGTGTCCTGCCATAGAGACAAGTAAGGAGGGCAAGCTGCAGGAGTCGAGTGAGGCGTCCGCTTCAGAGTCCCAGTCCACAACGCCATTGCCCCTCTCTGGCCATTCATCACTCAGCATTCAAGAACTGGTCGCTATGTCACCGGAACTGGATACCTACGGCATCACAAAGCGGGTCAAAGAGGTGCTCACAGACAACAACTTGGGTGAATATCTTTTTACTGCTTCTGATTGTTCTAAGAGAACAGTTCTTTTTTTAAAAAAAATCTTTGTTTTTTATAAATAATGTTGGAAACAGGAACCTTTTTAAAGCCAGCTTAGGTAACTGGGTCAGGAGCAAATCAGTTGGAAACTATTCCATGAACTAGATGAAGTTAATACGGTTCCTGCAAAATTTCCTTGCTACTTTATGACATTATCCAAATGCCACATATCTCAGCATTCTTTACATGATGAGTGGCTTTGTTGCTGTGGACACGAATTCCAAGATCTGGGGAAAGCAAATCAAAAGCACCCAAGTATACAGAATCATTCTTTAAAATTTAAAAATAAAAAATGCTTCAGATCATTGCTCTTCAGTGGCTTGTGTGACCAAACTGAGTCATGCTCCAGCTTACTATGAGTTGCTCCACTAGCACCATTGCCACTTCTTGTCCTTTTTTTTAAAAAAAGAGAAAGTAGGAGCAGGCAAAAAGTTTGGCAAACACAGTAAACATTTAAAACGGGCCCATTGCTGTAGTCAGTGAAAAGTGAGTTCCAGGTCTGAAAGGGCTGAACTGACCAGATAGCTATTTTAGTTCTTGGAAGAAGGGAATTTCCTGGAGGTGGAAATCAAGAAGGTATGTATTACCACCCATATGGCAAAGAACTCCATGTGAGGTGATGACATGTGAGCATGGAGCATGTTGCGTTCTATGTTGCTTCTAGCAAGGCCTCTCTTAGATATCCATAGATTAGGTGGCGGTGTTTGGAGTGCATTATCAGAGGTAGTTCCTATTGTGGCACAGTAATAGAGGGTTTATTCATTGCTTGTGGTTCAGGGCAGATTTCCAGGAAGGATGTGGTTCGTGTCCTTCTCACAGATATCTTTCCTTTTAGTTGTGGCTACATCTCAACCACTACATTAAATGGCATGATTGTGCTTTCCCTGGCGCAGGATCCCATCATACTTGGGATGACTGAATTTAGAGGGTTAGCCAGGATCACATAGGTACTGACCACTCCAGCCTCAGCTGGATTGTGTGCCTGTGATGCTAGCATGGCAGTACCCACCTGATCCTAGCAATCCCAGCTGATTCCGTGATCCGCACATTAGTGGAACGGCATGAGATCAAGCTGTTGTGCAGAAACAGGAAGCAACTAGCATGGATTCCTAACACTTTAGATCAGCCGTTCCCCACTGGTGGTCTGCGGACGTAACCCACCCAGGGGTTCTGTGGCACCATTCACATAACAAAAACTACCATAAAACTATCAAAAGTAGGGGGTCCATGACTTGGTTTGAAAAACAGGAGGTCCCAGTACTTAGCTAATTGGGAACCACTGCTCTCAATTTCCCCAACCCAGAGGGGGGACCTGCTCTACAATTAGTTGGGTTGCAGGCTGGCAGCCGTCGCCATCACAGTTCACACTGCTTTGCGGGATAAGGCGAAAGAGCCAATACTCCATGACAACCATTCCTTACAATGAGATCTCATATTTGTAGGCATCGCTCTGTACTGGTTATGTCACGGTGAAGGGGGAAAACTGGTAACTTTGTAAAATTAAGATGTCAGGGAATTTTATTCATGCAGAGTGGGGCAGAGGCAGATTGTCTTTGATCAGTTTCTTATTACTCCCAAGACTGGAGGAGTACAGAAACTAATTTGGTATTAATAGCTATGGATATGCTGAAAAAATACATTTTTCTAAAACTGTAGAAATTGTGTATAATGTTTATCTACCCATCTTTACACAACCAAGCTGTATTGGTTACAGAAATTCTGATAACGTAGCACAGTTGCTCTGATGGTACCAAAACCAGGTGTAAATTGGGTCCATTGAAGTACATGTCATCAGAAAATGTGCAGTTGTTGATGTAGAAATGCAGCTACCCTTTAGGTATCCTTTCTCTCTCTTAGATAATATGACCCTTTCAGAAGCTTAGCTTCTACTGTTTCCAAATGGCAGCCTTCCGTAATACTGGCTTCCCAGTTCTTAACCAATTGCAGAATAACTTGACTGCCATCTTAGATTAAAATGTGCTATCTACTCAATGCTATTAAAAATTGTGGGACTGTACTCCAGTCATGCCAGGACCTGTAGCTTAAACTGCTCAAATTTAAGATGATGGGTTTCCCATTCTGTTGGGGTGAAGTCACATCCTGCCAGTCTGAAAGGGTGATGCAGACGAGGGCCTGTAGGGTTTTGGATGCATTGTCGTTGCATGCTATATATGCAGGGACGCTGGTTTACTGTAAGTCATTCTGCAACCAGAAAAGCCAAAAGCAGCAGGTTTACTATGAGCAGAATCAATTGTGCAGGTAGAAACAATTGATTGTGGGTGCACAGATTGTGGATGCAAACTCAGCAAAATCTAAGGTGGGTCCTTAGCAATTTAAGGCACTGCCACCTGCTCTAGAAGATGTACTCCAAATTGCAAACTAGTACAGCGACAAAGTCCGTAAAAGGGAAGGAGGTGCTTGGGTACTCTGGGTGAATTGGTGGGCTGCAGTTAGGATCAGGGAGCTGTAAAATCATCCCTTCCCCCTTCCACCCACCCAGACCCCTTCTAGTTTCAGGAACTTTAACAGATTAATACATTTTTTTCAGTTTTTTCCCCCCTATCCTTGAGAGCTAGAAGCTTGCTCACTTTTAAAAATAAAATAAAAATTAAACCGGGGCTTCTCCAGAGTAGGCTGGCTCCTCTGGATTCTACACCGGAAGCCAAATTCTCAGTGTGTTTCAGAGTGTGCAGAAAACCAGGGTCCCTGATTCTGTGTCCTCTTGTGCTCCAGGAGGAACATTTTAAAAAGTGCTTTTATTAACTATTGTTCTGATGTCACTTTACATAAATCTTTTTCCCCCCTCCATGATTTTTGTTTTTCTACAGCGTGGCTGACAAGCCTAAAACGCAGCAGAAGAGGCAAGAAATGTACCCCAAACCTTGCATTAGGTGTGGAACAATATTTCAATGTTTCCTTTTTGCCCTCTGTTTGCCTAAATCTCTAGATTAGCTAAGGGCGGAAGCACCTCTGTTTTGGGGCCCCTGGTTGTCTGTATCTGTCTCAGCCAAGGTCGCTAGCGGCTCTCCTTTGTTTTCTTTTTCTAATTTGAGACCACTGTGATCACCTGGCTTAGTAAAGCAAGGCTGTGATTAGGAGGAGATGGGGTGGGGGGGAAACTGGCTTCTGCTAATCCTGCGGCAGACACATGCCATCTAGATCCAACCCATTCTGTCTACATTTCTAAAACTCCACACAAACACTCGCACCTTAACAACATTGTGGAAATTATATGCAACGATAAAAAAGATCAAACCGTATAATTGTACAGTTGAACAGAACAGCACATCACAGTATATCATAGCAGTAGCAAGGCAGAATCCGAGTTCCCAAATTTTTAAAACGTTTCCTGAAAGACAGCACGGAGGAGGCTGCATGGCAGGGGTGGCTAACCTGCAGCCCTCCCAGTTGTCAGGCTGGCTGAGCTGATGGGAGTTTGTAGGCCAGCAGCATCTGAAAGGCTACAGGTTTAGCCAACTCCTCTTGGAAGGGAATTCCAGGGCATCAGGGCTTTTAGAGCCAAGCGGTATATCAATGTTGTGAAATAAAATAAAAATTACTTTTCATGGAATCAGAGTATTGTAAAGTTGGAAGGAAGCCCCAGGGTCACCTGCTCCAACCCCCTGCAATGCAGAAATATCAATTAAGCATCCATGACAGGTGGCCTCTGCTTAAAAACTTCCTAGGAAGGAGAGTCCACAACTTCCAGAGGGAGTCCGTTCCACTTTTAAAGGTTGTTGTGTGTTTTTTTAAGTTGCTGTAGACTGCCCTGATGTTCTGTGAGATGGCAACAAATAAATACGCTTATTTATTTTTAAAATCTTAACTATTAGGAGGGCCTCTTCCTGGTGAAGTTAGCTTTCCCGTAACTTGGATTTTGGAGCAGGTTCTCATTGGAAGATCTTAAGTGCAGGACTGACAGGGATAGAGTGTCAACTTCATAGTCACGGGAAGCCATGAGCTCAGGAGCAGGATCTCACCAGTGAGCTTTGTTTTAAAAAAAAGGCAATCCCTGAGCCCACTTAGAGGGTTTTATACAATAAAGTAGTATGTACATTTTGATAAAGTAAAATAAGATAGCAGTAGACCTGGGAATGACGCTTAGGCCAAACATGTATTAATTTTTAAACTAAAGTTGCAATATGGGATCCACTGTTTACCATATGTGGTACTAGTCAAGCAGCAATGTGGCTAAGGGATCTGTTCCTACAGGCAGAAGACCTCTGCTGTAGACCTGACCATTTAAGTCAGGTGTGGGGAGCTCTCCAGATGTGGTTGAACTCAAACTCCCAACAGCCCCAACCAGGGGCTTACAGGAATTGTATTCCAGCAACATCTGGAGAGTCCCAAGTTCCCCACTCATGGTTTTGAGCTCTTTTCTGGGCACAGAATCACGTTGAATTGTACCTGGAAGCTAACCGGGTGCCAGCAATGACATAGTTAGCAGGTGCTGTGTGAATCTGCACAAGCAGGGTTTCCTGTATTTAAGTAAGGTGCCCTTTCAAATGCCTCACAGGCATGATTTATAACTAGTTATTTTTATGTTAACATGCTCCTGTTGCTGAGGTCTGCTCCATAAAACATAAAACCATGAATAGATAGATAGATAGATAGATAGATAGATAGATAGATAGAGTACAGCAAGGGTGTAAGAGCAAAAATATGTAGAAAGCAACAACAACAAAAGATACACTGAGTGAAAACAGCAGTATCTTTTTAGAAGTACCTGTGGGGTGCAGAGCTTATTTGAAGGGACACAGCAGGGATGGGGAACCTGTAGCCTTCCAGAAATGGTTGGCCTCTGTTGTCAGGGATGGATGGGAGTTGTACCCCTCAACTTCTGGGGGGCAACATCCTCCCCACTCCTGGGATAGAGGGAGGAATAGAAAAAAAATATTTGGAAGGAGCAGCAAACTCCTGGTCAGCTGCTGCTTTAAAGTATGGTGGCAGGATTCACAGCGCCTCCAGAGCCATTATCTGCAATGTAGGAGACCCCTAATTCTAGATTCTTACAGTAGTAGTGCTATCTTAACTTCAGTCGTTCAACTGCTTGGCAAGGGACAGGGGGCGGACAGCGCAGAGCAGGTGTTGTGTGATCATTCTTGCCTTGTATCATTAAGCAGCCACAAGGTCACATTCTGATTAACCACTTGCATAGGGGCTGAGTTTGCTCTGTTTCCTGGGTTGAGTTACCAAACTCTGCATCGAGAAAAGCCAAGCGATTGGCCTGTCTAAATTACACAAATTGAACACATTTTGCCCAATTTCACTTATATTTTGTGTAATTTATTCTGCACTATTCTGACTTAACTACTCATTGAAAGGGGCACTCTGGCCACAAAGTTCTTATATCCACCAAGTCAGCTTCTGAGTTTTCAGCAGGTTTTGTCCACACACACTTAACTATATATTTGTAGACTCCTTTTTAATGAGAGCTTAAGATATTCAAGAAGATGATGTTACTTTCAGCAGTTCCGCAGAATTATATACATGTAGCCGCATCTCTAAGCAATGGAGATGTGCTGGTAAATACCAATATAGACTGCATTTGCACCATAAACTATGGCTTATTGTGACGTGCAAAAGCTGCAGCCAGCCTCAGGGTCCTTTGCTTCTTCCTCTCCCATGGTTGGGATGGACTTCAGAAGCTTTTCCTTTCAGTTTTTGTGAACCACAGCTTCCTCCTTCATTGAGACTGTAGATCATACATTGCACTTGCTATGACTAATTTAAAGAGGCAAGTCCCATGCTTTGAAGTCAGTTTTTTTCTTCTTCTTTCTTCTTTGGTGATCATTCATAGCCGAGCAAAATTGTCTTCCATAAACACAGTTTTAACAGTGAGTCTATAAGTGACTGTGGAGGCCAATTCTGGATCCACACATCCTTCCACAGTGGGGACATAGGTTTCCGGGTGGGAGTTGATCACAGTGAGGGTTTGCTAAGCATGCCTTCCTCTGAGCACATTTCTCCCTTGCGTCCTGAGTTCGAGAGTCTTCAAAGCCCACCTTTGGTCAAGGCTGTTCTCCAGTTGGAGCGCTCGCAGGCCAGTGTTTCCCAGTTGTCGGTGTTTATACTACACCAATTTGTTTTTAAGCTGAAACTGGCCATAGTTAGGGTTGAACCATTATCCCCCAGTTCCAATTAAATGGAAATGGGAAGCTCTGGCCTAGTAAACTTAGTGCTTCCAAAGTTGTCATCCTGGCAGCATGTGAGGGGATAGGAGAGTGTGGTCTTAGGACCATTGTGGCTTATGCACATCATAATAGGTTTATCTTTGTGTGTGAATGTGATCTCAAGAATAGAAACTGGCGATCACTTGGTGAAATTGCTTGGCAGGAGATTCAGGACAGTCTCAAGTTCTTCACACAGCACATAATTATATTTTGAATCTCGCTGGCACAGCGATGATGTCTGTCTCAGATAACTTTGAAAGGGGCTTGTTTGTTTAGGACATTTTATAATCAGCTTCATGGAAAAAAAGTTGTGTGCAGATTAGTCCAACTCATGGATGGATAAGGGAAAAGACCATCCATACAGAAACATCTCCAGGTAGAGCCAGGGAAGACTCCTGTCTGAAACAGCTGCTGTCAATCAGTGCAGGGGATGATGAGAGGTGGACCAATGGTCTAGCAGTATATGCCAACTTCCTATTAGGCCAATTTACAGCAGTTGACTATGATGGTTAAATTTCAGAGGCAGAGCACCACTGAATATTGGTTGCCGCAGAACAGTAGCAGGAGAAGACTATTGCCTTTGTGCCCTGCTTATGGGCTTCTCCAAGGTCACTGTAGGAAACAGGGTGACAGGCTGGATAGGCATTTGGTCTGATTCAGCTAAAGGGCTATTTGTAGTTACTATTGGGTTTGAAAAGCAAGCCTTGTGATCAATAAGGCATAGGTTGCTGAAACAGCCAGCCTGGGGTACATATTCCAAGTGGAAATATCACTGTGTTTTTCCCCCATGTAAAAAAGATTGCTGCACAAATTACATCTATGGGATGGGATGGGCAATTGAAGAGGAGGTGCTTCTATCTCTGCTGTGCCTTGTAATCTCTGCTCGCTTTCGAGACTCTTGTTTTTTTTTATTAAATATTTTTTATTAAACAGTTTTTATAACCACACAAACATAACATAAAAACAACAAATACATAAACAAACAAAAACAGAAACAAAACAAAAACAAGTACCATTTCATATCTTAATTTCTTATACCTTTCTTCCCCGACTTCCTCATGCCTCCCTTTTCTGTATTCCAAATTCTAATCAATTACTCAGCAAATCTTCCCTTATTTTACTTTAAATTTAAGCTAATCTTCCTTATTCTCCTTGTCTTAACCATTGCTAATAGTAACCATTTACTTTCCAGTCCAACATCATTCTAACTTTCATTAATTTTGTAATATTTCTTTAGATAGTCCTTGAACTTTTTCCATTCTTCTTCCGCTGCTTCTCTTCCCTGGTTTCGGATTCTGCTCGTCATTTCTGCCAAACCCATGTAGTCAATCACCTTCATCTGCCATTCTTCCAGTGTGGGTAGATCCTGTGTCTTCCAGTACTTTGCAATGAGTATTCTAGCTGCTGTTGTAGCATACATAAAGAAAGTTATATCCGTCTTTAACACCCCTTGGCCGACAATACCCAAGAGAAAGGCCTCTGGTTTCTTAGGGAAGGTATATTTAAATACCTTTTTAAGTTCATTATAGATCATTTCCCAGAATGCCTTAATCTTCGGGCACGTCCACCAAAGGTGAAAAAATGTGCCTTCCTTTTCTTTACATTTCCAACATTTATTATCAGGCAAATGGTAAATCTTTGCAAGCTTGACTGGGGTTATGTACCACCTATAGATCATTTTCATAATATTTTCTCTTAAGGCATTACATGCCGTGAATTTCATCCCGGTGGTCCACAACTTTTCCCAATCAGCAAACAAAATATTATGACCAATGTCCTGAGCCCATTTAATCATAGTTGATTTAACCGTTTCATCTTGTGTATTCCATTTCAGCAGCAGATTGTACATTTTTGACAAATTCTTAGTACTGGATTCTAACAATTCAGTCTCCAATTTTGATTTTTCCACCTGGAAGCCAATTTTACTGTCCAATTTAAACACTTCATTTATTTGGTGATAGTGCAACCAATCTCTCACCTTCCCTTTTAATTTCTCAAAACTCTGCAATCTCAGTTTGTCCCCTTCCTTTTCCAGAATTTCCCAATATCTTGGCCACTTCGACTCCATATTTAACTTTTTAACTGCCTTAGCTTCCATTGGCGACAGCCACCTTGGAGTTTTGTTTTCCAGCAAATCTTTATATCTGACCCAGACATTTAATAGTGCTTTTCTGACAATATGGTTTTTAAAACTTTTATGTGCTTTAACCTTGTCATACCACAAATATGCATGCCACCCAAAAATATTGTTAAAACCTTCCAAATCCAAAATGTCTGTATTCTCAAGAAGCAGCCAATCTTTTAGCCAGCAGAAAGCTGCCGCTTCATAGTACAGTTTAAAGTCTGGCAGGGCAAACCCCCCTCTTTCCTTTGAATCCGTTAATATCTTAAATTTAATTCTGGGCTTCTTGCCCTGCCAGACAAATTTAGATATATCTTTTTGCCACTTCTTGAAACAGTCCATTTTATCCATTATTTGTAATGCTTGGAACAAAAACAACATTCTTGGCAATACATTCATTTGCTTTCGAGACTCTTGCCTGGGATCACCAACAAGGGTAGATGGAAGCATCCCAGTAATCATGAAATGAAGAGCCTTTATAATTAGCATGTTGCCAAAAGGGCAGAGGCGGTTGCCATTGTTCCCAGGCATTGGAGCTAAGCCTTGAGCTTAAAGCAGGGTTATAAGGGAGAATTGTTCACGAGGAATCTTTCCTAAAGGAAGATACATACGAAATTCCACATGGCCAGTAGCAGAAGTCCACCTGCACTAAGAGTTTAAAAACACTTGCAGGAGAAATTATTAGCAGATTCTTTGGAAGGCTCCAAGGTGAGCATCACTAGGGTCATTGATTGAATGGTTTCGATTAGCTTAATGGAATGGAGCTGTTATGGAGTCCAGCTGCAGTACAGTTTGAGCATCTGCTGTTCTCTGAGTGGCAGGAGCCAGTGATGGAAACACGGGTCGGAAATCATTTCAATCTGCTTCTGCTCCCTGTTTCCATTATCTCCGTTGTAGGGTCCTCACCTTAAACAGTGGGAAGTGTTCCCAGCCAGGGGAATCAATCCTTTAATTTTCCCAGCTGAAAACCGAAACCTGGTAGCTTAGAAAGCATTGAAGGGGAAGCCAAGACCACCCAGATTAATTAGAAACTCGTGAAAATTTGGTTGTTCTTTTACATCCGCTTGTGGCTTTGGAAGTTTTGTTTGGATGTAGCTCTTTTGGATAACATTTTCTTCCGATACCCTGGAGTTTGAAGCAGGAAGCTCATGCCCATGAGGCTGTGTCGTAGCTATTTAGAGTTTGTGGGGACTGCCACAGCTCAGGCCTCAGAGTTCAGGTGTAGAAAGAAATAAGATCAGCCCCTCCAATTAGTATTAAACCTCTCACTTGCCCAGGCAAGGTCTAAATATTTGGAGCCTGGCCGCTGAGTGAATTTCTATCCTACTTTTTGATAGGAGTCCTCAGAGCTGCTCACAAAATTCTAAGTTTTAAGCACCCCGGGTATGGATTCTTGTACCCTTTGTCATGACCCTGACACACTTTTGCATATGCAATCATGGAGATGCTTGAGCAGAAAAAAAGAAATGTCATTATCAGACTTCCATAGCTAAGTAGGGATGCAGATGGGGAAAGCACGGGGAGAAGACGTGCATTCATGTAACTAAGGTTGCTTAAAAAGTACCACGTACATAGAATCATAGAATTGTAGATCTGGAGGTACCACAAGGGTCATCTAGTCCAACCCCTTAAAATACAGGAATCTTCTGCCCAACATGGGACTCAAACCCACGACCCCAAGATTAAGACTTTCATGCTGTACCAACTGAGCTACCCTGAAGAGCACTATATAAGTGATAAATAATAATAATACCAAAAATAACATTGTCTCAGTTCATACAAAACATTAAACCAAACTGTCTTAGTGAGAAGGAACAAGAAGAAAACTGCAGCCGCTTTTCTCACCCCCCAGTTCTCCTGTTGCTGCACTGCCATGGTTTGGCCTGGCATTGTATGTGAACTCAGGCCTGTGGTCTGCCTTCCCCAAACAAGCCACTAGCAATAAACCAAGGACACACCTTGTTTGCAGCCCATAGCTGTTCAGATCAAGGCAGACCATGAGCTTGCGTTCACACACACTGAACACTGAGCCAAACTACAGCTTAGCTCTCCGTAGAGTAGCTACATGCTTGCTCGATCTCACTAAGCTATAGTTTGGCTTAGCATTAAGTAAAAATTAGGCCCGTGCATGTTATCTGCATACCAGCCCATTATTCTCAGGAGTGTCAGGTGTTCAACCAGTGGACAGAAGTTCAAATGCACCCAGACTGAGAATCCTAAGGGCAGAAAGGATTTCAGGCATGCTCGCTTCGGCAGCACGTCTACCAAAATTGGAACAATACAGAGAAGATTATCAGAAAGGATTTCAGGCATCACCAAGTTTGGTGGTGAAGTCATTGGATCCTCTGGCTTTTATTTTACGTGTTCAAGAACTGAATCAATCTGAAATGAGTCAAAACGGGAGGGTCTGACAAAAACAAATTATTCTTTCTCTCTCTGTATCATGACATGGGAGTCAGAGCACTCCCTGAATGTAGAAAACAAGCACACCAGGGCAGGACATTTATTGCAGGCTACACCCTGATTCTACGTGGAATATAAAATGTGGCCAGCTCCCACCTTCAATGTGACATGGTGCAGTTGGGATTTTTTAAAATCGTAGAACAGCTTTCAGTGGGTTGAAGGAGTTGTGGATTCCCCCTACAAACTGCCTGCACCTCCCTAGAGGTGGTCCTGCGCCACTTCTCTTTTCAGGACAAGCCCAAACGGCTTGACTGGCACGGTGTTCTGTTCCTTAATGACATTGGGCCCCTTTTGCTTTCATGTATGTGTGTGTCTGTGTTGCCTTCTCCTATCGCATTGTCTTCTCTCTCCATGGCACAAATACAACTTGATGTTTGGCTTCTTTTCAGGTCAGCGTCTGTTTGGGGAGACAATCCTGGGGCTAACACAAGGTTCAGTCTCAGATCTGCTGGCACGTCCCAAGCCCTGGCACAAGCTGAGCTTGAAGGGCCGGGAGCCATTTGTTCGCATGCAGCTATGGCTCAACGACCCCAACAACGTGGAGAAGTTGATGGACATGAAACGCATGGAAAAGAAAGGTAATTTCCATCACGCCTGCAGCTATGCACATATTTCTCAACTTGCATGCTCTTGGGGTCTGAACTTGCAATGACGGACCAGACACAATTAGCACCACCAGTTCAGACTCCATGACTATATTTGTGAAATTAATATTTTTTTGCCCTGACATGCATCAATCATTTTTATACTTGTTTACTTTGAATTGCATTTTCCATTTTACCATCCATTCACACAGTTTGGAGAGGTCCTTTTGGAACTCTTACAAAAACTATTTTTTAAAATGACCCTGAACAATCTAGTATCATCAGCAGACTTGGCCACCTGAACACTTAAATACTAACTCTAGATCATTTAGGAACAAGTTAAAATACCAATTCTTTCGGTGGGGTGGTTCTGCTTCTACATCTCTCTATTCAGAGAACTGTCCATGTATTCCTACTTTTTGCTTCCTGCAACTTAAATCAGCCCCTGATCCACAAGAGAACCTCTCTTCTTACTCCTTAACTGCTAAGCTTGCTTAGGAGTCTTTGGTGAGGTACATTGTCAAAAGCTTTTCAAGCATCTTTGTCACTTCTGTTTCGACCTGCAGTGCTTTGGCCTCTCTGCCATTCTGTGCCCAGGCACACTCACAGCGCCTAGTTCCCCGTCACCCCCATTTAAATTTTCATCAGTTTAATCATATTCATTCAGGGGGGAGATTCATTCTGAACCAGACCCTCCTCAGCTCCTGTCTGCTCCCCGCCCCCCCAAAAAAATCATTAGTTGGGAATGTTTATCCTGACTTACCAAAAGATTAGCATACAATTTATTTACCCCAGTGGCTTAGAGATTGGACACAATGTCTTACCTTTGCCGTAAACACCGGGACTTAAAATAAGCCTGGGGTAGACAATGTGGTCCACAGCATCTGAAGGACACCGCATTAGCTACCCCTGGAATAACCTACAGTACAGGTTATTGAGCAGGTGGGAGACTCAACACAGACAGGCTGCATTGCCAACTATAAGGTAAAGGGACCCCTGACCATTAGGTCCAGTCATGGCCGACTCTGGGGTTGCGGCGCTCATCTCGCTTTACTGGCCGAGGGAGCTGGCCTACAGCTTCTGGGTCATGTGGCCAGCATGACTAAGCCACTTCTGGTGAACCAGAGCAGTGCACGGAAATGCCGTTTACCTTCCCGCCGGAGCGGTACCTATTTATCTACTTGCACTTTGACGTGCTTTCGAACTGCTAGGTTGGCAGGAGCAGGGACCAAGCAACAGGAGCTCACCCCCTCGGGGGGATTCAAACCGCCAACCTTCTGATCGGCAAGTCCTAGGCTCTGTGGTTTAACCCACAGCGCCACCCGCATCCCTATTGCCAACTATACCCATCTGTAAAATGGCTATAATGAGTTACCTTACACCACGTTAGGACCATTGGTCCATCTAGCATCACTGCTGCCAACCCTCAGATCTACGGAGCTCCGGGGCAAGTCTGCAACCTGACATCCCTTGAGCATAAATTGAAAACTGGTGTAGCAAAGCATCTATGAATCCTGAGATGTAAGGTGCAAAATTGTACCTCTGCCAAGAACTCACCAGGTGACCTGGGGGCAAAACCTCAACACACCAACACACTTCAAAGTAGAGATATTAATACTTGCTGCATTTCTGTAAAGATTACGAGAAAATGTACTGCACGTGTTGTTGTTGTACTAAGTAATTTAATAAACTTAGCTGTGATTTCTGCTACCTCCGCCCTTTCTCTCTTCCTTCCTTCCCTGGCTGGCAGGCAGGCAATTGAGGGCAATGTTGCCAATTGGCACATGCTACAAAGCCAAGGGGCAGTGCCAACCAGCTCCCCAGAGGCCCCAACTGCCCACCATTTTAATCTGAAAAATGGCTAGAGCCAGGGCAAGAGTGACCATGAGCTCTGCCAATCTGATCCTGGCTTTGGTTTATGATGGTTAATAATACATTTATATACCACTTTTCCTCCAAGGAGCTCAAAGTGTCATACATGGTTCTCTGCCCCAACCCCACTCCAATTTCAGTCCATTTCAACCCAGTGAGGTATGTTAGGCTGAAAGACGGTGGCTGGCCCAAGGTCGGCCAGCGAACGCTGTAGCTGAGTGGAGATTTGAACCCTGGCTCCCCAGGTCCTAGCCCAGCACTCTAGCCACTGCACCCACACTGCCATGTGCTTACCAGTCTGTCCTTTCATACATGATGGCTCTCCCAGTTCCTTGACTTTGTGCCTGAAATGATCCCTGTGGTTTCCTTTTTGTCTTTCAGCGTACATGAAACGAAGGCACAGCTCAGTCAGCGACAGCCAGCCTTCGGAGTCTTCTTCGGCGGGCATCGATTACAGCCAGGGGGCCAGTCCACAGCCGCAGCATCAGCTAAAGAAGCCGCGAGTCGTGTTGGCCCCAGAAGAGAAAGAAGCTCTGAAGCGAGCCTATCAGCAAAAGCCATACCCATCACCAAAAACCATTGAGGAGCTCGCCACACAGCTCAACTTGAAGACCAGCACCGTCATTAATTGGTTCCACAATTACAGGTAAAGTGCTAGGGAGCCTCTGTTGATAGTTCTGTCACTGAGTGAAGCTTGGGGGTCTGTGACTGTACCAGAGGGTCTTCTCAGAAATGGCATCCCAATTATGAAATGCACCCCCCCCAGTGGCAGAGCTTCATGCTCCGGCACCAGGGGACAGAGAGCAGGCAGGGGCGTGGCTGGCACGCGTCCCGGGGGTGTGGCATGCCCCCTGCGGGGGCGTGGCGCCTAGTGGTCCACAATTTGGCCAAACAGATGCCCCTGGTAAGCTCCTTAGCAGAGCAAGTGGAAAGGAGCCACCCTCAATCCACTTGCTCCCAGTGCCTATTTATTAGAGCTGTGCATCATGGGAACATCTCACTGTGTATATTTCTAGTTTGAAATCAGGTGGGACTGAATTTTTTGAGAGGGATGAGCAAGAGATTATGGTTAATCTGTTGTTGTTGTTGTAGTAGTAGTAGCAGCTGCAGGAGGAGTATCAAAGTTTCTATTCCACCATTCCTCTTAAAGGATTTAATGTTTTTTTAATGAAACGCAACATAGGAAGCTGCCTTATACGGAGCCAGACTATTGTCTCATCTAGCTCAGTATTGTCTACACTGACTGGCAGCAGCTCTCCAGGATTTCAGGCAAGATTCTCTAGAGATGCCGGGGATTGAATCTGGGACCTCCTGCTTGCAAGAGGGCTTGTGCTTGGCTCCTGCTTGGGGGTTCCCTTGGGGGCATCGGGTTGGCCACTGTGAGAACAGGATGCTGGACTAGATGGGCCATTGGCCTGATCCAGGAGGCTCTTCTTGAATTATTAGTTCCTTGAGGAGTGGAAAATGTTATAAAGATAATTAGTGTTGTATCAAGACCTACATTGGCTCCCAGTACGTTTCTGAGCACAATTTAAAGCATTGGTGCTGACCTTTTAAAAGCCTAAATGGTCTCAGCCCTGTATTCATGAAGGAGCGTCTCCAGTTGTTCTGCCTGGACACTGAGGTCCAGTTCCGAGGGTCTTCTGGCAGTTCCCTCCCTGCGAGAAGTGAGGTTACAGGGAACCAGGCAGAGGGCCTTCTCGGTAGTGGCGCCAGCCCTGTGGAACACCCTCCCATCAGATATCGAGGAAATAAACAACTACCTGACTTTTAGAAGACATCTGAAGGCAGCCCTGTTTAGGGAAGTTTTTAATGTTTGATGTTTTATCATGTTTTTAATATTCTGTTGGGAGCTTCCCAGAGTGGCTGGGGAAACCCAGCCACATGGGCGGGGTATAAATAATAAATTATTATTATTATTATTATTATTACTACTACTACTACTACTACTACTACTACTACTACTACTACTATCACCTGAACTTACATTACTGACGTATCAGTGACCCTCTTGACACTGTCTTCTCCTCTCGCCTACACTTTCTCTCTCCCCGCCCAGGTCTCGCATTCGCCGAGAGCTCTTTATCGAAGAGATCCAAGCGGGAGGCCAGAGCCAGGCTGGCTCCAGCGACTCTCCTTCGGCCAGAAGCAGCCGGGCAGTTCACAGCTCCGAAGGAGACAGTTGTGATGGGGTTGACGCGGAGGGCCCGCCCGACGGGAAGCCGGGAAGCCGCCTGGAAGCCGACGAGTACAGCAGCAACACAACCACAAAGTCTCAGGGAGGGCGAGCAGCGTCAGCTTTCGATGCAGGGGAAGAGGCACTGCGAGACGCCGGATCTTCGGAGAAAACGGAGACATTCCACTTGGGGGCGGAGAGCCTGGACGACACTGACGACGAGGGGAGGCTCCGAGCGCCGCGTCCGAGTTCTCCGCCGGGCTCCCTACATTCAGGAGAAACTCTGGAGACGACGCCAAACTCTGCTCCAGAAGAGGATGCCTCTACCTCAGCTGCCTCCACCTCGCTCCTTGCAGGGGAGAGCTCCTGCAAGGCCGCAGGGGAACGTGTGGAGAAAATTCCCATTGTGCCAAGTACCAGCTCCACGCCAGCCACCAGCTCCCTCCAGACCCTGTTCGGCTTCTCCGAGGCGGTTTGCTCGAAGAACACGCGGGACAACACCTTGAGGAAAAAGAAGGCAGCGAATTTGAACAGCATAATCCACCGCCTAGAGAAGGCCGCAAGTCGAGAGGAGCCCGTGGAGTGGGAGTTTTGAGATTAAGCTCACCCAACTCTGAGGAGCTGGGGAAGTAAAACACAAAAAACAAAAACACACACACACAAAAACACTTGGACCTCTTCTGGTTTTAATTGTGTCCCGCACTTACAGCCCTGCAGGCCACGGGGCAAAAATGCCATAGGCCAAGGTGCATATAGAGAACGAAAGGAGCGTTTCAGCCCAGTTTTATGTTTGTGTTTTCAAGGACGAAAACTGAAAATGTGTAGTCGAGCTTTTTGTACCCCGAAGTGTTTCTATTAATTGCCCTAAAGTGATTTTCCACAGTTTCTGGGGAAGAAAAAAAAACTCATACAGCTTTTGCCTTCTGCCCTCCTCTTTGGTGTGGGCTTTAAAACTAAAAAAAAAAAATTATATACAAACAAGAAGAAGAAGAAAAATTAAACCCACATATTTAAAAGGGGGGCTTTTTATCCGCCATCTAATGGCTAAACAGAGTGATAATAATACACTATTATCTTCTTTAAGCAGGAAAACCGAAAAAAGATGGAAGGGGAGATTTTTTGAGAAAAAGAAAAAAAGGTTTTTTGTAGCTGTTCAGTTGCCACTAAGAGATTGCACAGTCAACCCGACTCTAAACACACTAGTTTGAATTCCTAAATATTTTCAAGAAAAGAATATTGTTTAAAACTTGGGATTTAAAAAAAATACACATTTACTCCTCGTATTTTTTAAACAAAAGAGAAAAGTCACATCAGGAAAATATCTTAATTTGTGGTAGCTGACTTCAGTGTTTTTCTTGTAAAGTGGAATAGAAAATTGACTTGTAGTGCACATCGTTTCATAGCTTTAACCAATTCTGGTCTCTTTATGGGCTGGGATTTGTTTAATACACTCCATTTTAGGCCAAATCAGGACAGAAAAAGGAAGAAATCTGAAAAAAAAATAAATCTGAAATCTAGGTATTTTATAATCTGCTTTTTAACCTCTAACCACAGAGCACGCAGATCAGACCTCATTTCTAGGAGGTGTGGGAGACAGCTTGGAATGGGTACTTGATCGGATCAGTTTGAATTGCGTCATGCCAGCCTTGCAAATCAGTTACAAGTCCTCAGCCTGCCTAGTCACACATGCCTACATTAGTCACTTGTGCCCTATGGGAAAAGAACCACCAGCTTTTGAAAGAAATTAGCTCACTTGGTTGCAGACAGGTGGGTGTCATAATGAGCCTACGTTATACGTAGGACCTTGGCAGGGTGGTGGTGTTGACTAGAAAGATGGAAGCGTTTGGCTGATACCACTTTGGGAAGAGTGGAGGTGCATCTTGCAGTGAGAAGCACTTAGAACATGAGTGGGGAGCCTGTGGCCCTTGAGTTGATGTTTGACTACAACTCCCACCAACCCTGTCCATTGACCGTGCCAGCTGGGGCTGATGGGAGTCGGAGTCCAGCAACATCTGAAGGGCGATGGGTTCCCCACTCCTGACTGACAATGAGCTGTCTTGATGGCAGGCGGTGAGATCAGTCACTGGGCACTTTCTTGTTCTCACATCCCACTAAGATACAAAAGGACCTTTCAGCACCCTTAACTAATTGGTTAATCACTGGCTGTGGTCCCACAGCAAGCACTGATTTCTCTCTTAAGTTTCAGTTGTGGGATTATCATTATTATTATTATCACCATCCTTTTATGGTGGGGGGGTGTCCTCATTAACAAAAAGAGGAAAGGCTTTCAGGAGGAGCCCGTGGCATTCGGTAATCGCAACGTAAACCACGGAACACCTAACCAAAACATGCGCAGAAGCATGGCGCCCATCGCAATTGTCAGCTCTTCCACTTTGTTTTGCAAAAGCTGCAAGGCTGATCAAAGTACAAAATCAAATTTCCAAATTGTCTCTGACGCCTCCTGTTGTCTATGTGTATATGCGTGAGCATAGAGCCGTGTGGAAAGCCGAGTGTGTGCGTGAGTGTGTGTGCAATTTTATACGTCTGTATTTTCTTACGTACTTCTTGCACGCATAGAGTGCATTACTGCCACCTTTTTTCAATAAGCTGTTTTATCAGTTACGGCCTCTACAAGTTTGCTGATTTAGACTCCTTTATTGCCATATCTTTAAAACTAACGATAGAACGATTTCGGTATATATATATTATTTTTGCTTATTTATAGGTGCTGTATTTTATTATCTGATTGTTAGGGATGAAAGGGGGCAAATATTCTTTAGAGGGATAGACTGCCGGCAGTATTGGGTATAATTTACAAGATGTAGTTGTCATACTGTATATTATTGACAGACTTTTTCTTTTCTTTTCTTTCATTTTTTGGGGTCCGTATTGTGTATCATGGAAAACTTTGTCTTAGGTCAACATCTTTTGATGACACTTTAATGGTGCATTCATTGCTTCTTAAGTTCTAATTAATATTTTTTCTTTGTGATATGGGGAGGGGGGCAGGGGGAAAGGTATTCTGAGTTTTAAAAATGTGTTCCCAACATTACACCTCAACATGCTTGAAGTTCATTAGTAATTGATATGGGGGGAGGGGCTACAAGATGTGAAACCACCTTCCTTGCATGTGTTTTTTTTAAAAAGGCAATTGTGTATTTTGCAGTCTCTTTACAAGGATTGACAGCAGCACTTAGTTCAGATCTTCACAAATTTAAATGTTTGGTAGCTTTAAAAGAAAAAAATGCCTTTTCATGGCCCAGGACGAAGGCTCTAGGAGGCTGCAAGGCAGGCTTGCTTTGACCACTTCTTGCTGTTAATTTTATAATTTCGTAACTGTTTTGAGGGTCTGAATGTCGGAGCTTGAGGTCCACCGACAGCTCTTGGTTTGTTCCATCATGATCTGAGGAGACGTATTTGCAAAAATTGTGGCTGATATGAGAATCTGGGCAGCAGAGAAAGCCCAGCTGTTCCAGAAGAAAATCTGGAGAAGTAAATAAGCGCTGGTGATTCTTGACGTAGGCATAATCACCCTTTCCTAGCAGATAAACCTTCTGCTCTTGGCACATACATGAAGGCCGTGGTACAGCGGCTCTTAACATAGGCATGGAATTTTGCGTGAGCATATCAGAGTGGGACTCGTGACTAAGGGGTTGCTCAGCTTCTGCCGTAAGAATTCCCCCCCTTGCTTCTCCAAACAGGATCTGCCTCTCTTTCTCAAATCTTCCTGTCAGCTTACCCATCTTCACTTTATCAGGGCCAAGCGTCTGAGTCGATGAAGGAATCCGTTCTTGCCTTCAGATGTTTGTATCTTTTCTTACAGCAATAGATCTCCCGTTCTGATGTTTCCTCCCCTCCCAGATAGATATGAGGATGCTTGCCGCCGTCAGGGCCCCATGATTTGATGTCTCCCCATGGAAACCTGCATCCCATAACGTCGTTACTTGTGTGGTTTAGAGCATGCCCTAGCCGAGCAGTCAGAGTTCTGCCACCCATCCTGATAAGCAATATTGAAGTGCCTTGAAATAACAGAATTCTGGTTGTCTTTCGTGTGCTGTGCTTCTCCTCCCCTCCCCACCCTGGTGCCTGTGGAGCATATCGTAAATATTGTGTAACCTTCTCTTTCCTTTTTTCCTCCCTAGGCCCAAGCAGATCTGTCTCGTGTAAAATCTAGAAGCAAAGCTTGCTTTAGTGCAGGTGGTTCATTGCAGGGACCCTTATTCACAGAACTGAAGCACTCTTAGGCCAAATCAAAGAAGATGTTGCCGCTCTGCCAGCAGCTGCAAATTTGAAGCAGGAAAGCGCTTGAGATTTCAGTATATATTTGGCACTGTATTGTCATTTTGGTTCCTTCCATCATTTCTGTTTTGGCTTTGAAGGGAAAGGCTGGCATAGACTCAGTAGAGAGATTCCCCTAAAAGAATCATCTGTGCAAGGCTTTCTCCATCCAAAATCTGATTCTTGTGTCTTTGGCAAGAAGGTTTTGGCTGGCTTTTCCAATTAGTTCTCAACTAGGCTTGGTTGGATTTTGGTCCTGGCGAGGTGTGCCATTTGCAATCCGGTTTTCAGTCTTGGGAAATCTAGCATAACGGCCCCGCTTCTGGCTGGCAAGTTCATTGCAGTGCAAAGGATTACAAACCAGTAGTTGTTAGTCACGGTGGTGAAAAACTACATTAAGAGGTCACATTTCAGCAAGTGTAGTTCTGTATTGTACAGCACCTCATCCACAGGCGCTTTCCCCGATACTTTCTTTTACAGCAAACTTCTGGCAGTTTTTTTAATGGCTGAAGCTTACTGCCATGCAGTAGTTCCCTGCCAGCCCCCAGCCCCCCCCCCAAAAAAAAACCATGGGAAAATATTCTAGAGAATTTTAACAGAAGGGCCATAGCTCAGTGAGGAAGCACATTTCCAACCTGTGCTACAGAAAACCCTGCCCTTGGGGGAAACTACGTTGAGAATACCAATTATAGCAGGCAAGTTTCATTGAAAAGGCAGCACTATTCATGTAAGTCTGCAGCCTTGGCTAATGTCCCACATGAACTAAGGCTATGCCCAGAGCCCATCCAGAATCGTTGACACGATTCGTCGGGCATTGCATGGATTATTGTGCAACGTGGGAGCCCCAAAGGTGAAGACAGCAGCTCACGCTACTTAGTAAGCCACATCGCACTACTGAGAATAATTCCAGTTTGCCAACAAGGCTAGTCCTAGAAGCATCCAGCAGGGGAGAATGAGCAGCCATCACTGCCTTCATGGCCCTTTCTTTCCAAGTGGGTGAAATTCACCTAAAAGGAAGGCTTTCTCGGGTGCTGTTTTTCTAAGAAAATGTATTTTTTTCTCATCCCTCTAGGGGGGGAAAGGCCAAATGAAGCCCTCTTTGCAAATGCTTTTTGGAGAAATAGAGCTGTGTATAACTGGCCTCATGAAATTCTTCACAGTTCTACTTTTGCAAAAAGCATTGGCTTCCAAATTCTCTGCTCATTTCCACAAATGAAATTTCTACGCTGTGTGCATAGACAACTTTTAATAACACACATGTGGTGGAGCTTTTAGCAGTCCCAGTGAGAGAGGGCAGAGCAGCTTTGGGTTCTGAGTTTGTGGAAATGAGCTGATCCTATGAATGCTTTATCAAAAGTAAGCGCCGCTGACTTCAATGTGACTTGGCCCAGAGCCGGCCCTACCATTAGACAGAGTGCGGCAACTACCTTGGGCGGCGGAAGCTGGGAGATGGAGAGCAGCAGCAGCAAGTTTTGTGTACCATGCAACCTGACCTGTGTCTCCAAAGCTGTCTCCTTCCAACTCTATGATTCTATGAGAGGGGGCCGCCCCATTGCCAGTTTTGAAGAAAGATGCAACTGACTGGGCAAAACTTCCGTGCTTGGAAAGATTGGGAGGTGCACCACCTTGTCCTTCTTCCCACACCACCCAATGTATTGAGCCGGGCCTGAACTTGCTCCCAAGGAAGTGTGCGTTGGACTGTAGCTTTAATCACAGCACCAAAGGGGGACGGATTCCACACCCAGAGCCCTTCACATAATGTTTGGTACTATTTGTCAACTGTCATATTGACCCACGTTTCCAAAGCATGCTGGCACTGACTTGCAAGTAAATTTATCTCAGAGGAGGAGCACTAACCTGCAGCCCTGAAAGATCAAGCTAACTTGCCTTCTTGCAGGTAGGCAGGTAGCACACTCCCAAGGTAGTTTTCCGGGCTTCTTCAGCGGTCTAATCTCAAAGCCTTGATACATATATTGATATTTCTTAAGCTTAAGCCAAGAAATAGTATTCTTGCAGGTAGGCAGCTGACTTAAGGGGTTCCGCATAAGGGGTGTGAGGACATCAGGAAGAATATTGTGGGGAAATTAGTACGTCTTTGGTTCTACACATCATCAAAGAACCAGAGCTGGACCCCTAATTACTGACACCTCCTTAGATGAGGTGCAGACTGGCCCAGCTCTTTCTGTATTTGCCTGGGATGAGGCCTGGAAGAGCCCATTTCCGCAAACACCTTATTAAATGCCTTGCTAGCTGGCAAGCAATAAAAGTTAGAAATTTCTAAACTTGATGTTGATAATTTTGATAAACTGTAGTTAAAACACAACCCTTGGATATTTTTAAAAGACAAATTAATCAGTACACAGCTCCTGATGAAGAAGTGAGTAAACCTCCCAGAGGAACAGTTGCAGGACAAATTACCGTATTTTTTACTCTATAAGACTCGCTTTTTCCCTCCTAAAAAGTAAGGGGAAATGTGTGTACGTCTTATGGAGCGAATGCAGGCTGGGCAGCTATCCCAGCAGCCAGAACAGCAAGAGGGATCACTACGCAGTGAAAGCAGCTTGAGATTCAGAATATATTTTTTTCTTGTTTTCCTCCTCCAAAAACTAGGTGCGTCTTGTGGTCTGGTGCGTCTTATAGAGCGAAAAATATGGTACTTTTAACCTCCATTCCAGTTAAATTTTGACTATACATCTTCGTTAAAGGCCACTCCCTACCTTTAGATCGAAGGAGCTCCAAAATAAGAAAGGTGGTCCTTAGAGTTGCACTCCTATCTTTTGTGTGCGTGGCTGTTGAGAGAATAATATGCTTCAAAAAATATGCAATAGATGCCCTTGCGATTTAAAGGGATTCCCCTGCTCCTTTTTTGTGTGCAGACTTCTGAAAGAAAAACTGAACTGCAAAGAAATCTCACTCTTAGCTTCAGTGTTAATCAAATCAGATAAAGAAAAAGAAAAAAGTATTAGCACAATACTTAGCTGCTTCTTTTTAAAATGTATTCTCTACTAGCATTGCAGCAGTCAGAGGACACTCAGCAGTTCTGTCTCTCATGCTCCATTTCAAAAGCCCCCAATACTGTCAAATTTTGGCAGTTCAGAGTTGGGGAAATCCTTAGGAAAGCATCCGTGGAAGTTGTTTTGTTTCAGAGTCTTGGGCTGCAGTTGAGAACCTTTCTGAGCTCTAGGGGGTGATGGCTGGTGGAATGGTGTTCACACCTCCTTGATGATGTCCCTTAAGTCACCTCCATGACCACTTAGATGCCCTTGGAACCCTGTTGAAGCCGGTTAGCTGATGCCAGACCGCTGCTCAGAACTAAAATATTTCTCTACTCTACTCCCTTGCTTTCCAAGAAATGTATTGGATTGTGTGAGACTGCCTGGAGCAGAATCACCTTGAGTTCAGAAACTTTCTGAGCAAATGCAAGAAACTGTCAACATCAGCAATGCATGCTTTGATTCTTATTATTAGGACCTATCATTTCCAATTTGGCCTCCTCGTCCTACTCATGCTTATATAACCTTGAAGACAGTGAGGGAGGCTCCTTAGGGTGGGAGGACGCTAGGTGCCACTGCCAACCATACTGGGTTGAATCAGATGGGTGCCCTGCCCAGTAGGTGCCCCCAGCTCAAAGAGTGATTCCTGGAGCAAGAAAGGCAAAGCAGTGCACAACCAGCTTTGCACACAAGCAAGGGGCTCAGGAACTGCTGTGGACACAATCACAGCACTTGCTTAAACAGTCAGACCAGGTTTGTGGACCAGCGCTAGCTACTCTCCCTTCTCCTGCTCACAGTTCTATGCATCCAACCCCTTGTGTTCTGGATAGTGCTAAATGCGCCCCAGGCCAGCTGCATTGTGAACACTGGCCAGGCCTGTACCAGGAGAACAGCTCTCCTAGTCAGTCTCCTGTGGACTAGAACTTCCTGTGGGGTACATCCAGGAGGTCTTCTTCTCCAAGGTTAGCTATGAGAGGAGGAGGAGGAGCAGCCTAACACCAATGGACAAAGCTACCTCTATTCCCTCCACAGGACTAGCAGATTGCTGGTGCCTTATGTTTCAGGCACCACTAAGCACTTAATTATATCGCGTGGAAACAATCCGTTGAAATAAAGTAGTGGGGTGATGTTTTTAAGCCCCACACCCAGTTGTTAGGACTTTTAAAGAAATTAGGTTCTTTATAACTCAGTTGTACATTGCTGGGACTTTTTAATGCAATTAACTTGCTGGTGCATTGATCTAGTAGCCGTTTGCCACCATTTGTAGTGAAACCAAAATTCCTCCCATCCTACGCAGAATGCTAAATATTTTAGTTGCCACCTTACATGTTTGCTTCCGTTTTCTGAGGTGTTATTGCTTTCCATGGCACGTTAAGCAATCCCTCTGTGCAAATGTCAGCCTCGGAAGGGGGGACATGCTCATCATTGCATGTTTGCTTTCCTGTCTTGTCCTTTCTCTAATGGAGGCTGCCACTTAAGTAAACTCCAATCCCAGGTCTATTTAATCCTATATGCCCAGAGGCTGGGAGTGAGTCCCACTGGACCCAGGAGTGCTGGCTTCTGAGCAGAAATACATAGGGTGCTTCCAGTCTGGTCCAATGAGTCACTTCTTTTCGTGACTTGTGATCTGAATGCATAGTCTAGCACTCCACTGAAGAAGAATCCCAAGGCTTTCTGTGAGCCCAACAACTGACATTGCAGCCCACTGTAAAGATTAATTGTGGACCTTTGCATCTTAGAAAAGTATTGCACAAGCACACTTAAACATGGCTAGCACCTGGGGCTGAAATTGTTGCAG
Organism: Podarcis raffonei; assembly: GCF_027172205.1. NCBI lineage: Eukaryota > Metazoa > Chordata > Lepidosauria > Squamata > Lacertidae > Podarcis > Podarcis raffonei. The sequence goes on along the minus strand of NC_070616.1, from coordinate 12,210,478 downwards.
TAATAAGTTTCATAATTGAAGAAATTAATTAGTTTAAATCATTTAAAAACTAGACACCCCCCCCCAAAAAAAATCAATTTTTTAGTCATGGAAGGGAAGCCTGTACTCCTGGATCTGCTACAAACTCTCTGCGTATCATGCAGTTCACAGTCTTCACAACTGCAAGGAGCAGGATATTGGGAGTCCCATACATGAGGGCTCCATGTGCTCAAGGGCATCTCTCATTTATGTATTAAGATTTCCACAAAGGCCCTTGATAAGCATGCATGGAAGCCAGCAGCGGGAGCACATATGCTTCAAATAGTTTTCAAAGCAATAGCGTGTCTTAACTTTAGTCAACAGTCATTACCAAAATACTCAAGACATCCTGTTTTAATTGGAAATTAATTGGTTAAATTCAAAAATATTCATTTACTTAAACCCATTAAACAGTTTGCTATCCTTTTTACTCTGGTGAAAACATAATGTACCATATTTTTTGCCCTATAGGACGCACTTTTTCCCCTCCAAAAATGAAGGGGAAATGTGTGTGCATCCTATGGGGCGAATGCAGGCTTTCGCTGAAGCCTGGAGAGCGAGAGGGGTCGGTGCACACCGACCCCTCTCGCTCTCCAGACTTCAGGAAGCCATCCGCAAGCCGTGGGAGAGCTATGCGAATTCGTGCAGCTCTCCCACAGCTAGCGGAGAGCTTGCCTGCACCCAGAAGCTTGGGGCACGCTGAGCTCAGCACCCCCCAGGCTTCCAGCTTCACGCAGCTCTCCCACGGCTTGCGGATAGCAGCCCCGCACCTGGGGGGGGGGGAATAAAAAAAATTTTCTTTATTTCCCCCCAAAAAAAACTAGGTGCGTCCTATGGGGCGAAAAATACGGTATTTAGTTGCATAGATCATTTCTGAGTGCATATAGAATGAGTTGCCTATCTCGTGTCATTCTTGCAGGGTTCATCCATTTACTTACCTTTTAAAAAACAGATTCATTATACAACCTACTTCCTCAAACAGCTCCAGATGAACATGGCTGGGATCAACACAACTTACCCAAAATGTAGGTCTTTGAACAACCTTGAATGTCCAGCAGTTAGACCTGGTCATGCACAAACTGTTCCACTTCTTGGGCACACAGCGCTGAAGCCTGAATAAGAATCTTCAACGGCTTGAAAACATGCAGTGCTTTTTATCAAGCAAGAGAGGCTTTCGCACAACCTGTGCATAGCAAAATCAGGATATAATTGTGAAGAACAGGGCATATATCTTTGGTAACGGCCAGCCCAATTCCTGTCAGGACTGCCCATCTTCATTTTCCACTCCGTTAAGAAACTGCTGAAATGAACACAAGCGCTTGGGGGCACCTTTAATTTGCAGTGTGGTGGCGTGCATTTTCTTATATGAGCATGTGAAGTTGCCTGCAGCCTTCCAGCCACTTGTGCCACCATCTTTTAAGGTACCTTGTCCTTTGCAGCCACTGTGCAATTTCTAGGGCTAGCGAGGTGAGGAACCTGTGAGATGTTGCTAGACTCTCAACTCTCATCACCATTGCCCATGCTACCTGGGGCGGATGTCAGTTGGAGTCCAAGGACATCTGCATGACCACTGGTCCCATACCCGTATTCTAGATTAACCACCTGCCTTCTTAATCAGTTTCATCAATTGGCATGTTACAGGTGCTTTTTGGAGATAACACAATTAAACGAAAGCTGCCACTCGTATCAGTAGCAAAAGCCTTTTGGTGCTGTGCATGCTTACTCAGAAATCATAGAATCATAGAGTTAGAAGGGGTCCCGAGGGTCATTTTGTCCAACCCCCTGCAATGCAGGAATCTCAACTAAAGCATCCACGACAGATGGCCACCCAACCTCCAAGGAAGGAGAGTCCACCACTTTCCGAGGGAGTCTTCCACTATTAAACAGCTCTTACCTTCAGAAAGTTACTACTGTTGTTTAGCCACACATGTCTAGTGAGCCTTGCTTCCAGTTAAATCTGCCTTAAGCTGCAGTCCTGTACCCATTTACCTGGTAGAAAGCCCCGTTGAAGTCAGCATGGTTTACTTATGAGTAGACTTGCATAGGATTGTACTGTTCAATAACAATCGTTAAAGCTTGCAGTAATTTTGCTGGATTAGCAATGATGCAGTGAAGATTCAAACGCATTTGTCTGCTTACCCGTTGTCTTTGTAGCCACACATGCGAAATAAGCATTATGGGGTTTGGTTTTCGAAGTATATTCTGCAGAAGTTACTATGTATGTAGGACGTCTGCACCTCTGGCATTAGCAGCATCCAACTGGATAATGTCAGAGCACGGACAGGAGGCCAAGCTTTAAAATGTCACCAACGGACACTGGAACGCTAAGGGTGCTGATTCCTTCTGCAATAACCAGCAGCCATGTGGGTTTTGTAACCACAAAGGGGGAAAGGTTGCATATTTTAAGGCCTCAGTTGTTAAAGCTGACCTTTCCCTCCCTGCCTTAGCATGTCACCATGCTGCTTGTAACTGTGCATGCATCACCTGTGTGCAGGATAGCAATCTTTCCCCCATCATTTTAACACCCCATCACCCTGATCCAGTTATTTCTCACAGTTGCACACACCAAGTACTCATGCCTGCAAGGGATTCATTGCGCACTGGGGCGCACACAGAAGTCATGCTTGAACCAGCTCCCCTGGTCTCTTCGGTGAGGGAGACAGCTTCACATACACAAAATATGTGTGCGTGTGGATGCCCCTCTGTTGGAATTGTTCACATGAGGAGTCCATGCTGGACATCTCGCTGAACAAAGAGGGAATCTCATGTGAGTTTCTGCTCTCCAGAGATTTGGAAGGTGGAGGCAAGCATGGTCTTAGAAAATACTGAGCCTGCATACAGCAAGCTGTTCAAGGTGTCTTCTTGATTCCAGTAGGGCTGAGATAAGCTTTAAAATTCATGGCTTTAAGAAAGCAAATCATCATAATGCATTTCGTTTTGTGGTCTATTATGATGGAGAAAAATGAAAGCACGCCCCATCAAAAAATAAATTTGGATTGTGTATTTCCCATTTTTAAAGTTGCTTGCTATATTTAAGTAACCAAGTTTACTAGAGAAGGGCAATGGTTATTCACACACACTGTTTTATAATTCTCAGATATATTGAGTTTTATTTAGGAGATTTAGATGAAAGTTTGTGTTTTGCTTTGCAATTTGCTTCCTTTGTCCAAAGTCCTAAATTCTGCTGTCATTTACATCTTTCACAAACTTGCATTTGTGAGTTTCTTCTAACCTGAAATTAACCAGTGATTTAGATTTCCCTTCCTTTCCTTTTTTATTATATTCCCCCACCCCACCCCCAGTTTTTAACAATTTAACAAGCACAACTCTTACACATTCTCAGTCTAGATGATACAGATTTGGATTTCAGCACATATCAGAGAATACCTATCTACTCAGGATCCATTAAGAAAAATGCAGAAATCTGGCACTAATTTTTCTAAAGCACTTAATAGCATGCATTAAATCTTTGTGCAATAAGAAATATTTGTTTGTAGGGAGCTAACATGTATGGAACGTGTTAAGTGAGCAAATATGAGCTCCTCTCTCTTTGAAGAGTCTGGCAGTGGCCTCTTTGATGGAATTGTGGCATCCATAATTGGTGAAATTACAGGTGGAATTGTGGCATCGTATTAGGAACACTGAGTATATGACTGTTTACCAAGTGGTTACAAAAAGGCTGGTACTCTCATTAGGCCAACTACTCAGAGGGACACAGTACTGACCTTTGAGGAGCACAGTTTTATACAGATTAGTTTTTGTGATATCTTAAAATTTCTGATAATCTTTCAAGAATGTCATTTCTACAAGACACCTGCTTTTGAAAATTGCAAGTTAATTTTGGGAGGGCAATGCAAATCGTTTACTTTGCCTATGGCACAAAATAACCTTGCCTACAGTGCGAAATAGCCAGGCACCAGCACTAGTTATGTCCCACAGTTTGCAAAGTAACCACTTGGTAAGGTGGTTGTCCTACCAAGCAACGAGGGAGAATTTTTTGCACTCCGCTTTTTAAATTATTAGGCGTTTACAGGTGTGGATAGATTTGCCTCGTTCCTTGGCACAATGATACACACAGGAAAGGTTGGCCACGTGGTTGCTTGCATGCCACGATTTTGTTTTCCTTTGGTAAAGCATTGTAATCACCTGTCCTCTTGAATTTGTGACTGCAAAACACTCCTCCAAGCTGGTCATCAATGGATTTGAAGACCAGTAACTACAATCTGTCGAAGTGGTAATTACCAAATTTCAATTTTACATAACTCTGCCTCCATTTGGGGAGCAGACATGTGTTGCGGACATCCCCTGCCAAATTGTACTTCTGCGGCGGCCCTTTTGCACAGCCTAGCTATGACAGGACAGACAAAGTTACGACTTTGCAGGGGGTTGGACTAGATGGCCCTCAGGGTCCCTTCCAACTCTGCAATCCTATTATTCTACCCGATAGACACAATCATGCAAGTTATCTGCTAGGCACTTAGTGGCTCAAACATCCCACCGCACCCACTTTGATACCCGCCCTGTCTTATGCAACCTTTAAAGGCACTGAAGCATCTCGTTCTTAGTCTCTTGGGAAAAGGGACTTAACAATAAGTTCATTCCAGTTTAACTGGGACTTGTTAAAAACAAATGGAAAACATCTGCTTTTCTGCCTCTTTAGTCATCAGCAGCAGCACTTATCCGTGAAGTGGTTCTGTTAATCAACTGTACCACGAGCATATCATACCTTTTGTTTCATCCCGAAAACTCGCACAAACATTGAGCCTTTCCTACATGTAATGAGATTATTATTATTATTATTATTTCCCAAAGTGCTTTCCAGAGCTTCCTGCATAAAACTGCAACGGCCATGCTCACATATCTGTCCCAAGTGTACACAGTTGCGTGACTCGTGCGTGCAACATTGCCCCAAGCGAGTGGCTGCGCGGCTTGCCTTGCACCTCAGGTGGTCAGCCAGGACTCATATCATTCCTTTGTATATTCTGGATACTTTGTAAATGTGTATAAAATCGTTTTTAATTTAAAGATCTTCCGCTTTGAGAGTTTAGAAGCACGCAGCTTTGGGCGGGGAGGGCAAGGAAAGAAGCAAATGCACAAAGCGCTCTGAGCCTCCTTGAGTCTGTGGAATGGGTCCGTGAAGAGGCATTTTTTTGCTGTTCCCAAAGTTCATTGCCATTTCTAGCAAAGTATTTTCAGCCAAGAGACTGCTTTCCTCAGCAAGGTTCCTCTTTCACCTGAGTGCGTCTTTTCCAAATTTAAAATGGCAAGGTCTGTTTCTGCTATGTGAGAATACCCATCGCATGCTAACATCTGGCAGCGCGGAGCGTGTTGACTTTGGTGATGCTGTGAGTGACGTCTCACCCTAGGGGTGTGGTTTTGTTTTTTTGGAGGGGGAGTGTTTAAAAGAAACTTCTGCTCCTTCCATTGCCTCTGCACCAGGCCCCATGTGCCATAGTAACTCTCCAGAAGTAGACTGAAAAGCAGCTTGGCGTGGAATATGACTATACACGTGCTCCGTTTGAAAACTTTAAGGCGAGGGTTAAGGATGGCGTGAGCCAGGCAGCTGTCAACCTTGTATCTCAACCTGCTTTTGGGTTTGTCTAGAAATTGATTCTCTGGGCTGTTCAGGTGAGGGAGTGGAGATGAGAACAGGAGACCCCACCCATAGAGGCCGAAAAGGCCCAATAAGTTTTGGCACCTGAGGCAAAAATCCGAACGTTGCCTCTCCTCTTCTCTCACTCCCCCACCTCCCTCACTTGATGATGGTCAAAATACAAGGAGACAGTAAATAATTGTACATTTTGAGGTGTTGTACCACCCTGCCTAATTGGGCCAGGTCTGAGGGGGATTCTTTCATAGCTGTCAACGTTTCCCTTTTTGAAAAGGAAATTCCCTTATTCCAAATAGGATTCCTTGCAAGGAAAGGGGAAAGTTGACAGCTATGGATTCTTTCTCTGCCCATTTGTAATGATGAACACAGTTGAGTGGTATGGCGTGCAACTGTTCTTTGAGGAGGTAATACCAGAGGCAGCAGCTTATGCAGAAACAAAGAAAATGAAGGGGGAAGTTGCTTTTTTTGTTTTTAAAAAGCCCCGTTACTGTGCAGAAGAAGGCTTGCCACTCATTTAGCAAGCCTGTGGGGTGATTCCAGGGAGCCCTGGGGTTGTATTCAACTAGGTCCTGTTCCGAGTAGACCCTCTGAGCTTGCCAAACGATAAAGTTACTCACATTCATTCACTTCGGTGGGTCTACTTTGAATAGGACTAGCCCTGAATGCCACCCCTGCCCTTCCTCGGAGTCTCCAAAGCAAATTGGTGCATCACCTCTCCGGGAGCAAGCAGCCCCCTTGAAGGGTCTTTGGGCATGAGCCAACTGCACAGGATCAAAATGAACAGGAGTCGTGTGGGAACATGTCTGGTAAACTTCTGGAGAGCAAGGAGGAGGTCCTGGTGGATCGTGCCCCCAGCCAAACCCAACCACTTACCCCTTCCTTTTTTATTTTTTATTTTCTTGCGCTAGTTTGGACTGGTGACGGGTGGGGTAAGGAAGGTCTACTTTTAAAATAATGAGCTTTTGGTAAAGGTGTGTGTCCCCCCCCCTTTAAATTGTTATTCTTTCTTCTCCAAATAGTCTATGCATTTCCAATGTCGAAAGCCGTTTTCTGCCGCTCTCCCCCCAACCCCACCCCTCCCTGCCCAAAAGGCACTGTGTGTTCTGCTCTGTGGACAACACTCTGAGAATGTCATGTGTGCAAATTTGGACGTTTTAAATCCAAAGTAAATGGCAACCTAATTTTTTGTTTGTTTGTTTGCTTCCCCGAAGTCCCTTTTCACATATATATATATATAATTTTAAGTCAAGGCCACGATCCGCCTCAAGAGGCTTGTGTGCACGTCCCATTGAAACCTGGGGACTTGCGCAGGAGACCTTCCCAGCGGGTCATGCGCTCTGAAGATTTTATTTTTTGTTTTTGTTTTTATTTTTTTGCATTTGTGCAATAACTACTTGCCATTTTATCGGGCTAACCTTTGGACTTGCCCTGACTACTAACACAGCACAAAATGAACTCGAAACAAAAAAAAAGGTGTATTTTTTTTCCTGAGAATATTTTCTTTTTTAAAAAAAAAATTGATGATAAGCTCCATTTTACCCCCGTGTACTTGTGGTGTCCGACATTTTTAGCAGTATTTTATATATATATATATAAATATTATATTATTATTATTATTATTTTCCTGTAACGCACTAAGTCTTAGATGTTTTTAGACGCTCATTTCTTATATTCACAATCACAGATTTTAATGAAATATCCTCACAAAGACCCAATTGACCAAAAAAAGTGTCTTTTTTTTTTTTTTTGTACAAGTAGCTTTGAGAAGCCCCACGTTGTGTTGCTGTGATTTCATCTTTTGTAACATTTTATTTCTTGTTCAGAAGTTTATTAAAGAAAAAAAAAGTTTTATATGGCCGGCTGTGAGGGAGTGGGGGGAGCCTCCCTCCGTTAGGGGGGCGGCATTTCCTTCCTGTCTTGGGCCCGCCATACAATGTTCTGTTCTCAGCACTGTACAACAGTCCCTATATGATATGGAGAAGCAATATCACTGTACGAAACTCACATGATGTATTATTATAATTCACTAGCACCCTAGGTGTGATAATTGAAGTAAATATCTTTTATACAAACATAACGACGTGTAGGTTGTCTTTCTTCAGGCAGACTGGACTCAAAAGCAGCAAACATTTTGACAGGGGTTCCGTTTTCGCTCGTCTGGGAGTTAAATACGTTGGACGTGACGATTGTGTGTTTATTGTGAGAAGACGGCAGCCTTTTCGCCGCAAGATCTATCTATCCATCATTCACATTTGCTCATTTTTAAATAGAAAGGGGGGGATGGAATCTGTGTTTTTCTGTAGGTGGGGAAACACTTCATTCTCCCAGCATTGCAGAACTGCAGCTCTTTTGTGTGCCTCCTCTGCCAGAGGTATGGAGGGTGGCAACACGAGAACAGGGCCTTCTCTGCAGTGGCTCCCCATTTGTGGAATGCTCTCCCCAGGGAGGTTCACAGGGCACCTTCATTATACACCTTTAGGCGCCAGGCGAAAGCGTCCTTTTTAACCAGATGTTTGGCTGATTGACATGCAGTGCCCTTCTAAAATGTATTGGGGGGATTATTGGGTTGTTTACATTTCTGTCATGAATTTCGTGTTTTTATATTGCGGTTTTGTGTTGTAACCGGCCTGAGACCTGCAGGTATAGGATGGTATACAAATTGAATTATTATTTTTTATTATTATTATTATTATTATTATTATTATTATTATTATTAACAACTCCCATCAGCACCAGCAAGTGTGGTCTGGGTTGACGGAAGTTGTAGTTCGGCAACACTTGGGGGGCCAAAGGTGACCCCTACCTGGTGTGCACACACACACACACACACACACACACACACACACACAAAAAGATAGCAGGTTGGATCCATAGGTGTCCCTCCGCTGGGAGAAAGCCTCTTGCACTTAACAAAAGAGATGTTTACAACTTGGTGGAAGAGCGCTGTGTGTGAGAAAACTGGCTCCCAAATCCCAGCATCTTCTTCCATTTGAACAAACTCTATCTCTCTGCCCTTTTGGGGGGATCCACTGGAGTATATTTGCTATTGTCCCTATCTTCCATATCCACTCTTCCTCATATTGTACCACAGCCCATTTTGCCCTCCCCTTGCCCTCCGCAAATAAATTTGCAAATGTGCCAAAAATCAAAGGCGGCAGCAAAAATTCATCTCCCCAGTGTGCCCACCACTATTCAACCACCCAAGTGATTAATTCCAAAAGGTATTAAGTATACATTTATTCATTCATTCATAAATATAAATTCATTTATTTCCTCAGTATGCCCACTGAAAACCCAATTAATCAATCCAAAAAGTTATGAAAGATAAAAAATTATTTATAAATTCATTCCTTTATCCCCCCCCAGTATAACCAACGATCAACAACCCAGCTAATCAATCACTAAACTAAATACAATTTTTGTTTTATTCCAAAGTGCATGCCATTGAAATCATTCCCAAGAGAATTGAAATCCAAGTTTTAATTGCCACTAATATATTCCTACACATAGAATCAGTACTATCAATTGTATACTTGGAGTGGAGTTTACTTGCAGAAATTTAAGTAAAGCCATTTGTTTATCAATTAATTTGATTCTATTTTATTTATATTTTTTTTAAATTTTCTTTTTTATAAGCTAGTGAGCATAAGCAGTGAGCATAAGCAGCTGATTCTACTCTGAGCAACAAACAGCCCCCAAAGCTCTTCCCCATCCCAAGCCCCACAAAAACCACCTAAACCAGGGGAAAAGGAATAACCAAAGAATAAGGCAACCCCATCCACACAATTTGTCCCAATAAAGAACCAGAAGTAATTTCCAATAATGCCAAAACTAAGGAACCTGAACACAACCAGTTTGGAGTAGTGAGTGGAAGACCAGGGTTCAAATCCCCACTAAGCCATGCCCTCAAGTTTATTGTGAAGAGGGAGAACCAGGTACACCACCTTGAACTCCATTGAGAAACAAGTGAGATGATAAAAAGGCAATAAAATAAAAAGAAAGTCTGCCAACAGTCCTTGGCATAGAGCCGGCTAAAATCCATCAGAAGATTCCAGATGCGTAAAAGAAAGTGCATAGTTAAACCATGGACCTCCTTCCCTCAGGAGGCAGCGATGGCCTCCAATTTGGATGGCTTTAAAAGAGAATTTGACAAATTCCTGAAGGAGAGGGCTTCTGATGGCTGTGCTCATCCTCTGAAGTTGGAGGCAGCTGTGCTTGTGAATTGCCAGAAACCACAGGAGGGGAGAGGGCTCTTGTGCTTCAATCCTGCTTGCTGGTTTCCCACAGGTTTAATAATAAACCCCACCCATCTGACTTGCCCCAGCCACTCTGGGCGGCTTCCAAAATACATTAAAACAATAAAACATTAAACTTTTTTTATTAAAAAAAAACTTCCCCATACAGGGGTGCCTTCAGGTGTCTTCTAAAGGTTATGTAGTTAGTTATCTCCTTGACATCTGATGAGGGGAATTTTAAATGGGAGGTTGGCCACTGAGAGATCAGGATGTTAGACCAGATGGGCCATGGGCCTTAAATCAAAAGAAGGGCCTTCAAGCCACCATGCTGTCTATTCCGCCTCCTACCAATAATCCCTATGTATTGTGCCACATAAAAAAACACCCCATGCAAAGGACACACCAAAAAGTGACTCTGTTCCCTCCAGGCTCTGCTAAGGCCCCGAAGCAGGGAAGGCCAGGCCCAACCACTGAGCCGCACTCCCCTGCTTTCCAGCACTTGCCATCACCTCAGCACTAAGGCAGAGGAGGGAAGCAGATGAAATCCCTTCAAGTGCCGGTTGGAGGAGAGTTACGAACCCCTTGGGATAACTCGGTGGGGGGCCCAGCTTGAGATTTAATGGTCCGACTCCATAAAGCAGCTTCCTAGTTTCCTAAGTTCTATTATTCTAGGGGCAGACAGAAAAAAGGAGGGCTAGACCTGCTCAGAGGACAGTTGGGGTGGGATTAGAAATGGATATATTATGTCCGACCCTTTGGAGAGAGGTGGGAAAGGAATTGAGGGTGCAGCCCTATTCAGGACTTAAGACCTATTGAATATGTAACAGATGGGGCTGCTGAATAAGCATGCACAGAAGTGCCTATCCCCACATCAGCAACTAGCGTGACCAGCATATAAAATACGTACAGATGCACATACAATAAACAGTTAAAGCACACACACAGAGTCAGTGGCAGGGGGCAGGTAAGGGGAACACAACTGGGCAGACTGTGTGTCAGGAGCTGGAGTCTGGGACAGATCAGCAATAAAACACCCAATGTCAGTGAATAATAATAATAATTTATTATTTATACCCCGCCCATCTGGCTGAGTTTCCCCAGCCACTCTGGGCGGCTTCCAATCGAGTGTTAAAAACAATACAGCCTTAAATATTATAAACTTCCCTAAACAGGGCTGCCTTCAGATGTCTTTTAAAGATAAGATAGCTGCTTATTTCCTTCACATCTGAAGGGAGGGCGTTCCACAGGGCAGGCGCCACTACCGAGAAGGCCCTCTGTCTGAAGATAACACGTTATTCAAAGAAACCCAAACAGTGCAGGCCTAGTGATCCCAGCAACTCTTCCCAGTAGGTCTTGCCCCAATGAGGCAGTTGCGAGGACAGAAGGTCCCTGCCTTCCTGCCACTCTAAGGGTCCTGCTCCCTCAGGTCCTCCTCCAGCAGCCTAAGACTCCATTGTCTTGTCTCTCTTTGTTTTGCCCTCATCATCCCCCTCTTCTAAGCTCGGGGAGGCCAGCAGGGGAGGGAAGCTGGTGGCAGCAGGAGGGGGAGACCCCCTGGCTTCTTCAGCAGCCGGCCTCCCCTCTGCCTCTTGGCCGCCCTCCTCTCCAGCTTTCGCTTCTACCCCTGAGTCTCTGCCCCAGACGCTTCCTGCTCACTAAACCCTCTTCCCCCTTCAGCTTCAGACACCTCCTCCCAGTCTTCTCCCTCTGACCGCTCATCATCATCCCACCACCAGCCGCCCAGCTCTGAGTCTTCCTCCCTTTGGGGTTCCCCAGCTGGGGCCTCCCACCTTTCCTCAGTGTCCAGCCAGTCCGTAGCTCTGCAACAAGCGGAATCGGTCTCAGATATCCCCAAACAAAACTGCTTTAACTTGGGGTCAAAAATCATAGCTGAGCCAAATTTTCTCTAAAGCTATTAGGGCTTCTTTTTGGGGGAGGGGGCAGTCTGAGGGGCTTGTGTGGGAAGGAATGACAGCTGCCATGAGCACTGCTGCTGGTAAATTCACAAAAATACCACCCCCATTTCACCACTTGCAAATAGAATGACAACGTTGCAGAGGGTGAAGGCATTTCCACTCAGTCCAGTCAAAAATCTCAACAAAAAGTGGACAGAGCTGGTGTCAAAGGAAGGCTATATGATCTATTGTTGGTTGTTCTTATCTCCCCTTCACCAGCAGGTCCTAGAGCAGGTTATGGCAATTTATAACTGAGTTTTAAAAATAGTTATATCAGTCACAAGACTCAAGTGGGTCTTAAAACCATATGTTTTATTTAATTATTCTATTCATAATATTTATACACCACTTGATCGTTTTTTAAAAAAACAACAACCCTCAAAGCAGTTTATAAAAAGAACAAAACAATAAAATTACAGGTTAAAAACTGTTGAAAGCAACTATTTTTTAAAAAAAATTAAAATCGGCAATAAACTAAAAACAGATTAAAACACACATCAGCATTCTACATGTCTGGGTAAGCTTTTGTCTGAACAAAAATGTTTTTAGTAAACACTGAAAAGAGTGCAGCGAAAGTGCCTGCTCGATGTAGAATCAAAGCCATCAAGTGGGATAAGGCAATCTCATGCTTGGAAACTTCTCCTCCGGTGTCAAAAGCCAGGGGAAAGAGATACACAAGGATTGAGGCACACAGCCACTTGGTGCCATCAGTATATGCAAATGTCTGGCTCGTTTAAGACTATATGGAACCTTTATTCTCAAGTATGATGGAAGTCATAGATGGAGAGTACTTTTTTATTTTAAAAAATTATTATTTGTAAAGGAAATCTTTGTATAATACTTTATTATTCCTTGGGAGCTGCACTGTATCTTTGTACTTTTGTCCCAGCAGGCTGTGATGCTTTTTTGGGGGGGAGGGTGGAATCTGGAGCCTACATGGCTTAGCCTGTCTCCTTAAGGAGATCCTAAGCAGAGCTTGGAAAACCAGCAACCCAGAAAATAAGTTGATCAATTGCGCAAGGCAAGTGAACGATGCTCCTCTGCCTTGCCACACCTCATCTGCCCAGAGGTAGATGAGCATTGCCCACTGTCACCAGGCTGCCCAGGCAGTGCTCAGCCACAGGAAGGGCATGTTCTAAGAATCTAAGAGGTGTGCTCAGATTGCGACAGGAAGGGCCAGGAGACTTTGCTAGTGCCCCACCTGTGGTGAGCGCAGACACCTAGAACATGTCCTAGAACCCTGTGCAGCATGCAGGGGGGTTGTGGCAGCTGAGTCCACATGGAAAAAGAGTGAGGTTAAGGCCCCCAAGAGTCTTCTGGTCCTCAAAATTCCATACTTGAAAATCTGAAAGCCACTGTGGGTTGTTGTTGTTTTTTTTTTAAAAAAAAGGTTGTATACCAGTATTTCTTATGAAACTGTGACCTCTAGTGGCTTGGTTCTGTATTAGGCAATCCTATTTATAATGTGGATTGTTGCAATATCTATCATCTATCTATCTATCATTTATCTATCTATCTATCTATCTATCTATCTATCTATCTACCTACATGGATCTGGGGAATCTTTGCCCTCTGAAGATGTGGAGCAAAACAATTTAGCAGTAAGGAGAGGCATGCCTGAAAAATTAGCTCTCTATTGTTTGCAATATCCCACCCAGAATGGTGCTTTAGCTGTTTAGGTATAGCTCATTGTGCACCTGCATGAACACACTACTTAATTTTTATTTTAAAAAAGGTTTTGTTTTGTTTGCCGCATCTCAAAGATGTCTGAAAGCCAGACCATCTGAAGTGTGTGGTTGTCCACTGGGATCCCAAGAAGTCCATGTTATCACTTATATTTACAGTAGTTTGCCCCTATCTTGGTTATTGTTGTTGTTAATTGCACTTATATCCCAATTTTTCTCCAAGGAGCTCAAGGTACCATATATAGTTCTCCCTCCTCTCAGTTAATCCCCGCAACAGCCCTTGGAGGTAGGTCAGATTGAGAGGCAGTGACAGGCACTCAAGGTCATGGCCAAATGTGGATTTGAAACCTAGTCTGTCAGATCTTAGTCCGACACTAACCGCTACTACTGCACTGGCTCTCAACATCTATTATGCATCTATTAAATCTCACCCTTCCGTTTCTTGTCTTCCTTCGTATTTATGGAAATAACCTTCCAAAAACAATAACAATACGGACTTGCCACCGCAAGCTGTGAGAGATCCCAATTCTTTTTCTACTGTTACTTGTCCCTATTGAATGCACCATGCCTTGTCCCCCAACCCCACAGGTCGCTGTGCTGACTTGCAGATCCAGTTCACCGAAGCCGTCTCCACAGTTGCCGACCAGAAAGAACTGATTGCAAAACTGGAGCATGACCTCAGCACCATTCAGTCCATGTCTGCAATGCGCCGCCCCGACGCAGAGGTGAGTCCCCTTTAACCATTTGCTGCCCCCCACTTGCAGCAAAGTCAGCCACCAGGGGCCAAGCCAGGTGAGATCCGTTCATACCATTAGTCTTCTTCTCTGTGGAGAACTCCCCGTTGCTATGAATGGCTACTAGCCCCCATGGCTAGCTGCTGGGAATCACAAGTGGAAACAGTGCCTCTGAAGAGCTGCGGTGAGTGAACTAGACTGGGAACCAGGGTAGAGAGAGGTGCTGTAAATATTTGCATCCCCCTGTGTTTCCTATCCTATCACCAGCTCCGTATACCTCCTGTTTGTATTGGAAGAAAAGCTTCCAGTAATGCAAATGGGAGATTTACTTCCTATGCATAGAACAGGGGGCGGGGGCGGGGGGCATTCCAGAAAGGGACCTCAGTAGGGTGCAAAGTTTTAAAGCCCCTCTGCACCTTGGGCCTTGATTTGGACTGGGCAGGTGGACTCCAGCTGTTTTCCTTCCTGTGAAACATCCTTCTCAGGACTCAGCTACGTTAGTACAGTGGTACCTCGGGTTAAGTACTTAATTCGTTCTGGAGGCCCGTTCTTAACCTGAAACTGTTCTTAACCTGAAGCACCACTTTAGCTAATGGGGTCTCCTGCTGCTGCCGCGCCACCGGAGCACGATTTCTGTTCTCATCCTGAAGCAAAGTTCTTAACCCGAGGTACTATTTCTGGGTTAGCAGAGTCTGTAACCTGAAGCATGTGTAACCTGAAGCGTATATAACCCGAGGTACCACTGTAAAGAAAAAGTGTTTTATATGCATTATAATAACAGTGCGATGCCAGCTGCCGCTGTGGAGTCCCATCTCTCACCAACGTGATTTCCCATAATAAAGTTTACAGTGCATTTTCTTGAAATGCTTTTTCGACCCAGCCTCGCCGTTCCCAGCTAACTTGTCTCATTTGGCTTTCAGCTAGTTCCCAACCTGCCCTGTTGTTTCATTCTGCATAATAATTCATTACGCATAAATTGAATGCATAATGGATGTAATACACACACACACACACACACACACACAGAGAGAGAGAGAGAGAGAGAGAGAGAGAGAGAGAGAGAGAGAGAGAGAGAGAGAGAGAGATGGCATACTGTACGGCAAAACTACCCATTTCAAATACAAACCACTCTATGCAAAATTATCCTATGCTTCCTGAAACCTGGTTGTTCAAAGCAAGGCATAGGACATCTTCAGGACTTATCTTACTCGAACTCATAGGTGGCCCAGCGGGAGCCAAGTTCAAAATGGCAGGCAGTGGGAGGAGCCGGATGCAAAATGGTGGCTGGGAGCATGGAGTTAGTTATCCTCACCCAATGAAGCCATGCCCCGGGATGAGCTGCATATACAAGTTCAAATCCATACTTTAGTTATTACAGATCAGGGATGCTAATTTCATTCTTGCTGTTAAATCAGGAGGTGTAAATAATCCACCAGGAGATCCCAATCGGCTGAGGCACTATAATATCAGCAATAGCATCTCAGCTCCTACGAGCATCTTGTCGTGAATGGAAAGAAGAGCAAACTCTCCCATGTCGTTCCTGCATCCATGTTCTCCTTTTCTCTTTCCTTCCCAAAGGGTGCCGCCATTCAAAACCTTGAGAACATCCCTGAGCCCATCAAAGAGGCAACAGCGCTTTTCTATGGTAAGCAATTAGCCAGCAGATGGAGACTCTGTTTGCCCAGGCCGTGGGTGAGATTGCTCTTCTGTAGGAAGCGTTTTGCTGCCTGGCTCAGCCTCCAACTACCAGAGTCCTTTTGGTGACCTCAACAGGAGGCAGTGATGCTTTCTTATGTTTTAATCAGGTGAGGTAGGAGGGCAGAAACCCTCATAAGGTTCTCTAAGGGCTGTTTCTCCCCCCAAAAAAAATCAGGGGGAGGGGAAAGCCGGTAGGGAATGGCCAGCTAAGTTATGATGAAAAATGGCAGAGTTGGGGGGGGGGAATCATTGTTGGTGAAAAGCAAAGAATAAAAGAAAGCAAGAGAGTTCAAAGAGATGTACATTGTCATTTACTGACTGCAATGAATGACCTTGGTATAAGCCCACAGGAGTGCTGTGGGTTTCAACGTTTTTCCTGTACTCCGACCTGTTTCCTAGGCTACCCACCATCAGCAAGCACCCCGATTCCAGAGGGCCAGATGGACTCCCTCCTCTCCATCATCTCCAGCCAGAGGGAGCGCTTCCGAGCACGCAACCACGAGTTAGAAGCGGTAAGGATCCCTGGAGGGCAGCAGGGGCTTGGGCTGGCCCCGCAGGCCCTGCCGGTTCTTGGGCCGTGCAGCCGGGGGTCATCGCAGCTGGGCCACCATCTTGAAAAGGCTACTCTGGCCAAGCACAAGGCAGTGGAAATGAAAACGGAGATCTGGTCAAACGAGTCTCTCTGGGACCCTGCCATGGGGAAGTATCCATCGGACCGCCTCTCTTGAAAACCTTATGCCACCAGTCATTCTGATGGTTGTTCTGCACTGCTTTTGATGTTTTCATATTGCTGTGCGCTGCCCTGATAGTTCATGAGAGGGCAGTATATGAATACTTTTCTGAATATAAACAAATGCATTCATAGCGAGTTTTCCGAGGGTGGGACTTGCGTATTTCCAGAAACATAGGCCTGCCTCTGAACAGGGCAGGTAGTTGATATTATTATTATTATTATTATTATTATTATTATTATTATTATTATTAGGCTATGTTTACTGCCCTTGGCTCCTTTTGGGAAGGAGAGGGCAGGACATAAATTTAATAAATAAATGAAGAAGAGCCATGCAAAAAGGGAGCGCTCACATTGTTACTATGGAAGCTTCCATCTCCGTGCAGAGCTTGTGCCTTTTATCAGGAGCTCAGGCGGGCCTGATTCTGACCCTTTTCTTCCTCTGTCTGTTCTGGCAGGAGAACCAGATGATGCAACATACAATGCAGGCCCTCCAAAGCGAGCTGGACAACCTGAGAGCCGACAACATCAAGCTGTATGAGAAGATTAAATTCCTGCAAAGCTATCCCGGACGGGTCAGTGGGCTGCCCTGTCAAGAATGGCATTACGCTTGTTTATGAAAGGGCTGTCTTAAGTCATCTAGCCGCTGGAGATGTAATAGGGACAATGCTTCTTTAAAACATACCGTATTTTTTGCACCATAACACTCACTTTTTTCCTCCTAAAAAGTAAGGGGAAATGTCTGTGCGTGTTATGGAGGGAATGCCTACGGGTGGCATGCCTACGGATTTTCCTCCTCTAAAAACTATGTGCGTGTTATGGTTGGGTGCGTGTTATAGAGCGAAAAATACGGTATGTTCTTACAATGTCCTACATTGGTAAATTTTTGGCAGAGAGTAATAGAAATAATCAATGCAACTGTACGAAATAATCTTATATTTGCAGGGAAATATCCTTTTCAGTTATATACACCTGCTACTTTCTTCCACACTAGGGTGAGACATATTGTTTTTCTATTTAAATTACAGGAATTATTTCTGCACTTGCACCTGTATGTATAAATTTGCATATGCAAATCTACTGTAAATCTACACACACACACACACACACACACACACCCTTTTCTCTTTTTTGGTGATGTTTTTGGGAAAGGTTCCAGGGAAGAGGCGGCCTCACTTGGATGGTTTGCAAAGCAGTTTTTCACAATTACTTTGACAGCCGGCTTCAGCGTAGCAGCAGTTCACACAGGGCCTGTCCTTGCGCCACTGATTCAGCACACCTTGGCTGGCAGTGCATTAATGTGTTGAATGAACTGGCCCCCAACCAGGGAATGGCAGGATCTGGTCATGGAATCGTGTGGAGCCATTTTGCACACACACACCCCAGGAAACAGTGGGTGCTTTTCATTCTCTAGATCAGCTTCCACTGCACCCAGTGCTGATACCAAGGTGAAGAAGGCAGGTGGAGGAATTTTCTTTTGGTTAGCTTTCCCTTTTTTGCTATGGTGCCAGCGGATTCCCACATGCACGACCTTTTCAGAGACAGGGTAGTATATAATCACAAATTAAAGTAATTTAGTTGGCTTGGAGGCCACTTTCCCAGCCCCAACCCGTTTGCACAACCTTTTAACGTTTTGCAAGAGCAAAGTTCTTCGGCTTTCATCATGCAGCGCTGGTCCTCCACACGTCCAGGAGAGAGAGCTCTTCCCTTTCCCAAGTAACCCAGTGGCTTCAGGGAATCCGCTTGCTGAGAGAGCATGTGCCAACTTGAGAAGAGAAGGGCAGAGCAAAGCGCTTTGCTTCAGTGTTTTCCAGCACCGCCCTGTTTATTGCATGACGTCTCTCGCCATTGGCTCTGCTCCAGGTGTGCTTCTCAGCATCCCACCTGTCAAAAGGAGGGTGGCCCAAAACTCATCTCATATCACACACACACACACACACACACACACACACAGGAGAGCATCACCACAGAAAGGGCAAACATATGCATAAAGATCACACAGGCTAATTGATATAAATAGGTGTGGAATTACAAATAATTGAATTTAAACAGAAATACAGTGCATTCAGGGACACAGGTGGTGTGGTGGGTTAAACCACAGAGCCTAGAACTTGCCGATCAGAAGGTCGGCACTTCGAACCCCCGCGATGGGGTGAGCTCCCATTGCTCGGTCCCTGCTCCTGCCAACCTAGCAGTTCGAAAGCACGTCAAAGTGCAAGTAGATAAATAGGTACCACTCCAACGGGAAGGTAAATGGCGTTTCCGTGCGCTGCTCTGGTTCACCAGAAGCAGCTTAGTCATGCTGGCCACATGACCCGGAAGCTGTACGCCGGCTCCCTCGGCTAATAAAGTGAGATGAGCGCCACAACCCCAGAGTCGGCCATGACTGGACCTAATGGTAAGGGGTCCCTTTATCTTTACCTTTACTCTTTCAGAAGGCTCTTTAAGATTCTGAACTGGGAGCCAATGGCCCTCCAGACATTCTTGGACTCCCAACTCACATCGGCCCCAGCCTGCCTGGACCAGTGGTCAGGGGCAGTGTGATTTGTAGTCCAACAACATCAGGGGGTGCACAGGTTGCCCATCCCTGAAACACAGGATGCCTTCAAATAGAGTGATTTCCTCTGATAGCCCTTGAAATAGAGAACTGTAAAGGTGGCCTAGTTAGCAGGAACCACACTAGTTTCTTGGTGACACACTGGGGAAAGTTTGCTTGCCCCTTGGGGACTGGAGGCCCTAGATCAGGGGTCAGCAAACTTTTTCAGCAGGGGGCCGGTCCACTGTCCCTCAGACCCTGTGGGGGGCCGGACTATATTTTTTTGGGGGGGGGATGAACAAATTCCTATGCCCCACAAATAACCCAGAGATGCATTTTAAATAAAAACACACATTCTATTCATGTAAAAATACCAGGCAGGCCCCACAAATAACCCAGGGATGCATTTTAAATAAAGGGACACATTTTACTCATGTAAAAACACACTGATTCCTGGCCCATCCACGGGCCGGATTTAGAAGGCGACTGGGCCGGATCTGGCCCCCGGGCCTTAGTTTTCGTACCCATGCCCTAGATGCTTTGATTTGGGGCAGGCAGTGAAGCTTGAATCTCCCTCCCGCTCTGTCGTGCACAAAGACATGCACCTACTTGCTCGCTTAGGTTGCTAAATGTCCCCCCTCCCCAATCTGCACTAACTTTCTGCTTCCTCCAGAGAAGTATTGAGTCTGGGACTTTTTCTGCATGCAGAGCAGCTGCTCTGCTGCTGAGCAACAGCTCTGGAAGAACCATGGCATTCGAAGTGAGGCAGTAGCTTTGTGACGACTGCTTCCACACATCTGGGAGCAAACACGCATCCACAGCCTCACCCTGACTTCCGTGTTTGGGTCTCTTCTAGGGCACTGGCAGTGACGACACTGAGCTCCGCTACTCCACCCAGTATGAAGAGCGCCTGGACCCCTTCGCCTCCTTCAGCAGAAAGGTAAGAGAGGCTCTCGTATGGAGCTGCGGAAGGGAAGGGAAAGAAGGGCTTAGAAATACAGACGTACCTTGGAAGTCGAATGGAATCCGTTCCGGAAGTCCGTTCAACTTCCAAAACGTTTGACCTCCAAGTTGTGGCTTCTGATTGGCTGCAGGAAGCTCCTGCAGTCAATCGGAAGCCGTGGAAGCCCCACCAGATGTTCGGCTTCCGAAAGAATGTTCAAAAACCAGAACAATCACTTCTGGTTTTCAATTGTTCGGCAGCCAAAATGTTCGGCAACTAAGTCATTCAAATTCCAAGGTACGACTGTACTACATTTCCTAGGTGATGTCTATCAGCCACCTTCAACCAGTGCTCCACCACTGTTTTATTTTTTCCCCCCATTACATCTTGTTTAACTACATCTTGTTTATCTGGGGCAACCCTGCCAGATGGGTGGGGTGTAAAGAATAAAATTGTTGTTGTTGTTACTACTACTATTATTACTAACGTTAATTACTGCAAGAGCACTTCTAGGGGTATGCAGTGTTCCTACAGCAGCAATCTCAGCCACCCTGGCGATGCCCCTGTGCCCGGCTGGCAGGCAGGCATTAGTGGGCCCATTTTACAGGCGGCAAACTAAGCTTGGAGGGTAACATCTTGACCTCGAGTCTGTTCACATTTAAGCACTGGGTAAATTTAAGTGGGCTTGTTAGATCATGGGCTGATGTTGGCATTGCAGGTGAGGCACAACTGATTTCAGTTTTTCCTTTCACTTTTCCATCTCTGCTTTGTGTTTGTTTGTACTCAGGAGCGCCAGAGGAAGTACCTGAGTCTCAGCCCGTGGGATAAGGCCACTCTTAGCATGGTAAGGCAAGCACTGATGCTCTGTCCTCTCCCATCTGATGTGGAGGAACACTGACCTAGGCCACATTTACACCAGACATTGAAAACAGTGTGATACCACTTTAAACAGTTATGGCTTCCCCCCAAAGAATGATGGGAGCTGTAGTTTGTTAGGGATGCTCAGAGTTGTTAGGAGACCCCTCTACAGTGGTGCCTCGCAAGACGAAAAGAATCCGTTCCGCGATTCTTTTCGTCTAGCGGTTTTTTCGTCTTGCGAAGCAACCCCATTGGCGGCTAAGCGGATTAGCGCTATTAGCGATTTAGCGCTATTAGCGGCTTAGCGGGCTTAGCGGCTAAGCTGTTAAAAGCCTATTAACGGCTTAGCGGCTTTGAAAAAGGGGGGGAAAGCGGGGGGGAATGGCGAGACTCGCAAGACGTTTTCGTCTTGCGAAGCAAGCCCATAGGGAACTTCGTCTTGCGAAGCGCCTCCGCGACGGAAAACCCTTTCTTCTTGCGGGTTTTTCGTCTTGCGAGGCATTCGTCTTGCGGGGCACCACTGTATTCCCCTCACAGAGCTACAATTCTCAAAAGTTCCCAGGGAAGAGGAATTTGTCTGGGAATTGTCACTTGGTAAGGGGAATAGGGGACACGGGTGGTGCTGTGGTCTAAACCACAGAGCCTGGGGCTTGCCGATCAGAAGGTTGGTGGTTCTAATCCCTGTGACGGGGTGAGCTCCTGTTATTCGGTCCCAGCTCCTGCCCACCTAGCAGTTCGAAAGCACGTCAAAGTGAAAGTAGATAAATAGGTACTGCTCCAGCGGGAAGGTAAACGGCGTTTCTGTGTGCTGCTGTGGTTCGCCAGAAGTGGCTTTGTCATGCTGGCCACATGACCCGGAAGCTGTCTGAGGACAAACGCCAGCTCCCTCGGCCTATAGAGCGAGATGAGCGCTGCAACCCCAGAGTCGTCCGCAACTGGACCTAACGGTCAGGGGTACCTTTACCTTAAGGGGAATAGGGAGGGTCTCCTGACAACTTTCAGACGAGGCAACCAGAATGGGACGTGGTTTTCCAGAGGCAGCTACATCACTGGTTTATATAAAGTCAATTTGATCCCGCTTGTTAGCAAGTGTGCATTCCTCATGCATGGAGAAGAGAAGGCCGTGGGTCACTGGGACCAGCCTGGCCTGGCCAAGAACGACAAGCCCTTGTTTCACAGCTGATGTCCGTGTGTGTCTGTACTGAAACGCGAGGCCCAGCAGGTGTGCGCCGTCACCAGTTGCCCTGCCGTCCTTGTGTACTGATGTCACCAGGCCTGGCATGCCAGGAAGATCATATTTGCCTCTGAAGGCAATCCTGTCCCACAGTTTGGACAGAACTGGCAGCCCATGTTGTGTTGGAAATACCCAGAGGAGGGAAACAGATGTTCGGAGAGGTCTGGGCTGGTTGCCAGCAGAGTTTGCACCAGCTGCAATCTGCTTCATACATGGATACACAAAGCTGCTTTTCCCTGAGTCAGCCCACTGGTCCACTTAGCTTACTGTCGCCTGCTCTGACTGGCAGCACCTCTCCACAGCCTGCAATCCCTTTCTTAATAACTCGGTGCGAACCTATAGTGTGCAGCCATGCTTGGAATGCTGTGTACAGTTCCTGGTCACTTTGCTTCAAAAAAAAGCTGGGAGAAAGGTTCAGAAAAGGGCAAGTGAAATGATCAAGGGGGCAGAGCAACTCCCTTATGTGGGGGGGGGAATCAAAATTTGAGTTTTTTCCACCTAAAAAATAGGCTAGAAAGTTGGTGAGGCGACATGTTTGAGGTATAGGCAGCAGTTATGCATGGTGCAGAGAAAGTAGACAGAGAGATGTTTTCTCTACCTCATAATACTAAAACCCAGCAGTGCTAGCCAAGGATCTGAGCAAGGGAGAGTCAGGACAGACAAAAGAATAGGCCTTTTCAGTGGTGGCTCCTCACTTGTGGAATGCTCTCCCCAGGGAGGCTCGCCTGGCACCTTCGTTACATAACTTCAGGTGCAGGCAGAAACATTCCTCTTCTCCCAGGCCTCTGGCTAATTCAACAGTCTTTGGTATAGTAGGAAGGGGCATTGTTTCCGTTTGGTACGATGGTATGTATTGTTATATTGTAAACCACCCTGTGATCTTCAGATGAAGGGCGGTATAAAATTATAATAAATATGAACAAGAATAATATATGAACTTGCCTAATTTGTACAGGGTGGCATACATTTTGTTTTTCATCGGCAGAATTCTGTATTTATTGGTTTTTCTGAAAAGAGTATTTATGCCAAACCCTGTCTTCTTTTGGTGCACCTGCAGGGAAGATTCATCCTCTCCAACAAGACGGCCCGCACAATTGCCTTTTTCTACACTCTCTTCTTGCATTGCCTTGTTTTCCTGGTAAGTCTGTGGCTTGCTCTCTCTCTCTGATATCCTCCTGCCTTTGGAAATAAGGAGTCTGCAGTTCAGCCTTGACAAACCTGGTGCCCTTAAGTTGCTTTATTTGTTTTAGAGCATTTGTACCCCGCTCCCCAGCCAGAAAGGGCTCTCACAGTGGCTTGCGTACCATCGGTTGACTGGGAACCCCAAACCCCCAGGCACCCACTCGATTGGACCTCAAAGCCTGAATCTCTGTTGACGCAAGAAGGATGTTGCAGGGAGAACCTGAGCAAAGAGGATCATTGTGGGGTGGGGTGGGGGTTCCCACTCTCAGCTGCACAATTAACAGACTACCTTTACTTTCTCAGGTTCTCTACAAAACGGCTTGGAGCGAAAGCGTGGGCAGAGACTGCGCCGCCTTCTGTGCAAAGAAGTAGGTGTCGGAGGAGCCGCCTTCCCAGTTCTCTCCTTCAGTCTACCACGTAGATGCTTCTTCAGCTTCTGCAAACATGCCTTTCACTCTGCAAATGTGAAAATCAGGGCTGCAGGTGTCGAGTCAGTTGAGCCAATCCGTCGCTTGCGGTTTGAAGCAGGTCCGGGGGCGGGCATACTTCCTGCCCCACGTCTCGGGTGCTCCCCCCACCAACCCACATCCATATGTTGAACTTTGGTCATCTACATATGAACAACCCCCTAGGGCAGGGCCGGTTCAAGACATTTTGGCACCTGAGGCGAACCACAAAATGCTGCCCCCTCTCCTCCCTGCCAGGGAAGAAGGGGCGAATTCCCAGAGTGGTTTAGAAGCAACTCCTCTTGCCAGGGAACTTTGGGAGTTGTAGCTCTGCGAGAGGAAGAGAGGGGTCTCCTGTCCCCTCTCAGTACCCTTAAACAACACTTCCCAAAATTATTTAAAGTGATATGATTCTGCTCTCCCTGTGTGGGGCAGAAGGGGCCTGGTGCTGGATGCTGTCGTCCTTGAGAAGGCTTGACCTTGCACTGCTCCCCCTGCCATCATCTCCTGGCGTTGCCCCTCATATGGCCAACCTGTCAGGGTCAGGGGCTTGGCTTTTTGTCACTCTGCATTTTATGGGGCACAATATAGATTCACACCGAGGTGTGCTGATCCAGTTGCTTCCATCTCTTTCAGATATGCCGACCACCTGCACAAGTTCCACGAGAACGGCGAGAACGGGGATATGTGGCAATGAAGGCCCTGACTGGAAACCGCTGTGCCCCCCCCTTACTGGAGCCAATTCCATTTCCAGCCCAGAAAGGTTTAATCCCAGTGCTGCTCTGCCCCCATATTCCTTCTCCCTCAAGGACAACATTGTTCACAGGCTCAGGCTTGAGGCAAAAAAATATCTAGAGAGTGATACAACAGTTTCACAAAGCTGACTCAAGCTGATGCACTTGATTTCTCCTTGGTTGTCTCCAGCGGTAACTATCTGTCAAAAATGCTTATAAATTCAGCAGATTTAGGGCTGGTTCAGACATTCCCCAGCTCAATAGGATATGCCTTGCCTGTTCTTGGGGACTCATCAATTCACACAGAAATTATAAACTTGACTGAAGCTGTCCACAGAAACAGCTGCAGGCACTCCAGTCTGAGAATTATGTCTCAGAAGCTGCAGTTCCATCCATGGGTAGCCTTCTCTTTGCAGATTTGTCCAGCTACACCCCACAAATGTGGTTTTTGAACGTCTGAACCAGGCTCCCAGACATTTTACATTTAAGTCTGCCTTTGCATTGGGAGTTAATTCACAGAGGGGTTTTTATACAACCTTTTAAGCCAGCAGCAAGCCAGTGGTTTCATTCAGATGTAACACTCCCCTATTCTTCAAACCATAGTTTATGAATGTGTGTGCCTGGCTTGTTAGAAAACTTCCTGGTTTCTCCAAACCAGACCTCCAAGCCAGGCTTGCAAACCACAGTCTAATCCTGATTTGCATCCTCGTTTGTGGGATTGCACAAACCATAGTATCTGGTTCTTAAGCCATGGCAAACTGTGATTTTTGACAAAGCAGGAAGTGCTATATTAAGCCGGGCACATGGGACGGGGAGAGGTTTGAAGGGCTGGAGCACCCATGAAGTCTGAATGCAGCGAGTGAGTCTTAATGCACTTCAACAGACTGGCCAGCTCCTTCAATGCCAGAGGTTCCTCCTGTGCTTTTTGACAAAAGAAATTTAACAGCTCTGGGACATGGAAAAAGTTGCATTGGTTAAGCAAGAGAAGGAACCAGTACGCACCTGACAGTACTGGAAATGCTTCTCATGCAACAAAAACTTCCCCCTTGGCAGAGTGTGCTGCAAACCACAAGGGCTGGTTTGTGTTGGTTTTGCATATTCCTGAAATGGGCCCACAGTGGGAAGCCACAGCTCCTTGCTGCAATCCATCTGCAGGGCAGGTTTCCCCACGGAATTGTTTGTGAAGCAGCAGTTAATCCTGCTGCAAAAAAAGAAAGGGACCCAAATAACGTTATGCAGAGGGATTTAAGGATAGTTTTGCTGGAGGCTTTAGCAAACTTGGGAAAACAAACATGGGAGAAAGGTGGCTTATCTGCTTTGGAACTGCTGCAGTAAACATTCTTCCTTTTGCGTGGTAGGCAGGAACTTTCTGTTGCAGAATTCCCTTCCTGTTTTTTGTTATTATTGAATTAAGAGATTGTTCAATCCTGTTGTTTAATCAAGTAATGCAGTTGAGGGAAGAAGTGGTGGTCAAATAGATTGTGGCTTTTGAAAGCCTCTCGGAGCGGTTTCTTCGCTTTCAAATGTACCAGCGTTCTCAACTGCCTCCGAAAATCCCCCAATTGAGTTTTCATAGTAAAGGTTTGATTTTGTAGTTGAAGGTGGGTGATGCAGATTGGGAAACCGATTACCCCCCCCTTTTCCCTCTTCCTACGATTATTTAAACTGCTTCTGGTGTGCGTAAATTGGTCTTTTCTCCCCTCCCTCCCTCTGCCTGCAAAGCAAAATCCTTTCCAGTAGAAATAAATGCTTGGAAGATGAATTGGACTCCCTGTGTACTCTGTTGGGTGTCAGTGTTAGAGGCCTGGAAAAAAAATGGCAGGCAGTTGAGCCAATTGTCTTGGGAGCCAAGAGACCAACCCCAGATGGCATGAAACTGAATGGAATGGGAACCCAACAGATCATGGAATTGCAGAGTTGTTAGGGACACAGAGGGTCATCTTCTAGTCCAGGGGTCAGCAACCTTTTTCAGCCGTGGGCCAGTACACCGTCCCTCCGACCTTGTGGGGGGCCGGACTATATTTTGGAAAATAAATAATGAACGAATTCCTATGCCCCACAAATAACCCAGAGATGCATTTTAAATAAAAGGACACATTCTACTCAAGTAAAAACACGCTGATTCCCAGACCGTCCATGGGCCGGATTGAGAAGGCAACTGGGCCACATCCAGCCACCAGGCCTTAGGTTGCCTACCCCTGTTCTAGTCCTTTCCCCAATGAGATGCAGAGCAGAGAAGTGGCAGGAATGCTTAACCCTCTCTTCACCACTACCACTTTACTGCTGCCCCACTCCCAACCTATGAGCAGTGCTTTTGGAAACCACAAGAACTGAGAACGCACACCGACTCCTCAAGCAAAGTCAATCCTCTGTCATCCTCAGCAAAACAGAGGGGATTCATTGCCCTGAACCCCTGGCCTACCTGGTAGGAAGTCAGTATTGCCAAGTCCACAGGTCAGGAAACACAGTTCAGGGTCAATCTAAGAATGTAGCCAAGTCCAAAGTCCAGCAGTCAGGATACAGGCCAGAGTCAAACCCAAAGGACAGTCCCATAGAGGTCCAGGAGCATCCAAGGTCCCTCAGTGTGGACAGTTGAACAGACACAGCACCTCATCTCTGCTTCTCTTTTGTACTTTGCATGCTCATTGCATGCTCATCTAGGATTGATGAGGCAGGTGACCCTCACCTGTCCTGCCCTGGAGTCTACTCCAGCTGAGGAATCGCACCCCTCCTTCCAGAACTAGTGAGCCTCACCTGGGCTATGGGCACTTGTCTGTCTCAGCCTCCTAGAGTGTTCCTTCCGCTGCTCCCTACACCTCAGAGGCCACCGTGTTCATAGAGACAGATGCCCCTCTGGTTCTGGTGATGGGTCCTGCTATTCTAGTTCCTGTGCACTGACCTCCATCCCCTCAGCAACTAAAGCCAAAAATAAAAATAAAAGTAGCAGGGAATGTCTAGAATTAAACATATAGGTACAAACTTCAATACCAAAATCAAACATACTAAATTACTATCACAAGGTTCCAAGTAATATCATAAAAAGACTCAATTTCTCAATAGAGACTTTTATTGTTGTTTGCCCTCTCTGGTTCTCTCCAGATATGTAAACTTAACCATGCTGTGTCCCAGTTTTTACTTACCCATTTGCTCCTGGATTGTGTTCTCATTCACACACACACCCCAACTGACAAATCATTACTATTCTGGCAGCAGTTAAGAGCTGTTGCATCCATTCCCTATCCTATTGGTACAGTTTCGTTAACATATCCATGCAGTAAATGGAAAGGATCCCTGGGCAAAGTGTGGCCAGTTAATACCTCAGTGTCCATTGCTATATATTCCAATAATTTTCTAAATTTAGAACATGTCCAGAATATGTGCCATATTGGAGTGTTTGCAGCTTTCATTTTATTATTTTTCTCTGTCTTCCTTATGCGACTTGCTGCTGCAGACCCAAACTTAATACAGTTCAGGAAATCTGCTCTAAGGAAGGACTTGCATCTTGTAAACGCATGCAAAGCAGCCTCAGAGAAAAGTGAGGAATGGAAACTGGAAGCACCATGTGGCTATTTACTGGGCAGGATCTCCCTTCCTCTTAGCTGCAGCGTCTTATCATCCCTTTTCCTCTTTCTAAATAACTTGCAACAAGTGACTCTGCTCCGAGAAGTCTGGCATCAACAGCATCTGTTTTCCTTGGCAAACCTTCACCATCCTTAGACCTGCAGAGCGGGGAGATCAGTTGCCTAGCAAGGGACTGTTAGATTGGGTGGTTTTTCAAGGTACTTTGTAAAATTACCGTATTTTTTGCACCATAACACTCACTTTTTTCCTCCTAGAAAGTAAGGGGAAATGTCTGTGCGTGTTATGGAGGAAATGCCTACGGGTGGCATGCCTACGGATTTTCCTCCTCTAAAAACTACGTGCGTGTTATGGTCGGGTGCGTGTTATAGAGCGAAAAATACGGTAGTTTTTGAAAACAGGTTCAAAATCTCCAAGGCTGCTTCCACACTATAACCTAGAGCTGAGTTCAAAATTTTTTGAAAATTTTTTAGGTGAAGAAAAGCCTTTGTTTTGCTTAAAAAAGAAATGAAAGCAAAATAATTACTATTCCACTACTTATTTTATAAATCTTTTATAGGCCACCTATATCTGGGCAGCAGCATTTTGAGCCAGTGGAAGTTTCCAAACTGTCTTCAAAGGTTCCATGCAGATGAATTACAGTAGTCAAACCTAGATTTGACTAAGTGCATGGATAATCTCTCTGAATCATGGATTATCTGGATGACGGATTAGCTCTCTAGTTAGAGTCACAGCTGGTGGACCAACCTTGGCTAGTTGGTTGGCACTCCTACCCACAGACACAACCTGCACTTCCAAAGAAGGGCCCCTTCCTCTGGCAGATCGAATGGACGAGACCAGGAGTGGGTCCCACAGTCCAGAAGGTGGTTCCTGCACATGCCATAGAGGGAAGTGAGGGGCAGATGGGGTTCGTCAACCTGGGAAGGTAGCCCATCTAGGAGAAGGAAAACACTGATCCTAAATGGGAGAAGAAAAGGCTAAGGAATAAACCCTACCCAAATCTGGAGGGGAGCCCCTAAGACAGTTGGATGGTATCTCATACGCCTCTTTCTGGCAACTCCTGCAGCCAAACTGGCGCCAAACGTATTGCTCTGCTTTCATTTGGACTACATCAGCAAGGCCGAGAGTGGGGTCTTGTTTGGGCAAAGCAGGACCTCCATACACACTGCCCAGGCTTGCGCCCCAGAAAGGTCACTTGTCTGCTGCTAACACAGCTGTTTGACTTCACCCCCAGAGGCTCACTCTGTTGCTTCTCGAGACAACAACAGGAAGCAATAAAAGCAGTTGGCGCCTGCAAACAAGAAACTTTTAATTAAAGGTACAAGAATGCTAATAAGTTTTGATAGCTCTTTGTAGTTTTTCACTGGATGGGTTGGTATGGCAATATATTTTACTGCAGAAAACTGCTGTGGATTTCGTTACAGTGCACTGAAACAATCCGGCAACCCATAAAAATGTGTGAAGGCAAGATGGCAATTCCAAGAAAAAGATGAGCCTAGAAGCAACCCAAGGCTAGCAAAATTGTGCCATTTGGAGTGGGGAGAGGGATAGGGTCCTCCCATCCCGTATCAGCTAAATATGATTATTTTGCAGGAACACCAGGGTGAACAGCCGGGTAAAACTTTCCCTGGGGAAGCCATCAACAATATGCTGTGTCCACAAACTATTTGGAGAAGTCAGCATTGCAACATCAGTCTTCATCACGATCTCACATTAATAGACTGCTCTCTGTCTCTTAAACTGACGCATGGTCATAAAAATAGCAGGAGGAATCAGTTGCCTTTGCGGGGGATTCGTTTTTGAGACTATCCGGAAGTCATGGCTGTTACGAGAGGACGAGCTGGGAAGCTAATTTTAGCCATCCTTTCTGTGGGCTAACATGTAATGTAACAGTAGGAAACCCAAGAGCTGTTGTCAGAAGTTAACCCTCACTGCCCCACCCTCGGAAAGGGAAGCAGACTGACAGTGCAAGGATCAATCTGCAGGGGGGAAGCTCATCATCTGATGTCCACAAGCAATACAGAGACATATGAAGCTGCCTTAGGGTCTATCTAACTCAGTATTATCCATGCTGTCTTTCCGTGGCTCCCTAGGGTTTCAGGCAGGGGTCATGGGCCTTCCATATAGAATCGGCTTAGGCAGAGTCCATCCACTGAGCCCCTGATTGCGACCTGCTCCAATTAGGAGCAGGTGGAGGTTTATCCGCAGTTCAGCTACCTGGGTTTCTCTTAATCAGATAGGAACCTGCAGTGGCGTAGCGTGGGTTGTCAGCACCCGGGGCAAGGCAAGTAATTTGCACCCCCTAACCCATGGATTTGCGCCCCCTAACCCGTGGATTTGCGCCCCCTAACCCTAACCCCCAGATGTTGCGCCCGGTGCGGCCGGCCCCCCCTGCACCCCCCATGCTACGCCACTGGGAACCTGCCTAGAACTGCCTGCATATGAAGCATCATTTATTCCACCACTGAAGTTCAGCCCCGCCTCCCCATCCACTGACCAGCCTTTATGGGAAACGGTCCACAGTCAAAATATGAGTTGATACCACTGTGGGCCATGGGCACTTGTGGCCACTCTTCTCACCACCTGCAAGTAGAGTGGCCAGGTGTTAAAGACCTTGGGCTCCTGCGCCTTTAAGGAGTTCCACAGAAGAGATCTCAGCAGGTGTTCCTCCAGCAGGGCCTTGGGCAAGGAGTCATATTTCATCCTCCACTCTGCACTCCTGGCACCCCTTCTGAGGGCAAGGCTCCTGATCCAGGCTGGCTGGAACCCTGACCAAGACCCAACTCCTCCGTGGGGCCATGACAAGTTCTGTCGCAGGAACCATGTGTCCACTGAAATGCTGCAAAGGCACACGTTGGCTCCATCAAAGCCAACATACTGCAAAACGCACAGACACACACAGTTAGGTCTGCTTCCTGGGCCAAATCTTACCTTAAAACAGTCTTTGCCAACCTAGCACCTACTTAGACTACCTGGCAGATGGGAGTTGTAGCCCAAAACATCTGCCTCAAACCATCTGAGCTACACCTTCCTATCGCACCCCCATTTATCTCTCAAGATTCGACGCCTGGCTTCTCAGCCCAAGAAAGCAGGTCAAAAACGGCTCCTCAAACGCTACAGTTCCACGCACACAGTTGCACACATTTTGCCCAACATGCACAGTCCGTCTTTTTTTCCCTCTTCATTTCCTTGGTTTACCCAGCACAAAACACGCTCTTAACTGGGTGGGGGACCCTGCTCCTCTGAGGCATCAGTGTTGCTGCCTCCATTGATGCGCAAAGAAAGTGCTCTCCCTGGTCTGCCGTTGTTCTGGAAGTGACTTTGCCTTCCTCTCGTAAGTGCTGTGCTGGTTTCATTCAGCTATATTTGAACTCGGCCATCGATCGGTTCAGTTCCCTGGGCCCGGCGGATGCATCCATTTGTGGCTATGGGAACCCATTTGAAACCATGAACTGACTGTGCAGGGAGGGACAGACACCTTGTTTGCACAGCCAGTTTATTTTAATCACTGCACACAGACACACACAGTCAGTGGGGAAAGGGAGCCTCTTTTATGAAAGCAGCGTTGGGTGAATGAGCATCGCACCCACCCGTCTTTGCCTGAAGCAGCTGCCGGCTTCTTGCTTTCCATGACTTAAGTATTTCCCGGCAGTGAAGGATGTTTGTGTAGCTCAAAACATGCGCTGTGTTTCAGACTGGAATTTTAAAATCCCGGGGCCAGCGTTGGGGATTAGCCTGCTAACTGAAACAAGCAAAACCAGGAATTGGGATTTATCCTGGGGACAGCAAGCATGAGATGATACTCGCAACCACCCTAAGCTAAAAGAGTGGCAGGTCCAAGGTGGCCGCGCAGGGGTGTAAGGGTCCATCTCTGCCTAAAAAATGGTTAAACACAGGGTTTCCATGCAAATGGTTTGTACCCAAATAAGCCTGGGAATGTCCCCTGCTGGATATTATTGGAGATTCCCCAAATCCTCGCCGTCCCCAAATCTGCTTTGGTGGGTCGAGGGAAGCCCAAAACAGATTGGGGTGAGGCGAGAGAAGGGCGGAGTGTGTTGTTGCTCAAGAAATCATAGACTTGTAGAGTTGGAAGGGACTCCCATGGGTCATCTAGTCTGACCCTAGCAAACCAGGAATCAAACGATCCCTGGCAGGTGGCCATCCAACATCTGTTTAAAAACCTCCAATGAAAGAAGGAGGTAGAAATATTTGCGCTGGCAGAACATTCTCCTCAATGCTATGTGGAATACAACCCTTAAAAAAAATAAAAACCACCCACCCACACAGGCACATCTGCACTATTGATAACTTCACATCCTCTCATACTGACAGGCTGCCAAGAAAGTGCCATTTGAGTCAGTTGCCCATCGTACATTACAAGCCTCTCTGGGCCACGCACAGAAAGCGGGTCTCCCTCTGAGTCCTTCTTGCCTTGAGCTCAGAGTTGTGCACCTCGCCATTTTTCTTTCCCTCCCTTTCCATCCATGACAAAGAGCATGCAAAATCTAATCATTTATTTGCACCGAAGAGACGCAGAGATGCCTCTGGCCTGTTCATGCAGGGCAGGGACTCCTCAGAGGAAGGACCAACGTCCTG
The DNA here is from genome assembly GCF_027172205.1 of Podarcis raffonei. Classification (NCBI taxonomy): domain Eukaryota; kingdom Metazoa; phylum Chordata; class Lepidosauria; order Squamata; family Lacertidae; genus Podarcis; species Podarcis raffonei. The sequence goes on along the minus strand of NC_070616.1, from coordinate 12,177,704 downwards.
TTCTGTGGCTCTGTTGCCGTGGGCTGGAAAGCTCAGGAGCAAGGGTGAACGGCAGGCATAGGCAAACTCGGCCCTCCAGATGTTTTGGGACTACAACTCCTATCATCCCTAGCTAACAGGACCAGTGGTCAGGGATGATGGGAGTTGTAGTCCCAAAAAGTTGTAGTCCCAATCTGGAGGGCCAAGTTTGTCTATGCCTGGTCAACGGGGACAAGAGAGGTTAAGATGCTGCTTCTCTCCATGCTCATTTTGGCGGCATTTTGGCATTACCCCTAATCCCTCTTCCTGGTTTTCATAGAATCCTAGAGTTGTAGAGTTGGAAGGGACCCCGACTGTCATCTAGCCCAACTCTCTGCAATGCCGGAATCTCAGCTAAAGCATCCCTGACAGATGGCCATCCTACTTCTGCTGAAAAACCTCCAGTGAAAAAGAGAGGCCACCACCTTCTGAGGGAGTCCAGAAGCTTGGAGAGAATTAATTTTGCTGAATGTATTTGGGGGGGAAGCAGTAATCTCCAGAGAGTGCCTCAAAGCGGGGGGGGGGGGTGTCCTCCTGCGTGTCAGCATTTCCCAATTTGATTATTGTTCATTTGTAATTAGTATTGACAAATTATGTGGCAGGGAGCAGGGAGGAGAAAGATGTGTTTTTCCAGTCTACTCCCTGCTGCCACCAGCTCACCCTTCTTATCAGGTGGCTCCAGACTCAGCTGGAAATCTTCCAGCATTAGCAAGAATAATACATTAGTGACACTTGTTTTTTTATACCAAGAATCAATTAACAAATTATGGGCTTTCTATATAGAAGGAATTCCATGCAGGAGCTAACATGATTCCCCTGTCCAGAGTGATGTATATTATGCACTACTGGAGGAAGTGGAGGCTCTGACAGTGCCTGATAAATGTGTTAGATTCATATATTGTCGAGTGGGAAGGGTTCCAAGGGTCATCTAGTCTAACCCCCGCAATGCAGGATTGTTCAGAGTCTTTACAAGAGGGCTGTGCACCAGATCTGGGAGTCTGTGTGGTGCAGTGGTTAGAGTGTCAAACTAGGACCTGGGAGAGACCAGAGTTCAAATCCCCAATCAGCCATGAAGCTCACTGGGTGATCCTTGGTAGTTAATTGCCTCTCAACCTAATCTGCCTCACAGGGTTGTTGTGGGGCTTGAACAAGGAGCAGGAAAACCTTGCAAACCACCTTGAGCTGTTTGGAGAAAAAGGTGGGATATAAATGGGATATCAGACAAACTCCCAGATTTATAACTGAATCAGACCAATTCGGGTGAAACCCAGAATTTATCGTCCAGATCAGGTTGAGGCAGCCCTGTATGTCTATGAGTATGAGTCAACCCTCTAAAACTCCTGAGCTTTTTATAAAATCTTCTCTGGATCTACTGGTGAACTGGAACACATAATTCATTGACCTAAACATTGAAGTGATTACTCTTTCTGGCTGCTAGACTCACTTGCTTCTGGCTAGCCTTTCCCCCGCTGCTCGGCATTTTTCCTTCCCTGGTAAAAGTTGTATCAGTGACTCTATGCACCCCATACAGTGGTATCTCAGGTTACATACGCTTCAAGTTACATACGCTTCAGGTTACACACTCCGCTAACCCAGAAATAGTGCTTCAGGTTAAGAACTTTGCTTCAGTATAAGAACATTAATTGGGCTCCAGCGGCGCAGCGGCAGCAGGAGGCCCCATTAGCTAAAGTGGTGCTTCAGGTTAAGAACAGTTTCAGGTTAAGTACAGACCTCCGGAATGAATTAAGTACTTAAACCGAGGTACCACTGTACTTGGATGATAATAATGGTTTACATTTCAGGCTGAAGTTGCTTTTGTGGAATCATCTTATTAAATACAAACATCCTCTCATTGGTGAGACAGGGGCACTCTGAAGGCTCATGCTATTTATTTATGAGACTCATGATTCCTAACTGTGCCTCCACCTATGAGGCACGATAAGCCAATTGCCTCAGGTAGCAGATCCTCATGCCACCATGCTGTGTGTCAACTCTGTAAACAATGAGTGAACAAAATGTGGCGATTCCAGAGTAAAGGGTTTGTGTGGAAGCAACTCAACACTCCCGTTATTCGTCGCTCATGTGAGGCAGCTTGCAAAGTTTGCTAAATTCCGAGATGTGTGTGCTTATATGACATAATTGTCAGCTCAGTTAGCCTGTTCCAACTTCAGGCATTTTTGCACCTGAAAGTAGAGTTCAAAATGGTACCTAGTTGCTCTGAATAGAATGAGCTATGCAGGCACAGCGGAGAAGAGACAGGGAAATTCCCCTCTGGAATCCGTTTCCTGAAGCAGTTGCTTCACCTCTCAGCTCCCTCTGACTGGCTTCTCCATGAACTGTGAGGCAGGGAAATACGCCTGGAACCGTTCCCTTACCACAAATAGTAGTTGGCCAAGGATTTGGGGCCTACAAGAAGGGTTTAGAGCTACCGTCTTGGAAGGGACCAGTTGGCAGCTCCCTGCCTTAAAAAATGATTCCTTCCCTGTTGGATTCGCCGTTGGACTATGGGCAGACAGCAACAAAAGCTGCCAAAGCCATATGGAAAGACTTGTCTGCGCCTTTGCTGTTTATGGCGTTTCCTGGGAGACGGGCCTCACGGGCTTTTCTTCCGCTCAACACTGAAATATTTACTCCTCCCCAGCAAAAAAAGAAAGAAAGAGAGAAATAAATCTGTTCTCATTAAGGCGGTTAAGAGTAAACGAACCACATAATGTGGAAACTGGAGTCCTTGTAGTTCCCATAAACACACTCCTCAGTGAAACCGTCAACAGGCCGCAGAGAGATGGGGAGGCCTGTGTGGTGCAAAGCAGTTCTTGATGGCTGAGCCCTGCGGCCCCCGAGAGCCAGAGGCAGTGCTGTGATCAGTCCAGAAGAAGCCCCCTGGGGCCAAATCTCTTTTTGCAGAAAGCACTCTCTCTTCCTAAGGCAGCGGTGCCCAAACTTTTTTCAAAGAGGGCCAGATTTGATGAAGTGAACATGTGTGAGGGCAAAATTTTTGAGCTTTTTTTAGGATTTTGCCCCAGGACATATACTGCCACAGGGGCCGGATTAAATCGACCAGCCCCCTAAATGGACTTTGGACATGCCTAGGGTTATTTATCTTCAAATTGGACTTGGTTTGCTGTCCATTAAATCCTAGGCCCATTGGTGGCTTAAAGGTTGTTGTTGTTGTTTAGTCGTTTAGCCGTGTCCGACTCTTCGTGACCCCATGGACCAGAGCATGCCAGGCACTCCTATCTTCCACTGCCTCCCGCGGTTTGGTCAAACTCATGCTGGTAGCTTCGAGAACACTATCCAACCATCTCGTCCTCTGTCGTCCCCTTCTCCTTGTGCCCTCCATCTTTCCCAACATCAGGGTCTTTTCCAGGGAGTCTTCTCTTCTCATGAGGTGGCCAAAGTATTGGAGCCTCAGCTTCATGATCTGTCCTTCCAGTGAGCACTCAGGGCTGATTTCCTTCAGAATGGATAGGTTGGATCTTCTTGCAGTCCATGGGACTCTCAAGAGTCTCCTCCAGCACCATAATTCAAAAGCATCAATTCTTCGGCAATCAGCCTTCTTTATGGTCCAGTTCTCACTTCCATACATCACTATTGGGAAAACCATAGCTTTTACTATAAGGACCTTTGTTGGCAAGGTGATGTCTCTGCTTTTTAAGATGCTGTCTAAGTTTGTCATTGCTTTTCTCCCAAGAAGCAGGCGTCTTTTAATTTTGTGGCTGCTGTCACCATCTGCAGTGATCATGGAGCCCAAGATAGTAAAATCTCTCACTGCCTCCATTTCTTCCCCTTCTTTTTGCCAGGAGGTGATGGGACCAGTGGCTTAAAGGTACCCATGGCCATTAATTTAGGTGGGTCTACTCTTGAGTTTGACTTAGGCCACCAGACATTTAAAACATTCTAATATCACTTTTTTAAAAAAAAAAGTAGGGAGTGTAGTTTGCAAAGCGTGCTGGGGGCTGTTAGGAGACCCCTGTTCCCTTCACAGAGCAACATTCCTAGAGTTTGCTGAGAAAAGGGACCGGTTGTTAAACCACTCTGGGAATTAGCACTGTGAGGCTATGAGGGGGTGGCCTAACATCTTTCAAGTCCAAACTGATATAGAAAAAATAGGGGTGTTGGGCTTTAGCTACCCAACTTTCCAAGGGACTGAGTCCCCTAAGTCCATGATTGGTCAGAGATGAATGGATGGAGGCAGGATGCAGTGGAAAGCAAGGCAGATCTTTATTTTTCTGTGGCAACTGAGTTCCCTCCCCTCCTAGCAAGGAGGCAAGAGAGACCCCGAACCAAGAAGCAACATCTCTTTTAAGGGTTTGCATTATGGCATGGAGAAGGAGGACATCCCCTCTACAAATCATCAGAAATTACATCACACATAATATGGCATTACTGTGGCTCAGGCAGGCCAAGGTGTGATATTCCTGAGGATTTAGCAAGTTTTACATAGTTCCAGACACAGTTTACACAAAACATTAGCATTTGATAAGACAATCGGGATGCCCGCCAGACATCCCTCAATGCAGAGCATCTGGGCAAACAATGACAATTAATACAAAGGAGGTTCATAGATATAGGAGAGGAATCCCTTCAGGAACTTCCCCTGATTGCTATCTGCCTATGTGTTCTCAGGCAAGGAGGATTAAGGAGGCAGAGGAAATATTTAGAGTCTTTAGGAAAGCCAAGCTGGCTTTTGGATTGCTCTCCTTTATTATTTTAGACCTGTGGTTTATTTACTTATGTATGTGTGTTTACCTCGTGCAATTATCTACATTTATTCTATATTTGAGACCTTAGGATTCCTATAACACTTAACAACTATAGCTCCCAGAATCCTTTGGGGAAGCCATGTCTGCTTAAAGTGCTAACAGAGAACTTTAAATGCATGGTGTGAATTTGGCCTTAGTTGGCTACATCCTGTGGCTTGGGCAGTCCTTCTAGTAGAGGAACATCCTCTGAAAAACAGGGCACATGGCCTGTTTGTTTGTTGCATTTATACCCCACCTTTCCTCCAAGGAGCCAAAGGTAGCGTATGTTAAGTTGAGGTGAACATATCAGATGACACAGCGATTCTTCAAACAGCTCTTGTTTATTCACAGGCCAGAACAGAACTGAACTGAAGGGTTCAGCCAGCCTGCTTATATAGAGCTCCAGTACAACGCAACTATAACAACTTTCTGTAACTATCCAATCACTGAACGTCACTTTCCATCCCTTATTTGCATATGTGGACCTGAGTGAAAACTATCTACAGTATCCCCCTGCTGGCCCAGGGTGAGAACTTCAGTACATAACAGCGTACATCATCAGCATCACCATAATTTTGTTATTTATACTCTGCCCATCTGACTGGGTTGCCCTTCTCCTCCCTATAGTCTCCCTCCTCCCCATTTTATACTCACAACAACCCTGTGAGGGAGGCTAGGCTGGGAGTGAGTGATTCGCCCCAGACCACCCAGTGGGCTTCATGGCTGTGTAGGGATTTGAATCCTGGTCCTAGCCAGGGGTCTCAGCATTACTGGCAATGGATGTGCCCACTTCAGCAGGGTGTCGTGTGCTCTCCTCAACTCACGATCACCGTCATCAGGAAATTGCTCTGGCTACTCAACTTTTAAAGAAGGGTTTTACGCACTCCCCGCCCACAAAAAAATTAAAATTATCTAGTGAAATAGAGGTAAGGGGAAGAAGACTACACATCTATAGATTTGTAGAGTGTCGCAGCAGCTAAGGTTTCCCTGCTGGAGGTTGTTACGAATCCTGCCTGCCCCTCTACCCCCCCCCATTCTCTCGCTCAGTCTACGTGGCTCGTTCCCCAGTGCTCCATTAGCACTGCTAGGTGATTCTGCGACGGGTGCTTGCGAGCGACCCTTTTAATTAAGGGAACACATCCAAGTCTGCCCAGAGAACAGCTCTCTACGGGGTTTTACACCTCCTGCTTCGGTGCCACGACAGGGCCGTGTGCGCGAGAGGAGCTGTTTTATTCCTTTTGAATCTGTTTTACTCTTCACAGAATTCCACCCTGGGGATACAATGGAAAGGCAGTGCATGAAAGCGCATGGCAGCCATCAGGAGGCACCTTTTCATATGGTGGAAAGAAGCATAATCACCTGCACTCATGTGGTCCAGCCCTATCATTAGATAGACAGAGGAAACTGCTCTGGCAAGGGAGGTGTGCCGGGGCCTGAAGCAGGCACACACCCCACCTTCCAGCTGTTTCTCCAGGAGGGAGAAAGGTTGTTTTCTGCTGCTCCAGAGAAGCGGACACAGAGCAATGGATCCAAACTACAAGAAAGAAGATTCCACCTAAACATTAGGAAGAACTTCCTGACAGCAAGAGCTGTTCAACAGTGGAATTTGCTGCCAAGGAGTGTGGTGGAGTCTCCTTCTTTGGAGGTCTTTAAGCAGAGGCTTGACAACCATATGTCAGGAGTGCTCTGATGGTGTGTCCTGCTTGGCAGGGGGTTGGACTCGATGGCCCTTGTGGTCTCTTCCAACTCTATGATTCTATGTTGCTCCTGAGTCCCCTGCCCATTTCTCTCTGGTGGTGATCAAAGCTATGTGTGCCACAGTGGGCCCCTAAATTACACTCCTGACCTTGGCTGTCCTGGATGTTGAACTAAGACTCCATTGTCAGCCTCTGGAGGGAGAGGGGCATCTTGTTATTTGCCTCCGGCAGCAAAACAACTAGGGGCGACTGGCCCTGCGCATGTCTGCTGTCAAAGTTGCAGCAATGATGATTTAACTGATAGCAACCATAGTGAGCTCATGTGTCCAAACCTCTCACTGTCCAACCTTGGAACCTTATTATGTTAGACGGCCCAGTCAGATGTGCACGGTACAAAAACATTATTATTATTATTATTATTATTATTATTATTATTATTATTATTAGTGCCTTTGTGTAGGAATGTATAAAGAGCAGAGCTAATAATTGCTGATCTTTGGGTTACCCCCAACTAGAGCTGGGCGATATCTGGTTTTCAACATTTTCCTGCATCATTATTTTTGCACAGCACACACACAAACACACACCGTTATTCGTGATATATTGCCAGATCAAAGATTATGAAACGGATATCAAAATATGGAATTCAAACTGGTTTTTGATGATATATTGCCCAGCCCAACCCCCAACCGTGCTGATCTTGCAAAAAATAACTCCAGGTATATGCACACACATCGCTAAAGAAGCATACTTCTCTGTGTGTTTACAGACTGATTTGGCTGTGAGATAGTACAGTATGGTTCTGCCCAGTACAATGATCCTGCACCTTACATGGTGGTTCGGTTCCAAGGTTTCCACAAAAATTGTGCATACTCAACCCCTTGGAGCCGCCCCACAGCTAGCAGGTGAGGGGGAGACAGACTCCCCTAGAGTTGGTGTGCCAAGAGAGCCCTTGCCTAGCAGGAAATTTAAAAGCTCTTTTTGTAACACAAGTGGACCCAGCACGGAAATAGCTTTCAAGCTCTCTGCCTTGGGTGGAGCAAGGCCTGCTGCATCTGGAAGGCTAAGGATGTTCCCGTGAGATCTGGTGGGAAGTCAGATTGCCTTGTGAGAGCATCCCAGAACCAGCCTGGGCTCCCACCCTCCACATCCAAGCAAAGGGGAGAGCTTAAAAGCTAGTTTTGCCCTGGGTCTTGGGCTACCTGCTGCATAAAGAGCTTTTAAGCTCACAGCCTTGTTTGCCAAGCAAGGCCCTCTCAGGCATGCCAGCTCTGGAAGCCTAGGGATGTTCACACAAGATGTTGCGGGAATAGAGTAAGCTCTCGCAAGAGCATCCCTGAGCTGTCACTCTGAGCTGGCCTTGTCCCGCCCCAGGAAGGCAGAGAGCTTAAAAGCTTGGGGTTTTCCCCTTCGAAAAGAGCATTTAAGTTCTCCGTCTCACTTGCGATTTGACTTGGCTGAAATCGTACAAGTCAAATGCATAGAAGATGTGGGATTACTCTTATTATCACACAACTGATGAGGCGGGTTGCTAGAAAGGGATGCTTAAAAATGCTGAGATTCAAAAATTGCAATAGAAGAGGGAATGCATTTGTGCTTCCAAATCATATACAGTAGCATTGGGAAATAATACATTTTGTGAACAAAACAACCGCAAGATCATCCTAGTTCTTTCAGCTGACTCCTGTTGTTATGGGAACCGCTTGCTGAGAGCGGCAGACCTTGTGTTATGCTTATTTATCCATGCGCCTCACTTTAGAGACAGCAACCAAACATCTACAAGAAAAGCACCGTACCTCTCAGTTGAAGCCAAAAGCATTCCACACCATTAAGGTCTGAAATGGAGGGTGGCCGACATGAAATCTGCCCAGAAGCCCAGTATCCATGTGGTCTGCAACACATTGGTGCATATTTGTCTGTGACAATGGTGTAGTGTGAGAAACCTGTTCATAAACACCAAGCCACACAGAGCTTTAAAGCAAAATACAATGAAAATTCTACATTTTAAAGCAGCACAACTGACAGCGAGACAAAACATCCCCTAAAACACAACTAAAAATGTGTTCTATACTCAGTTGTGTAAGTGACACTCACAACCGCCAAACATGTAAATGCTGCAAAACAATGCTCTAGCCATCTGAGTTTTACTCAGAGTAGACCTACTGAAAATAATGCTTAGTCCTGTCCATTAATTTCAATAGGTATACCCTGAGTAGGAATAACGTTGGTGATAACCCCAATATATTCAGACTTCACTCTCCCAGCACTCCCATAATTCAGTCTCACCTGCTCAATCAACAGTCCACACATGATACTGGAAATGTATTAAATTTAGTCATTTTGCTATACCTGATTGCAACTGAATTTTTAAATTATTGTAATATTCTGTAAAATGTTTTCTCTCTAGCTGTTACCCAGCTTCTTTACTTATAGTCTCTTAAAACAATGATAGATGATAGATAGATGATAGATAGATAGAGATAAAAAGATAGATGATTGATAGATGATAGATAGATAGATAGATAGATAGATAGATAGATAGATGATAGATAGATAGAAAGAAAACAATTCATAAACAAGACCCAGACAAACCTGGATAGATACTGACAAAAGGAGTGTTTACATGTTACTATTTGAATGGATGTCCAATCTGCATACGTACCTCCATACACAAATAGTTGATCTGTACACTTGTACAGTTATTCATATGTAACATTCAACGAGTGTACATTCTGTGTGCGCAACAGGTGAGCTGTTCACACTCTTCATACCCTTTCACACAAACAATTTGAATCAGAGAATAATAGAATCGTAGAGCTGAAATGAACCCCCCAGGGTCATCCAGTCCAACCCCCTGCAATACGGTAATCTATTGCCCAACATGGGGCTTGTACCTATGTAGATACAGCTTATGCCTCTGTTTAGTGTGTAATGTTTGAACCAGTCTACACGAAGCAAGCAATTACAGTGGTACCTTGGTTCTCAAACTTAATCCATTCTGAAAGTCCGTTCCAAAACCAAAACGTTCCAAAACCAAGGCATGCTTTCCCACAGAAAGTGATGCAAAATGGATTAATCTGTTCTAGACTTTTAAAAACCCCTAAAATAGCAATTTAACATGAATTTTACTATCTAGCAAGGCCATTGATCCATAACATGAAAGCAATAAACAATGTACTGCAGTCACACAATCAATCAATCAGTTGCTGAACTGGGTTCCACACAGTCACAAAAACAAAAAACAAAAGAGCCACATAAACGCAAAATAAAGAGCAGAAACACAGACCTCAGCGTAACACTCCAAATGGAAGCGTGGCATTCAAATCAGAAGCGTAACACTCAAAATGGAGCACGTTTGGCTTCCAAAAACAGTTTGCAAACCGAAACACTTACTTCCAGGTTTGCAGTGTTTGGGTTCCAAGTTTTTTGAGTACCAAGGCGTTTGAGAACCAAGGTACCACTGTATGCACAAGTGCACACACCCAGATCAAATATTCATACAAAGCATTCCCACCTTTACCTCTCACTTGCGTGGGTGTTACAGAACCATAGCTGTCAACCTTCCCTTTTTTTTGCAGGAAATTCCCTTATTCCAGCACCGTTTCCCTCTGCTTCCCGCTGCTATCCCGGATTGTTAGATATCCCGTAGACTGTCCCCGGGACAAGTGAGGCTGCTGATCCCTTATTTTCGAGGCTGCTGATCCCTTATATTCAAATCTGAAAATTGACAGCTATGTACAGAACTTGCCCCCCCAAAGCAGGCTCTCATCTTAGGGATAGAATCATAGAATCATAGAATCATAGAGTTGGAAGAGACCACAAGGGCCATCGAGTCCAACCCCCTGCCAAGCAGGACACACCATCAGAGCACTCCTGACATATGGTTGTCAAGCCTCTGCTTAAAGACCTCCAAAGTAGGAGACTCCACCACACTCCTTGGCAGCAAATTCCAATGTCGAACAGCTCTTACTGTCAGGAAGTTCTTCGTAATGTTTAGGTGGAATCTTCTTTCCTGCAGTTTGGATCCATTGCTCCGTGTCCGCTTCTCTGGAGCAGCAGAAAACAACCTTTCTCCCTCCTCTATGTGACATCCTTTTATATATTTGAACATGGCTATCATATCACCCCTTAACCTCCTTTTCTCCAGGCTAAACATGCCCAGCTCCCTTAGCCGTTCCTCATAAGGCATCGTTTCCAGGCCTTTGACCATTTTGGTTGCCCTCCTCTGGACACGTTCCAGTTTGTCAGTGTCCTTCTTGAACTGTGGCACCCAGAACTGGACACAATACTCCAGGTGAGGTCTGACCAGAGCAGAATACAGTGGCACTATTACTTCCCTTGATCTAGATGCTATACTCCTATTGATGCAGCCCAGAATTGCATTGGATGATACCACTTTTTCCAACTATTCGTCAAGCAAATAACACTTTGGCTAGGTCCCTCTTAAAAGAAAACTACAGTAAAAAAAAAAATACCACCCGCTTCCCCTGGTCTTACCTGAGAGGACTGTGTTGCGCGAAAGAGAATTACAGCTTATCGAGAATATCAGTTCCATCACCGGTCTGGCCTGAATCAAGATAACAGATTTTTATCCTGCTGTGGAAGATAATGAGTTACAGCAGTGTCAACAATGGTCTGTATATGTTTTGCATCCATTTAAGTTTTAGTGAAGTTATATGCATTTTTATTTGTTCTTTGCATTCCACTTCCCTCCAGTTTCACTGTTCACAGTGTTGTGGTTGCATGTATGTCTGCCCAATGAAGATAATTCTCCACGCATCTGATGAAGTGGACTCTGGTCCGGGGCTACTGGAAGTCGTGGTCCACAGATGGGTGCTGGTCTGCAAGGCATCAGCTGTCAGTCCATGACAATCTCACACACACAGCCCAGGTTTAGTAGGACCCTTCAGAGGCCAGCCATAGTATCAGTTCCTGGCACATATTGAGGGGTATTCTGCCAACCCACCACATCACATAGTTTGAAAAGCACTGTTCTGGTCCACAAAAATTATTACGCCATCGATAAATCTTGAAGGTGCCACTAAACTCTTTGTTGGCTTTTGATGCAACCAGCATGATTTTTGTTTGTTTAAAAGCCAAATGCAACTTCTTTTCTCTTGCATTTAATATTGAAAGGCTGTTAAAAATAATAAAACGCCGGTCTAAGAATGCAAGGAGACATGGCTGACAGAGCCGCAAGCTTGAAAAGGAAGGGCATTATATTTACATGAAACATTCCTGTTTATATGGAGGTGAACTGTACACACTGATGCCACATTTTCATAAGCTTCTCCCATCGAAGTGAAAATAACAGTCATTATGTGAGAGAAAGGGCCTAGGAATTGACTGAGAGAGAATAACTACTATTCCCATAATTCATTGGGGGAAGCCATGACAATTAACCTTGCACAAAACTAATAAGACATTTGCAGTAGATGTGCAGTTTTCCTGCACAGCAGTCCTACAAGGTTGTTGTTTAGTCGTTTAGTCGTGTCCGACTCTTTGTGATCCCATGGACTAGAGCATTCCAGGCACTCCTGTCTTCCACTGCGTCCCGCAGTTTGGTCAAACTCATGCTGGTAGCTTTGAGAACACTGTCCAACCATCTCATCCTCTGTCGCCCCTTCTACTTGTGCCCTCCATCTTTCCCAACATCAGGGTCTTTTCCAGGGAGTCTTCTCTTCTCATGAGGTGGCCAAAGTATTGGAGCCTCAGCTTCAGGATCTGTCCTTCCAGTGAGCACTCAGGGCTGATTTCCTTCAGAATGGAGAGGTTTGATCTTCTTGCAGTCCATGGGACTCTCAAGAGTCTCCTCCAGCACCAAAATTCAAAAGCACCAATTCTTCAGCGATCAGCCTTCTTTATGGTCCAGCTCTCACTAGGAATTGACTGAGAGAGAATAACTACTATTCCCATAATTCATTGGGGGAAGCCATGACAATTAGCCTTGCACAAAACTAATAAGACATTTGCGGTAGATGTGTAGTTTTCCTGCACAACAGTCCTACAAGGTAGGTTTTTAAATTTGTTCTCACAGGAGGCTGTGATGGCCACAACTTGGATGGCTTTAACAAAGGATTGGAAAAGAAGGCTGTCAATAGTCTACTAGCCACAATGGCTATACTCTGCCTCCACAGCCAGTCACAATTCATGGTTGGTTTAATCAGTGCTTTTTTCCTTAAAAAATGTTGAGGGGTACTTTCATTTTGACTGAAGAAAATTATAGTTCAAATTGGGAAAAATAAATACAGTAAATGGACAAAAGTACAAAGATTCACAAAATGTTTTGGGGTTATGTGTCCCCCCCCTCCGTCCCCCCCAGAAAAAAAAGCACTGGGCTTACTTACAAACTTTCCAAATGTCAGGTTCATGTGCTTTTTCATACAGCATTCAGAAAAAGTTGCACGGGCAGTAAAAGTTTGTTTAGTTCCAAAGTGGTGAAAGTTCCTAACTTATTGGTATAGGAACTCAAGAGCACCTTGTAAGAGCCATGTGTTCTGAACTTGGAGCAACCAGCTCAGACCTCCTCACATGCTGAGCTTCTCATGTAGAGAGGGAGAACAAAGCTTGATTGCCTCCTCCCTCCCAAGGAAAGCTTAACCTAGCAAGACAGCTTACTCTATGGTTGTAACCCCTTCATGCATTAATTAGACTTAAGCATGTTGGTTATATTAGGCTGGTTATCCCCAACTAATACCTCCAATCAAAAGTCAGTGGCGGGCCCATCAAAGTCCTGCTAAATTAAACGCTTTCCAACTTTGACAACAGCGATGTACAGGGATGGTCAGGTGATGATGCTTATCTCAAAGGAATGAAAGGCTCCACCAGCTAATTATGGCATTTGAAGATGCTGTTCAAAACACAAGAGCCAGCCAAGTTGTATTCTTTTTTCCTCCTGATCGGTTGACGAGTCTCCCTTATTTCAGAAGCTCTTTTCAGAGAGCCCACATTTTGAAATAATTATCCCAACGATGCGCTCCAGAATTTATGGGGAAAGGGGGCAAGGGCACTGAATTGTTTATGTTGCGAATGGAAATGGAGATTACACAACACGCCCTCCTCTTTCTCGTGCAATTCTGTGGCTTTCCTTGAGCCTGTGGGCAAGTCCGGTGGTTTGGAAGCAGCCCGGAACCCCGGAACGCTGACAGCAGCTAATTTCCCCCAGTCTGGTAATGTACCAGGCTCTGACTGTAGATGTTTTGCCATCAATTGTTAATCATTGAGTCAGCTGCTTTCATTTGTAATAAACAAAACTGCAACTGCCCTCTTCAGTTTCGCCCAGATTAATGACAACCTTTCATAACTATATGCAGGGCCTAGTTATAAGGACCTGATTTTGTGGTCTTTGCTGAATGACTGTCCCTCGGGGGGGGGCTTTTAGGAATTCCTTGTTACAAATGAGTAGCTAGTGTTTGTAATTATTCAGAATTTGGTTCCTTCTCTAGAAAACCCCTATAGTCAGAGTGCGGAACATCCAGCTTTCCTAAGGTTGCTAGACTACAACTCCCATCATCCCTGGCCATTGGCCTTGCTGGCTGGAGCTGATAGGCTACAAAGTACATCCAGAGGCCCTTGGTTTCCATTTTTTGCGCAAGGGCATGATGATGGAGTCAAGCTAAGGAGCTGACAGCAGTGCCACTCCCTGGGTTGGAAGTTGTTGGTAAGGAGGCAGCGGGGGAAGAGGGTGGAGGCACCCTGAGTCTGGTGGGCCAGCTCTCCATTCTCCCTAATGGACCAACCTTCTCTGACAAGTGACAACAAAATGTTGCAGCGTCCCCCAGTTCAGGGTTCCAGCCATGCCATTCCTCCTCTTCCTCCCTGATTTTGCAGTTACAATTTCCCAATAGTCAGCCAACATGTTCTTCTCAGCCCTCGTCGGGCTGTTTTTTGGAGGGGATCCTTGCCCCCAATGTTTTTTGTCACTAGGTACCGTATTTTTCGCTCTATAAGATGCACCAGACCACAAGACGCACCTAGTTTTTGGAGGAGGAAAACAAGAAAAAAAATATTTTGAATCTCAGAAGCCAGAACAGCAAGAGGGATCGCTGCGCAGTGAAAGCAGCAATCCCTCTTGCTGTTCTGGCTTCTGTGATAGCTGCGCAGCCTGCATTCACTCCATAAGACGCACACACATTTCCCCTTACTTAGAAGGGAAAAAGTGAGTCTTATAGAGCAAAAAATACAGTATTTGGGGGGGGTATGGTTTCAGCTACTAATGCGGTCACTATGAGCATATATCAAACTGGAAAACATTTTCATCAAGCTGAAAAAGGTTCTCTTAAGGAAGCAGATTTTTTATTTTTGTTTTAGGAAATGTAAGTGCTTATAGAAACTGTAGATAGCGGGTGCTTAAATAGAAGAGGTTCCCCCTCTTCTTTCAACGGAGGGAACGTCTCTTTGAGATTATGCTTGGCGAAGCATATGTGTTTCTAACTATAAAGGAATTATATTATTCTTTTTAGAACTATCACTCTCTCTAATATCGAGTCCAGGTGGTGTGTGACCACAGAAAATCAGCCACTGGGAAGGAACAAGAGGGGCATATCAACGTGCTCAGAGATACACTCTCAGAGTGTGAGAGTCAGTGTGGTGTAGTGGTTAGAGTGTTGGCCTAGGACTTGGGAGACCAGGGTTCAAATCCCCACTTGGCCACAAAGCTCACTGAGTGACCTTGGGCCAATCACTGTCTCTCAGCCTAACCTACCTCACAGAGCTGTTGTGAGGGTTAAAGGAGAGAGACATGTACACCACCTTGGAGAAAAAAGTGGGATATAAGTGAGCAATAAAAACAAATAAAATAATATTATAACTAAGAGTTGCAGAAATGCAAAAAAAACCCCACTCTGTCCTGTAGGGGTGTGCCAACTTAAATAAAATATTGTGGGGGGGGGGAGTAAGCCCCGCTCTGCATAACTGATCACACAATGCGGTGCAAACACACTATTTGAATGGAAATGCCCCTCAATTTTGGGGTGCCCCGCCCCTCAATTGTTTTATTGGGGAGGGGCAAAGGGACCTCGGCCCCCAGGAGTTGGCTCCTATTCTGTCCCTCCTCAAAAAAAAAGCCCATTGAATAAAGACTGAGCATGCTCAGTAGGCACAGAAAGTTGAGTGGTAGTTGAAAAAGAAAAACAGAAAACCAGGTGATGGATGGATGAATGGATAGAATCCTGAACAGGAGCACTCCTATTAGGAAGGAGGATATGCTGCAACATTTTATTACGGGTCCCCTGTGTTGTTTCCCCCAAATGCACTTGTAATCGATGAATTAACTAAAATTCATAGGAGCAATCAGCTGAGATTTCTTTAACAGGGTGGCATCAATTAATGTTATCCCCAAGTTTGATTTTGCTTGCCTTGAAGGGCACCTCTGAGCACTTATTTTGGACCAAGCATCACCTGCCTTTACTTTGCTGCCTGGCCATTGATCACATCTTCCCCTCCTCACCCGCTCAGCCACCCACACACCAAAGTTCATTTCCCATTCATATACATTTTTAAAGAAAAGAGCTGAACGGATCAATAGGCTCTTAGCTTGAGATTTCATTAAGGGTTTCTCTGCAACTCAGGCATTGATCGCCTGCCCAAGCAATGCCAGAGGCAGCTTTGCTGTGGAAAGGAGCACAGAGTTCCTATAAATGCAGGAAGTGAATACTTTTAAATCTGTTGTTTGCTTGCTGTCTGGACAGGTGGGTATAGATCCGCTGGTCTATGGGTTCTTGCACAAGGGGCAGAGCAGCAGTGATGTGGAAGAGATTTGATTCATTTCGCATTTAAAGTTGAACGTACCTATTTCACACTATCTGAAACAACCCAATAATCTACACACAGCCATCCTTCAACAGTCACCATTCTCAAGTTATGTAGTTCAATAAAGGTTCTTGCTGTTACCACTGTGTCAACTTGCCTCGTAGGAACCCACCTACACTTCACTGGCGACGAAGGTCGGATGGTAGGCTAGATTTAAAAAAACACAAAATCACCACTCTCCACTTTTTTCGCAGTTCTCAAGCCAAGTAACGTGTACAAAAATGCATATAAAATGTGCATAAAGATGCTTATTTTAGTGAAAGTAACATTAAAAATGCATTATATTAGGGGAAATTGCTCTGCAAAAATTGCATGCCTAATTATATGCTAACGTACATGTTAGAAGAAAATTGTACCTAAATGCTGATGAACATTCATGGGGGCTTTTTTATCTGAGAGAGAGAGAGAGAGAGAGAGAGAGAGAGAGAGAGAGAGAGAGAGAACCAACTGTTGTTGAAACATAGAAGAAACTGAAGAATGGCAAAATGAGAAACTGACAAAACCCCAAACTGACAGATTCACCCATTCCTGCAGACCATCTATATATCCCTGTATCCCATCCACATGGACTTATATTGCATATTAAAACTTGAACCCAGTCTGTTGAACTCAGACAACTTGTCTGCTCTCTAATTATAAGCCAACTCTTGTTCCTTCCTATCTGTCCCATCCAAAATGTTTGCCCGTGTTTAACATTGGCACTTGTTGTAATATACCGAAATCCCTGAGAGCTGCTGTGTGGCTGCTGACTAATGGCCCATCCCGGCACTTTCAAGGTGTCCTTGGTGCTCAGGGAGAGCAGGATGCTGCGATTTTGTTCCCTGAGTCGGGCTTCATAGCTCAGCTGCAGAGCTCCTACTGTACATACAAAAGGTTCCGGATCCAATCCCTGACATTTCCCGTTATATGGATCAGGTAGCAAGTGATGGGAAATACCTTTGCGGGAGACTCTGGAGAGCTGCCATGTCTCAGAGCAGGCAGTACCAGGCTCGACCAGTGAGACCTGCAACAAAATGTTGCAGCACGGAGTGCTCCTGTCAAAGGTCCAGGAGTCCAAGATTAGCTGCAAGAGTTCCAGGACTTCACACGAGCTGTGAAGTTGTTCCAACAACATTCCCTGCCTACCCACCAAGATTTTAAGCAGGTGCAGAGAAAACTTTGCTACTTGTGAGAGTCCCTGTCTCTCTGGGAATTTCTGACCTGAGGCTAGGTGAGTCTCGTTTCTTCTTCTGGTGTGCCAACTCTCCACGGGAGACCTCATCAGGCGTGCCTCCACCTCCTCTGCGCTCTCCCACTCTTTCACAGGCTGGGAAGGAGCAGCCCTTTGGTCTCCTGCCTCCTCAGGGGCAGAGCAAGTGAGTGGAGGTCACCAAGTGGGAACTGCTGCAGTCTCACCGCTCCCTCCCTCAATTCCAAGTCTTCAACCTCAAGTGGCTCCAATTCCTGGTTTGAATCAATGCAACGTGATTATGTTGCCACATATGACTGTGTGATGTTGCCATGCATGCGAGCTCTTGAAGGGGGCTGCACATAAGATTGAGGATGCCCAGGCTGAGCTCCAGGAGAGCAGAACGCCACACATCCTTGCACCTGGCCTCAGGTGATTTGCTGTGCTCAGATCTCTCTGCTATCTGTTACTTGCTACCATGGTTGACTGCTGAGGAAAGGCAGGCAATCTCCTAGATAGGCAAGGCTCTGTAATTCACCCATTTCAGTCGACTGATTGCCCAGGCTTAATTTACAAGTTATTATTTTCCATTTTTTTGTTTGATTTATATCCCACCCTTTCTCCCGTCATAGTACTCCAAAGGGTGCCCCTCAGGTGTGGGGTGGGGTGGAAGTCCGCACTGTTTTGGGTCAGAAAAGTAGCCCACAACTTTATGGCTGCCAGCATGAATAAAACAACCCTATAGGTAAGAGGTTTTTGACCTTTTTCAGTCCAAGTCTCGCTTGACCAACTACATTCTTTCTTCAGGGCTCAGAAGCCCAGTTGTGTCACCCTTTGCCTGCAGAGCTGGCAGCCTCTTACCCTTTTTCGAACACCCTTCCTTGTGGAGTGTTCCCTCAGCCTCCTCTCCTCTCCCCTCTCCTGCGGAGTCCTCTGGGTAGCCGCTGCTACAGCCCCTGGTCTCTGAGCTGCCTCCTCACACTGCCCCACAGGGGCCTGGCTGGCTGGGCTTCCTCACCCACTTGCATGCTTACTCCAAGGCTGTCTTAGCTCCCCCTGGCCAGCACCCCCTGACCAACCCCAGAGGCACCATTCACCTGGGGGGCTTGTAGCTAGGGCTGCTGCAACAAACAGCTGTGCAAGCCTTTGGGAGGCAGAGATGTGAGGAGGGAGGGAAGGAAAGGGGGACAGAGGCCAGTGTCGCCCACGGCCCCCCTGACCACCATTCAAGGCACCCAGGGTGCCATGGCACACTGGTTAAAAGCCACGGCTATAGGTAGTAAACGTCTCTCTGCTGGCTGACAACCACCTTAATTTTAAAACCGATTGCTCAGTTCTTGATTTCAGAATGTTCTAGAACACGGGTGAGGATCTGGTAGCCCTCCAGTTAAGATTGAAACCACAGCTCCCAGAACCCCCAACTGGGCCAGATGAGAGTTGGAGTTCAACAACCTATGGAGAGATGCTGGTTCCTCATCCCTGTTCTGGAACATTCTGAAAAGAAGAAATGAATCTGTTCTCGGGCAAGTTATATAAAGATAAACGTGGTGCACCACTAGTGACCATTTCTCTGAGGAATGAAAGGATCCTCTCGTAAGGATTGCGAGTACGGTGGTACCTTGGGTTACAGACACTTCAGGTTACATACGCTTCAGGTTACAGACTCCGCTAACCCAGAAATAGTACCTCAGGTTAAGAACTTTGCTTCAGGATGAGAACAGAAATTGCACGACGGCGGCGGCAGGAGGCCCCATTAGCTAAAGTGGTACCTCAGGTTAAGAACAGTTTCAGGTTAAGAACAGACCTCCAGAACGAATTAAGTTCTTAACCCGAGGTACCACTGTAATCCCAGGAGGCAACTGATAACACATTTCCTTAGTAATGCCTTCCAGGACTGCAATCTTACAACCCAATCCTATGTGTATGAGTATGTGTGGAGGAATGTTTCGTACATCAGAGTAGGGCCTGGGAGACAAGGATTCAAACCCCCACAGCCCTGAAACTCACTGGGTGACCTTGGGCCTGTGACTGTCTGTCAGCCTAACCTACCTCACAGGGTTTCCTGGAGGGTATGTGTATTTGGGGGGGTGATGCTTGAATATTGTGTAAACCTGAGTTTAACTTAGTGTTGGGGAAAGAAGCGCCAGCCTCAGGATGTCACTGGACCTTGCTTGGCGAGAACAGATGCATGGTGGGGAGAGGTAAATTGTCTGCTGTGTAAGATTTTACTTCCTCTTCATAGACAAGGACGGTTGTTATGTACTGAGTTGAATAGGATCCAAACTGCAGCAGTCTGATTGGTCCTAGAACAATAGGATCCAAAAGGCAGCAGTCTGATTGGTCCTAGAACAATAGGATTCAGAATGCAGCAGTCTGATTGGTCCTAGAACAATGCAGCAGTATGATTGGTTGGCAGGAACTACCCAATCATGCTCCAGATAGAAGTGAATCCACAACCTGATTGGCTTACAGTAGAATTCCGGAATTAGCCAATCATGTGCAGCCCATTGTGTAAATAATGTATATAAAGCAGATACTTTGAGGGGACATTCATTCATTCCTTCTCACCACTATGAGCTGAATAAAGAGCATGAAATCACTTCGCGACTCTGAGTATATTTCACTGGCGACGAAGGTGGGATCCCGCTGAGCTGACTGCCACACACAGCACCGCAGCACCGCCACCTGCCGCACCGCTGCCTCGCACCGTGTATCCAGGCTTCAGCTCCGGGACACAAGGAACTCAGAATGGCAACCGACAACAGCTTCTCGCCATTCAACCCAGCACCTGGAGACTGGGAAGCGTACGCCTCCCGTTTCACCTTCCTCCTAGAAGCCAAAGGGGTCACCGACGAAGAAGACGCCAAGAAGAGGGCGATATTCTTCAGCGTCTGCGGAGAGGAGACGTTTGAAATCGCCCGGGCTCTCCTTGCGCCTGAAGACGTCGCTACTGTTCCATACAAAACAATAATGGAACAGCTGAAGGGGCACTTTTCGCCGCAGCCCTCAGTGGTGGCTCGTCGAAATGCCTTCTACGCAAAGCGGCAAGCCCCTGGGGAAACCATAACTGGGTTTGTGACCTCTCTCCGCCAAGCCGCCCGGTTCTGCAACTTCTCAGAGCTGGAGAACATGCTTCGTGACCGCCTCGTCGGTGGCCTGAAGGATGAGAAGCTGCAACGACGCCTCTACGCTAAGAAGGACCTAACGTTCCAGGTCGCTCTGGAGGAGGCCCTGGCAACGGAAGCTGCCGAGAGGTCGACGCAAGAGGCACGGCCGAGCCGGCTGTCCCAACCGAGGGTCCACCACGAAGACCTCACCGACGACTCAGGATCCGACAGGGAGGAGGTGCACCGAGTACAGCAGCGCACTCAAGCAGCCCACATACCACAGCTGCCTCGACGAGAAGGAGGGAACTGCGCAAGCTGTGGAGAAAGTCACGAGAGGAGGACCTGCCGTTTCCGCAACGCAGAGTGCAGGCAGTGCAGAAAATTGGGACACATCGCCCGGGTGTGTCGGGCTCGGCCCACCCGACGCCAGGCATCAGATGACCAATCCAAGAGCCCCAGGTCCCGGGGCCCAACGCACCAAGGCAACTCGACAGAGCTCACGGACTTCCAGGTATACCAGTTGCCCCACCCCAACGTAGAGAAAATTTATGTTGACGTACAGATAGAGGGGGCCCCATGCCGCATGGAGCTTGACACGGGTTCAACTCTATCCATAATCTCGGCAAGGACCTTAAGGAAACTGTGTCCTACTGGGGGTCCCAAACTCAGGCCGGCCCCATTCACCCTCCGGGACTTCCAAAAACGTAAGGTCCCCACAATGGGGGTGGGGACCTTCAGGGTGCAATTCCGAGGGCGGACGCGGCAACTGGACTTGCTTGTGGTCAAGGGCCCCTACATTAGCTTACTGGGATTGGCATGGTTTGGACCACTGGGGCTAGCCGTCACCGGGGTGAACCACACTAGCTTACAAGTGGACGTGGACGCCATATGCAAGGAATTTCCGGGGGTTTTCGATGGGAAATTGGGACAGTATACGGGCCCCCCCATTGCTCTACAGCTTGACCCCGCAGTACGACCGGTCAGGCTCAAGGCCCGCCGGGTCCCATTCGCCCTGAAACCCCGTATAGACGAGGAATTGGACCGGCTCGTGGAGCAAGGAGTGCTGGAGCCGGTGCCTAATGCCCCCTGGGAAACCCCAATCGTCATGCCCGTCAAGCCTAATGGTTCAGTCCGCATCTGCGCAGACTACAAATGTACCATAAACAAGGCCCTCACGGCCCATGCATACCCAGTGCCAGTGGTCAGCCATGTTCTTGCCACCCTGGCTGGGTCGAAAATTTTTGGCAAGCTGGACTTGGCCCAAGCATATCAACAGCTGCCAGTAGATGAGGCCACAGCAGAGGCACAGACGATTGTGACACACAGAGGAGCATTCAGGGTAAAGCGGCTGCAATTCGGTGTCAGCGTGGCACCAGGCATATTCCAGAATCTAATGGACTCTCTACTTAAAGGGATTCCTGGCGTCACCCCCTTCTTCGATGATGTGTTGATTGCCGGGCCCACACCAGAGGAGTTTGAGGACCGCCTCCGCACCGTTCTGCACCGTTTCCAGACGGCGGGTCTCAAGGTGAAGCGGGAAAAATGTCTACTAGGAGTGCCTCAGGTGGACTTTCTGGGATTTATGGTGGACGCAGAAGGGGTCCACCCGACTGGGGACAAGGTACAGGCCATTTGTGATGCCCCAGCGCCCAAGAACAAGACTGAACTTCAGGCCTTCTTGGGACTATTGAACTTTTACCATTCCTTCCTTCCCCACAAGGCGGCGGTAGCAGAGCCCCTACACAGACTCCTGGACAAGCGGGCCCCTTGGGTGTGGGGCCAGCGCCAGGAGGCCGCATTCCAGGCAGTCAAGGACTTGCTTGTCTCAAACTCGGTCTTGGCACACTTCGACGAGAGGCTGCCGGTGGTGCTAGCATGCGATGCCTCGCCCTATGGAATTGGCGCTGTCCTGGGACACCAACTCCCGGATGGAAGAGAGGTACCGGTGGCATACTTTTCCCAGACACTCAACGCAACCGAGCGGAACTACTCGCAAATCGACAAGGAGGGTCTGGCAATCGTGAAGGGAGTAAAAAAATTCCATGATTTCTTGTACGGGCGGCCCTTCACCGTGGTGACTGACCACAAGCCGTTGCTTGGCTTATTTGCCCCTGAAAAGCAGACCCCCCAAGTGCTGTCTCCTCGCGTCCTCAGGTGGTCAATTTTCCTTGCCAGCTACCAGTATGCACTGATTCACCGTCCGGGGAAGGCGATGGGCCATGCGGATGCCCTCAGCAGGCTACCACTACCGGAAACAGGCCCCGACCCAGCACCTGCACAAGAGGTTATGAGCCTGGAGCTGCTTCCCGACCGCCCCATTCAGGCACAAGAAGTTGCACACCATTCCAAGAAAGATAGGGTCATCTCCCGGGTCCTGGACTGGGTGTGGAGGGGATGGCCCAGCAGCAGCCCCGGGCCAGAATTCGCCGGCTACACAACCCGCAAACATGAACTGTCGGCCCACAAGGGGTGCCTGTTATGGGGAAGCAGGGTCGTTGTTCCCCAGCCCCTCCGCAAAAGGGTCCTCACAGCCCTACACGAGACACACCCAGGGGTAGTAAGAATGAAGGCCCTTGCCAGGAGTTATGTGTGGTGGCCGGGGATCGACGGAGAGATAGAGGCCTGGGTCAAACACTGCCAGGCCTGCCAAGAATCCCGCCCAGATCCCCCAAGGGCCCCAGTCCAGTCCTGGGAGTCCGCCCGAGCACCATGGTCACGCCTGCATGTGGACTTCGCTGGCCCCTTTCAGGGGAAAACATTCTTCATAGTGGTGGACTCCTACACCAAATGGCTGGAAGTCGCACTGGTACCGTCCACTTCTACGTCCGCAGCCATCCGGGTACTACGCAGGCTGTTTGCAACCCACGGGCTCCCTGACACTCTCGTCTCAGACAACGGGACTGCATTTACGTCAGGAGAATTCCAAACCTTCACAGCGCAGAACGCCATCCGCCACATCCGTTCGGCGCCATTCCATCCTGCCACCAATGGCCAAGCAGAACGCATGGTGCGGACCACCAAGGACACCCTTCGCCGCATGACGCAAGGGGATTGGGAGTACCGCCTTGCCACATTCCTTCTAGCACAGCACAGCACCCCCAGCTCAACAACTGGCCGGAGCCCCGCTGAACTACTAATGGGTCGGCGCCTTGCAATCAGATTGGACCGCATTCACCCCGATAGAGCTCAGGATGAGGTAGTGGTGGGGGAAGGCAGGAACCCCCGGACCTTCGAGGCCCAGGACCCAGTGTACGCAAAGAATTTTGGGGCAGGCCCAGCATGGGTACCCGCCACAGTCACCAGGGTCACTGGCCCCGTGTCGTACGAGGTGCTAACAGATGGGGGGCAATGCTGGCGCCGCCACTGCGACCAGATACGGCGACGATTCCCGGGAGAAAACCAGGAGGAGGAAAGGTCAGAGGAGTCCCAAGGGAACAGAGGGGCAGTGAGGCCCATAGAGCACGAGGGGCCAGCAGGAGAGGCAGAATCAGTAAATACAGAGAGGACCTGCGAGGCCGAAAGGACACCGGAACCAGAACCACGACAGAGCGAGCCGGTTGCGCCAGACCAAATAGCCCCATCACAGCCAGCATCCTTGGAACACGAGCCAGAACCTGAACCCCGGACCAGGGAACACCCCAGGCCGCAACGCACACGTAGGCAGCCAGCGTACCTCGAGGACTATGAATGCGACCTCCCGGGCAGGACTGGAACTTAGAGGGGAGGGGTGTTATGTACTGAGTTGAATAGGATCCAAACTGCAGCAGTCTGATTGGTCCTAGAACAATAGGATCCAAAAGGCAGCAGTCTGATTGGTCCTAGAACAATAGGATTCAGAATGCAGCAGTCTGATTGGTCCTAGAACAATGCAGCAGTATGATTGGTTGGCAGGAACTACCCAATCATGCTCCAGATAGAAGTGAATCCACAACCTGATTGGCTTACAGTAGAATTCCGGAATTAGCCAATCATGTTCAGCCCATTGTGTAAATAATGTATATAAAGCAGATACTTTGAGGGGACATTCATTCATTCCTCCTCACCACTATGAGCTGAATAAAGAGCATGAAATCACTTCGCGACTCTGAGTATATTTCAACGGTGGATCGAGTTTCCTTGATTCGTCAGCAAGGACGCGGCGTGGACTCATCAGAAACGACAATCGATATGAAATGGAAACATTGGCGGGAAGAGTGAGTGAAAGTTGGAGCCTTCTCTGAGTCAATGGCACAAGATGCTTCTTGACCTCTTTCCCCTCAACCTCAGAATAAAGTGGATAAACAGTCATAAGTCCAAGCAGGGTGGGTAGAAATTGTAACTCAAGAAGAAGGTAGCCCACCATGAGGCACCCAGCCACTAGGGTCAAATTTGCACCATACATTTACAGCAACTGCTTTGAACAATCATGGCTTCCCACAAAGAATTCTGGGAGCCGTTGTTTGTCAAGGGTGGCTGAGGGGTGTTAGAAGAACCCTATTGCAATTCTCGGGGTTGTTGAACAATCAACCCCTCTTCACAAAAGGACTGATGTATGGTGGCCTAGGTCAAATTGTCACTTCTTGCCAGCCATGGGACAGGGGAGGCTAGGGTTCAATCAGCCCCAAACACCTGGAGACTCTGGCAATGTAAGCTCTAGGGAGCAAAGTAACAAAAGACATAGGAACATAAGAAGCTGCCTCATACAAATCATATCATTGGCCCATCTAGCTCAGTAGAAGGTGCCCTCTAGGTGTTGTTGAACTACAACTCCCATCAGACCCAGCCAGCATAGCTAACGGTAAGGAATGATGGGAGCTGTTGTCCAGCAACACCTGGAAGACACCATATTGGCTGTCCTTGGTCTGTACTAGCAGTGTCTCCAGCTGTTTTTGAACTACAACTCCCATCATCCCTAGTTAGCAGGACCAGTGGTCAGGAATGATGGGAATCATAGTGCAAAACCGCCCGTAACCCAAGTTTGGGAAACCCTGCTCCAGGGTTTCAGAGTGGACTCAGTGGAGACCCTGGCAGACCTATTTGGGAGCTGCTGAGGACCCAACCAGGGACCTTCTCTGTGCAAAATAGGAGCTTGGCCACTGATTTACAGCCCTTCCCCACAAAAAGGAAGACTTGAGCACCTAGACAGGAGACTGAAGGGGCATAAGGGTCTCCAGATCACAGTCTCACCCACTGGGGCGAGATATTCTGCATCTCTATTTAAACTACAGCAATTATTTCTAAATGTGCACACGTGCCTATAAATCAGCAAGCCCAAATGTTATGCAAATCTGTGTCCTCTCTTGACTGCTATTTTGATGATGCATTTCCTTTCTGGGTGATGTGTAAGTAGCTACCCTTTTGTGAGTGTACAAGGAGGTCTGTGGTTTGGGCAATGAAGCCTGGCATGAGAATTGGGGTTTTCCAAGCGCATGCCTCTTTTCTGTTGTGAAACCTTGGAGGTTCTTAATATTTCTGTCATCTGTGCCATCCTGTAAGGCAGGGCTGGGAACCTGCAGTCCTCCAGATATGGCTGGACTCCAACCACTATGGCCAGGATGTTGGGAGCTGGAGACTAGCCATATCCAGAGAGCCACATGTTCCCCTACCCCTGCTGCAAGGCAGGCTTCGCCAACCTGGTGCCCTCCCGATGTCCTGGAAGACAACTTGGTTTTATGGGAGTTGTAGTCCAAAACACCAGGTTGGAAAAGGCTGAAGTATTAATAATTTACCAAGTATAGGTGTGTAGGATATGTCATTCTCTGACACTTACAAGAAAAGTCTGGAGTGACTTTGGATACTAAACTGACATTCTATTCCATCAGGCTGCCTCAGTGGAAGAGATGGAAAGGAGGACTCCCTCCATATGCTTTGCTGAAAGACCAGCCTCGCTAGACACCTACCCTGGGATTATTAATATGCCAACTGGTCAGTATAAGAATGACTGCTTGAGAATTGGCACCTGAGTTTGCTTCCCCACCTCCCTCTTCCCAGCCTGTCCCCTTTCCCTTGTCTGTCAGATTTCTTAGATTGTAAACCTGCAGGCGGGGACAGTCTTGTTTTTAATTTATTGGATGTGTAAGCTGCAAGGCACAAGTGCTCTAAATAAATAAATAAAGCAAGCTCAGGTTCAGGGTCCGGCCCTTCCATCAGGCAAAGTGAGATGGCAGCCGCCTCAGGCGGTAGGTGCTGTAAGATTTTGGACTGTGAGGTTTTGGAAAGCAGAACTGTTTGTGCCATGTGGCCGGGCATATAGGCGCCAACTCCCTGGGTGCCCGAACACCCACAAAATTCCCCAGGAAGGGGCCGGGCACCCACAGATTTCGGTGCCAGGGCCATGCACGCTGCATGGCACCCACGGCCTCGGGCACCCACAGTCACGGGCGCCAAGTTGGCACACCTGTAGCCTGGCTGACACCCCGTAAACTAACCTGCTGCTCCCCAAGTGTGTGTGTGTGTGTGTGTGTGTGTGTGTGTGAGAGAGAGAGAGAGAGAGAGAGAGAGAGAGAGAGAGAGAGAGAGAGAACACTGTTCCATTGCTGATGGTGATGTAAGATTGAGCTGCCAGATCAGATCAGTTGGCTGTCAACCAAAGAATGGGGTGTGCAGATGCCATTTCAGACTTCACCCCAACAGAGATGGCTGATGACCACTGGACCCAGTGGGGCAGCTAAGCGTGCCCCTTAGCTGGAGGTGGTCGGTTTGTTCTAGTTTTCTCCTTGTCCTCCCCACTTGCAAATATTTATTTATTTATTTTCATATAATTTCCATACCGCTTGATTGTAAAAAAAACACACACAAAAAAACCCTCAAACAGATTAAAACAATGAAATGATCCAAAAACAGTTAAAACCAGCTATTTAAATCATTCAAATACAGTGGTACCTCAGGTTAAGTACTTAATTTGTTCCAGAGGTCCGTACTTAACCTGAAACTGTTCTTAACTTGAAGCACCACGTTAGCTAATGGGGCCTCCTGCTGCCGCCACGCTGCCAGAGCCCGATTTCTGTTCTCATCCTGAAGCAAAGTTCTTAACCCAAGGCACTATTTCTGAGTTAGCGGAGTCTGTAACCTGAAGCGTATGTAACCTGAAGCGTATGTAACCTGAGGTACTACTGTAATGAAAACCAGCAATAAGCAAAACACAGATTAAAACACGTGAATGTTCTACATATCTGGACAGGCTAGCCTAAACAAACACCTTTTTAGCAGTCGCCAGAAAGACTACAGTGAAGATCAATTTCTTACAATTGTAGAACGAGTATTATGTGGCACTTGGAACGGTGCTAATTCCACAGAAGGAAAGGGTTGAGTGGGCGTTGAGTGGGGGTCAAGCAGTTCAGATGCACTTAAAATGCAATTGCTTAGCATCTATCTGAACTCAACCCTGCGAGGTAGGCAAGGCTGAGAGGCCCCTTTCTCCAGCGCCCTCCCTCCCACCATCAAACAAAGTTGAAGGGTGAGACCAGGTGCCCATAACAATATTTGTGATTGGCTGTGCTGTTCACAGCTGTGATTGGCCAGCAGAGGAGATGGGCAGAAAAGACTCTAGGCAGTCTCTGAATGACTGGAAAGTTATGAATGGGGTGGGCGGATGGAATACAAGACAGCCTTGGATTTTGAGGTGAACCACCTTGCCCTAGCGGTCAGTCCCCTCCTCACCTCAGGCAGCAAAATGTCTTTTCTCCCATTTCCCCCTCCCTTGCTTTTTATTACCATGTCTTAGCATCAGGCTGTGCTTGAGGCAGGCAGGCACTCTGGACATTCTCAATGGCACCCTGTTTATCCTTTCTTTAAAGCAGGACTATTCCTCCACCAAGGGTGGCATTTGCTGCGGCGCTTACTTACTTGATGGGATGGAAAAGCATTCTCTGTGTACACAAAGACCTTTTAAAAATCACTTCATGTATAATATATTACAGCAGATGGGCGGCTCTTAGCTGAGGGAAGAATGTGCTGCCCCAACTCAATTTTTCCCTTCCTTTAAATTGTGGCTACTTAAGTGTTGCTGGCTGCTGCTATGCTCACTCAGTGCGGCGAGAATGCACTCTGCACATGCTCAAGTTCACTGAACCCACTTTTTATATTAAAAAACTCCCTGAATATCACCTCTGAAGGTTTCGTTCAACATGCTCGAATCAACTGTTTCTTAAAAGTAACCCCCTGTGTATCAGAGCTGTTTCTGGTTATACATAAACAAGGAAAGGAAAGCACTCTGTTCATGCTCAAGCCCCAGTTGTCTGCCTGCGTATATGTTTCAGAAAGCAGAACTTCATGTATGATAGCTGGATAGCTCAGTTGGTGGAGCAGGAGACTCAGGGCCGCAGGTTCGAAGTCCATGTTGGGCACAAGATTCCTGCATTGCAGGGGGTTGGACTAGATGCCCCTTGGGGTCCCTTCCAATTCTGTGATTCCGTATCAGACCTGGCCATTCATTGGGGGTGGGGACACGCCCCCTGTACGTGCTTAACAACGTGGAAAAAATAACCACGTCTTCACACGGAGCAGAGCTGTCCCTGCCTAGTTAGGTACGCGCTCTGCACATGCTCAGGGGCGTCTTTTTTGCTCTTTGTTTTGAAGCCAACCCCTGCCTACCGCGGGTGTGTGACTGGGGGGGGGAGCGAGAGCCGGCTCGTCACATGACCTCTCCTTCTCCGCCTGCCGGGCCCTTTAAACCCTTCTCCGCCGAGCCAGTGGGAGGAGACCGGGGCCGGCTCGGAGGCACCGGCGGGGGCGCTTCTTCCTCGCAGCGGGAGCTGCTGCGCGCCGGTAGCGGCTCGCCTGCCCGCCCCAGCGCTTCCCTTCCGTCCCTGCACCCTGGTACCGACGCCGCCGGGCGAGGACCGAGCCCGGGCGGACCCGACGCCCCTTCCATGCCTCTCCAAGCCCGGTAAGCGCTGCGCCCTCGCCGCCTTCCCCTTCGCCCTCTCCTCCTCCTCCTCCAAGGAAAAGAAGCAGCAAAATCCGCCGCCGCCTGCTGCTGCTTTTCCGCGGTCCTTTCCTCCTGCTCTTAATCCCAAGATTTTGCTCTTTGCACGAGCGGGGAGGTTTGCTGGGGGTGGCTCGAAGGAGGGCCGCGATTTCAAGGAATGGTGCTTTCCACCGATCGTCTCCTTTTGCAGTTTTTTAAAAAATATTTTAATTGTGGCTTTCCCATTAAGAATCACTTGTTTTGCGTGTGTGTGTGTGTGCGCGCGCGCGCTTTTATAGGCTGTGCGGGGACGCTGATTTCTCTCCTCCACCCTCCCGATCAGTTTGGTTTGTAACGTTGTGGGGGTTTGTAAAAACGCAAGCGCGAATGGGTGGTCTGCTGGGGGGGGGTGAAATCAGCCCCCTGCGGGGTTTGCTTCCTGCTGGGTGTGTTGCGAGCGCTGCCACCTTAAAATGACAGGAGGTGCACATCTGGATTGTGCAGCTGTGTGGGGGCTCCCCCCCGCCGCCGCCACTTACACACGCATGCACATACACACACACCACCACCTTCTGGGGTGCAAATTGGTCCTGAAGAATTTGGCCCTTCAGTGTGTTTTGCACGTGCGTGCGTGACAGCTATTTATGGGGGGGGGGGAGAGATCTACACAAACCCCGCTTGTAAATTTGCATTGCTTCTTGAAGAATCGCTAGGTGTTGCCTCTCTGTGTTTTTGTGTGCGTGTGCATGCATAGGCGAAATATTTAGGGAGAAATATGTTTCCTCCTCCTCCCTCCTTTTCGCTATGCCTGTTTTGTTTGCAATTTATCGGTGCTTTTCTCTGTCGGGTGGTGATCGTGTGTGCGAGAGAGAGAGATTCCCTCCCACTCCCTCCTTTCTTTTGCATATTACAATGCCGTACACACACACACACACGGCCAGATCGACGTGGTGTTTTTTGTATTATTATTTTTTGCATCCTGAGTGGTGTTGCGTGAAGCGAGGACGGCGATCTCCTGGGAATAATCCATATTCTATGAACCTGCCAATCCTTCCTTCCTTCCCTTAATGAGATCTGGGAGACGCAGCACGACGGCTGCCCCCTCCACCCCGACTTGCAATTATTTTGCAAGGAGACCCGTGAAGGGAGGAGGCCTTTCTGCAGGGGAGGGGGCCGGTGGGTTGCCTGCATGCTTCCCTCTCTTTCCACCTACACCTGCGTGGGCAGACATCAGGTGCGATTAACCAGATAACCACAGGTTCGGCTGCAGAAATCCGTAACTGGGACTGCCCAGTCTGCCCACATGTAGTGTGAGAATTGGGTCAGAGTGGCTGTAGGGTCCTCTCCTGCCTTCTTCCTTATCAGTGGGTCCTGGGCTGTTGTTTTTCCCCCTGCAAATGACTCAGGGGAGCAAGGAGATTATTCTCTGTGGGGTGGAAGTATGCTCCAGATATGGGGCAGGCAGGCTCCTTGAGCAACCCACTAACCCTTCCCTTTGCCCCCGCACCTATTTGCTTCCCAGTCTACAGCTCCGTGCATGAATGCTTGCCATTATGGTGGGCTGGATGTGCAGAAGGTGCAATCATAAGGCGTGTGTGTGTGTGTGTGTGTGTGTGTCTCCGGGTGTGCTCTGCATGCAAAACATTTCATCTGTGTCAAAGGTGGAGGACGCTTCTGTCTTTGCTGGCAAGGCGGAAACCCCACCAAAGAATTTAGGGCTAATGGCTAATGGCAACCCTTCGCCTCAGGGGGGAAAGCTTTGTTTGGGAAGGATGGGAATGTTGTGAGGAGACTGAATTTGCCCCTTGATCGTTTCTATCACTTCATCTCTCATTCTCTGGCTTCCGTTTGTCGGTCACACTAGTTGGAAGTGGGCTTCTATATGGAGTGAGCTTTTGGTTTCGTTCAATAATGTATTTCTGGCCAGAACCAAATGGGGTTGGGCCCTTGTGGGGGTTTTTTGGATTGTGTGTGTTGTATATGCTCTTGAATACATCCTTCAAGTGTGAGGAGGCAGTGAATTGAGGAAGGGCTTGCCCTTGTCTTTCAATAATAATAATAATAATAATAAATTTTATTTATACCCCGGCCAGAGCCGGGCTCAGGGCGGCTAACACCAGTAAAATTACAGTAAAAACATAATAGCTGGGAAAACCAATTTAAAATACAGGTTAAAATGCAATTTAAAATGCAGCCTCATTTAAAAGTGGCCCATAGATCAAAACCATAAGGGGAGAGAAGCATAAGGGTCAGACTGAGTCCAGACCAAAGCCAGGCGGAAAAACTCTGTCTTGCAGGCCCTGCGGGAAGATGTCAAGTCCCGCAGCGCCCTAGCCTATTGTGACAGAGCGTTCCACCAAGTCGGGGCCATTACTGCAAAGGCCCTGGCCCTAGTTGAGACCAATGTAACCACCTTGCGACTTGGGACCTCCGAAATGTTGTCATTTGCGGACCTTAAGGTCCTCTGTGGGGCATACCAGGAGAGGCGGTCCCGTAGGTACGTGGGTCCTAGTCCATTAAGGGTAGTGGTTGCCTAGTGAAAAGGAATCCTAGATCTGTAGAATTGGACATAGGGACCCCCAAGGTTCATCTAGTCCAACCCCCTGCAATGCAGAAAGCATCCATGACAGGTGGCCACATATAATGGGACAAAACCAAGTGCTGCTTCCTGGTGGGGGCTTCCTACCACTGACAGGACATTAGCAACAAGAAAACTAGCGTTCAATAATGATCTTGACTGGCTGCGGGTTGTGGAGGGATGCTTAATTCTCCTTGTGTTTCCCCCCCCCTCCACAAACAACCCACCACCAGTTGAGAATGTATTGCTCCTGTCAAAAGGAGCTTGTACATGTGTTGGTTGATCTCAGAAATGAATTCCTGAGTGGCAGCCCAACCATTCTAGCAGATAAGTCCCTTCCTAGCTTCCTGTAATAATTTAGAAGATGGGACCAAGATTTGGGAAGGTTGGGTAGGCAGCTGAAGGATTTGCTCACCTCCCAAGCGCATTACAATTTATATGGATGCATTTGCAATTCCTTTTTCCAAGGAGTTTAGGGGTCTGTGGGGGTGCATGTATTTCTCTCAATCCTCCCCCCCCCCGACCTCCAGCCTAACAACAACCCTGTGAGGTTGGCAGGAATAGTGACTGGCTTAAAGTTACCTGAGTTGGGCTTTGTGGCCATGTGGGGATTTGGACCTGAGTGCCGTGGGCCTAATCCAGCACTCTTAAGCCAGGCTTCTCCAAGCTAGTACCTGCCAGGTATTGTGGACATGGGCTCTCATCAGCGCAAGATCAGCGTACCCATTTTTGTGAACGCAGCAGGCCACATTCTCAGCGTACATTTAAAAGCACTACAAAACCACTTTAAATAGCCATGGCTTCCCCCATTGGGCCATGGAGCTCACAGTAGTAAGCTAGTCAGTCATTCTCTGAACCTAACTTGCCTCAGAGGGGGTTCGTGGCACGGATAAAATGCAGGCAGGCCATGCTTGAGCTCTGAGGAAAGGCATGATAAAAAATAATAAAAATAACATAATAAACTGAAAAATGCATGTTATCAACAGTTCACACTATACCTCAGCAGTTGCAGTGTGTTTGCAGGTTTAGTGTTTGTGGATTCTAGATGCATCTTGTCTCTAGCACATGTGTTGGATTAATGCCTGGGAGAGACTAGGGTTCAAACCCCCACTCAGCCATGGAGCTTCCTGGGTGAACTTGGGCCAGGGTTGTTGTGAGGATAAAGGGAATTATAGAATCTTAACAATTGTAGAGTTGGAAGGGACCCCTTAGGGCCATGTAGTCCAACCCCCTGCAATACAGGGAGAACCATGTGTGCTGCCATGTGCTCCTTTGGAGGAGAGGTGGGATATAAATGTGACTTATAAGTAAATATGTGTGTACTTCCTGCTCTGAGGCTTAAGTGTCCCAGGATGCCTTGGGAGGGGAGGCTAAATCCCAAATAAGGATGGGAGTTTTAAGAAGGTCTTTCCCAATCCAGGCAAATTCTGGGACAAGCGTTGCCAGGGATATTGTCCAGAGAGTAGAGACCACCGGCTTAAATGTAGCTGCTGTTACTGGTAGGTAATGTTACTTGTTATTAGGGCAACGATTCCACATAGCTGAAATCAATTCATTAAAATGTTCAGTTCTGTTAAAAGGTAAAGGTACCCCTGCCCATACGGGCCAGTCTTGCCAGACTCTAGGGTTGTGCGCTCATCTCACTCTATAGGCTGGGAGCCAGCGCTGTCCGCAGACACTTCCGGGTCAGTTCTGTTACCGTTGGCTTTAATATAGAGCTGCCATATGTCCAGATTTTCCCAGACGTTACTGGGATTTCAAAGGTGGAATTGATGTCTGGGACGCTCAACAGTTTTGGGATGTCCTGGATTTTATTTTTTGAAATACAGCAACGCTACTTTAATAGGGATTAAGGGTGGCAGTCAGCTGTACCTGGAGCACATCAGTTGGAATGAATGAACAGGACTAAGCTAGGCCTTTTAATTTCAATGGATCTACTCTGAGTAAAACTTACCACCCAGAGCTCTCTTTTTTCTCATCACAATACATGTGTTAATTAGATCACCAAATGCCAGGATGCCTGTGCTTATCGCTAACAACTGTTTTGCGAATGTTAATTATAGCTGTTAACTCTGGCTGCTATTAAAATATAGCCTATATAACTCGGGGTAATGCTGCATGCATCTCAAAAAGGACCACCATCCATGAAAGCTTGTTGCAGGGATGCGGCTCCTTCATGGCCTCCAGATGTTGTTGGACTCCAAGTCCCATGAGCCTCAGCCAATATGGCTGTCAGGAATGATGGGATTTGGAGTTCAGCTATTTCTTGAGCAGCACGGGGGTCTCCCCACCTCTCCTTTTGCCATGATACCTTTGATGCATCTTTTAAGCATTATGGAAAGGACCAGGAAGCTGCCTCAGGCTTGAGTCAGACCATTAGTACATCTAACTCAGTACTTTCTGCACTGACTGGCAGCAGCTCTCTTCACGGGGGAGTCCTCTCCAGGCCTACCTGGAAATGTCAGAGATTGGACCTGGAAATCTGTGTGCAAGGCAGATGATGCTGTTACTGAGCTGTGAAAATGAAGGATGGAACAAGTTTTTCTCCTCTCTCCAGAGGCTGAGACCTGAACCAATGTATTCAAGTTACAAGGGGACTCCGACTAAACATCAGGAAGAACTTTTCTGGCAGTAAGAGCAGTGAG
The DNA here is from genome assembly GCF_027172205.1 of Podarcis raffonei. NCBI lineage: Eukaryota > Metazoa > Chordata > Lepidosauria > Squamata > Lacertidae > Podarcis > Podarcis raffonei. Next base: position 12,143,052 of record NC_070616.1, on the reverse strand, counting down.
ACAGTGGAACAGACTCCCACAAGATGTGGTGGACTCTCCTTCCTTGGAGGTTTTTAAGCAGAGGCGGGATGGCCACCTGTCATGGACGCTTTAGCTGAGATTCCTGCATTGCAGGGGGTTGGACTAGATGACCCTGGGATCCCTTCTTTCAAACATGGCCGAGACAGCGCCCCCTCTGGAAATGGGTACAATTGATGGTAGATCAAAACCCTTTCAGTCTGGCAGCAGGGGGTTGTTGGGGTGGGGTGGGCTCACCAGGTGAGCCTAGCAGGAACCTGTTTCAGCTGCTGCCAAACCCAGTATGGGTCAAAGCCATGTCTGCTGGAGACACCTTCTGCCTAGTGGTGAGGATTAAATAAGGAGGGAGTGAACCATGTGCACCACCTGGAGCTCCTAGGAGAAAATAATGGTATATACGTTGTTGTTGTTGTTAAATTAAAATACAACACATAAAAAGTGGCTTTAAAAACATGAAGAAAGAAAACAAAGAATAGTATACCACTTCCTAGATATACAGTCATACCTCGAGTTACAGACTCTTCAGGTTGCGCGATTTCGGGTTGCGCACCGCGCTGAACCCGAACGGGTTATTTCCGGGTTTCGATGTATGCGCATGCACAGAAGCGCTAAATTGTAGTTTGCACATTTTACTTGTCCATGCAAAGCCTAGATCTATAAGTAAATCAGCTCATAGTGTAGTCAGGTCTTCAATTCGTTGTTGAAGAAGAAGAGGGGGTTTGGTTTTGATATTCCGCTTTATCACTACCCTAAGGAGTCTCAAAGCGGCTAACAATCTCCTTTCCCTTCCTCCCCCACAACAAACACTCTGTGAGGTGAGTGAGGCTGAGAGATGGCAGAGAAGTGTGACTGGCCCAAGGTCACCCAGCAGCTGTATGTGGAGGAGCGGGGAATCGAACCCGGTTCACCGGATTACAAGTCCACCACTCTGAACCACTACACCACACTGAGTGAATGGTGTCATGCATTTATCCTTTCCAGGGCTGCAATGGTGGTACAGACATGCAATCAAGAAATGAAACAAATGAGCAAATTGCTCATGTCCCATCCATTTCAGTAGGTCTACTCTGAGTGTAGGACTTATAACTGGACACAACCCAGAGTGTCCAGTCACACCCAGCGGGGGAGTGTTTGATATTATATCAGAAGGATTGGATGGTGAAGCTGTAGCGCGATACCCGTGGCAAAGAGGACCCCTTTGCATGGGAAGGCATTTCTGTGCAGGCTGCCGGGGATCGCGGGAATTCCTGCAAGGTGTCTTGTTTAGTTTGCACCGTTGAAAGAAATTAGCAGCAAGTGTAGCAATACTGCAGCTCACATGCTGCATGTAATTGAATTTCCCAGCTCGGATTTGTGTTAGACGGGAGCGCTGTTAATATGGTATAGATTTGCATTTCCCATAATTCCTCAGCCAATTTAGGACACTTGGCTGTTGTTGCGAAACAGGGATGGGGAACCTCTGGCCCCAGGGGCCAAATGGGGGCGGGATCTTCTGAGCGCTCCATGCCAGTAGTGGGTGGGGCCAGGGGCAAAAGTGGGTGGAGCAAAGGACATAGATAAAACTTAGGCTAGTTTGTACACACACACACACACACACACACACACACACACACACACACACACACCTCTCTTATCCTCCATTCAGACAAGCAGGTGCCTTTGTCAAAATTCAAGGACGCATCCCAGAAAGTAGATTCCACAAGCCCAAAATCTGCCTGCCCCTGATTTAGGCCGCCTGGCTTGTCTAGGTAATTTGCACACACTCGTGCAAACATCGGGCGATGCCGGCTCTATGCACAAGATGCAAATTTCTGTTCTGTTTCCTTGCTTTTATCAGGAGAAGGAAACGGAATGGATTGCCGAGCCAAGGGCTACGCTTGCTTACTCTGTCGCTGGACGAATTCCTAATAGGGCAGCGGATAAAGAATCCGAGAAGGTTTTATTGCCTCCTCGGACAAATGTTTCCTAAGCCTTGAGTGACAGACGGAGCCTTCAGCCAGTCTGGGCAGGAAGTCAAAGCTTGCATTTAAGGGAAGGCGGCGTTGACTGTTCAGCAGGGAGGGGTGAAACGCCACTATTTAGTTGGCATTAAGAAAGAAAAGAAACAAAACCGAACCAGGAGCTTCCTGACTGGCTCAAACAGGAGTCGACAGAGACAGCCAGTCTGATGTGCTATTTATATTATATCCTATAGATCCCCATTATGCTTCTTTAAAAAAAAAGTTTGTTCCCATCTCAGGGAGGTGGGGAAGGAATGCTGCTCGCCCAGAGACAAAACATTGCTAGTATTTCATCCTCCTCAAGCTGCATCTCTGAAGTGTCCATGCTTGGAAATAAAAGTCATTGGCAGGGCTGTCATCCAAGTAAACTTGTACTGATGACTAGGGGAAGCAGAAGCTTTTGGGAAGAGGCTGCTTTTGAAATTCGCCACATCGGTTGGTGGAAACTCAGATCTATAATCTAGGCGCCAAATGGCTCCTTAAACCAAGGTTACAGCTGCCAAAACAGAATGCCTATTTGCCATTTGGGGACCAGGCAGCTAGAAAGCTGTATTTTTCAATATGCCGTTTTGGTTCCTGAAATTCATTCTGATTGTGCAGATACAGATAGAATTCTACAGGGTGTGTTGCTAGTGTGTGAAAACGGTCAAAATCCAAGGATCTTCCAGGCACGCTCCTCCACAGATAGTGGTGACGTCAGGCGCCATCCTGGGACCCAGGCGTCTTCACTTGGTTGCAGGTGGCTCATAGCCAGGTGCAAACGCGCCTGGTAAATTCCGAACGCTTGCACAGTGGATAGGGAGACCAAGGCCTGGATCTCGGGGAAGGGCCAAGCAGGTTGTTAAGAAAATGGCTCACCTGCAAGTCATCAGATACCCCTGGCCTAACACCTCCCCACCTGTTGAACTGTCTCAGTTGCCTTCCAGTCAGTGAAGAACCATCCGCTTCTGGAAAGGTGCTTGGGGATAAGTCTGAGGGCAAGATGGCTCCGAAAACTCCTCCAAGGACGTGGAGGCCACAGGACTGGCACGAACAAAATCTTTCATGCCAAGCCTCTAAAGGACACCAGCTATGCAAATAGCTATGCCTGCCCTGCTTTTCAAAAGGAGAGAGCAGCTTACACCTGGTGACATATTGCAGATCTCTGCTGTGCCTTATGAATTTGCAGCCCCGTAAACCCATACTGGAACGTTGCACTGACTTCTTCTATAAAACCTTAAAAACTTTCCATCATGCTGAGAGTTCCAAGTTCTGATTTTGCCAAGAGACAGCCAGGACTCCTGGAATCTTCTGCATTCAAAGCATATGCATTTCGACTTGAGCTTCTCAGAGAGCCATGTTGTAGGAGACCAAGGTTCAAAAGCAATTCCCCACTCTGCCATGAAGCCCATCTTGGGCCACTCACTGCCACTTGGCCTGACCTACCTCACAGGGTTGTTGTGGGGATAAATGTGGGGTTGAATAATGTCAGCTGCCTCGAGCTCCTTGCAGAAAAAGGTGAGATACAAATGCAACAAATAAATTGCAGCCTACAGTGGTTGCAATATAAGAATCATCTTATACTAAGTCCATCTAGTGCAGTACTGTCTGCCCTGACAGGCTGCAGCTTCCCATGGTCTCAGGTAACAATAACTGAACCTGGGGCCTTCTGTGTGGAAAGGATGTGCTAAACCAGTATTGGAGGCGATATGCCTTTGAATCCCAGTTACTGTGGGAATCACGAGTGGGGATGGCAATTGTCCTCCTGTCCTGTTTTGGGCTTTCTAGAGGTATCTGGTTGTTGGCTGTGAGAACAGCTGGTCTGAAAGAAAAAAGAGACAAAAGAAGAAGAGGGCAGCAGGCAGGTGGAAAAGGGGCAGTCATACAGTCAGAATGTTGTTGTTGTTTAGTCGTTTAGTCGTATCCGACTCTTCGTGACCCCATGGACCAGAGCACACCAGGCACTCCTGTCTTCCACTGCCTCCCACAGTATAGTCAAACTCATGCTGGTAGCTTCGAGAACACCATCCAACCATCTCGTCCTCTGTCGTCCCCTTCTCCTTGTGCCCTCCATCTTTCCCAGCATCAGGGTCTTTTCCAGGGAGTCCTCTCTTCTCATGAGGTGGCCAAAGTATTGGAGCCTCAGCTTCAGGATCTGTCCTTCCAGTGAGCACTCAGGGCTGATTTCCTTAAGCATGGATAGGTTGGATCTTCTTGCAGTCCATGGGACTCTCAAGAGTCTCCTCCAGCACCATAATTCAGAATGTGGCCCCCAACAAAGTGCCCCTGAAGGAATGTGTCTCTGGAAAGGGGAAGAAACATTGCCTACTCCTATTTTTAAGGGATACAGCCTGGCGTCTCTGTTGCTGGTCTGGGAGGAAGTGAGGTTTCTTGCCACACCAGTGTGGTGGTGTTATTAGAGGTGAAAAGGCACCGCTCTCCAAGTTCTGCTCCCTCCACCATCAATGAGGCAGAGCTGGAGCCAAGTGGAAACTCTCACAGTGCTGCAATATCCTGTCGTGAATCCTGTTCAGGAGCTGATGGAAGAGGGGTACCATTTATAATAAATTCGGAAAATGTCACCCAAAACGATCAAGGGGACAGAGCGACTCCCCCTTTTAAAAAAATTGTTCATTTGTTAGTCGCTTTATCTTGCCCGTGGCAACCCAAAAGCAACGTGCAGTCTTTCCCCTATGAGGAAAGTTTGCCGCATTTGGGACTTCCTGGTTTAGAGAAAAGGTGAGCAAGCGGCGACATGATCAAAGTTTGTAAAATTACACATTGCATGGAGAAAGCAGATGGAGAAATGTTCGTCTCCCCATAACGCTAGAACTCGTGGATGTCCAATGAAGCTGAAAGTTGGAAGATTCAGGGCAGAGAAAAGCAAGGGCTTTGTCACTCGGTGGATTGTTAAACTGTGGAACTCACTCCCACAGGAGGCAGTGACGATGGCCATCAGCATGGATGACTTTAAAAGAGGACTGTACCAATGCACAGAGAACAAGGCTATTGAAGGCTACTAGGCATGATGGCCTGGGACGTGGGTGGCGCTGTGGGTTAAACCACAGAGCCTAGGACTTGCCGATCAGAAGGTTGGCGGTTCGAATCACTGCGACAGGGTGAGCTCCCGTTGCTCGGTCCCTGCTCCTGCCAACCTAGCATTCGAAAGCACGTCAAAGTGCAAGTAGATAAATAGGTACCGCTGCGGCGGGAAGGTAAACGGCATTTCCGTGCGCTGCTCTGGTTCACCAGAAGCGGCTTAGTCATGCTGGCCACATGACCTGGGAGCTGTACACTGGCTCCCTCGGCCAGTAAAGCGTGATGAGCGCTGCAACCCCAGAGTCAGCCACAACTGGACCTAATGGTCAGGGGTCCCTTTACCTTTACCTTTAGGCATGATGGCTGCACTCTGGCTCCACGGTCAGAGGCAGCAATGCTTCTGAATATTAGTTGCTGGAATCCATGGGAGGGGAGAGGGCTCTTGTGCTTAAATCCTTCTTGCCCGCAGGCATGTGGTTGGTCTCTGTGAGAACAGGGTGCTGGGCTAGATGGACCATTGGCCCGAACCAGCTGGCTTTTCTTAGGTTCTTAAATTGGGCGGTTTTTAATGTTCAGATGTAATCTTTTGGTTGATCTTCCTAAGTTCAATGTGGCATAGACCCACTGAAATGAATGAACCCATGTTAATCATCTCCATTAACTTCAGTGGGTCTTCTTTGAGTAGGACTAGCATTGGAAACAACCCCCAATGTATATTTTTTATTTTATGTGTTGTAAACGATTGTCATTTTTTCTTGTTTCCTGCTGGGGAATGTTTAGATGCAAGTTGGGCTAGAAAATATGTTAAATAAGGAAAATTATTCCTGACCTGGATTCTCTCATTCCTCAGGCTTGTTTGTGTGCAGCAGCAGTGTTAGGAAAAAGTAGGCAGGCCTGATTTGTTTAGTTATTTAACTTATTTACATCCCACATTTTTCTCCATGCAGCTCAGGAGAGCATACATTGATTTGTTCCTCCCCAATTGCATCTTCACAACAGCCCTGTGAGGTAGGCTGGGCTAAGAGATAACACAGGAGGAGGAACCCTGCTAGATCAGGCAGACAGTCCACCAAACCAGCATCCGGTGGCTAGCTGGCTTTCTCTGGGAAAGCTGACATATTTGCTTCCATTGATGCTTCCAGCAGCAGGTATTCATTGCTTGACTATTTCTAAGCACAGAGGTTCCATTATGGCTAGTAGGCATCGATAGAATTTTCCTCCCATTTGGAAGCACAGCTTGCAACTACTAGAAGCTGTTCATTCAGTTCAGTGGGCACAAGCCTGTGGAACTCCCTCCCACCTGAGATTAGACAAGCAACCTCCTTTCTGAACTTTGGTTGCATGACTGAAACTTGCTGCAGCTGGCATTTTGAGCTCATTATTTGAAAATATTTTTTAAAAAAATATATTTATTTTTATTAATTTAATCAAGAACATATAATTTATTGACATATGCAAAAGTAAAGGGGGGAACCATGCAACTGTATGAAAATTAAACACCTCCCACCTTCATACATCTTTGAGTCATTTCATTCACAGTTCGGGGGGGGGTGATGATGTTGGAGGGTAGTAGCAATTTTTTTAAAGAGGGGAATTCTGTGAGCTGTAGTGTGTTAAGTGTGCCGAGTGTTGTTAGGCACTCTATTCTCCCTCAGAGCTACAATTCCCAGAGTTCCCTGCACAGAATGATGTGTTTTTAAACCAATCCCAAGAATTGCAGCTCTATGAGGGGAACGGGGGTCTGCCGACAACTCTCAGCAACCTGAACAAACTTCAGTTCCCAGAATTCCTTGGGAGAAGACATGTCTAAGCAGACAAGGTGTCATAGTTCTTCAAATGCATGGTGTCAATGTAAAGGTGACTGTGGGGTTGTGGCGCTCATCTCGCTTTCAGGCCGAGGGAGCCGGTGTTTGTCCACAGGCAGTCCTCCGGGCCAAGTGGCCAGCATAACTAAACCACTTCTGGTGCGATGGGACACCGTGGCGGAAACCAGAGTGCACGGAAACGCCGTTTACCCTCCCACCGAAGTGGTACCTATTTATCTACTTGCACTGGTGTGCTTTCGAACTGCTAGGTTGGCAGAAGCTGGGACAGAGCTCACCCCATCATGGGGAATCGAACCTCCGACCTTCTAATCGGCAAGCCCAAGAGGCTCAGTGGTTTATGCCACAGTGCCACCCCCGTCCCCAGGTGTCTATGTAGCCCAGGGTGGCTGCCTCTGTCTTAATCCAAAGGCAATTTCCAGGGTGAGGGAAGCCGAGTTAGGTCATATTCACACCATACATCTAAAAGATTCTTATACTGCTTTAACATGGGAACTATAGTTTGTTAAGGGCTGTGAAAGTTGTTAGGAGGACCCCCCCCCCCCGAGCTACGATTTCTAGCAGTAAATGTAGAATCATGAGTGCTAAAGCACCATTTTTCTTAGGAGTCTGGGGGGGGGTGCCTCTATCCGCACCTTGAACAAAACTGGCGATGATCAAATTGCTGGCCACCTTTTTCTGCATCTCTTCAGGGAATCATGGCCATTTAGCCATTGGGGTCTTTTTTCTCCCACCACTCCGCCTCCATGCTTGCTAATGAAAATGTCAGTCGATGGCTGGGATTATATACTGTTGTTGCATTAGCCCAGTAAGTGGTTGACATGAACAGCGCATTTCTTCCCCTCCCCCAACTGGCTGGACAATCCATAATTCGCTGAGCTAAAAAACACATCAACTGCACCACATCTCTGGTTGCTGATAAACACTTCAGTTGTGTGTTGTCCAATTCTTCCCCCGAGGCGGGAATGTTTGCTACTCTGATATTTTGCAACGAAGTTGGGAAACCTCATGTCAAGGGGGCAAATGTGGACCTCCAGTTCTCTCCAAATGGCCCTCAGAACTCTTCCTAGGTGGCACCCATCACTGAAGCCTGCTTTGAACTTTGGGTGTTTTTACCTGCCTGGAAAGTATCCTCCAGCTCTGAGAGGTGTGTTTGTGTAGAAAGCGGCCTACTGTACAAAGGTAAAATTTGCATAAGTTGCTCCACCCCTAGCGCATGGCCCTCAGAAGGTCGCCCAACAGGGTGTGCGGCCCTCTAGCTGAGAAAAGTTTCCTCAGCCCTGCTGTAGAGAGATGGCTCTTTGTGAGTTGAAATTTTCTGAAAAACAAAATGACAGTTTCTGTGCCTTGTTGTACAGGTGGGTGGAGGTGGTGGTGGTTTCAAAAAATCCCCCAACTTTAGGAAGTTGTTCCGTGAAAGGGAGGCTTGCACAGCAAGGTTATTATCAATCAGAGCTTGGGACATCCAGCCCGGGGGGTGGGGGTGGCGCTTGACTGGCCAGCTTGGTACAAAACAGAGAGATGACTGCTTGCTTGACTGAAGACAGATTGCAGATGGCAGTGTGAAAAGGCAGCCTTGCAAGTTTCAGCCAAAGGCCTCAAGAGCTATAGCAACGGGGTCGTTTTGCCCGGGGCCTTGCTTCAGCAGAAGGGGCTTCTCAGAAAGACCCTTTTGGCTTACGTTCTCTTCCTTTCTCTCTGTTTGCCCTCCCCTCTTTGCACGTCTAAAATCTTGCTTTTACTCTTCATGCCATCCTTATTTGGCTTGGCAAATGGGGGAGTGGAGAATGGGTAGCAAGAGGAACCCCGATACGATCTTGGGTTGCCAGACCTCTAAGCTGACCTGAAGACTCCAGATATGCGGAGCGGTACCTATTTATCTACTTGCACTTTGACGTGCTTTCGAACTGCTAGGTTGGCAGGAGCAGGGACCGAGCAACGGGAGCTCACCCCGTCGCGGGGATTCGAACCGCCAACCTTCTGATCGGCAAGTCCTAGGCTCTGTGGTTTACGGCTGCAAATTATTGCATAGTCTTTCTGGGCGGTCTGCCCTCCTCTGCTCCCTCCTCCCCTCTCCCAATTAACCTCCATCTCCAGGGCTCAGTAGTGGGAGGGAGTGCAGAAGAACAACAAGAGCCCTCCCCCATGACATCACCAGGGGTTACCCCAAGGTCTCAAGTTTGGGCCCTCATATCTCAGGATGTGAGATGCTCCTGACCTTGGCAACCCTCGCTGCATCCCTTAGAAGAGGGATCATCCCTGACCTTTGGCTGTGCTGACTTCTATGGCTGATGCAAGTTGGGGTTCAACGTCTGTGGGGAGGACACAGGCTTCCCTTCCCTGGCCCTATGATGGAAACTTACAAACAGATTGTCCCTGTGTCATGATTTGCAGCGACTCACAGGAGGGAGGGGCTTTAAATTACAACCCATGATTATCTCTCCTTCTGGCTCGTTAACCATCTGTGTGTAAAGCTTGCATCTTATTTCATTGAGGAAAGAGGTGCTTTCAACAACAACACCCCCTTGCCATTAAATGGTGCAATCCTAATTGCCGTTGTCTAGATTTAAAAGCCCTCTGGGGCATCAACAGCCCCCTTTTTTCTGCAGGCGGTCACAGCTTCTCTTTCACTCCCCCAAACCCTTCTTTCCCAAAAGGGCTGCCTCCCCTCTTGATGCTTTCATGTCAGAGGCTGATGAAAGAAAGCGCATTTTCACTAATGATCAAGATCTGCTTCTCCAAGTGTCTCTTTCGAGTTTGATTCCAGTGAGGGCCTTTGAACAGTTGTTGGCCTCATAACGATGAAAGGGATGTATGTGTGATGCCATAGCGGGAGTTTTTCTCCTCTCTGTCTACATGCCAAGGGTGGGTTATCATCCTCCCTTATCTGTGGATGTTTCCAGGCTGTCAGCATTTTGTGAGATGCAGCTCAGCCACATTCTGGAAATTCTGGAAATGTAGGTTTGTGGGGTTAAAGTGTATTAAAAGCACGTTGTTCGCCCCTGTGCAATGAACCCACTTTTTGTTCCTTTCAAAATGACTTTTCCCAATGGGGAAATGTACTGAAAAATGTGGAATAAACTAACGGTGAATGGGAAGAAACACCCCACAAACAAACTGGGGCGGATGCTTGTTGCCATCTGACCTCCTCTCAAGCAAATTTGAACAAATGCTCAATAAAGACTAGGTGCAGGCTATCCTTCGTTATTGTTCTCGAAGCTACCAGCATGAGTTTGCCTAAATTGTGGGAGGCAGTGGAAGATAGGAGTGCCTGGCGTGCTCTGGTCCATGGGGTCACGAAGAGTCGGTCACGACTAAACGACTAAACAACAACAATCCTTAGTTATAAGAATTTTAAGGACTCAAATATAGAATAAATATTCATAAATGCACACCTATCTAAATATATGAACCATGTGTCTGAAATGGTATGGGAGAACAATCCTGAAGTCATTTTGACTCTCCCAATGACCTCAGATTTTCCTCTGCAGTAAAGGAGGCAAATGGAGAAAGCCTTCAAGTTGCCTTTTTGCTTACAAATCCTGTCTTAAGGGCTTATTTGTGCATGAATAGGGTGAACCTGTGACCTGGATTCAGGAACTAAAGTATTATTAACCATCACAAAAGAAAGGCCAGACTGCCCAGGTAATGCAATCAGTAACCATTATCAGGCATCCTGGCAAACAGCTGTAGACTGCCTCCTTCTGCATGATGTTTTGGGGTGGTGGTCTTGAGTACAGGGTGGGCAATTTCAAAAGTCTGTACAGGTATAAGGGCTTGCACACCACTGCTCAGGGTTCTCCTCCTTCCTGTGTGTGGTGAGTAGGGACCCTGTTGCAACAGTTCCTTGAGTAAAGACCAGGCTTACTAGCCACTTCGCTTCTCAATATAAGAAGAAGAAGAGTTTGGATTTGATATCCTGCTTTATCACTACCCGAAGGAATCTCAAAGCGGCTAACATTCTCCTTTCCCTTCCTCCCCCACAACAAACACTCTGTGAGGTGAGTGGGGCTGAGAGACTTCAGAGAAGTGTGACTGGCCCAAGGTCACCCAGCAGCTGCATGTGGAGGAGTGGGGGCGCGAATCCGGTTCACCAGATTATGAGTCCACTGCTTTTAACCACTACACCCCACTGGCTCTGGTTGACCTCTGTTATTTTCTCCTAGCGATAGCGAACCGACTTATATGGGCTCTGGAATACCCCATAAGGGAAAAGGAGCAGTTTTTCTTATAACACTGTGTGCAAGCAAATCGGGGTGAATGCTCAGTAAACCGGTTGTCTGAAGGAACCCTGTGTTCCTTCCCCTAGGTTGTTGGTTGTATCTTGGCCTCTCATCTCTGCTTTCTGCAGGCTTCTCCTATAATGATTGTCATTTGAGTACTCTTTCTGGGTACACTCAGACTTGGGGGAATATTGCAATAGTTTTCCTAATTATAGTGCTGCCGCTTCTAATACACTATTCATACTGCAGTACCTGTTGAATTATGGAACGCTGGCTTGTTGACTGATACATATCGGTATATCATGCTAACGTTTGACCACATCAGTGGGTGTGGTGTGACACCACAATGAACATCACTGTAAAATGTCAGTACTACTGCCCCCCACACGCACATGTGCGTTTCCCCGCTCCCCCTAAAAACAGCAGGAAAGAACTGTATGCAAGTCTGCCACTTCAGATTTCATCACTTTAATCACATGACTTTCCAAATTAAGTGGGCTGCAAACAGATTTTTTTTCCTGGAATCAAATAACATGGAAATGACCAGTGCTGTTTTTCTAGAAAAAGAGGTGCTGGAACTCACTATGAACACCTCCCTTGTTCTCTTATAATGGCAATGGCGCCCACCTCAGAGGTGGGGGGGGCGGGGAAAGCCCAGGAAATGAGCACTAAACTGGTGCCATATTACATTAGTTTTCTCAAAGGGCTTTTACGTCATGGGAAATCTCAAATATAATGTAAAAATCAACAGTTGGGGAAATGGCGTAAACTGCTATGTGAATGCAACCTCTCTCCTTCTGTAGATTGGATAGATGAGGGGTGTGTGTGTTTTTCTAGCTCTCTGAATGAGTCACCGTACAGGCAGGTTCCTAAAGAACTGGTGGAATTTGTGGCATTGGTAGAGAGCAAGCAGTCCCCTAAGGCCTGGTTTTGGGGTATAAAGTCCTATGCAGCTTAGGATCAGGATACCTGAAAGATCATCTCACCACTGCACTCAGCAGGTGAGGGCCTCCTACGTATAGCAGTTTTTCAGGAAGCCTGTTCCACACAATGTAGGAATTGGGCCTATAGTTCTGCACCACTTCCCCTTGGGAATCCCCTCCCCTTAAATCAGACAGGCGCTGTCCTTTGTTGTATTTTGGGCACCAACTGAAGATGTTCCTGTTTCAACAAGCCTTTTAAGTAGAGATCTTTCCCAGTCTGCATCTGCATAAAGATGTCTTTATTGTCTTACTGCATGTTATACGTAACACGGACACTGGCACCAGAGCCTGCAATAAACCCAGATGCCAACTTTGCTGCCACATACACCCGGACAACACCATTACTGGCCCCAACAACATCACACATACCATCTCGGGACTATTTAATTGCTCATCGTCTAACATTGTATATGCCATCAAATGCCAACAGTGTCCTTCAGCTCTCTATATTGGACAAACAGGCCAAACCTTACGCCAAAGAATAAACGGACATAAATCGGACATCAAGAATCACAAGACAGAGAAACCAGTAGGAGAACACTTCAATCTCCCAGGACATTCTATACAAGATCTCAAAGTAGCTGTTTTACTACAAAGGAATTTCAGAAATAGACTGGAAAGAGAAGCTGCTGAATTGCAACTCATTACCAAACTTAAAACCATGGAGAGACCTGGTCTGAACAAAGACATTGGATTCTTATCTCATTATACATGACAAAGCCATTTTTCACCTTCTCACCCCTTGCTTTTTCCTGTAAGACCTATTGCAGTCGTTAAGAGTCGTCAACAGGCTCATCACAGCTATCTGCCAATCACCCATTCCCACCACCCTTCTGAGTAATACCCCTCCCCACCTTCTCACTATATAGAAGGATCTGGCAACTTCTGTTTCAGTGTATCTGAAGAAGTGTGCATGCACACGAAAGCTCATACCAAGAACTAACTTAGTTGGTCTTTAAGGTGCTACTGGAAGGAAAAAATTTTTTTGTTTTGACTATGGCAGACCAACACGTCTACCTATCTGCATGTTATTTGCCACCCTGGGCTCCATTTTGGGGGGCTGGGGGGGAAAGGGCAGGGTATAAATTTAATGAACGATCATAATAAAGACTGTCTTTATTTTTTTATATACAGTAGTGCGATCAATGTGCGTGGTGCTTTGGAGTCAGAAATCTGGCATAGAGAAGAGGGGAGGAAGATGAAGGCAAGAGTGAACCAGGTGGGAGAGGGGAGATGTGTTTGGTTCAGTTACACATACCAGGGCTTAGTTTCAGGAGGAACAGAAGACTAAGCAGTTGTTCCAAAGGCTTCATGGGGGAAATTTTTGGTTACTTGGAGGGAAAGGAGCAAACAAAGGATTTGAGGAAGTGGTTTGAGAGAGAGGTGTTGCTTCCTGTAATCTACTCCAGACTTAGATATAGCTAGTCTACTGGGGTGGCCAAATCCTCCCCCCTCCCTTGGCCCCCAGGAACTGGATGCAGTGTATTGAAGGTAAAAGCATCTTTACAGATTATGGTTGGCTTCTTTAGGCTAGGCTTAAAAAGTTGCTTTAATTTTTTAAAATTTAATTTTTTAAGTCTTTTTTTTTAAAAGCTTCGTACATCGCCTAGAGTGTACTTTTAAAAATAAAAGTACTGAATAAAACAATGCATGCTTGATGCAGGAAATATAACTGTGACATCTGTGATTGTTGCTGTACGTATGAGGCTGGGTTTTCTTTAGTCATTTCCAGCCACTTAGGCTTCGATTAAAAGGCAAAAGGGGACAGGTTTGCATATAATTTGTGCTAAGCACATTTTATGTATAGGTGTGAATTTAGAAATAATTCTTGTAACTTAATTGGAGATACAGGATACATTATTTGTGCGGATATAAGCCCAATGTGCTTGCTGTGACTGGTTTGCTGTCTGTTGTCTAGGTGCAAATTGCTGTCAGTCTTAAAGGCCTCTCCTGCTCTCCCTTCCTAGGGTTCTGTACCTTTAAACCAGACTTGGACCGGGCAGCTTTACTCTGCAAAATAGGGTGCATGGCCCCCCTATATGAGTCAACCAATCCATGTTGGAACTGGGGCAGCACTCTTGATCTCTAGCAAATAGTCACCAGGGCAGCCCTGTGTGAGGCATACAACAGTAGTCCAGCTTTGAGGTTACAAAGGTGCTAACATTTGCTCTTTTTATTTTTTTGACCCGAAAGGCTCACCCTTGGTTAAAATACAGTCATACCTTGGTACTCGAACGGCTTAATTCTCGACCGTTTTGGCTCCTGAACGCCGCAAACCAGGAATTGACTATTCCGGTTTGTGAACTATTTTTGGAAGCCGAACATCCGATGGGGCTTCCGATTGGCTGCAGGAGGTTCCTGCAGCCAATCACAAGCCGCGCTTTGGTTTCCGAACATTTTGGAAGTTGAACGGGCTTCCGGGACAGATTCCGTTCAACTACCAAGGTACGACTGTACAGTCGTACCTTGGGTTACATACACTTCAGGTTACATACGCTTCAGGTTACATACGCTTCAGGTTACAGACTCCACTAACCCAGAAATAGTACCTTGGGTTAAGAACTTTGCTTCAGGATGAGAACAGAAATCGTGCAGCGGCGGCGCAGCGGCAGCAGGAGGCCCCATTAGCTAAAGTGGTGCTTCAGGTTAAGAACAGTTTCAGGTTAAGAACGGACCTCCAGAACGAATTAAGTACTTAACCCGAGGTACCACTGTATTATGTTGGAGAATCTCATGTGATGCACACTCCCCCACTGGTGAAAAGGTAACAGTGCCTCTCCTCATAATTGTCAGACAACTAATCATGTTGACAGAGGTGCGGGTTTTGGGGTTTTTTAAAGCCTTTTCAAGTTCCACAGGTTTAATAAAAAGGAGTCAGGCTGTTTCAAATTCCCAGATGTCCTTGCCAGAAACTATTTTTAATAAAGAGACGCTTGAGTATTCCAAGATGTGGCAAACGATAAATAATGCAGAGCACACAAATTCAAGCCTCAACTATGTCAGTGACTCCAAAGAGGAGAGTCCTCAGAAAGTCAGAAGTTGCGAGAGGCATCAAAGGGCAGATCTGAAAGGGCCCAACCACACGTAGTTTGCAGGGGAAACTTTGCAAACTTCATTTATGTAGCACCACCGAAGTGCATGGTCCTTGACCACATAAGAAGAGCCTGCTGGATGACGCCAACAACCCATCTAGTCCAGCCTCCTGTTCTTACAGTGGCCGACCAGATGCCTGTGGGAAGCCTGCAAACAGAGCATGCTCCTGTCCTGCAGTTTCTAACAACTGCTGTTGCTTAGAAGGCTTATTTTTGCTGCCTCCAACTCCGGAGACAGTGCACAGCCACCATGGCTAGTCAGTATTGATAGCCTCCTCCTCCTCCATTAATTCGTCTAATCCTCTTTTAAAGGCATCTAAGTTGGTAGCCGTCAGTGCTTCATGTGGGAGGGAGTTCCACTGTTTAACTCTGTGATGTGGGAAGAAGTGCTTCCTTTTATCTGTCCTGAACCTTCCAGTGTTTAGCTGCATTGAATGTCCATGGGTTCTAGTGTTGGGAGAGGAGAAGAAAAGCTTTCCTCTATTCCATGGGTAGGCAAACTAAGGCCCGGGGGCCGGATCTGGCCCAATCACCTTCTAAATCCAGCCAGCGGACGGTCCGGGAATCAGCGTGTTTTACATGAGTAGAATGTGTCCTTTTATTTAAAATGCATCTCTGGGTTATTTGTGGGGCATAGGAATTCGTTCATTTTTTCTTTCTTTCAAAATATAGTCCAGCCCCCCACAAAGTCTGAGGGACAGTGGACCGGCCCCCTGCTGAAAAAGTTTGATGACCCTTGCTCTATTCACTCTCTCCGTGCCATGAATAATTTTACACACCTCTATAATGTCACCATTTTCTCCAAACCAAGAAGTCCAAAATGCCACCCTTCCTCACAGGGGAGTCAGCATTAACCCCTTGGGTCACTTTACTTTTGTTTTAAACCTTTCCAGAACTATACACAGTATGCCAAGTAGTCGGACCATACATTTGTATAATGGTATTATGATATCAGCAGTTTTCGATTCCTTTCCTAATGACCTGTAGTGTGGAATTTGCCTTCTTCACAGCTGCCCTGCACTGGGTCGACCATGTTTCATGTGCAGTCTCCCTGCCTGCAAAGAGCTTCCATGAACAATTTAGATTTAATTGAGGGAGGAGACAATTTGCCCGTACACATGACATTAGAGTTGTACGTAAACATGCTCGTTCCTTTTTCCAGGGGTCAATGCTAACTTAAGTGCTGGAACAAAAAATGCTTTCAAATGTCATCATCATTAATGCACAGAGCTCTCCAGAAACCTTTTTTTTTTTAAATGCAAAGATTGAAGCATCAGCAATTGGGGTGGGGGGCATGAACACACACACACACACACACACACACACACACACACACACACACCTACTTTGACCGGGGATAACCTTTCGAGCTGACCGGGCAAAAAGCAGGCACTGAAGCCCACGAGACAAAATCTAGGCAAAAGCGTGTAGTGAGGGGAGGAAGGAGGAGGTCCATTCAAGGTTCGGCTAACAAATTTACAAAGAGCCTAGCGAGGAAGAAGAAGAAGGAGAGTTTGGATTTGATATCCCGCCTTTCACTCCCCTTCAGGAGTCTCAAAGCGGCTAACAATCTCCTTTCCCTTCCTCCCCCACAACAAACACTCTGTGAGGTGAGTGGGGCTGAGAGAAGTGTGACTGGCCCAAGGTCACCCAGCAGCTGCATGTGGAGGAGCGGAGACCCGAACCCGGTTACCCAGATTACGTGACTACCGCTCTTAACCACTACACCACACTGGGAGGAATGGAATTCAGAGTGGCATTGACATTTTGCTGATGCAAAGCAGAAGCAACCTCCAGGGCTCCTTCACTGCCTTTTCTACCTGCGTCCACCATCATACAGATATGGATGTGTTTTGACAAGTTACCCAATACAACTGTGAATGCTGCTAAAATGCAACTCTCATCAACCCCAGCCAGCACAGCCAATGGCCAGGGATGATGGGAGATGTAGCTCGGCTGAGTCAAATGCATGTTTGGGGGGAAGGGGGGGGGTCTGTCTGAATGAAACCTAAGGAACCTTCCACACACCTGCCGCCATGAGTGCTGGAAGGAAGACCGCTCCCTGCTGAAGGCCCATTTCCACCTGGCCTAGGGGCAGAGCCCAGATTCACCTTGAACAGCTAAAAGAGGCTCCTGAGAGGCCGGAGGGACATTGCTGAAACAACTCTTGGGTTGCGGCAACTGGCTAAAATGTTTTACAATGTTTTAAATTGCTAAAATTTTGGTTCCTCTGTTATGTTTTTGTCGGGTTGGTGTTGGTTAAATGTTTAGTTGGGGTTGGTGGTTATTTTAATTTGGGTATACAATGGTACCTCGGGTTACATACGCTTCAGGTTACATACGCTTCAAGTTACAGACTCCGCTAACCCAGAAATATTACCTTGGGTTAAGAACTTTGCTTCAGGATGAGAACAGAAATCATGCAGCGACGGCGCAGCGGTAGCAGGAGGCCCCATTAGCTAAAGTGGTGCTTCAGCTTAAGAACAGTTTCAGGTTAAGAACAGACCTCCGGAACGAATTAAGTTCTTAACTCGAGGTACCACTGTAATTGTAAACTGTTTATAGTTGTTTTTATTGTTGTTATTGGTTTTCATTGACTCACTGATCAATACCCAACCTCCCCCATCTATCTTTAAATAAAGGAAAAAAGAGTTGAAATCATTTAAAATTAAAATTTAGTGTATTTTTCATCTTTGTTGGAAGCCGCCCAGAGTGGCTGGGGAAACCCAGCCAGATGGGCGGGGTACAAATAATAAATTATTATTATTATTATTATTATTATTATTATTATTATTTTAACTGACCACTCCCATAGGTCCCTGCTATGATGTGAAAAGATCTTTGTTGACCACTCCAAAACAACCCCCCCACTATAATTAAATAATGGTAGTAATAATAATAAAGTTGGCCACACCCACTCTGACACATGACCGTCAGAGAGTCAACTGTGAGTCAATGCAGCCCTCAGCTGGAAAAAAGCAAGCCACCCTTTTCCTAGGAGACCCCTTGGTAACAATTAACAGCAGGTTTCAGCTCGCCATACTCCCACCCACCACCCAATTGCTGTTCCACACCTCTTTCTACTCCTGGAACTAAGCGAGAGTGACAGCTGAACTCTTCCTTGTCAGGCAGATTTTCCATCAGACAAGACACAGCTAGCCAACCAGGTCACAAGCCGTTGAGAGATCAGCTCTTCCTTCTACATTAATACACAGAAGGTCTTCCCATCGTTCCCCGATTCCTCCCCTTCGGATATTGCTGACGTGATGGATGGGATTCACTCATCCATTAGAAGCTCAGCTGGTTGACCCCAGGGCAACAGAGCGAAAACACCCAACAGATGACACACACCCTTTCCTTACTGATGTTTTTCAGCGAACTAAGAAACTTCAGGTGTACAGTGGTACCTCTGGTTACGTACTTAATTCGTTCCAGAGGTCCATTCTTAACCTGAAACTGTTCTTAACCTGAAGCACCACTTTAGCTAATGGGGCCTCATGCTGCCGCTGCACCGCCCTAGCACAATTTCTGTTCTCATCCTGAAGCAAAGTTCTTAACCCGAGGTACCATTTCTGTAACCTGAAGCGTATGTAACCTGAAGCGCATGTAACCCGAGGTACCACTATATTTTGTTGGGTTTCTTTAAAAATAGCTGCCTTGATTTGCCTAACAGGCATAAGCTGACAGGCCATAATGCACCATAAAGCAACAAACAAGCAAGGATGGTAAGTAGCCAGGGAGAATGGGAGTTGTAGTTTAGCAATATCTGGAGGTTCCCCACACCAGATTTGGAAAGCTAGAGGCATATTCCAGGCATAATAATAATAATGTTATTATTTATACCCCGCCCATCTGGCTGGGTTTCCCCAGCCACTCTGGGCAGCTTACAGCACATATAAAACATAATGAAACTTCAAACATTAAAAACCTCCCTGCCTTCAGATGTCTTCTAAAAGCCAGATAGTTGTTCATTTCCTTGACATCTGACGGGAGGGCATTCCACAGGGAGGGTGCCACTACCGAGAAGGCCCTCTGCCTGGTTCCCTGTAACTTCACTTCTTGCAGTGGGGGAGGCCTCCAGAAGACCTTTGGAGCTGGACCTCAGTGTCTGGGCTGCGTGATGGGGGTGGAGTCGCTCTTCAAAGCCATGCTGGGGGAGGGTGGCTTGGGGAGAGTCCCAGGGGACAGAGAGAGACTTGAAGAGCCACAGCGCCTGCGCCTGAAGTTCCCCAGCCCCATCGCTATTCTTGCCCTCTTCACACACGTAATGCACCGATAAAGTTTTTGTTTATTGCTTTGATAGTGTGCCTTTCCTCCAAAGAGCTACGGGTAGTGGTGTACATTGTCTCTTGCTCACCATATTATCCTTACAACAACCCTTTGAGGTATGTTAAGCTGAGAGCTGGTGGCTGCCTAAGGGTCACCCAGTGAACTTCATGGCTGAGGTGGGCAGGTGGGATTTGAACCCTGATCTTCAAGGTCCTAGTCCAACACTCTGTTACACTGGCTTAATGCTCATTTTTGTGCATTCACACAAGGGATGTATTCCCCCTCACCTCTCAGAGCTTTTGCAACTGAAGGTTACCTGAGGGGTTACCTTTCCTCGTATGAACCTGTCCAGTAGCTGTCCACCTCTGCCCCAGTGGATAGCCTCTTCCGCTCACCTAAGAGTTGTTTTCTGGCTTAGCGAATTAGCACTTGTGAGAGGAAAGTGACCCCCATATTCAGCGCCATTCTTCAGTTTGAACAATATCTTTTAACATGGCCTTACAGTGTTTATTTGATACAGCGCGTGTCTTCCTCAATCATGCTTTTTATATTGTAATTTTATATTGTGAACTGCCCTGAGAACTAGGAATGAATTAATGTAATTAATAATAATAATTAAATAATAATATCAGCCTCTGTAATCCAGCTCTCGGTTCTACCAGTGTATGTGAGGCGGGTGGCACCAGAGGTTAACCTTCTTCTGCTGTTCCTCTCTATCTTGGGAATACCTTCTCCCCCGAAACATCTACTTGTTCCATCTTTGGTTTAGGTGCCAGGTGAAAACATTTTCTTTCATTTCCTTTTTGCTCAGGCTGTTTTATGCACTTGAGGGTTCATGCTGGCACTCTGGTCTTTATTGCTCTGCTTTGTCTTGTTTTATTGTAAATCCGTTGACTTGTTTTTAAACTGTGACTTTTATTGTTTTGTCATGAGCTGCTCCAAGAACATTTGCTGAAGAGCATCCTGTAAATATTTCAAGTGAGCGAAACAGAGATGCAGAGGCAGGGGAGAGAGAGGCGGCCAGAACCCCTGAAGGAAAACTGAATGTAGCAAGCCCAGCCAACCAAATCGATTAATAAGGCATTTCCAAAAGGCGAGAACAGGGGTGTTGTTGCAGAAAACAGGAACAGATTGTGCAAAATAGAGGCTGTTCCTGGTAAACAGTGACAGTTGGGAGCCTGTGTGACTCACACATGCCTGCCTTCCCCTTCCAGCATTGTGGAGAGGTGAATGTGTGTTTGAAGCCTTAGCACTGAACCAAGAGGTCTCTGCTGTCTGTTCCAGCATACAACAGATGTTTCTGGACATCTTTAGCCCAGAGTCCTTCTCAGTGCCGACTAGTTACTCCTAATGTTTTATGTCTGCCACTTACTGGTTCTTCCAAGGCACTCCAAGACACAATAAAATGTTTGGGGTTTCTCTGTTGCTTTACGGTGGATCAGCCTCAAACCGATGCCAACCAGTGGCTTTCCTGATCACTGCCAAGAGTTTCTCACTAGGCAGGAGATTCTGTCTGTCCCATGGCCCATTAGAAAAGCTGTCCACAAGCCTTCCTTTCCGGAGTCTCTTCAGCCAAGCTGAGTTAACCATTTCCCAAGGAAGAGTAGCTTTTGTGATGCTGATTTATTTCTGATCTTGGGAGAGCTACATCAAAAGTTACCGTGGCCTGGAAACTCTCTTGAAATTCCGAATGTCTGTTCTGACCAGCAAAGGATGGGTGACGAGAGAGTCTCCCCATGTGAGTAGAGTGGCCTGCTCACTGTGTAACCACGTTGTACTCATCTAGGGTGTCCGTGAGTCAAGGCCGGACTACTGTGGCTGTCATTCCCAAAATAGGGCCCCACTTCTCCCCAAAAGGAACACATGAAATAAAGTACCAGAAAGTAAGTTGTACAGTATCTTAGCAAATTTATTATAGCATGATTGATTGTGGACTGGAGACAATATTAGGGATGGGGACAGCTCCCACCCAACCTATGGCCTCAATTCCTTGGGCCAACCTAGGGATCACTCACTGTGCTCTGGATCCAATCCCAAAGGAGTCTCTTAAATATACAGCTGGGAAGGGGGTCAGTTCTAGACCACCCAGAAAGGAGAGTCGGGCACTGGCTCCTACCTTCTTTTGGAAGATGAAGCCAGAGGTCAGGATAGGTTTTGATTTAAAAGTGCTTATATTGATGTTTAGAGCCCTATACAGCTCAGGAATGCATTACGTCAAAGACTGCCATTCCCCATATGAACCAACCCTTGTGATCTTCATCAGATGTCCTTCTCTGTGTGTTCCACCTGAGGGAGTGTGAAGGAAATGGGCCTTTTCAGTGGTGGCCCCCTCATCTGTAGAAGGCTCTCCCATGGGAGACATGCCTGGTGCCATCCTTGTCCATCTTTAGGGGCCTGGCTAAATAATGTTGTTTCTTACAGTGATTCTCACCTCTTGGTGGAGTGGGCCACACTTGTTCATATTAATAAGTTGCTGTATGAGCATGTTATATGTTCTATATTGTTCGTCGCTCTGATTCCCCACCCAGCCACCGGTTTTAAATAGCTTTTTATGTGTTGCATTTTACCTTGTCAAGTTGCTTTGAGAATTTTTACTGTATAAAGCGACTGATAAATGCAGATAACAATAAATTATGACAATACTCTTTGCATGCCTGGTGGGGGATGAAGAAGGATGCATCACTGTGACGAAGCTAGCCTACTGCACAAAAGATAACATTCATAATCATTCTTCTTCCAGTTTTTGCCACACGAATGCCATATGGCCCTTGGAAGGCAGTCCAGAAGGCAATGTGGCCCTCGGGCTAAAAACAGGTTCTGCCTCCCTGCAATAGCTCTAACCAGGTGGCTGTGTGGGTGTCAAACAGGACTGCCCATCTCTCACTGTCTCTTTCTTGCCTTTGGGCAGTTTGCCAGCAGGTGGAATGGACCAGTCATGAATGGTGATGCCTTTTGTCAAGATCCTCCCTCCCAGCTTCCCGACTGGAGGGAATTCTGTGAGCTGCACGCCCAGGCTGCTGCAGTGGACTTTGCTCAAAAGTTCTGCCAGTTCCTGAAGGAGAATCCGCACTACGACACCCCCGGGGCAGAGACCTCCTTCTCCCACCACTTTGCCGCCAACTTCTTGGACATCTTCAGCTTAGAAGTCAACAGGGTGTTCGTTTCCAATTCCCCCACCAAATACA
The DNA here is from genome assembly GCF_027172205.1 of Podarcis raffonei. Lineage (NCBI taxonomy): Eukaryota > Metazoa > Chordata > Lepidosauria > Squamata > Lacertidae > Podarcis > Podarcis raffonei. The sequence continues at coordinate 12,120,441 of NC_070616.1, read as the reverse complement.
ACATCGTGCCATTTGTCGGGCTTCAGAACTGCCACATGCCTTACGGGCAGGACCTCCTGCCGAGGAAGGAGCAGGCCTCCACGGAGTCCCTCGACAGCATGGACAACCCCGTCTCCTCCGGCAGGTATCTGAGCCAATCACAGCAGGTCCAGGCCCGGAAGGTCTCCTACGGCCAATCCCGGAGTTCGGAGGATGTCTCTGTCCACGCCACCTCCAAGCCGAAGTTCAAGAAAGGCTTTTCCCTGAGGAATATGAGCTTGTGCGTGGTGGATGGCATGAAGGAGATGTGGCACAGGAGGTCTTCCCCGGAGCCCGGTGCAGAAGCCACACAAAGCAGGCGGTCCGACAGGGAACACTGCCCTCCCGGGAACAAGGAGCATGGCGATTCCAGGGAGAAATGGACCCACAAGCTGCGCCTTTCGAAGGGGCAGTCTTCGAAGGTGGATCTGGTGGACATTCAGAGGGAAGGGACCCTCCGCTACATGGTCGCTGACGATACGAACTGTGTGGGGAGTTCTCAGTGGCAAAAGTGTCGGTTGTTGCTAAGGAAAGCTGTGAAGATGGAGGGAGAAAAGTTCCTTCTCGAGTTTTACGTTCCTCCCAAGGTAAGGACTTCCGTAGCTAAAACCTGCCTTTCATATGTATGTATTGGCTTTGTTTGTTTGCTTTTATTTCAGTGGGGTGAGCGTCGGATTGCAGGTGCAGAGAAGCCAACTAACCAGAGGACAGAGGTCAGGAAGGGGAAGCCGAATGCTTCTCTGCACTCAAAGTGAACTTTCACCCTAAGAAGGGTGAAAGGAATCATCATTCTGTAGTCTACTTCCAGTTGAAATGGCTTGTATCTGAGTCTTCTTCCTTGGCGATCACTCAGGGATGCGGGTGGCGCCGTGGGTTAAATGACAGAGCCTAGGACTTGCTGAGCAGAAGGTCGGCGGTTCGAACCCCCACGACAGGGCAAGCTCCTGTTGCTCGGTCCCTGCTCCTGCCAACCTAGCAGTTCAAAAGCATGTCAAAGTGCAAGTAGATAAATAGGTACCACTCCGGCGGGAAGGTAAACAGCGTTTCTGTGCGCTGCTCTGGTTTGCCAGAAGCGGCTTAGTCATGCTGGCCACATGTCCCGGAAGCTGTACGCCGGCTCCCTCGGCCAATAAAGCGAGATGAGCACCGCAACCCCAGAGTCGGCCATGACTGGACCTAATGGTCAGGGGTCCCTTTACCTTTACCATAGTTGAGTAAGATTGACTTCCATGAACCTGATCTTAACAGTGAGTCCGTAAGTGACTGCGGCGGCCAATTCTGGATCCACACGCCCTTCCACAGTGGGGACATAGGTTTCTAGGCGGGAGTTGGTCACGGTGAGGGTTTGCCAAGCATGCCTTCCTCTTAGCATATTTCTCCCTTTCGTTCTGAGTTTGTCCATGACACCTTTGGTAAAGGCTGTTCTCCACTTGGAGCACTCACAGGCCAGTGTTTCCCAATTGTCAGTGTTTATACTACATTTTTTAAGATTTGCCTTGAGAGAGTCTTTAAACCTCTTTTGTTGACCACCAGCATTATGCTTTCCATTTTTAAGTTTGGAATAGAGTACTTGCTTTGGAAGACAATAATTAGGCATCCGAGCAACATGACCAGTCCAACGAAGTTGATGTCAAAGAATCATTACTTTAACATTGGTGATCTTTGTTTCTTCCAGTACACTGACATTAGATCACCTGTCTTCCCAAGTGATGTGTAAAATTTTTCGAAGACACCGTTGATAGAATCTTTCAAGGAGTTGGAGATGGCACTTATAAGTGGTCCATGTTTCACAACATAAACAGTAAGGTTACTTGGGTGCCAGTTTTAAATAGTAGTTCTTACAATGACCAGCTGGCATAGAAACAGCTCGGGGACAGGAGGTGCCTGATAGAGCTGGCTTTTCAGCTGAGCTCATGGAACAAGCCCCTTTTGTCATCTCTCCCACAGCCCGATGGAATGACTGGCTGCTGCCAGGTGGCAATTGCGACTGACCATGAAGGCAGAGCATAGCCATTGTGGCTAGCAGGCCATTGACAGCCTTCTCCTCCATGAATTTGTCCAATCCTTGTTTTTAAAGCCATCCAGGTTGGTGGCCATCACTGCCTGCTGTGGGACTGATTTCCATAGTTTAACTAAGCACTGCATAGTTTTGTATTATTTTTTGTTCACATTGTATTGTTTTGCTGATGCTCTTTGCCACTCTGGGCTCCTTTTGGGAGGAAGGATGGAACGGAACCCTAATGAAATCAATAAATAATACATAATCCTGTATACTGAGTCAGACCCTTGCCAGTGTTTTTGGCTCAGAAGGCCGTGGTTCTGCAAGGTCCCAGGCCAAAGTCTCTTCCAGTGCTGGAGATCCTTTTACTGGAGTATTGAGCCAGTTTGCTCCCTTGAGTACCCAGGGGCCCATTTCCTTCCTAAAAGGCTGCATGTAAAAGCAAAAGGAATTACTGCCAGCCAGGCTGGTGCTTTGTCTTTTGTTGAATCCTTTCCTGTCTTATTTTTTCCACATCTTGTGTGTGTGTGTGTGTGTGCGCGCGCTTTATTATCCTTAATCGATTGTCTCTCTTTAAAAGTCTGGGAAGTGGCAGTAGATAAGAAGCTTGTTCATGCCTCCCCCCCTTCCCCCCCCCCCGGCCCTTTGTAGCTTGTTTCCAGATGTCATTTTCTCTCACAATTGCTCCGTTATATATGCCTAAAAGTTTCCCCTTCCGCCTACACAACAACCTGGTGCCTTCCAGTTTTGGACTACAACTCCCATGAGTCTCAGTCAGCACCGTCATGCTAACTGACTTGTGAAAGGGGGTCCAGTTTCTTGTAGCGCTACAAGCTAAGCAGGTCTGGATCTAGTCTGGCACCCCCTAGTCCATGGGCACCACCATGGTGCGTAAGGATGCCTTCCTTGGGTGTCCCCAGGCAGGAGGCCCTTGGACCCTGCGGAAATTTTGTTTGGCCAATCCCTCTGGCTTCTGTGATTTCAGTAGGCATCTGTTGCCCACAGGTTCAAGTATATATTTTTAGCTAGAGAGGCCAAGCTGCCCAGGGAATTCCAGTGTGGCCGTAAACACGTGGGAGGCAATTCCAAGCAATGATAAAAATAACAGAAACAATAGGGGCTAGCAGCTTGCTTTTTTAAAAAAAGGAAAATACAAGTTAGGATTTTCAGAGGAGCTGAATTCTATTATCGTTGGGGAAGCGTTACAGCTCAGTAATGGAGTGATGCTTGCATGCAGAAAGGACCCAAGTTCAATCCCCGATGGCAAGTGGGGAGAGCTGATCTGTGTGGAAACTCTGGGGGGCTGCTGCCCGTTGGAGTAGACCAGGGCTGTGCAATGCAGAGCTAGACAGACCCTTGATCTAATTCTGTATAAGGAAGCTTCCTATGTCCCTATAGCCTTCCGGTGTCTTTCCACACACCCTGCAGTTTCTCTTGGTATCGAGAAACCGCTCTGTGACCGCAGCGGCTTATTTGCTGCTGATTTGTGGAGCGTGTTTCCTTTTTGGCCATTCTCTGGATTTCTTGCTAGACCAGCTGTTCTGACAGCTGGGTGTGAAACAGACAGCAGCCGCACGCGGTTTCATGCCTGCAGCCTGTGTGCCTGCTCCGGGTTCAAGCGTAGCCTTGCACGAAACCTTCCCTCGCTCATCACGGCGTCTCTGTAAATTGAGCCGAAGGGAATTTGTCACTCTGCAGGGGGGACCGGACAAGGGCGCATGGAAAATCCCATTTCGGTGAAACCCTTTTATGGTGCCTGCTCTCTGGCTGTTGCCAAACAAGCAAGAGATCTTGTTTCCATTCATTCCCTTCTAACCTTTCTCCCATCCCCAAGGAGGAGGTCGTGGACAGGTTGCTTAAAGCAGCTCTCTGGGCCAGTGCTTAATTTATCCCTAGGAAAAGAGAAGTGTGGACTGAAGCCCCCTCCCCTCTTTCACACACCCCTCCTCACACACAAACTTTGCTAAACTGGGAGCCCTTCTCCCTAAAAACTCTTGTTACTTTTGTTTTCCTACTACTTTGATGCTTATGCTGAGACCGTACCTACCCACCAGAGTGGTGCATGCTCTGGTTATCTCCTGCTTGGACTACTGCAATGCACTGTACGTGGGGCTACCTTTGAAGGTGACCCAGAAACTACAACTAATGCAGAAGGCGGCAGCTAGACTGGTGACTGGGAGTGGCCATCAAGACCACATAACACTGGTCCTGAAAGACCTACATTGGCTCCCAGTACGTTTCTGAGCACAATTCAAAGTGTTAGTGCTGACCTTTAAAGCCCTAAATGGCTTTGGCCCAGTATACCTGAAGGAGCGTCTCCCCCCCACCCCCCGCAATCATTCAGGTCGAGCTCCGAGGGCCTTCTGGCAGTTCTCTCACTGCGAAAAGTAAGGTTACAGGGAACCAGGCAGAGGGCCTTCTTGGTAGTGGTTCCCGCCCTGTGGAACGCCCTCCCATCAGATGTCAAGGAAATAAACCATTACCTGACTTTTAGAAGACATCTGAAGGCAACCCTGTTTAGGGAAGTTTTTAATGTTTGATGTTTTATCGTGTTTTTAATACTCTGTTGGGAGCCGCCCAGAATGGCTGGGGAAACCCAGCCAGATGGGCGGGGTATAAATAATAGATGGTGATGATGATGTTGATGATGATGCTACATTCAAGCAGTTCACAAGAAAGCATGGGGGTGGGAAACAACCAAAAGTATAAATACATCGAGCAAAGTGTTTTATATTAGGGGCTTCTACTTCTCCTTGCGGTACTCGTTGACTCTGCCTAACCCTACCAACCTCTCCACCTGCCACTGTGTCCTGGCTTCTTGCAGATCCAGGATTGTGATGCGGCTCCTATGGAGACTGTGCGATGACAGCCTTACACTTCTATGTATATAGAAAGACATACTAAAAAGGTAAAGGGACCCCTGACCATTAGGTTCAGTCGTGACTGACTCTGGGGTTGCGGCGCTCATCTCGCTTTATTGGCCGAGGGAGCCGGCATACAGCTTCCAGGTCATGTGGCCAGCATGACTAAGCCGCTTCTGGCGAACCAGAGCAGCACACGGAAACGCTGTTTACCTTCCCGCCAGAGTGGTACCTATTTATCTACTTGCACTTTGACGTGTTTTTGAACTGCTAGGTTGGCAGGAGCAAGGACCGAGCAACGGGAGCTCACCCTGTTGCGGGGATTCGAACCGCCAACCTTCTGATCGGCAAGTCCTAGGCTCTGTGGTTTAACCCACAGTGCCACCCCATGCTATCTCCCTATAAAAGACATTTCAAAACAGTTTCACAATATTTTCATACTAAATGTGTGACTTCCTCTGACCTAGCAGGTGAAGATGTAGTAGATTGTTCAGTGGCATTGGTGTAGAACATTTTTCTGTTCTAGGTGGCAAGTGGCAAAAGCTTTTCTCTGGCAACTTGGTCAAAGTATCACATGGGAACTCTTGTTATTTGCCGATGAGGAGATTGGTGTGCACCTGATTAAGAAGAATCCCAGAATCCCAAAATTGTAGAGTTGGAAGATACCTATTTCATATTGTCCAGGGTTCTAGGCTCTCTATTTCCCAGCTGCTGTTGCATATAATTGACTGTGAACCAGTTTGGCCAGGGGAGATGCAAAATGTCCTGGTGTTATAACACGGGTAAGTTCTACTTGACATTGCAAAGAGAAAAGGAGTGACATGTCTGGTTGCTGTTTTTGGTAGCAGCACTGCATTTCTTGTGGGCACCCACTGGACGTTGCTGGATAGGCAGTTTGCACATGCTCAGAGACATTGCCCTCTTCAGCTAGCAGGTGCTATAAAAGAAATTAAAGATAGTATTCCTGTTGGGCATTTGGAAATAGAATATACAAAACAAAACAAAAACCACCAACCCACTCATATTTCATTTATGTTACCATGGAGGATACGATTTCAGGGCTGAAAATGTGAGTCCTGGATGTGGATTCTGTATTATTTATTTATTGTCACACTCCATTATATTATCACTGTCCATCATCAACAACAGAGTTCAGAATAAAAAATACATTAAAAAACCAAAAAAACCAACAGAGCTCAGTTTTCTATGAATACAATTTACTGGGTGTAAGCCCTATAAAATGAATGGGATTTGAGAAAAATAGCTGCCTGCAGCAGATCACTTTTTCTAATCAGACTACTCAGGAGAACACCTTTCTGGGGGGTGAAGTCCATCTTAGCTTACCTGTACCAGCCTCTCTCTCTCTCACCCTCTCTCTCTCTCTCTCTCTCTCTCTCTCTCTCTCTCTCTGTGTGTGTGTGTGTGTGTGTGTGTGTGTGTGTAAAAAAAGCCTTTTATATTTCCTCTTACAATCTTTTGCCCTTCCTTAGCTCTTTGTGGCTGCTTTTACCTTTCTTATTAATGGGAGTTTTTCAATAGTTAAATTCTGTTTATCTGTTCAAGGACTTTTAAAAAAAAGAAGTTTAGAAATGTAAAATTATTGCTGATGTTGGAACACAGCAGTGTGTGAAAATATGTAAATGAAATGTTCCCTATTCCGCCTCCTATTTCCCAGTGGGTGCTGTACTTTTAATTAAAAGATTCTGGCGTCGCTGGAGAAGATTAGGGAAATCGCATTTTTAATAACGTTGCCTTCATGTGAACAGCCTTCCTTCCTGTGAACAAGCCTCTGCTATCTCCTGAGGAAAACTATTATTTCTAAAACAATTGTCATATCCTTTTTTTGTTTTTTAACTCCCTCTCTCTTTTGGCCTCCAGGCTTCCAAAGCGAAGGTCAGCATCCCTCTGTCGGCCATTATCGAGGTGCGCACGACTATGCCCTTGGAGATGCCAGACAAGGATAACACCTTTGTGCTGAAGGTAAGGCACCTTAGGTAGAGAAGCCCCCTGTGTAGCCAGGTGTTTGGCACATCAGCCACTGGTGCCTACTTTCTTTATTTGCAGTCAGCAGTCCATTAAACTAAGGTTACCAGATTTTTCTCAATGAATCCAGGGACACTTTTCAACTTCAGTGGATTTTGTATGAGGACTGAGAAACGGGGACGTCTGGTAACCTTTCATTAAACATGATTCAAACCCAGATCTCCAAGTCTGTCTCACTCCTCCATTTCTGAAAGCCTGTTGCAAAAGGGAGAGGCAGATGCACTATTTCAAAGCGTTGTCCAGTTTTCGCCCTTCTACCTTCCTTGCGTGATGAGAGCTCCTTTTTTTTTTAAGATAAAGGTAAAGGGACCCCTGACCATTAGGTCCAGTCGTGGCCGACTCTGGGGTTGCGGCGCTCATCTCGCTTTACTGGCCGAGGGGGCTGGCATACAGCTTCCGGGTCATTGGCCAGCATGACTAAGCCGCTTCTGGTGAACCAGAGCAGCGCACGGAAACGCCGTTTACCTTCCTGCTGGAGCGGTACCTATTTATCTACTTGCACTTTGATGTGCTTTTGAACTGTTAGGTTGGCAGGAGCAGGGACCGAGCAACCGGAGCTCACCCAGTCGCAGGGATTCGAACCGCCGACCTTCTGATCGGCAAGTCCTAGGCTCTGTGGTTTAACCCACAGCGCCACCAGCATCCTCCTTTTTTTTTATTACCCTTTCATTAAAATTGCACCGCCTGCCTCCCTGTAAGCGCTGGGCTCCCTTTTCTGAAGAGCCAACTCAGGGATGAAACGATGCCCTACGGGCAGGCCGGGTTGTCATGGAGACCGGCCTAGCTGCTGCATGAGCAGTTCCTTGGCAAATCGAACTTATGCAAACTTCCATCCAAGCTCTCTGTCAGGGTGGACAAAAGGCACTTTTGTGATGAACGAAAACGTTGACATTTGCTTTGTGTTTGCACAAATGGATTTGGGGGAATGGATTTCATTTGTTTCTGGTTTTTGGAGGTCCCTCCCCCCCTCCAAATTAATTTTCCAGCTTCCTGAATTTATAGAGAGCATTCATGGGATGAGGATAGGATGCAGAGAGGCCTGGAGATGAGAGATGAGGTGGGGCATCTTACTGGCTAAATTTACTTTTCTCAATCTTCCTGCCCCACTCCAGCAACAATCATTGGTGAATTATTGCCTTTGCATCAGTTGAAATTCAAAGCCAAAACGAGACGTGACGTGGGTTGGCCTTTGCATTGTTATCCTTTTTAACGGTTTATAAAAAGATTTATATACCACGAAATGGACAAAAACCTCAAAGCAGTTTACAGAGAACAATATAAAATATTCATTAAAAATACCAGTAAACACCTTTAATTCCCTTAACACAGCATTCCTGTTTTAAAGATTCTGATAAATGTGCACAATTTAGGGGCTGAGAATCCAAGGGTATTTTTAGACCATCGAGCGCACCCCAGCTTTTAGAAAAACTGGAGGATGTGACACCTTCATGGTTCCTGCTAGTTCAAATTCACTTGTCTGCTAGACATATAGTTCATACAGGGGATTCAGTGAGATAGTTGGCATTCTTTGAAAACTTACATATTTCTGGGGGAAATCTCAAGAGTGGAATCGTATCATTTATAAAGGTTTGCGGTCATGTTCCATGAAATCTAATGTGAGTTTAAAAGCTTTTTGGGAAGATTACTTGGGACTATCAGTGATAAGTCTTTGCAAAGTGGTATGGCAGAAACCCCTATTAAGGTTATTTTTTTTTCAAAGTTAAGGGATCTATGATAAAAGTGGTGCTGAGGTGCTATTCTCCTCATGTGAAATTGGTTCACATGGACCCAGGGTCTTCCAACAAGTGTTGGAGAGGTCGTCTAGGGTTGGGTACTTCCTTTCACATGTGGTGGACTTGCTCCATGGTACACTCTTTTTGGATGAGGGTTTTTTTAAAAAATAATTTTTATTGATTTACAACACAAATATACAATTTTATCCAATCTTTGACAAACAAAGTCTCTCTTTTTTTGGACTTCCCTCAGCTTCTCTGTCAATCATCCATCTCTGCCTCTTGGTTACGCATTCCTTTCTTAGCATTGTCATTAATCATCCCTCCCACTACTCTTATTTCTTTTTAACAATACATCTCAGCTTTCACAGTGCTTCTTGAAATCCCACTAAAGTTGTTTGAACATCACATGTGCTTTTTGGATGAGGGTTTTGCCTCGCCCCCAATTCTTCTGTTGCCTCTCAGGTTATTCCTTAAAACCCCAGTCTCAACTCTGTTTTCTGTTTTTCCTGAGGACATGAATCAAGTAATTTTGTTGCTTTTAGCAGCAGCCAAAATAGAACCACTCCTCTATTTTTACATTAGAAGGTTGTTGGTGGTGTAAAGTTTGGAAATTGGCTGTGCGAGAGAAATTGACCCAAAAGAACAAGCTTAGCCGGAGCAAAAAAAGAGGATAAATTTGAGGAAACTTGGTCTCTTTTAACCTTTCTAACCCAACCTGTACTAGCCATCCACTAAATGACCATCTTCCTTTGGCGGGGTCAGACCATATTTCCAGATACTAAGATTTTATTATCCTCATAAATCTCATCCTACCACTGTATTTTCTTGTCTAGTGGATTTTTTCTTTCCGTTTTGCTTTTGCTGTCAGATATAATCCCTATGTTTGCACATACTGTGCTTAAAATATCTATTGTCTCTTCCCTTGTTTATTTCTTTTTATGGTTAGTATTATGTTAATATTGAAAATTAATTTAAAAATGCATTAAAAAAACCAGTAACACCAAACCTTACACACACACACACAGAGAGAGAGAGAGAGAGTCCTGGAACCGTTTGAAAATTAAGGCGCAGCTTCTGATTGGTTGCAGGAGCTTCCTGCACTCAATCAGAAGCCGCGTCGGACGTTCGGCTTCCGAAAAACATTTGCAAACTGGAACACCCACTTCTGGGTTTGCGGCATTTGGGAGCCAATTTGTTAGGGAGCCAAGCTGTTTGACAACCAAGGTACCACTGTATATACAAAGAAGATTGTCAAAATATGGGCAAAACCAGCAGTTTTTTTAAAACTAAGGGGTGCCCTTCTGCTCACTTGCCCTACCTGCCTCAGTTTCCCTCTCTGTTTCAACTGGGAGAGCTGGAGATTCAAGACTGCCTGAGTAACTTGTCACCACATCACCAAACCCTTCCATTTTACCGCAGGTTCATCTCTAGCTATCCACCTGTACCTCCTTCTAAGGTGGCAGGGAGCTGACTCTGTCCTCCACCTGCTTTGCAGTGTAGGGCATGCTAAGGGTCCCATTAATCCGTAAAATGCCTCTCTATACAATGCTCCCATGTTCCTCTCACTCCTCCAGTTTCCTCTGGCACCATTCTTTTGTGCGTATGTGGGGAAGCCATTTATCTCGGCACCTTCTAGGCCAGGATGGAGGAAGTTGGGGAGTCAAACCAAGTTTGCCTCACCACACTTTAAACTCCCTAGGCAAACCCTGACCCCTTCCCTCTCCTACCCAGGTTTCAACCTTTCATTTAGGGGAGGGAATGTTGTCCCTTCCCTCACCCCACATGTATTTCTCTTTGGGGGCATGTTGCTCCCCTCAAAGCAAAGCCTCCCCTCTAGGCCACACACCTGAACATCTGCCTTTCTCTCAGCCGTATAGTAGAGAGACAAATGCACACAATGAAATTGTGTGTTAGAATTGCATGATGCAGACATGCACCTCCAATAATAAGGGACGTGTGAGACTCCAGGTGCTAGCTGGTGGGAGAAACACACTCTTTTCTTGATCCGAGGAATCATTTTATTCCTTCACACTTTTCTAAGGGTGAATCCTGGATCCCGTCGAGTCTTTGCACATGTGTGTGGGAATGTGGAGAGATGAAGGATGTCTTTTTGTTTTAAGATACCACAAAGAATGGCTTTCTCTTGTGTTTTTTTCATCCAGGTAGAAAACGGTGCTGAGTATATCTTGGAAACGATTGATTCGTTGCAGAAACACTCCTGGGTGGCAGATATACAAGACTGCATAGATCCTGGGTAAGATGGCGGGGGGCTCTGAGATTGGGTTTGCTGAATGAGTGCCCTTGAAGTTCAGAAAAGCTTGTGTAAATGGCGATAAGCATATGGCAGTATGGCGCTCATACTGCTCCACAGGGATTTTATTCAGAATATTTTTCAAGATCCTGATTTTCATTAGCCTCCAAGTGGTACCCCCAAATTAGTCGTAAACATATAGGCATTTTTTTCAGTTTTAAGTATTTTATTCAATGTTTAATCTTCCATACATATCAACACAAAAAAGACAGATTAAACAAAAATAATAATCTGCAATTCTCATCCTCCTCCTCAGAACATTGAGAACCAGTAACAAACACTTAGAAATACTCAGTAAAACCTACAATAATCCACACATTTCTTCCATCTTATGCAAATATTTTGTCTATAACTGTATTCCTTAAACCTTATATAATAAGCTAACTTTGCCATTATTGTATAGCCGCACATTTTATTGTGCCATTCTTTGACCATTGGGACTGTTGCCATTCTCCATTTGCCAGCATATAAAATTTTGGCAACTGCTAACAGATTGAGAGATCATTTCCTTATGTACTTTCCATATTGATCCTTCTACATAATTCAGTAGAAATGTTACCGGATGAAGAGGAACCACATCACCTAGGCCCTTCATTCCAGCTAGGGCCCTTCTTGAAGCCATGGAGGCTTCTGCTGGAGTCTCCACTCACCTGAGGCAGGAGGAGAGATGCTAGCAATATGGGGTTTGTTTATGGTACATGGTCTGGTGCGTCTAAAACAGCTGTTCTTTCATTTGAGAGATCAGTGAATCCAGAACACTGACACTTAAAAAAAAATGATGTATGCATATACTTGCAGAGAGTCACTGGTGCAATATCTTGTATCTTGCTTGTTTCTTCCAGAGACAGTGGGGATGACATTGAACTCTCCTCCTGCACCCAGGGGGCCTGCCTGCCAAGCAGAGTGTCCTCTTGTAGCTGCGAGTTCCTGGCTGGTGGTAACAAGACTTTTACATCAGATTTTAAAATCAGATTTATTTACTTTTTAAAGTGTACACTCTGGCCCCAATAACCCATGCATACTACAAAAAAGAGGCTTTTCTATGATTGGAGAAGTACATTTGGGTGTGTGTTACAAGTTCAAGTTTGTAAGTTTATTGTCCTAGCCAAAGGCCATGACAAACTTGCCGCAATAGTATTAATAAAATAGTACAGAACATACATCCATAATATAGGACACCAGAGAGACAAACAAGCTTAAATCTTACTTGATTTTGGATTAAACCTCCAAATCACCAAAACAACTTACAGCAATTTTATTTAACTCCCTTTTCCTGGTAGTTTGATAGAGTCTATGTTGCTTGGGGGTACACACGCCCATTTCTTATGTCCTGCTATAATCCCGCTCAAACAGATATTTTAGGATTTAATGAAGCTTTACTCCCTCCCCCCCCCAAAAAAAAATTCAATAAACACAGAATGTATACCCACTGGTGGCATGATAACACTTGTAACTAAGAATCTGAGCTTGAGCTTGATGTTTTCCTGCTCCCTCCTACTTCCTTTTCCTTTTGTATTGTGTCTCTTACAGTGTGAAGCTGAAGGCAGGGACTATATTATCAATGATATTTGTAAGTTGCTCTGGGAACCTTTTCTGGCTGAAGAGTGGATAAAAATGCTAATACAACATGTGAATTGGAATCATAGCATGTAGAATTGGGATACACCCCAAAGGTCATCTGGTCCAATGCAGGAATTACTTTGCAGAAAAAAGAGAGAAGCTGTTTGAAACCTTGAAAATGGATTTTGGGGGTTTTTTAACAGCGGAATTCTTTTTCCAGATACCTCCCGGTTTCAGGACAGATGTGCAGGCTCTGCTGCCCCAGACACTATGCCAAATCCTGCCACTGTTATCACAGCACCGCATGGTCGGATCAGGGACTCTGCAGGAGAATACAGAGCTCATGTCCCATTGGATAACTTCCTACAGACATTGGAGTCATCAGCTACTGGTAGCCATACTGCAGGTACCGTGTTTCCTGGAAGAAATGTGAACAGCTCTCCCCTGCTCCCCATAACACTTTTTCCCCTGTTATTTGGAATTGTGTACTTTGTACTCTGTTGGCCCACTGTTGATACAGGTGGTTCAGTTTTGCTCATTTTCCAGACAGAGTGCTAATTTCATTTCTGGAGCTCTCCCTCCTGGGACAGCCCTCAGCTATGGCAAGTTTGGTGTGGCTTCCAATTTGGTTGAACAGGGGAGGTCTAGTGGGGCAGCTGAGTGAGGCAGGTCTTTAATGCTGGGCTGGACAAATGAGCAGTCTGACCTGGTATCAGGCAGCTTGCTATGTCAAATCAAAGCTCTGTGCATGTGTGTGCTGTGCCCAGATCAGTTACACAAGGTTTGCAGTTAAATGGAATAGCATGCATCCTTCCAACAGTTCAGATGGTTTGCTGGTGTGTGTGGGTGCAGGTGTTTGTGTGCTGGCCAATGTTCCTAATTATTTATATTCCACACTTGTACCAATTTTCAGAACTGAAGGTAATCCCAAAGCAAGATCACATGGTTCTGACTCATAGGTTACATTCACCTAAAAATGTGATCTGTGAATTTGGCAAAACACATCTGCCATACAAATACAACTTTCCTCACTGGAGAGCCTGCGCTGTGAAAGTACACCCTCCTGCAGATGTTTTAGGGTGGCCACACTGCTTCATTTCCAATCAGTGCATATCCTGTAAGTTCCTGATGAAATCCCTTAACTTTTTATAGCTCAAAGGTTCTGGTTTTAGTTTAGTTACGCTATAGCCCCTCCAAACAGCAAGAATGTGTTAGCATTTGGGAAGCATTGCAGAACAAACTACAAGCAGAATAAATCCGCCACTGGTGCCTTGCTACTATGTCAAGAACATGCTGCAAAACACACCTTCAGTGAAACACCCACCTGCAGGGTCCCGTATCTCACTTCCTTGCAGTTGAATTTGGAGCATAATATTCCAGCATTTGACTTCCTCCTCCTCCTTCTCTCAACTGGGACAGGGGAGGAAAGCGAGACGGAAGCGGAGCTCAACCTTCTGGACTTCCCTTGGTTCCATGGGACGCTATCACGGGTCAAAGCTGCTCAGCTGGTCCTGTTCGGTGGAGCCAGAAGCCATGGGCTGTTTGTCATTCGACAGAGTGAAACACGACCAGGCGAATATGTGCTGACCTTTAACTTCCAGGGGAAAGCCAAGGCAGGTGACCATTATTTATGAATGGATGGATCTTTATAACAATATACTCTCAACTGTGGCCCTTCTTCCATGGGAGGTTTGGAGGGTGGCAACATGAGAAGCGACTTTCTATGGCAGCTCCCTGCTTGTGGAATTCCCTCCCCAGGAAGGCTCACCTGGCACCATCATTGCATAGCTTTAGGTACCAGGCAATAATATGCATTTCCCACCAGGCATGAGTTTTTTTGGCTTTTAATCGTCTGGATTGTCTTTTAGATTTTAATGCGGTTTTAATGTATGCATTTTTAAATATATTCTAAGTCACTTTGAGTTACCTTGGTAGAAAAGTGATCGATACATTTAATAAATAAAGCAAAAATTCTGCTTGATTGTATGCAAAACCTCTAAGCAGCTTACAGACATAAAAATAAAACAAACATTAAAATTGTCAACAAAAGACAAGAGTAATTATTATTATTTGAAATAGAATTAAAATTGGCAATAGCCCAAAGCAGACTAAAACACACCCGTATGTCAGGATAGGCTTGCCTGAACAAAAATGTTTTTAGCTGGCTCCGAAAAGAGAACAATGAAGGTGCCTGTCTGGGGTCTATGGGGGGGAATTCCAAAGTGTAGATGCTGCCAAGCTAAAAGTTCAGTTTCTTACAAGCGCAGAATTAATATTATGTGGCACCTGAAATGGTGGGCATATAAGGGGCAAGGCAATCCTTTAAGGAAGTTGGTCCCAAGTTGTCAAGGGACCGTTTTGGTTTTATCCTGGAGCTACAACAGTTGTGTTTCCCTGAGCTGTTAGCCTGCCTTGAGCATTTAAAGTTAAGATTTGATGACTTCTCAGTTCACAGGAACCTGCCTTTATACTGCTGGCCCATCTAACTCAAAACCCTGATTGGCAGCAGCTCTCCAGCTCCAAGCTGATCTGCATTGCCGCTGAAGGGTTTTGGTTGCAAATATCATTTCGGGGGTGGGGAATAAACCTTCCGGTTGAAAGGAGTCACTGGCACTTGGCAACATGCCTGCACATAGGCATAAAATAGTAAAACAGCCAGAGGCTTAGAAACCACCAACCAAAACCACGATGACTACTTTGGCTTGTTAATTGCCTGGTGTCTGGCATGGAGAGCTTCATGAGTGCCAGGTAGAGGAAAGCAGCCAAAATCTAGAGACACGGCTGCCTTGCCTGCTCCCAATAACAGAGGGGGAGGCAGTGGGAATGCTGCAACGTGTCTTGCAGGCACAACAGCCCTTGATTCTTTGCCACTACTTGGGGTAGTTGAGTGAGGGATATGTGTTCATTTGCATGCATCAAGCAGATACAAAGCTGGCAGATCAATGGAAGCCCCATGTCCTTCCATCCTGTTCCGTTGGCACCACCTGAAATTTAGCTTACTGAAATTAAAATGAATTGTTAGTATGCTCACCCCACTTCTCTGAGCAGTGAGAAGTTCCAAGGCGGCAGTGATTCCCCCCCAGGTTTGGTCTGTTTTGCATTGGCACCATCTTATTTCCGTTCCTGATGCTACACTTGAATGTGTCTGTATTGTGTCAACCTTTCAAAAGCCGATTTAAGAACTTTGGGGGGATATAAAATTGGGATATAAGTATTCTAAATCATTAAAGTTCCGGCCCAGAGCTTTCTTGGAAATAACAGCTCTTTCTGAAATAGGCACAAATAAGATTTAAAAAGACATTGGAAACACAGATCAAAACACAACAATATGATGCAAGTGGTCTTTAAGTATCTGAACGGCTGCCACACAGAACAAGCTTGTGTTCTGCTGCTCCATTGATTAGGACCTGAACCCAATGGATTCAAATTGCAAGAAAGGAGATTCTGACTAAATATTAGGAACAACTATCTGATGGTAAGAGTTGTTAGACGGTGGAGCAGACTGCCTTGGAAAGACTCTCCTTCGTTGGAGGTTTTTAAGCAGAGGTTGCTTAAACCACGATTCTGTGGTAGCTGGTTAAAAATCATTCATTCATTCACCTTCTAATCCCTTACAGCACCTGCGCCTGTCCTTGAATGAAAACGGTCAGTGTCACGTCCAACATCTCTGGTTCCAGACTATATTTGATATGCTGAGGCATTTTCACATGCACCCCATACCCCTGGAGTCAGGCGGTTCCGCTGATATAACACTCCGCAGCTACGTGGTGGCCCAGAGTCCCTTGCCAGGTAGGTTAAATCCCCATTCTTTCTGTCTCAACCCCAGCTGAGGCCTGCCTGAGCAGAGAATGAAAACCACAGATAATTCGTCTGTGGTCAGCTGTCTTCATGGGGTTACCAGTAGTCTCATGCAACAAAAGCTAGAGTCTCATGGCACCTAGAAGACTTTAACCAGTGTTGTTATGGCTTAAACCTTTGTGGGCCTACAGTTCACTTCATCAAATGTATGAAATATTATCCATGCAAACACGCACTGTGCGTATCCGTGGAAGTATGGATAACACTTTATCCCATCTGATGAAGTGAACTAGGCCAGTCCTCAGTGTTTAAAAAACATTAATGACCCATAATCAAAATACAGTAGATGGCCCAATGTAGCAGAGAAGATTATTTATGTATGTGACCACAGCTGCGCGGATGTTATTGGCCCAGAGATGGAAAGAAGATAAAGTCCTGACCAGAGAAGAATGGCAAGTTGATGGATTATGCCAAAATGGCAAAAATGACTGGAAGAATCAGAAATCAGGGAGGCCAAAATTTAATAAGAAATGGGGGAAATTTATAATTTATCTTAAAAATCATTGTAAACAGTTAAAATCGTTAGTAGGATTGGAATAACACTTGTAGTTTAATGGTGAATTCTGGATATAATGGAGATGTAAAAGATGTGGATTATTATAAAAGATGCAGGAGGAAATGATTAACAGTAGGAGCCACAAAGGGGAGGAGGGAAGTCTAGGAGATTCTTTAGAATCTTGTTTTTATGATGTATGTTGGATATGTGATTGTAAAACTTCAGTTTGAAAAACCAGGGATCTGCATAGGTCAGGTCCACCGCTGTGTGGCTGCTGGTGTCTGTGACAACTTCCTTCCTTTTCCTGTTTCAGAGGTCAGCCCGTCCCCCGCTGTGGCCTCTCAGCAGCCCACTTGCAGAAACGACCTGCAGTCGCAACACTACTTCTCCAGCTTTGTCCCTGTCACCTTCCAGCCGGCCTCCCCTTCTGAGGGCACCACTTCCTCTTCCTCCTCCTCAGCCAGCCACTCGCTGTACCATCGGATGGAGGGAACCCTGAGCGCCCGAAGCCGGAGCAACAGCACCGAGCGCCTGTTTGATTCTGCCGCCATTGGGGCAGAGGATTACCACGAAAGCGAGGGCTCGCGCAACAGAACCAGAGCCGTGGAGAACCAATATTCATTCTACTGATCCTTCTGATGGGGAATGGTTGGTTTTCAGTGTGGCCTGGTGTCTCTCTTTTCCCTCCCTCCTGGGTGGGGAGATCTAATAAGCCTGTTGAGGTTTCTGCCTCTTTGCTGGTTTACTGCTTATCGTAACAGTTTTGGCATTCTCCTGGCCTCTGTGTGTGTGTGGCACCTCCATCTCTTTGGCCTACAAAGGGTTTCCTTCCCTGTCTTCTTCCCATACTACGAACTAAAGGTGGCCCTTCCTATTCCTGTCTGGGCCAGAAGGATGGCCAATGATAGCAAGATCCTGAAGCTAAAGGACAGAGTGAAAAACACACACACCCTCCTGATGGTTGCCACCTGGATATCGGGAGCATGATCCAGAAATAGGGATGCTCTTTCCTGCATCTCTATGGAGCCAGACCTGTTTACCTGTTATTTGTTCCCACCCTAATGGTCTCATTCATATGGAAACAGGAAGTGTTTGTAAAACTTTAACTGCATTGGGACTGAGCCCCCTAGTAGCTAACTCATCACCAGGACCCAAGGGTTTTAGAGGGAAAGCTAACAAAGGAACTGTTTCTTGGATTGCTGCTGTCTTGTGTGGTGTGGGTTCTGTGGTCCTCTTCATCTTCACTGTAAATAGTTGGGCTCATGATAGTCTTCGTCTCCTCCTCTTGGAAGAACTCCACATTTGGTGCTGGAGTACAGTTGTGCGCAAAGGATGTATGGTGCTGCCTGACATTGATGCAAACCAGAGGCAGAGGCTGCCCAAGGAACAGGTACCAGTTGCTCCCTTTTGGTGTGGACTAGATGGACCCAGAAATCTGATTTCATAAGGGCTTCCACTCTGAGCATTCACTGTGGAGGAGTGGCCACACCGTGTTCACCTACTTTTATGGTGTATCCGCATGATGACATGCTCCTCCCATGTGTTTTTTCCCTGTTCAGCTTCCATTTTTGTGTGTGCAGATAATCCAACTCTTAAAAGAAACCCCACAAAAAGCCCCACAATGGAACAGTTATCTAGTTTCCCCAGGAGCAGCTGGCCTATTGTGCTGCTATTTAGTAGCTTCCTTTGCTGGATATGGCCTGTATTGATTGCTGCAGACTTTTATTTCTCTATATAGTCCACCTCTCTTCTCTAGGAATCAGCTCTCTTACTTCCCTTTCCAAACAGTGTTCATTTATTTCTGTTTCTTTTCTCTCCCTGCCCTGCTCCAAAAAAATAATAATTAAAAAATAGAGGAGGAATTGGGAGTGCAGTGAGGGTGGGGAAAGCAGTATTTAACCCCTTCCCCACAAAATGTTTAATTTTAAACCATCTTTCAGAGTACATTGCCCTCAAAAGATGGTATACAAAAAAAATATCTGTAACACAACATAACAGTATATAAAAACAACAAGGTATAAATCACTGTAAAAATGAGCACGGACAATTGCTTAAAGCCCAACAATCGATCATATGCAGATTGAAATTTTTACACACACACACACACACACACACACACACACACACACACACACACATCTTTAGAGCTCTCTCAAAAACCAACAAAGATAGGCTGGACTTATTTGCTAGGGAATAAAAGCAGGGATAGCTCCGTTGGCAGAGCATGAGAATCTTAATCTCAGGGTCGTGGGTTTGAGCCCCACGTTGGGCCAAAGATTCCTGCTTTGCAGGGGGTAGACTAGATGGTCCCTTCCAACTCTGCAATTTTATGATTGTAAGAAGGACCTGAGTCTGAAAGCAGAGTTGTTGTTGTTCCAATTCCAGGCAGAAGAGCAAAGATTTGGTGCTGCTAAATTGTCCATGTCTAGAAGCACTCCCATCAGGCAGTTCCATATATTCTTAATTTGCCTAACTGTACTCCAGACACACAACATGGAATTGTCTCCACGTTTTGCACCACTTTCCAACAGACAAGCATCCATCAGGTTCTAAGAATCCCAACTCAATCAATGTTGCAAATGTTATGTCTGAGCAGTCAGTGATCAGTATTGGGGGTGAGGGGGTTAGCACAACAGAAGCCATGCATAACTGGAAAATGGTTTATAACAGGGGACCTGTGGCCCTCTAAATGTTGTTGGACTACAGCTCCCACCTGACTGTGGATGATGGGAACTGTAGTACAAGAGAATATGGAGGGTGCCAGGTTCTCAGTCCCTAGTTCATAGGTTTCAGCTGGCAGATAGCAACGGACCAGTTGGTGCATTACATCCTGATTGCAGTTATGTCTGCTGTGGCCTGAAAGCATTGGTTGCATCTTAATTCCAGCAGCCTTTCAAGACTGGATTCCTGCATGTCATGTCCCCTGAAAGAAATGAACATGAAGAAAGGCTCTGATGCTGGTAGGTGCAGAATGCTGTCTTTTAATGTTTCATTACCAACACATCTCTCAATGAAATGGTCTTACTGCTGTCAAAGGGAAATCCCACACATCCTTTGAATGGGATAAATCTCAGATCAGGTGCAAAATTCTACTACTCCATAAAAGTATATATTCGGGTTCACAGGGTGTATACTTCCCTCCCTGGCCTGCTTTTCCTTAGAACCTCAAGTGCAAAGTGGTGTTGGAATATATGCATGTACCCTATGAGTCATACAATGAGTGACTAGCCCATACAAAGCTATATCTGAGCTACTACAAAGCAGAAATTTCAAACCCCCCCAAAAACACACACACCTATTTCTGGTTTACTCACAAGCTACATTGACTTCAGCAGCCTAATTGAGGGAAGGGGGAAATATCCCCCCCCCCATTATTACACAAGAGGAAGTAAGAAACCCATGTCAATCTTTCTCAAATTATCTGGCGCTCTGCTAGTAGGTTTAATCTACCTACTGCCCACTCTTGTTCTAATACATGCTTGTGATAGCATAGAGCCACTAGAATCCTGTAAACTGAGCTATATCTTCAAGGCTTAATCTTCAAGGAATCTCAGGTTTCTGATCCACTGCATACAGTTACTTAATGAAGCCTGCCCGGAGCAGAGACGGGAAGCTGCAAACTTGACATCATAAACCTGTCCTTGTCTAGCTTGCAGAAATTCCTGTTCAGCATTAATATGTATAAATCAAACAACTTCAACCAAGCAGCTTCGGAACTCAAATTAACTGAATAGTCTTAAGCTAAAGGCAAAGAAATCTAGCCCAAAACAATGCCCATTAACTCCTTTGTAAGAGCATAAGGAAAGAAGAGCCTCTGGGAATGAGACGAACGGCTTCTGTAGTCCAGCATCCTGTTCTCACAGTGGCCAACCAGATGGCCGCAGGAAGCCTGTAAGCAGGGCTCAAGTACAAGAGCAACTGCAAGTGGTACTGAGACATACTGCCTGTCATGTTGGAAGCAATGTAGCCAGCATGATAGCCTTATCTTCCGCAAATACATATTTCAAAGCCATTCAAATTGGCGGCCACTACTGCACCTTTCAGCAGCAAATTACGTAGTTTAACTGCACAGTGTAAAGTACTCCTTCCTTTTCTCTGTCCTCAATCTTCCACCCTTCAGTTTCATGGATGGCCCTGGCGGTTAGGCAAGAGAGACAAAAACCTTCCTCTATCCACTTTCTCCCTGCCATATATAATTTTATACACCTCTGTCATCTCTCCCTTGCTCTTTCCCCCCCTAAACTACTAACTAAGCTACACATCAACCCAGAATCAAAATCAAGTGGGATGTTGGAGATAAAGGGAGGGTGTGGTGGTCCCTGCACTGTTCCAGCACCTGTGTGTGAATACTGAAACTGATGAAACTACTGTGTTAGGTTTGCAACATGACTAGTGCAATCCTGTTTATGTTTACTTGAAAAGAAGCCTTGCTATGTTCATTTGACCCTTGCTTCCACCGAGTCTGTTTGGGATTGCAGTCTAAACCAGGGAGATTGGAGAGATGTGTCACTTAGCAGCCACTCTTAAAGAAGTGTTTGCTCTTATTAGCCTGTCACATTGTCACTCGCCTATCAGATCAGCTTGGCAATGTAACAGCAGTACTGCGGTTTCAAAACATGCCCAACTGATAATTGTGTACGAAAGCAGTAATTCCAGGTGTGAGGTATTCATTCCTTTGACTAAAAAAAAAAGTTCCTGTTGGAAGGAAGGAAGGAAGGAAGGAAGGAAGGGAGGGAGGGACATAGTTATAATAGGGTCAAATTAGAAGATGGACTTCAAATATTAATATTAGTTTAAATATAAACCTAAATAATTCCTATCAATATTACATGAGCACGTGCAGTAAAGATGTTGCACCAAAGGGAGTTTCCAGATGAGTAATTTGTGTTAAATTGACCAAAGTTGTCCTTAATTTGTAGGTGATCTTACATTTGTCCCACGCTGAAGAACAACTACTTGTCCCATCAGTGTTTCTTAGGCCAAACACCACAACTATGAGAGCTTTGAATGCAGAATGCAAAATCACCTTGCCTGTTTGTTTTCTTGGGACCGGTTCTCAGTTGGTAGCCTTACCACCTACCTGTTTCCATGGTTTTCTTTAAGATTTCTGGGAAACTCTTGACGGAAGTGGTGCCTTTCCATTCTTCACCAGGAACAGTTGTCATAGGCAGCTGCTGATTGCACCTCTTCCTTCCTTTAAAGAAAGTTCTGAATCGTGGCATTTGATCAGTAGCACCTTTTAGAGCAGCAAGCAAGTCATGGACACAAACCGCCATCCTATGAGATAAATGCCTCTTGACTTTCAAATCCAGAACCTGTCTTTATGTCTATAAATGAAGGCATTGCAGCCTTATTGTGCGGGGATGTAACATACTGGGAATGTTTTTTGCAACAGGGACACGTGGTACAATGTGATACAAAAGCAAGGAGGGAACCTTTGTAGATAACCTCATACCTGCTCCACCACCACCCCTCAAGAAAGGGATTATTGATGTTCAGAAGAGCTATAGTCCACTGTTGGGCCCTTCTTCATGGAGAATTATGGCTGGAATTGCACCCTTGTCCATATTGATTTCTTCTGTGCCAATCAGAACGAAGGAAGAAAATGAGGACCGAAGGAGCCGCAATTACAAAATGAAATGTTAATTTGTAAATACGATTTTTTAAAATGTGAAAAAAAGTTTTAATGTGCTGTAGAATAAATTAATTTTATTTACAAAACCAACTTGTAAAAGAACTGGAAAAAATAACGGTGTTCTGATCTTTCTTTGAGGGGTGCAGGGAATAAAAAAAGCTTTGAACAAGCTAGAACATTGGAAGTACTATACGTAATATTTTATTGGTGTTGCTAAATATTATTTATTCCATTAATATGCTGCCCTTTATCAGAAGTTTCCAGGGCTGTGTACAACTTTAAAACCACATTACAGAACATCAATGATAAAAAAAAACATAGTGGGAGACAGCCTAATAATAAAATAACCATCGTAATGACAGTCTGCTTTCCCTACACTTTCACGGGCCATAGATTATTTAATAGCCATTGGCCTGGGTGAAGATGAATGTTTTTGGCTGGTAATTGATGTAAAAATTGGGCTTTGGCTTTGGCTGCCCAACTCCCCATCGGACTCTTGAGCCTCCTAAGTCCATGATTGGTCAGAGAAAAATGGATGGAGGCAGGATCCAGTGGAAAGCAAGGCAGATATTAATTTTTCTGCTGCAACACGAGTTCCTTCCTTCCAAGGAGGGAGAGACATTGAACAAAAGTGTGCAGGAACCTTTAAAGACTTTTGACATTGCCCAACCCCCTTAGCCAAAGACCACCCGCCTATCATCATACGTACATCACAGGAGGCTGTCTACAGCAGAAATCCTGTTTGCCAGGATACCTGATAATGGTCTCTGATTGCATTTACCTGGGCAGTCTGGCCATTCTTTTGTGATGGTTAATACTTTAGTTCCTGAATCCAGGTCACAGGCTCTCCCTATTCATACACAAACACACCCTTAAGACAGGATTTGTAAGCGAAAAGACAATGGGAAGGCTTTCCCCATTTACCTTCCTTACTGCAGAGGAATATTTGCGGTCATTGGGAGGGTCAAAACAGCTTCAGGATTGCTCTCCTGTACTATTTCAGACACATAGCTTATATATGTTGATGGCGCCAGACGAGCCTCTTTGAAGAGAGCATTCCACAATTGGGAAGCCACCCCAGAAAAGGCCTATTCTCTTGTTGCCATTCTCTGAACCTCTCTGGGATGGGGGACATAGAGGAGGGCCTCAGATGACAAGCGCAGGGTCTGGGTCGGTTCATACAGGGAGAGGGGCACATATATGGAGGATTTTGACAAGAGGAGTGTCAGTCTTACCAAAAGATAATTGGTTTTGCAACAATTCTCCTAGGATAGGAAAGGAAAGAGTCAATATGTTACTTGCTTTCAGGCAAGATTTAAAGATCAGATTGAGAAACTGCATACATTCAGACCCTTAACAAGAGTGGCCATGACGCATAAAGACTTCAGTGGGGATTAAACTTCTAAGTGTTCTTCTGTTTTGTTTCCATGCTGATAATATAGTAGCAATCTCTTACACTTTGATACTGATTAAAAGAAGCCTATTGCCTTTGGGAAAGGATGGTTTTCGGACTAGTATTGTGGTGCTTGAAAAAATGGCCAGCCATCATGTTCCACGGGTCTGAAATAAAGGCAAATATGGGAATCTTTTTTAAAAGCTGTTCATCCTAATACAGTGGTACCGCAGGTTAAGTACTTAATTTGTTCCGGAGGTCCGTTCTTAACCTGAAACTTCTTAACCTGAAGCACCACTTTAGGTAATGGGGCCTCCCACTGTCGCCGCGCCACTGCAGCATGATTTCTGTTCTCATCCTGAAGCAAAGTTCTTAACCTGAAGCACTATTTCTGAGTTAGCGGAGTCTGTAACCTGAAGCGTATGTAACCTGAAGCGTATGTAACCTGAGGTACCACTGTAAATACTTGCTAACAATCATTTTAAAGAGTGTGCTAGTGCCCTCTGATGGCCAAAAATATGATTGCTTCAGCAATTGCTAGTCATTTTACCATATAGAACGTGTCATTAACCTTTTTGCATCACTTTTGGCAGAAAATATGGGGGTTTTCATTTCCCAACTATTCAAAAATTTCAAATATTTTTGGAGGTTTGACTTGCCAAGTCATGTCTGGACTACGAAACCCTGAACCATGAAAGCAAAATAAATTAAAGCACAGCTAAGTCAAATTTATTTAATCTACATAATTTTAGGACACAAAATTGGTATTGCCCTGGAGGCACGAGGTTGCACACCCAGTATACCTTTCCTTTCTTACAATTGCAGCTATTAGTTAAGAAATGAGGCCCTTTGCAAGAACATGGCAAGCTCAGGCATAACAGTGCTTTGTGCGTTCCTGGGACTGTAACTGCACACGTGTTCAAACTTTTTGCTTTCTGCAAGCTCTTTGCACATCAGCTTGTCTGCCATTCCCAGGGTATTATCTGCAAAAGATTCTGGAGCACATTCTAGAGTGCATAGATGTTCCATTCTGAGGTTTCTTCCAGAAAACCTGATTAATGAACGTTCATTTTGTTTTGTTTGCACAAAGTTTACAGGGAGGTTAGATGATGCCAACTGTCTATAGAGCATTTATTTTATTTCTTATTTGTGCACATAACAGAAAAGAAAAAACATTGCCAGCTGATGCTGGGCATGAGGTTGTTCCATCAGTCATAACTTAAACAGATAGCTTAATATAGGTAGGCTATATGTCCAAATAGGTATCTAAATGAGACTAGTGATTATAAGCCATGCATTCAAACACAGACAAGGCAGTGAGATCTTTAGACGACGTGAGTCGTAGATGCAATAATATCTGACCAGAGAGAGGACAGAATCTTTATATAGCATTCATTCTAAAATTTGTCTGTGGGAAGGCACAATGGGATCAAGCCATTGTGATCTCATACTTTCGAATGCATTTCCCATCACTATCCTCATGGCAAATGGTTCAGTTTTGGGAGGGAAGCAGGTCTGTTGTGCAAGAGCACCAAATCCACTTTAATTGTGTAGTACACCTGCCAATACTTACAGTCTATTTACCATTGTATTTATATCCCACCTTTCCTTCCAGGAGCTCAAAGTGGCATGCACAGGTTTCCCTCTTCTCCGTTTTATCCTCACTACAACCCTGAGAAACAATGGCTGGTGCAATGTCACCCTGTGAACTTCATGACAGAGTAGGGATTTGAACCTTGGTCTCCCAGGTCCTAATCATAGAATTGTAGAGTTGAAAGGGACCCACAAGGGTCATCCAGTCCAACCCCCTGCAATGCAGGAATCTCAAACCAAATAATCAATTACAGATGGCCATCCAACCTCTGCTTTAAAACCTCCAAGGAAGGAGAGACCACAACCTCCTGAGGGAGACTGTTCCCCTGTCAAACAGCTCTTACTGTCAGAAAGTTTTTCCATATGTATAGTCAAAATATCCTTTCTTGTAACTTGAAGCCATTGGTTCAAGTCCTAATCCATTTTGGCCAGATAAAGCCACTCTGAATGACCTTCCTCCCAATCTTTATAGTTTGCTCCTTGCATTATGGGTGGCCAGGCAATAACATCGGACAACAGTGGGCCTCTCACTTAATACACCTCAGGAATAATGAAAACGCCACTACAGGTATCGCAATAACCCATGAAGAAAAATTTTATAATAGTAACAGCTTGCAGGCCATCAATGAAATAGTAACTCTTCTAAAGAACAACAAAGGAACAAAAGGACAGGTCTACACAAATAGGGTGTCCATGAATCCTGGTTTACAGAGGACTGTTCTGTTTGAAAGCATCTAATTTCTGTTTCACGATAAAGAATCCCAATAAGGGAGACGAAGGGCCTAGAAGTTACCCATCAAGAATCAAAATGCTGAGATAAATTGTACTTCTACTTAACCTATTGTATTCCCCCCCCCAATATTATTATTATTATTTGCACCTATTAGTGTGCATTACCAAATGCAAACATTATGCAAACTGGTATCTTTCCCCCCTGTCTTTTTTTGGTGACACGTAAGTGGCCGCTCTATGCAAACCATTAGTAAAAGGCAATGTGAGAATAGACCTCAACCTTCAATTTCGCAGGGCTGAGTCAAAACATTTAATTGATGGGTTCCGCCCCAAAGCTGTGAAAAGGTCACAGGCTGCTGTGTGAAGGATGTAGCATCTGGCCTGATCACTATCTGGTCCATGGGCACTTCTGCCACTTCCTGGTTTGCATGCAGATCATGTTGCATCTTTCAGTTGCCAGGAAGCAGCGGTTGCTGCTGTGCTCATGGCAGGCCAAGCACGACTTCCTCCATCTGCTGCTAATATCCCCAGGGGTTTCGCTTGCCCTGCATGGAGCAATTTGTAAGTGGAGCCCCCTGGAGGCTGTTGCATTGCTCATTTTGCTAACCCTGAGTGCAAAAAGAGCAATCATTCTCACGATGTTTCACACATATCGTTTCCTTCTCCCAGATAATTTCCTACATAATTTTTAAACCAAAAGAAACCCGATACAATATTTTCAATTCAAAATAGGATATTGCTGCCCAAATTGTGTGTATGGTGGAGTCACTTAAAGTCTAATCTACAGCAACAGTATTGTGCAGAATAATTCTCTTATTAGAAAGCCACCCAGCATTGGCCCGATTCTGGTTTTTAGAAAGTTAAGATTTCATACAGTGTGGCTATAGCAGTTAGTGTGTAGGACTAGGAAACACAGGAGACCAGGGCTCAAAATCCCACTTGGCCATGAACTGTGTATGCCATCTTGAGCTCTTTGGAGAAAAATGTGGTATCTAAATGCTACAAATAAATACCCCTGCCCCAGGGTTTGTTCGGGTTTTTTTGGACTAGTAGGCTAGGTGGTTGCTGTGTACTGTTGTAGTTGCCATATCTTGCTGTGATTTCAGCAAATTTTGTTGCCTTTAGGGTGGATTTTTCAACTGCTTTGTACCCACATGGACATTTGTACTGTAGATGTTTGAGAGCCCTGCCAAGGGCTATAAAGTGGTTGATTGGGTGGGTAGTTCAGGAGGGAAAGATCATGAATTAATCTATTTAAAATATCACTTAACTCAGCCTCCTTTTAAAAAAATACACACACCACAAGCTCTGCTTTCCTAGGTTATAAAGGTTAGGCTGTTGCTGTAAGCGAAGAGACTCCACTGAAAGCTCCTGCTGGCAGTGCAGATCAAAACCAGCTAAAATCTGTGCTAGTATATCTATGACAGAGTGCAAGGTCACCACTTAAAAGTGCAATAGGTAACTGGTATTTTTTTAAAGTTGCCAGGCAATATGTTCATCAAAAGCGTGAATAGGAATTGTAGGGTTGGATCATCTGGCTCAACCCTCTGCAATGCAGCAATATGAAGCTTTAACGTTTGAACAATAAAGTTCCTAGAAGCAGCTGGCAACTAACAGTGACACCATTGGTATAACTTAATGCTGTGGTGCATTTTTTATTTTTAAAAAATTATCACTAGCTGCCAAGCCCTGAGAATAAAAGAAACAAAACTAATCCTTACGTTGTGTGAAGGATAATTAAATTTGGCATATAAAGAAAAACAGAATGCAAAAAAAAACCCAAAAAAAAAACAAGACCGCGAAGCATTCTGGGAACTCCCCCCTCCCCTCAGAAGCGACGCTAACACGCATTTCGAACGAAAAACCAACCGCCGTTTCTGGCCTGTTTTTCGCGCCTTCATTAATATGTAACAGACCTCATGAATATTCTTGGAAAGGAGGCGGAGCGAAGGGGAAGGCGCGGGACAAGGAAAGGAAGGGAGCCCCGCCCCGCCCCTTTCGCAAGCTGCCTCTATGACCGTCGCCCTCCGTGACGTCATCGGTCGGGGCCGCGGCCTTTTGCGCAGGAGAAGGCGGAGGGGAAACCAAAAGGGGGGGCAGGATGGCGGCGGGGCCGACGCGGCCCTCCCGGCCCCGCAAGGAACCGCAGCCGCTGGTCATCCCCCGGAGCGCAGCGGACGAGCAGCGTCTGAAGCTGGAGAGGCTCATGAGGAATCCGGTGAGGGGGCGGGGCATAAGTGTTGGTGGGCGTGGCTACTTCTCCCCGCTCCCACCCCTGCAGTGTAGGCACCAGGGCCTCCAGTTGGGGATAGGTGAGGTGGAAACCCCCCCCCATTTCTCCCCTCAATAACTACCCTCTTACTCAGTTTGCTTCAATGAAGAGGTAGAGGCCCCCCTTTTATTTCCTCTTTTCTCTTATATTTGGCAGTCCTGATCTGCTCTCACCAGGCTTGCCCACTAATATATTTTTCCCTCCCCCAATTCCTAGTTAACTTGTATGAAGAAGGGAGTACAGTGGTACCTCGGGTTACATACGCTTCAGGTTACATACGCTTCAGGTTACAGACTCCGCTAACCCAGAAATAGTACCTCGGGTTAAGAACTTTGCTTCAGGATAAGAACAGAAATCGTGCTCCGGCGGCGCGGCAGCAGCAGGAGGCCCCATTAGCTAAAGTGGTACCTCAGGTTAAGAACAGTTTCAGGTTAAGAATGGACCTCCAGAACGAATTAAGTTCTTAACCAGAGTTACCACTGTATTTGCTTACTCACAAGGGGAATCAAGTGCACGTAAGGGGGAAATTCCACGCGCCCCCCCCCGCTCCTCTCATAATACTGAAACCTGAGTTTATGTGATGAAGCTGGTTGGTGGTAGATTCAGGACAGACGAAAGGAAGTACTTCTTCGCACAGTATGGAATCTGTGGAACTCACTGTCACAGGACGTGGCAGTGGACACCAACTTAGAAGGCTTTAAAAGGAAATGGGGAAGCTGATGGAGGATAAAGGCTGCAC
This sequence comes from Podarcis raffonei, assembly GCF_027172205.1. Classification (NCBI taxonomy): domain Eukaryota; kingdom Metazoa; phylum Chordata; class Lepidosauria; order Squamata; family Lacertidae; genus Podarcis; species Podarcis raffonei. Next base: position 12,091,195 of record NC_070616.1, on the reverse strand, counting down.
TATGGCTATATTCTACCTCTAGCGTGAAAGAAAGGCAGAGTGTCTCGGAAGACCAGTTGCTAGGGAACAACAGCAGAAAAGTGCTATTGTGCTCATGCTGTGATCATGGGTGTCCCAGGGGTATTCAGTTAGCCACTGCGGGGAAAGAGGATTCTTGGCTTCTAGTCTTATTCAGCAGGGCTCTCCTTATGTTCCTTTGCCACAATCCTATTGATCCCTATCCTTCCCCAATGCATTTGCATTATTAGGTAATGCTAGACCACTCATCAAAAATGATGGCAAAAACAAAAATGAAGGGTGGAATGGGAACTTTAGAGGTCTGGGAGAATAGAACAGAGTTTGCCTAGTGCCCCAAAAGTGAAACAAGTAGGGTGGGAGTTTCTTAGATCGATGGCACAACACAATATGAGTCTATACTCTGAGAGTGTCCATCTGCAGATAAGCTTAATACCTGGGTAGGTTTATATGATACGAAGTTGAAGGTGTTGGTGCCCTCATCCCATCCTGTTTAACCAGGCCTTTTGGCAGTGAGTGTCTCCTTCTGCTGAAGCCTTAGTTTACAGGGGATTCATTTGCCCGCTTGCCCCAGGACCGAGGAGAGAACAAAAGCACCAGGGGAGCAACTTCTTCTTCGGAGAAAAGAGTTTTATTGAGATCTGCGCAGAGGCAGCCAGTGGAATACTTTCCAAAGACTGGCGGCCCCAATACACGTACACAAGCATTCTTATACTCAAGAGCATACACCCGTCTTCCCAATCCCCCCAATCAGCTGGCAAGGTTATAACTTATTACCTTATATGGCATATGGCTATATGGCTAGCTAAGCCCCCTCCCTCCCTTGTTTGTGTGTTCTTCTTCTCTTGCGTTACTCAAGCAGAAAGCATAAAAAACAGGAAACAGGTCTGGCCCACAGAGTGAAAACAACTGCGGTTTTTGTCAACTGCCTCTTTTGCACCTGCAGAAATCAGCTTGGGCACAGATAATATTGAGTTTAACCTTTTCTTCTCCCTTCACTGCCTTTGTCTTTCTTGGCTTGCATGTATGCATTTATGGAACAAATTTATATGTTGCCTTTCCTCTATTTAGGTCTTTGAGGCAAATTACAAATGTAGCTTGAATCTCATTGGTTTTGTACTTGGTGGGAGTGGGCATCTGCCTATAGACCTTACAGCCTTGAGCACTCCAACAGACTCCTGTTACTTTGCGCTTGCCTACTCTGCAGGACTGAACAGAGCTCTCTAGAGTAGCTCTCCATTGATGCCTCTATGGCAGCATAAAAAGGGAAGGCATATATTTAAATGGTCATCCATTAATATATATATACATATAGAATCATAGAATCATAGAGTTGGAAGAGACCACAAGGGCCATCGAGTCCAACCCCCTGCCAAGCAGGAAACATATATATATATATATATATATATATATATATATATAGCCGCTTTTCTGTGCAGATGCCTTTCCAAACTGGTGTACAATCAAAAACAACAAAAAGATACAAGGAACAGCAATGCAAAGTTTTAAAACTACAACTCAGCAATAAATTTCTTTTTAACAGAGCCAGATAAAAACTTATTCACCCAGGCCATCTCTCAGCTAATAAACATCATGCCTGAAAGGCCAATTGAAGATTATAGGCCCTTTCAAAAAGCCTGCAATTTGGAAATATCCAAGGGAAGGAAGTTCCATAGTGGTGAGGCTACCATAGAGAAGGGCCTCTCCCACATGACCACCCACCTTACCAGGGAGTCGGGACACTTGAAAGCCTCTGAAGCAGATCTTTAAAAGTGTGGGCAGCCCAACAAGTAAAGGTTACTTATTCTTACAACATAGTGCATGTTGACTCTGAAGTAAAGGTGCTTCCAGGCTGTCAGTGTTTTCAGGTGGGATTCAGCCATATCCTGGCAAGCACAGGCTGCACAAAGAAAGCTGATGTGAACCTTTTGCGCAACAAAACTACTTCTGTGAAAGATCGGAATTAATTGCTACAGAAAGTGACAGGAAGATGCATTGAAAAGTGTGGGATAACACTTGCTTTGATGCAATGTGGTCTAGTCCCCCACGCCAACATCTGGAGGTGACATGAGTCTCCACTTAATGAGGCTTACTACGCAGTCCTGCGTAGAACATGCTTTTAAATGTGCATTGCCCTGAACACTTTGTGTGTGTAGATTCATAAATGCAATTAAATGCATAAATTCTACTTGTGTGGTTATTGCAGTGAGTGCTTGTGGAGAAGGGCAGGGGAGAGCTTAGTGTCCTATTCTTCACTTCCTATCTCATTCTAGTGCCTTTACTCATAAGTAACTTTAATCCTGCAGTTCCCTTCTGAAGTCCTTTGAGGGAACGCACATCTGTATATGTGGGGTCAGCTATCTGACCCTACTCTCCTAAGCACGTTCAGCAGAGATCTCACCAATTCTGTCTGTTACTCTGAGCTGCTCTGTGTGTATGTGTGTGTGTGCGCGTGCACATCCATGCATATATGTATGTACGTAGCATGGGATTGTATTCAACAAGAAAACCTGTTACTTCATTATATTCACACACATACAGAAAATAGGTTAGGGTGGTTAATCCCCATTCTGAGAGCCTGAGCCAACATTTGACTGGTTTTTCTGGCAGCAGGAGAAGAAAGAAAGAAATAGATAAGATGCAACACTGGGGCAGGCAGAGAAGTGCAAACCTCCCAGTCCAGCACCCTGATGAGGATGCAAGTCATCCCCTCCCCAGTCATCAGATTGATCATTTGATACATGGGGTAATAAGAGTAGATAGATGAGTTGAGGAGAGGGGAGGTCTGTGTGACCTATATGTACATGTGTGTGTTCTTTGTGTAAATGTGTGTGAGAAGGCCACACCCACCCTGGCATGTGATCCCCAGAGGGTGGCCAAGAGTGAATATAGCCCTCAGATCAAAAGGATTTATCACCCATGATATAGCTAGTGTGACACTTTATGGTCTGCAGCCAAATGCCCAATAAATTCTTGGGCAAAAAGATCAGTTCTGTTTTCCTTAATGTTCCCACTTCTGTTTAGATCCATGCTCTAATAGCTTTGAAGAATTGCTCTCTCCTCCTAGAGAAACAGTGTCACAGTATTGCTCATTTCTTGTTGCAGGATAAGACAGTTCCAATTCCTGAAAAGCTCAATGAATGGGCGCCCCGTCCGCCTCCAGAATTTGTCAGAGATGTTATGGGTAAGTAGCTATTTTTAGGTGGCTTCTTAGCTTAAGCACTGTGCTTCTAGAGGAATGTGCTTAATAGGGAAGGGAAATAGATGAGGATTGAGTAGTCATAAGGGGCTTGAAACTTTGAAGGGGATGAGGGGGTGTTCTTGCAGCCATCTTGCCCTTGCCATATTACCAATTATTTTTCACTGGCATTTGGGTGATTATTGATATGAGTCACACTTCAGAATCCCCACGGTTTGAAATCATGTGTGACGTTTGTGACCATAAACACAGAGAATCAGAAGAGTGAATGATTCAGGCTCTGAGATGTGTGCACACTTAAAAAAGTAATGTTTACACTGACGAGAAGCAGCATAGACAAATGGGGTTCCAAATCTGGGTCTTCTGTAGCCAGGGCTCTGTGTATCTGTCATGATCCTACAGGAGTGTTGCTTTCTGAGAACCCTGGTCTTCACTCTAGAAGAAAAGCAGGTTTTTAGCCTGCATGGCTGAAAAGATATCCTTCAAAATGGTCTATTGAGATCTAAGAAACCAGAGGAGTTGCTGGATGAATTTTCAGGTGCCTGTAGCCATGGTCTCTGTGTCCATCATAGCTTCTTAACCCTCACTGTGACAAAGCTAGAATAAAAATGCAAAATACTAACGTTTGGAAATTTTGTTCAATTCAGCATAATTTATGCTAGCATATAGAGTTTGTGTGTAACAGCAGAAGTTACCTTTAGTGAAATGAATCCTTACTTGGAGCACACCTTTAATTGGAAGGCACTCAGAATGAGACTTAGTATAAAATAAGAAAGCTTATGTTTATTAAGGGAAGTTCATTATTTTTAAGAGAGAGTTCTTTTGTCCTAGCTAACTAAGTAGTTGGTGAAACAAAGAAGCCATGCTTGCCTCTTTGTTCTCAGAAGATACATCCAAAATAAGCTTGCCACTTGAGTTCCAGAGAAAGTTTGAGAGGGGAGACAGAAATGAAAGAGGATGCAGCTTTGACTTCAAAGGACAGAATCACAGAATTGTAGAGTTGGAAGGGATCCCAAGGGCCATCTAGTCCAACTGTCTGCAATACAGGAATCACAACTAAAGATTCTCTGACAGGTCAGCACAGAGATCAAAGGGAGAGAGGCGGCTTGGAGGTTTTCCACCCTACCACCTTAACCACATGCAGACCCTTCTAAGCAAACTGAGCTGCACCGCAACGTCCAGCAATTAATAAATATGCACATTTGTGCTTTGTCTTTATAGCATGGTTTATACACAATCCCATGCCCACGGGTAAATCATAAGCTAGGGAGCATTACGAGCCTGTATCTAGACAACTAATATTTGCCTTCCTATAATCATTACAACAAACCAAAGGGGAAAGTGGTGATAGCATTTGCTCTGTTCCAGCCAAAGGAAGGGCAAGGAGAAAATGGAGCGAACAAGGTTTCTAGGTGTCCCCAGAAGCAAGGTCCCTAGTGTGGCTGCTGGTTTCCCAGCAAGCTTTCTGTGTACATTTGGTCCCGGTCCCCCGGAGAAAAGGAGAATTTCTTTTCAGGCTCAGACTAATTTCCTACTTGTGTGAAATGCGATCAAGCCACTAGTGAAGCTGCCTTTCATAGAGTCAAGTCTGCCCTTGTTCATCTAGCCAACTATCGTCTCCTCTGACTGGTAGCAGCTTTCCCATCACCTGCCATCTGAGATCCTAGGAGGCACCAGGGTTGCCGCCTGCACTTGTAATGCACATGCTCTGCCAATAAGCTGTGACCCCTTCCTTGGCAGGTTCCAGTGCTGGGGCTGGCAGTGGGGAATTCCACGTCTACCGACATCTTCGCCGGCGAGAATACCAGAGGCAAGATTTTATGGATGCCATGGCTGAAAAGGTTGGGTGATTCCTTTGGCTGACCGTTTCTGAGTTGTTGTACTGCCTCCTTCCCTACAGACCCTTATCAGGTGTTAAAATCAGTGGAGAATTACCTCTTGGTAGTTGTGCCATCCTCTGAAGTTTGGGGGTGGCAGCCTGGGAGAGGGCATTCTCTGCAGCAGCTCCTAGGTTGTTGAATTGCTTCCCCAGAGAGGTGTGCCTGCCACTTCCACTCTACAGTTTTCATGAAATGCTGAAAATGCACCTGTTCGCTCTGACCTTTGCACCTGAGAAAGGTGTTTTCAAAACCCACTTTATTCCCGTGACTATAATTTGTTTCAGCTTTTTAAATATTAAATTGTGGCAACCCGCCCTGGGATTGTAATGACATGTTCCCTGTGATTTGTCGCAGCAAAAACTGGATGAGGAATATCAGAAGAAGCTAGAAAAGAACAAGATTGTTGCGGAAGAACAGACAGCCAAGCGCAGAAGGAAACGGTGAGGTCAAAGTTGTACAGGAAGTCTAGGGAAACAGGATCCAGAATGAGGGGAGGCAGGAAGGGTCAAGGGCAATAGTTCAATATTTGTTTACAGTCCAAAATGACTTAAGGGCCAGACTAGAGGTTCTTCCTTAATATGTAGCATGGAACTACCTATCTTGTTTTCCCTTAAATAATTGCAGGCGCAGGGTGAGGAAAAGTTCTTGCCATGGGAAGGCACAGGTTTGATCTCAACACTGTCCTGCCGTGATTGGCATAGTGGTCTGATTTTCCATGTGGCTAGGAGCCTTAGTGGGGGAAATCTCCACTGACAGAAAAACAGGATATGTAGCTGCCAGTCCTATGAAGGAATAATTCCAGTTTTTACCTCTAGGTGGCTGCAAGTCCACCTCTCTGCAGTTCCTGGAAACAGTTTCCTAGAGAGGCAAATTTCATCCTACCTCTAGGATAATTTGGGAACAGATAGCAGTTCCCTCCTGGTAAACAAGGCAAACATGTTTCAAAGCTGTTCACATGCTCTTCCATCAGCAGTGAAATAGGTTGGGTTCCAGAGCATTAAGAATTGGCATTTTAACAACTGCACAGCTCAGTTCTCTTTTTGCTAGCATCAGGGTTGGAATCTGCAGAATGTTGGGGCAAAGGGCAGCTTGTTCATTTGGAGCATTTAATTCTTGATTTACAGGCAGAAGTTGAAAGAGAAGAAAATACTGGCGAAGAAGAGTAAGCTTGAACAAAAGAGCGAACATGCAGGTAATGTGAAAACACATCTTCTGGAGTTCAGTTCACCAGGAAACTCCTTCTGCTCTCAAGTCCCCACTGAAATGAGTTGAGCTTCTGCCTGCATCCAGATGTGGGTATCTTCCAGGGAAGTCCTTTGGGATTCTGTCAGGGTAGTCAGACCAAATGACAGCACAGCTCCTGATGAGAGAGAAAGAGGTTGCATAGAGCGGCCTTCCCCAACCCAATCCCCTTTTGGACTACAATTCTTATCAGTCCCAACCAGCACTGATGAGAATTGTAGTCCAAAACATGTGGAGGGCACCATTGGAGGATCAGAAGCTCCATGGACTCAGATGAGTTGAGGCAAAGCAGCTGCCCCCTCTGCAGGGACAAGGAACTCTCAAATATCTGCAAAACCAAGGAAGGAGGAGCTGTTCTGTATAGTAATCCTAATCCTGGGTGCCTGAGGCAATGGGAGGACTGTTGCTTCCAAGTTTTTGTTGGGGTTCACCAAAGTGCAGCAATGTCTGTAGGAAGGGGAGGCTGTAGAGTTCGCAGCCCAGTGGGGAACATGACCTTGATTCTTGAAATGGGGAAGAGGTGCGCAGTGTTGTTGTCCCTACCAATCTGAGAGAGTTGGAGAATTAGGAGGATTGTTCCTCCCTAAAACAGGCCTGCCAGAATTTGTTGGACACCAACTCCTATCATCCCTACCCAGCATGCCCAATGGTCAGGGATGGGAGTTGTACTCTGGCATCTGGATGACCACAGATTCCACATCCCTGGCCTAAAATGTGTCTCGCCATTTTGGGGAAGGCAGGGAGAAAAGGATTGCCTTGCCTTTGCTGGGGGAGACCAAAAAACCTCAACTGTAAGTGGTCAGCCATACCTCTGGAAGCTCACAAGCAGGCCAGAAATGCATTTTATCTTCACCATCTGATCCGCAGAGCTATCCTGACTCTGAATATGATGGTTCCATTTACCTATCAATCCATAATATTATTCAGTTCTTTCTTCCCTGAAGCAAACAGCCTGATCATCATGTCTTTTACCGGCTACAGATTCCGACCATTCCCCAAAGCAGCAGACCAGTGAAGAGGAAGACGAAGGCACTTCTGAGGAAGAGGATGATGCTGAAAAGCCCAGCTTCAGGATGAGAAGATGATGGTGCTGACTCTGTGGCTGGTATCCAGGTGCTGTTGGAGAGCCTGGCGTCTCAGTTGAGCAGGCTCTTCTGAGCTGTTTCAGACCTACATCACGGCAGAGGTGTTGCCATAAGGACCCCGCAGGGGTATCGACATCGGAGCCATGTGAAACGAGAACCTCTTCCAAGCTTGCTTCTGTAACTGCTGTGCAGTCTGCTTACAGGTTTTCTGGGGAAAGATGCCAGCATCCTGCCCCCGTGGGCCTTCTTGTTCTTCCTAGCATTGCTCCAAAGTGGTGTCTCTCTGAAAGCTAATGCTTTATCCATCTGTGTTTTCAGGCAGACCCTTTCCCCCTGAGAGACCCAAGTACACAAATGGGTTTGTGTGGCCTTTGCTCTCGGGCAGAGAGTGACCTGGCTTTTTCTATAACGGAACTTGACACAAACTTATTCGGGAATTTCGGTTGGGGTTGTCTTCACATTGCTGCTGCAAGAGTTGGTTCACCAACACTGCGAGGAGATCGCTCTCTTTGTTTCAAAAATGTGATGTAAAACTTCTGCCCTAAAAGTTTGTTAATAAAAGGGGGACATTGAGTGTTTTCTTGCCTGTTCGTGATTGCTGTTTATATTGGGCAAATTAACGGTGAAAGAGAGAGAAGTGAGCAGAGAGGGATTGCGCCTGTCACTTAAAAATCTAAATATACCCACTGAGCCTAAAAAGCTTGGCAACCACTGCAGTCTGGTATGGAGACTGCCAGGATGGTGCAGAGATCTCACAGAAAAGCTGTTTTGAGAAGGGACTTCAAGGATGTAGGTGCAAGGATAAAATAGGTATAAAAGGAGAATTCCTGGATGCCAAGATCCAAGTTTGGGGCAAGAGCTCTTTGGCGAGAGAACGTCAGCAGAGATTTAAAATCACAAAATATTCAGCAAAGCATGGAAATATAGGCTGTTAGTCCTTTAAAATATGCTCTTTTGAGTTCCTTCCAAAGTCGCTCTTTCCCCCCAGCATAGAAGAAGACTACATGTTTGGCAAGTTGTGAACTTGCGAACACTCCAAAGGTCAGGTTCATGTGCTTCAGAAAATCGAAAAGGGCATAAAACTTGGTTTAGTTGCAAAGTGGTGAAAGTTCCTAAATTATTGGTATAGGAACTTGAGAGGCTTGTTATAGAGTCATGCAGCTAAACTGGAGCAACCAGCTTAAACGTCTTTACACACTGAGCTCAAGTAGACTAGGAAGGCGAACAAAGGCTTGATCACCTAGTCCCTTCCCAGGTGAACTAAGCCTGGTTTTAACCCCTTTGTGCATTAATTAGATTTGAGTATGTTGGTTATATATGAGGCTGGTTCTCCCACAAAGGAAAGAAGGAAGGTGGCCGGACTGAGGTGTTTCAGGAGGCAGTTCAAGGCACAAGGAAGGACAGGGAGAAAGCTTTGGACAGCTGAAGGCAGTGAAGCGAAGGTCACAGGAAGTGATGTGTCCAGGTATTAGGGCAGAAATATTGGACAAGGCCAGGTGTGTGTGAAGACAAGAGCAAGGAACTTGGGAGAGATCTGGGGGTGGGCTACAGTCAGGTGTATCTATTTAAGGAAAAGGGAATCATATGGTCCTACATTTGGAGATTTAAGCCTCCTGGTATTGTGATGGTAATCTTGTGCTTGTAAGAACAGAGGAAGGGGCTGCTGGATCAGGCCAAAGGCCCATCTAGACCAGCAACCTGTTCTCACAGTGGCCAACCAGATGAAACCAGCAAACAGGACCTGAGCTGCTGTGGCTTCTAGCAACTGATACTTAGAAGCATTACTGCCTCTAACGGTGGAGCCGTAGTTTAGCCATCATGGCAAGTAGCCACTACCAGCCATACCCTCCATGAGGAGCAACAGCATGTTTAGCAGCAGACTGAAATGGGGGCTTCTGTCTAATTCTCAGTGGTTTTATTGATTCAAGTGCAAAATTATAGGGAAAAACTGTCACAAGGAAAGACTGAGTAATGCTTTTAACTTCACATATTCTGCTGAAATGCCGCCTCCTGGTTCAGTGCTCCCCTCCTCACATCTCTTGATTAAACACTTAATTTTGTTGCATTCTCTTGCAGACCAGTCTTGGCGTATTTACACACTAGAAAGTCCTGCTGGGTTCAAGACAGGTTGCTCTCTAGATAGGTTTTCATAGGAGTGTTGTGTTAATCTCACCTTAGTTTCCTCTACTGCTATTTCCACCATTTTATGCTTCAACAAAGACTTGCTGTGACTAATTTAGTGGCAGAAAACACATTTACCTTTTCCTAGAATTCACAGCATGCAATTTGAAAATCATCCTCATTTCTGCATTATTAATAGAAGAAACCAAACAGCCTTCAACCTATTTGTAGAGTACATCCAAGCTCTCGCGTAGAACATAGTTCACATTATATAAATAATTCCGCTCCAGCCAACTTCTCATGTATTTTGGTGCTCTTAGAATGTTACCACCTCTGGAGTCCTGAGCCCTTTAGGGACAGAATCTGTGGGAAAACAAAATAAATGGCAGAGCTTGGGAACAGTGAAGGCTGGTTTTTCAATCCAGGGACAGTTTTAGAATTGGCAGTTCTTCAGGGGCTACAAAGAGAGCGAGTCTCCTTGGACTTACTCAACTAACAGTATCTCTGTTCTCCCCCCTTACACACACCTTTGAGCTGCTTCAAAGTGAAATAAGAATAAAAATGGGGTCCCTTCAAGGGGTTCAGCTTCTTAAGGAAGACGAGAGCGTTGGGGAGGTCAGGAAATGAACAGAGACCAGACCAGGATATACAAAAGCAAAGTGGCTATAAGCCTGATCTTTATTAAAGCTGTTGCAGCAGGGTGCTCCCCCCACACGCAGGAGAGAGGAGGAGAACCCCAAGCCATGCGCACAAGCCCTTATATAGACATTTTAAATTGCCCGCCCTGAGCTTAAGACCACCCCCCAGATACATCATACCTACTTCACAGAAGAGGCGGTCTACAGGAGAAAACCTGTCTGCCATGTTACCTGAGAATGATAACTGATTACATTATTTGGGCAGCCTGGCGATTCCTTTGTGATGGTAAATACTCAGTTCTTGAGTCCAGGTCACAGGCTCACCCTATTCATATCTTAAATGTGCCCTTAAGACAGGATTTGTGAAAGAGACAATGGGGAGATTTCCCATTTCCTTCAACCTCGCAAAGAAATATTTGAGGTCATTTTGGGAGAGTGAAAATGGTTTCAGGACTTTTCTGTGGGTGTCAGACATGTGGTTTACATATTTGTATGTGTTTGCTTGGTACATTTATGAACATCTATTTTATATATCTAAGACCTTAAAATTCTTATAACAAAGGTATAGAAAACGAAGGTGAAATGCTCTATTGTGTCAGGTCTAATTTTAGAGTTGAGGGGGGCAGCCTGTGCTTTACTTTTAGACACTAAGCACTTTCATACTTGCTCTTTGTAAATGCCATGTCCATAAATAATATAGAATAACAATAAATAAATACATACATACCCAGAGGTGAAAGAGAGGCACTCATCATATGCTCTGGCACACCCATCCCCAGAAGCAGAAGGAAGATATAAGAATGTAATTAGAACAAGTGCTGCAATTTGCTTTTTTTCCTCTTCCCTCCCTGTCCCGTTTTCCTTCTGCGTCCTGCTTCTTAGTCCCTCCCTGCAGGTTTACAATCTAGCTTTAATGGATTGTATGTAAGCCACTTTGGGACCCCTTTTGGCTTTAGCGTGAGGAGGAATAAATGCTCTAAAAAATAATAAAAAAGCAATAATAGGCAAGCCTTTCCAGATATTTCAAAAGTTTGTATTTGTTCTACTCTGGTTTTAACTTTCCACATGACTCAAATTATGGTTGTAAATTTTTAGATAACTTTATTGTTCTTTTTGTGTGTGTGTGTAAACCGCTTTGAGCTTTTTTCCTACGGTGAAGCAGTTTATTCATTTCTATCATAGAATCAGAGTTGGAAGGGATCACGAGCGTCATTCTAGTTCAACCCCTGCCACGCGGGAATCTTTCACACAACACGGGGCTGGAACCTACGACCCTAACATCAAGAGTCTCCTGCTCTACCGACTGAGCTTTATTCCTTTCGGAAAACAATCAATCAATAAATAACCGCTGCCGCCATCATTTTGAGAGCTATTGGTCTGAGGCTCCAGCTGCTCTGAGCGCTGATTTTAACAATTGGGGGAAGCTGGAGGAGCCCTCTCCGTATGATCAGAGGCACCGCCTGTCGTCCAGGAAGCTGGCAGGAGGAGAGCACATGGCTCTTGATGCGAAAGAGCTACCACCAGAAGACTTAGGCTTGTTTCCAAGCACATTTAGGGAGGTGTGTGAACTCCCTCCAGCAAGATAGAGAGATATAGGGAATCCCTCATATACTGTATGTATATGTATATGTATGTATATGTATCTCTTGCTGTATATGTATGTATATGTATATGTATCTCGCTGTATATGTATACACACAGAGTTAATGGCAGAAAGTGAGGAGGAATTAAAGAACCTTTTAATGAGGGTGAAAGAGGAGAGCGCAAAATATGGTCTGAAGCTCAACATCAAAAAAACCAAGATCATGGCCAGTGGGCCCATCACCTCCTGGCAAATAGAAGGGGAAGAAATGGAGGCAGTGAGAGATTTTACTTTCTTGGGCTCCGTGATCACTGCAGATGGTGACACCCGTCATGAAATTAGAAGACGCCTGCTTCTTGGGAGGAAAGCAATGACAAACCTAGACAGCATCTTAAAAAGCAGAGACATCACCTTGCCGACAAAGGTCCATATAGTTAAAGCTATGGTTTTCCCAGTAGTGATGTATGGAAGTGAGAGCTGGACCATAAAGAAGGCTGATCGCCGAAGAATTGATGCTTTTGAATTATGGTGCTCGAGGAGACTCTTGAGAGTCCCATGGACTGCAAGAAGATCAAACCTATCCATTCTTAAGGAAATCAGCCCTGAGTGCTCACTGGAAGGACAGATCCTGAAGCTGAGGCTCCAATACTTTGGCCACCTCATGCGAAGAGTAGACTCCCTGGAAAAGACCTTGATGTTGGGAAAGATGGAGGGCACAAGGAGAAGGGGACGACAGAGGACGAGATGGTTGGACAGTGTTCTCAAAGCCACAAACATGAGTCTGACCAAACTGCGGGAGGCAGTGGAAGACAGGAGTGCCTGGCGTGCTCTGGTCCATGGGGTCACGAAGAGTCGGACACGACTAAACGACGGAACAACAACATGTATATGTATATGTATATGTATATATGTATATGTATCTCTCTCTCGCTGTAAATGTATACACAGAGAGAGTATATATGTTTATCTCTTTAATGGAAAACGGAAAACATGAAACCCCTTCTTGCAACACGCGCTCGTTCCTGACTCTGCTCGCGTGCCGGGAATCGAGACCTGTCTGAGGGGCGGCAGGGAGAGAAGAGGCTTGGTCACGTGCTCACTACTCCAGAGCGGTCACGTGGCGGGACCCTGGCGTTGCCTTGGCAGCGGCGAAGGCGGCGTTAGTGGGGCTGGGGCGACGGTGCTGCTCCTCCTGCTGCTGCTGCTGCTGCCTGTGGGGTAAGTCGGCAGGAGGGCTGGACTTCGGGGAGACGCCTTGCGATGGGGAGCTGCTCATTTGCATATTTGCATATTGGTATTATTATTGATTGCCATTATTATTATTGTTATTGTTATTTTATTTCCCTCCCCTCACCCCCCCAGGTCCGAGGGCGGGTTATAATTAAAACACAGCATTCCTAGGAAAGCACAATATTGAAAACGGCTTAAAACAAACCAAAAGTATCTAATAATAATAATATGAGGCGCATAAAGAGGTTTAATAATAATAATAATAATAATAATAATAATTGGCTCCACCATATTACACGTTTGTGGAATAGGATCCGTCATGGCGTGGAACGTGTGTCACTTCTCCCCGATTCATTAGTGGCGTTTTTTAAAAGGGCTCTCAATACCTAAGATCTTGTTTGTTGACAGAAGAGTCAGGAGGGGAGAGTCAGGGCAGGACTAGTGACAAACCTCAACCAACCAAATCTTAACAGCATGTGTGTATTCTATGTGCAGCATATCCATACAGTGCAATGCAGTGTGAAATGATGCATAGTAAATAATGTGGATATAATGTGTTATTAATACGTAATTAAATGTCTAGAAACCAGGTCCCTACGGTTAAGGACAATAATTCTGTATTGCCTATTAGGGGCAGTTTTTAGGCAGGAGTCTCCCAGAACCAGCTGGAGATGTCAGTTTTTGAACCCGATACCTTCTGTATGTGGTGCAGGTGCTTGTATTGCCAAGCCCCCACCCAGACACTGTGGGGACTTACCTCTGAGTAAATGCACATTTTGCACTACAAGGGTTGTAGTCAACTAAGTCCACCTCAGAGTAGACCTATAGAAAGTAATGGTCCTAACTTCGTCATGTCCATGATGACTTCAGTGAGTCTAGTCTGACGAAGAGCTAGCACTGAGTACCACCCTAAGATTGTAAACTCCTTGGGGGCAGAGACCTGTTTGTTTCTTCCTATATAATTTTGTAAGTTTTCATTATGTTGTTAGTGCTCTTCCCCAGGGCATCAGTACACATCATGAGTGTACAGCTCGCTGTAACCTTGACTTTTGGCAGGAGCTGATGGGAGCTGGAGTGCAACAGCATCTGGAGGGCTACAGGTTGCCTTACGGAATTTTGTAGACAAAAATATGCAGGTTGTTTCCTTGAAGGAGCTTGTTATTTAAAACAATAGGGGAAGTATTTAAGACAATAGGGGAAGTATTGAGAGATATGAGGAGCCATATGAGCGCGAGTCATGATCAAAGCTCAGTTACAGATGGGGGTGGGTATTAAAGGGTCGAGCCAAAAGCCATGTGGGTAAAGGTGGTTTTCTGATGATGGATTTGAAAGGTGGGAAAAGCAGGCATTGGCACAGCTGCAGCACATGTTCAGGGACATAACGTTCATGTAAAAAAATATGCTGAGATTCAGGTTTTACTATGCGGGCTGTTTAGCTGTAATAATAAACATTCCCTCATTCAGGGACAGAGTTTTAGCCAGCTGTAAGAGAGCAAAGGTGGTTCCATTTAATGCTTGACAAACAGAAGACCTTCATTTGGCCTAGTAGGTGTTCATGTGTGTCAAATGAGAGAGGGAGGAGAGCTCAAAGTGTAAACACAGCATAGTCCACATACAAGATGCTTTTAATTCCTATGGATTTCCATGGAAGAGTATTCAGTGCATCCTTAACTCTCTCACTTCATCAATGAAAAGGTACCACCCTAGATTCCAGGCATGATTCCATCCACCTTCACCCCACTGAAGGAGAGACAGGGGAAAGATGCCTGCTGTACATCAACTTTCCCCTTTTCCTTTTTGTACAGTGGAACGGCTTCCACGGCTATGTGCATTTTGCTTACTCAGTTTAAGAACATAGGCTGCTGGATCAGGCCAGTGGCTTATGCAGCCCAGCTTCATGTTGTCACAGTGGTCAACCAGACGCTTCTGAGAAACCCACCAGCAGGATTCGAGCACAAGAGCACTCCTCCCCTTCTTGTGGTTTCCAGCAACGGGTATTCAGAAGCATTAAAGTTATAAGGTAAAGGGACCTCTGACCATTAGGTCCAGTCGTGGCCGACTCTGGGGTTGAGGCGCTCATCTCACTTTATTGGCCGAGGGATCCGGCGGACAGCTTCTGGGTCATGTGGCCAGCATGACTAAGCCGCTTCTGGCGAACCAGAGCAGCGCACAGAAACGCCGTTTACCTTCCCGCTGGAGTGGTACCTATTTATCTACTTGCACTTTGAGGTGCTTTCGAACTGCTAGGTTGGCAGGAGCAGGGACCGAGCAACAGGAGCTCACCCCGTCGCGGGGATTCGAACTGCCGACCTTCTGATCGGCAAGTCCTAGGCTCTGTGGTTTAACCCACAGCGCCACCCACGTCCCATTCAGAAGCATTGCTGCCTCCCAATTTGTGTGTTTATGGCAGGAAACAAAATGTGCTGCATTTCAGACATTACGATGAACCTGCATTTTTCTACGTGAGTAATAGATCATGGCCTCATTCCAATGACTCATCATGCACCCTCCGTCACCAGCTAAACAGTGCTAGAGCTAATCGTCCTCTTAGCACTGGCTCTGCATCCATCGATCTGCTTGGAACAAAAGATTGCACTCTCGATTGTGCCACAGGGCAGCCTCTGAATGCATAAGAACAAGGCTGGGAGCAGGGAGATCTGCGGGAGACATGGAAGAAGGGGCATGTATATCTGATTCAGCCAAATATGATACGGTTTGCTGCCCTGCAAGGCTATTGGGTTGGGAGGAAGAAATGAACACACTTCTAGGGGTGGAGTGAAGAAGACCAGAGGACTCTGGAACAATGATCTTTTAGGGAACAGTTGCTCTTAGACAGATAGGAAGCTGGTCTCCTATTGGCGGCACAAATAGGAAGAAAAAATAGATTATTTGAAAACTCTGGAGTAGTGGCGGTTAGGGGCAGGGGGGAAGGGACAGAACAGAGATTCACTGATGTCCTGCAAATGTCCGTGGGGTGATGAAGAAGGGGTCCCAAGAGAGGGGTACTAAGAAAGGACCTCTGATTTGATGAGAAAAGAGATGGAGTGAAATTTACGGGAAGCATGCAAAGACAAATTCAAGTTTTGCATGGAAATATTACAGATTGTACCTCCTTCATTTTGCGGGCTTTTCCTCCCCCATTTTTCCCTCTATAGCTGGGGGGGCGGGGAGAGAGAAAGACTATGCATTGAAAAACTAATTCAGGGAAAAAGAAGATTTGAGTCTGGTGCATACAAGGATATTCCCCCCCTACCCTTGCTTACATTGTTCACTGCTCTTGGGGAAAAGAAAAGAGATGTAAGGCTTTCCCCCTGCTGCCTTTGAAGCAGAGATGACAAACAAGATCAAACCCAGCATCAGCCAGCACTCCTAAAGCACTTCCCCTCTTCGGAGTGCTTTGCTGACATGACTTGTGGCGAGACCAAATGCTCTCTCCAAGGCAACGCCCACCGAAGCCCGTGGAATTACAGCGGGGGCCCAGATTTAGCAGAGGCTGCATTCTCAACATCAGGGTAGGTTTTTTATTCCTAGTCAATGAATAATTTGTGATAATCTGATGTTCTTCCAGCCTCCGGCTTTGTAAAGTATATAGTCTGTGAGTTGGTATTGCCGCTTCATTTTGCAGGGGTTGGTGGAGTAAGTTGAGATTGCGAGAGGAGGGGGTGTCTTAAAGGTTCTTGTATTGAATGTAAATTAGGATCCAATAACCCAATAGCGGTTAAAATGTTAGGCTAGCACCTGGGAAACCAAGGTTCGAATCTACCCTCGGCCATGAAGCTCCCTGGGTGACATCAGGCCAGTTGCTAACTCTCACCTACATGCCAACTTAACAGGAGTGTTGTGATCATAAGATGAGTTGAGGAGAGCATTGAGCTTATTGGAGAAAATGTAGCCTGTAAATGTAATAAAATTAAATCCATGAGGGAGAAGGCATGAAGATGCCCTTTTGGTAGTCATGATGTCTGGTGATCAGGCAAACATATTTTTAATGCGTATTTGGATTATGTAAGCCTACCTGGGAATGTCACAGTCTGTAATCACTGTATTGGAGTGTGTGTGAATGTGCGTGTGTGTGTAAATGACAACATTGGCTCCAGCCACTGCCACACCTACTGCCAGCCATGCCCACTGACGTAGGGCACCCACTCCTTGAGGCTAAAACGATTGCCAGTCCCTGCTGTAGCAGCTTCCCCGCACTATTTCAGTTTATAGCCTCTCAAAAGCGTAGGAGTGAGCTGTGCATTAAAACACAATAAAACGCAACAAAACTCATAGAAATTTCTCTGCTCTTTTCTAACTTGGCTGTGATCCTCCTGAAAGCTCATCCTTGATTGTGATCCTTTACTGCAAATGTGATCCTAGATGTTGGTTTTTGTGATCCTCAAAGGGAGGTCTAGTAACACTTCTGGGTGGTGATCAGGCTTGGACTTCAGTGAGTCTCCAGGGGGAAGGAAACCTGGAGGAAGCTACTGATCATATTTCTCTTCTTCCCTTTGCAAACCTGATATACCAGTAGGACCATTCAGAGGTCACCTTTTGCAGAGCTTGGAGATGAGAACAGGGCTATTGGAGAAGACAGTCTGTAAGGCAGAGAACTACTCCTCCTTGACCATTGGCCATATTGGTTGAGGAGTGTGCTATTGCGTTCCTGCCCTGCTTCTGAGCTTCCCATAGGCACCTGGTTGGCCACTGTGAGCACAGGATGCTGGACTGGTCAGAGCTTTGATCCGATCCAGCATGACTCGTCTTATGATGCCTTTGGAAGTCCAAAACATCTTACAGACACAGGTTCACAATCTCTTATTTAAGGTATGTTGGATTGAAGCCATTAGGGCATAATAGGTTGTCAGCAGTTCATTGAATTATTCCCAGAAGAGAACAGTGAGCTTTTGTTAGGTGCGGTCATTGAAAAGAGCAGGGTAGAATTTATAGCTAAGTTCTGTCTCCACTTTCGGAGGCGGTATGCCTCTAAACATCAGTTGCTGAAATTTACAAGTGGGGAGAGGGCCAGCGGCGTAGCTAGTCGCTCGGGTGTCCCGGGGGCGGGATGAATCGTCCATGGGGGCAGGACAAGCTACCCACTGGGCAGAGCAAGCCAGGGCAGGGCTGTAGGGCAGCTGTGAGGGAGGCAGCGGGCAGAAGCAAGCCCCACACTGCCATTTCGGGCAGCATGGAGCCTGCAGGCACCCGGATTGCTGCATCACTCCCAGGAGAGACGCATGACTTGGGTGCACTACACAACCCACGGTAAGTGCTGCCCCCCACGGTGTGGCACCCAGTGCCCCCCCGTCCCCCCAGTTATGCCTCTGGAGAGGTCTGTAGGACTCAGGTCCTGCTTGCTGGCTTTCCAGAAACTTCTGGTTGGCCTCTGTGAGAACAGGATGCTGAACTGGATGTTCTTATCTATAAAACATTCCTTTTTATTGATATCACTCAAGTCTTATCTTCCAAATAAAGGTAGCTGTTGTGGTGCAGGGATTGGATTGTGCCGAGCTGGCAAGATGAGCAGCATCTAAGAGGCCAAAGATGTGGCAAATATTTATGGTTCCCAGCATACCTACAGGGCAACTTCCAGCCCCTCACACACTACCTTGACTTCTCTGAGCTCACCCAGGTGACCTGTTTATTGAGCATTCATTCTGATTTGCTTGCACAAAGCTTGATCTGTTTTAATTACACAAGCCTAAATTTACCAGTGCGTTCTTGAATCTCTCCCCTACATGAACCTGGGACGCTGCCCTAGTTATCCCCCTCAAATATAGACAGGGCAATTTCAGCAATGCTTCCTCTTTTTGAAATTCCCTCCGTGGGGACACTTAGCTAGCATCAATGTTGTTTTCTTCTTTTAGGCACCAAGCAAACACCTTCCTTGTCCCCGTCCCTCCAAAAGCTGTTGGTATTTCTAATAGTGTACTCCAAACTGTCCTTGGGAATGCTTTAAATTTTTTAAATTTTTAGAATCTTCCATGTTAAATATGTTTTCCTTCAGTGAGCCTCTTGAGAGCTTCCAAGCTGAAAAGTGGAAGATCAGTTCTATAAATGAAATTAGTGTGCTTCAGGGAAAATGAATGCACCAATACTTCATAAAAGTAACAGAGTACAGGATTCTTCCTATACAGTATTGTGGCTTTCTTCATGTTGCATCTCTGGGGCAAATACATAATTTGGGGGTAAGGAAGCTGGGAATATTATTTGATCAGGCCCATGGAATTACTATAGAACTCCCAACCTTGCAGCCCTCACATCTGATTTTCTGTTTGAACCTTGTTTTATAAGTGAGTGAGGTCCATCTCACTGTAGTCTTTATTACCTTGAGCTTAAATTCATCTCTCTCTCTCTCTCTCTCTCTCTCTCTCTCTCTCTCTCTCTCTCTCGTCTCTTTCACACATACACACACAGTTCTTTTTCTAAAATTGTGGCTCATGAATGAAAGCTTTCTCCATTTCCACCCTATAAGTAGATGGAAAAGGGGAGGAGGCTTTGAATACTTGGAGCAAATACTAATGTTTTGAGGTGCGAGCATTGAATTTTAAAGAACCAATCCTTGCACAAGGCACGCGGGGGGGGGGGGGGGGAGAGAGAGAGAGACTAAATGCCTTTGCTCCAACATATCGCTTAGCAACTTGGGATTTTTAAACTCTGGGGTAGATGGCAAGGAAGAGGGATTCTAGAGAACCTGCTCAGAGAAACTGGGGGTTGAGCAAATACTCTTCCTCTCTCTTGCCGAACCTTCCACCCCCACATTCTGCTCTCATTATGCAAACAGTGCTGCTCCATAGACAGCTACGTTTGCATATCTCCTGGCAGTAGTGTTTTTGCAGAATGAGAGTGCTTGGACAGGGATGAGTGGTTAAGGAACAATAAAAGGAAAAGGAGGTGTATGGGTGAGTGGGAGCAAGAGGGAGCTGCCTAAAAGGTAAGAAACCTCACCCCTTTCCTCTTTGTTCCTCCTGCCAAGACCAGCAAGGCAGCAGCAAGCTGTGGGCTCCAGGTTGATAATGTAACGGGAAGCTTCTTGATTTGTTTATTCCGCTCAGACTGAGGAGAAGGGAAATGGGAGCAACCGGGCAGAGTGTAGCACTGCTTATTCTCAAAAAACCACTATAAGCCAGAAAATCTGGCTTAACATTACATGCGAAGGTGGCCTACGTGTTCCCCTTCACTTGCTTCGGATAGAATTTAAACTTACTCACTTGAGCTTTTAAATCGCTTCATGATCTTGCTCTTTTTTATCTGCCTTTGTAGTTATTAAATTCACCCTTGGTCGAGCTGTTTCTTATCTCCCTGCTTCCTGTCCTGTTCTGTCTTCCTCAAAATATTCTGCAGACTTCTTTGTCTCACAAGTTATTGAAAACTCATCTTTTCCTTCTTGTGTTTTACCTTTCCATGCACTGTTTCGCTTTTTTAATTTCTTTCCTGGTCCTGGGCTGACTGTTGAATATTTTGCATCCTTTCTTTCCTTCCCCCTTTTCCTACACTCTCCAACTTGTGGGGAGTTTCTCATTTTGCTCCAGCTACCCTCTCCTCTAATCTCATGTGCTTTTAGATTGCAAGCCAGGACTCGTTTTGCTTTGACTTCCGCACAGCGCCTGGCGTGTATCTGGTGTTTGCAATGCTGATTTTTTCTCAACCTTCCCACAGCTTGCCTTTCATCATGAGTTCCGAGTTAAATGTCCCCGTGGATCCTCCCGCATCCACTTGTTGCACTGAGCCGGCCGCTAAGGGCATGGACTACCGAGACTGGGTGCGTCGCAGTTACCTCGAGCTGGTCACATCCAACCATCATTCCGTCCAGGCCCTTTCATGGCGGAAATTGTACCTGAGCCGAGCCAAGTTGAAAGCTTCCAGCCGGACTTCTGCGTTACTCTCTGGATTTGCTATGGTATGTTTTCATAGCAGCTTGTCTGCAAAAATCTGCTCTGATCTCTGAACCATTTGGTCTGTAGCTTGTGGTTAATAGCTAATGTGAATGTTCTAATGCTGACCCAGGATCAGAAGCAGCCTGAGGCAGAAACAAAACCTACAGCGTACAAAAAAAACACCCCATGCATCTGCGCTCACACCATGTGAATAGCTGAGCATGAGACTCTTAATTCCAGGGTCTTGGGTTCGAGCCCCACATTAATAATAATAATAATAAATTTTTATTTATATCCCGCCCTCACCAGCCTAAGCCAGGCTCAGAGCGGCTAACAACAGTAAAATGATAAAACATTCTAAAATCATTTCATTATAAAATTAATTCAAAACAGATTAATGGCAACCATTGGGCTAGAGTTCTGTGAGGATTGCCAAAGGAGGGGGTCAGGCTGTGCCCTGGCCAAAGGCCTGGTGGAACAGCTCTGTCTTGCAGGCCCTGCGGAAAGATGTTAAGTCCCGCAGGGCCCTAGTCTCTTGTGACAGAGCATTCCACCAGATCGGAGCCACAGCCGAAAAAGCCCTGGCTCTGGTTGAGGCCAGCCTAACCTCTCCTTATTCCGAATAGGATTCCTCGCAAGAAAAGGGAAAAGTTGACAGGTATGTGCCTAAGGCTAGTCAAGTTTTTTAACACCTGTGCTAGAAAATCCCACCAACGCCTCTCCCATTCCCTGTCCTGGCAGTAAAAATAAAAATACAGCAATGGTAAATAGCTGATCATTTGATGCCCTTTAGTATCACCCCAAATCAGCTACCCTGAGTCTTGCTCTCCCTAATGGTAGGGCCAATTCTGGTTCCTGGTGCTCTTGCATACATCTCCCCTGAATGTAGAAATAAAAGCAGCTTATCAGTTTCATTTCTGTGTCTGAAAAAATTGGCTCCATGTGCCTTTTGGATGGCTTCAGCCCACATTATGAACACCAAGTGAGAGGGCTTTGAAAGGGGTTTAGACCTTAGTTGCCTTTGGCTGACTGGCATCCAACACCCTTCTAAAATGTATGGGGTTTTTGTTTTCATTATGTATTTTATGTTTTTTTATTTTGTGATCTTATGTTGTGAAGCGCCCTGAGATCTATGGGTAGAGGACAGTATACAAATTTAATAAGGTGGGGCGGTTCTGTCGAAACGGCTCTGATCGGCCCCTTCCATCTGGCACGAATAGATAACTGAGCAGGGCCTGGCCTCTTTCCCCTGCCACAGTCCTGAAGGGAAGGGAAGAGAAAATGAAACGTAAGCAGTGTAGGAGGCTTCTGTCCAGCTGTAGTAGCATGGAACAGACATCACTTTGTATGTCATGTTATCTAAGAATATTAAGCCTTTTGTGATCCTGCCCCCGTGGGCATTTTGAGGGGGAGGCCCCGAGTGCTGTCTCATGGTGCAGGTAGGACCAAAAGCCATGGATGGCAAGAGAGATGCTGCAGTGACCTGCAACCGCAGTGCCATGTTTGTCTCCCTGCCTGAGAATGTGCAAAGCTACACCTGCAGCAAGCGCAAGCCTTACTGGTAGAGAAGTTAGATCAACTTGAGGCCTGCCGACGAGGATGCCTTGGAGACGTCTATGCAGTGGAAACCCGAGGGTGTTGCTTGAGATGTGCTGTTGTAAAAGCTCAGTGGTGGAGTCCACGATTTGCATGTGAATGTCCTAGGTTCAATCCCTGACATCTCTAGGCAGAGTTGGGAAAGACCTGGAGAGCTGCTGCCAGTCAGTGCAGGCACTATTGAGGTAGATAGATCAGGAGTCTGACTCAGTATAAGGCAGTTTCCTATGTTCTTTGGAGCCAGGGTGTGTG
The DNA here is from genome assembly GCF_027172205.1 of Podarcis raffonei. Classification (NCBI taxonomy): domain Eukaryota; kingdom Metazoa; phylum Chordata; class Lepidosauria; order Squamata; family Lacertidae; genus Podarcis; species Podarcis raffonei. The sequence continues at coordinate 12,068,496 of NC_070616.1, read as the reverse complement.
TGTATTTTCATGCAAAAGGGCACTGTAGCACAGACTACTGCTAATTTGTATATTGAATTAACCTACTTAGAAAATGTTTTCCCGGAGGGACCTGACCCAGATGGTTTCTTGGTCTGGCACAATTGTGGAGTAGTTTTCAGGACACCCCCCCCCCCGCTTCAGGGAGCCTTTCTGTATGTCTACTGAGGCACCCCTGTGCCAACTCAGCAACCTTCAACATGCAGGAATGTTCTACAGCGTGTGCTGAATTCATACAAGGTGTTAGCCTGGACCTTGGGCTTCCTTGTAACATTGTGTGAACTGAAAGTGCACTCTAGCGCAGAGGTGCACCGGGTTTGGCTGGTCTTGATAACCTGTCAAAATCTGTGCTTGCTAGCAACCTTACCGCCTTAAATTGAAAAAAGAAAAAGAAAAAAGCATTGACTGGCTTTTGGGCAGCGGGGGAAAACGAGGGGGAATTGAATCAAGTATCCTGTGCAAAGAGTCGTTTCACTTATGGAATAAAGGCGTCATTCCATAAATTACCACACATTGCAGGTGGTCGGTGGCCATGTCCTTTCAGCGTTGCGTACATAATAAATTTGTACCAGATTGAAGATAAAGTCTTGGATTTTATTATGCCTGTACATCCCCCCCTTGCATGTGTGAAGTTAGCTTATCCATCAAAACTAGATCCCAAAGTTGTGACAGCCAAGCTTCCAAAAGGTCTATATTTAAAGTCTTCCAGAATTTCATAATTATAAGGCTTGGTGCAGTCATTAAACAAGTTATACACTTTTTATTATTATTTGAAAGATCCCGAGCAGCTTCTGCATGGAATGAAAAGAGGGTGATCTTGGAATCTAGAGGTGTGTTTTGCTTAGTGATTAAACCAGCTTCATAAAACACTTTTCCCAAAAAGGAAATGCCCTCGAGGGTGTCGCTACCACATATGGGGGAAAAACCACCTGTGAACTTAAATAATGATCAAGTCCCACTTATAACAAATAATAATAAATAAATACTCTTCCTCTGGACATAGGCATTCTAAATAGTAACTGTTTATATATTTATTCCCTATTAATTTGTCCCCTTTTTAAAACCATCTGAGCCATCCCCACGTCCCAAGACAGTGAAGTCCGTGTTAGTTCATGCATTGTGTGAATGACAATCGCTTGTGTGGATTGTTCTTGTGGGTTAGCAGTTGTCACAGACTGGTTGGATGCAGAGGAATAGTGGGAGGAACCAGCAGGGGGACCTTCAAGGGAAGAAGATTCAGAGCCCGGGGATTGGTGGTGGGACGACAATGTGTGGTCAGAGGAAGAAGACGGGGAAGAGGTGGTGTCGGAAGCTGAAGGGGTAACAGGGCCTAGTGAGCTGGCAGAGTCCGTGGCAAAGAGATGTCCAGAATCAGAGGCAGAAGTTGAAACAGGGGAGGAGGGAGGTCAAGAGGCAGAGATGAGGCAGGCTGGTGACAAATCACAGGTTTCTCCCTCTCCTGCTGTGACAAGCTCCCCTCTCCACTTCTATCCCAGAACCAGAAGAGGCATGAAAAGGGCAGAGGAGAGGTTGGCTGCACGCAGGCACAGTCTCCAATTGCTTGGAGGGACTAGCAGTCTCAGCAACTGATTCATGAGGCAAGACCTACCAGGGATGAGCTGCCATGCTCATCAAGCCTAACGCTCTGCCCAGTCTGTGCTAATTGTGTTCATGCTATTAAAGAGCAACTTGACTGGTGTGATTTACTGCCAACTCTCTCCTGGGTTTTGTAGAGGCAAGCAAACACTCACGGATGTTGCTTTTCAGGTGGCGATGGTGGAGGTCCAGCTGGAGATGCAGTACCAGTACCCCCCGATGTTGCTGATTGCCTTCAGTGCCTGCACTACCATCCTTGTGGCTGTCCACCTCTTCGCCCTGCTCATCAGCACTTGCATCCTCCCCAACGTGGAAGCCGTGAGCAACATCCACAACCTGAACTCCATCAGCGAGTCCCCCCACGAGCGCATGCACCCCTACATTGAGCTGGCCTGGGGCTTTTCCACTGTCCTGGGCATCCTCCTCTTCCTCGCCGAGGTCGTCCTCCTGTGCTGGATCAAGTTCCTGCCCGTGGACTCGGTGCTGAGAAACGGCACCGCCATCGTCCAGAAGACCAGCCAGCACACAGGGTGGCAGGCAGCCCTCATCTCCACCATCATCATGGTCCCGGTGGGGATCATCTTTGTCGTCTTCACCATCCATTTCTACCGCTCCCTCGTCCGCCACAAAACCGAGCGCCACAACCGGGAGATTGAAGAGCTCCACAAACTGAAAGTGCAGCTGGATGGGCACGACCGGGGGCTGCAGGTTGTGTGATGGCCAGCGGGTGCCTTTCTGTTTGCAGCTCTGAGGATTTTCGTAACAGGAATTAACCCCCAGGTGCCTAACGTTCTCAGATGCCAAAATGTTCCCCGGTGGAGGCAGGTCTGGGCGGCCAGCTCTTCGAATCTGTGGGTGATGTTACTGTGTCGTTAAAACTGAACCCTTTACCTACATCTATGCAGTTGTTTGAAGATGGGCTTGTCCTTTAGCTTTCCACATTTTTAGGTGGGTGGGGAGACAGATTAAGCAATTTTTAAAAATATGCATCAGTTTTAGCAAAGGGGGGTTGTGTTTTTCTGCAGGGGCTTCTATGCAGAGTGAGGAAAGGGGTGTGATGCTCTCACCGGCAATTGATTTACAAACTTCGCTTCTGGAGAGGAGTTTGTAAATCACAGTATGTGAACATCTGTGGAATCTGTCCACAGTGACTTTTTTTACACTGGGGGGGGGCGGGGCGGGGACTATTTCTGGAATTGTGAAAAGACCAGAAACTGGGGTGGGCGGTGGATGCTTTCAGAGATGAGGAATTTTTCCTCTGTCCAGTTCAAGTAGCTTCTATAGGGTGGAGAGAGTTCCCATTGAGAAAGCGGCTAGCGAGGGCTCCATTGCCTCTGTGGAAGGGCTGGAGGTTATCTGTCTTTCAACACAAAAACCAGGTCACAAAGAACAGAAGGGCTTTAAAGAGCACCATGTAGTATTTTACACAAGTAGAAATGCAGGTGTGAATGCGTAACCAAAGTTTGTCGTTGTGTGTATATAAAAGGCTGTAGCCTGAAAATCTCTCTCCTAGCACAACCCCCAATGCTCTTTAGAATGGGCACAGTGTCCACTTGTACATTGCACAAGTTTTGTACATTGCACAAGTTTTGAAAACTGACACAGAGCAGAGCTGGTCGGCCGGTACCCCTAAGCCCAAACAGCCGTCATCAGCTGCTGTTCGAGCAGTTTTTCGTGTTTGTGTGTGCCCAAAGCTATATCAGTGATGTAAAAACAGGAAGAAGAATCATATCATGGGGGTAGGACATAGGGAGGGATGGGGCCTCTTCTTCCTGGAAGCATTCTGTTCCCTGAAGAGCTGGCTGCTTTGACACTTAAACAGCATTTATACAGGATGCCACCCACCACCACCGCCGGCCACCAATGTTTGGAGTGTGTTTGGCTAACTGAAATCAAAAATTGAGGGGCCATCCAGACTTCTTTCTCGTGCAACAACATGATCAACAATTGATTTGTGATGAAGTAGCCCTGTTGAGCTGGGATCAACATTTAAGCAAACCCGCATAGCATCTGCCAGCTGCTTGAGCCGTTGTGTCCTGTTTCACGGAGGCTTACGACATCCCCGGCGTTTCTGTATTGCAACAACAGGATAACTGTATGGTACGTGAGAAGTTTGCGGTCATTGGGAACTGCACCTTGAAAAGAGAAAAAAGTGCTCTTTTGTATGCGTAACAGTCTTGTTCTGAAAGAAAATACAGCACCTTGGACCTTATTTGCTGTACAAACACTGTTGCCAAAATGTTTAAGTTAATCTGTATATTGGTAGTATGTCCTTAACGGCTATACCTCATTCCTTCTTTTTCATGCTTGGCTGCCTGCGGGACACACTAATCATATTATAACTAATAAGTATATTGTATTTACATTTACATCTCCTCACTCCTCCCCCACCACGTGTAAATTGTGAAATCTGCCTAAACTGCCAGTTATTAAATACTTCTAAGCAATCTTTGAGATGCTTTAAAAAAAATTCTGTTACCTCTTTGAAGTCCTTTAGAGTCAGGGAAAGGCTTGTGCAATTGTGGGGTAAAGGTAAAGGTAAAGGTACCCCTGACCATCAGGTCCAGTCGTGACCGACTCTGGGGTTGCAGCGCTCATCTCGCTCTATGGGCCGAGGGAGCCGACGTTTGTCCGCAGACAGCTTCCGGGTCACGTGGCCAGCATGACAAAGCAGCTTCTGGCGAACCAGAGCAGCGCACGGAAACGCCGTTTACCTTCCCGCCGGAGCGGTACCTATTTATCTACTCGCACTTTGACGTGCTTTCGAACTGCTAGGTTGGCAGGAGCAGGGACTGAGCAACAGGAGCTCACCCCGTCGCGGGGATTCGAACCGCCGACCTTCTGATCAGCAAGTCCTAGGCTCTGTGGTTTAACCCACAGCGCCACCCACGTCTCTCGATTGTGGGGTACCCGAGCTCATTTCTGCACTTGGCCCAAATCACAAGCCTGATATGGATTTGATCTGCGAGTTCTTCCAAAACCCCAGTGATGCAAGTGTGTGGGACTCCCTTGGCAGCACAACAGCATGCAAAGTTTGGAGTTGCAAGCTTCCTTGGGAACAAGGCCTCCAGGAGCTGGAGGTCTGCCGGTAGTACTTATTGACTCTCTTAATTTTCATTATAAACCTTTATAAAAAAAAAATTCATTATAAACCACCCTGGGATAAATATTACAAAGATGGTGTATAAATGATGTCAATAAATCTGTAGCACAGTGGGGGGAAATCATAGAAGCATGGAGTTGGGAGGGACCTGAAACATCATGAAGGCCAACCCCTTCCCTATGCAGGAAATCTGCTCAAGCATCCCTGCTAAGTGGCCCTCCGGTCACTTTAAATCATTTTTTTAAAATAATATTTATTGCTTTTCCAACAATTTAAACAAAACAAAATAAACAATACAATACAATACAAAACACTACATAATATAACATAAAAACACTACATAACACTAACGCATTAAACTAACAGAACAAAATAAAAACAATTTAAAACACATCAAACAATTTCAAAATCTTATCTTTCATTCACTTATTTCAGCAACCTCCTCACACCTCCCTTTTTGTATTCCACTTCTATTGTTTCAGCAATTCCTTTCCATCTTCCTCTGTTTTCTATCCTATAATTATCTTAACATTTCTAACCTTATTTTTCCTTAAATACTCTAATAATCTAGTTATACTTGGTTCCTTATCACATTTCTACTAAAGCCATATAACTTCATTTCCACCTTTTTCTAACATTCATTAATTTTACAGTATTTCTGTAAATAGTCTTTAAACTTTTTCCAGTCTTCTTCCACCGACTCTTCTCCCTGGTCTCGGATTCTGCCAGTCATTTCCGCCAGTTCCATATAGTCCATCAACTTCATCTGCCATTCTTCCCGGGTGGGTAAATCTTGTGTCTTCCAATACTTCGCGATGAGAATTCTTGCTGCTGTTGTTGCATACATAAAGAAAGTTCTATCCTTCTTTGACACCAATTGGCCGACCATGCCCAGGAGAAAGGCCTCTGGTTTCTTCAGGAAGGTATATTTAAATACCTTTTTCATTTCATTATAGATCATCTCCCAGAATGTCTTAATCCTTAAATTATGCTGCCAATTCATGGTCTCAGAGGTTGTGTACAAATCCCTAGCATCTAGTTTTCTAGACAATCTCTCCCTATATTGTCCTGCCTAGGCTTTTAAGATCCACCAGCAAAGCAAGCCCTCATTATTCCAGCTATGGGTGAAGCCTGCAGTGTTTTGATCTGAGTTAGGACCTTCTCAGCGTTGCAGAATTCCCTTTCTATGGTATGGCTGGTGCTGGCATCGCTTAGCTTTCAGCACAAGCTAAAGACTTACCTTTTCTACCACGCCTTCAACAACACATCCACCTAATATAGTGGTACCTCGGGTTACATATGCTTCAGGTTACATACGCTTCAGGTTACAGACTCCGCTAACCCAGAAATAGTACCTCGGCTTAAGAACTTTGCTTCAGGATGAGAACAGAAATTGTGCTCCGGTGGCCCCATTAGCTAAAGTGGTGCTTCAGGTTAAGAACAGTTTCAGGTTAAGAACGGACCTCCGCAACGAATTAAGTACTTAACCTGAGGTACCACTGTACGATGAAGTTGCATGTTTAATACAGAGGAGCATATCAAGGGAGTTGATGAAATTATTTTTGCCATCTTGTTATGCTTGTTAATGTCACATTGCACATTTCTTTTACTGCGCAATAGTGTATGTACTTTTTTTTATGTAGCCCAAACTAGGATCACCTGGCGATAAAGGGCAAAATACCGTAATAATTAAGAAGTGGGTTTGCGCCCTACTCTTTGGAGCAGAGGAAGGGTAGAAAATTTGATTCCATTCACATATATAGGCGAACCTACCTAATACATACTTTCTGAAACAATACACGAATTGAATCACACTTCAAAATTTGCAGTTGTCAGAATTTGCAGTGCAGTTCTCTGGCCAAGGAATATGTACAAAGGTGCATAAACTAGAGGGAATTGTGCTTAAAAATGTGTGTATTAGTGAAAATGACCTAGGAACATCTCTATCCCTTGCTGTCTTCCTCACCCTCCTTTGGACACGATCCAGTTACTATCTTTCAAGGACTGGACTTAGGAAAATAGGCACCCCACCCCAAGACATGTGTGGACGTGCTCCCAACCTTGTTTTCATATTTGAGTTCCTAGCAAAAGGGCTAAAACTCAAGGGGCAGAACTCATGCTTTTCATGAAGACCCACTGCTGGTTTCAGCAGAATGTGCCGGATGAGGTGAAACGATGGCTTGACTTCGTTCAAGGCTTTCGTTTGCGAGCAGCTGCTACCCAACACTACTGGAGAAAATGGCTGCACAGATGGGAGTGGCCCTGGCAGGGGGGCCGTTAATGGAGAAACCGAAAAAACAAAACTAGTAGCTACCAAGGGGTGGACAGTTAGGAAGAATAATATTTTTCGTACTTTGCGATAGGCGTCAGTTCACAATAAAAATGGGTGCGTGTGAGAGAGTACAATGAGCTGGGTGACCTAGAAGCAAGAGCAAAATTCTTTTGCTGCTAATTAGTGGAAGCAGTGAACCATCCGAATTGTGCAAAATCCAGAACAGTCTTTCTTGAAAGGCCATATTCCTGGCCGTAATGAAAACGGTTGACCTTTGGAGGAATAAATCATTCTGCCGAGTCTTGTGAGCAGCTGCAGGTGAATGACTTTCAGAAGAATCCCTTAAGTCTGGAATTGGGCATTGTTAGGGAGTGACCCAGGCCCCAAAGTTTTTTTGTGGCAGGACTTGGATCTGCTGCCCTTTTCCCTCTTCTTTTTAGCATTTATTTTTAAACATGTTCAAAGTCATAAAGCATTGTAAGTCATGCACACACACAGCTACATTGCTACAAGAAAATGCGGGGAACAGAAGAACGGGGGGGGGGGGAGAAGTGGGAGTGGAAGAGCAAGTACAATCCCACCCTCAACTTTTTATATTGCTTAGAGGTGGTACCAGAACTTTCTGCATTGCTAAGTAGTGGGAACTCTCCCATTTCCTTCTTTACCCACATTTTGTAAGGGCAAAACGCCAGCAGCGTCTCTGCAAGCTTCCCTGTTGTCTTTTAAGCGCATTTCCTTTCAGCATTATCTCATAAAGGCCACTGCTGCCAGCCTTGGTGCGGAATCACCATCTGCTTTGATGCCCCTCCCTTAACCCCGCTTCTCAGGTACCCAGGCCCCTCTCTCATTGTTGTAATCAGCTAATGAGGTCCTTCTCACCTCTATCCAGTTTCCAAGGTCTCACACCCACCACTTCTCTGTCTTAATTAAAAGTGGTATGGAACCACAGCTGCTCTGCAGACCAAGCTAAACCTTTTTGGACAGTTGTCATAAATTGTGGCTCATCAAGGATGTTCTGTTGTTTGCTGATTTGCACCTTTGATTACTGGATTCTGGTAACATGACAGAACAATTCTCCTTCCCCTTTAAAAAACTGTACAGACCGCTGTTCAAGGCACTGAATTTCTGACGTCAAATTCACTTTCTACCCTTGATCTTTTGGAAAATAAATTGCTGAGAGCCACAGCTTACGTTCTGTCAAACTCTTAAGTACTTTTAAGGCTATTACAACTGCAGTAGCAAAGGCGCCAAAATCCGTTCTTAAATTATTAATTGTAGATTTAAAAACCATTTTTGCAAGTTCACAAATCTCTGTTCGCTTATCTAGGAATTGCAAAGTACAGTTGCCATTTTATGTCCTTCCCTCAGGCTTGCGCCTTAATTTCTTGTTCCCAACCCTAAATTTCAGAGGAATAATTGCAGTTTGGGGGAAGAAAGGATTCTCCCTTTGTAAAGTGATCTGTGAGAAGAGACAGGGTGGCCACGTGTCCTATTTTTAAGAGGACAGTTCTCTGTGAGAAGGGTTGCCTGGTCCATCAAAAGAGAGACCAGCAGAGGTCCTGATGTTTCCCCATAAACAGTTAGCACCTGGCTAGTGTAGGCACACACGAGCATGTTCAAATATCACCAATATATTTGCCCTCTCTTTTAGCAATTCATTTTTTCTTTCTTAATAATGTATTTGATGGCAACCCCAGTGGGAACTGGGCAGGAGGATGCTTTAACTCTGGAACTTCCAACCCCAGAAATATTCCACACATATGCACACCTCCAGTTTGTGCCACTTGATCAAAATATTTTTAAATATATTCAAGCAGGCATCTACCTATCTGGCGCTGATATTTTTAGCTGCATTAGGTGTCTGAATTATAGGACTTGCACCATCACCTCGCATTCATGGGCAGTTACCAAGGTCCCAACACTCTAGCAGGGCCCACCACTGGTGCCTGTTCTGCCCCCGCCCCCTGTAAACCCAGCCTGGTGCCCCAAGCACTGTCAGGCAACTGGATCTGAGCTGCTTGCATAATTTTCCACAGGACCCTGAATTATGCTGGGATACTGGACTAGACTGGCTCTTCTTGTTTCCTTAATAGTTAACTGAATCAGTAAGGGAACTGTTAGTTGTACCACCTGTATCCTTCGCCATGCAGGTGATCCTGCAGGTAGGGGGCTTTCCATAGCCTAAGCCTCTCTTCACCAGCAGATACTTTTAAATACTGTTCTTTCATTGCCTATTTTATTTATTCATTCTGCAGCAGCAGCAGTCTCTCATAGCTGCCAGCTGAGTCATCATGAGAAAAGCAAAATATACCATTTGTGTGGTATATATGGTAGGTATTCTTCACACTTTTGAATATAATTACATGGCGAATATTAAGCTGTGTTTTGTGTCTGCATACAGGGGAAAAAATACTGGTGCAATACAGCATATGATTTCATCAGCCCCTAGAATCTTGTTGTGGTTACTGTCAAAGCCCAGGTGCTACCTGCTGTCTGGGGATCATCCTATTACAATTTAGTTAGCAAGCAAGCAGAGCATAGGTGGAGCAGGGTTCCCTCAAGGTAGGAAGTATGTCCCATGTTGTCAAATGCCTTACATCCTTTTTATTTATCAGACAGCTGGGATCCTGTGCTGGATTTCTTTAAGACGTGTTTTCCCAGCTTTCTAAAATTATGTTTGGGGGGGAAAGAAGCATTAGTGTGATTGTACTGTATTATTTTTATATAAACTGCCAATCCATGTGTGCAGGCAGAACATGGGCTACTGAGGGAGAATCTACAGTAAAGCACATTCAATTTCCAGTTAATTGCTCTTAAAAGCAGAGCAGTGAAAGTGCTCAGTCCCAGGAGCTGCGAGTCAAGGCACAGTGCAGCAAGCAGACCCCAGGGGTGTCACTGCCTGAGAAAATCTACGCCTCTTACTTATGGAGATATAAGAAAAAGGATGCAGGTAACATTCCATCCAATTGCTCACTAAGAAAAAGCTTGGTACCACCCCCAGGGTTGGTGGAAACACAGGCAAGGGTCTTCTCCGCTGTGGAGCCCACAACCCTGGGAAATCTCTCTTGCCTCCACTGGTATTCTGGTGCAGCCTGAAAACCTTTTCATTGCAGGAGGCATGTCTGTTGTTCCAATTTCTGGTTCCTTCACCTTTGCTGACCTCATCAACTTCATACGTGCTTTCTCAATTTGTCTTAATTAACCATTAACCTTGGTGATTGTTAATTGCCTTGAGTGTTTTGTAAGAAATTCAGCAACATTTAAAAATAAAGGGTGTAATGGTTTAACGTGTACGGGGCAACATCTCATAGCCTTTTTACCTGTGGCGTTTGCCCTGCAGCTATTATATATGTGCAAGTTTCATGCACTTTTAATTAATCTCCTACATCTGGGGTACACTGCCCTTTCACGGTGTCCCTTGAAATATCAGTGTGCCTAAGAGCTGGTGGAAGAGGAGCAAGGGGTTCCTTGAAAGATCACTGAAAACCACAGCTTTAGTAGAATTATCAGAAAAAAGACACAAGTTTATGAAAGGCCTTGAAGTTTAATTTCCGGGGATCCAAACAAGTTAAAGAGTTTCAGTTCCTCCACATGGATGCCTAAACAGGTATTCCCTGGTATGTCAGAGCTGTTTTTAGGAGCTTTTGACCCAATTCTTCCTGTTCTCCTCCAAGACTGAACTCTGCAGACAATTCTCTGAAGGTGATGCAGATACGGCGGCTTTTAATATGATGGCGATAAATGGCATGTTTCCATCTATAGCGAGCCGGTCCATACAGAACCACTAGGGACCTCTGAGGTAAGTGAATGGCGACGACAACCTCTTTAGACGAAACTGACCTTGTGGGGGGAGAAGGGTCAGTTCCCCACTTTGTGGTGCTTCTGAGTCCTCCTGAAGAAGTAGATTCTTTAGGCCAATGCTCCTGAGAAACAGCATGGGTCAAAGAGCTGTGTACCTGCTTGCTGTCTTGAAGGAAGGCTGGAAATAACTGGATATGATCCTCTGAGTCGCAAGACATGGAGAGCACAGTTGCTGAAAGCAAGTTTAAGCTAACCAGGCGTTCCCCCCAAAGCCACCAGTCATCCCAATGGGGGTCAATAGCAGCCCCTCTCTCGGGGCCATAGTCCAAGTTGCACTGCTCGACTGGAGAGAAGTCCTTGAGCACAGAATGGCTTCTCATTCGAGTCACAATCTCCTGGCTGAAGCTGGGCAAGCCAGCAAAACCGCCTGCTTTCAACTTGCGCTTCTTGAAATTCACTTTGGGGCCATAGTCCTATAGGGAGGAGGAGGAGGAGGAGGAGGAGGAGGAGGAGGAGGAGGAGGAGGAGGAAAGGTTACTTGAGCTGGTACAAAGCACTGCTTCACTTTTTCCTGGTTCAAATCTTACCTTGACCATGAAGCTTCTAGGAAGCCTCAGACAAGCTGGTCCTTAGTCCACAAATGGCAGTATGAGAATAATAATGCTGACTCACCTTACAAGCACTACCAATGCAGTTTATTAAGTACAGCTGTCCCTTAATAGAAGAAATCTTAAGAATGACATCCAGCCCACTTGTGCAACATACTTTCACTTGCGCAAATAGGTCATGGCGTGTGGTGGATATTTCTGTCTGTAAAGTTGGTTTTTATTAAACCTGCATATAACTAAAGCAATAGCTTTGAACATCATATTTTCCCATCTAATCCCCATCGGAGCCTTAAGATCCTCTTCAGAAGCTGTGCTCTGGGGCTCTTGTGGCATGTGGCTCTTGGCATGTGGCAGGTAACTATCAGGGAGGCGGTGTTTTCAACAGTGACACTCTGGGAGTGGAATGCCATTCCCGGAAATGGATGGCCTGGCACCTTTCTTATAGTCATTCAAGCACCAGGTGAAGACCCCACCACCTTAAAACAAAGTGATTTTACTGTTTTAAACCAAAACCACTGCTTCTGTGATTTTAATTAGTAGGTTTTGTTCTCTCATTCCTGGAAATTTAAGACTGCATGCTGTTTTTATCATATTGTCACTTAATCATACTATATTTCATCACTTTATGACTGTAAGCTGCCCAGAGTACTTCTGGATAGGCCTGGGTAATATCTGGTTTTCAACATCACAATATATATCCCCAGCTAAATATCACAATATCTCGATATATAATGATATATATCTGCCGTGGCGGAGGGCCTTGATGGGCCTCCCCGCGGGGGCAGAGGCTCCTGCCATACCTCCCCACAGCAGCGGAGGGTGCGCCACACTTCCCTGCAGTAGCCAAGGGCCTTGACAAGGCTCCCTGCAGTGGTGGAGGGCCTTAAAATGTAAGGAAGTAGTAGATTTAATAAAAATATTAAATAAACTTCCACATATTCTATTTAATATATTTTCAACTTATTTATGAACTAAACTTGCTTCTACTTTCCTTGGAGTAAGCCCCATTAAATTCAGTAGGGCTTGCTTGTGAGTAGACACACATTTGCTTTTGAAAAACACCCTCACCATCATTCTCACAGTACCCAACCTCCCATTCAGTATAAGGCAGCCAGCTAAATCTTCTCCCCTCCATCCCCCCCACAGAAGCCCCCCCCCCCCAAGCCCTCATAATACCAATCTTTCCTTTTTTATCAAAGGGAGGGCTGGCAAGCAAAAAAGTTAGTCTCCTTTAATTTTTATTTTTTAAAAAACACTCTTTTTTATATGGAGGAAAGCTATTTAGGGGGAACCAATGACATAAACACCACCAGAAAATGAAAATGAAAACTCTTCCCCCTCTTTTTTTCAGTGGTGAGGGAAGAAATAAGTGCTTTCCAGTTCTTTGTTTACTTTGCCTCTTTGATTGTCTAGCTGTGGAGGGTTTCTCCTGGATTATTAGTAGACTCTGCATAATTAGCTGAGCTCTAAATGAAAAGATACTGGTGAAGCTGAAAGAGTTTGCTGGTTTGTAAGGACTTATCTTCATTTCTTGTCCTTAGGAGAAGGGAGAGAACAAACAGAGCAGTAGACACTGTACCTGCAAATCATCTGCAAGGTATATTGCTTTGTTGAAAGACTTATTATGTTATTTCAACAATATGGTGATTCAATGCACAGCCCTACTTCTGGATGGCAATACATACATACATACATACATACATACATACATACAAAAATACTTTAAAAGAAATAAATTAGGCTGTGTATGCAGGTGTCATATTGGAAAGGCTGTATATGTGGCTATTGGAACTCACATTGCCCCAGTGCTGGTCCAACACACTAACCACTGCATTTGAAGCAGAAAGAGGGAGATGAGGAGGAAGAGGTGAAAGCCATGCACATTTTAAAAAATCAGACAAGTTGGGGTTGAAGGAATTTCAAGTAGAGAACAAGACCTGTTTTCTTCGGCCAGACTGTGATGGCTTCCAAGCACTGCAGTCCATCAGCTCAACCATCTTGCATTCTTCATCTGCACTTATAAACCCTTCCAGTAAAAAGACTCCTGGAAACGGAAAGGCCCAGCCTGCAAATTCTGATTGCTTTTCTCCCACAGCAAAGCCAGTCAGTGGACAGTACACAAAATTTGCACTTATCTGAGAAAAGAAGAGACAGCAAATTAGACTTTTGCATTTTCAGTATGGATACTCAAGAACAGAAACAGGTAGCAGTAGTCCCACTTGCATGATCAAATCTGTATTTTTTGTTGTTTTGTGACAGTGACAATGTGCTTTTGTAGAATTAAAAGTTGCTCCACAAAAACAATTGTTATGATTTCATTACCTTCCTTGAGGCTTAAGGATGATTTAAGGGAAGCCTTTCAGATACTAAAATTCTCTACTGAATCACACAGTGTTACATTAATGCTTTTTCTGATGAAGGAGCTTCTTAACACCTGAAATAGCATATGATACTTATTATCCATCTGTTGGCACTAAAAGGAAGTTAAAAAGTTGCAAGACAAAAGCAAAAAAAAAGTTCTTTTTTGAAAGGTTTTTGAAAGGCAAAATGAGTAAGCATTTGTTTTACTTCTGATTCTGTTATTAGTCATTTCTGACCACTTATAGTTAAAATAATAATCTGAAATAATTGGTTTCAAAGCTTTCTGCATTTGGCGTCCTTATAACACAGGTGGACATAATTATAATATAAATGGGATTATACAAAGGAGCGGTATGACAAATAATTTTCATATGCACCATGCTTGGTTTGTAAAGTTATTTTGTTATCAAGTAGATGGTGAAAGAGGTTTAATAGAAAGCAAAATATGTCCCTTCAATTGAGAAGTAATAATTCTTAAAGAAATAGGCTTGACAATGCTATCCCAATGAATTCAATGGTACTTTCTCCCAAGGAAGCATGTACAGAATTGCAGCCCAAATTTCCTTTAGTTGTGACAGCCCTTCTAAATATTTTTGATCAAGTAAGTTCTGGTCCCCAAACCGCTGCTGCAAACACATTTCATAATATGCACCTTATTTGGCAGTTCTCCTGTGACAAATAGGGCTTACAACCTAGAAAAGTGCATATAGGATTACAGCCCAAAGGTGTTATGCCACCAGTGGCAGACGTATATTTTGGGGGCCCTGAAGCTTGGACTCTCATGTGGGCCCCTTTGCAACTAGTAGCAAGGTCTGGGTAGCTAATGTAATCTTCTTCAATGGAGTTGTTCCACAACAGATCACAATACCTTTATAACATTTGTGCTACTGACTCTCAAAACTTTGGGATTGTTGAAGTATATACAACAAAAAATCAATCAATTTGAGTAATGTGACTCAAACTAGTCTAAAGGGTAAAGGGACCCCTGACCATTAGGTCCAGTCGCAGACGACTCAGGGGTTGTGGCGCTCATCTTGCTTTACTGGCCGAGGGAGCCGACGTACAGCTTCCGGGTCATGTGGCCAGCATGACTAAGCTCCCTCTGGCGAACCAGAGCAGCACACAGAAACGCCGTTTACCTTCCTGCCGGAGCAGTACCTATTTATCTACTTGCACTGCGTGATTTCTAACTGGCAGGAGCAGGGACCGAGCAACGGGAGCTCACCCCGTTGCAGGGATTCAAACCGCCGACCTTCTGATCAGCAAGCCCTAGGCTCTGTGATTTAACCCACAGCGCCACCCGCATCTACCAGACCCCAAAATTTTAAGCAAAACGGACTAAAGTCACTTCTGGGGCTCCTCCAGAATTGGGGCCCCTGAAGCTTAAGCTTCATTATAATAATAATAATAATAATAATTTATTATTTATACCCCGCCCATCTGGCTGGGCCTTCCCAGCCACTCTGGGCGGCTTCCATAAAAACCAAAAATACAGTAAAATATCACACGTTAAAAACTTCCCTGAACAGGGCTGCCTTAAGATGTCTTCTGAATGTCAGGTAGTTGTTTATCTCTTTGACATCTGCTGGAAGGGCATTCCACAGGGCGGGCGCCACTACCGAGAAGGCCCTCTGCCTGGTTCCCTGTAGCTTTGCTTCTCGCAATGAGGGAACCGCCAGAAGGCCCTCGGCGCTAGACCTCAGCGTCTGGGCAGAATGATGGGGGTGGAGACGCTCCTTCAGGTATACTGGACCGAGGCCGTTTAGGGCTTTAAAGGTCAGCACCAACACTTTGAATTGTGCTCGGAAACGTACTGGGAGCCAATGTAGGTCTTTCAAGACCGGTGTTATATGGTCTCGGCGGCTGCCCCCAGTCACCAGTCTAGCTGCTGCATTCTGGATTAGTTGTAGTTTCCGAGTCACCTTCAAAGGTAGCCCCACGTAGAGCGCATTGCAGTAATCCAAGCGGGAGATAACCAGAGCATGCACCACTCTGGCGAGACAGTCCGCAGGCAGATAGGGTCTCAGCCTACGTACCAGATGGAGCTGGTAAACAGCTGCCCTGGACACAGATTTGACCTGTGCCTCCATGGACAGCTGTGAGTCCAAAATGACTCCCAGGCTGCGCACCTGGTCCTTCAGGGGCACAGTTACCCCATTCAGGACCAGGGAATCCTCCACACCTGCCCGCCTCCTGTCCCCCAAAAACAGTACTTCTGTCTTGTCAGGATTCAACCTCAATCTGTTAGCCGCCATCCATCCTCCAACCGCCTCCAGACACTCACACAGGACCTTCACCGCCCTCACTGGTTCTGATTTAAAAGAGAGGTAGAGCTGGGTATCATCCGCATACTGATGAACACCCAGCCCAAACCTCCTGATGATCTCTCCCAGCGGCTGCATGTAAATGTTGAAAAGCATGGGGGAGAGGACAGAACCCTGAGGCACCCCACAAGTGAGAGCCCAGGGGTCTGAACACTCATCCCCCACCACCACTTTCTGAACACGGCCCAGGAGGAAGGAGCGGAACCACTGTATGACAGTGCCCCCAGCTCCCAGCCCCTCAAGACGGTCCAGAAGGATGTTATGGTCGATGGTATCAAACGCCGCTGAGAGATCCAGCAGAACTAGGAAACAGCTCTCACCTTTGTCTCTAGCCCGCCGGAGATCATCAACCAGTGCGACCAAGGCAGTTTCAGTCCCATGATGAGGCCTGAATCCCGACAGGAAGGGATACAAATGGTCCGCTTCTTCCAGGCGTGCCTGGAGTTGTTCGGCAACCGCTCGCTCAATCACCTTGCCCAAGAATGGAAGATTTGAGACTGGGCGATAGTTGGCCATCGTGGCCGCATCTAAAGATGGTTTTTTAAGAAGCGGTTTAATAACCGCCTCTTTCAGCGGGTCTGGGAAGGCTCCCTCACGGAGGGAAGCATTCACCACCCCACGAAGCCCATCGCCCAGTCCTTCCCGGCTAGCTTTTATAAGCCAGGATGGGCAAGGATCCAGGAGACAGGTGGTTGGTCTCACTCGTCCAAGCAGCCTGTCCACATCCTCGGAGGTAACAGATTGGAATTGATCCCACTCAACTTGACTAGACAGAACTCTAGCACTCTCCCGCCCCGGCCCTGCTCCCACGGTGGAGTCTACTTCTTCCCGAATCTGAGCGATTTTATCTGCAAAAAACTTTGCAAAATCATTGCAGGAGAACATGTGGCCCATACTGGGCCCCGATGTTGCAGGTGGTTCCGCTAAATTGTGAACCACCTGAAAAAGTCGTCTGCTGCTGTTTTCTGCAGATGCAATAGAGGCGGTGAAGAAATTCTTCTTCGCCGTCGCTATCGCCACTTGGTAGGCTCGACGTTGAGCTCTAACCTGTGTCCGGTCAGATTCGGAATGAGTTATCCGCCACCGGCGCTCTAGCCGTCTCAACGATTGTTTCATTGCCCTCAGATCCGTGGAAAACCACGGGGCTGCCCGGGTTCCATGCAATCGGAGAGGGCGCTTCGGAGCCAGACAGTCAATAGCCCTGGTTAACTCCACATTCCAGCGGGCCACCAGGGAATCAGCTGAAAGGCCATCAACATGGGATAGAGCATCCCCTACCACTCTCTGGAAACCATTTGGATCCATTAAGTGGCGGGGGCGGACCATCCGAATTGGTCCCACCTCCCTGCAGAGGGGATGGGTCGCAGAGAAGTCCAGTTGCACCAGGAAGTGATCTGACCATGGCACTTCTTTCGTTTCGCTTTTACTTAGTGTCAGATCACCAACATCCATAGAGGTAAACACCAGGTCCAAGGCATGTCCGCGGCTATGGGTTGGGCCAGACTTATTCAGGGACAGCCCCATGGAGGCCATGCTTTCCACGAAGTCCCGAGCGGCCCCTTGTAAGGTCGTGTCGGCATGGATGTTAAAATCCCCTAGGACGACCAAGCTAGGTGTCTCCAGGAGAACATCCGCCACGACCTGAAGCAGCTCGGGCAGGGAATCCTTGGTGCAGCGGGGAGGTCGGTACACCAAAAGGAATCCTGTACTGCCCCTATTGCCCAACTTCCAGAACATGCACTCGGAAAACTGGGTCTTCCCAATAGGACGCCTGGTGCAAACTAATGACTTCCTAAAAATCACTGCAACCCCCCCTCCCCGCCCACATGACCTGGGTTGCTGTGCGTAAGAGAAACCTGGTGGACAAGCAGCGGCAAGGACAGGCCCATCTGCTTCATCCAACCAAGTCTCTGTTACACATGCCAGGTCAAGTCCTCCATCCATGATCAAGTCATGGATGGCAGTGGTCTTATGAATCATTGACCTGGCATTGCACAGCAGCACCTTCAGGTCATGTGGGTATCCCTTGCTGATTCTAGTATCCATCTGGTCAGGACCAGACCCGGAGGCAGGAATAGTCCTCAGACAACGACTAAACCTGCCCCCTCTGTAATGACGTGGTCTAGTCTTAGCGTAACTCCTCCTCCTACCCGTGATCACTGAGATTAGTTTCATAGTAGATCTGTCCCTGTATGCCACTTGAGCATGTGGAAAATGTTATTTCAGAAGGGGCCCTTGATGGAAGTTGGAATCTAATCACAAGTTCCTCACTTGTGCCTTAGGGCTAACGGTTGTATTGGACAGTAGCTTCAGCTTTTGTGTGCTGGCATGATTGAATGCACCACCATTGGTGATGGTTCATGTCTGTCTTTGATGTTTATAGGTTGGTTGTTTTATAACTTCTTATGGAAGCCCTCCTTGTATTTTCCATTGTAAAAGAAAGGCAAACAATAAAGGTTAAAGAATGCAAGCAGTACAGCCTATGACACTACTGATCACTGATGAGGGGAAGGCACTGTGCGCTTTCTCCTGGGGCTGAGTGTGAAGTGACAGAAAACTCAATGGGTTGTGAACATTATTTTTATTTTAAGTGGTAGCTTAGCATCTTGAGGTGTGAATATGATCAAAACAAAGTTTAAATCTAAAATTTTAATGTCTCATCCCATTTGAGTTAGGAGGGTTTGAAATTTTTAAAAATTGCCAATTTTGGCCTTGTCAGACTACACAAAAACCTTAAAAGCTCAGCCAAGAATTGAGATATGTCAAAACAAAAACACCAATCTCTTCAGAACTTCATGGGCTCTAATATGATATGTCACATGATGGACTTACTTTAAAATTTAACATTGCAAAAAAAGTTACAATTGAAAACATCCAAAAAATTGTATTGATTATTTACTATTTCTAAGAGCTACCCAAATTTTAATCTTGGGATCTCAATGGGAACACATTTTAAAAATTGTCGTCTTCTTCTTTGGCGATCACTGGTAGCCAAGTAAAAGATTGTCTTCCATAAACACGGTTTTAACAATGAGTCTGTAAGTGACTGTGGAGGCCAATTCTGGAACCACACGTCCTTCCACAGTGGGGACATTCGTGCCTTTCTCCTAGCAAGTTTCTCATGTCTGCCCTTTTAGGTTCTATTTAGGATAAATGGGTCTTCTTGGAGTAAAATATAACGAAATAAACAAGGCTTTCAAACTACCACATCAGTTACTTGGGGAATTTTTTTAACAAGTTATTCAATTGTAATGTATCTGAAAACCTAGTGCGGCTTTCCTTTTAAAAATGTGTTCCAAAGCCGAGCGGTCTATTTTACATGATAGAATAAACACGTCGAAAGAATCCTCGTTAGTATTTCATTTCATGGACATCAATGAACGGGAAGCGAGTTTCACAGTTTTAACGATGTGCTGCGTGAAGAAGGGCTTTTCCTTCTTGAATCTCCCAACATTCAGCTTCGCGGGATGTCCGCGAGTTCGAGTGTTAGGCGAGAGAGGGAGGAAAACACTTTCCTCTACCCACTTTCTCCATGACTGCCATGATCGTGTCACTTTTCCCGCGCCTTTCCCCCCAAACTAAAGGAGCCCCAAACCTTTCCTCGCAGCGAAGTGGCTCCTGCGGCCCCTTTCCTCCCACCCACTACTATTACTGCAGTAATGGTGGGCCACTCTGCACCCCCTCAAGAGGCGCGCGCCCCTCGGCCGAAGGCAGCAGGCAGGGGCTCCTTCCCCTTCCTCTTTCTACACACACCTCCCCGCTTCCTCCAAAGCTTCCCCCTCGCCCCTGAATGCCCACCCACTTCCCCCACCATCACTCCTCCTCCTCCGATGCCGCGCGTGGTACCTGCGGGGGCGGAGCGGCCTCGCAGAGCAGGCAGCCGCGGACCCCTTTGCACCCGCAGCAGCCCCCGGGCTCGCCTCCCGCTCCCCGTCCTCCGGAGGCGGCAGCAGCAGCAGCAGCGGCGGCCGCCACCGCCGCCTCCTCCTCCATCCCGACCCCGGTAGCTCTTGCCGCCGCCACCGGCCTTGTCGGGAGGGCCTCCCTCGGAGCTTCCGGTTCGCCGAGCCCTGGCGGCGGCGGCGGCAGGAGCAGGAGCCCCTTCGCCCGCCTGAGGTAAAAAAAAAAAAAAAGGCCCCGGGGCCGAGGAGGAGGAGAGCGGGGCTGGAGGGGGCGGGATGGCTGCGCTCGAGGCGCCTCAGGCGCGCACGCGGCGGGGAGGCTGAGGTGAAGCGGCCCGTCGCCCAACGTTCCTCTCCCAAGGCCCCGCCGGACTGGTGGTGGTTTAGCAGCGGGGAGGAGGGCGGACTCGATTTCCCAGCAGCGCCTTGCGCGGCGCGCCTACAAGAAAAGCATTCTCGGGCCCTCCCGGGGCATGGCGGGAATTGTAGTGCCGGGCTTTGTGTGTTTTAGAAGAGAAAAAAAAAAAGATGCCGTCGCGGGCCGTTTCTCCCGTTGCCACCTATGCAGAGGGGGGCGGGAGGGGTGTTTTTTGGCCGCCTCCCCACCTCAAAATGAGTGGGGTGGGAAGAGGAAATTTCTGGGGGGCCCCGCCACCTTCTCTCTGTTCTCAGACAAGGGGAGCAGCTGCCGGCCCCTCACTGCCCCTCGCATTGGTTTTTGAGACAATGCCGCCCCTCAGAAACGGGCCGCGCGAGTCTTCCGCGCCCCCCCCCCGCACTTCGGATGCCAGCGCGAGGTGGTTTGCCTCAGGGAGAGGTCGAAGGATCCTCCTCGCTATCTCCCGCCTCGGAGGTTTATTCCCCCCGCCCAGCTTTCCCGCCACACCGCCCTTTCACGTTTAAGACATTTCCCACTCCCCTCAAAGAAAACCCCCGGGTTATCGTGGGAGCTGGGTGGTACGGCGGGGACGACGACCAGGGGTTCAGGAGTTTTAAAAATGAAATTAAAGCAGCAGCAGCCCTGCCTAAATATGCGTGGCGGCAACCCGCGTTTAACCACAGAGAGCATTCATTCAGAGTGCACAGCCATTAAGACTGTGCTTTCCATGTAAACCTCAGTCTCCCTGCTCCCAGAATTGATAGGTAGTAACAGTAATGCATATGGCTTTGGTGTTGTTGTTTTTGCCCCCCCCCCCCTTTATTCAGAAATCCGAAGGTGCTTTGCAAGACAAGGTATCATATATGCAACAATTCACAAAATATAAAAGCAGGATCCTTCAACCCACTCACTAGTTGTAAATGGTACAAGTGAGACAGCAGATTTGCCCTGCAACCCCATGGTCCAGTTTGCACATCATGGCAAATTGTAGTTAAGTCTCTGCTGCATGTCCATGGGGTCACGAAGAGTCGGACACGACTAAACGACTAAACAACAACAACTCTGCTGCATGCAACAAGCCACAATCCTTAGTTTAGTGTTCGGTCCAAACAAGGAATTGTGGTTTGTTTTGCTTAAAGCAGGTGGTGGATGTTCAGCTGCAGACGCCTTTCTATGAGACTGATTATCTTGGCCCGTTCTAGCCTGACTTGAGGTCCAGTTTTAGGATATTATCTCCTTTGGTTTCCCCAATAGATGACTTTTATTGGGAGAAGGACAGAGGGAGTACAGCTTTGTAGGATCCCTTTGTTCCCCTTTGCTATGCTTGACCATGGTCTCCTGTGAGTTGGGGACAATGTTTTATAGTGGTTTCACGCCTCAATACTGGTTTGGTTCCAGAGACTAGTACTGGGCAAATGTGCCTCTGCCCCTTGGCAGCTGCTATAGGGCAGGATCTCCCCCCCCCCCATGCTGTTGAATGTATATATCTGAAGCAGCTGGGGAGTGTCATTAGGAGTTTTGGAACAAAGTGTAACTAGGATGCTGATGACACCCAGCTGTATTTCTCTGCAGCATCTGAATCAGGAATTGCTATTTGCATGTCCTAAACCAGTGCCTACATGCAATTATGGGTTCAATAAGTACTAATAAATTGAGCGTCCTAGTAAGATGGGTTAGTCCCAGGTCCAGGAATTAGGCTGTATACTTGCCCTGGATGGGGCTATCGCTTTCAAGGAGTAGGTGCACAGTTCTGGGATGCTTCAGGGTCCATTACTGTTATGAATACATTTAAATAGGTACCTTTATTCTCTGTAAATCTCGACTTTTCACAATTAAAGAACCCCCAAAATTAGCACACGGTTTCTAAGTCCCTGAAGGACAGTTTCCGGGTACAGGATGAAAGTTCTTAGAGATAAATCTGCAGATAGATACAAAAGCAGTCGTTAACTTGGCTGTATGTTAATATTTATACAAAGATTAAGTTTTCTGCTTAGTATAATTCAAGTTGCCGTATTTTTCGCCCTATAGGACGCACTTTTTCCCCTCCAAAAATGAAGGGGAAATGTGTGTGCGTCCTATGGGGCGAATGCAGGCTTTCGCTGAAGCCTGGAGAGCAAGAGGGGTCGGTGGGCACCGACCCCTCTCGCTCTCCAGGCTTCACAGACCTCTCCGCAAGCAGCGGGAGCGCTCCCGCTGCTTGCGGAGAGTTGCCTGCATGCCGAAGCCTGCGCGCGCTGAGCTCAGCGCGCCCAGGCTTCGCGGACCTCTCAGCAAGCAGCGGGAGCCAGCGCTGGGCTCCCACGGCTTGCAGAGAGCTGCCTGTTTGGGGGCTGGGGTCAGGGGAAGCTCGGGCCTCCCCCGCCCCAGCCCCGCGCCTGGGGGAAAATAATTTTCCCCCCCTTTATTTCCCCCCAAAAAACTAGGTGCGCCTTATGAGACGGTGCGTCCTATAGGGCAAAAAATACGGTACATAGTTTTTATTTTGAACACAAAGTAGCTGTAATAACATATTATGTACACAACAGAACCCACTTGTAGGCTTCTGTGGAGTTAATGTCTCCAGCTTGCAATTGAATGCAAGAGATTTGGTAATATAGAACTGTACTTTTCTTTCTATATTCTCACAGACAGATGGTTGTTTAAAACCCTCAGCCTTTGGCTCCAACTGCAGATTACTTTGTTTCTGTTTGGCAACACAATTTATTGCTACTGGATTAGGATTGTGCTCTCATTCTTTCTCTCTTTTTTCCACCAGGAAGTTTTCATCCAATATTTTTGGGTTTGCAGAAAACCAGAAAAGATTAAAAATGTCCAAAATTACCACAGAACTTCTGTTGGAAAGGGCAGTGCCTAAATCTACAAGGCTGCGAAAAATCAAAATTCTGAAGTAAGTGCAGTCATATGTTTATAAAAGAAGAAAGATAATTGGTGCAGTTAGATTTTAGTAATTTGAGTTGCTTAAGCGATTGTAATATTACTTTCACAGAAAAATCAGGGCATTAAATTAAATGCCTCAAATCACAGAAATGTAAAACTGAGCATGCATTTCCAAGCAATGCATTCTACCAATAAATATTGGTAAATATTCATTTACCAATGAGGATGGAGCCAATGAGGATGGAGTCCTTTTTCTGCTTGGTTACAGTCCTTAAGATGCATTTTCAAATGGGGCAGGTACAATTCAGGAAGCATTTTATAATTAAAAAAACCCAAAGTTTCCAGTTAAGATGGTGCTGTGATCTGTAAGAGTTCCTGAACAAGAGCCCTGCCCTCCCATCTAGTCCAGCATCTTGTTTCCAACAGCAGCCAGTTTGATGGCACCAATAAGCTCACAAATAGGGCATTAAGGTAGCTACCCATCATGCTACCCAAATATGAGAGGTTTTCCTTAACTTTTATACTTACAGACTGTCAAGTTCCCAGATCACTACTTTATCCTTTTTAGGTTGTAGGATAGGGATTCCTCCCTAAGTTCTTGATTACTTCACAAACTATTTCTGGCCTTTACTGTTCATTAGCCACCATTGCTGAAATACAGTTTTTGCTTGTATTGCTTTGAAAACTCCACATACTATTTTAGATCTTCTGGGTTGAATCTTGTTGCTGAAAATTTTGGGGAAGGGGAGCTGTGCTCTGCTGAGCCTAGTTGCAGCGTTAACCACTAATTAACAAATTAACCTCTGCTAGAGAGCAGAGATTTTTCCAGCAGTCTATACTGTTGGGATTTCTTCCTCCCTGCTTCAGTCATTAATAAATTTATTAATATAAAAGCTAATGTGAAAGAGATTCATTCATTACACCATCATAAACAATGTACAGGTATGGATGTTCTTACTAAATTTATCATTCCAAAATTCAGTTTCTTTACATGTAGGTTTTCATTTCATTTGTGCAGGCCCAGATATAATATGTAAGTTTAAGCATTACCTGTATAACTATATCTATCTCTCTATCTATCTGGCCTATAAAACCAATCGTAACAGAAATGGAAGTACTTTCTTTTCCTCCAGTTAGTGGCTGTTGACATTTTTGCTGCTGTGAATAAATATATAATTATCTCAACATTCCCACTTTATACTTACTATAAAGCATTGCAAAATGTTTGATGGCATGGGAGTCAGTAGTGTGCAGAACCTTTTTCTTCTTCAGCTTGTCCAAGTTGCAGATAACAACAGAAGACTTGGAACCACAGTTATTTTCTCATCTCCGCCACCTCCAAGAACTCGACCTCTCTGACAACTTGATAGAGAGGCTCCCTGACAATCTCAGTTTGCCAAACCTCCGTATCCTAAACTGTGACAACAACAACCTGGAAGACGTGACATCCCTGAAGCAGTTTCCACAGCTGGAGGAGCTAACCTATGTGAACAATGTATACCTGACAGTAAGTACAGTGTTTGACAATTAACAGGGTTTCTAAGCTTAAACCTGGAGAGCTCTGATGGTGATGATAATATTCCCGTCTTGTCTCAGGTGGTGAAAGGGGATGCAATGCCCCTGTGAGAAGCTGAGTGTTCTTCCTCCCCCCACTTTTTAAAAGTCAAGTTTCTAGCTCTTTGAGAAATAGAGATTAAATGTATGCCATTTTTTGCATGCCTCATTGGGGGGAGGGTGAGTGGGACTGCTGATGTGTCAATCAACTCCCACACCTGTTCAGGCATTTCATTGTCCCTTGGGGTTATACCCAATGAAAGATAAGAGGTGGATCTGTAATATGGTCCAAGTTCATCCTGAACGCAAGATCTGCTGGAAAAGGGTGACCCAACTTTTCATACCAAGTAGGCCACAAGAGTACTACGACACGGAACCCGCAGACCACACCCAAAGCCTAGTTAGTGCTTTTTCAGCTTTGGAAAGGCAGCTGGGAGGCAGGTGGCTCAAATGTTCACAAGGGCCTCAAGCAGCCCTTGGGCCACACATTGGATCAGCCTGTGCTAGACCCTGCAAGATAAATATTCATTTTTGTTACTGTTGTGAGTTAGCTATTACTGTTGCATGGACTTTAGAGAAACTGAAATATGTTGACTTGACCAGTTAAATACCTTTTGTGGATTCACAATAATTACAGGCATTTTTCTTTTCTTTAAACGTTTGTTTCTTTGACACTTAACAGCCACATGTTACTTAATGTTTTCAATTTTTTTTAAGGAATGCTTTAAAACCTAAAATCTCAATTGCTGGCTAACTCTCTTAGTTGTCACAGTAGGCGGGCCATACCAGGGCCGACCCAAGACATTTTGGCACCTGAGGCCAACCACAAAAGTGGCACAGCCCTCCCACCATCAGGGAAGCAGGGGTGAGTGAAGATCTAAATCGGGAACAAGGATGGAAAAAAGATCTACATCAGAAACAAGGGGAACAATCAAATCAGCCTTACTCAACAACTGAAGTGGGAAACAAAGGCTTCCATGTGGCGGGGGGGGGGGGAGGAAAGAAAGAGGCCTGCTCTGAATCAAGCCAGTCAGGTGCAGAGCCCACTAAAACCCAGAGGGCAACACCCACCATTTATTCCCTAGGGGTGGGAGGAGGCCAGCAGTGTCTCCTATTCTCTGAGAGGCTGCTATAGAGGCACTATGAGGGGTGGGGGCTGCCAAGGAGGAGGCAGATTTGGCTTCCAAGGAATTCTTCACAGCCATTGGTGCCACCACGGCAGCTACAGCAGCAATGGGCAATGCATTCCTTGGAGGCCGAATCTGCTGCGCCTGTGGATCCTTCCGTCCAGTGTGGTTGCCTCACCTTGCCTCCTCAGTGGGCCGGCCCTGGGCCATACATAGTCTATATGAAATGCTTGGTTTGGAGTACAGTTGGCGAGATTTACTTAAAGGGCATCTTGTAAGGCTGCTTTCTTTTCTTGCCTGCCCCCCCCCAGCCCAGTGATGACTATAAGGTCATGTTTCTTCTGCAAAATCTCCGACAACTGAATGGCAAGGATATCACCAAGCTGGCCAGCCATGTGAGAGTTGTCAATAGTCGAGAGCTGACCAGTAGGGTAAGCCATGCGATGGTTATATTTTTTGAGAGCATAAAAGAAAACTGCACATTATATGTATATTTAAAAAGCTGTACAGTATAAATAATAGAATTTGCATTGATGGAATTACAACCTTAAATGAAATAGATACATGTAATCAGTGCTTTTCCCCCCTAAAAAAATGTTTAGGGGTACTTCCATTTTACTACTCATATTGAAATACCGCCCCTCAATGAGGCCAAACTTAGATTAACGAAATGTTTAGGGGTATGCATACCCCTGTGTCCCCCCACCCCAGAAAAAAGCACTGCATGTAATAAAGAAAGGAAGAAATGGGTAAGCAAAGACAATCGCAGTAAATGCTTAACCAAATAGATAAGATCTGAAATAGGCACATTTTGGGGATCTTCATAAATGTAAGAGGAACTGATCCAAACAAAGGGGATGCTGCCTTTATAGCAGGGTTAGCCTAGGACCGGGAGACCCAACTTATAATCCCCACTCAGGCATGAAACTCCCCCCCCTCCCCCCACACACTTTGAGCTAGGCATACTCTCTCAGCCTTACAGGGTTGTGATGAGACAGTGGGTGGAAGGCAGCCATCCTGTGCACCTTGGAAAAGAAAGGTTGGATATAAATGTTGGCATCCACCTGTCTCTAGAGACAATGGAAGAGTGTGCCATCAAGGGTAAAGTCAAACCGCTGGAGAGTTACAGTGCCTGCTGTGGCTATAGAAACTAATGTGGGAGAAACATGTTTTATTGCAGCTGGGGCAGATAAAGGCACCCAGTTTCGCTTTTACAGATGCAGCATAGTGTTTCTTCTCTCTACGCTCCTCCCAGCAGGCATTTCTCATCTGGTCACTGCTGTGGATACATGACCTGTCTGTCTGCAGGCATTTGGATATAAATGTAGTAACTTCTACAGCTTTGACTGCTGACTGTTGCAGATGTCGCCAATAAGTAGGTTTACATAGTGAGCAGACATGTTTAGTATTGTACTTTTAGAAATGCATTACCGTATCTTTGAAGGGGTGGATACGCCAACTCCCGTGGGTTCAGCAGAGGTTTTGTGTGGCATCTATTTTATTTTCTTTAAACGTAGGACAGGTATGATTAAAAATGAGGTATGATTAAAAATGAGGATAATGGCACAGCAAGCAGATAAAAAAAATTAAATGAGCTTAGCTTTAATCTCAGAGTTTTACCTCAGCTGCTCTAGATTCCAGTCAGGTGAGGAACATTGTCTTTACCTCTTTTGTTCTGCTGCATCCTGTCCCTTTTCTGGGTGCACAGCCTTATATATCTTCTTGTTATTTCTGCTTCACTTTCACTAACTGCTATTGACACGAAGTAATGTTTACATTTTATAATTTAATATGTTTTCTATCAGTAGATGTGTTTCAACATTCCAACATCACTATAATCAAACAATTTCTCTTCTTGCAAGAAGATTAAGTAATTTTTTTTACTGACTCCATCTTGACTGTAAATAACTATCTTTATTGTTCAGTATTGCCTTTTCTATTAACCTATGGTTTATTCACATAGCCTTAAGTTCACTTCGGCATGTTCTAGACCTGCAGCCAAACTGGACTAATAGTGAAGGAGACACTTGAGCACCTGCTTTTAGCAAGCGTCCATCTCAGCTTTCATTTACCTGTCAGTTTGACCCAATTTGACCATTGGGTGGACAACAGGTTGCAGTTTGTATCACCAGCTCTCATGTTTGTGAAGAACAGACAAGTAGTTAAAAATGCCATGTATTGAAATAAAAATAATAAGTGAACACGAGAAATCTGCCCATAAAACAGAAAGTAATTTCCAGATTGAAAACCATAATCAAACTTCCCCATTTTACTTGGTATGAGTTTTCAGTTGCTGTCCATCTCACCTGATGGAGCACCTGGAGCAAGGTCTGAGCCTAAAAATCTCAACACCTGGGCAGGTTAATACATTCAAAAGAAACCTAGGATATTCTGTATATTATTATTTTATATGTAAGTTTAATACGCTTCTCTCTTTGTCTAGGTCAGATCTCACTGGGGGAAAAACTTCCGGAAACAGCTGCCCAAAACTCCGTCCCCAGAGCAGTTGAAATCAGTCAGGAAAAAATTCATCAAGTCTGCACAAGCCCATGTAGCATATGGACCCAGCTCACTCAGCGGCTTCACCCGATGGCGGGTAAATTCACCCCCATTCATTCTCTGCTGCCCTTTGTATATTAGGTCTTCATGCAGCATCTGATACCTAACATAGAATCTTGATGGCAGCTGCAGCTATGCAGATAAATTGTCAAAATATAAATCGGGGGCGGGGGCGGAATCATTTGGCCCAAAAAACAGCTCAGTGACTCTGAAATTTGTCTAGGCAAGAGGGTAAAAATCCGCATGCTTTGCCAAGAGGCCTTTCAACCAAGGATTGATGGATTGACTTGTGAAATTAACAGAAAACCAAGAACTTCAGACCGACTTCTCTACATTTTGCCTTCCTGATCATGGCAATAGGGCTTCCCTGTAAAATTCCTTATTTAAAAGTTGACGTTGCTGGTTTGTTGGGATTCCTAAAGATGCAGTAGTGCTGAATGGTATTGATAAAGGGTATTAGGTTTCAGCTGCAATATCCTTTGTGGTGTTAGGTATGCCTAAACTTATTGAAATAGAGTAGGCATGTGCATTCCTTATGATCTTGTTATTTTCAAAAAATGTTCTACTGACAGAAATAGAAACTAATGACTTTCAAGTAAATTGATTTGGAATTTGAGGTATAAAGCCATGCATTCTCTACAGTTGAGAAATAGCTATTTTTATTGTTTATATTATGCCTACCACAGCAAGATAAAGTCTTCTTACATATGGAGCATTCACAGTCTATCTTAGATAAGAGTTCCATGTGACTTGAAAATGTGTCTGCACACAGCTTCATCCAAAGAGATTTTTAGCCTTTGCAGCCTTTTGGGTTTTTTCATAGGCACTGCAAGGCTTGAACAGTAAAATCTGGACCTGTGTTACTGTGTACTATTGTGTAGCGTCAGATCATATTAGGAGGTAATGCATCTCATAGCCTACAAGTTTGTCAGAACCACATGTCTGCTGCTGGCATTATCTTGCATTGGCAGGGCTTGGGCAAGAATGAGATGTTTAGAAGTAGTTTTGCAAGCATAGTTGAGAAGTGCACAATACTCATTAGATCAGTGTAGAGTAGAGCATAAAAAGTGTTTGGACTTTAATTTTTTCAAATTTCCCAGGTTTATCCAAGCTACCTTGCCATCTTATGTAACTGGACTGCCTGCTTATAACTTTATTCTAAGAAGACTGGGCCTCAGACAAGCTCAGCACAGGCCTGATTATATATCCTGTTTTTTGAGGAACTTTCTCTTAAAAACAGTTTTTATAATCTTCAGCAATGTTATGCATTTGGTAGCCTTATTACTCTTTTGATAATGCTAATGGACAACAAAATAATAACTGAATAAATTGCAGGATTCCAGTCCAATTTTTACACTTTTTGCTGGGCTACTTGAAAGAATTGGTAAAAAATCAATGCACTTGAAAGTTGCCTGAGATGTCTTAACCATGGCCATATCACAAATCATTTGACAGTGAAAATCTAAGATCTTTCTTAAGAAATGGTTCCTTTAAGCCTAGAATGAACAAGCTGATTACCCTTGTTAAACAGTTTAAAGAGGAAACTATTCTCTCTTTTAAGGCCTCTGGAGAAATGCAGAGTTGTTGATCCCTCTTACAGGTATTATAAACTGCTTCTTTTCTGCATCTATCTTGTTATTAAAATTTGACCATTATCTTTTTCTGTTAGGTGAAAATGATTGCAGAGGAATTCTTGACTTCACTGTTAAATCAGGAAGACAAGGCTGCTTCTAAAGTGGAAGAATCGGCGGAGGAGGAGGGGGAAGAGGAAGAAGAGGAGGAGGAGGAGGAGGAGAAGGAGGAAGAAGAGGAGGAGAAAGATGAAGAGGAGGAGGAGGAAGAAGAAGAAACAGAAGAAGAAATTATGGAAAATGCTTCAGATACTGAAAATAAGGTTGCTACTAAGGTCAGAATTTGGCAAGTGAATACCCTGACCACCTCAGTCAAATTAATATTCTTCCCCCAGTAGGTGTCAGTTAACATCTTTCTAGCTCTTGTCTTTGGAAGTCATTGGCTACTCTCACTAGCCACTTGGGGAAAGGCAATAGTTCAATGCAGAAAAAGGACATTGATCAGTCAGAACATTGGCTTTGCATGCAGGTTTAGTTCTTGGCATCTCCAGGTAGGGCCGCTTGCAATCCTGGAGAGTCACTGATAGTCAGTGTAGACAATACTAAGTTAGATGCCCAATAGCCTGATTCAGTATTATTGCTGACAAGGAAATTATGGGTACAGTGGTACCTCGGGTTACAGACACTTCAGGTTACAGACTCCACTAACCCAGAAATAGTACCTCGGGTTAAGAACTTTGCTTCAGGATGAGAACAGAAATCACGCGGCGGCGGCAGCGGGAGGCCCCATTAGCTAAAGTGGTACCTCAGGTTAGGAACTGTTTCAGGTTAAGAACGGACCTCCAGAACGAATTAAGTTATTAACCCGAGGTACCACTGTATATAAAAAGGAGAATTCCTGGATGCCAAGATCCAAGTTTGGGGCAAGTGCTCTTTGGTGAGAGAACCGCAGCAGAGATTTAAAATCACAAAATATTCAGTCAACCCAAGCCATGGAGATATAGACTGTTAGACTTTTGAAATATGCTCTTGTGAGTTGCTTCCAAAACTTCCAAGAGTCCACATGTTTGCAAGTTAAAAATGGTTTACTTACAAACTCTCCAAAGGTCAGGGTCATGTGCTTTTCCATGTAGCATGTAGAAAACTTACAGAGGCAGTAAAACTTGGTTTAGTTACAGTGGGGAAATTACCTAAATTCTTGGTAGAGGAACTCAAAAGAGGCTTGTTAGAGCCACATGGTTTGAGCTTGGAACAACCAGCTCAGACCTCTTTATATGCTGAGCTTCTCAGGTAGACTGAGATACAACAATAGGCTCTATTACCTTCCTCCCAAAGTGAGTAGGCGTAACCTAGCTAAGTCTCACAGGACAGTTTACTCTATACCATTAGAATTAAGCATGTTGGTTAGATGAGGCTGGTTATCCCACAAGTATAACATGGCTTCCTAATGGCGGAGCATATGCTTTGCATGCAGGAGGACTCTGGGGCAATCCCTGGCATCAGTGACTAAAAGGGTCATCAGGAAGCAAGAATGAGAGAGGTCTGCCTGAGACCTTGAACTGCTGCTAAGAGAGTTAACAGAACTGGACTAGACGGACTAGCAGCCTGATATTTTGTTATACATTTCATAAACTGAAGCATTAAAGTTTGGCTGTGATGAACTTAATAAGATGGTCAGCCTTCTGTAATAAGAACCTAGCTTCCTTCTTATCTTATCACCTGGGCCCCACATTCATTAGCATATAAATGGAGGAAGTTGGGAATTTCAGCCACAGAAATTAGTCTTTGATCTTGTCCACCATAATACATATTAACCCAATACAAATGGTGTGGAGGCCTACTTTGTCCTCCCTTTCTGAATTAAGGAAAGTGACTATAGGAGGGATGCATAATAGCAGTGACTGGCCACTTTAGGCAGCATTGCTCTTTCTATGCCTGAAGTGGGGAAAGGGTGGTAGAGAGCGCAGCTGTTGGTGAGAGATTGTGGGGTGCCAATATCTTTTGTCATTGTGTATCTCAGTGCCACCCTCCCACCCCAGTAGGTAGGACAAGGCTTGCGGAGACGGGAAAATCTGAAATGCTGTCAACACATCTCATTAAGATCCCCAGTGGATTTTGTTCTGTGTTTCAGAAAAACAGCAGAAATGTTACTGGATTGTGGGACGTTGTAGATTGAAGTAAAAGTTGTCACTATGCTGTGCAAGCCACTGTGAAATGATAGCACAGCTTTTGAGTTTTGTTGTGAGAATGAATGAGCGAGCCAGGAGTTGCTTCTGTGTTTTGTTTTAATAGGGCACAGTAACCCCCAGCAAAAGAAAAGGGGCTCATTCCAAAGGAGGAGCAAGCAAGAGACCCCATTCTCGCAGCAGTTCCAATGAGGAAGCCTCTCCCAGCCCCAAGAAGCCCAGTCGCTTGCAGGACGAGCGCAGCCCTGAGAGGGCAAAAACATCTCGCCCACAGACCAAGGAATCCCAGGACGCTCAGGATTCTGAAGGGGCCCATCGGAATGGAGGGCGTCTTCCAAAAGCACACAGCCACAAAAGGTCCAGTCAGCAGAAAGAGGAGCACAGAGAGGAGGATGCAAGAGATGTTTGTAGCACTCCAATCAAAGACTTGGAAGGCGAGGTATCAGGAGAGTCTTCCAATGTAGGGCTTGCTGGGGCAAGAGGGCAACCTTCCTAAAACTGGAAATTTTATAATGAGTTTGCAAAAAGCAATGAATGCAAGAAAACAAGGAGCCCTGTACCAACAAAAATATATAGAGAAACATCAAAACTGATGATTTCGATTTATTGGAGGAGATTATCAATATCCTGACATGTTTTGAGTTACAAAAGCAGGCTTGAATCAGGATAAACCATGTTTTTCCCATGGTAAAACAAGTACACTTTTCAAATCTTGAAAAGTAACTGATATGTGACATCCAGTGCATATATAGTTGATCAAAAGTACAAAATTATCAAGTTTATGTTATGTCTTTTCCTAATGTATTTATCCTCTCTGGCTCGTTTTTGCTGGGCTGAGCTGTTTGACTTCAAATTGCAAGTGAGAACACACAGAACTGAGTGTTTCACTGTGCAAAAAAAATTCCCTGCACCTAGTAAACTACATGTTTGGGAGAAGGGTTCTATACTGTTCTTTCTAGCATGCTAGTTTTTTGTGTGCAGGGAATTCTAAGGTTCATGCGCATATCTCTATAAGTTAATAGGAATTTCCTGTAAAAAATGTAGTGAAAATGCTATACTGTTAATTACAGGGCTGGACAGAAGATAGATCACATTTTGCTTGTGGCATATTAGAAAAGATTTGTGACTCCCAATTGTTTAACAATAGCAGCAGCAAAACTACTTTTTCCACCTAGGTTAGGCTGTTTAAATGATGAAAGTTAACCAGCAGTTTCCTTTTGTGCAAAAGGACTGTGGTTTCAGTTGGTTCTGGTAGTGAAAGCAAATTCTTAGATTCAGAATGTGCTCAGAGGCAGCCTGAGTTTTAATTCCATTTTTGGGGGGTACCTAGTTCAGGCTTGTAGATCTTGGGATTCTAGTAAAAATAAAAACAAGTAGGTTTACTACATGCCCTTTTATAGATCTTAATCCTTCCACAGATTAGAAGACTGTGACTTCTAGTCTCAGCAGACTGTGCATCCAACAAAAGATGATGGACATGATCAGCTCTTCCATTATAGTGGTACCTCGAGTTACAAACACTTCAGGTTACAGACTCCGCTAACCTGAAAGAGTTACCTTGAGCTGAGAACTTTGCCCCTGGATGAGAACAGAAATGGTGTGCCGGCGGCACAGCAGCAGCAAGAGGCCCCATTAGCGAAAGCACGCCTCTAGTTAAGAACAGTTTCAGCTTAAGAACGGACCTCCGGAATGAATTAAGTTTGTAACTAGAGGTACCACTGTACCAGTCACTTGACTGAAGGGGTAGGAAGGGTAGTGGGTGCTGCTAAATCTACGACACCCCTCTCTATCACCCTCAGTTGGTTATTGATGAGACACAGCTGGTGTGCTCTGAAGAACATCGTATCCTGCACGTGCATTGGAAGCACAGAAGCTCTACAGTGAGGGTCTGGGTCACAACTATTTTAACATCCCAATGTTCTGGCACCTTACTAGTTTGATAACTTTCCTATCTGATGGACTGAGAGCAGGCAATAGTGTGCCTACTGTTTCTTCTTAGAAGCTTTTTGTTCCACTTCAGGCAAAAGTCCCCCAGAACAGCTCATATATACTATGCAAGTTGGAAATGGAGCAGCCGCCAGCCAGTTTAAAACAGCACTAAAGGTAAATTGACCCCTGATCGTTAGGTCCAGTCATGGACAACTATGGGGTTGCGGCGCTCATCTCGCTTTACTGGCCGAGGGAGCCGGCATACAGCTTCCGGGTCATGTGGCCAGCATGACTAAGCCGCTTCTGGCGAACCAGAGCAGCACACGGAAATGCTGTTTACCTTCCCGCCAGAGCGGTACCTATTTATCTACTTGCACTTTGACGTGCTTTCGAACTGCTAGGTTGGCAGGAGCAGAGCGGTCACCGAGCAACGGGAGCTCACCCCATCGCGGGGATTCTAACTGCCGCCCTTCTGATCGGCAAGCCCTAGGCTCTGTGGTTTAGGCCACAGTGCCACCCGCAACTCTAAAACAGCACTACAGACAGCTTTAAATAGTCTGGACAAATAAAACTGTCTTTGCCTGGTTCTGGAAGGTTATCAGATTTAATGCATATGCATACATTCCCCAGGCTGGTTAGGCTGTGAGAATAGTAGCTTGTCCTAGGACCACCCACAAAGAGCTTCAACACAAAATGGGGTTTTGAACATGGGTCTCTGTGCCTGACCGCAGCATTCAATTTCTGCTCAGAAAACTCAAGTTCTCTCCTTTGTAAAACAAAGGCTGTGCCTTTTATGCCACTGGCATTGAGCTTACGTTTACAGTGACCTGCTTTCTTATAGGAGACGATCAGCCTGGAGCCTGTCCATTTTCTACAGTGTCACAGTAAAGGCAACAACAGGGATGACTTTAAGACCCAGTTATGGGCCTGTGTCTTTGAGCCACCACTGGATTGTGGGACGAGAAAAGGTAAGCATGGCTGAGCGGCCTTGGCAGACTTAAAAGTAAAATACCAGAGAAGGAATTATATTAATAGTTTCAAGGATTTCATAGGGTTGTAGAGTTGGAAAGGAACCCTGAGATCATCTAGCCCCAGCCCACTCCAATATAGGAATCACAGCTAAAGAATTGCTGACAAATGGCCACCCAACCTCTATTTAAGAACTTCCAATGAAGGAGAGTCTGCCACCTTCCAAGGTAATACATTCCGCTGTTGGACAGCCGTCCGAAAGTTGGTTCTGAGCATTAGCCTGCCTGACCTGTTCCCTGCAAGTTTTGGCTACTCATTTATACTCTTCCTTCATGATTTGCTCCTTCTGTTTCTTAGATACGCCTCTTTTAAATCTCAGCTCACTGGAAAGCTCCTTATTCAGCCACACTCGTGCCTCCCACTTTTCTTGTTGGAATTGTTTGTGATTGTCCTATCAATATCTCACCTTTAAGAAACTCTCATCCATCATGAACTTCCTTCTCTTGAGTATTTCTGACCATGGGATCACACCTAGTAGTTCTTAAGCCTTTTGAAAATGGCTTTCTTAAAGTTCAAAGTGCATGCCTGACTACACTCAATTTTCTGTATAATGAATTGTATTGTAATGGTGAGAGATGTCCCCCACAGCCCCCATCGCTAATGACAAAAGTTCCCCCTCTCTGGTTCTGATTCTTTTAGCAGGCCCTGTCCTCATGTTTTACTCATTTTATCATTCCAGTGGATCGTGTATTTCTGTTTCAAGTGTGCAGGCTAGTTATACCAGTTTTATATAGGCAGAAGCTGCTGTCCACAATCTGACTGCAATTTAAGAGGGATAATTTATTGGTTAGATCTAGCCTTGTAATTTCTTAAGGCCCAGTTTACACACTGCTATTTGATGTGCTAAAGTCACTTTGCCATTTTCACATTGTGTACACATTGCTTGAAGGCGCCTTAAGAGGGTAAGATTTATTACTTACTTAATAAGTAAGCCATCCTGTAACATGAAGTTCTCAGGGCAGCTTACAACATAAAACATCTGCCTTGTACTGTGTCAGAGTGAAACAATGAAAGCCACGTCTTGCTTCAGGGGTGGAGAAAACACAAACCTCTGAAAGGGTGTTCAGAGGACATGCCACAAAATCAGTTAACATGTGATTAAAGCTTGGTTGCCGTGTGGAATCACAAGGAATGAAATCAAGGCCAGTATGAGTTTTGATGAAGGACTTGAAGGAAAGGAGAAAGCTGGCACCTCAGACCTGCTCAGGGAGGAAGATCTGTGCATTAGGGATAAGTGAGTGTAGGCCCTGTACTCCAAGGAGCAGGACAGTTTTGTCTGAAAAAAGCACTGAGATTTTGCTGTATTGTTCTAGATAGTGTTTTAAGTTTCTAGTTATGTAGAGCACCTAAAATCTTTGGTCAAGGAAAATGATGCTATGTTTTATATAAATAAAAGATGGTGCTTTCCCTGAGAAGTTTTAAGTTGGTATGTAAGTGTGGACACTGTGGTCCACAGTAGGTAGCGTATAGTTACTACTGGCCTCAGTTGCCCATTTGTGATTGGCTGTCAGTGAGAGCAAAGCAGAGATAGTAGAGCACTTGGCACATTAGAAGTACTGTATTGTGTGGCTATAACCACACAAAAAGTATTTCCACAGCTTCCCCACACCTCCAGGAGCTAAATGTCAGGTCAAATGGGAACACAAGGGTTACAATTACTGTGTATGTTTTTTTTAATTTTTTCAGATCCTGTGGTGAGTTCATCCAGAACAGCAGCTACCTGTGGTGGAGACTCTGTCTGTTTGGTGGACTGCGAGACAGGCATTGTCTTGAAAAAGTACAAAGTGACTGGGGAGGTAGGGAAACAAGAATGTCTTACTTGATCATGAATGCCAGGTGTTGGGGGGTTGCAAGAATGTCTCCTGATAGGAAGTGGAGATGGTGACTTAAAACCCAGGTGCTGAATTCTGTGTTTCCAAACATATTGTCTTCTGCAAGCAAAAATTATGTTACTGGAATCAAAAGTACAAAGCGAGCACATGAGAGCGATGAGTAGGATCTTTCCTGCCTTTCCTCCCCAGATATTTCCCTTCAGAACTCAGGTTACTAAATCTTTTATCGGAAACTGCCAACTCATTTTCATCTCTGTGACCCGAGGGACTTCCATAACAAGGGGTGGGAATGAAAGTTGAAAATTCTGCAATGCTACTAAATATATAATTAGATGTTTTAGCATGCATTAGCTGTTGCTGTAGCAGCAGCACCAATTCCAAGACTCATTTCTTAAAATTATGAGATGTTACAATCTCTTTCTTACTGTTTAATTTTCCTTTCACTGACAACATTCAGTCACAGCACCAAATTGTGAACAAAACAAGGTTTGACCTTCCAAATGCACAAGCAAACCGTGGTTTAGGGCTGCTTCTCTCCTTTCTGTTTCCCATCCACCAAGCAACCTTATTTTTGTGGTTCAGGGATCTCTGGCGATAGAACCACAGCTGTGAGTTTGGCTTGTTAAATAAGGCTTACCAAGCACAAATAGATACGCTCTGATGCCTAGAAAGGGGAGTAGGGAAGCTTGTAGTTAGATGGATGGTCTTTTATCTATCTGTCAGCCTTTGAAGAACAGAGTTGGCAGTTGTGGATTGACGATAAACTCCCCACATCTGCAGGGCTAATTGCCCTTTTGCTCTGCTCAATAGTTATAAAAGGTCTCCCCTGACTAAGAGAAAGGGTCTAGCCTTTTTTTTCCTTTTCTTCTTCTCCTTCTCCTCCTCCTCCTCCTCCTCCTCCTCCTCCTCCTCCTCCTCCTCCTCCTCCTCCTTCTTCTTCTTCTTCTTCTTCTTCTTCTTCTTCTTCTTCTTCTTCTTCTTCTTTTTTTTGCTAAACTGGTTTTCCAGGTTGCTGGTTTGCTAGGCATTTCCGAACTGAGCAGAACCCACCAAACCTCCAGTTTCCAAGGTTACTGTGTGGACAGGCTTTGTAGAAGATTAACGTTCTTATTCCTCTCCCTGTACATTGTATTTATGACAGCTATGTATTGCTTTGCATGTTTTTGCTATGTCCTGGTTTCCCCCTCCCCCTTTCCTGATTTACTGTGTTTCATTGTTGCCCCTTTTTTGTGAAAAGTCTATGTAACTTGTGCTTCTTCTCTCATAACAAAATGACAATCAAGATTTATTTATTTTTTAAAAATTGATGTTATACCCTACTTTTCATTGCAAAGACACAGAGGAGCTTTGAGCAAATTTGTACCTAAAGTAGGACATTTTGTGTGTATGCCAAGTGACTGTGTTGGACCAAAGTGTTTATACACCTTTTGTAGTGCCTCTGCCTCACAGCTTGCTTTACTGATGACACATTTCCCCCCTCCAGGAGTTTTTCACCGTTGCATGGACAACTCTGACTATGGTCACTAGTGATGGGCGAAAGAAAAAGCACAATGTTCTGGCTGCTGCTGGGAGACGAGGAATTGTGAAGTTAATTCATGTGACCGCTGATTACTGCTATGGAGAGATCAAGGCGCACAAGAAACCCATTGCTACTGCCTGCTTCAGTCCAACTTCTGAGACGCATCTTTTCAGTAAGTCTCCCTCCAGGTTCACTCAGTCAGCCCTTGCCAAAAGGCCTTTTTTCCATGAGGCAATGCAAAATAATGCTGTCTTTGTCTGTTCCATAGTTTAGGACTGTTAATTCATTACAAATCTAAAGCCAGAATTTTGCAGCCATGAAAGCAGTATCTTTCAAGTTCACCTATGGCTGATAAAATTATGCAGATTCCATAGGTGTCTGCTTGATCTAATTAATTTGAATTCAATTAGACATGCAATGAACATGCGGTAATCATTTATCTCTGCACCATCTACATTTGCAATCTTGAGTGCAGCCATAGCTGTTTAAGTCCATTACTTGCAGTGGGATGGAAACTGTTGCTGCCCAGCTGAAGCACTGTCACCAGATGAGGGCTGGAGTGGGCACAGTGCAGGAAGTCAGAACCATGTGAATAGGTAAAATGTGAAGTCTACCTTCTCTTGTTGGATGTCCAATGCAAAAGGAAAAGGGAAACTTCCAAGTGAAACCTCCTGTAGGCACTAACTTCAGCAAGGCAGTGGCTTAATATGCCTTCCCATGCCCTGTTTATGACATACACTTTTAAGATGCAGGGTGCTACAACATTTCTTAATTCTTAAGTGGGAAAGGTCAGTAGTAATCTAATTTTTAACCACTGAGGTGTTGTTTCTCTCTCTCTCCCTCCTCCTTCTGCCTCAAAGCCACCTTGGGTCCATGCCTCTCCCAGGACTCTCATTCCTCTGCTCAATGTGGTTGTATTCACATTGTTACCCTGGGTTCTTTTATGGTGAAGGGCACGTTTTGGGTAGTTATTTTGAAGACTGCCTCTATCCTCACCAGGATGCATATTCTCTCTTCTTTCTCCCAGCTGCATCCTATGACAAGAAAATATGCATGTGGGACATTGGAGTTCCAGATTCTGATTATAATTTCAAAGAAAGGTAATGACACCATAACCAAAGTTAGCAAAAAGTGGTGAACTGTGAATGGAAGGTGGGAACTAAAATGTGCTTCATTTGCCAGACATCTGATGGTGCTAGAGACCATTGCCACACCCCTACGCATCGCCCTCGTGCCCTCTTGCCCAGACCGATACTTGGTGGCTGGCTGTGAGCAAGGTTGCTTTGCTTGGGACATTAGACTGGATGAAAAGCAGCAGAAAAACAGGTGAGTAAATCATGTCTGGTGTTAACAGGGCAGGGAAGGTAGAGGAGAGTGGTAATTATATCATGTAAGCACATTTCATACTGCTAGACCAATTGTGATAATTTTACAA
Source organism: Podarcis raffonei (assembly GCF_027172205.1). NCBI lineage: Eukaryota > Metazoa > Chordata > Lepidosauria > Squamata > Lacertidae > Podarcis > Podarcis raffonei. The sequence continues at coordinate 12,028,514 of NC_070616.1, read as the reverse complement.
AGATTATGTATTCAGTTTAGCTTTTCTTGCTGGGCAGGGGTTCTCTAGGGCCTCAGTTGATTCTCCTGACATCTTCGATAGTGATTATCTAGGAAATTGAGTATAGCACTGGCATAACAGGCAACTTACTCAACTGCACCCAATCAGAAAATAGAGGTGGCACACTTGCATAATTGTATCTATATGCAAATAAGCTTAGGGTGCTATTATCAAATCCAACCACCCTATATGATGGCTGCAACTTCCACCTTGATGCTGAAGATAGTTTTGTAATTTATTGCCATAAATCAGGGGGCACAGGTCATGGTGCGGCTGTCGTTGGTAACTTGTTAAAAGAAGTGTGCATAACTCGCTACTGTGCTCCAGTTTGTTCTGCTAAAACAAATGTTACTTTTTTGTCCATTGGGTCAAGCTGCACTGTTCAGAGTTTTTGCTGACCTCAGTACATGGAGATGCCATAAGCAAAGAAAAGAAAGAAGGTAGTAAATATAGTGAGAGAAAATAGAGAACAGGTAACATGTATCTTAGGCTAGGATTTCCAATTTGTTTCTTCTCAGAAACCGGAGAAAGTACTGTAAATAATTATTGATTTCTTCTATAACTTCTGACGATTCACACCTTTTTCTCTGCCCTGTCATTACGTTGAGCACAGATTTATGGATGATGAGGGATTTTGAACCAAGGTCTCCTAGTATTAAATCCATCTGGAGACCGTAAGTTCATCAAAACATAGAAAGATGCCTATTTGTCCACGTTGCTTTAGGACTGGGCTATTCTGACAGATCGTACTTTCCAGGGTCTAAGGCAGATGGCTTTTCCATCATCTGCCTACCTACCTCATCCTTTAAAATAGCAATACCATGTATGGAATCTGGGTTGTTCTGCATGCAAAGCACATGTTCTGGCATTCTGAGGTCACACCCCCATAGATGCTTGCAATAGAATTGCTATGGTTTTTCAAAACTTGCTCCTCTGCTATGAGAACCACAAACTTACTTTTATTTATGCATTTAAAATCGCTGAAAACCGAAGACATGAGTTACTCTTTAATTGTACAGTTATGGTGCTTGCTTTACCCAATGTTCCAGACCGTATGAAGTAGAATTCCAGTTCCCAGATGATGAGGGGAATGAAACAGCTTCCCATCGTGTGGATGGTCTGGCCTTTTTGAATGAAGACATTGTGGGTAAGAAATTTGCATTCAGATAGTTTAGCACCTCCTGCGACTGCATGCATAAGATGACATTGTTTCAGTGGCCTGGTTCACATGTAACACTAAGCTAAACCTGGCTACATGTGAATGAGCAAGTGTGTGGGTACTCAAGAGGAAAAATTGGGCTGCTTTGCCAGCTGCTGCACAACCTTGAACTAAGCCACATGTTTGAACCCAGACTTGTTGTTTGTCTCTGTCCATACAAACTTTGAACTGTAGCCAAGGTTTGTTCTTGGCTCGCTATTTTTGTTTGCCTGGAGGAAGCAAACCATGTAACAATAAGTCAAACTGTGGCTTAGTTTTGGATAGTGTAGCAGCAGTAAGGCCAGAGGGGGAAGGAAAGCAACATAATACTTTCAAAGAACTGTATCATTTTGATGATTCCATTTTCTTTTGAGCTCATGGCCTAGCTAAACTGAAGAAGGGCTGTGCCTGCCTACTTTTTACAGTACAGAACTAGTTGCTTTCAGGTACTGTATGCAGTGAATGTCCATTCTGGAACACTGAGAAGAATAAGCTGTTAAAATCTATGGTGGCCATCAATCTTGAATTGTTTTGTAGAAAGATGATAAAGGGTATTGGGAGGCATTTAATGCATAGAAAAATTAGTGAAAGTCTTAATTATAAAAGACATTTTAAAATGATCATATGCAATCACTTGATATTATGATGAGAGCTGATCTGAAGAGTTAAGTGATTATAACATTGGATTGCAACTGCTAAGATTGCTGTGATCCTTTGATTGGTGAACTGAATTCATGTGTGTAACCTGGAAGTGTGTATGAAAGATTGGTGTGGATGTGATTCTTCGTTGCCTCTTTATTTTTGAGGTTGCCCCTATGCACATTTGTATTTCAATAAAGGCCTATCTTTTCACTTGAAGCCTGCATCCTTTTCTTCTGGGTGTCTGGAAGGAATACCTTCAGTCTAGAAACTGCTCTTCAATTTCTCCATCTACTCGCACACTCCCTCGTTCACACTTAGGCAGGGTCTTGCATAGTGTTGTGTGAAGTGGGACAATGTTTGTTGAGATGTTTTAGTTACACAAGATACAAGCCTTTGGCATACTTCCCCAGCTTGCTTTCTTCTTTTGCACTTAGAAACATCTTAAATAAAATGGATTTTTTTTTAGAAAAAGAAGAAACATTTTCTAGACAAATTGGCAGTAAGTAGACTCAAAAATCCCTTTGAGCTAATGCACACTTTTTAAAAAGGGATAAAAATAGACTAAATGCCAGAGAAGATGGGTTAGAAAAGTTTACAAACTATTTGGTCAAAGCTGATGACCTTCAGTACCAGGGTACAGCATTGACTCCCTCCCATTTCCATGCTTGCCAAGTCATAAGAGATAAAGAGAATGTTGCACTTTGAAGACTTCTCTACAGAGAATGGGAAACCTCTTTCGTTCCTCATTTCAGGGTTTATGCTTTGTGAACCTGTTATCTTTATTGAAAGGCGCCAAGTCTTCCATATAGCTCCCCCTCCTTGGTGATTCTTATAGAGCAGCTATATTACTAGAGAGCTAGTATTCTGCACTCCGTGTATGGCAAGCTCCTCTCTTAAGTCATATGAAACCAGTCCTAAATGTGCACACATTCTGTGGAACCTACTTCTGGGTAGAGATGTTGGTATGCAACTGCACTGCAAGTTACTGTGAGAAAAAATGTATGATTGAATCAGGTGCAGTATTGGGGTCCCTCAGCTTCACTTTAAGGTTGGGACTTCATTTGGCTTTCTTTGGCATATTAGGTAAAGGTACCCCTGCCCGTACGGGCCAGTCGTGTCTGACTAGGGTTGTGCTCCCATCTCACTTAAGAGGCCGGGGGCCAGCGCTGTCCGGAGACACTTCCGGGTCACGTGGCCAGCGTGACGAAGCTGCTCTGGCAAGCCGGCACCAGCGCAGCACACGGAAACGCCGTTTACCTTCCCGCTATAAAGCAGTACCTATTTATCTACTTGCCCTTAGGGGTGCTTTCAAACTGCTAGGTGGGCAGGAGCTGGGACCGAAAGAAGGGAGCTCACCCCGCCACGGGGATTCGAACCGCCGACCATACGATCGGCAAGTCCTAGGCACTGAGGTTTTACCCACAGAGCCACCCGCGTCCCTCATTTGGCTTTCTTTGGCATATTACCAGAAAGTGAATTTTGTGTTGCCATTATTAACCATCACCTACTGTCAGGCCATAGGAACATAGGAAGCTGCCTTGTACTGAATCAGACCACTGGTCCATCTACAGTAACTGGCAGTAGCAGCTCTCCAGGATTTCATGGGAGTCTCTCCCAGCCCTATTTAGGGAAGAGATGCCTTCTGCATACAAATCAAGTGCTCTACCACTGAGCTACAGACCTTCCAGAACCGATTATGTGAAAATTAGTATCTTAACTGATAAAAGCTAATTTCATAGGAAGATGCAGTGTTCTGGCAGCAGGCACACTACCTAGCAAGGCATGTTTCTTTTCTCTCCTCTGCAGTTACCAAGAGTTCTAAGACAGGGTCCATAAATCTCTGGAGCTGGAGCCGCTCTTTCAAGCAAGGGAAGGGGGGTCGCAGAACAGTGCAAGCCGTCATCCTGGCCGAACTGGAGTGGTCCTCAACAGATCTGCCTTACCTCACCCTCAGCACGTGTCCAAGTAAGTGTCTCCCCTACTGCTGACCCTGCCCTTTTCACCAGTGCTGCTGGTGCCTTCGGCCACTTAGGTCCCTGGCAGCTCTGAGCATCTAGAGGTGCTGGGTGGCGGGCTCTGCCCTCTCATGTCTCTCAGGCATTGTGGTTCATGAAGTGTGACATGCTGGCCACCTGGCTTCCATCTCAAAAAGCATGACAGCACCAGATAAGCCCACCTGGAGGGAGGCTGTGTAGCTGCAGCATCACTAGTGCCAAAGTTGAAAGTGGGCATTGATAGCAATGCTTAGCAGGGGCTGTGAATCCAAACTTTGCCAGGAAGTGGTCTGACTAGGACAGCAGAATAATAGAGGAATGCCCCCCAACTTCCTGACCACCTTTTTCCATGCTTGGAGCAAAGGCCAAGTCAAGGGTGTGTCTTGCTCTGTGCATTGGGCTGGTGACAACCTGAGACAGCCCTGTGGTGGTTGTAGGAGCCAGGAAATCCTGAGCTGGTCCAACAGCAGCAATGTTGAAGTCTCCTATAATTATCATCTGGGATTCCTTTAACACCACAGTCAAATACATTAGACAGAAAGAGTGTTGGGCAGCTGGGTGGCCAGTACACAAAGAGCACCTTTAATCTCTCTGAAGACTCAGTGTTAGATGCAGGCCTTATAATTCTTCCCCTAGTTCCCAGTCAGGGAGAACAAACTCTGGCAAACCACAGCAACCTCCCTCCCCAACCCTCTAGCCTGAGTTTGTGCTGCAATGTGTATCCAGTGGGACAGAGCTGGGCAAGATCTGGCCTGCTTTGACTTCTCCACCTTACAGGTGCACTCATGCATCTTTGAATTATATCCTTCTGACTGAAACCGTAAGATTGATTCGATTTGGACCCTTTTGCTCCTGCAGCAGAAGAGTACGTGTTCTGTGGTGATGAGAAAGGAAGTGTCTGGATGTATGACCTCAGCAACCACTTGTCCACTCTGAGTGCCACAAAGGAAGAGTCGTCAGTTAAGAGAATAGGGCCTTCGCAGGTACAGGGGCAATTTATCTTTCTGGGGTTTGTGTCCTGATGTTCAATTATGGGACAACAGGTACAAATGTATATTTGATTCCAAATATGTTACTGGCTATTTAGAGGTTAAAGACATTTTGAAAGATACAGTAAATCGCCTTTGAAAGAGTTTTCTTAACTCTAGAATTTTGTATAGGATGAAAAATGGTTTGGAATATTTAACAAAAATGTTGTTTTTATACTGCATCCTAGAAGAAAGTGTACTGCAACAAGGTTGAATTGTATATAAAATGAGACAGTAAGCTCTTCCCTCTCAATCTTTTCTGCTTAGGTCCTGAAGTGGCCAGAATTGAAAGCAAATGGTGAGCTGCTGACAGATGTCCTGGTGAACAATGTAGTCACAGACCCCACCTTCACTTACCTGGTTGCTCTCACCGACGTAAACATTGCCGCAATATGGAAGAAAGCCTAGCTGTTCTGGTGTGGCCCCGCAAGAGGAGCCACATTTTTCGCCCACATTTCAGTAGTGCAGTATTTGTGACCGTTCTGGAAATAACCAAGGTTGGGGTGGGGGGTGGGGATTTAAACTTCATGTGAATTAATTCAAGGAAAATCAACTGAAGGGTTGGCTGGAAGCCTGTGCTGGCCAATACCCACATCTTTTAACTGTGACTTTTACTTTTATTGGTGTTTTAAAGTGTATTTGTTTTATAGAAAGACAGTATTTAATAAAACTTGATAAAAGCTAGCTGAAGTTCTTTTTAAATTATGGCAGGCAGGAGAGTTGACAGGGACCACTTTGCTGAGCACTAACAACCTGCATTTATCAATTAAAAATGACACAAACACCCTCAAAATTGGGGAAATGTTAAATATGTTTGAGTAGATGGAACGTTTTAAGTAGTGGTTAGGATTATTTAGAATTTAGCGAAGTTTTGTACTTCTCACCTTCCAGTAGTCTCTTTGCAGGTAGGGTTCAGATCCTTAACCTTAGAGCAGAACCCTTTTCCCTCACACTCTTGAAACATGGCACACAAATGATATTAGCTTTGTCTCCTTCAGGTCTTTACCAATCTTTTCAAACAAAGCAACTCGGATGAAAAACTTAAGTATAATTTATTAGCTAAAAAATAAAATAAATCAATGGGATCTCATGTCCAACTGCCTTCTACACATATACACACATTTCGTGGAGGATGCAAAGCAATGTAAAGGCATTATTAAACACTTGCTAATTAGCCTGCTATATAAGGAAAAACTAAATTATGCATTTACAACAGATAGGCAAAAATGTCATGTACTTATTCAATTCCTTCTTGTTTGTCTTTGATGGCAACCTGAAAGAGAGGCAGACAATTGGTCTCTTAGTGAAGTTTGATCCAGTTTCTCACAGAAATCAACTATTTTGTGGTAGAGCAGGAACAAAAGGGGAAAAACAATTTCAATTAAGGCTCAAACAGAAAGTAGGGGTTACATAAAGCCAGTTTAAGAGACCTTCCTTTTCTGCAGTTAATCACCTGTACTTACAACAGAAGACAAAAGAGTCTGGACTTCAGGTGGGTTGTATCCCATCCTTAGCCACAGCAGAATTACCAAAGGAAAACAGCAGAACCACACAGGGCCTCAAACTTTTGTGTTGCAGAGGTGGTTCTCTCACCCTCCATGGGAAACTGAATCAGATGAAATTCCCTCCAACTCACTATGAATGCTACTGCTGCTCAGGGACTCGCTCATCCCTGCAGATTTGTTTTTTCTGAATTGGTAGATTCCATTTTAGGCCACACTCGTTCAAACATGTAGCAGGGATGAGGACAGAAATAATTGGGGTGGGGGGAGCTCTATGAAAAGTGTATTGGATTTAAGAAAGGAAGGAGGATAAAGTCTCATCACTTTTGAGAGAAAGGGGTCCTAAGGAAATGGTCCTGAGTCTCCCAAGATCTCATTGGTGCTTCAAGTGCTACGCGCCTGCCCCATGTTGAAAAGTGAGGAACCAGCAGAGGTCTTACTAGGGATGCTCCCACAAGACACCTCATTATAGGGGGAGCTACCCCAAGTTGAATGTGTCTCCCTGTCATGAGAAAATGGCTCATTTTTGCCTTTAAACAGTGTTTGAACCCCTGGGCCAGTCCACCCTGGATGGCTTTCAAAACACCTCCTATCCCTGGGGTCTGAAAGGATAGATAATGCCCCTGCTTCACCTGGGTGGTGGTGGATTAACCCATCTGGCGGTATGCCAAGCAGTTTCCACCCAAGCGCAGCTTCCTCCCCAGTTCACAGCTATATATCTTGAGGCACAGAGGAGACACCTCCCACTGACAGGTCATCGCCATAAAAGCAATGCCAGGGCAACTTTAAATGCTCCAACTTACCCGGAACCTCTCCTCAAGGAGGGAGAGCTCGCTGATGAGATCTGTGATGGCGTTGGTGAAGGCTTCTTGGGGACTGTAATCAGGGGTGGTCTGGACACGAATGATGATCTTATGCTCCAGTGGATGAGGGACCTTGTACCCTGCAAACAGCACCTGAGGGTCTTTCAATAACTGCCTGGGGAGGGGAGGAAGAAAAGGGACACACAGAAAGTATACTGTGAAAAGTGTGGTTTGCCTTGCTAGATCAGACCAAGGACCAGCTACCTTACACCAGAGGAGGGCAGCTAAGATGGTGAAAAGTCTGGAAACTGGGGCTGGGTGATAACTGGTTTTCAACTTCATGATATACCAGCAGCTAAATACTGTAATAGACTGATCTATCACAATGTCTGAATGAAATGCATCTTGGCTGTTGCTTCCTCCGCAGCTAAGGGGAGGAAGAAGCAGCTGAGATACACCGCCCATCTTTACAGCTGAGCAAGCCTCCATACTGCATCCAACTCAGATGAGCTTCCTCAAAGGTGCAGGCAGATGGAGCCCGAGAAGGCCTATAAAGCATGGTTAAAAGATGAGAATGTGTAGCCTGCAGAAGGAAAGATCAAGTGGAAATGTGAAAGCTATCTTGAAATATCTGGTGGCTGCTGTGCAAAACACAGAGCAGACTTCTTTATACTGGCAGCACTATTATAATTTTTTATTAAATCTGTACACCGCTCTTCATCAGTAGATCTTAGGGAGGTTCACAGCATAAAATGACAATGTAAAAAAACACAAAATACATACTAAAAATATGAACAAAAACAAACTAATAATCCCCACTCCCAAAACACATTTAAAAGGGCATTGGGTATCGGCCCAACATTCTCATGTTGCCACTCTCCAAACCTCTTGTGAAGGGGCACACGAAGAAGGGCCTCAGTGGATACAGTGGTACCTTGGATTACAGACGCTTCAGGTTACAGACTCCGCTAACCCAGAAATAGTACCTTGGGTTAAGAACTTTGCTTCAGGATGAGAACACAAATCGAGTGACGGCAGCTGGAGGCCCCATTAGCTAAAGTGGTACCTTAACAACAGACCTCCCGAATGAATGAAGTTCTTAACCCGAGGTACCACTGTAATTGGGCCTTTTCTGCAATGGTTCCCTGTTTGTGGAATGAACCAGGGAGGTTCAACAGGATCTTAAACTAGATTGGCTTAAGCAGGCTCTGAAATAATTTTAAATGCCAGGATCTTATGATCTTAAATGCCAATTAGGAGCAGAGTCTACTACAGGGATGGCTATCCAGATGTCAATTCCCATCAGCCCTAGCCAGCATAGTCAAGGGTCCATGATGATGGGAGTTGCAATCCAACAATATTTAAAGGCCACAGGATCACTATATCTGATGCTATTCTCTACTTTGGGCATAAGATCCAAGGAACTGCGGTCTCCAGAAGGAGCTTGACTTCTTTCCTTGGGGCTGGAAGGAAGTGGCAGAACATTACTACTAAAACCTCTAATGAACATGCCACATTTTACTTTCCCAACAGCCTATATAACGTCCTTGCTTTCGGTAATTTAGCCAGTCAAAAACACTTGACAGTGTCCAACAAACTCCGTTTTTCATAGGCATATTTGTATCAATTTACATGCCAAGGGCTCCCATAAGTAATCTGGGAAAGATCACCCAGAGCCTACCAGGAGTATGGAAAAGCAACAACCTCATTGTCTCCTTGACCAAGCATAGGCAAAATCCAGCCCTCCAGATGTTTGGGACTACAATTCCCATCATCCCTGACCACCGGTCCTATTAGCTAGGGATGATGGGAATTGTAGTCCCAAACATCTGGAGGACCAGAGTTTGCCTACGCCTGTCCTTGACCATCATCCTAGTTTGAGACAGGTGCTGCTTTCAAACAACCCCACCCAAACCTTGCTGTAAAACAAGAGCCATTGTTACTCACGACTTAATGATATTCCCCAGAGTGTGATCTTCCTTGTTGATGGTAAACAGGCAGGCATTCGGCACTTTGGTATCCTTATTTATTGTAATCCTGGAAGGAAAAGGGGGAGCAGGGAAGAGAAACTGTGTCTTTAAAAGCTATTTTGAAAATTCAAGGCTAATTTCAATGCCAGCTAGTACAAGACTTTTCTTGATAGGAGGCAAGGCTCGTTGCATCAGCTTTGCCGAAAGCCCAACTTCATCAGGCCCCTTAACTGTGCAAGTCCTGAAGCTCACTGGTTGACTCTTGGGAAAGTCACGGCCTCTCAGCCTAACCTACCTCCCAGGGTTGTTGTGGGGACTAAATGGGAAATGGGGGTGGGAACTATGTACACCACCTTGAGCTCCTTGGAAGAAAAAGTGAAATATGACAGCATCTTAAAAAGCAGGGACATCACCTTGCCAACAAAGGTGATAGTTAAAGCTATGGTTTTCCCACTAGTGATGTATGGAAGTGAGAGCTGGACCATAAAGAAGGCTGATCGCCGAAGAATTGATGCTTTTGAATTATGGTGCTGGAGGAGACTCTTGAGAGTCCCATGGACTGCAAGAAGATCAAACCTATCCATTCTTAAGGAAATCAGCCCTGAGTGCTCACTGGAAGGACAGATCCTGAAGCTGAGGCTCCAATACTTTGGCCACCTCATGAGAAGAGAAGACTCCCTGGAAAATACCCTGATGTTGGGAAAGGTGGAGGGCACATGGAGAAGGGGACGACAGAGGACGAGATGGTTGGACAGTGTCATAGAAGCTACCAGCATGAGTTTGACCAAACTGCGGGAGGCAGTGGAAGACAGGAGTGCCTGGTGTGCTCTGGTCCAGGGGGTCACGAAGAGTCGGACACGACTAAACAACAACAAAACTGCAAAAATAGATAAATAAATAATCTCGGCTTCCACACAAGCTAGAACCTTAACGAAGAGGGATTCTGGTCCACCCCATGGCGCCCAGCAAGTGCCGCCCAGCCCCACCCCCTAACCCCACGGGCGATGCTCTACCACTGATATGTGGTCCCCCTTCATTTCCACCCAGACCCCAAGATGGTCACAGGCCTCCCCGCTGCCCAGGCCATTTTAGTTTTCCTCCCCTCACTCACTTCTTCTCTCCTTCGAAAAGCAGGAAGGACTCGAATGCCGGAGGCGCGTTCATCGCTCCCCGCTCGTTTGTTTCGGCTGCGGGCGCAACAGGGAAAACCGCTTCCGGCTTGGAGTTACGCTTCCGGTTCCGGGTGATTTTCACATGCTCCCCAGTCCGTTCGGAGTGAAGAGCGATCGCTTTCGTACCTATAGCTCCTCCCTCTGGCGGCCAGGGGAGGAAACGCAACCTGCAGGGCTAATTATCCCCTTTCCCAAGATGTCTTTACCTCCCCCTTGTGGACAGAGGAAGAAACGCAAGCTCCCGCCACACAGACGCGCTCTCTCCCTCGATTTAAATGGGAAAGTAACATTTAAATGTGGGAGGCTTAAAAAACCAGGTGAATCATTTATTGAAGGCAGCAGTCCTTTTTTAAAAAAAGCTTTCAGCTGGCTGCTATTTATTTTTGTCTTCTTTTTTTAAAGACCACCCTTTCATATATTATGTGAGTTTCAATTTTGCTAGCTGCTTTTGACATCAAGGGGTGGAGATGGAAATTGAAGCCCTATGTAAAATAATAATAAATTAATACATAATTAATTAAACCACAGAGCCTAGGGCTTGCCAATCAGAAGGCCGGAGGTTCGAATCCCCGCGACAGGGTGAGCTCCCATTGCTGTGTTCTTGCTCCTGCCAACCTAGCAGTTCAAAATCACGTCAAAGTGCAAGTAGATAAATAGGTACCGCTCCGGCGGGAAGGTAAACGGCGTTTCCGTGCGCTGCTCTGGTTCGCCAGAAGCGGCTTAGTCATGCTGGCCACATGACCCGGAAGCTGTACGCCGGCTCCCTCGGCCAATAAAGCGAGATGAGCGCCGCAAGCCCAGAGTCGGTCAAGACTGGACCTAATGGTCAGGGGTCCCTTTACCTTACATTCACTTTGGAGCAGGTGAGCCATTTGCCTGCTGGCCTGGTCCTCACTGTTGACGCACAGCTTCAAGGCCCTCCTGCTCTCCCTTCTTATGAATCATAGAATCACACAATTGCAGAGTTGGAAGGGACCCTGAGGATCATCTAGTCCAACCCCCTGCAATGCAGGAATATGCAGCTGTCCCATACAGGGATTGAATCTGCCACCTTGGCATTATCAGTACCACGCTCTAACCAACTGAGCTACCCAGGCATTTCTCGCAACTGATCTTTTTGTCTTTAAACCAGCTTTGGACCATACAGTCCTTCAAACAGAGGACTGTTTTCTGTCAAGTAGTCTTTACCAACCTACCCTAAATCCAAGCGTAGCTGAAAGGTGTCCACCTTAGAAAACAGGGATGTTATGTGTGTGTCCCCCCACTCCATTGCCCAGTGTGCTTCACAGCTCCCCTCACCCCCCAGTTGTCCACATCAGCACAGCTTCATTGGTGTCAGATTTGCTTGTCTGGTACACACCCAAACCAACAGATTCAAATGTTGAGAAATAAGATTCCAACTAAACATTAGGAGGAACGTTCTGACACCAAGAGCTGTTCAACAGTGGAGTGGAAGACTCTCCTTTGTTGTGTTTAACGAGAGGTTGGGTGGCCATCTGTCAGGGATTCTTTAGCTGCGGTTCCTGCATTGCAGGGGGTTGGACTAGATGACCCTTGTTGCATTTATAGAATTGTTTTGATTTTTATGCTGCAACATTTCTGTTGCGCTGCATGTTGCCAAACCACCACGTGGCCTCTTCTGACGAAGAGAAGAGAAATAAATAAATAATCAATAATCAAGCACAGTTAGAAATGGCTGAAGGACTCTCAAGATGGCTGGAGAAACACCACACCAGATGGTCGTACTTTATATTTCATAACAAAGTACAGGATGCATATGCCTTCTGGCCAGTGTTCCATGAATGCAGATTAAAAAACCAGGATGGGAAATGGTAAACGAGAGAGTGGGCATGGCCTAAACTCCTAAATATGGAAGTGCTGATGGACCTTGGAGCCGACTTGGAAATCGCAGCCTCTTACAGGGGCCTGCTGTGTGTGTGTGTGTGTGTGTGTGTGTGTGTGTGTGTGTGTATGCGCCTCCATGTGACAGCTTATTATTAATGGTATCTTTTAATCTCTGTGTGTGTGTGTTTAAATTTATCGGATTTTCCATGGAAACATTAAATCCGGATTAAACTGGGCGGAGGAGGGAGATGATACAGCATGGTGTGGGGACAAAGTCTGATGGATGCTGTACGAGTCCAAAATAAACTGCTGTGAAGAAATACAACCCTAAACCCAGCAAAAGCCCCTTTTCAGGCCTCCTGGAGAAGGAATAAAAACCATTCCAGGTGCTGCTACCTTTTGCATTGCTGCAATGGCCCACACTAAATGTTTCAGGAAGCTCCTTTTCCATCCCTGGTGGTTGCCGCTTTTCCTGTGGCTACTCACTAGTGAGCAGTAAGGTAAAATCCATATATGATCAGAGGCACTCTTGTTACCCTGTAAGTTCCAAAAGGCGAGCGTTGATGCTGAAAAGCAACAAAGGGCTAACCATGTTGTAGCTAGCCAGATAGTCGCAAACAAGATAGGAGGGTGTGATAAAAGAGACTTTATTCTACATCAAGAGTGGCTGCTGGCTGGGAGGGGCAGCTGTCCAGACAGATCAAACAGCCATTCCAGGGATAGAGAATAAGTGGCCCTCTGGATGTTATTGGACTCCAGCTCCCATCATGCCCAGATGATGGTCAAGGATGATGGGAGTTGGAGTCCAACAATACCCTCCATTCAACTATTTTTTCCCATGCAATGGCATATACTCATTTGTTTTATTGCATGCAAATTTTATAATTTTAAAATTCCTCCCGTGCTTAGAGCTACTGCTGAGCTTGGAAATATATATGTCCCACCTGGTCTAGCTCAGAGGTATTTGCAGGGTTGAGGCAGAAGACTCAAATGGCACCGTTTCCCCCTCTGCTCCTTAATATTATAGTAACCATAGACTACAAATCAAGTCATGAAAGTCCTGCTAGATCAGACCAGGTCCAGCACCCTATTTCCCTACAGTGGCCAACAAGTAAGTCCACAAACAGGACACGAGGCCAACAACCCTCTTCCATGGTCCAAGGTCACCAACATCTGGCATTTGGAGGTACACTGCTTTTAAGCATGGCTAGTAGACCTCTCCTCCATGGACTTCTCAAAGCCTCTTTTAAAGCCATCTAAGCTTGTAAGCCAAGGCTGCAGTTCTCTCTCTTTCTCGACAGCTCTGTCTTTTAATTCCAATCTGTTATCTGCAGTAGCCTGGACAACGGTAGGGCCGGCTTAAATCCCAGCTAGGGACCCCTTTTTTCCAGATAATGTGGCCTTTCTGGGAGAACCATTGCTCATCATATCAGCAAGAACTCCCATGGAGTTGAGAGGGCGGACTCTCCCATTCCCCAGTATTCAGACTGCTAGCTGCCTAGGGGTACATGTGGAAAGGCCAAAAAAGGAAGAAATAAAGAGCAACATAAGAACAGCCTGTTGGAACAGCCCAGCATCCTGTTCTCACAGCAACCAACTAGATCCCTGTGGGAAACTCAGAAGCAGGATCCGAGCGCAAGAGCTCTCGCCCTTCCTGTGGCTTCCAGCAACTGGTCTCCAGAAAAAAACTGCTGCATCGGTCAGTGGAGGCTGATAAACCACCATCATGGCTAGTAGGCATTGATAGTCCTCTCCTCCCTGAATTTGTCTAAACCTCTTTTGAAGCCATCCAAGTTGGTGGCCATCACTGCCTCCTGTGGGAGGGATTGAGTTATGTGCTACTACATGAAGTCCTTTCTTTTATCCTGAACCTTCCAACATTCAGCTTCACAGAATGTCTACAAGTTCTAGCCTAATGAGAGAGAGGGAGAAAAACTTCTCTATCCATTTCTGCATGACATGCACAATTTTATTTACTTCCATCAAGCGACCCTTTCCTGCTCGCCTTTTCTCGAACGAAAAAGGGAATCCCCTTGATCATTTCCCTTTCCCTTTCCTGAACCTTTTCCGACTCTACAATATCCTTTTTAGGTGAGGCGACACAGCACTCAAAATGTGGCCGCACCATAGATTTGTTTAAGAGCAACAGGATAACTGGCAGTTTTATTTTCAATTTCTTTCCTAGCATGGAATTTACCTTTTTCATGCTGCCACATACTAGGCTAACATCCTGACTGAGCTATCCACTACAATGCCAAGGCCTCGCTTCTGGTCACTCACTGCTTCCCCCTCGAACACAGTAGACCACTGGTATGTATTTTCAAAAGCACCTGTGTCATGAGGTCTAGAAACCTACTTTTTCTTATTCTTTTCAAACAGTTAAATCTGCAGTTCTCAAGAATGCAAAATTCTGGATGAAAATCACAGGCAATAAAACCACCAGTTTTGGTGTTCCATTAAGGCTAGGGACTGAACTTCTACAGTAGTTGTTTAGGGCATTAAAAAAACCTTGCGGGTTTTCCTTTAAAAAAGCTCCAAATTTTTTGAAATATGGCAACCCGATAGTTGCTGTTTTTTAGACTCGTGAAGATGAATGCTTTTGTGTTGGGTCTCCTAGATTGATCTCAGTTTTGTCTTCAGAGTTCAGAGGACTTGGTAGAGAAAGTCATTCCCAAAAGGAAAGGTGATGCAGGTTATGAGAATCAGGGCCCCACTCTATCCCATTTCCATCTCATCAGATGATCACAAGTCCAGAGAGAGAGAGAGAAAGAAACACAGAAAGAGGAGAAACACCCTCTGTTCCAGATGTTTGGCAGCAGCACTGCCCGAAGGAGGCAGACGTAGGCCTAGCCTGTGCGAACAGTCACGTCTGCAGTTCCACAAGATGATTTCGGTCCTGGTTGGCCAAGTCACTCAACCGGGAAAGCTCCTTACTGTGAATTTCTTCAAGATCTTGCAACACCTGGAAAAGCCGGCTAGGTCCATCGGCATTTTCACGGTCTGTAGCAGGAGAGAGAGAGAGAGAACAGGATTATGTGCAGGTAGTCCATTCACAGTAGTTTGTCAATATATCAGTAAGGATGCATGAATCTCCCTTTCCTTAGTCATGCTGCAAGAAGTACCTTTTAATAACAACAACAACAACAAGCTGGAGAGAGCCATCCATGTTTCAGGATTCAACCCAAAGTGTTCAGTATTCTTTAAAAAGAGCAGAGGCAACCCAGGCTGAAGGCCACCAATACAGCATGGAAGCTTTCCCACTGCTGAATTTTCTATTGAACATCTTTCGATTTAGACATGTTCCCATGTTCTTTTCAACCAAAGAACCCCCTGCTTTCCATACTGCTTCATTACTTTTGGGTCAAGTCTTCACGCTGAAAGAATATTTCTGCTTTCTTCAGCCTGCTTGCCTCTGAGCTTCCCTATACCCTGGCATCTCTTTTCTAGTCTGCTGCTCTGCAGTGTTATAATCCCAGCCAAACTGACAACTCTCCCTCCCTTACAGAAGCTGGCCTGAAAAGACTTTTGTTCCCCCTGAGAAAGTGAACTGATAAAGCCTGAAGGATCTGGAAACCAAGCCTTATGGGGAACAGTTGGGGGGCGTTGGGTATGTTTAGCTTGGAGAAGAGAAGACTGAGAGGTGATATGAGAGCCCTCTTCAAATATCTGAAGGGCTGTCACTGGGAAGATGGAGAAAACTTGTTTTCTGCTGCTCCAGTGGAGAGGAAACCAATGGCTTCAAATGATAAGAAAGGAGATTCTAACTAAACATTAGAGAGAACTTTCTGATGGTAGAAGCTGCTTGACAGTAGAATGGACAACCTTGGAAAGTGATGGACTCTCCTCCACTGGAATCTCCATTTTAAAAGAGGTTCAATGGCCATCAGTCAGAGATTATTCAGCTGTGATTCCTGCAAGGGGGCTCGACTAGATAACCCATGGGGTCCCTTCCAACTCCATGGCTCTATGAACCAATCCAGCCTCAGTCCACTTCACTCTCCACACTTAAAAAACGGTACTGATGAGTCATACCTTCATTCTGGGTCAAATGAAGATTTTCATTTTTCTCCAGAGTTGATAGTTCCAAATATTTTTCCCTTTGAATAGTAAGAAATGAAAGGGCAGAGTTAGTGCACCCTAGAATTACCTCAGCAACGGAACGAGCAGAGAGTTCTATGGCTTGGTTATTTGTATAGTACACCATTTTATAAAACCCATAAAATGATTAAAAGTGAGACCCACCCACTCAGCATACCTTCAGAAATGAAGGAAGGAAAGGCCAGTCAACTTACCTCATTGCATCTCGCACCCCAAGCAAGTGTCGGAAAATCAACTGAGCCTCTAAGTCAGGATCCAAGGGATCATTCCATTCCCGGAGAGTAACTCCATGCCGGGTTTTGTCACAGCCCAGTCCTAGCAGGCAAAGGGGTGTTGTTGTTTTAAAGTGAGGGTTCTTTAAGGAGGCCCAGTTTTCATGAAAGGCTGGAGGGTTTTTATTCCTGCTATGTGTTTTGAGGGAGCATACACATGTCAAAGGAAGGCTGCTGTGAGAGCTAAGCCAGGGGTGACTGAGAGTCAGTGTCATACAGTGGTTAGAGTACAACTGGACTAGTACCTGGGAGAGACCAGGGTTCAAATCCCGACTCAGCCATGAAGCTCACTGGGTGACCTTGGGCCAGTCACAGTCTCTCAGCCTAGCCTGCCACACAGAGTTGTTGTAGGGACTGAAACAAGGAGGGGGAGAATCATGGAGGCCACCTTGAGCTCCTTGGTGGAAAAAGGTGGCATATAATGGAACAGCAACAACAACAACATTTGTGGTCCTTCAAAAGTTACTGGACTCCAAATCCCATCATCCCTGGTCAGCAGACAAAGCTAATGGGCGTTGCAGTCTAACAACATCTAGAAGGCCACAGAAAGCGACATGTAGATTTCTTGCGGGAGGGAGTTTCATGTTACCACAGGAAATGTTGGCAAGGGCTAGAACACAGAAATCCTTTTATTTTATTTTGTTGACTTGGTGTAATTCTGCGCACCCCTTCACAGCTTATATTTTGCTAAATAAAGGCTTTAGCTTATTATTTAAAAGTAAGGTTGAAGGCAACTGCCACCCTACTGAACTTTCTGGCAGTAAGAGCCGTTTGACAGCGGAGCAGGACTCTCCTTTCATGGGAGGTTTTTAAGCAGAGGCTGGATGGCCACCTGTCATGGATGCTTCAGCTGAGATCCCTGCATTGCAGGGGGTTGGACTAGATGACCCTTGGGGTCCCTTCACAATTCTATGATTCTATGTCACTGGGGTAGCTTTGGCCAATAAAGGGCACAGTACCGCCTTTGTCCTTTTGGTGGCAGCAGCTCCATTTGTCTCCTCGGAAGACGCCAGGGTGGTAGGAGCACAGCATCCCTGCGTTGTTCACACAAACCTTCCGCAAGGCCGACAGCCACTGGTTGAGCTCGTTCACACACTAAAAAGACAGAGAGGGCAGGATTATATCATCCATGCATTTGATCCAGCACAGCCCTTCAGTATACAGTACAACTGTGTTTTGCTTGTTACATTCCAGATGTTACAGGAAAATGGGGGTTTCGCTTTTGCAGCCCAAACTCCCCAAAGGACTCTCTAACTCCCTAACTCCATTATCAGTCAGATAAGAATGGATGGAGGCAGCATCCAGTGAAAGCAAGGCAGATCTTAATTCCCTCCAACTGCTGCAACAGATTCCTCCCCCCTCCACCTTTGCAAGGAGGTGAGGACCTAGAGCAAAGGTCAGCAAGAACCTTTAAATACTTTTGAAATTGCCTAACCCCTTAGCCAAAAACCACCCAAAAAGCAGCATACATACATCACAGAGAAAAAGGCAGCTTACAACACGAGGATGGCACATCAATGCAAAATTTTGTTGGAACCTCTCCCTTCAAAGGTAAAGGTAAAGGGACCCCTGACCATTAGGTCCAGTTGCGGACGACTCTGGGGTTGCGGCGCTCATCTAACTTTATTTGCCGAGGGAGCCGGCGTACAGCTTCCGACTCATGTGGCCAGCATGACTAAGCCGCTTCTGGCGACCCAGAGCAGCGCATGGAAACGCCGTTTACCTTCCCGCTGGAGTGGTACCTATTTATCTACTTGCACTGTGTGCTTTCGAACTGCTAGGCTGGCAGGAGCAGGGACCGAGCAACAGGAGCTCACCCCGTCGCGGGGATTCAAACCACCGACCTTCTGATCGGCAAGTCCTAGGCTCTGTGGTTTAACCCACAGCGCCACCCGCGTCCCCTAATCGCCCCCAAATAAACATCTTTCCAGAGCAGTATGCCAAGGGGGGCCTTGCTCCCACCGCCAAGCAAGTCGCCAAGTTCTCACAAGATCTTGCGAGAGCCCAGTACGCAAGGAAAAGCGCGGAACAGCTCTTTCTGTGCACCAGGAAAACCCTGTTTTCAAGTGCTCCACCTTCTGTGCATTTAATTTGTGTGTGATATTGACTGGCTGGCCTTCAGCCACACACAACGCTGAAATGCCACAAGTAAAATGGTGTGTCAGATGCTCATGTTTTCTGCCCTCGGGTCAAGCAGGCATTGCAGGTTCTGTTTCCAAGAAAGGTGGTTTTTTGTTTGGGGGTTTGTTTGTTTTTGTTAGTGCTGCAAAACCTGCTGGACCAATGAAAAAGCGGCAGGACAAAAGGAGCAAGCCAGGTGCCACTTCCAAGCCTCTGGAGAAAACAACAGGCTTGCAGAAGGGGTGCTGCTGGAACCACTGTCATCACCCACTGTAAGCTCTCCCTCTCCACCTAAACTGGACCCCCAACTACGGCAACCTTGCACTGCAGGTAAGCCGTGTCCGTCTGGCCGGCCTCATTGGCGTAGATGATCTGCATGACGTGAGAGTTGCCAAAGCTCTTCTCCTCCACCTTTTCGGCTGCCCGGATGCTGGCTGGCGTGATGAAGGAGCTTTTCTGAAAAGACAAGTCCCATAAGTACGTCACAGCCCTGTTGGATTAGGCGAAAGCCTGTCTAATCCGATACCCTGTGCCCATGGCAGTGGCTTTCTAGAACCTTCTGGAAAGTCCACCAGGTGGCCATGACAGCAGCAGCAGCAGCCCTCCCTGTTGCCTCCTTACCTTGCAGCTCGGTGTCTTGGCACAAGTGAGGGCTTCGCTGGTTAGGGAGAAGTAGAGCTTCTTAAAGGAGGACGAGAGGAGAGGGCCTTTGCTTCTGGCCTTATAGATAAACAGAGGCCCTTCTTTCACAACCTGGGTCTGCAGGGAGGGGGACTTCTGCGGATCTAATTCTGCAAAGACAGTACAAAACCAGAACAAAACTGACTGGATTTTATTTTTTAAATAAACCCACCTAGCAATCAAAGTGTGCCACATACAACTTACTCTGTTAGGTAGGTCATTATTATCTAGCCCCATTTTGCAGCAAAGAAGACTGAGGACTCAGCTACATTAGTAAAAAAAACCAACACTTTGAATGTGTTATAAACATACAACACCAGATGGCACCAGAGAGCAAACAAATTTTCTGTGCGATTTTTACATAGGGTTTTTCTTTTCCTTTGTTATAACGATTTAATTTCTGACTTTATAGCGTATTTTTTCCTTGTGTGTAGATCCACCCTGAGAAAGAGAAATAATGGTTTGCCACCTAGGATCTGGCAGGGGTGAGGGCCATAGTTCACAGCCCAGTCGCTTTGCCTGTGTACACCCCCTCAAAGAATTCTGGGCAATGTAGTTTGTTTAGGGTTGCTGGGAACTGCAGCCTTGCAAGGGGTGAACTACAGTTCCCAATATTCTTTGTGGGAAGGAGCGTGCTTTAAATATGCATTACATATTTAAACTCCTGGTTTTAAGCTCACCCCCCAACCGCCACCTCAAATAAAACGCTGTTCATTGGTCACACCAGTAAGAAAATGATTGGTTGGCAGCCCTGCAAGGCACCTTCCCTCCCTCCAATCAGAACGAACCAGACCCAGGTGCTTGGGGCTGCCCTCAGTCACCAACCTTCTTTCTCCTCAATGTCAATCAATTGGAGGAGGAACCGCTTCATCTGTGCGACGCCCTGTTGGATGGTGGACTGCAGTGGAGCCATCCAGGGTTCCTTGGTACGGCTGACACCGGTGTCCATGTTCCCCACGTTCTGAACAGCCTGGCAAGCGAGAATTCAGAGAGGTGACCACAGGTCAAGGACAGGCCTCCACAAATCAAGTGAAAAGCTGGTGTGGTGCATGGCAGAGAGGACACTGGGGCCTAAGAGACGGAGGAGACCTGCTGCACAGCTAGTTCTGGGCTCCACCATTTAAGAAGGATGTTGACAAGCTGGAAGGTGTGCAGAGGAGGGCAACCAAGATGATCAAGGGCCCAGAATCCAAGCCTTATGAGGAACCGTCAAGGAAGCTGGGTATGTTTAGCTTGGGGAAAAAGGAGACTGAGAGGTGCTATGATAGCCATCTTCAAATATCTAAAGAGCTGTCTTCAAATATCTAAAGAGCTGTCAACATGGAAGATGGAGCAAGCTTGTTTCCTCCTGCTCTGGAAGGTAGGACCTGAACCAATGGCTTCAAGTTACAAGAAAGGAGATTCGAACTAAACATCAGGAAAACCTTTCTGACAGTTAAGAGCTGTTTAGCAGTGGAACAGACTCTCACGAGAGGTGGTGGACTCTCCTTTCTTGCAGGTTTTAAAGCAAGAGGCTAGATGGCCATCTGTGACAGGTACTTTAGTTGAGATTCCTGCATTGCATGGGGTTGGACTACATGACCCTTGGGGTCCCTTCCAATGCTAAGATTCAATGAAGCTCTCTGGGAGACCTTGGACACAGTCAATGTGGGAAGCAGAAGTAGCATTCAATTAGCACCAGGTGTCTGGCTCTAGGAGCTGCCATTCCCCAGAATTCCCCTGAGTGATGCTAACTCCAGGGGCATTGTGGGAAATTAAAATGGCAGCCATGAGAGAAATTAAAATGGTGGCTGGCTGTTGGAGTTGCTGTTCTGATTTCCCACAATTCCCCAGTGTGAAACTAACACCGGGGGCATTGTGTGAAATTAAAATGGGAGCTATGTGTGAAATTAAAATGGTGGCTGGCTCCAGGAGCTGCCGTTCCCATTTCCCACAATTCCTCGGTGATGCTATCATCAGGGGCCTTGTGGGGAATTAAAATGGCAGCCAGCACTGATCACAGGGCCAGGATTTTCTGTGTGCAGATGCTGGGGCTGGATTTACAGACAGGATGCTCTCCCTTCTTGTCCAGGAGGTGAAGTCCAGGCTGGCTCTTACCTTGGCCAGGAGCAGGAGGGTGCGGCTGGTGCGGGCGTCTGCGTGCTTCTCCTGCAGGTGGAATAATTTGGGGGACATGATGGCCGGAGAGAAGAAACGAAGGCAGAGGAAACTGGTGATGGCGATGAACTTCACGTTCTGCAAGTGGAAAAGGAATGGTAGCACAGATGTCAACATCTAAAAGGGATGGGGAAAGGGGGAGAGGAAGGGAGGGAAAGAGCCTGTGCTAGCCACCTATCAGCATCTGCAGGCCAGGCCCAAGCTCCTAGTCCTCAAGGGACAATTCTTGGCAACCACACTGCCATGGCTGCCCCCTGCAAGAGCTGGTGCTGCTCAAGAGCCTGCCAAGGAAACATGATGAAAAGCCCTCCTGTGTTTGACCAGAAGGTCCGCAGTAGGTGAAGCAGTGCAGTTCAGTGGTTAGAGCAGGCCAGGACAGAGGCGAGGAGGAGGAGGAGAAGGATCCCACTGTACTGACCTGGTTCTTCTCTTCGGGGAACTGCTCCCCAACCCTCTTGAAGAGCAGCTGGAAAGTGGCGCGGATGATGGCGGGACACGCCTTGGCGGATTTGGCAATGGTGCCAAGCAGGTCGCCAAGATAGGACCGAAGGTGCTGAGCGCTCTGCTGGATGACGTCGCTTTCACTCTGGATACGATGGAGGCTGGAGCAGCTGCCGCAGGGAGAGGAAGAAAAAGAAATTAATGGACTCCCGCCCCCGAGACTGCGGCACCTTTCCAGCATCATCGCTGCCATCTGCATAAGCCAGAGTGGTTTAGTCCAGGACCT
Source organism: Podarcis raffonei (assembly GCF_027172205.1). NCBI lineage: Eukaryota > Metazoa > Chordata > Lepidosauria > Squamata > Lacertidae > Podarcis > Podarcis raffonei. Next base: position 12,006,265 of record NC_070616.1, on the reverse strand, counting down.
TGCAGGGAGGAGGCTTTCAAATCCCCTCCCTCTGCCATGAAGCTCCCTTGGGCCAGCCGCTGTCTCTCTCAGCCTAACCTGCACCACAGGGCTGTTGTGAGGATTAAACAGAAGGCAGGGGAAGCACGTGCGTTGCCTTGAGCTCCCAGGAGGAAAGGCAGGATATAAATGTATGAACTGGTTTTACAAATAAAATCTGGTGTTTCTTGCGTAAATCGCAAAGAGGAGTAAACCGCAAGGGACCACAGTTTTGGCCTCCACACACGTGACCACGTTTTAAGAATTTAACTGTGCTCTATGGAAATGGAACAATGTATTTTCCTAGTCATTGCTGTATTTTCCTAGTTGTAGTGGAATGTTGTGATATACACCACGAAAATTTCTGAGTGGTGCAAGATTTCGGTGGCTCTGGGTGCTTACCTAGGGTTCGGTTTCCTTGGAATGAGGGACAGGGGAGACGGGGTGTCTTTAAGATAAAGGGTTTATTTACACACACACACACATATGCATGTATATGCATATGCATATGCATATGTGTATGTGTATATATATGTATATACATTCAACCTGAGCCTATGATAGAGGGGATCACATGAACACCAACACCCCAGAAGGTTTTGCTCACAGCCTTGGATTGAAGCAGAAATCAAGCAGGACTCTCACTATCTGCTTCTGCCTGCTTCTAGCCCAGCTCAGCCATTCTTGGCTATAGTTCTTCCCCCTCACTAGCAGCCAGGTGAGGGAGAGGGGCCCACCCATTTGCTTTCTGGCACCGTACAGCTTCCTTTGTTATACTACCAACAATATTTAGGGCCATCAACTCATCCAGAAAAAAGCTGGCCTTCCTGCCTACTTCACCAACCTATTCAATTGTAACCCCTGCAGAATCCAGGACCCCCAGAAATTAGAAGAGACCCAGGCGTCCTGCGTACTAACCCCCGCTCCTGAAACTCACAGCAATATGTACAGCTTGAGAAAGGTCCCTGATCCTGGCTCTCTTACCCAATATCCTTGCTCTCCACTTTGCTGGGATCCAGCTCAATGCATCTCTTCTCTTCAAACACTCGGTTGATTGTCGGCCCAAGGACTCTGTGGAGGTACTGCATCCCTGCCACCTGCAGATGGGAAGATTTTGGGGCAGGACAGGAGAGACAGCGGACTTAACGATCAGATGGCGGTATAAAATCATAAAATCATAGAGTCAGAAGGGACCAAGAAGGTCCCATCTAGTCCAGCCCCCCTGAAATGCAGGAATCTTTTGCTCGACGTGGGGCTTGAACCCACAACCCCGAGATCGAGAGGCTCGTGCTCTGACTGAGCTGTCCCAGGAGATACATAGATGGATGGAAAAACAGAATGAAATAAACATACTCAAGATTCACACAAGCAAACCACAAACCCATCAAGTACCTTCAGAAATGACTCCATTGACTTAGAGGCCAGAGAGTTGCTCCGAAACAGAGTGTTTGGCTCATCTGAAACAGAACACAGGAACATAGGAAGCTGCCTTCTACTGAGTTGCTCCATCTATGATTCTAGGAACCTGAATTTGCCAGCACGTGACTGAATCCCCCCCAAATTACAGTAGCAGTCTGGAAATGCCATAGGCGGACAGGACCTGCCCATGCCCAGGTCCAACCAGGGCCGTCTTAAGCATATCTGGCGCTGTGGTGCAAAGATCCCTCCAGCACCACCACCCCTTTCCCAGAGTTGCAGACCTTTTTTAGGGAGGACGGCACTGCCGGCGAGGCACCCAGTTTTGTGGGGCTGGAGGAAGCAGGCAGCGGCTGGAGGGCAGCTCCTCCGGCGGGGAAGAGGCGGAGGCTCGACGTGGTGGCTCCCGGCTCAGCTGGCCACTTTGTGCTGTGGTGGCCACAGCAGGCGGAGGCTGCAGGCCGGCGCTGCTTTGGCCTGGCATGGCGGAGGCAGGTGAGGGCGGCGAGCTGATGCCAGGAGGTGCCGCATCCGGCCTCTGCCTCTTCCCTGGTGCTCTCCAGAACTTGGCGCCCTGGTGCCCTGCACCACTAGCCTCTACGGCTAAGATGCCCCTGGGTCCAACTGATCAATTTTTTTGGAGCAGGTCTGAACTTCCTCCCCCTCCCCCCATGCATTGCACACTCTCCTCCATTCTAGTGACATAAAATGGTACCCCAGCTGCACAGAGCATGGTAGCCTCCCATGTCCCAGTCATGCCCCCAGGATCCTTACCGGTTTTATCCAGTTCCAGTTTGAAGAGGAGGTCCAAGAACTCTTTGGCCAACCCTTGGCCCACAAAGAGCTTGACAAGGTTGACGGCAACTTCCTGCCTGCACTCGGCGGTCGTGGTGTCGTCAATCAGGGTTATTAAATGGACTTTCCCGTCCTGCCAGGAGGAAAAAAAAGAAAGGGAGCGGCTGAGGAGATAGACCCCCAGGGAGGCTGTAACGCACGTGAAACTCAGGAGGAGAATAAAAAAATTCAATTAAAGCGTGATGGAGAGTTCCCCCACCCCACTTGCATGCACAAAATTAGGGGGTCTATTCTCAAAGTCATCAAATATTTCTTTAACGACTTTATTTATTTATATACACATTCTGCTCGCTTGCCAACATGGCTTCTAAGCAGCTTACAAGTGTAAAACTGAGTTGCAAAATATATCCATGTCAATCAAAGTGCACAATAAGTTCATTTCGTCAAGGCATTCCAAGCGTGCATAATTAAGATGTACAATAAAACAAGCCCATTAAAACAGCACTAACAATTAAAGCGATTAGATCAGGAGGTTCAGGCCTGGAGATCAGGGGAATGCATGTCTAAACAGGTGCATCTCCAAGATCGTTGTCCTACCTTTCTCCCAAAAAGCTAAAGGCAGCATGCACAGGTTCAAACGCATTTCTATACTCACAGCAACCCTGCAAAGTAGGTTAAGCTAAGAGAGAACGACTGGTGAGCTGGCGAGTCTTACAGCTGAGTGAAGGGAAGAACCTGGGTCACCCCAGTTAAAGGGCCTGCCCGCCAAAAGCGATGGATCTCACCTGGGCACCTGCTTTAACTTCCTGACACAGAAGCTGGACGAGAGGCTGGTAGTGGATGGACGGAAGCACCGTCTCATCCCGAAGCTGCAACTGGAGGTGTAGGGAGCCCAGGTTGCCCCTGGAAAGGAAGGGGAAAGGAGGCAATGTGATTGATGCAAACTAACTACATGGTCCCACCATGGACCACAGAATCCTTCAGGAGAGATGCTACCCAACTGCAACTCCCATCACTCCCAGCCAGCAAGGACGACTGGAGAGCTACAGGCTCCTCAGCCCTCCTAAGTTAGGACATGAGCTACAGGCCCTTGTGATTTTGTAGGAGTCTTTAGGTTCTGTTTTGAAGGAACTCCCAGGGCCGTCTAAGTCCAACCTCCCACAATGCAAGAATGGCGGATAAAGAATCCATGACAGATGGCCACCCAAGCTCTGATTAAAAACCTCCAACGAAGGGGAGTCAGTTGCCACAGCTCTTATAACCACAAGGTTATTCCTAATGTTTACTCAAACTCTTCTTTCTCACCATTTGAATCTTCTTCTTTTTTTGCAAAAATTTTATTAGTTTTTACAATATCAATGACAAACAAAAACATAAAACAAACAAAACATAACAGACATAAATCATAACCTTATTGAAAATAACAGTTATTTACTTTGTAAAATGACTTCCTCGTTTCCACTTAGTTGAATTTCATTGCATATCCTTATAACGGTTTTCCAAATCCCAATTTTAATACCCTTTAAATTAAACATTAACATCTTTAAATCTTCTCCTTCTTGTATTAAACATATTATTTTATCCGTTAACATAGATACAATCCTAAGCCCTTTAAGTATCTGGACACTATTTCCAGTTATTTTAGCTTAACAAATTTAACTAAATAATCATTAAATTTCTTCCATTCTTCGTGATGTTCCTCCTCCTTCTGGTCGCGGATTCTTCCGGTTAGATCGGCTAGCTCCATACAATCCATCATCTTCACCTGCCATTCTTCTACTGTTGGTAATTCTTGAGTTTTCCACTTTTTAGCTAACAAAATACTGCGACACCATTTGAATCTACAGTGGTGCCTCGCAAGACGAAATTAATTCGTTCTGCGAGTTTCTTCGTCTTGCGGATTTATCGTCTTGCGAAGCACGGCTATTAACGGTACTTAGCGGCTTTAAGAAAAAGGAAACAAACTCGCAAGAACTCGCAAGACGTTTTCGTCTTGCGAAGCAAGCCCATAGGGAACTTCGTCTTGCGAAGCGACTCAAAAAACGGAAAACTCTTTCGTCTTGCAAGTTTTTCGTCTTGCGAGGCATTCGTCTTGCGAGGTACCACTGTATTGGTTTGGGTCCCACTCTCTGGAGCGGGAGAAAACAAGCTTCTCCATCAGATATTTGACCATGGCTCTCGTATCCCCTCTCAAGTCTTCTCCTCCTCCAGCTTTATAGCGGAACAGCAGTGACTGGGTAATGCCAGGATGCAGGGCTGCATTTATGAAACCGCTCTGAGATTTTTCTACACAGTCAAGCAGGACGTAAATTTTATGAAAGGAATAAATAAATGACGTCTGCTGCCGCCCCTGAGCAGAAGAGATTTTATGCCCCTGGCTCCAAGGAGAAACTATTTCGTCAGGAACAAGTCCAGTAAGATAAGTAGGGCAAACACTCTAAAGGTAAAGGTAAAAGGTAAAGGACCCCTTGACGGTTAAGTCCAGTCAAAGGTTGCGGCGCTCATCTCGCTTTCAAGCCGAGGGAGCGGGCATTTGTCCACAGACAGGTTTCCAGGTCACGTGGCCAGCATGACTAAACTGCTTCTGACACAACGGAACACCATGACGGAAACCAGATTGAATGGAAACGCTGTTTACCTTCCCACCGCAGTGGTACCTATTTATCTACTTGCACTGGCGTGCTTTCGAACTGCTAGGTTGGCAGGAGCTCGGACAGAGCAATGGGAGCTCACCCTATTGCAGGGATTCGAACCATCGACCTTCTGATCGGCAAGCCCAAGAGGCTCAGTGGTTTAGACCACAGCACCACCCGCGTTCCTTAAACACTCTAGCACAGGGGTGTTAAACTCAAATTCATTGGGGGCCGCATCAGCAGTTTGGTCACCCTCAAAGGGCCGGTTGTATCTGTAGGACTATGTAAAGGACATGTAAAGTGGAGGTTTCCTGTGTAGAACGGCTGGCGCCGCTAGAGGGCAGACGTTCTCTGGCTTGTAGGCTGCCGCGCATGCGCTGAAGAGGCGGCTTTCTTGTGTCAAAAAAAAAAGCGAGAATAAAAGGTGAAGGCTGGTGGCCGGTGGTGGCTACACGGGCCACATGACGAGGTCTGGCGGGCCGGATTCGGCCCACGGACCTTGTGTTTGACACCCGTGCTCTAGCAGGACTGTGGCAGCAGCAAAATCCCATACAGGTTGACTTAGGGGCAAACAAGTGAAGCTCCCCTTTGAAAAACAGAGACACACTGTCAGGGAACTGCCATCAGGGCCGGAGGGAGAGAGAGGGCTCCAGAGGGATTCCAGAGAGCGTCCCGGGATGGGGAGAGGCAGCCCATCTTCTGGGGAAGGGAATCAGCGTAGCACCAGTGGAGAAGGGGGGCAGATGGGGGAATCAGCGAGGCAGTCCCATGACTCCTTGCCGGGGACCAGCGGGGAGAGTGAGGGTCCTCCGCTGCCCACACCCTCCTTGCGCAGAAGGCTTCCGCGCAGGGAGAGTAGGCGGAGACTAGGCGTCAAAGAGCTTCTTTGCTGGAAGAAGTTCAAGAAACGCCCACTGACGGATTCTGCCAGCGATTGAGACAGCCACGGGCGAGTGGCTGTCCGGACAGAAAAAGGTTCACTCAGGCAACCCAGCCAGGTGTTGGCACCGGTTTACGCACGAGCAACCCCTAGAACCATTACACTCACTCATCCCGCCTTGGCTTTGATTTGTCCGGTCGAAGCATAAACCACCCTTCCTCTTGTTGGACCGCCTGTAGCCCTTGGACATTGAATACTACCTGCAAAAGGAAAGGAAAAGAGAGAGTTGTGTTTACTCCCTTCTGAAGCAAGGCCTCCCCATGTCCCCCCAGAACCTCCCATTTCCAAAAAAACATAAGCAGATAGGAGCAGGTACAGGTTGTCTGAGGCTTAGGGTAGGAATTTTGTTAGAATAAAGTTATAAACTGGCAGGACAGGGCCCTGGCAGGGCCCACCAGCCAGCTTAGCCCTCTGAGGCCTAGGGTAAGTGTACCTGACTGCCCCCAACTCTGTACAGGCCTGGGAGCAGGTAAGGGGAAAGACCTATTGGTTAGCAATGTATACTAAAAACTGGGCAGGGGCGGCTCAGCCCCACTTCTGAGCACCCCCATAAATTCAGTGTTGTAAGTGGACAGTGCTCTTCTCTATCGAGAGCCGCATTCCCTGAGCAGCAGCTTTTCCCATTTATTTTTATATACGAGAAGCATTTATAACCCGCCCTCCAATTGCACAGGGCAGTGCACAAGAGGCATGCCAAATTTAGGACCAACTTTTCCATCTGCCCATCACTCCAGCTTTTTCCATATCTCTATGCTTGCTGCAATCATATTTGATTTTAAAATGTTTATTCCCCCACCCTCCTTAAAGCGGGGATTCCTAAAAAAAAAAAAAGTACACAGAACGCAAAGGCAGAAAACCGAAGAGATCGGCCTTTGAACAGGACAGCCCCCTTGCTAGGAGAAGATTTAAACGTCTGTCTTCTTCCAAGCCCTCTTTCCCTCCTGCTCACCTTCCCCAGAAAATCGTTCCTGCTGACGAGATCCCAATCCCAGACTTCGATGATGCAGAGCTTCTCCACGGCCGACTCGTCCAGGTCGAACTCAAAGGTCTCGTTCCACCTTGGGTAGCAAGATTTTTTGATCACCTGGACGACAGGCAAAGCCAATAAAGGAAGCAAATTCTTCCTCCCGAAAGCAAATTCTTTAAAAGATGCTGGTGAGAACAGGAGGAGGAGGAAGAGGAGGAGGAGGAGGAGGAGGAGGAGGAGGAGGAGGAGGAGGAGGTGGAAGAGCCTGCTGGGGAGCCAAGGATGTCATCCAGACTAACCCGTTCAAACTCACAACACTGGATGGAATGAAGTGGCTAGAAAAGAGAGGATTGGAGAGAGGGACACATGCCCGTTCACTCTCTCACTTGACCACTCCCCTATTGTGCCAGCAGGAGCCTAATTTTGGACTTCTTGAAAAAAGAGAGCTTTGAAGGTTCTTCTCAAGACACCCACACCTGCAATGTTTGGGGCAGAGTTTCCATTTGTGTGTGCTAAAAACGACATCCATTATTTTGAGCCCTGGTCCTTATGTAGCCAAAGAGAGGGACCAGCAATTCCCCAAATTTGCCAAAGTACCAAATATCTTTCTTTTGCGGAGGGAGGGGGGAGATAATAAAAGTGGTACGAGGAAAACAGTCAAATGGGGACTCATACACTGAGTGAACAGGGAATGGAAAGCCAGTTGGGAGGAGGAATGAAAAGGAGTACAGTGGTACCTCAGGTTAAGTACTTAATTCGTTCCGGAGGTCCGTACTTAACCTGAAACTGTTCTTAACCTGAAGCACCACTTTAGCTAATGGGGCCTCCCGCTGCTGCCGGGGCACGAATTCTGTTCTCATCCTGAAGCAAAGTTCTTAACCTGAAGCACTATTTCTGGGTTAGCAGAGTCTGTAACCTGAAGCGTATGTAACCTGAGGTACCACTGTATCCTGAACTAGAACGCTTCACACTGGGACATTCTGCTGTTTTGGGCCCCACTTGCCTAGGCTTATACAGGACTTAATGTACAGTGATCATAATAATAATTTTATTACAGTGGTACCTCGGGTTACAAACACCTCAGGTTACAGACGCTTCAGGTTATAGACTCCGCTAACCCGGAAGTAGTACCTCGGGTTAAGAACTTTACCTCAGGATGAGAACAGAAATTGTGCGGCGGCAGTGGGAGGCCCCATTAGCTAAAGTGGTACCTCAGGTAAAGAACGGTTTCAGGTTAAGAACGGACCTCCGGAACGAAATAAGTTCGTAACCAGAGGTACGACTGTATTTGTACCCTGCCCATCTGGACTTAAGGCAGGGGAAACAAATATGAGAGTGGATATATTTGGCAGGCTGCCTCTCCAGAGCGCAGATCCACACCACACATTTAAAGCTCACAGCTCCCCACTCTAGGAACAGTAGTTTCACCCTTACAGAGCTGTCATTCCCAACAAGGCCTTAAACTACATTTCCCATGGTTCTTTGTGGGGGAGAGCAACATACTTTCTGTGCCTGGCATGGTAAAGGTAAAGGTAAAGGTACCCCTGCCCGTACGGGCCAGTCTTGACAGACTCTAGGGTTGTGCACTCATCTCACTCAAGAGGCCGGGAGCCAGCGCTGTCTGCAGACACTTCCGGGTCACGTGGCCAGCGTGACGAAGCTGCTCCAACGAACCGGCACCAGAGCAGCACACGGAAACGCCGTTTACCTTCCCGCTATAAAGCGGTACCTATTTATCTACTTGCACTTAAGGGTGCTTTCGAACTGATAGGTGGGCAGGAGCTGGGACCGAACGATGGGAGCTCACCCCGCCGCGGGGATTCGAACCGCTGACCATGCGATCAGCAAGTCCTAGGCGCTGAGGTTTTACCCACAGCGCCACCCGCATCCCTGTGCCTGGCATGGACCTGCCCTTAAATGCCTTATGCAGCCCTTCCCCTATCCCCGCCTCCCCCAGCACCTTGTTCTCCTTACAGATGGAGCTCACCAAGGTTTCCTGCGTCTTGCCATTATAGCGGACTCTGACGAAGGGATCAGAGGCTCCATTTCTGTCTTTCCGAGCCAAATCTCTGTGAAGGAAGAAAGAGAGAGAGAGAGAGAGAGAGAGAGAGAGAGAGAGAGAGAGAGGGAGGAAGGAGGATATTGTTATAGATCTGTGGGCGCTAAATGCTTGGGGTTTAGTAAATGTTAGGATTTGATTAGAACTGGTACGTTAAGCAAGGCTGCCATACGTCTGGGATTTTCCGGACACATCTGGGATTCATCTGTCGGAAATAGCTCCTAGGTGGAATTTCCAAAAATCGGTTAAAATGTCTGGGGCAACCCATGTCAGAAGTGGTGGTGGGAATGTGCTTTAAATATATGGTGTGTACACAGCCTGCCTTTATTTGAGGGTGGCGGTGCGATTTCCTTCTGCAAAATGCCTTGGTTCGGCCTATTACTTGTAACCTTATTCGCAACCTCAGTTACGTAGCTTTACATAAGAGAAACGGTGAAGGCTATACAGCAAGCTGAAGAATGAGCAAATCTGGGCACGTCTAGATCTGAGGCTCAGAAGAAAGCACATAAACAAAGAACGAACAAAAAAGTAAAAGTCTTTTGGATGGCACATGGCATCACAATCTCCGTCACACTATCATGGCTCCCCTAAATTGCTCACCTTGTTTTCTCTTTCCGTCAAAGGGCTTGTGTTGCTGTTTTCTAACATCCTTCTGTAGTATTATCATCCCTTAACACCCCCACTTTCCCAGCAGTGATGTACGGAAGTGAGAGCTGAACCATAAAGAAAGCTGGTCGCCGAAGAATTGATGCTATTGAATTATGGTGCTGGAGGAGACTCTTGACAGTCCCATGGACTGCAAGAAGATCAAACCTATCCATTCTTAAGGAAATCAGCCCTGAGTGCTCACTGGAAGGACAGATCCTGAAGCTGAGGCTCCAGTACTTTGGCCACCTCATGAGAAGAGAAGACTCCCTGGAAAAGACCCTGATGTTGGGAAAGATGGAGGGCACAAGGAGAAGGGGACGACAGAGGACGAGATGGTTGGACAGTGTTCTCGAAGCTACCAACATGAGTTTGACCAAACTGTGGGAGGCAGTGGAAGACAGGAGTGCCTGGCGTGCTCTGGTCCATGGGGTCACAAAGAGTCAGACACGACTAAACGACTAAACAACAACACCCCCACTAGCCCTTAGCATATGGCTTTGCACCCTCTTCCGGGGACCCAACATTCAAACACAGCGTCACTTTGCACAGGCTTCCTTTTGAACGACCAATGTTTTTCTCCCACTGAGTTTGAGAGTTTCATTTTAATGAAAGGATTATTTCCAGCAGAGAACTGGTGGATACTGCAAGACAGTAAAGAAAGGAAAATTGGGAAAGTTTATTGCTTTATAGAAACGCATCTCTGACTCACATTGCCAGATCCTCCACTTGCACAGCAGCAATGATCAGGCATTTCCAGCTACACCCTCGCAAGCCTGAACTTTGCCTTCCGTCTCATCTTTGCTGTGCCCACCACAAAACCATGAATCCTCCTTGCGCTGTTTCATACCAGCTATGCAATTTTGTTGGTTGATTTCCCTGCCCGCCCCCTCTGATTTTTAATGCAAATGAGCACCCTGGTCAAAGTGGGTTCGGCATTTGTATTACAGCAGAACTTTGCATGAAGAAGATCCCTGATTCATTCCCCAGCTGGGGATCCTGGACAGCCGCTAGCAGTCAGTGAACGGGCAATCTGAGCTAGATGGGTCTCAGCTAGAACGTGTCTGACTTGGCAGAAGGCAAATTTAAATAAAAGCAAAAACAACCCTGTAAGGTACATATGCATTATTCTCCATTTTGCAAACAGGGAAGGGGACTGAGGCCAGGAGAGAGAGGCTCGTTTGCCAAAAGCTGCCTGGAAGAATTCAAATCCCTACTCAGTAATGACGCTCACTGGATAACCTTGGTTTAATCACAGTCTCTCAGCCTAGCCTACAGTGTTGTTGTGAGGGCAACAGTGAGAGCCATGCATGACACATTGAGCCCCTTTGAGCAAAGGTGGGATATAGACTTCTTAAAAATCGACTAACGTATCTAGGGATTATAAGGATAAAGGTAAAGGTAAAGGGACCCCCAACCATTAGGTCCAGTCGTGGCCGACTCTGGGGTTGCAGCGCTCATCTCGCTTTATTGGCCGAGAGAGCCGGCATACAGCTTCCTGGTCATGTAGCCAGCATGACTAAGCTGCTTCTGGTGAACCAGAGCAGCGCATGGAAACGCCGTTTACCTTCCCGCCAGAGTGGTACCTATTTATCTACTTGCACTTTGATGTGCTTTTGAACTGCTAGGTTGGCAGGAGCAGGGACCGAGCAACGGGAGCTCACCCCGTCGCGGGGTTCGAACCGCCAACCTTCTGATCGGCAAGTCCTAGGCTCTGTGGTTTAACCCACAGCGCCACCCGCGTCCCCATAAGGATAGAAGTCCCAAAAAAAGATGGTTATGTTGTTTATGTATGCAACTACAGAAGCTAGGATTCTTTATGAACAGAAATGAAAAGAAGAAGTTGTTGTTCCCACCAAAGAAGAATGGATAAGCAATGGACTAGGCTGAATCTGCAAAGTTAACAGCTAGAATTAGAGAACAATGATCGCTTTAAGGAGGAATGGAAGCCTTTTTCAGACTGTTTGAAGAAATATAGTATGATGAATTTGCAAGCACGATTCGAACAATGAGCAGCGGAAAGAATGAGAGATTATTGTATTGTGGTTATGATACAAAAGAAGAAAGATAGGGTGCAGCAAAGGGGAAGATGGGAGGGGGGAAACACCACAGAAAATGGGATGGGAAGTCGATAAAAGATAAAATTATTATGTATTGATTATGTATTCTATGGGAAATTTGTAATACAAAATATATTCCCAACAAAAATTTGTTTAAAATAAAATGTAGTAAAAGAAAATTGACAAATAAAATCGCCGTGAGGGCTCGGTCGCTTAGCTGCTGTACTGCGCCAGCTCTAGAGCAAGAAAATTTATGGGAAGCACTTTCACAAGTGCTATGCACCGAAATCATTAATAATTTTTATTAATAAGCTGGAAGGGCTGTCTATCTGACCCAGCATCGCAGCCCTGTGTTCCCTCTGTTCTTCTTAAAGGAACGGCACAGCTCATTCCTTCAGTCAGCCAATCCCCCATGATTAAGGGCTCTTGCAATTAGAGAGGGCTCAGAACGTTCCCTGACAAAGGGCTTGGCTTGATCCTCCGGGGGGGGGGGGGGGAGGGACAGACTCCACGCAGAGTAGCTCAGTGGCAGAGTGCATGCTCTGCATCTAGAAGGCCCCATCTCCAACCTTCAGCATCTCTGAGTAGACCTGGGAGCCAGGACAGAAACCCAAGAAGGCTGCTGTAGGCAAGACAGAGTTGCAAGGGCTGGTTGGCCTGACTCAGATTGTGCAAACACCACACATTCAAAGCAAATGAGCTCCAACAAGGAATCCTGGGATGTAAAGAGAAAGAAGGTTCTTTTTATCATATGCGGTGGCCTTGTAGTAAGGTTAAAGCTTACTGGGAAATAATAATTTAATAATAATAATTTATTATTTATACCCCACCCATCTGGCTGTGTTTCCCCCAGCCAAATGGGCGGGGTATGTAATGAATTGAAAATGATGTTTAATATAACATTTGTAAAAAACAACAACCCAGAAGCTTTTCTTTTGGGAATTATAGGGGCAGAACAACCAGAATGGAATAGAAACTTATTCAGGTATGTGACTAGAGTGGCAAGAATGTTATTCGCCCCAAAATGGCAATAAGCAGAAGTCCCAGCAAAGGAAGAATGGATACAAAAACTTATGGAATATGCAGAAATGGCTAAACTTACCAGAAGAATAAGAAATTAAGATAACAAACTTTTTATCAAAGAATGGAAATGGTTTATTGAATATTTACAGGTAAATTGTAAACAGATAAGAACATTGGCAGGATTATTGTAATAACCTGCAGTTTGACAGGAGTATATATTTGAAGCAAATGAATAAATGAACAAATTACGTTAATCTGGATATGAGAAGGTATTAAAAATAAATTTAAGGAACCGCAGGAAGAGGGGGAAGGAAGTCAAGTTTTGAAATGTCAAAATGTTTGTAAAATTAGTGAAATGTATAAACCTGAAAAGCATAAATCAATCAATCAATCAATCCTGGGAATTCTAGTTTGTAAAGGATGCTGAAAACTGTAGTTCTGTGAGGGGTAAGCTACAGTTCTGAGGAGTCTTTGTGGGGGAATAGGGACAGATTGCTCCAGCCAAAGGGTCTGGCTTTACAGCTTCTGGAGGCATCTTAAAATCAGACAGAGGGCTGGATGGCATAAGGTCTCAGGGGAGGGGAGGTTGTAAATCCTTGCCCTGCGACCTCATCTCTGGCACAGCACAGCCTTACCTGGCATCGAACACAGTGCAACGCAGCTTTCTCACGGCACCGCTGTCAACTATCTCAATCTGGAGATGGATTTCCCCCTGAACTTCCTCGTCTGGGTCAATTTCGGTGAGGTTCAGCCAGCCATTATAGCCTGGGAACAGAGACAGGGAGAAGGAAGCACAAGATTTTCAACTCAGGGGCAACGTGCCCTACCCTCACAGGGATGGCACAGGGTCAAAGAAGATCACAGAATCATAGAGTTGGAAAAGGACCACAAGGGTCATGAAGGCTGAGCGCACATTACCAGCTGGAAGCACAGATAGATTGTTATTTTTCTCAGTTCCGGTCGAAGCTGATTTGTTGAAAACCACACCACAAATTTTATTTTTTACTTTTTAAAATCTGTCGCCTTCTTCTCTGGCGATCACTTGTAGTCAAGTAAGATTGTCTTCCATGAACATGGTTTTAACAGTGAGTCCATAAGTGACTGTGGGGGCCAATTCTGGATCCACACATCCTTCCACAGTGGGGGCATTGGTTCCTGGCTGAGAGTTGATCATGGTGTGGATTTGCCAAGCATGCCTTCCTCTTAGCACATTTCTCCCTTTTGTCCTGGGTTCAGGCATCTTCAAAGTCCATGACACCTTTGGTAAAGTCTGTTCTCCAATTGGAGCGCTCGCAGGCCAGTGTTTCCCAGTTTATACTCCTTTTTTTTAAAAAAAAATGCTGTATACCGCCCTTCATCCATAGATCTCAGGTTAGTTCACAACACAAAAATACAATGTAAAATATTTCCTAAGAACTCTACTAGTTATTGACCAAAATAAATATATATATTTCCTAAGAAGCAACAGGAGAGATATGGATATTGGCTAACATTATGTGTTCACTGCTTCCCAAACCAGCAGTGGGAGCACACTGGATGCAGATTAAACAGGAGTGTGTACACAGCTGGAGACTGTTAAAAACTTCCTTTACATTTTATTCTGACTCTTGAGTCTTCCTTAGCTCTTAGTCCTCTTGCCACATAGTCCAGGGCCGGATTTAGATTTGAGATGGCCCTAAGCTACTGAGGATAACAGGGCCCTTTATATGTCCAGCTGTCCTTTGTCAACAACTAATTTGTCAGTTTTTTGTGTTGAATATACGCTGTATGGTAATTTATGGACCTAATAGGTATCTAAAGCCATTTGCACATGTCACCATGCAACCAGTCCATGCAGAATGGAGGCACCCTATATATAGAAATGAGCAAACCAGTGATATTTTAGGGAGCAGGCTAGCAGGCAGGGCCCATTACTTACATCATAGGAGCCTACACAACACAAAACACTGTTGCTGTATGTAGGTTTTATTTTATTTTTTATCTTATATTTTGGAAATGTACATCCAGTTTTTTCCCCTTTAAATTTTTTTGGGGCCCAGGGGCCCTAATCTATAGCTTGTTTGGCTTATACATAAATCCGGCACTGTTGTCACCCTGTTCATCTTTTCCATCCCATTTATTGGAACAAGCCAGTAAATGTGCTGGGTCTTGCCTATGCTAGGAAAGAGTTATGGGCTAAAGGCGTGGGATCATCCACACCTACCTTTTGCCCTGCACTTTCTAGGCAGAGGTTGGCACTTTAAAGCTCTGTGCCTGAGCACTTTTATTTTTTTATTTTATTTTTTTTGCCACTTTTGGCACTTTCCCCAGGAAAACCTGCTTTTTAACGCTAAGTCGGAAAACAAACTTCAATTCAGATTTTTCGCGGATCGCCATTTGGTCCAATTCAGCAGTAAAGAGCATGTTTTCATGAGTGGGAAAGTGCTGGTGAAAAAAACCAAAAGCGAAAGCACACAGACACAGCATTTTAAAGTTCAGACCTAGAAATGGAGCAGAAAAAGGAAGTCTCTCATTAGCTACAGACAGGGAAGAGTCAGTCATGCAATGCTGTCAATGAACAGAATGCAGTTGCTGCAGTGATGCAAGAGGGAGGGAATTTCACACAAAATGAATGGACCACCTGCTCCAATTTATTGGTCTGTTCTGTGTAGGGCTAGCATTGCAGACCCTCCAAATGTCCCTATTTTCCAGGGACAGTCCAGGATTCACAGAAGCTGTCCAGGTTTCTGATTTGATCCTGGAATGTCCCACTTTTCCTCAGGATGCCCCTATTTTCATCACAGAAATATTGGAGGATATGGAGTTATGCAACAACCCCCCCCCCCGGAGCCAAGGAAATAAGTAACTATACAACCTTTAGAAGACATATGAAGGCTGCCCTGTATAGGGAAGAATGTTTAAAGCTTTATTTTCTTTTTATAGACGTTGGAAGCTAGCCAGATTGGTTGGGGCAACCCAATCAGATGGGTTGGGTTTAAAAAATAAAATGATGGTGATTATGGAATACAACGTCCCTATTTTCATCAAAGAAGCATTGGATTCAATTCTTCATTGCCAACCTGCAACACAATGCATAGAATATCTGCTATTTTTTTACCTAAATGCCATGAGAGGAAAAAACCAAAAATGGGACCTGTAGTCTAAAACCTCTAGACCAGGGGTCAGCAACCTTTTTCAGCCGTGGGCCGATCCACCGTCCCTTGGACCATGTGGTGGGCTGGACTATATTTAGAAAAAAACCCAGAATGAATTCCTATGCCCCACAAATAACCCAGAGATGCATTTTAAATAAAAGGACACATTATACTCATGTAAAAATACATGACCATCCACGGGCCAGATTGAGAAGGCGATTGGGCCGCATCCAGCCTTAGGTTGCCTACCCCTGCTCTAGACTCTAGAGGAAACTAGGCTGTCAAAGGCTGATATACTGCACTGTTTAATTCTGTTGTCTGATTTCCTCATAAATGTATCTGCAATCTCACTGGATGAAAAACGGTATATGAATACCTGCAACAAATAGTAATAATAAACTATAGTGGAGCAACTCACAAAGATCTGTGGCATTACAAGTGTGCTCTGTGAGATGTTGGAGGGCCTGCTGTCTTCTTGAGAGATGAATAACCTGCATAGCAGACCCACAAAGCCACATGAAAACATTGCAATATTCACACAGCCAGCTCAGGGATTTGTTCTCCAGGAGACCCCTGAACCCAGGCCTAAAGCCAAGAAAGCAACCATCACCTCTCAATCTTGGAAAAGCATCTAAGTTACTGGGCAGAAACCACCCCAAAGGTCAAGAGAGGAAGATTCTTTTCACAGACACAATCTCTCTCTCCGCCTCCATCCCAAAGATGAGTCACTGGGCCTCCTAAGACATCCCCTGATCCTTGAGCAAGCAGATCACGTCCTTTCTTTTGCTCCTGTCTAGGAAGGTAGACAGATAAGGAGGTGGAAGTGGGTGGGAGCAGGAGATCCAGCTGGGATCCAGTACTTGACTGCTGCCCTCAAACCTGTTCTGGGTTCAGACCCACAAGGATAACACAAAGAGAGAGAAATGGGACCTATATGAATTGGAGGGAGAAGCAGCCGAATCTGGAATCTGCTTGAATAGCAGAGGATTCTGCTAGGGGATCCCCTCACTCCTATAGTCTGTGTTTGGAATAAATTGTGCAAAACAGGAATATCTACATATCTGCATTTAATTTGCACATTCCCCTCCCCTC
Source organism: Podarcis raffonei (assembly GCF_027172205.1). Classification (NCBI taxonomy): domain Eukaryota; kingdom Metazoa; phylum Chordata; class Lepidosauria; order Squamata; family Lacertidae; genus Podarcis; species Podarcis raffonei. The sequence continues at coordinate 11,989,483 of NC_070616.1, read as the reverse complement.
GCTGTATAGCTGATCATGAGCAGCAGTTACAGTATGAGAGTTTGCACAGCGCAGTCAAGACTGGGTTGTGCATAGTTCACATGCATTTCAAGGCTCAGGTAACCATCCCATGTGTTTAAAGGCACTCTTTGTATGGCCAGAAGCACTGTTTTAAAAAAATGAATGTGATATTACAATTCGTTGCCAAATTTGTTATCCATCAAACATCCCTGTTTACTAAGAATAAGGGGGAAAGGCAAAGAAAATGGGAAAGAAATGGGAGGTTCATCTGCTTTAGTTATTTGGGAAGGACTCCATCTGCAGATACTGACTTTTTGCTGCAGGGACCGTGCACCAAATTTGTTCAATTTACTCATTCAAAATTATTTACCTCTCCCAACAGAGGGACTAATCTCACCTTTTGGGTGCTCAGCCAACAGGCTTTGGGTGATGCAGACCTTCCCGATGACGTCGTCCCGGCTGGCACGAGAAAGGAAAACAAAAACAAAAAACCTAAGGTAAATGGGATATCCAAGAAACCAGAGAGTATAAGTCTGGGGCATTTCAGGTTTTATTGATCTGGACTAGAACTGAAATTGGACTGGAGGCAAGAGAGGGAGATTGTCTCACACTGAAACCCACAGTATCACCTGAAGACATTTGATGCAACAACCTTTCCTGGCAACCCATCTGAGAAACCCTCTCCCAATGCTACTCCTTTTCCTTTTAGCACTAGGAACAGACACCTTTCCCCAGAATGTTATTTCCAAATGGTAAAAGAACTTCTTGGCAGTGGAAGAGACTGCCTTGGGGTCAGGGTTCTTCTTCCCTGCACATAATTCCTAAGAGGATGAGTGTGGAGCCGGTCCTTGCCCTAGGCAGAGTGATGTGCCTGCTTCAGGCAGCGGATGCTGGGAGTGTCAACAGCCCACCCGCCATTCCCCTGAACCCCACAGATAAAGTGGGAGATCTTGTGATGTTCATGTTTCAATTGGCAACCAGGTCAGATTCTGTACAGGGGGGTGGGGATACCATCTTGTGTTACGGGGTGGGGGGCTACAATCTTGTCCTTCACCTCAGGTAGCAAAAGGTACATATCCAGGCCTGGCCAGCCGGCCCATCTATCAGGGATGCTGTACTGTCATCCGCTCAGTAATGTGGAACATTCTGCCAATACAGATTCAGCAGGCACCTTCTGTTTCGACTTTCAAATGCATACTGAAAGCTTTTCTATTCCATCAGGCTTATGCAGGCCATTAAGTACATCTTTCCACAATAGTTATTTTTAAGGTTTTGTTTTATAAGGTCTTTATTGCATGGTTTTATGTACAATTGATATAAACCGCTCTGATTATTATTATTTTAAATAAAGTACTGGGTAAATCATCAAACCATCAATTCTAGCACATGGGAGGCCACCTAAATTATATAATTTGGTATCTAAATGATTGGGATTAGTAATTGTATTATAATTTGGCATTGTTATAATGAGGCTATTATTTGATTGTTGTAATTGAAAACTAATACAGTGGTACCCCGCAAGACGAATGCCTCGCTAAACGAAAAACGCGCAAGACGAAAGGGTTTTCTGATTTTTTAGCCGCTTCGCAAGACAAATTTTCCTATGGGCCTTTCTCGCAAAACGAAATTTTTTTTGAGTTTTTCCCCACAGGCTCCCTCTAAACTTCAGCGGAGCAGGGCGGGCTGGGAGGGAATCCCTTGGACCCCCGCCGGACTTCCCGCAGCTCTTTTGAAGTCCGGTGGGGGGAGAAGGGCTTTTCTTCCCACCGCCAGCCTTCAGAACAGCCTTCTGAAGGCTGGCGGTGGGAAGAAAAGCCGTTCTCCCCCCGCCTGCCTACAGAAGAGGTTCGAGGAAAGAGGCGAAGGAGCGCTGCCCCTTCACCTCTGTCCCCGGAGCTTGCCGTTCTCCCCCGGCCTGCCTTCAGAAGAGGTCCGGGGACAGACTGTCCCCAGACCTGGTCTGAAGGCGGTCTCCATAGGAACGCATTAATTGATTTTCAATGCATTCCTATGGGAAACCGTGCTTCGCAAGACAAAAAACTCGCAAGAAGAAAAAACTCGTGGAACGAATTAATTTCGTCTTGCGGGGCACCACTGTAAAAAATATTATCTAAAAAAGATTATTATTTTAAATAAATAGTGATATATAAATATAATATTTTTTTTAGAAATGGCACCAGCCACACACAACAGGGAGGTGTCAGCAGACCCAAGCTTAGCTGTAGCACATTTATTCATTTATTTATTTACAGAAAAGAAAACTTAAGAAAGGTTTACCACTGAAGCTTTTAAGGTGCAAGGCACTATGTTTTCCAGATTTATCACTTCCACATATATTTATTTTGAACCTATTGAAATTTCTGCCGAAAGGGTAAATGCAAGTAAAATGAGGGGTATGTGTGGCATTTCAATGAGGATGGTGTTGCGAGGATGCGCCACAAAGCTTGTGTGCACTAGAAGCATGGAGTCCACAATAACTTGCTGCGTAGATGCAGCGCCGTTAAAAAGGAGAGCCAGGAGGAAGAGCCTCATCTCTGCAGGAAGTGATGTCATACCTGAGTGCATCTTCGTCCATGACATAGAATGACACGCAGTGGAAGGTGGGGGGGAGGTGGACTTCGTATTCTTCGCCCCAGAAAGGAAATAGTGTTTTCCACACAGTGGCTGTCCTGGTGGGAGGAAGGAAGAGTTAAAAAGGAGCAGGTGCTTAAAAGAAAAAGGGGTCAGCAACCTTTGTCAGCCATGGGCCGGTCCACAGTCCCTCAGACCATGTGGGGGGCCGGACTATATTTTGGTGGGGAAAATGAACGAATTCCTGTGCCCCACAAATAACCCAGAGATGCATTTTAAATAAAAGCACACATTCTACTCCTGTAAAAACACCAGGCAGGCCCCACAAATAACCCAGAGATGCATTTTAAGTAGAAGGACACATTCTACTCATGTAAAAACACGCTGATTCCTGGACCATCCACGGGCCGGATTGAAAAGGCAATTGGGCCGCGGGCCTTAGGTTGCCTACCCCTGTCATACACAATCTGAAATGCAAGGGGTAACTCATAATAATAATAATAATAATATAAATATAAATAAATAAATATAAATAAATATAAATAATAAATTTTATTTATATGCCGCCCTCCCCAGCCGAAGCCGGGCTCAGGGCGGCTAACAACAATAAAACAGTACAAAAGTACAACACAAACAACACTCTAAAATCATTCATTATAAAATTATGCTTGGATTAAGTCCAGATTCTGGCCCCTTTCCTCTGATTTGCAGGGCAAGGAGAGAGGGATAGAGAGAGAAAGAGGGATGGAGGGGGGGAAGTGAGTGTTCTAATGTTCACCACTTACCTGATAATGGCTTCATTGTCAATTTTCACAATGCAGTAAGGGTCACTGCTGCCTGTACTGGACAAAAGGAGGGAGGGAAATACAAATAAAGATTCTCCACGGCTGTAGCATGATACAAATTACCTCCAGAACACACTCACCACAAAACGGTGCCTAATGCACTGGTATTGTCTCCCGCATGGGTCTCTCCCAGGCTTACCTGGGAAACGCCAGAGATTCAGCCCTAAGACCTTTTCAAGATTCTAGTCCTCATGGGTCTGGAAAAGGTTTCATCTTGCTCAGTGTCATTCGCCCTGACTGGCAGTGGCTTGCCTGGGTCTCAGCCCTACCTGGATACGCAAAGGATCGAATAGGGGACATTCTGCCACTGAGTTACGGCCTCCTTCTACATTAGAGAGATTTCCAACAGCTCCACCACCACATCCTGCCTCACAACATTCTGCCAGGGGTGGGAAGCAGTTGTAGGCTTTAATCAGTGCAATTAGCCAACTAATGCTTTAATCCCATATCATTACACAGGCGCGCACACACAACGCTTCTGGTCATTTAGGAGGGACAACACTCTGGCATGAAGTTGTGGACTAAGGAGGTGCACAACAGACCTCTTTTTCCCTGTATCAAATTTGGTGGGAAAGAAATGTTCAAAGCTCTGTTTTCCTCCCAACGCAAAGTCCACCGCCCTCCAGATTTCTCTTCCCTATTATCCGGACATTCCCTATGCTCTTTTTTCCCCATTTGGATTTTCAAAGCATAAGACATCTCTGGATTTAGAGCAGAAAAAAACATGTGGGACAGCAGCAGATGGAGAACGACGATAGTTGGACAAATCTGACCCAGGGATCTTTCCCAGAGGGATTCAAATTTCTCTTTGAAAGGAGGAGTCTACACCACGATCAAGCAGAAGGAGATTTATTGTTGTCGACACAGTACTGTGGGCAAAGAACCCCCCAACTCATGCTGGAAAGAGGGGATTGCACATTCCAGTTCACATCACAGATAATTTATACCCTAAGACCGTTCGAATATCCCTACTACAATTCCTATTGATTAAGAAATTGCAGCTTACAGGCTTCCCGATCCACCCACATCATGTTTGCTCCTAAACATGTAAAACAGGTACCCCCAACAATAACATACATCCCATGTCCATTCAAATTGGCAGTTTTTACAATAGGGGTATGTTTTATAATATTCATGAAAAATCTGAGCAAGGGTACTAGTTCTTAAACTATCATCTGCTATATCTCCTTGTTATGTCAGGTCACCTCTAAATTCAAGGCTAACAATCTACTTCTAATACATTCTTTACTTAATTGTAACATTAGCTAGGAAAAGAGCCTCTTAGGGAGTCAAGCTTGTGAGTCCAACGTTTGCTTTGTCTCAGGATGCAAGACATTTACAACTCAGGTTGTAAAACATGCAGAAACAGTTTTGCAAAGCGGCCCTTCCTTGGAGCTCCTTTGAACCTCTTTGTTCGCAGAATCGGTCTGAAGGCAGGCATGGTCATCCTCACCATACCTTCCCTAAGAATAAAACTCATTTTCATTCATTTATTCCACAACGACACATGGACAAAGGAGAATTAAAGGAGTCGTGAGGCAATCTATGTTAAGCAGAGATATGGACAGGCCCAGAGTCCACTAAATCTAGCTTGTTCCCATCCTCCTCCTAGTTGTGTTTTACAGAGCCAACACCAAGAAAGATGAATCCAATGTCCGGTGCCAAGCCTTGGGCCAGATATAAATAAGGCAGGCAGGTGGGGGCATGCTTAGGGTGCTAGAGCAGACCTCCATTCACCCTTATGGACCAGCCTCCATTTTTATGCATCTCCCCCCCCCCCCGCAAGAAAAACTATGCAAGTTAATTTGAGAGCCCAGGACCTGGTCCATGGATATAGCCAGGATTTTTGCTAGGGCAGGCCATTTGTTGGGGGGGCAAACCTCAGTTTGCCACGTATTTTTATTGATTTTTATTTATTGGGGGGGAAGCTGCCCCCCCGGCTACGCTCATGACCTGGTCGCTCACCTGCCCAGTGGCTGCAAGGACACTTGGAACATTGCTTTCCATTACATAGCAGGTTGCAGCTAAATCCGAAAGGTTTACTGTGGATTTTCTAGGCTTAACGAAGGTTCTCTCTGTTGACTCATTTTCAACCTTAAATAAGTATCATCCCACGTTATTACTGTGATCAGGCTGCAGGAAATGAACTATAAGATGTCGACCCAAGTGAGCTTAATTAAAGTAGGATAATAGCTACCACAGCACTGGAAAGCTAGCATTTAAAAAATTATCGTGAAATAAATATTAAATTTGAAAGCATTAAAGCTTGTAAATCCATATGAACCTAACCAAACCTTGAGATCATCATCTGAGGCCCTCCTTCGTGTGCCTCCTCCATGAGAAGTCCTCATGGCAGCACACAAGAAAAGGTCTTTTCTGCAGTGGCTCCCCGTTTTTGGAATCCTCTCCCCGGGAAGGTTCACCTGGTGCCTTCATTATACACCTTTAGGTGCCAGGTGAAAATCACTATTGCTGTTTAAGCATAAAGATCCTATTTGTGGAGGGCAATAAATAAAACAACTGTTCGCATTGCACTGTGTGCATCTGATATGTTTTATTAGTGATCGTAAATATATTTTGCATATCTTCCTATATACATAAAAATGTAAGGCTGTCATCACGCAGCCCCTATTGGAAGATTTGTAGTGCCAGATCACAATACTGGATGTGAATGAAGAAATGGAGTTGGGAAGGTGAAAAGTGAGCTTACTGGTTGCATGGGGTGGGATCTGAAAGCTTTAGGGATTTAATGTGAGGCAGAATGGCAAGAGGGCTTGTGAGTGGAACTATCAGGGGAACAGCCTAGTATTTATACTATATATCAGCCCTTAGTATTTATACTATATATTAGGGTTGCCATATTTCAGAGAGTGAAAATCCAGACATAAAGTTTATTTCTGACCTGTTGTTTTTTTTGGACACCCCCCCCCCAATTTCCATTCCCGACATGGGTTGACATAAGTCCAGGTTTCCCCCGAATATTCTATACATTTCTTAAGACGCTAGTCAATACATATAGATTGTGGTTAGAGCTATGTGTCCTCAGTTTCACATGCCAGCAGTGGGAGCTCACTGGAGCCAGAAGAAACAGTAGTATGTACACAGCCTAAGTGCAACTCTGACCCTTCGAAACGTCTTGGCTTGAACATAAAAACCAGAAAGGAATCCTGGCTGTGAAAAAAAGACCACAGAGGCAAACAAGACACTTGGCTTCCAGGAAAAGGATTTTAAAACCTTGGGGCCTCATCCAGAACATATGCACAAAGGAAGAGTAAGGGAAAAGAAACCAACTGGATATAAAAAACAACAAACAACAAACTGAAGGCTGAATTAGCTTGTGCGTGTTTTCCTTTGGATGACAAGTACTAGGAAGGGCAGATAAGGTGCCACCTTTATTGTGGAACAGTGGCAATACCCAAGGCAGTAATTCTCAGATTGTTTTGATGGGCTGCTAAGAGATATTAAAACCCCCAAAGGCGCCTGCAAGCACTGTTTTGCGTGTAAAGGCTGAGGCAGCTTGCTTACTTATGTGGGACAGTACAGAAATGTGCATGAAATATGTATATGCTAACTACAGCTGTACACACACACCATATATTTAAACAACATTCCTCCCCCTTGTTGTTGTTGTTTAGTCATTTAGTCGTATCCGACTCTTCGTGACCCCATGGACCAGAGCACGCCAGGCACTTCTGTCTTCCACTGCCTCCCGCAGTTTGGTCAGACTCATGTTTGTAGCTTCGAGAACACCGTCCAACCATCTCGTCCTCTGTCGTCCCCTTCTCCTTGTGCCCTCTATCTTTCCCAACATCAGGGTCTTTTCCAGGGAGTCTTCTCTTCTCATGAGGTGGCCAAAGTACTGGAGCCTCAGCTTCACAATCTGTCCTTCAAGTGAGCACTCAGGGCTGATTTCCTTAAGAATGGAGAGGTTTGATCTTCTTGCAGTCCATGGGACTCTCAAGAGTCTCCTCCAGCACCATAATTCAAAAGCATATCCTCCCCCTACCTCCCCAAAAAGAATAATGGGAACTGTAGTTTGCCCCTCACAGAAGTATCGTTCCCAATACCCTTAACAACAGTTCTCTCTTTGGGTTCTTTGAGGGATGCACTGCAAAGACAGTGTGTCAATATAGCTATGCAAAGATGGAAGACTTCCATGGGCAGCCAGTGAAGGCTTTGTGTGAGACAAACTCTGGCTCTCGCTGACAGGGCTTAACTTGCCCCTGATCAAATTAACATAGCAGGTGTCTGGGTTTCTCACTAGCGCCGCTCTTCGGAAACACAACTAGCTGTTTAAAACCAGTGAGGAGCTTTGGGGCCCAGTGCAAAGATCAATACCTTTCCCACAATTCCCTGACTGGAAGTGGGCTAATCATTATAAAGAATTCTAAGGTCTCAAATATAGAATAAATGTTTATAAAATGTACAAGGCAAACACATGCATAAGTATATAAACCACGTGCCTGAAATAGTTCAGGAGAGCAATCCTGAAGCCATTTTGACTCTCCCAAATTGACTTAGGGGACTCAGTCCCTTGGGGAGTTAGGAAAAAATAGGGGGGTTGGCTTTTGCTGCCCATCACAAAGCACAGAGCTTCCTCTGCAACGGACAGGCCACCCTACTGAATTATTGGGTACAACTGAACCTTGCCATTATTCCAGATGCTAAGAGTCAGACGCAGATGTTCTTACCATCCATGCTGTGAACTAGGACCTGCAAGACCGGGGTTCACAAGCCCCCACACTCAGCCACGAAACTCGCTAGGTGACCTTGGGCCTGTCACAGTCTCTCAGCCTAAACTACCTCGCAGGGTTGTTGGAATGACAAAACAGAGAGGGAGGAGAACCACAAATGCCTCCATGGAGGAAAGGTGCAATATAAATGTAAATAACAATACCTCCTTCAACAATACCACTAAACGCACTCAGCTTTTCTTTTTCAAATGCTCCTCACAGGGCTTGGGTTCCCAGACCTCTGTCTTTCTCCATCTTTGGATACATTCCAGTTGAAAGGTTTTCCAACAAGAGATTTCAGAGAATGCCGAAGTGTCAATAAAGAGGCCTTTTCCAAAGCTTATGGAGTGAGTAACCAAACCATGTATTTATAGAACTGAGAGAATGGATGTTTGTGGACCTGTGACCTAACCTCCTTCCAGTCGCTTCACTGACTGCCCCCTTGGGCCCGTCCTGCTCAATCTGCCACCGTCTCAACTGAAGGTCAAATGAGCCTCTTGCTCATATAGTGTTTCTCACTATCAGATTTCTAAAACAAGAGGGAGATGCCCAAAGTCTCAAGCCTACTTGGATATTCTCTACCACAGGGTCTCCCATATCGGGTGCCCTCTGCACGTGCATCAAGTCATCCTGCAATCACATTGCAGGCAGCAAGGCTGACTAGCTGCAAAGTACCAGTGGGTGTGCAGTCCTTTCGTGTACACATTTTATGAAGTTATTGTGGATTAAGGATGGGAAGATCTGTTCATTTCAGTTTTCTCATTTTCTCATTTCCCCAGACTTTAATTCGATTCTCCACATTTCTGCAGCCAACTTGCAGATTTTCTTTCTAAGAATCCTGATGAAAATTCTTCAGCATTTTCAGGAAAATTTCTCCTAACAAACACCACCCGTATTTTTCGGCATATAAGACGACTGGGCGTATAAGACGACCCCCCCCCCCAACTTTTCCAGTTTGGGATATACTCGCCGTATAAGACTACCCCTCTTCCAACGCACACCAAATAAAAAATTAAAAAACCAGTCTCCAGTCTGGCTCAGAAATCTGCTCCACTTCCCAGTACCCAGGGGCTTCTGGGGCCAATTTTCAAGTGTATTTCTGCTTCATCTAGAGAGCTTGGTGTCCTCTGATTTAATTCGCTGTCATTTTATCCTTTGGTGGGGAGTTGCTGCCGAAGCTGCTGCTGTAGCTGGCCTATAAGACAACCCCCAACTTTTGAGAAGATTTTCCTGGGTTAAAAAGTAGTCCTATATGCCAGAAAATACAGTACTTTGAATAATCATGCTTTCCCTCAAAGAATTATGGGAGCTGTGGTTCGTTAACAGTGCATAGTTCTTAGGAGACTCCTGTTCCCTTCACAGAGCTACAATTCCCTGGAACTAATCTGGGAAGGCCTTGAAGTCCTGCATTCAGCACCAGGCCTGAAATTCCTCGCCCATGGCTTACTGGCAAAATGTGAGCTTCTGCTCCTTCTTCCTTGCAGACATCTTTTTCAGAGCTATGGCAGGCTCCTGCAGGAGATCGAGCACATCAGTGGCTGAGATCTTAACATGTGCACTGTTAACAAGAGTACATACTGTAAAGGCTTTGAGCGCAGAACCAGAGAGTAAGTCAATAAGAAAGGTGTCATCAAATTAGAGACTTTGGGATTGCCTCTCCCGAGTTATTCGCTTGGCCATCTGCTGGGCACTTGCTAGATATGGGAAAGGTTCATTAAGTGGCTGAGGCCAGCGGGACTTCATTTCCTCTGCAAGGCAAGCAAACAGCCTCCATGGGAACAGGTTCCATCAGGGCCATTTCTGCAGCTAAGGCACAACAGAACATATGGCCACGAGGAAGGCCTTGGCAGGAGCCTGGACAGCCACAAATCTATGGTTCTGTTAAAAGAAAAGTGTCAGTTTGCTGAGAGAGAGAGAGAGAGAGAGAGAGAGAGAGAGAGTTGCCTATTTCAGGCTCCTCCACTTGGCTTCTAGAAGTTTCTCCCAGTGTAGAGGAGGTCATCTTGTCTTGTCACTTCCTTCCTGCCACCCAAAGAAAGATGCTTTAAGTTGATCAGAAGATGAGCAGGCATCCTGATGCAGCTGCTGACAGATCTAATGCAATCTTCAGTAGCATTCACAAAAAAAGGGCAGGGTCCAGATCGTGGCGAGTAGTAATACAGTGGTACCTCGGGTTAAAGACGCTTCAGGTTACAGACTCCGCTAACCCAGAAATAGTACCTCGGGTTAAGAACTTTGCTTCAGAATGAGAACAGAAATCGTGCAGCGCCGGCGCAGCGGCAGCAGGAGGCCCCATTAGCTAAAGTGGTGCTTCAGGTTAAGAACAATTTCAAGTTAAGAACAGACCTCCAGAACGAATTAAGTTCTTAACCCGAGGTTTATACACCACTTGACTGCAAAAGAATGTGGTCTTCGTGTCTCAAGGATGCCGCATGCAAAGTGCACGGGTCGCCCTCTTCCTTGCACCCTGCCACCTCTAGATAGGAGTCAGATGGGCAGGTGAGCCCAGGGGGCACAACATTTGATCGTAAGTTCAGTTTGGGTGATCGGTAGCCTTGAATCTAGCCCTCATGCTGGGTGTTGTTTGCTTTTTGTTTCCTTGCAACGTGCATTTAGGCAGAGCATATGACATCGGGGAGACCCCACCTGGCCGAGCTAGAGCCTGAGGTGGTGCCATAAATGGATTCCTTCCTCTACTCTTCATTAATCAGCGCAGCTTGAGGCACTGTATAGCAGGAGACCAAATAATGGAATGCACACCTGAATTATCCTATTTTCAGCTCCCTGCCTTGGCCTTAGTTAATCATTTGCAAGCTAAAGGCCGAAAAATAAACAGCCATTTAATATGAAAAAAGGGTGCCCTGTGAGATGGGAAAAATAGAGATATCTCAGGAGCTGGATTTACAGCTGCTGAGTTCTGCATTTAACCATTTGGCTGCTGGCTGTTATTGCCAAGTCAGTGGGATAAACAGCTCCACCGGTATAAGCATGAGACTTTTAATATCAGGGTCGTGGGTTCGAAACCCACATTGGACAAAGAGAGGGTTGTAGTGGGTTGGACTAGATGAGCCTTAGGGTCCCTTCCAACTCTAAAATTCTATGATTCTATGAAATTTTAAGAACATGGTGGGGAGAGGGCTGCAAAAGTCAGAAGGATTGTTCACAGTGCCTGAATGCCACTTAAAAACACTTAGTAAAGCTCCCATTGGCTCTGTGGGTGGCAGAATGAAAACTCCTTCAGTGTTTTAGAGTGAATACATCCTAATTAACACACTTTGGCATGTAGTTCCTTCTAATGCAATGCAGTTTCAGATGTTATTTTCACCAATATATTGATTTTTATGCCCATTCCCCCCCCCAATATGTGGGTTTTGTAAACGTTCTTTTGTTCAGCGACTGCATTACAAAATTTGGATGTGTGCCAATTTTGATGGATGGCTGTATTTTGGTTCTCATGTTGCTTTGGAAAGTGCAAATTTGATATATGTAACTTTAAATGTGAAGTGAATCGATTTTCTTCCTCATTCCTACTCAGGAGTGAGACTGAAGGCCAAACCTGCATATAATTATTTAAAAAGGTTTGCATTTAACGGTCTCCTTTGCATTTTTGTGTTACCATTTTTTTATGTAGGGTTCAAACATCCTGTATCCTGATGAAGTTTGATCCCATTATAGAAATGAAGCGTGTTTTTGTTTTTTTAAGCCTAAGGGTGAGTGTCAGAATAAAGATTTAGCCACAATAAGATACGTATTCTCCTCAGGTACTATTTTAAACTTCCTGCCCCCACCTACTATCTGGTCATAATTCTGGCCACCAGTGAAGACTTGATGTCAAAACACATCTGCCCTTTGTACTATTTGAGTTTGCTCACATTTATGTTTTGATAGGCCCTTGTTTTAAATCTTATTTCTGTTGTATGCATTCTTTTACCATAAAATACACACACACAAAAACTATTTTTGGCTGAGGCTTTTAACCGGTCTGCTCCTGGCTCAAGATTTTCCTCCAATGGACCACAAAGAAGATTGGCCTCGACCCAAGAACATTCTCTCACAGAGCACTTCCATACACAGAGAAAGTGAGGACTCAGAAAGCTTTGTGAGAAAACTTACTACAGGCATTCCATCTCCCCACCAACCAAACTGTCCCCCTGTTACTCAGTACCAACCCTAATCTTTGCCAGTTTCATCAAGTCAACTGAGGAAGGACCTACTTGCTTAAATATGGAAGAAACCATAGGAACACAACAGTTCCATCCCCATCTTAGCAGAAAATCTTGAAACTCCCAATTTTCGTTTTGAAAGATATCCAAGTTTCTAGTCTTCATGTGTGGCTGCAATCTCCAAATACCCCCCATGGTAAGTTCTACTGCATTCAAAGGCGTTTTCCTTCCAAATAAACATAATTAAGGGTTTAATGGTATGGATGCTTTGATTATACAACCCAACAATTTGACCTTCGAAGAACTTTGCTTAAGGCAGATGTCCTTCTTAAAGATTTCTGAGCGTGGTGCCGTACAGAGAATGAGGGTATCTTACAAAACACTTGAAGAAAATTGAGTCGGGGAAGGAATGTGATGACGGTCTTAAATACTACTAGAAAGAGATCAAAAAAGGAAAGCAGCTATGAGCCTTCAGAGGGAAAGAAGCTTGCAACAGAGGATCTCTGCGTAATTTGTTCATCTGAAAGATATATTTAATCCACTTTTTTTCTTCTCCCCAATCCTGAGTACAGACTAAGAACTTCCTCAACCCATAACAAAACATGTTTTTCTTCTGGAGGTCTCCGGGCTGTTAGCATTGAATAAACAGCTTTAAAAGGTCACACTCAAAATCATTTCCTCCCTCTGTAAGGTTTTATGCTTTGTTGACAGATCCACAAGGTTTCCAATTACCCAGAGAGCCTTCCAGTAAAAGGTACACAGGCAGGGGGAAGTGGGAGGGGTAAGAGACCCTCTCTAATATGTTGCTAAAGTGAAGTTCTTTGTTTTCTTTTTCAAAATGGAATATTAGTCACCAGAACAAGGAAACTTTAGTATGTAAAATGCACACAATATGTGGAGTAGAAAGAAAAGAGGCCAAAACGTTTCAACCATTTCCCCCCCCCCCCCATAAAGGCACAAAATAAAGTTTAGAAATGCTGCAAAATACATATGTTTGCTGGCTATGATTTGAGTCCTCTTGGTTTGACTGCACCACAGCATGCTGGGATTGAACCCTTTGCCTGATCCGTCTGTTGTCTTGTTTCACTGAAGTCAAGTTGCTGACACCCTAACTCAATACCTAACTGCATAGACTGTAAGCTGCTTGGGGCAGGGAACTGTCTTGGTACTTATATTACTCAAGCTTCCTGCACCCCACCCACTGACTGCTTAAAAATTACAGAGGGTCCAGACAGACCACATCATGATTTTTCTTCCTGTTGCAGCGGTTACAATGCACTGCATGCCAGATTTTCAGTTTTATTTTTATTGCTTCCTTCATCCGTGTTCTTTATCTGCTTCCTCCTTCTCCATCTTTCATACTCCTAATCCTTCCTAGTCCTTTCTTTTTTTAATAATAATTTTTATTAAGTTTTCCATTTAACAATCCAATCATATCACGTTAATTATTCCAAATTATACCAATACATATTATATAGTCCGAATATTTTGCCAAATTTTAATTTTTTTGGGGGGTTCCCATGTTTCGAGCTCAGTGAGGGTCCAATCATCTCATATTCTGCTGCTTTTGATGTTCACAAATCCCATCTTCCAGTCTTCTTGTTGTTATCATTTTTCTTCTTAATAACCTCTGAGTTGTTTCCGCAGGCAAGTTAAACCAAACATTGTTATATTTCTGTGTGAACTTTGTAAGGCTCTCCTTAAATCACCACACGAATCCTTCCTAGTCCTTTCAAGTGCCTCCTCTCCCCACCAATCCTGGTCCGTCATGCTCACCTTGCAGGTGAATCACAAGTTCTCAGAAGGACAGAGCAGGCCCTGAGCTCTACCATTTGCAGCCGTCCTTCCTTCTGTCCTTCCCAGACTTTCCATAGAGCCCCTGAGCACACCACCGTTTGGGCTGCCTGCTCTAGAGCAGGATTTTCACAGAGAGGTCTTTATAGAGATGACCAGGGCTCCAAGCCAATTTCTCATCCTAGCTTCAGCAGGCTTAGCGCTAGAAAATGTGTTGTGAGTTTGGGGCTTCATCAGTCCTTCCATGATGTCGAAGGTATGCAGCGCTTCGTTGTTCGCAATTGTTTTAGAACTTAGCCTGATGTCCCCAGCCTTGCATGCAAAAGGTTCCAGGTTCAGATATTATAATAATAATAAATAAACCTTTATTGTCACTATACCACCTGTGTGCAGTGAAATTAAACGACACCCCCCCCCACATACACTCAGTCTTGTTCACGTTCTGTGTGCTTGTCAGAAGTCAATTACACCACTATTTTTTTCCCATTCAGCAGCCCAACAGCCCACGGATAAAAACTGTTCTTTAACCTGTTGGTGCGGCTGACTATACTTCTGTATCTCCTGCCTGAAGGTAGGAGATTAAAGAAGTGCTGGCCAGGGTCTGAGTCATCCCTAAGAATTTTCCTCGCTCTCCTGAGGCAGCGGTCTCCCGTGATGTCATCTAGCAAACTCCGAGGACAGCCCATGATGTCATGTGCTGTATTCGCCACCCTCTGTAGGGACTTCCTGTCCGTGGCTGTCAAACCAGCGTACCACACCGTTCTACAGTATGAAAGGACACTTTCTATTGTGGCCCGGTAGAAGGAGATCATCAATTTTTGTTTGACATGGTTCTTTCGCAAGACCCTGAGGAAATGGGGTCTCTGTTGGGCCTTCCTAACCGCCTGGGTTGTATTGATTTTCCAAGTGAGGTCTTCACTAAGGTAAACTCCCAGGAATTTAAAGGAAGAGACTCTCTCTACACACAAACCCCTGATATACAACGGGGCTAGTTCCTCTCTTCCTCCGAAAGTCCAACACCATCTCCTTTGTCTTCCTGATATTTAGGTGCAAGTTGTTCTCTAGGCACCATGTGGAGACTTTTTGAACCTCCTCCCTATATGTTGATTCCTATCCACCTGTAATTAGACCCATTATGGTGGTATAATCTGCAACTTAATAATTGCAGTGGATGGATCAGATGAAATGCAGTCATATGTATACAACGAGTACAGGTAGGGACTCAGCACACATCCCTGTGGGGTGCCAGCGCTGAGCTTCAGAGAGGTAGATGTAACAGGCCCAATCCTCACTATTTGTGTGTGATTGCTCAGAAAGTCTTTAATCCAATCACAGATGGTAGGGGACAGGTCCAGGTCCACCAGCTTTTTAATAAGAATGTCAGGATGGTATTAAAAGCCGAGCTATAATCAATAAACAGCATTCTGACATCAATTGGCATCTCACATCCTTAAGAATCATGCTAACTGGGACTGAGGGTTTATCCACACTTGCTTTTCCTCCACTCTTTCTAGGCACAGTCCAGACTTTACCTTACCAGACTTTAAAGCTCTGTATCCAACCAACCCGCACCCCCCCCCCGCTTTCAGCTCCAGAGCTTTCCCCGCAAAACCCCGCTCTTTAAAGCTCAGTGAGAGCAATCAGCAGTCCGCAGGAAACCCGAACTGCTGCTTGCTGTGATTGAGCACTAAAGAGCAGATTTTCTTGGGGAAAGCTCAGGACAGAAAACAAACAAACTGCATGGACCTGGAGCTTTTAAGTGTGGACCAGTGCCTGGAAAGAGCAGGGCAAAGTGTGGAAAGGCCCTGATTCAACAATGTTATGTAGCGGGGGGCGGCGGGGAGCTAATGCAATTATAGGCTGCATCAACAGAAGCATAATGTCCACATCAAGGGAAGTAATAATAGTCCTGCTGTATTCTGCCTTGGTCAGACCACACCTGGAATACTATGTCCAATTCTGAGCACCACAATTTAAGAAGGATGTTGAGAAGCTGGAATGTGTGCAGAGGAGGGCAGCCAAGATGATCAAGGGTCTGGAAACCAAGCCTGATGAGGAACAGTGGAAGGAGTTGGGGATGTTTAGCCTGGAGAAGAGAAGACTGAGAGGTGGTATGAGGGCCATCTTCAAATATCTAAAGGACTGTCACATGGAAGATGGAGCAAGCTTGTTTTCTGCAGTTCTAGAAGATAGGGTCCGAGCTAATGGATTCAAATGACAAGAAAGGAGATTCCAGCTAAACATTAGGAAGCATTTTCTGATGGTATGAGCTGTTCAGCAGTTGAACAGACTCCCTTGGAAGGTGATGGACTCTCCTTCATTTAAGATTTGTAAGCAGAGGTTTGATGGCCATCTGCCATGACTGCTTTAGCTGTGATTCCTTCCAGCTCTACAATCCTATGATGGGACTTGGACAGCCTAAGAAGATCTGGAGGGACACAGGCTTCCCACCACTGCGATGGACAGTATTGAGCTAGGTGGACCAAGAGTTGGGACATTGAAAGACAGCTTTCAGTGTGCCTAATCCTGAAAGGAAGAGTGATAATGCCCTCCCACCCAAAGCACAGTACTTTAAAAAAAAAAAAAAAAAGCTTTGCAAATCGAAAACTCATGCCAACTTTTTGACAGATTACAGTTAACCTTTAAAAAACAAACAAAAAAACCCAGCATTACATGAAGTGGCAGAAATCCTTTTCAAAACACAGTACTTCCTGAACATAAAATATCAGCATGACAGGAAGGAGGTTAGTCTGTAGCATCCATTATTATTATTAGCTAAAAACAATCCCACAATAAAACCAACCAACACAATTAAGACAGCAGGCAAGGAAATAAAGGTTCCACTGTCAAGGATGTTCTGGTCACAAAGTGTGCACCAAGAGATATAGAGCCTCTTGTCACTTTAAAAAATGTTAATGGAGCAAAGAAACATTAAAAAGAGTGGTCCCTGGCAGTCAAAGGTGGTACAGTCCAGGAAGATACACGTTTTTGCCATGGCCTTTGACACACAATATATATTTTTCTGGTCCCACCCCATTCCTGTGATTGCAACTTCTTGTAAACTGCCTTTAATAGGGAAGTTTAAATTGCTGTAACTCACCCTGGGATCTTACGGTGAAGGGCAGGTAATCAATCAATCATCATCATCATCATCATCATCATCACCACACTTCAACCTTCTGAGGTTTGCTTTGTAAACATGGCATGAAAGAATGAAGGCCACAGACCAGGACTGCATGCAATAGTTTACATGCATGTATTTGTTGTCTTGAGTTATGTATGCAAAGTAAGGGCTGTCAAAGTGCATCTCTCCTGAGGCTCCAATCTATTTCTATTAGGACTAGCTGTAAGCCGACTATAACATTTCAAGAGGATTAGGTGCATAACTGCAGTTTAATTTTTTAAAACAAGTTAGATGGACACATAAATATACCAAGAGTGATTTGTCACCATGATTTCCCATCTTCCCCACCCTCAGCGGCCCCCTCCTTGTTTCTTTAGTTCCCTCCGCCTTCCAAATGGGGCCCACACAATAGCAAATCCTATTCTAGCCTCACAGAATCAGAAGGGGCCACAAGCATCATTTAGTAGTCCAACCCCCTGCAATGCAGGAATCGTTTGCCCAATGTGGGGCTCAAACCCACGAACCTGAGATTATGTCTCATGCTCAACTGACTGAGCATAGAGTGGTTTCCACACAAGATGCATCTAACGGCACATGTAGCAGAGGCTGGTCAATGACGACAAGTAAGGCACTGTCCCACCAACCTTGGCCTGCCCTCAACCAGCCCCCACTTGTCTGACTTCTTGCTTACAACCATTCAGAGGTGACTCTGCCTTCCGTCCTACTTAAGAGACCAGCCACACGGGGTGGGGTGGGGGGGAGAGGTTGTTTTTAAAGCATAACTGCAGTGTTGGCAGAGGAATCCCGATAAGTAACAGGGTCTGAGCAAGTGCGGGGGGCAGGGGGGGGAGAATCGAATCTTTCCCTTCTCCTGTTGTGATCCCGAAGGAAAGCCATCTATTTGATTGGGGGGGGGAGCTGCACCCTTTTTGGTACCAGAGACGAACTTCCTAAGCTCCAAAATGGATTCCCCCTGCCGCCCTGGCCCAAGGGAGCCAGTGTGGTATAGTAGTTAGCACAGGCATAGGCAAACTCCGACCCTCCAGATGTTTGGGACTACAATTCCCATCATCCCCACCTAACAGGACCAGTGGTCAGGGATGATGGGAATTGTAGTCCCAAACATCTGGAGGGCCGGACTTTGCCTAGGCCTGAGTTAGCATACCAGACTAGCTCCTGGGAGAGAGCGTGGCTCAGCCATTAAGAGCTCACTGGGTGACCCTGGAGGCCAGTCGCTGCCTCTCAGCTTAACCTACCTCACAGGGCTGTTGTGGGGATTAAAGGAGCAGGAGGAGACCCGTGTACACCATCTTCAAATATCTCAAAGGGCTGCCACATGGAATATGGAGCAAGCTTGGTTTTTTCCTTCTCTGGCGGGTAGGACTTGAGCCAATGGATTCAAGTTACAAGAAAGGAGCTTCTGACTAAACTTTCTGGCAGTAAGAGATGTCCGACAGTGGAACAGACTCCCTTGGAAGGTGGTGGACTCTCCTTCCTTGGAGGTTTTCCAGTAGAGGTTGGATGGCCATCTGTCATGGATACTTTAGCCGAGATTCCTGCATTGCAGCGGGGTCCCTTCCAACTCTACAATTCTATGCCACCTTGGAGGAAAGGGCGGGATATAAATGCAATTTATCAATCACACACCCCTAAAAGTCTGAAGTGGTACCCTCCTGGAAAGGCTGTACCGCTCTGCCCTGCTTGAATGTAAACACTGGATCCCTATGGCTCCACTCAGCTCTGTAGGCCTCAGCCCAACACACAGTAATAGAGGGCAGAGAAGAAGAAAAAGCTTAGTGTAGCTGGGAAGGGCCCCAAAAATAGCTGGGGATTGCCCGGGCTCTCATCCAGTTCACAGGGCACCATGACATTTCCAGAGAAAAGTTCTCATTTTAATATATTAATGGACTAGCCTTTTCAGCTGTCACAGAAGACTACAATGCAGTGAGTTGACCCGGGGCATTCATGAACTGGGGGGGGGGGGGGGAGAAGCTGAGAGAGGAGAGAAGGGAAGCCTCCTACCCTTTTGACTTGTTTCTTATTTCATCAGCTGCTCCTGATACCGGGGGAGCACGGCGAAGGAAAGCAGCCAGAAAAAGGGTTCAAGAGACACACGATAACAGAAGGATCTAAATAAGTGATTGCCAGACTATGCGCTGCAACCAAAGACCTTGCACACGAGAAATCTGGGCTTGTCCACACACAAAGAACAAGATGTAGTTTTGCACCTGCCTGTCTACCTCCCATTAATGTAGGGGCCGCCACACAACATCCTCCCCAATCCCTGTGTTGTCTGGCCTTCCCCTGCCCCTTTGAAAGTGGGGTTGGGGGTCTCCTAACAGCTCTCAGAACCCTCCCAGGATTCTTTGGGGAAAGCCATGACTGGTATGATAATGGTTTAAATATATAGTGTGAATGTGGCCCAAGTCTCTCTTAAGGGGGAGGGAGGAGAAGCCATTTCCTCAAAGTGCACGGTGCCCCCTACAATGTTTCCCTTCACTTGGGGGAAGATCAGTATGATAAGAAAAGGGCTTAAACAGGCTTCTACTTTCTAGCACAATGTTGTCAGCAAATCTAGGCCACCTCGGAGGCAAGCACACTTAAGAGCTGGCTGCAATTGTGAAGGGGAGGACGTTCTGCACCAACCACCTGCCTCTAAAGGTATAGGAAGTAACCCATTTTGTTTTGGATCAAAACCACATTATAATTGCAAGCCAAGCCCACAAGCAAAGGAAACTACAAATCTTTCTCAGAAGGGAGCTTAAGTTCAGAGATTTCAGAAAGTTTGCATCAAAGGATATTGCCTTTCTTGTTCCTCTCCATACTGTCCTTGCAAATATCTGCATAGAGTTTTTTTAAATTGTATTGCAATGCTTTCTTTAGAAGATTTAGCTTCTCCACCCTGAGATTGCCCCAAGGCCTTCCATAAAGCAGCAAGGCCACATTCACATAATTCATGTCTAGGAGGACTCTCTTCACTCTTACAGAGCAACAAGTTTTGGAGGTTCCTGCAAAGGAGGACTGGATGTTAAACCACTCTGGCATTGTAGCTATGGGAGGGGAATATATGGGTCTCCTAACAGCTCTCAGCGCCGTTAATAAACTACAGCTCCCTTAATTCTTTGGGGAAGACATGGCAGCTTAAAGTGGTGACACAGTGTTTTATGTGGCAAAAATACCATCAAATGATGGGGTACACATTGAGAGTTGTATGTGCATGATGTATACATATTGCACACAGAGAACAGAGGCCTAGTGCACACTGCCCCCCCCCTTTACACGTAAAGCATGAAGACTTTGTGCAAACAAATTCTGTGCATGACTTCAAAAAGCCGGGTTCTCTTGCGCATAACTTGTGCATGGTTATACATGCAAATCTTACCCGCATACGGTTTATGTAAAAAGGTAAAGGTGCCCCTGCCCGTCAGGGCCAGTCATGACCGACTCTAGGGTTGCGCGCTCATCTCGCTCAAGAGGCCGGGAGCCAGCGCTGTCCGAAGACACTTCCGAGTCACGTGGCCAGCGTGACGAAGCTGCATCTGGCGAGCCAGCACCAGCGCAGCACACGGAAACGCCGTTTACCTTCCCGCTATAAAGTGGTTCCTATTTATCTACTTGCACTTAGGGGTGCTTTCGAACTGCTAGGTTGGCAGGAGCTGGGACCGAACGACGGGAGCTCACCCCGCCGCGGGGATTCGAACTGCCGACCTTACGATCAGCAAGTCCTAGGCACTGAGGTTTTACCCACAACGCCACCCGCGTCCCACAGTTTATGTACATGTTACTATATGCAGTGCTTTTTTTCTAAAAAAATGTTTAGAGGTACTCTCGTTTTCCTACTCATATTGAAATACTGTCCCTCAATGAGGTCAAACATAGATTTACAAAATGTTTAGGGGTATGCGTCCCCCCAGAAAAAAAACACTGACTATATGCATCAGGAACCTGTTTTCTGGGAGTTTATAGAAGACTTCACATTCAAGACCTTACTTCAGAACTTTGCCGTAAATCACTGAAATCCTAAAAATAGGCTCGCCTTGTTGAACAGCAAGCTGTCTGCTGAATAGCCATGCAATACCAGGTCTTAGGCAACCCTTCATCTTTCTGCCCCCTACTTGCCAAAACCTGAACTTTGGGGGTAATCCATGCCCATTTTACAGGACTGCTCTAAAGAGAACTGAGGAATGATTGAAAGCAATACATTAAGTCCTTTGTACTCTCAGAAGCACTCTCGCCAAGTTCTTTACTAGTCCCAACAGCGGTCAGTGAGGATGATTTATTTGTGAAGCCCATTTCCATTTTGATTCTTAAGGGATTCTTTTAAACCATTGGGCAGTCGTTCCAAGTGAGGCAAGCATGTCAGAAGGGCAGGCAAAAGCATAGTAGTTTTGGGACCCAGGACACTTTCAATAAGGCCCCTGCAAAGATATTAAGTTAACTGGTCCTGCTAACATACTTCACAGGATTGTTGCAGGAATAAAGTGAAGCAAGTCCATGCATTCTGCCCTTGGTATTAAAAACTGTTTTGGTTTTTAAAATTTCTACTCCTGTCATTTAACAAAACGCCTATCTTTTCTACAACATCCTGGCAGGCCAGTCCCAATGCAATATTTTTCCTTCAGATCCCTGGGAAAGGACACAAAGAAAACATTTCAGGGTGGATTTCAAAGCGATGGGCAAATGGGGATCTTGCTATAATACAAATCAATTAAGAGTTTGCAGTGTTTGACCCCCTATGGCCAGGCAGATTTTTTTATCTGCTTCCTATTTCTTCTCCACTCTCATTTCATCAGAATCATGTTTATCCTGCACAGTGTTGGATTAAGGATTTCTAAAGAGAGGTGACAGCGGCTCTTAGCTCCGGTGTCGAAACAGATTCCAGAGCCTAAGCTTTGGCATGAAATCTGGCACAATTTAAGCCCCGATTTGAGAAAGAGAGAGCGAGGGAGGAAAATACGTTTTAACAGCGATCAGGCCATTTTGCTATTTTTAGGTGCATTGAATGTTGTGCTGTCCTTTTGTCATGCCAATGGAGTTTACGTCTTAAGCCCAACTTTCATGCAGAGACTGGGAATTGCTTCAGAAACGTGCCTGTAATAACTCTGTATGTGGCATACAGGCAGAAGAAGCTTATGCCATGATGAGCCATTCAACAGAGCCACGGACTCATTGCCAGTTTTGCTGCCGCTGACTGATACAACTACCCCTCTGGAATCTATAACAATTCAGTGTCAGACAGCAAATAAAAAATAAATAAGAATGTTATGAACATATTTGGCCATGTAGATGAGGCTGGCTTGGCAGACAGGGTGGAGTAGGAGTGGGAATGCAACTGTTTGTAGGAGATAGGATGTATCTCTTCATCAAAATTGATCTCTTATTGTTACAGAATAGGAAAACATGCAGTTAGTGGCATTTTTTGATCTTACAGAAAGAAATTAACGTGCTTGAAATGAGGACAAGGTGTTGGCTAGGGGCTGACAATCAAGCTTGTGTTTTAATTAAATGGTAATAAGTAAGCTTCCTCAGGCTAGATCTGCCGTCACATACCAGGTACCTTCCAGATGTTTTGGGTGACACATCGTCGGGAAGGCACCAGACTGGGGAAGGCAAAGCTAGATTTTTCAGGAGGGGGAAAAACAAACCCTGTCCCTAGTATCAGAGTGTACAGATTTTGTTTTTCAGCCCCAAAAGAGGAAGCAGGAAAGCTTCTACAATATGTTTTTAAACACCAGCTGACCAACTGAGAAAGAGAAACTTATTTCACAATTCTTTTTTTAAAAGCTACAAAAGTCTTAACATACAATAGAGAGGCAAAGGGCAGACTCACACAATACATTTACAGCAAATTCAACACACATTTAAAGCACATGGATTCCTCCAAAGAATCCGGAGAACTGTAGCTGCCCCCTCCCAGAGCTACAATTCCCAGCGCCCTTAACAAATTACAGCTCCCAAAATCCACTGGGGAATGTTATGTGCTTTGAATGTGCAACAGATATGCTTTAAATGTATGGTGTTGATCTGTTAAGAGGGAAGGGGCCGTATCCAGCATTAGTCATACTCACAGAATACTGGAATTAATGGACATACATAGGTCTAGTCAGTGGGTCTACTCCGAGTAGGTCTCGGTTGAATGCAACTCGACGCCTACAATCTTGCACACACTTACCACGAAACATTGCGATCAGTGGAACTTCCAAGTAAAGCACAGAGAGGATCACAAACACACCGCCACTAGCTTCGTCAGCAACAAAGAACTGGGGTTTGATAAATAACAGATCAAATAACAACAATAACATCAATCACAAGCGGTGGGTAATGAGGAAAGAAAGCTTGGCTTGCTAGCTTGTTTTACTCACATGTCTTTGGCTGGTAGATTTTTCCCTTCCACTATTCGAATGAACAAAGAGCTCCTTTTGGCCATTATTAAGCCAAAATAATGGGAAGCAGGAAAAAGAAATCAGTTCGGGCTTTTCACAACCAACCGGTGCTGGCTGACGTCCTGCGTCTAGCAGAGCACTAGAGGAAAATCGCAAATCCAGACTGCAAATCCGATCGAACGAAGAAGGAAAAAAAAAACCAGAAAAAAAAGACTCACATTTCTATTGAACCCTACGCTTCTCTCTATATATGGAGCATAGGAAGGGCGCGCGCCTGCCCGGGTTTCCATCGCTCCGCCAATCAGCGAGCGCAAGGCAAAGGACGGGGGCGTGGCCAGCAAAGCAGCTTCAGCTAGGATTGGCCGGCCGGCTTGCCAGCTGTCAACAGGAGCTCCTTAACTCTCCCAAGTCCGCTTTTGAAAATTAGCTCCGAGGTTGGATTTTCGGTGCAACCTGCGGGGGCTCGCATTGAATCCCGACTATGCATCTTCCTCCCCCTCCCCCAAAAAGGAACAGTGTAGCAAGGAACAGGGCAACCAAAACATGATCACGGGAAAAGAGCAACAGCCCTTTGGAGGAAAGATCGCAGCATTTGGGGGCTTTTTCGTTTGCAGAAAGCGCGTGTAAAAGCAGCCAAATTATTCACAGCGTGCAGAAAAGATAAGAAGTGTTTTATTTTTCCTTCCTCTCATAATACTAGAGCGCAGGGACATCCAACGAAGCCGAAGGGAAAAGAAAAGTCGTCTTCAAGCAGGACATAGTTAAACTATGGAACTCCCTCCGGCAAGGAGGCAGTGACGGCCGCCAACGTGGACGGCTTTAAAAGAGGATTATGGAAGGTTTATCAGCAGCAACCAAGAACCAACCACCATTATTATGTTCTGTGCTTCTGAAAACCAGTCGCAGGTGGGGAGAGGAGATTGCTGCTACATTCAGGTTCTGCTTTCAGGCTTTCCATAGGCATCTCTGAGAACACAATGCGGTTGGCATGATCCAGCAGGCTCTCTTTTATGTTCTCCACCGCACCCAGCCTTTCAAACTGGGAGCTGAGTTTTTGAAATAAATAAATAAAAATTCTCGACTCTATCTGCATTATTTAAATGGATTTGCTAACGTTTAGTACACAGTCAGGTGCAGAGTAGCCCTTGGTGGATTTGGGCTTCACTTGCAATGCTTAATGGATATTTTTCACAGTGCAGGGCCTCGAACCATTCAGCTGCCCACAAAGAGAATCCCGGGATTAAGAGCGGGGTAGAAGGAATGTCCCTTATAGATAAAAGCCATCTGTCATTTCATTATTAACAACTCAGCCTCAGGAAGGGAGGATTCTCCTTGTAGAGCTGTTTCCTTAGCAAAAAAGCAGACACCTTTGGAAAAGACAGAAGTGCTGGGGAACTGGGATAAGGAGGATTACAAACTTATTTCACAGCAGCTTGATCATCAGCAGCAGGCATTGTGTTTTTCATAACTTGCTCACATTTCCATTCCAGGGAAGTTTTCAAGCCAACAACATTATAATAATATTCAATTAAACAGTGCAATACAATGTCAAATCATCATGAAACCGAACAGTTTAGATTTGCTAACATTTAGTACCCATTCACTCAGTGCCTGGTTAGTGCAAATGTGGCATTATTTTTCATGGACTACTCGTTAGAGGCTACCTCTCTGGAAATGTTAACGAATTAAAAAGGAAACACACAAACAAACAAAAAAACCAGGCAACACAGAAAGGCATAGTGCAAGAAAGAGCAATGCGTCTCAAAGATGGCGCAATGGCCTTTACCAAAGGCTAATTCACCTATTTCTTTGCAAACATGATTGAGAAACTTCTCTTGCAACAGAGATTTCTTGATCAAGTTTGCAGAGAAATATGCAAATAAGCTCTTGATCAAGGCAATTGTGCCAAAATGTGCCAGGCATGTTTACAATAAAACACTTTCTTGTTTGGATACCCTTCAATCATGAATAAAAAACAAAAGGTTGTACATGGAGTTTCTACTCAGATTAACCCATTGAAGTTAATGGGCATAACAAACTTACAGTAGATCTACGGTATCCGTTTCAGTGAAACCACTCTGGGTTGAACATAGTTGGATACAACCCACTACTTTTATAAGTTAAAACGAACATACCTGGGAGTTTAAAATCAGCACCTGCACAGGCTGTTACTTCAAAGTAAGTCTGCCAACACTTGTAGGGCCAGAGGTTTTTCATTCCTGATTTAAGAGCATACAGGTGACAATATGTTATGTACTGAAGTTCTCACCCTGGGCCAGCAGGGGGATACTGTAGATAGTTTTCACTCAGGTCCACATATGCAAATAAGGAATTGAAAGTGGCGTTCAGTGATTGGAGAGTTACAGAAAGTGGTTACTGTTGCGTTGTAGTGGAGCTCTATATAAGCAGGCTGGCTGAACCTTTCAGTTCAGTTCAGTTCTGGCCTGTGAATAAACAAGAGCTGTTTGAAGAATTGCTGTGTCGTCTGATATGTTCACCCACAACTTAACACAATATGTACCCAAATGGAGAGAAAGCAAGCGCATGAGTTTACTCTCAAGATCACTTTACCTCATATATGCCCACCTGACTGCTTCAATCTGTGAAACTGGCACAGTTACATGTGCCACATAATATTCATTCTGAGTTTGTAAGTAATCAATCTTTTAGTACACTGTGGAACTCCCTGCCTATTGACAGCAGGCAGACGTCTTCCCCTTACTCTTTTTTGGCCCCTGCTAAAAGCATCTTTGCTTAGGCAAGCCTACCCATAAATGCAGAAACTTGACATGTGTTTTAAAGTTCATCGCAGGTTTTAAAAATGTTTCAAAGAATTGTTTTTGACAGTAATTTCACCGTTTTATTCCTTCTGTAAACCTGAGGTTCTTTACAATCAAGCGGTGCATAAATTTTATGAAAACAAACAAATTTCAGTGAAATATGCCAACCAACAAACTGCTTTTTGAAACATGGTCATGTGGGTTTCCTGCTGTGGCTGCATGGGAAACTATTTTGCCCTTTGCTTCCATCGGTGGCAGATCTTAGGAGCTCTAGTAAAACCACGATGGAGATTTTGCAACCCAGAGGTGTGGACAGACTTGGAACATATGATACTGACTTGGGCCAGACAGTGGTTCAACTTGGCTAAGGGAGTTTCTCAAAAGCAGACAGGTGGTGTTCTACTTATTGACCACAGCGGGGAAATTTCAGCTGCAAGCTGGCGGAAAAAAATGCTGCGAAGGACTGAAAGTTCCCTTTTCTATGCACCTCTTTGAAGAATCAGGAAGCGTCTTCCTTTCTTGGCATGCTGGCACCTTTAAGTAAAGAGCTGGGCCACAATCCAGAGAACCAGATCAGGACTTTCTCAAAGGGTGAGCTAATTACTTACACCAGACAACACGATGCCCTCCAGATTTTATGGACTACAATTCCCATCACCCCTGACTATGGAATGTGCTAGCTAGGGTTGATGGGAACAAAAGTTCAACAATTAAAGTAATTTCTCCAGTTTCAGACAGGAACCTAACTCCTACCTGGAGATGCTGAGGAAGGAACTTGCAGTTAGAAGCATGTGCTCTTCACTTTTGCAATCAGACATCCTTGATGACTGGTTGCAAATCATCCAGCAGACAGGAAGTATTATTATTATTATTATTATTATTATTTTATTATTATTATTATTAGATGAAGAAGAAGAAGATTAAACTGCCCTTCACCAGCAGGTGTCAGGGTGGGTGGGTTACAACCAGTGCTTTTTTTTCAAAAAAAAATAATGTTTAGGGGTACTCTCATTTTCCTACTCAAATTGAAATACTGTCCCTCAAAATGTTTAGGGATATGCGTACGCCTGCGTCCCCACCAGGAAAAAAAAGCACTGGTTACAACAACTTAAAATTAAAAGCTAAAACAGATCACAATCACAGATAATGGAGTAGGTCCTGAAAACACACAGCGCAAGGATCAAACATCAGGATAAAAAGATGGGTTTTCAGCATTCGCCCAAACCTGTACAGTGGTACCTCAGGTTACATATGTTAGTTTCTGTTTGTGCCACTGTGCAGTTGCTTGGAGTCACAAGGTTACAGACACTTCAGGTTACAGACTGTGCTAACCCAGAAATAGTACCTTGGATTAAGAACTTTGCTTCAGGATGAGAACAGAAATCGTGCTCCAGCGGCGCAGCGGCAGTGGGAGGCCCCATTAGCTAAAGTGGTGCTTCAGGTTAAGAACAGTTTCAGGTTAAGAACAGACCTCCAGAACGAATTAAGTACTTAACCCAAGGTACCACTGTATAGTGAAGAAGACAAACACACCTGTATGGGGTGGAATTCCGCAGCTTGTGGGCTGCCAGAGAGAATGCCCTACCCCCCAACATTCCTCAGATGAAAACAGGGACATTTCTCACTCCTCGCCAGCTGGCCCTCCTCCCCAATCCCCCATTTCCCACCAGAAGGACGACGAGTACCAAAACCACCACATCAATGGGACACACAACACATGCTCTCCGCCGTCCCGAGAAAAACCCCTTAATCCTGATTCCATCTTATTTTATTCTCAAGGTTGATTTACAAAAAGGAAAACACGTTTTGGGACAGTTGAAGTTTCCAAGGTGTCTACAAGGGCAGCCCCCCATGTAGAGCATGTTGCAGTAATCAAATCTGGAAGTTACAAGAGGACGGACTACTGTGGCACAGGCATCTCTGCCCAAAATAACAGATCCTGATCTGCCTGTTCCTGGGACTAGAATCTGTTCTCATGCTAAGACAGGTCTTCCCCAGCCCTGCTTTGTGATCCTTTTAGCTTCCAGAGATATCAAGCCAGGAAAATGCTGCGTCTCTGCTACTGAGCCACAGCCCCTCCCTTCTGCATCTGGTCACCCGGGACAGCTAGAGCCTCCCTGTCTAGAGTCTGTTACCAAAGTGTTGCGCCTGGACTGTATATGCTAAAATTGGCATTTTCAGCTGTCAAAACACATGTCAACCCACTGCTCAAAACTGCATCTGCCTAGTGTTAAAATTCATTTATTAGCATAATCCTGTCCAGCAGCAATGCTACTCAGGCTTCTTATTTACACAATCAGCATTTTCAAATAACAAAGATTGGAAATATTGTAGTACATATGGATTTGTTATGGTACATGACAGGGACCTTTAGATCCACGATCAAGGCAAGCAATCCAGCATCAAAATTCTTAATCCTTTTGGCCCACCCAGGATAGGACCACTGTTCCTTTCCAGAGAACATTCCTTATAACTGAGTCAGGAGGAGCAACAGCTCCACCTGCTGGTAGCTAAAAAAATAACAGTGTAATACATTTCAGTGCCCTTTAGCCACACCCAATTAATTCCACCAATTAATCATTGAACACGGAGTTGTCTTTCAGGCATCTGGTTGTGTATCTGCATCTCTACCTGCCCCTCACCATGTGTGAGGCAATTGGGCATGGTTTGGGGAAAACAGCCTCCCAGGCCCAATTTGAACCCCTAGCAGGCCAAGTCTGGTTCATGGACTAGAGCAGGGTTTCCCAAACTTGGGTCTCCAGCTGTTTTCGGACTACAATTCCCATCATTCCTGAGTACTGGTCTTGCTAGCTAGGGAGGATGGGAGTTGTAGTCCAAAAGCAGCTGTAGACCCAAGTTTGGGAAACCCTGGACTAGAGGTTCCCCACCCCTGAGACACACCATTTCGGTGGGCTTCCAGAAATATAAATGCTGGGCCAGGTGGACCTTTAGTATAAGCTAGCAAGGTCCCACTTAAGTTAAGTTTAGGGAAGTTTTTAATATTCAATGCTGTATTGTTTTAAACACTCAATTGGGAGCCGCCCAGAGTGGCTAGGGAAACTCACCCAGATCGGTGGGGTATAAATATTATTATTATTATTATTATTATTATTATTATTATTATTATTATTATTATTGCAGTTCTGCAAGGCAGAAGGCAGCAGGTATTTGTAAAATCAGCAGCTCCTCTTCTTCCCTCAGAGCCCATCAGCAGCTCAGGGCACTGATTGAATGCCAGGATGATTAAGTGAGAGCCCCCAAGGAATATGGCATGCTGCTTTGTTTAGACTCACTGCCTATTTTCAGATCCATCCCACTTGCCTCTTCCCTCACACAAGCTTTTGGTTTTTCCTCCCCTCCTCCTGTTGCTGCCTCTGGCCTGTTAGTGCCTTGCACTGCAAGTCCGTGTTGTGTGTTGTGTTGTGTTGTGTTGTGTTGTGTTGTGTTGGAGAGGGGGTGGAAAGGCCAGAAAACATTTCCTAGTTCTTTCGCCTGCCTTGGTGAAGATGTCAACCCAGGTTGCAGCGGCCCTGAAAATGGCAAATTCCATGCCAGGGATCATTAAGAAAGGAATTGAAAATAAAGCAAATCTATGGTACGACTGCAATTGGAATACTGTGTGCAGTTCTGGTTACCTCAGCTCAAAAAGGATATTGTAGAGTCAGAAAAGTGTCACCCAAATGATCAGATGGATGGAGCCAATCCCTTCTGAGGAAAGATGGCAGCATTTGGGAATGTCTCAGTTTAAAAAGCAAGTACAATGGTACCTTGGGTCACAGATGCTTCAGGTTACAGACTCCGCTTTCCCTTCCTCCCCCACAACAAACACTCTGTGAGGTGAGTGGGGCTGAGAGACTTCAGAGAAGTGTGACTGGCCCAAGGTCACCCAGCAGCTGCATGTGGAGGAGCGGGGAAGCGAACCCGGTTCCCCAGATTACGAGTCCACCGCTCTTAACCACTACACCACACTGGCTTCTCACACTAGAACTCACAGGCAACCAATGGAGCTTCATGCTGGGAGATTCAGGACAGAGAAAATGAAGTTCAGTGGTACCTCGGGTTAAGTACTTAATTCGTTCTGGAGGTCCGTTCTTAACCTGAAAATGTTCTTAACCTGAAGCACCACTTTAGCTAATGGGGCCTCCTGCTGCCGCCACGCTGCCAGAGCACGATTTTTGTTCTCATCTTGAAGCAAAGTTCTTAACCCGAGGTACTATTTCTGGGTTAGTGGAGTCTGTAACCTGAAGCATATGTAACCTGGAGCGTCTGTAACCCGAGGTACCACTGTACTTATTCAGGCAGCCCATAGTTAAACTATGGAACTCCCTGCCACAGGAGGCAGTGATGGTCCCCAGCCTAGATGGCTTTAGAAGAGGATTACACAGATTCATAGAAGAGATGGCTGTCGATGGCTACTAGCCAGGATGGCCCTGATCTGTCTCAGCAGTTGGAGGCAGCCATACAGAAGAATACCAGTTGCTGGAAACCGCAGGAGGGCAGACGGCTCTTGTGCTCGGGTCCTGCTTGCGAGGAAACAGTGTAAGGCTGTGGGGAAGCAGCCTTGGCTAAGCCCTGCTGCAGATGCCAGGCAAAGGCATGGCTTTTAGAGGATTAAGATGGAGGGAAAGGCACACTTAGAAAGTGATGGTTCCCACCTCGCCCTGTGTTTTTGGCACTGCAAGGAACTAATCCAGGGGGGCCAGGAAGAGCCATGTTCAAATATATAAAAGGATGTCACATAGAGGAGGGAGAAAGGTTGTTTTCTGCTGCTCCAGAGAAGCGGACACGGAGCAATGGATCCAAACTACAAGAAAGAAGATTCCACCTAAACATTGGGAAGAACTTCCTGACAGTAAGAGCTGTTCGACAGTGGAATTTGCTGCCAAGGAGTGTGGTGGAGTCTCCTTCTTTGGAGGTCTTTAAGCAGAGGCTTGACAACCATATGTCAGGAGTGCTCTGATGGTGTTTCCTGCTTGGCAGGGGGTTGGACTCGATGGCCCTTGTGGTCTCTTCCAACTCTATGATTCTATAAGGTTAAAAACAAGATAGGAATGTGCAGGATTTGAAAACAAAACAAAACTAGAGGAAGGGTCACGGGGAAATAAGCCTCCATCCTTCTGTGCCAGCACCACGAAAGCTTTCGTGGCTCTGAATGTTTCAGCTGAAAGTGGGCACATCGCAGGGTGTTTTTCTTTTCGAGCACTGCTCTGCTGCCAAGATCCTCCCAGCGCTATTTTTAGCTGTTTTTCTTTCTATTTTTAAAATTCTGGTCATCGGATGACGTGGAAGTCAATGGACTTTTGTGCCCCAGATGGAAACACCGACACGAGGGGATTTCTCTTACGACACTTGTCATCTGCAAGGCTTTTGGCATTCACCCAAAATCCCATCTTCGCTCCAGTAGATGGAATTCCATCACACACACACATTTTAAATTTTATTTCATAAAATTTGTATGTTGCTGGACTTTAAAAATGACAACCCTCAAAGCAGTTTTTTTTAAAAATTAATATTATCAGTAAAAACAGCTAAAACAGCTGAAAACATTCAAATAATAATTGAAATCTAATTGAGGTGACCTAAAAAAAAATCAAGGTTTTCAGATGCCCTCCTGCTCAGCTTCTATGGCTTTTCTAGTTTGGCTTCTATGGAAGTAGATTGCTGGTCTAAATGAACTTTTGGTCCATTTGAACAATGTTCTTGATAATTTCCAATAAATATGGAGCTCTTTGTTCTCCCATTCCACCATGGGAACTCCTATGAGTAAGGAGTTCTGAGCTGGTTGCTCCAAGCTCAGACCTCCTCCTTACACGAGCCATCATTCTGTTTCTATACAAATAATTTAGAAACCTTCACCATTTTGCAACCTAAGTCTTACTGCCTGTGTTTTCTCTCTGCTACATGGAAAAGCACATGAATCTTACCTTTGAAGAGTTTGTAAGTAAACCATTTTAAACTTACCAAACATGTGCTGTCTTTCCATGTCAAGAGAAGAGAGGAAGTATGGAAGCAACTTTGAAGGGGATATTTTAAAGGTTTAGCAGCCTATATTTCCACACTTTCCATACGCCATGCACATCCAGGGAAACTCACCCATCGGCCTGTGATTCCAATGGAATCAGCTTAGCCTCCAGTGGAGACATTGGAGACAGCTTACTCTCCAATGGTTCAGGCTGGGTTTGGTCTGCGCCAAAATAAATTAAGAGCCAGCAGTACAAAAACGTGCAGAGATGCAAGATTTCTCTAAATGGGCATAAAGCACTCGGCTCCATTTTTGCATGGTTTCGTGGTTGGCAGGAGGGCTCTGCAGATCTTACCCAGCAACTCATCTGCCTTCTAACTGCCTGTGTGCTTTGAGCTTTCAGACTCCAACCAAAATCAAGAGGCAGCGATTCCCCACCATCAGGAGCCAAAAAATCAAGACACTCTTCCTGGTGAAAGGGGAAAGCTAGGAGCCTGCGCACCCTGTCCTAGGAGTGCCAGCTCATCCACTAAGAATCCATTACACATAATTGCGAGTGTCATCCACCCACTCGGGGTCTGTGTTAAAAGCACTCTGGCAGCGGCGGCAGGCAAGGGTGTGTATCCTTCCCTGCTTCTGCAGCCATTCAACCTGCAGCTGTCCCACATCCTGACCCCCCGCGGCGAACTCCTTTTGACTGCCATCGAAAAGCAGGAATGCCTGGTAATGGCAGCCTGGAATTAAGGTAACCAGAGGGAGGTTGCTTTTGTCCGCTGCTTCTCAACAAAAGGTCCCCCTGCCAGCCTCAAAGGCTGGTTTAAATTGCTCGCTTCCTACGAAAGAGGAGGTCGCGAAAGGGAACAGAGGAGCCTGGAGAATGAAGCAGAAACTGGAAGAGGGAGGGAGGACCCCTCCACCATTTGTTGAGGGATTTGATTTAGGGCAGGGTGAGTATTTTCACATAGGCTTCTGCTCACCTGCTGTCATCTGTGACTCACATCAGTAGCACACAGGGCCTTAGCAGAAAAAGCAAGAGAGCGTGCCCCCCCCCCTAAATACTATACTAGTGTTAGCAGCAGGCAGGGGGAGAAATGGGATTAAGTCAGCATTTAAAGGCAAGCCCACCAAATGCACGCAGCCCCCCAAAATCTGCACTTCTGCAAATCTCGCAAAGCAGCTCTGCAGCCACCTAACGTGTTCTAAATAGGGGGTGAATTGCACATGAAAAGGCATATACCAGTGAAGCTAACATGCAGAGAGTCGGTTGAAGGAAAAAATAATAGGTATATAAAAAGGAAAATCCCTGAATGCCAAGATCCAAGTCTGGAGCAAGTACTCTTTGGTGAGAGGACCCCAGCAGATATTTAAAGCCACAAAACATTCAGCAAAGTAAAGCATGGAAATATAGGTTGTTAGACCTTTAAACTATGCCCTTCAAAGTGAATTCCAAATTTTGCCTCTTCCTCCAGCATAGGAAAAGAACTCACATTTGGTAAGTTGAAAATGGTTTACTTACAAACTCACCAAAGGTCAGAGTGATGTGCTTTTCCATACAGCATTCAGAAAAAGTTGCACAGGCAGTAAAACGTGGCTTTGTTACAGGGGTGAAAGTTCTTCAGTTATTGACATAGGAGCTCAATAGTGGCTTGTGAGAACCATGCAGTCTGAGCTGATTCTCGCTAAACCTGACAGGACAGCTTACTCCAGTGCTATAAATAAATAAATAAATAAATAAATAAATAAATAAATGAATGAATGAATGAATGAATGAATGAATGAATGTATGTATGTTTAGGGATACTCTCATTTTCCTACTCATATTGAAATACTGCCCCTCAATGAGACCAAACGTAGATTCACAAAATGTTTAGGGGTATGCGTACGCCTGCGCACCCCCAGGGAAAAAAAAACTGGCTTACTCTATGGCATGAACCCCTTCCTGCATTAATTAGACATCAGGCTGCCAGTTATATGAGGCTGGTTATCCCACACAAAGAAGGAAAACTGCCTTGCAAAAGTGTGTGTATTGGGCAAAATTGCACACAAAAACATGTTTAAACAAGAACCAAGTGTAGCAGAAATGTGAAGAACTGAAGACTTGGAAATATGAGAAGCTGAGAGAACTGAAATTGACAGATTTGTCCATCCCTAGTTAGAAGAGAGGCTGGTGGAATCCAGATGTCCTTTTCACTGTTCATTCATGGTGATACATGGCTCATGGTGTTACAAGGGTTGCTTACCATGTAGCCTAGGGATGTGGAGCCTCAGGCCCAAGGACTCAGGTTGGATCTACACTGATAGGAAAAACCGCTATATAAGCTCTCAGTGCAAAATCCCCTTGGTGATGGATCACAGCTCTGCAGTGCCATCTGGTGTCACATGTTTATAACACAGTTAAAACGATATAATTGATGAGTGTAGCTGGGTCCTCAGCTGGTTAGAGTGTGATGCTGATAACGCCAAGGTTGCAGGTTCGAACCCCGTATGGGACAGCTGCATATTCCTGCATTGCAGGGGGTTGGACTAGATGTTCCTTGGGGTCCCTTCCAACTTTACGATTCTATGATTCTCTGACTGAATGTGGCCCTCCAGCCATCCCTATGTGGCTCTTGAGAATCTCCCCAGACAATGCGCCTTTCTAGTCCAGCTAGCAAGGTGTGTGCAGAGGCTGGCAAATCCTGGATGCTTTGTCTTAGGGTCTTTAGTTGTTTAAAGAGCATTTTTAACGTAACTCTTCTGAGAGCATTTGTCAAAGTAGGCCCCACAAAAGATTTAAAATGAGTACATGAGCAAGCAAAGAGCATTTTGTGGAAACAGCACTGTAACTGCCTTAGTCCATGCTGCCTGCATGAAACCTGCGGACATTATGTCCCAGACCTCTGCCACTGTGATGATGAACAGCAATTTCATGTACCAGGTAAAATGTGCATCCGGCGCACTGCTTATTAAAGTGAATTTTTGAACAGCCGCTCTTCTTTTTATTAGATATGCCCTTGCAGAGAGAGAGAGAGAGAGAGAGCGCACACAGGAACATCGGAGGGATGATGGCTTAATCTGTGCAGTTTAAATCCCTAAAAGCAGGAGGAGAGCGATCAACAGCAGGATGAACAGAGGGCAGCTAACAAGGCTATATCTGGGAAGTTTAAAAAAAGAACAGGAAAAAGGATGTTTTCATCCCACAAGTTCCTTCCCACGACTATCTTACCATTTCTGCTCCCAGTTTGAGGTTGAACTTGAGAATGGATGAGCCCCAGAATTCTTTGCCATGGAGAGTCTTCTCTGCCCCTGGGGTAAGGAGAGAGAGAGAGAGAGAGAGGCTGCATCTGAGCATGTGCAGAATGCGCTTTTTGGGAATTCTGGTGCTTAAGGGCAAACCATGTGTTAAACTGCAAGGGTGCCTAAGGAAGGGCACCAACATCACTTTGCAATGCACTCTCTTTATGGGGAGAGATTTCCATGGGGGGGGAGCAAGCTCTCTCCTCCTGCTCCAGTGATTTAAACTGCACACCCACCCACCCATAAACATAACAAATTTATTTATGGCCTTTATATAGCCCCCGTTAACTATGTCTCCTGGGGTTGTTCACAAATTAAAAGCACCAAGATACAAATACACAACTCTCTGTGACAGGTAGCTTTTGAAGAGGCATTGCCATTCAGCTGTGGAGAGTGTTCATTTTTAATAATAACAATAATAAATAATAATAATAATAATAATAATACTGTATTAATAACAATAATGTTTATGCCGCGTCTATCTGGCTGGGTTTCCCCAGCCACTCTGGGCAGCTTCCAGCAAAATACAGTGGTACCTCAGGTTACATACGCTTCAGGTTACAGACTCTGCTAACCCAGAAATAGTACCTTGGATTAAGAACTTTGCTTCAGGATGAGAACAGAAATCGTGCTCCGGCAGTGCAGCGGCAGCAGGAGGCCCCATTAGCTAAAGTGGTGCTTCAGGTTAAGAACAGTTTCAGGTTAAGAACAGACCTCCAGAACGAATTAAGTTCTTAACCTGAGGTACCACTGTATACAAAATAATAAAATGTCAGACATTAAGAACCTTCCCTGAACAGGGCTGCCTTCAGATGTTTTCTACAAGTTTTAAATGAGCTATGTTTTATACATGAATTAGAAGAATAGAATCATAGTGTTGGAAGGGATCCGGAGGATCATCTAGCCTAACACCTGCAATGCAGGAATAGGCAGCTGGTCCATATGGGGATTGAACCTCCAATCCTGGCATTATCAGCACCAATTGTTCTATGGAAGCTGCAAGGTATGTTTGTGTGTGTGTGTGTATTTGTGCATGCACACTAATTTATTCTGTTACAGTTGAAGTACACTTTATTTTAATAGGCAAGTCTCCTTGGACTTTTTTTTTATTTGGAAAGAGGATACACACACACACATATATAAATATATATACACCGTATTTTTCCGTGTATAACGCAACCTCTATTTTTGGGGACTCCAAATAAAGAAATTCCCCATATGCACTATCCATGTATAAGACGACCCCCCCCCCCAATTTTAAACTTGAAAAAATAAGGAAAAAAATATAGTCTTATACACGAAAATATAGTGTATATCCTTAAAACAATCAATACAGAAGCTGCAGAGGCACACAAAAATAGTGTAAAGCCAGCACAAAGCCACATGATCAATAAAACTACACTAAAACTCAATGGTGTGTGTGTGAGAACATGCTCATTCTAGAAATCAAAATACATTACATCTTAAATATTAAAAGGCCCAGGAGAGCAAAAACCCTGCTAAAATGCTGAATGGACTCTGTGTTCTAAACAACATGACATCCCTAATGAGTCACGCAAAGCCCCTCGCCCGCCTCGCCTCCTTTTCTCCTTCATGGTGGGATCGGATTTCTGCAACCTGCTGTTTATTTCAAGCTCAAAATGAGATCTGTGGACAGGTTAATCAACAACCCCTGGAACATTGGGGGGGGGGGAATGAGGACACTGCCAGCTTAAAATTGGGAAGAAATGCAGTGGTGGAGTAGATGGAGAAGGGTAGAAATGATGAAATGAGAAAGAAACAGTATAACAAACAGGAAAATAGACCCGCTTTGAGGAAGAAGGAAGTCTACTAGAAAAGAATATAAAGTAGGGTAACATAAGTCCATGTGCAAGAGCGTATGGATTTAAAGCTGGCTTGCCACATTTTAGATGTATTATTTGGATCCCTTCCAGTCGGGATTCAGGCCTCATCATGGGACTGAAACTGCCTTGGTCGCACTGGTTGATGATCTCCGGCGGGCTAGGGACAAAGGTGAGAGCTGTTTCCTAGTTCTGCTGGATCTCTCAGCGGCATTTGATACCATCGACCATAACATCCTTCTGGACCGTCTTGAGGGGCTGGGAGCTGGAGGCACTGTCATACAGCGGTTCCGCTCCTTCCTCCTGGGCCGTGTTCAGAAAGTGGTGGTGGGGGATGAGTGTTCAGACCCCTGGGCTCTCACTTGTGGGGTGACTCAGGGTTCTGTCCTCTCCCCCATGCTTTTCAACATTTACATGCAGCCGCTGGGAGAGATCATCAGGAGGTTTGGGCTGGGTGTTCATCAGTATGCGGATGATACCCAGCTCTACTTCTCTTTTAAATCAGAACCAGTGAGGGCGGTGAAGGTCCTGTGTGAGTGTCTGGAGGCGGTTGGAGGCTGGATGGCGGCTAACAGATTGAGGTTGAATCCTGACAAGACAGAAGTACTGTTTTTGGGGGACAGGAGGCGGGCAGGTGTGGAGGATTCCCTGGTCCTGAATGGGGTAATTGTGCCCCTGAAGGACCAGGTGCGCAGCCTGGGAGTCATTTTGGACTCACAGCTGTCCATGGAGGCACAGGTCAATTCTGTGTCCAGGGCAGCTGTTTACCAGCTCCATCTGGTACGTAGGCTGAGACCCTATCTGCCTGCGGACTGTCTCGCCAGAGTGGTGCATGCTCTGGTTATCTCCTGCTTGGACTACTGCAATGCACTCTACGTGGGGCTACCTTTGAAGGTGACTCGGAAACTACAACTAATCCAGAATGCGGCAGCTAGACTGGTGACTGGGGGCGGCCGCCGAGACCATATAACACCGGTCTTGAAAGACCTACATTGGCTCCCAGTACGTTTCCGAGCACAATTCAAAGTGTTGGTGCTGACCTTTAAAGCCCTAAACGGCCTCGGTCCAGTATACCTGAAGGAGCGTCTCCACCCCCATCATTCTGCCTGGACGCTGAGGTCCAGCGCCGAGGGCCTTCTGGCGGTTCCCTCATTGCGAGAAGCAAAGCTGCAGGGAACCAGGCAGAGGGCCTTCTCAGTAGTGGCGCCCGCCCTGTGGAACGCCCTTCCAGCAGATGTCAAAGCGATAAACAACTACCTGACATTCAGAAGACATCTTAAGGCAGCCCTGTTCAGGGAAGTTTTTAACGTGTGATATTTTACTGTATTTTTTATTTTTATGGAAGCCGCCCAGAGTGGCTGGGGAGGCCCAGCCAGATGGGCGGGGTATAAATAATAAATTATTATTATTATTATTATTATTATTATTATTATCAGAGGTGAAGGACACATTTCACCTTGGCAAAAAACACTCAAGGTGGGTGCAAAGCAGGGCCAGTGAGAGGCATGGCTTGGGTGACAGGTTCATTAGGGATCATAAATTGACAATGGTGGCTAAATTGTTTTAAAGTGGCCGACACAAAATCCTGTGGCAATGAGTTCCAAAGGTCACCATAGCCTCAGAGGAAACACTTATTGGGGGGGAAACTACATTCTCAAAAGAAAGGTGCCAGGGGGATCGACCTTGTCTGGATGACACTTTCTTATATAGCTCAGGTGCCTTAGCTGTGGTATATAGATGAAATTATTATCTGAAATTCAGAAAGCTAGGTCATATATATATATATATATATATATATATATATATATATATATATAAATCCAGGTCACTGGCCTGAAGATTTGACTGCTGCTCATCTAGCAAATGCACACAACTCAGGGCCTTCTCTGTGGTGGAACCCAGAATCTGGAACTCCTTCTCTCAGAAGGTCCAACGAGTCATTTCCTTCCCTTTGGAGGCCGATGACAGCAGGCCCTCAGTATTGCTTAATTTGTGTGCCCACAGCTACTGGTTTTATGTTGACTGTGTTCTGCTCATTTTCAACTACAGTACATTATTTTAATTGTTTAAAAATAAAATAAAAAGGTTGTTTGTTATTTTGGTGAGGTCTGTTTGGCCAAAACTAGCCTGTAAATTTCTACATGAATAAAACCATAGAGTTGAACTGAATATTACGCAGAGGTTCAGTTCTAAGAAAAATGCATATACACGAACTGAAGGCTGCACAGATATACCTTTCCGTTTATGCACTAATCCTTTTCATGCACTAAGGCAACCCCCTCTCCCAAATATTAATTTAAAATAGCAGCTAAAATGGCACCGACTGGAAAGCTTAATAATGAAAATTATTAGGTTGTGCGTTCTTCTTCTTTGGTGACCACACATAGCCGAGTAAGATTGTCTTCCATAAACACGGTATTAACAATGAGTCCGTAACTGACTGTAGAGGCCAATTCTGGATCCACATGTCTTTCCACAATGGGGACATTGGTTCCCAGGCAGGAGTTGATCACGGTGTGGATTTGCCAAGCATGCCTTCCTCTGAGCACTTTTCTCCCTTGCTTCCTGAGTTTGAGCGTCTTCAAAGTCCATCACACCTTTTGTAAAGGCTGTTCTCCAATTGGAGCGCTCGTAGGCAAGTGTTTCCCAGTTGTCAGTGTTTATACTACATTTTTTCAGATTTGCCTTGAGACAGTCTTTAAACCTCTTTTGTTGACCACCAGCATTACGCTTTCCATTTTTAAGTTCGGAATAGAGTAGTTGCTTTGGAAGACGATAATTAGGCATCCGAGCAACATGACCAGTCCAACGAAGTTGATGTTGAAGAATCATTGCTTCAACACTGGTGATCTTTGCTTCATCCAGTACACTGATATTAGTTCGCCTTCTTCCCAAGTGATGTGTAAGATTTTTCGGAGACACCGCTGATAGAATCTTTCAAGAAGCTGGAGATGGCGTTTGTAAGTGGTCCATGTTTCACAAGCATACAATAAGGTTGGTAGTACAATA
Source organism: Podarcis raffonei (assembly GCF_027172205.1). Classification (NCBI taxonomy): domain Eukaryota; kingdom Metazoa; phylum Chordata; class Lepidosauria; order Squamata; family Lacertidae; genus Podarcis; species Podarcis raffonei. The sequence continues at coordinate 11,949,002 of NC_070616.1, read as the reverse complement.
GCTTAGTAAACAAGCATTTTGGTTTCCCTGCGAATGTCCCGGTCCTCAAACACTCTGGGCATAGCAACCCTGTGGCCCTCCAGGACCACAGCTCCCATCAGCCCCAGCCAGTCTGGCCCATTGGCAGGGATAATGGGAGTTAAAGTCCAGCAGTCTGGCAGTCCCCTCATTAGCATGGCTGCTGGCGGACTCAGTCTCCTGAAAATGCAGCAATACTCCTCAAAAGCAGCATGCGTGCCTCTTGGGAAAATATAATGGAACCTGTTAAGCTACACCTTTGGCTTCTTCCTTCTTCTTTTTTTTATCAAAGATTTTCTTGTTTTACAGAAGTAAGTGTAATGCCTCGTATTTTTTCCATGTAACATTTTTACAAATCCATTTCATTTGTTGAGACATTAGGGGAAGAAGAAGAAAAAAGAAAAAAAGGGGGTGGAGGGAGGGGAGATGGGTGGGGGTGGGGTCGGGTGGCGGTGTTTCTATTATGCTTAATGTATGTAGGGTTTGGTTTCAGCGTTGCTTGTGCTGCTCACTTGTGTTCCTTTGGTGGTGAGAGAGGTTGGGGTTGGCCTAGGGTGTGATTGTTTGTTTGTGATTGGCTGTGCTGATCTTTGTTTTCGTGTGTGAGTGGGGTGGGTGTGTGTTTTGGATCAGGTTAGCCATACTGATTTGTATGCTGTTGGTGGATTTTTGTCGTTGTCTTTTTGGGCTGTGTATGTGATAAAGGGGAACCATACCGGGGTGAAGGTGTCTTCTTCTATTTGTCCCCGTGTCAGTTTCAGTTTATTGGTTAATTTTTCTAGTAGGGCTGTTTCCCATACTATTTGGTACCATTGGTCCATGCTTACTCCCGACAGGTTGGCTTCTTCCTTTTTAAGCCAGGTTTTCTGTGGTTTGGAAAAAGTCAGAAGAATACTTATAGGAAGCTGTTTTATGCCAGCTCAGACCATCAGGTCATTTAGCTCAGTATTGTCTTCTCTGACTGGCAGCGACTCTGGGGTTTCAGGCAGCGGGGTCTCTCTCAGCCCTGTCTGGAGATGCCTTAGATTGAATCTGCGACCTTCTGCATGCCAAGCACATGATCAGTCCCCTGAGCTATGGCCCTTCCCTCAGAAGGACAACTACAATTCTAGGAGTTCCCTGGAAATAGGGACTTATTGTTAAGCCATTCTGAAAACTGCAGTTCTCCTTGCAATTCTCAGCAGCCCTAACAAACTACAGCTCCCAAAATTCCTTGGGGGAATTTAAAGGAGCATCACAGTGCTTTAAAGGCGTGGTGCGGATGTGGTTCTGGATTGAAACAGATGCGCAGATTTGCAAAGTGAACTGAGTTCCTCAGCGACCAAATGCTCCATCTTCAAGTACCAACCAGCTGTGCTCAGCACTGATTGGCTAGTGCAATTGCAAAGCCCACCCACCCGTTTTCCATGCAGGCTAGCGCTGATTGGTCAAACCTTGTAGCAATCACACACAGGCCCCGCCTCAGTTGCCAGTCTCAAGATCAGGGCGGGGTTAGGCTGGCTGATCAAGCGCCGCTCCGGCATAGAAAAGGCATACAAGCTGCTTGTGGAAAAACCGATTGCTTCGTTGCTATTCACTGTGTAGCTGGAAAGAAAGGGTGGAAATTTGGGGAGGGTGTATGTGTTGTGTTGTGTTCTGAAGGGCACAAAAATAAACTGAAAAGGAACCAGGAATTTCTGCCTGCAAGGAGCTGGATTGTGATTCTACTCTTTTTGCATCTCTATGGGAATCACCTGTCAATCATCGCTGTGACGCTCCTGCTCAGCAACTCCAGGAATGGAAGGATGCAGGAGCCTGAGCAAGATTTCACCCCACCCCCTGCAAAGTAAATGTTCCAAACATAATCGTGCATACCTGAAAAGTGGGAGCAGGCAAGTTTCTCACTGAAACAAATGAGCAGAATAGCCCCCTGCACATTTTTGCCTCGCGTCTATTAAATGCTAGAAACTTACTGTTAAAAACAAATAAAAATATGGAGATGATGCTGCATTCAAGGGGGAGCAACTTGACCCCCGCTCTGCCACCCCTGTGGAGGTCACTTGAGAGGGAGAGGGCTTGTTTCTTACTAAATGATGGGGCATAAGCCTGAAGGTCCCTATAGTTAAAGCTATGGTTTTCCCAGTAGTGATGTATGGAAGTGAGAGCTGGACCATAAAGAAGGCTGATCGCCAAAGAATTGATGCTTTTGAATTATGGTGCTGGAGGAGACTCTGGAGAGTCCCATGGACTGCAAGAAGATCCAACCTCTCCATTCTGAAGGAAATCAGCCCTGAGTGCTCACTGGAAGGACAGATCCTGAAGCTGAACGACTAAACAACAGCAACAACCTTGTTGATGTGAGGATAAAATGGAGAGAGGGAGAACCATGCACATCACATTGAGTTCCTTGGTGAATAAAGTGCAATAAACAAGTGCAGCAGCTGCCCATCATTCCAGCTGTCTGCAATTCCACAGATCTCTCTCTCCATCCCTACCTCTCATTCATTCATTCATTCATTCATTCATTCCCTTCCTTTTAATTTTCTGTTTCTCTCTCACGCGCGTTTCGTCATCCAACGTGGCATGTTGGAAAGTCGTTTTCTAAACTACTCTTCCCCAGGTGCCTTTCCTCCAACGCCTTTCACTTAGGGTGACCTAAATCGCTTTTATTGGTAAAGGGTCCATTCCGGTTAATTCTGTTCCGGGTTTTTACAACGTCCTGCAAAGCGGGCGGGGGCGGGGAGCAGCTTTTTTCCTGATTTCTGTTCCAAAGTTTGCAAGAGCGAAGCTCACCCTTCGCGGATTAATAAAACGAGAGCGGACGAGAAGGCTGCTTCTCTCAGGGAGAGATGGCCGCTCATTTGTTTGCGGCCAAAGATCACGCTGCTGTCTACCAGAAATATAGGTTCCCACCCCCGGAGAACCTCCAAGGTGTGATCCTCTCCTACCTTGAAAAAAAGGTAAAAAAAAGGGGGGCGTCGGGAGAGAGCAGGCATGCAATCAATCGATGATGATGATAATAATAATAATAATAATAATAATAATAATAATAATAATAATTAATAATAATTTATTATTTATACCCCGCCCATCTGGCTGGGCCTCCCCAGCCACTCTGGGCGGCTTCCATAGAAACCAAAAATACAGTAAAATATCACACGTTAAAAACTTCCCTGAACAGGGCTGCCTTAAGATGTCTTCTGAATGTCAGGTAGTTGTTTATCGCTTTGACATCTGCTGGAAGGGCGTTCCACAGGGCGGGTGCCACTACCGAGAAGGCCCTCTGCCTGGTTCCCTGTAGCTTTGCTTCTCGCAATGAGGGAACCGCCAGAAGGCCCTCGGCGCTGGACCTCAGCGTCCGGGCAGAACGATGGGGGTGGAGACGCTCCTTCAGGTATACTGGACCGATCAATCAATCAGTCAGTCAGTCAATCAATCAATCAATCAATCAAGCAGCACCTGCTGCCGGTCAGTGTTGGCAGGAGAGTTCGATGAGCCACGAGGAAGGATGGTTGACTAAGTGGGAGGGCACTTGCTTAGCATGTAGAACAGGCATCCTCAACCTCGGCCCTCTAGATGTTTTGAGACTACAATTCCCAGCATCTCAGACCACTGGTCCTGCTAGCTAGGGATCATGGGAGTTGTAGGCCAAAAACATCTGGAGGGCTGAGGTTGAGGAAGCCTGATGTACAAGGTCCCAGCTTCAGTCCCCAGTGTCACCAAGTAGGGCTGGGAAAGACTATTGGTATAGGGTACCTTTTTGTGAAACTGAAAACACTAAGGATCCTCCTCTCAAAACACACACATCCTTGAAAATCGAAGAGTCCATGCCTTGCAGCTGTTAACAGATAAAAGTTGTATATGAGTTGTCTTCGGGAAGGAAGGAACTAATAATAAAAAATTTATATTCTGCCCATCTGACTAGGTTACCCCAGACACTCTGGGTGGCGTCCAATAAATTTAAACACAGTAAGACATGAAATATCAAAACACCCTTTCAAAGAGCGTATCTTGCTCCCTTGGTTCGTATTATTAAAACCATTTTTAAAATTGAGCTAAGCTTTCTTTTATAAAAAATGAGCTGTGATTCCTGCATTGCAGTGGGTTGGACTAGATGACCGTTTGCGGTCCCTTCCAATCTTACAATTCTCTGTATGAAAAAAGCCTCTCCTCAGTCCTGAGCAAGGGCAGAAGTTTCTAATTCCAGAACAAAACATTATTTTTCTTATCTTAGGCAGAGCTTCCGAGCTCTTAGCATTAAGTAAACAGTAAAAAGCCAAGCTCCAAATAATTTCCTCCCTTTGTAAGGTTTCACGCTTTCTTGAACGTAAGAAGATGCTGTGGTGGGTAAAAGATTGATACATTCCCATTGCAAAGTTTAAAAGGGGTGAGGCATATTAGTCACTGGAAAACAAAAATAGTGTGGCCCAGAAATGGAAGCAAGAAGAATTACCAACGATGGAAGAATGGAGGATGAAATTAATGGACTATGCAGAATTGGACAAACTAACAGGAAGGATCTGAAACCGGCGAGACCAGAAGTTTACCAAAGACTGGAGTAAATTTACAGACTATTTGAAAAGTATTTGTGATGATCAGACGACGTTTGTAGGTTTGCAAGAAGTTCTGTGAGGAGTAATATTAGAAATATTGTAAAAATGGAAAAAGAGAGATGATATGTTAAAAGATTTAATGGCAATATTAAGTTAAGAAAGGCATAAGAAGTGATTAAGATGGAGGATTATCAGAGGTGCTGATGGAAGTCCAAATAAGAATGTATCTGTGATAAACTGTGAGGTATGTTTTATAATTTTGTAAGCTAAAAACCAATAAAAATATTTTTTAAAAAAAGGAAAAGAAAAATAGTGAATAAAAGCATTTGGCGAGATGAAAGAGGCCAAAGTGTTCCAACCATTTTTTCAGGCAAAGATTAAGCTTGCTGGTGTTGTGAAAATACTTCTGGAGATTTGCTAGCTAAGATGCTACTCTTCTTGTTTGACTGCAAGAGGAAAAGCTGAGCTTGAATCTTATCCCACATTGCCCCCTACTGAGTAATCCTCACCGGCTCCTGTCATTTTCTTTCACCGAAGAGGTTTACAACCCCATCCTTTACCTATTGTGAGCTGCTAGGGGCAGGGGACTTTCCGCAGGACAATTGGAATGCCCTTGAATGTTCTGTGACATCACAGTAGCCCGGCCAATGGCAGAGAAGGGTGTGTGTACCAGGTGATGGCTGGTTTACGGCCTATTTGTTAGGGAGTGAGAACTGGTGTCTGGAATAGAGAAAGATGTGGCCTTGTAAGTGAATTGATGCTATGCTTCTCAATATGTGTTGCTGTCTTCCCTCAGAAGGTGACCTCCTTTCATCTGGCAGTGGACGTGGGATGTGGCACAGGCCAGAGCAGTCATCTGCTGGCAAAGCGTTTTGAGAAGGTGGTCGGGACAGACGTAAGCGAAGCTCAGATCGAGGAGGCCAAGCGAACCGCCCACCCGCCAAATGTCTCCTACCTGTAAGTAAGGGTAGATTTGGCACACATGTGTATTTAACAAGATGTTTATACCACTTGACTGCAGTAAGATCTCCAAGCAGTTTGCAAGAAATATTTAAAATTGCTGAAAAAAATAGTGAAAAGCAATTTCTGGGTCTGTGCGGCATGCAGTGTTTTTAATTGCTTTTCACTGTTTTTATCAGCAATTTCAAATATTTATTGCAAGGTCACACCTTACTGTATGAGTCCTCCATGTGGACTCTGGACTGTAGATATCAGAATCAAGTGGCTCTATTATTTTCTGTGGCTCAGAAAATATGCTTCTGTTACCTCACGTCGTTTTACGCTTTTGATAAGGGAAGAAGCAGTGCTAGAATCCTCTGAAATGCCTATGTATATTCTGACCTCTTTTTCCTGATGGTGACATGGACCGTGCATAACTAATAATAATAATAATAATAATAATTTTAAAAAATTATTTATATCCCGCCCATCTGGCTGGGTTTCCCCAGCCACTCTGGGCAACTCCTAACAGAACATTAAAAATAGAATCAAACATTAAAAACTTCCCTAACCTTAAGAATATTCTTCACAACTATGACCAGGGCGGAGGGGTGGGGTAAGTGAAGACAAGCAACAACAATGAACTATAATGTTGTTCACTGCTCCTGCTCAGGCTGCACAGAGAAAGCATTTCATCTCCTGAAGTTTGTTCTGATTGTGCAGATAGAATATAACGGATAGAATTCCACAGGGCAGGATATTAGTGTGTGAAAACAATCAAGGTCCAAGGATCCCCAGAGGGTAGAGATGTCAGGCACCATCCTGGTGCCCAGGCATCAAAACTTGTTTGCAAATGGCCAATAGCCAGGTGCAATACACTCGGGTTAAGTACTTAATTCATTCCAGAGGTCTGTACTTAACCTGAAACTGTTCTTAACCTGAAGCACCACTTTAGGTAATGGGGCCTCCTGCTGCTGCCATGCCGCTGGAGCACGATTTCTGTTCTCATCCTGAAGCAAAGTTCTTAACTTGAAGCACTATTTCTGGGTTAGCAGAGTCTGTAACCTGAAGCGTATGTAACCTGAAGCATATGTAACCCAAGGTACTACTGTACATGCCTGGCTAATCTCGAACCCTGGTGGCGAGCACAAATTTGGCCTGGTTGCCAAGACCAGCCAACGTTTGTGGCTTCTCATCTCTGGCAGAGCAGCCGTCATAGAGAGCAGAGCTTTTGTTGTGGATTCATGATGTGGTGGTTTAGGAGGCAGACGCCGCAAACCCCCACAGCCATTTTGATGACCTGAGCGAGCGAGACATAGCAGTTAACAGCCATTTTGCCCTTCGCCTGCCCAGCGTGTGCCCTGCGGAAGAGCTCCCCTTTGAGGACCGCTCTGTGGATCTCCTCACGGCCTTCACTGCTGCCCACTGGTTTGACATTCCCCGCTTCATGAAGGAAGTGGACCGCCTTCTGAAGCCGTCCGGCTGTGTGGCCTTGAGCACCAACACCCTTGACATGCGGTTGCACTACAAGGACTGTTCGGAAAAGCTCACAGAAATCTTCCGGGAGGTAAGACCAATGGCACAGTCTTCCTAAAGGAGCCATCGTTGTGGAAGGGATGGAAGGCTGAGCAGGGCTTGGGAGAAAGTCTGTTGAGGTCTGTGCTCCGGCCATGATCATGCCTCATAGAACTCTAGCCCAATGGCTGCCATTAATTTGATTCTGAATTGATTTTAGAATGTATTTCAATTAATTGATTGTGATTTTATGTAAACTGTGTTACTTTTACTGTTGTTAGCCGCTCTGAGCCCGGCTTTGGCTGGGGAGGGCGGAATATAAATAAAATTATTATTATTATTATTATTATTATTATTATTATTATTATTATTATTATTATTATATTTCCAGCCATCAGGGGATGCGTGGCAATGTTTATGTAGCTGGAACAGCATCACCCCCACACAAGAGGGAGGCTATCAGCAAGCTTGTAGAAAACCTCAAGTTTTGCAGAAGTATTTTAAAAATTGTGTGTTGGTGGGGGGGACTAAGTGAGGAGGGAGGGAACTTATAAAGAGCTGTGTGGAAAACTGGGTGGGAGGAGTATTGAAATGGAGTACAGTGGTACCTCGGGTTAAGTACTTAATTCGTTCTGGAGGTCCGTTCTTAATCTGAAACTGTTCTTAACCTGAAGCACCACTTTAGCTAATGGGGCCTCCTGCTGCTGCTGTGCCGCCAGAGCACGATTTCTGTTCTTAACCTGAAGCAAAGTTCTTAACCCGAGGTAATATTTCTGGGTTAGTGGATAGTATGTAACCTGAAGTGTATGTAACCTGAAGCGTATGTAACCCAACTGTATAATGCAGAGAGCATGGCTGGCTGAATCACTAGAACTATTCCACACTTTAGTGAGCAAAGGTGTTTGGGGACTTTGATGGAGGATCACCCAAGTGGTAGAGGTCTTAAAAGTGTGGGGAAAGAGACGGAGAGAGGGGAGAGGAGAGAGCCCCCCCCCCCGGAATACTAGAATTTGGAATTATGCAGTAAAATGGATAGGAAGTTGATTCAGGGCAGACAAAAGTAGGGGCCGAATGTGTAATGAAACCGAACAATTCACGGAGGAGGATATGTCAGTTAAGATAAGGGCTGTTGGTCTTAGCAAGTGAACTTATGCCACCAAATGCCAGCATCAATGGGGCAGGGACTATTCCCTTCAAGCCCTCCTTGTGGACTTCCTAGAAGCATCTGATTGGACATTGTGGGGAGGCTAGATGGACCATTGCTCAGCTTTAGGGGGGCTCTTTGTGTTATTAAAGAGCCCAGCTGGAGAAGACTGTAACAATGATAGGAATGGAACCTCCATATTGTGCCATACTAACAAAATAAAAATAAAAATGACCATTTCAGTATGGAAAAAATACAAATCAATGCCTCTTAAAAAAAAAGCAGCAGAAGTTTAGCGTGAAAGTTATCTACACCTGGGGAGATGCCACATTAAAGGAGAGAGAAGAAAGGGTTGTTGCTCAATAGCTGATACCTAGTGTCCAATTGTCCCAGGACCTTTCAGCTTTCCTTTTTGGCTTCACAGGTTCAAGGCCAGATTTTCCCATATTCAAACGAAAAGATCAAATTTGTTACGGACGACTACAAAGCAATCTTTGATTCCCTGCCGCTTCAGGACAAGGAGAGGTGAGTGGATTTTCCCAGATTGTCTGAAATAAGCCGGCTATTTGCTGTTGTGAAACAGCAATCCTATGCATGTTTACGCAGGAGTAAGTCCTGTTGCAATTCAGCGGGGCTTCCTCCCAGGTAAATGGATCTATAGGATTGCTGCTTGCGACTTCAGCCGACCCGAGTCCAGCTGCTGAGAACTTTAGTGCAGAAAGGGGCACCTGAAATGATCAAGGGGTGGTTGGAAGAAAGGCTGGAGCATGTTTGCAGATTTTTAGCGGAGAGAAAAACTGACAGCTTGATTTCTTTAATTCAAGGGTGGGACAAGTGTCTTTTTCCCCATGGGCTGAGTTCTTTGAGGGGGAAGCAGTTGTGGGGCTCAGTGCCAAATCTGGGTGACCCAAAGCACACCCACACCCCTACTCCTCCCCCTTTGCACCTACATTACACCCCTTCTCACATGCAAACATGCACCTATACACACACGTACATCACCTCCACCTTGCCAACAAAGGTCCATATAGTTAAAGCTATGGTTTTCCCAGTAGTGATGTATGGAAGTGAGAGCTGGACCATAAAGAAGGCTGATCGCCGAAGAATTGATGCTTTTGAATTATGGTGCTGGAGGAGACTCTTGAGAGTCCCATGGACTGCAAGAAGAACAAACCTCTCCATTCTTAAGGAAATCAGCCCTGAGTGCTCACTGGAAGGACAGATCCTGAAGCTGAGGCTCCAATACTTTGGCCACCTCATGAGAAGAGAAGACTCCCTGGAAAAGACCCTGATGTTGAGAAAGATGGAGGGCACAAGGAGAAGGGGACGACAGAGGACGAGATGGTTGGACAGTGTTCTCGAAGCTACCAGCATGAGTTTGACCGAGCTGTGGGAGGCAGTGGAAGACAGGAGTGCCTGGCGTGCTCTGGTCCATGGGGTCACGAAGAGTCGGACACGACTAAACGACTAAACAACAACAACACATCACCTCCAACACAGACCTTGTGCTGTAGGCTGATATGATGGGAGAGGCCTAGTGGGCCAGAGGTTTCTTGATGCTGATATATTTATTTATCCTATCTAGATGTTGGCCAATAACGCAAGTTCTCTGGGTGGCTTCCCATTTCTTATCGTACTATTATTTTAAACATATGTGTGTAGATAGATAGATGATAGATAGATCCAGTGCTTTTTTCTGGGGGGACACCCTTAAACATTTTGTAAATCTTTGTACTTTTGTCCATTTACTGTATTTATTTTCCCTGATTTGAACTATAAAATGGTGGTTTTATTGAGTCAAAATGAGAGTACCCCTAAACATTTTTTAAAGAAAAAAAGCACTATCTCTATCTTGATATAGATACAGATATAGACTACTTATTCAGTCGAAAACCCCAAAGTGGTTTTAATCTGAAAAAAGTGAATTTGATAAATACAAAATGTGATTATTATTATTAAAATAATAATAATGATAAAGCAGAAATGTGGTGTGTAACATAGCTGGAATGTTTTATAGCTTAGAATTGTAGAGAAAACATAACAATGCAATAGATTACTATTGTTACGATGCTTAACGGCATCAATAATTTATATACCGTTTTTGTGCCAAAGTGTATTCTAAATAGTTTAAAACTACTTCTACACCTGAACTACAGAAGAGGAAATAGAAATTAAAACTCTAAAAACTGTTGGATTCAGCAGGGGTAGGATCATTCTGTTGTTCTGGATGCTGGTCAACAGAATTTCCTACACAGCCGCTCTCTTCTGTAATGTGTCTGTTTCTTTCAGGATCACGGAAATTCTTGATAAACTGCCAATGAGTGTCGCTGACCTGATGGGATACATCCAGTCATTCTCTCCATACCAGACTTTTCTAAAAGCCCAGCCTGAGGCAGCAAAATCTCTCATCCAAAACACCGAACAAAGGTAAAGAAAGAAAAGTGTATTCAACCGAGTAGCACCTAACTGTTTTCTATTTGTATATATTTATTCATATTGAAATTTACAGGTTGTTCTTGGCCAAGGACCTGTCATTTTTTAAAAAAAGCTTTCCAAATTTCAGATATTAATTCCATCTCTATATCACAGCTAATGCATCTGAGCAGCATAAGAAAGAGGCTGTGTCATCCAGATGTGGTTGACCTGTCCCTCCCCACCCTGGGCACCTTTATTTTGAAAACTTTGTCCATGCATGCCCTTGCAAATAATATCTAAATATTTTTTCCTGTGATGTCTTGGGAACTTTTGGGACTCATTGCCACATGATTTTGTGGCAGCCACTTTAAAGCAGTTTGGCTGCTTTTACCCTTTTATCAGTAACTAATCACAAAGCTACTACCTCTGTGATACTAAAAGGTAAAGGTAAAGGGACCCCTGACCATTAGGTCCAGTCGTGACCGACTCTGGAGTTGCGGCGCTCATCTTGCTTTATTGGCCGAGGGTAGCCGGCGTACAGCTTCCGGGTCATGTGGCCAGCATGACTAAGCCGCTTCTGGCGAACCAGAGCAGCACATGGAAACGCCGTTTACCTTCCTGCCGGGTGGTACCTATTTATCTACTTGCACTTTGACGTGCTTTCGAACTGCTAGGTTGGCAGGAGAAGGGACGGAGCAACGGGGACTCACCCTGTTGCGGGGATTCAAACCGCCAACCTTCTGATCGGCAAGCCCTAGGCTCTGTGGTTTAACCCACAGCGCCACCCACATCCCATGAAGCATCCCTAATGACAGACAAAAATGCAGCTTACATATTCAGAGCAGGAATATATTTGATAACACAGGCACCTGAGTGGCTATGCTTGGAGACAACTGTGCATCAGTAGAAATGTTTTTATTGTTGTTAGAAGTTGTATTTTAGCTCCTTTTTCTCTTATCGTACATGATGGCCTCAGGTGCTGAAGTGGGTTATAAACTGGTAAAATAAGTTTGTTTGTGCTTTTGGATTGTGCTGACCCATGATTGCTTCCTCTTTAAACTTCCCTTTCCAGGATCCTGGAGACGATGGGAGTATCGTCTCGAGAGACCAAGCTGGAGCTCTGCACTCGGCACGTTTGTGTCCTGGGTTATAAGTGACTTGGATCTAGTTAACGAATGACCCTCCTGAGGAAACAATGCCAGCGCACTCTTGAAAATTTTCCAATAAAAAACAAATGTCTCATTTAATCGCAAGAGGAGTGGGGAGAAGGGTGTCAAATGCACTCAGCAGACCAGAATCAGCAGCAGCAATGTAAATTTATTACTTTTTAAGGGAAGAGAAAATTGGATGTATAGCAATGGGACTGGCCAAGTCACAGGTTTAAAGCTGTGGTGTTCACTGGGTGACCTTGAGCTAAGAATTTGCTCTAGATGTTTTTGTTTTTGTTTTTAAAGAATATTTATTAAATTTTCCAATTTTTTAAACAAACAAACAAAAAACAGAACAAACAAAAACATTAAAAAAACATAAAGTTCATAAATCATACTTTTAAATAACAAATTTCTCAGACCTCCTCATACTTCTCCTCCTTGTATCCCAATTAAGGTTATTTGTTCAGCAAATCCTTCATTTAAAGCATTACAGCTTATAACATTACCTTATTTTTCAAACCCTTTTTTCCCATCTATGTTCCTTTATATCATTACAGCTAGAAACCACTCAGTTTCAATCCAACACCATTTAACTTTCCTTAATTTTGCAATATTTCTGTAAATAATCCTTAAATTTTTTCCAATCTTCATCTGCCGACTGTTCTCCCTGGTCACGGATTCTGCTCGTCATTTCTGCCAGGAATTTGCTCTAGATGTTTTTGGCCTCCAACTCCCATCAACCCTGCAGTGCTGGCTGGGGCTAATGGGAGTGGGAGCCCAACAGCAGCTTGAGGACCCACAAGCCCCTTACTATGGGAACTAATAACCCTTTAGCCCAGAATCCCGTTTCCCACATGAACAAAGCAGATACTTCTCGTCAGCCCAGAGGCACGACTTGAAGGCAAGAGATGTGGATTTCAAATTAGGAATGCAGGCAAGGCGAGGGAGGAGGGAGAAGAATGAGTTTAAAATGGCAAAGAAATATAAGCAAAATGAGGGGAGAAAAAGGAAGAGAGAATGTTTTTTTTTCAGGAAAAGGGAGAGGAGGGAATGAAGACCCAAAGGCACAGATGGTAAATTCAACTGCAATCTTTTCCTTCTAGATACCCAGCCACATGTTTCCTTTACTTTCCAGAAAGTACACACTCACTAAAATGCTATGATTTGGGCCATTCTGGCTCACCTGTCAAAAATAAATGTACCCCAGATGATAATCACCATCACCATCATCATTATCATGGGCGGCTTCAAGCAAAATATAAAAAATAATAAAATGTCAGGCATTTTAAATCATGGATGGATGCTTCATGACTGCCAAGTTCTTTAAAATGCACTCCTAAACTTTTAACCTATGCAAATGGGGACTGGGAAATTGGGGTGGGGGTTCACCCTAGTCCTAGGAGCCTAGACTGCCCTGTTAAAGGAGGTTTTTGCCTCAGACTGAGTGGCTGAAGCTTCAGGGCTGCCTAGGATTTTGGTGTAACAACAAAAAAGGGGCGGGAAGAGAGAGGTAATAAAACCTCACGAGGAACAGTTGAGGGAGTTGGGTATGTTTAGTATGGAGAAAAGAAGACTCAGAGGTGACACAGTAGTTATATTCAAATATAGGAAGGGCTGTCACATGGACAAAGGAGCAAGCTTGTTTTCTACTGCTCCAGAGGATAGGTCCTGAACCAAAGGATTCAGTTTACAAAGAAGGAGATTCTCATTAAACATTATGAACAACTTTCTGATGGTAGGAGCTGTTTGACAGTGGAATGGGCTACCTTGGAAAGTGGTGGACTCCTCTTCATTGAAGGTTTTTTAATGGAGGTCAGGAATTCTTCGGCTGTGATTCCTGCATGGCAGAAGGCTTTGACTAGATGGCTTTTTGGGGTCTCTTCCAACTCCACAGTTCTGATTCTGTGAAACCTATAAGAAATGTGATCAGTAAGCAGCAACAAACCATTAACTAGCACACAACTTCTCCCAACAGGCTGTGAATATTTGTGCACATCTGGACACATTTGGATTGCCAGCAAAATCATTTCCCTCACAGGTGGACCCCAGTAAACAAGCAAAGGATTTCAGAATCACCTCAGGGATCTTTTCCTTTGTTGAAACATTGATTTCCCAGAGCAAGCTACTGCAGAAAAAAAGGCTTTGACAGTTCAGCAAAAGCAGCTGTCATGAGAGTGGGGAATTCTGTGAAATCTGCAAACTTGTGGCATTGCCACAGTTAAAAAACCCTTCCCAGTGTTACCGGGAAGTCCTCTTCTGTGAGGAACTGTATAAGGGCCATGGATTCTCACTATGGTGGAGAATCCATCATAGCTCCCCTCAGTCATATCTGTATATCGTACATAAGATATAAACCCAAATTTAGTGGATGGAAGGTGGGCCTACTGAGCTCCACAGCTTCCTGGGGGGTGGGATGGAACCAATTGCCCACCAATGAATTTCTACTCTGACCAAACCAAAATTCTGCACATTTCAAGGGCAGATCTCCCAACTTCCTTAAGCCAAAATTGGAAGAACAAGAGGGCAAGGAGAAAACCACAAAGGCGGTCAGGCACGCTCAGATTTGCTAAGATTTTCAAAGTTGTGAGGCTGCATATCATTTTTCGCATCAGTTTTGAACTAACAAGAAAATCGACTTTTCATACACAGAGACACGCACACTCAGATTGGAAAGAGCTACTTTTCGTTTTCGTTTTCCCTCTTTCCCAAGAGGTGATGCCCAATCGCAGCTACAGCGGAAACTTTGAATTTCTCCATTGCTTTCTAGAGGCAACCTGCCTTTGAGGCTCAGATTGAATGAGAGTGGAGAGGAACGATCTGACCTTTTGGATTTCTGTGTTACTCTACAATTTTGTCTCTATGGGCGAAAAGACACGGGGTCGCGTTGTTATAAAAAAAAGCTTTTCTATAAACCCTGAAAGCAACAGCCAATGAATGAGCTTCCCGGGAGCCCACGTGATCCCCTCCGTTGCTCAACCCGCGTCGTCTTGAGCTCTGGCAAGCCTCAGCTCCTCCCACTTGAAGCTGTCCAATCCACGCCTTCCTCATGCTGCGAGGGGCGCTCGCTGCCTTGGCTCTGGGCTGGGCTGCCGCCTGGCTTTGGGGTCGCGGGTTCGATCCCCGCTCGTGGCTGTGGCCGGACCGGGATGCTGAGCTGGTCCTGAGCGCCGACGATTTGAGCCGCTACACTGGGGCGGAGGAGAGCGCTGGGCTTTACCTGGCTGTGCTGGGGCAGGTCTTTGATGTGCAACGAGGACGCAAGCATTATGGGCCAGGGGGCGCTTACAGCTTCTTTTCAGGTACCTGTTTAAGCCCCCTCTTATAACACCCCCCCCCAAAAAAAACCCCCAAAATATTTTACAGGTTGGTATGTTGAGCATAGTCAGGCATGGCCAAACTTGGCCCTCCAGCTGTTTGGGGACTACAATTCCCATCATCCCTGACCACTGGTCCTGTTAGCTAGAGATGATGGGAGTTGTAGTCCCAAAACAGCTGGAGGGCCAAGTTTGGCCATGCCTGAGCATAGTCATCTCTGCTCCTTTTGCATACTGGAAGGTGTGTTGAGTGCTGGACATGCAAATAGGTGTGCGCAGTTAGACTGGACTTTGTTACTCATCAGCATAGCTCAGTTGGTTAGAGTGCGGTGCTGAGAATGCCAACGTCACAGGTTTGATCCCCATATGGATAACTGCATATTCCTGCACTGCAGGGGGTTGGACTAGATGATCCACAGGGTCCCTTCCAACTCTA
Source organism: Podarcis raffonei (assembly GCF_027172205.1). NCBI lineage: Eukaryota > Metazoa > Chordata > Lepidosauria > Squamata > Lacertidae > Podarcis > Podarcis raffonei. Next base: position 11,933,538 of record NC_070616.1, on the reverse strand, counting down.
CAGTTCTATGATTTATGTCCCTCACCCTTCCTCCCCAAGGAGTCCAGGGTGGCAAACAGACCTGCAATTTTTTTAAAAAGCAAAGCAAAACCAGTTAAAACCAATTACAGTAAAAGCCATTCTTCCACCCTATGATCATGGGTTTGCCAAGAACAGTATTCTTTGGTCATCAAATGCCTAGGCAAACAGGCATATTTTCAGATTCTTTCTGAAAGTTAATAATGATGGAGACAGAGAATGGAGGCCTTTTGTGGACTATTTAATATATATATATATATATTACAGTCAAATGAAATCACGGGCAGGATTTGAGATAAAAGCAGAGGGGGGGGAAGGTAAAATAATTGTAATAGAGAATTTTTTAATGATAGTAGAAAGAGTTTGAATAAGAACACTGTGGAGACGAAGGTGGGAAGTCAACTTATGAAAAAATGTATTTTATTTGAAGGTTATTGTGCAAATGGTTGGAAAAAAATATTTACACACATAATGATGATGATGATGGAGACAGGTGGACCTCACAAGGGAGGGCATTCCAGAGACATCTCTCCCAAATTCCTGCCAAATCTTGTGGGCTGGTCCTGTAATAATTTCCTTGTTTTACCTGTTTACTGTTAGTTAAAACAGATTAAAACATTTGCAATGTTCCTTTGCCAGGAAAAGATGCCTCCAGAGCTTTTGCATCGGGCGACTTCACCCCAGCAGGACTGGTGGATGACATTTCGGGACTATCGCCGTTACAAATGCTGGCCATCCAGAACTGGCTCTCCTTCTACAGCAAGAATTATGTGCTTATTGGTATGTGATCAGCTGGCAGCGTTGAGGGAATCACCAGCCCCATTTTGGTTCCTCTCCTCTCTAGCCATTCTAGCAATAGCAGCAACATGTGTGTCAGAGTGAACGGCAGTGTGTGTGTGAGGTGGATTAAGACCATTATCGTTATTTTTAATATTTTTCCTTCCCTGTTCATAAAATGCACAAGCAAATAAATGCATCAGGTGGAGGTTCCTCCATGTCTGTAAAAATAATGAAATCATGTAATGAAGCCCAAAAAGAATTATTTTTGCATTGGACCAGGCTCAGCTGACACTTGTGTGCCAGTTTCTCAAGTATTATTATTATTATTTATTAAACTTATTAGTCAACTGTTACCCAATTGGGGAGAAAAATACAGAAATACATTGCAGTGGTGTCCAAACTTTTTTCAAAGAGGGTCAGATTTGATGAAGTGAAGGACCGTGAGGGCCGCCCAAAGTTGTTGAGTTTTTTTTTAGGTTTGAAGTTGTGGAGGTTTTTTTAGGATTTTACCTCAGGAAATAAACTGCCACAGGGGCCAGATTAAACCGGCCAGCGGGCCGGATTAGGCCCCTGAAACGGACTTTGAACATGCCTGCATTATAACATATAGGGGGTGGGAATCATATTGATCACATTAATATTCCACACAACTTATTTTCTGGAGGGGGAACTTGCTTACTACATGATGATGGTGATGTACCAGGTGCCTATAGTTACTTCACAAAAGTCTCGCCAGGGCCTGTGCCACCAACACTGATATATTATAAATATCACTGTGCCGATAATAAATATGATGAATGATAATGAATTGAGCTGTGACTGTACCCTAACGGGCAACCAGTTGGGGTCTGAAACCCTCTTTAATGTGGGGTATTCAGGATAGCAGATACGCCCCTTGGGCCTTCAAGTTGCCTCTTCTCCCAGGCCTCTAGCTAATTAAACAATCTACAGCCTTTTAAACTGTGTGTGGGTTTTTTAATTGTTTTTGTTTGTTTACTACAGTGTGTATTTTTGTGTTTCTATCTTGTAAACCACCCTGTGGTCTTTGGATGAATGATAGTATAGAAATTTAATAAATAAATAGCCACTCCACACCTTTAAAGCACTATGATTTCTGCTTTAAACAATCACGGCTTCCCCCCAGAGGATCCTGGGAGTTGTAGTCTGTTAAGGGTTCTGAGAGTTGTTAGGAGAGACCCCCCTCCAAACAAAACTGCAGTCCCCAGAGTTTCCTGGGAAGAGGAATTGACTGTTAAGCCACTCTAAAAATGGTAGCTCTGTGAGGAAAAATGGGTGTTTGTGTGTGTCTCCTAGCACCTCTTGGCACATTTAACAAACTACAGCTCCCAGATTTCTATTGGGGGGGGGGAGGAGGAAGCTGGGACTGCTAAAATGGGATAAGAGTATTTTAAATGCATGTTGTGGATGTGGCCTAGATGGTGGAACCTTCTGCACTTGGATTTCATATAATCATAGAAGGCATCTGCAATGCAGGAATCTTTTGATTTGGAAGATCTGTTATGACCCCTGGCAAGGGGACGGACTATAAGTTGGGGGAGAGGCTGGTGAGTTGCTTTGATGGAGCTGCTTTATGGAGGGGCGTGGGATGATGGTGTTTTCTTTCTGCTCTTGGAACAGGCAAAGTGGCTGGGAGGTTCTATGATGAGGACGGATCGCCCACTGAGGCTCTAGCGCAGGCCCAAGCTCTCATTGAGGAAGGGCAGCGGATGCAGACCCGGGAGAACGAGAGAAAAAAGCGGTTTCCGCCGTGCAATTCAGAATGGAGCTCGACCGGGGGAAGTCGGGTCTGGTGTTCAAAGCAGAGGTACGGTTTGGGAAGGGTGGCAAAATGGCGGCTGGCCGAGTCTGTGGTGACTCACCAGAGACGTAGTTCTGGGACCTAGAAAATGTTTTGTTTTTAGATACATACATTCATACATACACGTAACGTAACAAAATATAACAGCCAAAGCAAAAGGGGATATCTAGAACTGAACATAGCAAGACAAATTTCTATACCAAAATCAAGCATAGCAGTTCAATATTACAATGTTCCAAGTATCATAAATGGATTTACATTATCCCGGATCTTATTGCTGCATTACATTATAAACAGACCATTTCTCCATTTCTTGCTGTCCATCTTTCTCTGGTTTTGACCATATAGCTAGGCTTTAACCAGGTATACTAAGTTCCACGTTTTAGTTGTCCATTCTTTAATGGAGGTAGTCATTTTCCCTCCAATTTTGACAAATAACTCTGGCAGCAGTCAAGAGATGATGTATTAATTCCCTGACCTCTTTTACTACAGTTTCTTTAATGTATCCAAATGGTAGTGGATCTGTAGTCAAGTATGACCTGCTATTACTTCCATTTTTGTTTCTACGTGGTTTCAATTTTTTATAGTTTATTTACCCTTCAAGTATTATGTTTTTAGCTTTCTGTGTATTTTATCCGTGCTTGCTTTAATTTTGGCGAGCTGCCTTGAGTCCCGTTTCTGGGGGAAAGGCAGAAATAAATAAGTAATTTGCTGCTTCTGTGTATTCGCAGTGGTGGAGTTGACAGAGACTGGAATGGAGTCCCGAGGAAGCTGTATGAGCCCGGCTCCAGTCACAGCCAGTGCGTCTGCGTGAATACAGAGGGGTTGCCTTCTGAGCAGTCACAGTCCACCCAGATGAGTGACAGAGGTGACCTGGACAACCCTAACCTGCGAGAGTATGAAGGGTGTCACCCACTGGCTGACTGGTGTGCTTTAAAAGACTGAACCATCTCTCTCTCCTCTTTCTTTCTCTCTCACACACCCACACACATACCTTACTTGTGGTTGGGCACGACGTTTGCAAATTATCAGCAAAGCAGAATTCAGTATTGTACTCTGAAATGGCTTTGTAAACTGTGGTTTGGTGAAACTGTGGCTATTACTGTGTCTGCTGAAACTGCTGCTGAATGTTGAGCAGGAAAGCGGCTCTAAACCAGTGGCTGCTTGGTGAGACAATGAAGTCATGGTGCAAGTTTTAACCCCACACAGAGATTTCCCCCTTCTTTCCCCCACCCCCAACCTCTTTTGCAAAATTTAACTTCTCATCTCTAATGATTTGAACCACTATCGAGCAGATAGTTTAGGGAAGTTTTTAATATTTAATGCTGTATTGTTTTTAACACTTGATTGGAAGCCGCCCAGAGTGGCTGGGGAAACTCAGCCAGATGGGCGGGGTATAAATAATAAATTATTATTATTATTATAAATTATTTTAGAGCTTTTGATAAGCCCACTCTTTCCTTGCAGGGGAGCATAATTCGTATATCACGATAAACTATAGTTTGTGTTAACCATAGTTTAGAACCTGAAGCTCAAGGATCATTTGCTGTCCTGTGCCATGTTGGAGGGCAGTGCAGATCAATTACTTTTTAACCTCACACAAAAATAAGCAACCTACAGCACTATTAAATCCTTCCACCAGGTGGCATTTCTGCAACTAATGAACACACGCACACCATCAGATTCAATTAGGTTTCTTTATTACAAGAAATTACACAGGCATATAAATATTGAAAAAATACATCGCTTTACAAAGACTTGAGGAAACGTTGCAAAGTAATAATAAAAACCAGTGATTTTCCAAAGACTCAGATCCTTTCTTAGCCAGCCCATCCAGGCCCGTTACCTTCAACCATTATCTTCACATGCAAAAGGTGTTGCTTTACTGCAGTAACTCCAGGCAGCTTCCAGGAGGGACAAGGAGACTATAGAAGTGTCCATTCTAGAGTTGAGGGCTCTCAGTTCTCAGGACAGCAGTTGCAGTGGTCAGCTAACCTGTGGTGTGGGTAGGGGTGCTGTACCACTTCAGACAGATTTGGGCTTGTACGATAAGACTGCTGACCTATATACAAAAGAAAAATAAATCCCTGCACAGAGCAAGTGAGCAAGTTGGGAATAAGGCTAGGCTACAATTAACCTCCCTGCCTTACTAGGGCACTTTATTTTCTCTGTGAAGGAGCATTCCCTTGCCTGCTCTCTGAAGTGAGTTCAGCAGACTGGTGTAAAACCTCAACTGCTGTTTTTATGGTGGTCAGAGGAAGGAAGATTCCTCAACGTTCAGTTCAAAATGCACGCCCATTGCACAGGCAACACTATTGCATTCCATTGTCCCTTTTTCCAAGACAAAAAACTAGTCCTTGATTAATATCCTGCCAAATAAAGCAACTTGCTAGACAACAAAAATGTTAAGTTAGACCAAATCTCTACTCGTGAGATAGGTTTTAGAGAAGTGATGTTTTGGATGGGTGGGTATCCTGAGCAGCAGCCCCTTGGATTTTCTGCCTTCTAAAAAAGAAAATAAGGTGTGATCCCTGCTGGTTAAGGGTCAAGAGGCCAGCCTCATGACTAAACATGGCTGGGTTTGCCAAACAAGCACATTTTATTGGAATGTGGCAAACACATGACAATACAGGCAGCATCTAAGGCCCCATGGAGCCTGGTTTGACCCAGACTCACATCAGGCCTGTAGGAAGGACGCAGCCCACCAGCTATCAGGAGCAGAGTGAACTTCCTGTTGTTGCTCATTTTCCTTGTGCAAAAAACCTGGGAGGAGAGGGAATGCACTTGGCCTAGTCGATGATGAGCTTTGCAGGATGAAAGCAGAGGAGTTCACAGAGACCTTCTAGAAGAAAGAGGAATGGTGGTTTGTTGCCCAAAACTGGGCCTCTTTCCCACCTCCCCACCCCCCAATAGAAAGCCAGGGAGCACAACAGCTGCAGCCAAGGGACTTTGACAGAATATCATCTTGTGTTGGCGACATCTCACTTTCAGCAACGTTAGTTGAGTTACTTTACAAAAAGGCAAGTTCCCCATGATCAGGCACCTGGCAATGGCTTCTACTGTTGCAGAATTTATTTTTTAAAGACAACTTGGAAGGGTACTGACCAAAAATGAAGGGTTTTCCTTCTACTGAGTTCACAGTGCAAGTCACATTCAACACCTCTGCCTAAAATGCAGAACGGAAGGGAAAGGAGGACAGGGAAAACAGCCGTGGGCTGATGTTGGGTACACGGAGCTAAGAACAGGCATTCTGCCTTCTGCATCCTCAGTGCACACACTACCCAAGTCTGCTTTGGTCATTATGGATTGCTTTGGAAGAAGTTTGGATTTCCTGCATCTTGGGTTGCATCCTGCATTTTGCCTTCTCGAGATGGGAAGCTAAAAAGCCTTGTAGGTCTGAAAAATCAGCAAGTTGTCTAACAAAGAGGCAGCTATCACCAGAACTGTTTCTGGAGTGCCAGCCCCCCAAACCGTGCAGATACCCTCGAGTTTCAAACACCTGCTCTAGCTGGGGGGTTGGCATAGACTAAAGGAAGCCCACTGCTGGGAGTTGATTTGGAGCTCTCCTAGAACTCCTCAGCCCCAGCTGTATACAATCCTCACATTTTTGTTAATGCATCTTCAGAACACAAAACAGACATTTAACAGGGATCGTGTTTTTAAGTCCCAAGACAGGGCATAACAGGCAGCCAGTAAGCCTTCCACAAGAACGGGTAATAAGAGTTCACCTCACTTGTCGAACTGGGAAATACAGATCAGAATTTCAAACTCAGAAGCCCCACAAAATCTTTAGGGTTCCATTTCACAGCACGTCAACTGATCAAATGATAGTGCAAGCTACAGCAGAATGAGATTTGGTGGACGTTGGAATCCTCTCTGAAGATCCATTTCTCTCCCTGCAAGGGAGTTTGAAACAAGGCGGCTTAGGCTAGGAGAAATAATTCCTGCTGCAGCCTCTTCCAGCCAATTCACAGGCTATGGTGGATTTCTCCCCTGGTAACACAATCTTCGGGCCAGTCATGCAGACTCAGGCTTAAAAACTTTTATTAAAAGTGCTTTACAGTGATTAGTTTTGTGCAACCCGACAAAGTCCACCTAGAACCCAAAAATGCACTGCCATCCTGGAAACACCCCCATTCTCAATTTCCAGGCTCTGTGGGGCTGTGTGCACAGGAAGCTTTTGCAGTGGATCATTTGCTCAAATGCTAACAACCCAGAAGGGGCGCTACTCTGCTTTTCTGGGTTAGTCACACACATGATGCCAGTTCAGAGAAATGCCTGTGAATCTAGAAAGGGGAACTTTTAAGAGAGGATCGGATTCATGGTGCATGACCGAGCTCCATTGCCGGCACCTGTGCAGTGTTAAACTGGCCTTGGAGAGGCCATCTGACGTGTCAAGAGACCATTCCCAGGTGAAATGCTACTTCCGCACTGCTTCTTTTTTCCTCCCCGCGCTCCTCTGGAACAAGCCTTTTGCGAAAAGGGCACCCCTTCCTAAATGACGTTCCTCAGGGGCAGAGAGACAAAGGCAGGTCAAGAAGGTGTTGAGACAAATTATTTTGGAGCAGAGGGCTGGGGGCAGGAAGAGGAGAGCAGAGACGAGCAGGAATTCTCCCCACAAGGTGATGGTGTGAAAAACAAAGTAAACCCACACATAACTGAAGAGGGTTGGAGTTCCAGTTCTTCCCCTGACAGAGGTCAGAAGGGCTAACCCCATTTGAAATGTATTGTTTTTAGCATCAATCTTCATAGATTCCCCCCACCCAAGTTGTCTTTTACTGCACATAGCCCAGGATTTTACTGAACATATAAAGCTGTTATATCCTATAAAAAAGTAGCACTGTGGTTTTTCAGGTCTTTTTACACACGAACATATGTAAGTAGGGGATGACACATTAGTATTCTGGGGGGGGGGGCAGAGGGGAAGAAAGAAAATGAGATCTGACATTATAAATGATATTTCCCTCTCCCCCTTATATATATATATATATGTACACAGAATGAAAAAGTAGTAGTGGTTACTAAGGTTAAGAGACACACATCCCAACCGATTCGTTCTGGAGCAGCGACAGAAGACTTTGCCACGTCCACCTCCCAGGACTTTGTTGTGTTTCTAACAAGGCAAAGAGCTTTATCTCTGAGCACGTGGGGCGTCTTCTTGCTTGCTGTATCAGAGTCTTCAGCGTCCGGGCCTGCTTTCGCAGGGACCCCCTTGTGCTCCTTTGGAAGAAACGGACCCAATGGACAAAATTAGCCATCGTGGAGAAAATGTGTGTGTGTGTGTGTGTGTGTGTGTGTGTGTAAAAAAAGAAAACCAGTTAAGGCCAGGTGATATTGGCCTAGCGTTGGAGCTGCAGTGATCTCGGCGAGCGCAGCTTGGATGCAGAGCTCCTCAAGAGGGCCAAGTCACTAACAGCATCTTAAACGGAGAAGGCCTCAGGGGAAAAAACCATGACAGCTGGAAACTCCGGGTGGTCAGCAGAGGTGCAGCTAGGACACGGCTGCCTTTGCGATCAGCTCCCACTGGATCATCACCCTCACATCAGGCTCTGTGCCACCGTCACCCCTGCCTTGTCCCACCCCGTCCATCAAAGCAACTAGCTGAATCCAGATGCTCTGTGCTAGCTCCTACACTGTGTTCCCCAACGCTGAGCTAGTCCAAACCGCTGAACCTTCCTTCCAACATCGCTGTAAACCAGCCTTTGCCCAGCTGCTGCCCTTCGGATGATCTGGACTCATGTTGGCTGGGGCTGATGGGAGCCCAGAACATCTGGCGGACACCAGCTTGGCGAAAACTGCTGTAAACATATGACTATTTGCAAAGTTATTGATATGTGCTGAAAGGGCCAGCCAGCAGCTTTTCCTCCCTTCCAGGAGCCTTTAATTTGGTAACGAAGCTCGCTTTCTCTTTCTGTCTGTCTGTCTGTCTGTCCTCCTCCTCCTGCTGCCTATTTTTTAATCTTTATTTTTAACATGGAAGAGAGCAGATTGGGAAGGGAAGATATCAACATTCTGACAGCATGGGAGCTGCCGTTGAGGCTCCTGTTCAAGCAGGAGAAACTGTAAAGCTTCTGTCGTAAGGCCACACAAAGGAATTCTTCAGCAAATGCATTTAAACGACAAAACCCTGTTTTGAAGACAGCAGCTTCTTCTGGGAGGGAACACTCACTGTGCATAGCACAGTTGCCCATTTTAGGACAAAAGCCAACGAGGGAACCAGAACCTTCTCTTCAGGAAGGTAACAAGAGGGGCTGGTTATCACAGAGTTACCCAGGAATTTCTTAAGTGCTCACAATATTCAAACACCCACCCCTCCCGCACCCCACAGTGTGATTGGGCTTCGAAGAAGCCCTGCTCACAGCTCGGCAGCCATTTGCACAGGCCTGCTATGTTACATGATCCACAAATGCAAAATTTTCATTTTCTCTGCCCCGCGCCAGAGTAAGGAGAGGGCCTCTCACTCAGTTCACATTTGTTCCCGCACCAACTTTGCAAGAGTTCCAAGTTGTTCCCGATCCAGTTTTCTAGCGTTAGCATTCGTACAAAACCCATTTATACTGGAATATAGTGTTTGCGTGGTCCCTTAAGTCAATCAGTTTCGGCCATTAACAGGAAGACAAAATAGGTGCCCCACCCCCTGCAACCCACATCCCTGCGATAGGCGGTTTGCAAGGAGGAAGGAGGGGCGTGGCCCGGGAGTCACTCTCCTTTGCGCAGGGGAACTAGGAAACTCCGCCCAGAGTCAAGACGTCAAAGCAGATGTTGCAGACCCGGACAGGCTTGTTCAAGTCGAATTTGATGATGGGGATCTCCTTGGTTGAGCACTTGTGGCAGAGAAGGCGCCCGCAGTGCCGGCTGCGAGAGAGGAAAGAAAATTTCAGCTGTGCTCTTTTCTGCCTAGCTGTGCTTAACAAGAAACCTCTCCTTTGCTTCCCAGTTTCCGAGGAAGTTTAGAAAGAGAGGGGGGGTGTTGCTGTGCCTTCAGGGGATCGTACCCCTTTGCCACCATTTATCAGGTGCTTACTCTGAAAGCTGGCATTGTGTCCTGAGCCCCACCTAGCAGATAGACCCCTGCCTGGACCCAAGACGACACAGTGCCAAAGGGAGCCATTTCTCTGAAGGGGAGGCCTCCTGCTGATTCATAAAGTAGCTTGTGACCGGGGATGGGAACTGGGCTGCCCAGAATTAAAAAGTCTGCGGTACCTTCATCGAAAGCAGCTCTTCAGTTAACTACAGTGCTATCAACAGAGATGGGGGAACCTGGTGACTTCCAGGTAAGACTCCCAACTCCCATCTGCCTCCCATGGCAACAGTCAGAGACCATGAGAGTTGTAGCCCAACAGCATCGGCATGGCCACAAGCTCCCCACCCTTGGCTTACCAAATCCCAAGAGGAGCAGAAAGGAGGGAAGAGCCCCTAAGAGCTCCAAGAACTCTCCTTCCTTGGCCTTCCAACCTGCTTCAGGCACTTTGGTGGTGGTCCAAACCAGGATTAAAAGTTATAGAGTTAAGCTACCTGGCCAGGTAGCACATGCCCCAAATGGTCCATATTGAAAACACTCCCCCACTGCGTGCAGAGCTAGGATGATGGGTGGGGTGGGGGGGAAACTATGGGGTGGATCCTGTGTTTTGGACCACAACCAAAGGCACATGGTCTTTATGTTTCTGTGCACAAGATCGCTAAAGCAAGCACGCTACTGTCTCATGCTGCATAGACTGCAGTGCTTCAGTGAAGAACTCTTTGTCCTGTCCACACTGCCCATGCCCTGCCCTTGCACAGCAAGTCTGTGCTGGCCCTAAAACCTCTCTCAATGGGCTTCTCTGCCTCTCCTCCCCTTCCCCAGGCCCAGTCTAGAAAGAGGTGAGAGGCGACTTTTCGCCTCCTCTGGAGGGAACTATGCCTTCAGCCCAGGCAGCCTTCCAAGGGTGGCGGTAGGTTCTGAGCGGAACTACCTACGAAACAAATCAAAGCTGCGTCCAAGTGGTGGATCAATCTGAAAAAGCCGCCCCTTACCAGTGATGCTTCCTTGTCGTGACTCCAAACTTGGCGCTGCATTCGTAGCAATTGGAGCCGTCGCACCAGGGGGGTTCTTTGGACAGCATGTCTGCGGAAGAAAGAATTAAATGCAAGAGGCTCCCCGCCAGCCTTGGCCACTGTGGCTTGTGACCTACCCAAGCCCTGAATTCAGCCATGTGTACGGCTGCCTGCCCGACACACTAGGTATCTCATCTCACCCTCTACATCTCACCCCATTTGTGCAGCCCCCTCAAGGGCTTGAGAACTGATTGTGCCTTCTGCTTGCCTGGGCAGAGAGGACAGAGAGGGGTGTGTGTGGAAACTAGTTTATGGGGCAGAGGGAAAACTTGCATTTGTTGTCACGCCCACTTTTGCCTCTGGCCACACCCACCCCTGGCATGTGGCCCCTGTAAGGTTGCCCTCTTTCAAATAATTTCACTAGTAGATCATCCCACTAGTAGAGATCTGGTCTAACTTAACGTGGCCCTCAGACTGAGAAGGTTTCCTGCCTCTCCCTCCCTGCAAGTTTTGCCTAAAAGGCCTCCTTCTTCTCTATGCACAGCCCACCTGCTGCATGACAGCAGGGCTCAAGGGCTCTTACCCAGCAGCCGGAAGAGAAGCTGTTTGGTCGCAACTTGATAGTTGAAGATGTTGACGCCTTGGTTGTTGTTCACGCCCAGACGAGCGCCGGCTCTCACAATGGCCCGGCACAAGTTGGCGTTTCCCTTCATGTAGGCCAAGAGAAGCACTGGGAAGAGAGAGAGAGAGAGGAGATTTCATTGTCCGTGTCTCTGCTTAGCCAGTCCCTGAACTGCCAATTGTCCTGCACCCAGGCAAGCAAAATTTCACAGGAAGCACCAGGAGCAGGTCGGCAATAAATCACATGGTGTCAGTGAAGTTAACTCAGGAGGCTAGGCAACTCTTCCCAGCAGGTCTTGCCCCAATGAGACAGTTGTGAGGACTCAAGGTCCCCACCGCTCTCTAAGGCTCCTCCTCTCCTAGGTCCTTCCCTTGAAATCTGAGACTTATTCGCCTTGTCTGTGTTTGCTCTCCCCTCTTCATCCCTCTTCTGGTTCTGGGAGATCAAGTGGGATGGAACTGGCTGCAGCAGGAGGGGGAGACCTCCTGGCTTCTTCTGCAGCCTGCTTCATCTCTGCCTCTTCTCTCTTCCCCCACCCGCAGCTTCCACTTCTGGACTGCTCTCTGCCACAGCCTCTCCCTGCTCACTAAGCCCTGTTGCCTCTTCAGCTTCTGACACCTCCTCCTCCTCCCTGTCTGTTCCCCTCTTCTCCCTCTGACCACTCATCATGGTCCCAACACCAAACCCCTGACTCTGGGCCTTCTCCCCTTGGGGACTCCTTCCACAACTCCTCTGCATCCAGCTAGTCCAGGACAGCAAGACACATGCAAAAGGACTTTGAGAGGCTACTTTGATGATGGCAGCTGCATGGCTTTTTTAGCCAAACCCATCGGCCGAGGCTTACCGGTGTTCCCTTCAGCATCTGGCTTGTCAAGAGGATACTCCGGCATACATTCCAGGAAGAGGTCAAAGATGGCTGCCGCATTGTCCTTCCCGTATTGCCCCAGGATGTGCATCGGGGACTGACCCCTGACAAGGAGACGGAGACGACGTCATGCAGGACAAAAGCCACGGCACAGACCCAAACCATTCACACATGAAAACAAAGTTCAACACAGCCAACCACAAATGAACAACCACACCCTAGGCCAACCCCAACCTCTCTCACCACCAAAGGAACACAAGTGAACAGGAAAGAACCTGCAGAAGCAACACTGACACCGAACCCTACATATAGTAAGCAAAATAGAAACATCATCACCCGACCCCACCCTGAGTCATCTTCCCCCCCCTCCACCCCCCTTTTCTTCCCAATGTCTCAACAAATGAAGCTGACTTGTAAAAATGTTACATGGGGGGAAAATGTAGAAGAGAGAGACATTGCACACACTTTTGAAAATCAAGAAAATCTTTAATAATGAAAAAAAACACCAAAAAAAAATCCACGGTGCAGGGCAAGAAGTCCTCTGCTCCCCACAGCAGGGTTACATTTTGGGGGTGGTACTTTTGGAGCAAAAGGGGAGATTTCTAAACCTCCTATGGCCCACTGCTAGTGCTTGCCGTTGCAACGAAATAAATATTTACGAAAGCTTGGTCCAAGTCCTGCTCCAAGACAAGACCCGGAGAGGGAACGGAACATCCTGACAATACTGTACTGCAAAATTACCAAGGAATCCCTTGCACAGCCCTTCCCCTGAATGAAGCAAGCGGGGGGGGGGGGGGAGAGAGAAGCCCGCCCCCCCACTACTGAATGAGAGAAAAAATAGTACAGAGATGCTCAGGGTCCCTTTTCCCAGCAAAGGCGGCTGTTACACTTACCTGAGGTTAAAAGCTTCTGCGTCCACAGTGCACTCTGTCAGGAGGGCACGGATGTTAGTCAGACGTCCCTGCATCACTGCCAGGTGCAGGGCTGAGAAAGGAGAGAGATGGAATGCATGATTCAAAGGGAAAGGGAAGATCTGTAGCCACCTCTCCGTGCCACTTAAAACCAAAGGCTGCATTCATATCATGCAAAAATAAAAATAAAAATCAGGTTGCATTAAGCCAGATTTCCATCTGTGCAAGAATTTCACCTTGAGCAATGGAATGTTTCCCCCCCCACATGCCCCCCCAATCTGTTCTAGAGGTTCCCTGAATGCTCCACAGCAGATCTGAGGGGCACACGGTTAGGGAGGGAGAAATCCCTCCTGTGGTAATCCCTGCGCTGGCAGGACAAATTAGTTTAATACTGTCCGTAGGCCCTTTTTTTTTGCTTTTTTTTTTTAAGAAATCATTTTAAAGAGAGGACTCTACACAAAAAGAGTCCAGCAAGAATAATGTAACCTGTCTGCATTTTACAGATTAGTATGATATTCGTTTTGCATTGCATAGTTTCTTCTGCACTGTGCCCTACTTGCATTTATTTAGCTGTGAATCCTACATTGCAGGACTCCGTGACCCTTTGGGTCCCTTCTAACTCTACAATTTTTTACGATTCTATGGCTTATCTTCACTTCTGCTCCTTATGGGCACACCTGCCCACCTTCCTGTTTCCAGGATCCCTTCACAAGCTTAGCAGCTGGAAACTTGGCAGTTCCTCTTTATAAGGAAAGCTAAAATACTAAGGAAACAGTTCTGAAGCCGATGCCATTTGCTACAGATGCTCCTACACAAAGGCAGCAGACACAACACAGACAAGGAAGCAGCTAGCCTCCAGGCTCCAGCTCCCATCAGCCCAAGTCAGAACAGGATGGCAGGAGTCACAGTCCAACAACATCTGGAGGGCCCCATCCCGACTCTGGGCCCCGCTGAGGGAGGCCTGGCTGGAAATAACACTATAGTGCCACCACAAATGCTGATCCAGCCTCAAAAGAATCCTGAACGGGATCTGTAACAGTACCAAGGTATCTGTTCTGGCCCAGGAAATCCTTTCCCTACAACAGCTTGGAGAAAGGCCTGGAAACGATGCCTTATGAGGAACGGCTAAGGGAGTTGGGCATGTTTAGCCTGGAGAAGAGGAGGTTAAGGGGTGATATGATAGCCATGTTCAAATATATAAAAGGATGTCACATAGAGGAGGGAGAAAGGTTGTTTTCTGCTGCTCCAGAGAAGCGGACACGGAGCAATGGATCCAAACTACAAGAAAGAAGATTCCACCTAAACATTAGGAAGAACTTCCTGACAGTAAGAGCTGTTTGACAGTGGAATTTGCTGCCAAGGAGTGTGGTGGAGTCTCCTTCTTTGGAGGTCTTTAAGCAGAGGCTTGACAACCATATGTCAGGAGTGCCCTGATGGTGTTTCCTGCTTGGCAGGGGGTTGGACTCGATGGCCCTTGTGGTCTCTTCCAACTCTATGATTCTATGATTCTAAAGGGGGAGGAGCAAGCTGGAGCTAATGATTTTGCCAGGAAACAAGCAAAAAAAGATCAAATCCACCCATCTTTGGACATCAAAAGCAGAGCTTACCATTGTTCCTGTTTTCATCCACAGCTGCAAAGTCCACTCCGTTCTCCAGGAGAACCGAGCAAATGGTGGGAAGGTCTTGCTGGGCAGCGAGATGGAGGGCTGTCTGGCGGTGCTTGTTCAGCTCGTTGACCTTGGCGCCTGCAAGCAGCTGTTGTGAGGAGAAGACAAGGAAGGAGGAGTTTCTCAGGGTCTATTCTAGCGGATTATATATGGCAGCCACCTATAGGCCGGTTGAAAATGTAACTCCTGTCCTCAAACAGCTGCTACACTGGTTGCCAGTTATCTCCTGGGACCTAGTTTCTAGGGCAATCGGATGCATTTTATTCTTCCTTACACCCCTGCCCCAGCCATGATGAAAACGGCAGATTTCAGACGCCACCGTCCACAACACGTACCAGGTTACGCACAATGATTTCAGAGCCAGCCTGCACGGCAAGATGCAACGGAGTTAGCTTGGAGGCGTCCTGGACCCTGGAATTGACGTTTGCCTGGACACTGATCAAGAAGAGCACGCTCTCGATATCGGAACTCTGAACGGCCACGTGAAGGAAATTCCGGCCTTTGTTGTCCACCTATGGCAGTGGCAAAACCATAATTAGTCACGTTTGTGAATTTCAACACATCTGCTTAGAACAGGGGTCAGCAAACTTTTTCAGCAGGGGGCCGGTCCACTGTTAAGACCTTGTGGGGGGCCGGACTATATTTTGGGGGGGAAAATGGAACGAATTTCTATGCCCCACAAATAACCCAGAGATACATTTTAAATAAAAGGACACATTCTACTCATGTAAAAACACGCTGATTCCCGGACCGTCCGTGGGCCAGATTTAGAAGGTGATTGGGCTGGATCCGGCCCCTAGTTTGCCTACCCATGGCTTAGAATGAAACCTAGTTGAATACCACCCCTGGTTTCTGACACACCCTGAGACATGTTTTCTAGTTTGAAAATTTGCCAGTGACTACCCTGTTCCTCGTGGGTTTCATACAGATTTTTCCTTGTCAGGAGGGGAACAGAAATAAAAGACTGGAATTTCTTAGGCATTGGATTGATGCAGTGTGTTTTAGGTTGCTTGCTTACACAGACACACACACACAGACACACACGACTCTTAACAAGAACTGCAAAATGCCAACTGTTCAGTGGGCTGATTTGAAAGATTGGTCATAGAATCAGAGAGCTGATTCTATGACCAAGGGTCATTTAGTCCAACCCGCTGCAGTGCAGGATTCTCAGCTAAAGCATCCATGACAGATGGCCATCTAACCTCTGCTAAAAACCTCCAAGGAAGGAGAGTCTACAACCTCCCGGGTCAGACTGTTCCACTGCCAAACAGCTCTTACTGTCAGAAAGTTCTTCCTGACGTTAAGTCAGAATCTCCTTTCTTGTAACTGGAAGCCACTGGTTTGAGTTCTATCCTCCAGAGCAGGAGGATAGGACTTGAACCAATGGACAGCTCCTTATTTCTTACAACAGCAGTTTACAGCTGGAATGGGGAACCACTTGCACTCCAGATCTTCTTAAATTGTATCTCCAATCACCTCTGACCATTGGAGATGCTGCCTGGGGCTGAGAGATGTCAGACTCCAGCCACATTTGAGGGCCAGAGGCTGCCCATCCCCAGTCTATGGATGCCATACACGCACATCCAAGTTTAGAGAGGATATGCAGGAGAAAAATGTTGGCCTAAGGATCCGCAAAAGGGGAGGAGGGAAGTCAAAGGGGATTTATTGATTATATTCTAATTGTTTTCTTTGTTGTCGTTTGTTAACCTGAAAATGCAAAAATAAACTCATTTTAAAAAATAAAAGTTTTTTCGTTTTGTTTACACCTTCTCTCTCTATCCTGGATGCAGGCCTAAGATGACACACTGACAGTGACCGTGATGCCTCAGTCACCGGGCTAACAACACAAGAGCGTGTATGACGGGGTGCACTTTGGTCCCCTGTACCTGCTCGGCCGCTCCCGGTTCCCGCTTCAGGATCGCCTCTGCCGCCTTGTTGTTCTTGTACGTCATGGCGCAGGCAAAAGGGGTCATGCCTTGCCGGTCCCGTATGCCGAGCTGGATTTCCGGGTGCGAGATCATCAGCTGGATAATGACACCGTGCTGGTTGATAATGGCAACGTGGATGGGCGTTCTGCCTTCTGCATCCTACAAACACAGGCTGGGTTAGCCAGCAGCGTGAAACAAGCATGCAACGCATGCAAAGGTGGGGAGGACATCAGTGGCGCAAGAAAGGAGCCGCCAGCAGAAATAGAATAAAGCCTACGAGGCTTTTTCTGTTTCATACCTGTGCATTTACATTGGCTCCAAACTCTAGAAGGCACTGCACCGTTTCTTCAAGGCCCCAACAAGCCGCCAAGTGCAAGGGCGTCTGTCCATCGCGGGCTTCCTCATCGCCCTCGCCGTTGGCCCCTGGCTGCCTCGGGCTGTTGACGTCGCAGCCGCTGGGAAGGAAGCAACAGTGCTACCGTCAGCCTCGACAACTGGAAGCACGGCAAGAGAACCCTGGAAGCTGCCTTGCACAGAGCTGGACCAATAAGCCACCTAAAGGTCCATAAATAGCAACACCTTAGTGGTCCCGGGCCCTAAGGAAGTTAGATTAGCTTCAACCAGAGCCCAGGGCCTTTTCAACTCTGGCTCCGGCCTGGTGGAACGCTCTGTCTCATGAGACCAGGGCCCTGCAGGATCTGATTTCTTTCTGCAGGGCCTGTAAGACAGAGTTGTTCCGCCTGGCCTTTGGCTTGGAGCCAATTTGATTCCCTCCCCCTCTTTCTTTTTCCTTTCTCCTCCTGTGATGAGGCTGCATTTTAATATTTTAATGTTTCAATATTTTGATGTTGTATTTTAATCTTGTTTTTAAGTTGTATTCATTCAACTTGTTTTTATTATTGCTTGTTAGCCGCCCTGAGCCCGGCCTTGGCTGGGGAGGGCGGGGTATAAATTATTATTAATTACTATTATTATTATTATTATTATTATTATTATTATTATTATTATTATTACTAAAGCTCAGGGCTGCCTACAATGACTGGCAGCAGCTCTCAAGGGCAGGATTTCCCAAACGTGGGTCGCCAGCTGGTTTTTTTGGACTACAGTTCCCATCATCCCTGTCCACTGGTCCTGTTAGGTAAGGATGATGGGAGTTGTAGTCCAACAACAGCTGGGGACCCAGTTTGGGAAATCCTGCTCTAGGATTTCAGTCAAGGGTCTTTTCCCACTCCTATGTAGAGACAGAACATGGCACTTTCTGCATGCAAAGCACGCTTTCCAAGCCCTTTCCCTAAAAAAAGAGCAGGTTTCCAGTCCTCAAGGTTGTGAGTAAAAGATTAATGGAAAGGAAGACATAGAAAATGGCCTTATGTGGCATCAAACCACTGGTTCATGTTTACACCAACAAACTGTATTTCTGGCAGGGGCCTTCCCAGCCCTTCCTGGAATCACAGACTCATAGAATTGTAGAGCTGGAAGGGACCCCAAGGGTCATCTAGTCCAACCCCCTGCCATGCAGGAATCTCAGCTAAAGCATCCATGGCAGATGGCCACACAACCTCTGCTGAAAAATCCCAATGGAGGAAGAGTCCTTGCAGATCCAAGGGATTTAGCCTGGGACATTCTGCATGCAAATAAGGCAATCTCCCATAAGCTGCACCCCCCTCCAAAGTATATTTGGCCCATTGGGTCCACACACAGCGGCTTGCCAACAGGTTGGCTGATGGGGAAGGAAAGACATTGTTTTCAGTATCCCACCAAGTCAATGTCCTATTGGGTTACAAAGCCTTAACTGTTGGCTCAAGCAGTTTGGACAACAGGTTTGTTCCCCACCTGCGGATAAGGAAGCAGGAGATCTGTTCGCTGTTCTCATCGATGGCCCTGTGCAGCAGAGTCTGTGAGCAACCTCCCGGTCCTGGACCCCAACACGTTGCATCGCAACCGTGTCTCACCTATAGGAAGAGAAGAGATGCTTAGGGGGGAACGTAGCACAGCGGTGCTTAATGTTTGGGTTCTTAATTTAAAACATTTGATTTTGATTTTGTGCTGTGAACCGCCCCAAGACCTCTGGATATAGGGTGGTATATAAATTCAATCATCAACAACAACAACATGGAGAAATACAAAGACTGGCTTCCGAAGGGCAACAGAAATCAAAGCTCTTCAGTTATTTCCCCCCTCTCTTTTAGAAAACAGCTTATTGTAAAGCAAAATAAAGTTATTTTTTACTAGAACTAAAAAGAATTTAAAGAAACAGATTTGAAAATAATGCACATTATAAAGCAGATGATATTAACAACAAAACAGAAGGAGCAAGCCATTTCTGGGATGAAGTTAATGATTTGGCACTTTTTTTCCTGCTTTTCTTACACAGGCAGTTAGTGGCAGCGAGGGCTTCTGTTTCTACAGTCTGTTCGTTGCTGAATAAAGACAACTGATTACCGAAGCTCTTTTTAACAACATGGCTTGCCTTTGTTATTCTAGTTTAATTTATAAGAGTACAGTATCTATCTATAAACCTGGAAGTCATTTAAAAATAGTCATTGTGGTGTGTAGAAATATCCACACCATAGAATTATAAAATCGTAAAATACAGAACAACCAGAAGGGGGATAAAATGAATTATCTAAAAAATGGGGTTTGCGTGGGTTAAGGCCGATAAAGGTTAAAGATACAGGGATAGTCTGGGAATCTGGAGGTCCCTAGCTCTATCTCTTTTAGGTGAGACTGATATTCTCAGGTTGCATCCTACTTATAATTTCCTCCTCCTTATACCTTTCTTGTTTGGACCTCAAGGTGAGAGGTCCTCTTTAATTATCCTCTGAGAGAACCAAAGAGAAAGCATAGATTCATATGGAAGTAGAAACTTTTCTATTGCAAATCACATTATTTCCTATGATGAACAGCCTTATTATTTTCTTACCTACCTCTCTGTGTGTGATTGCAAGAGGCCCACTCTCAAAGATCCACTAGTTTAAACACTGCTCACTCCGCACACCCAAAAAGGTTTCAGCAGATAATTGACTGTGTTATCTTATTAAAAACCATTGAGACACAGTGAAATGATAAAATAATAAAATACAGAACAAGATGACCAGGAGTGAATCAAAGGAATTCTCAAAAAAATGCCTGGACAACAAACATGTTTTCAGCAGGGGACGGAGTATCAGAATTGTAGGAGCCTCCCTGATTTCAATAGGAACGGTGCTCCAGAATACTGGTGAAGAGACATTAAAATCCTTTGCATGCATAGAAACTAAAATATGAGAACTGTGGGAGTGTTGTGCACGCAAACTGAAGGTGCGTAGGCTGCTCAACCTGTTAAATGAACAGCGTTTGTTCAGTCTCTCCAGTAAGCTATTAGGGTTTTGGCAGAGTGTGCGACCAACCAGGCCTTCTCAATATTGTACTGGAGTCTCGACGTCACTTTCTGTGTAGCATTTTTCTATCTGGTTTTAGGAACCTTGCCTGCTTTAAACATTTTACACTCCCCCGCCCTCTTTTTAAAAATATAAATTTAACAATGCACTCAAAATAGTGTAACCTGTTACAAAATCACTGAACGAACTCAGATGAGGAGAAAGAAGAATACAATGAGGATACCTTGTTTTTAAAGCCCTCATGGTGGAACGGAGGCTACAGGAAAAGCTCCGCCAGGAAGGCAGCAGCTACTCTCAAGCTGTTGTCGCTGATAGTTGAATACAACAGCCTTGCCTCTCGTTGCCTCCCTCTCTCCTATTCACAACATCTAGGCCGCTCTTTCCCAACCTGGTGTGCTCCACATGTTTTGGAGGACAGCAGGGTGGGAATGGCTGCCCCAGGGATACTCAAACCATATCCATCTGCTGTTTCATTGATTCTGCAACCAGTGCAGTGTCTGTGAGCAGGGGGGAAGCAGCTCACAACACTGTCATGCAACATCATGCATTATAGAGAGCGGGAGAGAAAATAAGGTCTGTGGCTCTCAACACCAGCCACAAACAAGCTTGCGATGCAGATCCGTCTCGGACTTCTCCCTAGGTTTCACCTCCCACAGCAAAGCCTTCTTTTTCAGTTCCTCCCTAGTTTCCTTATGCCCAATGACTTGAAGAACAAAACAACGCCCCCCCCCTCCACTTTATCCTGGCATGCATTTTGTACAGAAACATTTCCAAGTTGATTGGTTAGAGAAGAGTGATGATGACTGTGAAAAGGATTCCAATCTCTGATGGAAGAAGAAAGAGACTGCAGCAGTCACCGCTCTTACCAGAGTCGAAGCAATATCTTCCAGGTTGTTTTCCAGAGCGAGCCAGAGCGGAGGGTTCCCTCTGTCATCTGGCACAGACATGTCTGCTCCCCGAGTGCAGATCGCATCGACCACAAGAGGGAGCTGGTTTTTGATGGCCAGCTGGAGGGCCGTCTCCCCATCCTGAGTCCTGCAAACAAGCACATTGTGCTATACGCAGGCAGATAGCCACAGGCGTGCATCACCGACAGATTGGGGGAGGGAAATACAGTGGTACCTCCGGTTGCGAATGGAATCTGTTCCAGAGCTCCGGTTGCATCCCAAGGAATTCACAACCGAAAGTGCTGCTTTTGCACATGGCACGGTTTAGCGCCTCTGCGCATGCGCGAGCGGCGAAACCTGGGGAAATATTTCCGGGTTTGCCGTGTACGTATCCCAAAGGATACGTAACTGGAGGTGAACGCAACTAGAGGTACCACTGTACTATTTAAAAAACTGCAGAAAGAACAAAAGAGATGACAAAGGCTCAAAATGGTACTGAAAGATAAACCTTTATCAAGAGCCAAAGATTAATCATCCCTGAACTAATCAGCGAAGGCACAAGTGAGTCTGTGGTACTCCTTATTTTCTTTGAGGTTCTTTTAAAAGCACCATACAAAAACAAGTTGCCGTCTCATAACCATAGTAGAATATAAACGAAGATCCCATCCTTATGATGCCAAGATAATAAAGGTGGCATTTTCTGTTATCATCCTTGGTTCTCTGTGGTGTCAACCTCCACCCACCAGCAGAACCCACTGATGCCCCCTGAGGCAAGGGGGTGTGGGAAGAGCAGAAGCAACCTGCTCAACCCAAGACAGCGCCAATTCATTTGCCCAAGTGTGCCTTGCGGTGGGCACTGGGCCTGCCTCTGTGCTAAGACTCTCACACAACTTTGCAAGTACAACCAAGGCCTTTTTACCTGACGCTGATATCTGCTTGGTGCTCCAGGAGGAAGAGGGCGCTCCTGCTGTCCTGCCTCTGTATTGCCATGTGCAGCAGAGTCTGCCCGTCTGACATCGTGTCATTGATGGAGGCCCCAGAGCCAAGCAGCTGAGCAGCAATAGTGTGCATTCCTGCCAGGGGGGTAGAGGAAAGAAACGTGCAATTTATCCATTAGATTTCTGCCCTTTCTTTCCTTCAAGGAACTCATGACTGCCTGTAGAGCTCCCACTCTCTCCCCTCTCATTTTGGACCGTCAGACAAGGCATGAGAGAACAGGGTTTGAATCCCCAATCAGTCATGAAGCTCGCTGGGGGCCGGTTGCTCTCAGCCTAACCTACTTCACAGGGTTGCTATGAGGATAAAATGGGGGGGGGGGGATGAATGATGTATGCTACCCTTGAGCTCCTTGAAAAAAAGGTGGGGTCTAAATGCATTGTCCGTAGCTTTCATTGTCTTTTAGAAAAGTGGGACAGAAGCACTCGAAAATAAACAAATCCTTACTCTGGGACACTTCACATATTATGGTATTTAACAATAGGACTCCCCGAACCTGGTGACTTCCATATGTTAAGAAGTGGCACTCAACATCTGGGGAAGGTTACTGTATACAGATGAACCTTCAAACTGCAGTCCTAGGACCTGGCCTGCAATCCTGAGACTGTGCTCCCATAGTTGGAGTATGAAGCCATGTAAATTCACCTGTATTCCCCTTTTTTCTCTTGTCAAGATACTGCGAGAGGTTAAGGTTTTCAGGGATTTGCAGGCAAGTTGGAGTTTGAACTTTACTCCTCCCAGCAGCTTTAGACGCAAAATTTGCTTAGGTACAAATATGCCAGATTAAAGGGCTCACATATTGCACTGCCAGATGCACTTCTGTCAGACAAACACGGCTTTCTAGCTGTCTGCGGTCGGAGGCCTGTTAGTTTGTGCTACGTTGAAACAGGAGAGCAGATTTGTTTACGAGAACAACTATGACGGGTTCCACTGCTGCTGCCATCTACATAAGTAGACGCTGGTTTTTTAAAAAAATGAAAGCCCAACCTGTGGCTTTCCAGGTGCTGTTGGACTTCCAACCCCAAGCAGCCCTGGCCAGCCCCACAGCCAGTGAGCAGGGATGATGGGATTTGCAGTTCATAGTCTGTACTATGATGTACAAGTGGAGCAGATATGGCCTGCACAGGATGAGGGATGGGATCAACTAGCTACTCAGCATTAAACAGTTCACCTCCCCTCTTATTTGAAAGAGGCTCCAAGGTGGTTGTAGGGACGCGGGTGGCGCTGTGGGTAAAAGCCTCAGTGCCTAGGGCTTGCCGATCGAAAGGTCGGCGGTTCGAATCCCCGCGGTAGGGTGCGCTCCCGTTGCTCGGTCCCAGCGCCTGCCAACCTAGCAGTTCGAAAGCACCCCCGGGTGCAAGTAGATAAATAGGGACCGCTTACTGGCGGGAAGGTAAACGGCGTTTCCGTGTGCTGCGCTGGCTCGCCAGATGCAGCTTTGTCACGCTGGCCACGTGACCCGGAAGTGTCTCCGGACAGCGCTGGCCCCTGGCCTCTTAAGTGAGATGGGCGCACAACCCCAGAGTCTGTCAAGACTGGCCCGTACGGGCAGGGGTACCTTTACCTTTACCTTTACCAAGGTGGTTGTATGACAGCACACAGAGTGTAACAAGGACTGAGAGATTGTGGGGGGGGGGGCTCATTTAATCTCACTGTAAACAAGTGGTACAGTGACAATAAAGTGACAATAAAGTATTTCTATTTCTATTTCCCCCATGCCCACTACAGACAAGTGGATGGAAAGTCATAGCGCTTTATAAAGTCCCAGTGATTTCAATAGGAGAAATGGAACACAGACTTCAATATCTCTCCCTTTTGAAAGCAGCAAAAGTTGGATTGCTCCCTTAGGGTTCCAACTTTACTCTGAGAAAACCCACTGAATTCAATGGACTTATCAGTCACAACAATGGAATTTTAAAGCGTCAACTGCTGGTTGAATACAATCCTTATTTTTTTCTTTTTTAAAAAAAGGTTTCTTCTATTATTTAT
Organism: Podarcis raffonei; assembly: GCF_027172205.1. Classification (NCBI taxonomy): domain Eukaryota; kingdom Metazoa; phylum Chordata; class Lepidosauria; order Squamata; family Lacertidae; genus Podarcis; species Podarcis raffonei. Next base: position 11,909,639 of record NC_070616.1, on the reverse strand, counting down.
TGGAGTTGAGGCCACCTCTGCCCACGTGCCCCTAAAATTTCAGACCATCCATCTTTTGGCGCTTACCTGTCCATAAGGCTAATCCCAGGACTGTTTGGTCTCTGGAGTCCTTGAGACTGAAGTCAGGAATGATCTGCAGATTGCTGGTAGCATGAAGGGCATTTGCTGGAAGAGAAAACCATTAATTCTCTTTTAAGCCTGATGTTAATCCTGTTTGCTTCGAAGATACCAGGCTGCATACGCATTATACCTTTAAAGAACATTTCCCACCCTCCCCTAGAAGAGTTCTGGGCTCTGTAGTTTACCCTTCTGTAGTTGGGGGATGTAATGACTCTGAATGCCAGTTGATGGAAGCCAATGGGATGCAGGGAAAGTGCCCTTGTGCTCGGGCTTCCCATAGCTGCATCTGGTTCGCCACTGGATTAGATGGACCATTGGCCTGATCCAACAGACTCTTTTTGATGGTTCATTTATCTGCTTTTCTGCTCCTATTCCCTCCAGTTCCACCCCCTCCCGACCGGCAGTTCCCCACAGAAGGCTTACCTTTTTGCTCCAGTATGATGGACACCACATCTGGGTGGTTATAAGCTATTGCCATGTGAAGAGGAGTTTGCAGGCTGACGTTATCTGCCGTGCTGGGCGTCGCTGTCCCCTTCTGGGCAGGCACAGCTTTCTCCGTCTGGATATTAGGATTTGCTCCTTGCTGCAGCAACTCTGCCGTGAGGTTGGCTAGGCCATGCCGGCAAGCTGTGTGCAGCGGGGTCTCCCCCTTTATGGAAAGGAGAATTTGGAAAACTTACAAAAGACCATCGATTTCAAGAGGGAGAGAAAAGACTCGTGAATTGGGACTTTAAAAGCAGCTCCCACAGAGCTCAGTGCGCGACAAACAACTGTCAACACATTTGTGGCTCCTCAATTGTCTAAGCGCTGTACATATGCTAGAAGAAAGGGCTGCCTGCAGGTTCTCAATCTAAGAGATGCAATATAAAAGGAAAAAAGAATGGGGAGGGAAGAGGAAATCAAACAGGGGAGCAGCTGCTCCTTCACTAAGGCTGGATGATGTCAGCTTTTCAACATTGAAATGTATCACCGGCCAAACATTGAGATATAGCAATACACCCCAATGTTGAAAAACAGAGGGAGGAACAAGCTGCATTGGCCCCGGCCCCACAAGGCACTGGGGTGGAACTCCCTTGGCAGGATCGGCAGCGGTTTCACCCTGACACCCCATGGGGCCAGGGCCAATGCAGCTTGTTCCACACTCCGTGCGTCAGCCACTGGTGGCAGAAGGAGTCAGGTGCAGGCAAGCCCCACCTGCGATATACTGCCAGGTGAAGGTGCCATTGCACTCTGGCCTTCAAACTGGCCCTGGGCAATGAATCGATACATCGCCCAGGCCTAACACACACACACACACACACACACACACACACACACACACACCCTTTCTCCATCTCATCACAGTAAAATGAGAAATAGTCCAAACTATCCGCATTTTAATACTTGCACTCTACAGTAAGCACTTACGGGCTTGCTGTTAATTTCCCTCCATGCACCAAACAGATATATGGAGTGTCTGAGCAGAGTTCTATTTCATTTGACATTCCCTTCTCTTCACCTACCGCTTTATTCCGGTGGTTAACTTTGGCCCCATGAGTTGCCAGGAACAGAGCGGCAGCCTCGTTTTCTGCCCCTGCTGCTCTTTGCAGCAAGCAGTTTCCTATAGGCAGCCAGCCACCCGGGTGGGGGAGAGAGAAAGAAAAAGCAGAGTTAGAACAGGAGCCGAAATTCCAGCCGTCATCTTGCATTCTAAGCCAGGACACTGGAGGGCAGGGCACAACTGAACTGACCTGGCTTATTACTGACTTCCTTATTATTAAGTGTGCTTAAAAGGTAAAGGTAAAGGGACCCCTGACCATTAGGTCCAGTCTTGACCGACTCTGGGGTTGCGGCGCTCATCTCGCTTTATTGGCCGAGGGAGCCGGCGTACAGCTGTGGCCAGCATGACTAAGCCTCTTCTGGCGAACCAGAGCAGCGCACGGAAATGTCGTTTACCTTCCCACCGGAGCGGTACCTATTTATCTACCTGCACTTTGACGTGCTTTCGAACTGCTAGGTTGGCAGGAGCAGGGACCGAGCAACGGGAGCTCACCCCGTCGTGGGGATTCGAACCGCCAACCTTCTGATCGGCAAGTCCTGGGTTCTGTGGTTTAACTCACAGCGCCCACTTTTTGTCACAAGTGACCTCAAAGCGATTCTCTCTCTCTCTCTCTCTCTCTCTCTCTCACACACACACACACACATTATTACAAATCACAGAACACACTTAAGGCAACAGGAAAACAGAACCGCCAACCTTCTGATCGGCAAGTCCTAGGCTCTGTGGTTTAACTCACAGCGCCCACTTTTTGTCACAAGTGACCTCAAAGCGATTCTCTCTCTCTCTCTCTCTCTCTCTCTCTCTCTCTCTCACACACACACACACACACACACACACACACACACATTATTACAAATCACAGAACACAATTAAGGCAACAGGAAAACACCAGCAACATCAATAATAAAGCCACAGTATAAAAACCATACTATATCAGCAATACCAACAATAAAACCTCAAAATCAGTACTATAACATAAAACACACTTAAGCCTAACCATCACCACCAAAAAACTAGAAGAAGAAAAACAAACCCAAGTAAATTTCCATCAAACCATGAACCCCCAAACACCCATGCCTCCAGAAAGAAGGCGTTGCACAGCTGGGGCAGTGCCACTCAAGGCCCTTTTGATTTGTCCTCCCCTGATGTACAACAGCTGGAATTTTGTTTCCTCAAGAGACTCCAGTGTCTTTTTGCTCAATTCACAAAAAAATTAGCTATATGAAACATGCAGGCCACACACCCCTCCCACTGCACCCTCTTTTCAGTGCCCTCTGTGCTAAAGTAAACCAAAAGGTTGCTCGCTTTAAAGTTTCAGCTCTGCTGTTGCCTCTTTCTTCCTTTGGCTTGTCTTCTACCTGATTTCTGAACTGCTTTCTGAGTTACTGGGACGACACAATTTCTCTCACCGGTCGCTGTGTCGGGAGCGTCCGTATTGCTGCCACGCTGGATGAGCCTGGCCGCAAAGCTGTTCTCATCAAAGGAAGTGCCGTTTTCCACCAGGACATCCTCAAAGGGGTTGACGGACGGGTCAGAAGACACCGTGATATACTGAACAGCAAGCCACAAAGCAGTGCTTCCTTCATGATCCTTCAGTTCCAAATCGAGTCTGGCAACGACAACAACATTCCGATTATGCCCCACGAATAATTTCAAGTCGGGACTTTGTTCTCAGGAGACACAAATCAAGGCTTTCTAACACTGGCCAGTTCACTGGATATTACCTTGTTTATTGTGCCTTCAACATCCAACATTTTTGTATTTTCTGCCTACCTAGTCAACTAGCGTTCTTTTTCTCCTGATTGACATTTGTCCATTCTCACGGGCAGCTTTTCATTTACTGGGAGGTTTCGCAACTTGAATTTGAATCCTCCAAGACCTTTTAGTACAGAAACACTTCCATTCTGCCACCACTAAGCCACTTCCCCAAGCTCACCGTTCCAGACACCTTCCTGCCCTATCGAGAAGACCCACCCCAAGTGTCTGTTGCAAAACAGAACGATGATAAGAAACACACAATTCCACAGACAAGAACTGCCAGACAAGTTGCCGGCTACGAAGGGAAGAGCAGCTTTTAGGAAAACTCTGCCTGAAATTCAGGAAAAGTCCATTGTTCCCAGACGGTCTCCTAACGTACCCAAAACTTGACAAGGACATGGTTTCTCCTATTAAGAGCACCATCCAGATAGATCATTGTATTAATCCAGTTTGCACAGACTTACTGCTTGCATTGGAGAAGCTGGCTGAATACTGGGTCATTTCTCACAATGATGGAGGCATGCAGTGGAGTCCTGGGGGTGCAGAGAGAGAGAGAGAGAAAGAAAGGGGTCAGTTGAATTAGGGCACAAGGTCTTCCAAAGGTCAAGGAGCAAGATCTCTTTTGTAAGTCGGCAACTTCTTGGAGCACGTGACACTAGACTCCTCCCTCAAATGGCTCTACCTGCTTGTCTTATTTACACCGGAGACCAACATCCATTTTAATTATTAACAGCTATTACTAAGCATTCAGGCAGTTGGTTTTAGATTTACTTCTGTACCCGTCAACAGGTTTCACCTATTTTCAGTGACAGACTTAACAGGGTGCAGATATTTATTTATTTTTTTGAAATCCTTTTTATTTGATTTTACAAATATAAATTTATAACATTCCAAATGCATATCCATATACAGAGATTACTCTGAATCTTGAGACTTCCCGCCCCATCCATGGTTCCTACTGCCAGCATTTACAACTGCGTATTATTCCATATTCTATATTTTAAATCAATCCATAATATCCATAGTACATGTTACATTACAAGTGAGTTTCAAATTCTGCTAATGTTTCCATCTGCTTGCAGTGGTCTCCTAGATAAATTATAAATTTTTCCCATTCTTTTAAAGAAGTTTTTGTCCTCTTGGTTCCTGAGTCTTAGGACCCCGGTGTTTTTAACCCTGCTCCACTTCCTACAGATGGATATGAATTACCACCGCCAGGTCACCTGGCATCTCTCCCCGCCCGCTGGTTCAACACCCACATTTCAGTCACCAGATGCCTGGGATAACAGATACGTTTTACCCTGGCACCGGAATCCCATCAATAACATACATGCTTTTACATGCAAAGGTTGCAGTTTCTATCACTGGTACCGCTGCCAGCCAAAATAAGCAATACAACAACAACAACAACAACAACAATAAATTTTATTTATACCCCGCCCTCCCTGGCCAGAGCCGGGCTCAGAGCAGCTAACACCAATAAAATCACAGTAAAAACATAATAGGGGGGAAGGGGGGGGGAGAGAAAAGAAAAAAACCTAATTTAAAATACAGGTTAAAATGCAATTTAAAATGCAGCCTCATTTTAAAGTAGCTGATAAATCAAGACTATAAGGGGAGGGAAACATAAGGGTCAGACCCTGTCTTGCAGGCCCTGCGGAAAGATGTCAAGTCCACCACGTCTGGGCCAGTGCTGAAAAGGCCCTGGCCCCAGTTGAAACCAATCTAACTTCCTTGAGGCTTGGGGCCTCCAAAGTGTTGTTATTTGTGGACCTTAAGGTCCTCCACGGGGCATACCAGGAGAGGCGGTCCCAGAGGTATGTGGGTCCTAGGCCGCACGTACAAGGTTTGATGGACCAATTTTTCCAATTCTGCATAAAGCATCTTCAGATGTCCAGATCAACATTTCAAGCAATAGGTCAAGGAAACATACAAACACAACGCCACCGAATAGTCACCTTCCTTTGCTGTCCTGCATGTTCGGATTGGCTCCTGCCTTTAAGAGGGACTCTGCTATCTGTGCCATCTCTGCCATGATGTCCGGCTTGTGCTTCTTGGGGCTGTAGGAGGCCACGAGGTGCAAGGGAGTCTCCTGGTCTCCCAAGGTTGCAGCATTCACCCGGGCACCGTTTTTAACAAGGAAGCTAGCAGCAAATTTATCTCCTTTGGGGAATGACAAGGAAAGAGCAGAAGTCAGGTAGCAGGATTTTTAAAAAGCACTCACTCCAAAGAAACCCTCCCTAACAATCTTTCCCCATTTGCCATATCAGTCAGAAAAGTGTAAACGGCAGAATATTCCTTGTATCTGTAGAAAAGGAATAGGTGTGTTAAAAAATTTAAAAAGACCCAGATGCAAGGCTTTTGATGGAAAGAGGGTTAGTGGTCTCTATTCTGGGTGTGTTATTAACATTATGAGCTCAAGGAGGCTTCTTCCTGCCCCATTTCATCCCTAAAACAACCCTGTGAGGCAGGCTAGGCTAAGAGGCAGTGACTGGCCCAGGGTCACCCAATTAGCTTCATGGCCAAGTGGGAATTTGAAGCCTGGAATCCAAAATCCTAGTCCAACACTCTCATCACCACAGCACACTCACGTAAGAAGATAAAGCAAGATTATTCAGCAAGTGCCTGGGCTACTTGTTTGGCTCACTGTGTTAGTTCTGAAGAAAATACAAATGACACACGGAGGGCACACAAAAAAGTTGCTGGATGCCTCTCTCTTCTAAGTGACGGCTTTCCCTAGGTGTTTGGATGGGGAGAAGAATGGAAAATAAGCTGCTTAAAAGAGAGCCAAGAAGCAGGCATATTTGGGAGTATCTGAGGCTGCAACACAGCTAAGACTAAGTAGGCCTGGACCAGGTCGGTCTCTTAAATGGGAGACCACCAGGAACCATATATAAAAACAGAATAAAAAAATAAATCTTAAAACTTCTGATGCATCCACATGACATGTCAATTCACATACAGTTTAGTGCTTATGTCCTAAATGGGGAAACACCAGAAATAGTGGCCCTGTAATAATCCTATTTCTGGATTTTGCTGTTATGGAGGAAGCGCAGCCTGTGCAGGTTCCACAAACAGCCCATAGAATGGCCAAGAAAGGATGGGATGGGGTAAAAAGGATGGGAAGGAGGGAGATGGAGTTGCAGGTGCATGAGGATCACGAGGGCTCGACAGGCACCAGTTGTACATCCGAACTTTCCCATTAAGTGCTGCAGTGTGATGCATCTTCAGGTGCCTCCAATCATGGATACCCTTTCTTGTGCCGAGTAAGCATCACAGCCACCCATCAGCACACATCCAGCACAGGCATTAAGTGATGGCAACGTGTTCACCATGCCACCAAAAAATGGCCCCCACACCATTCTGCTGCTTTTCACAAGCAAGCTGCCTGTAACTGGAAGCGGTGCTGGGAAGCACAGAACACCCATTCCAGCACAGTGAAGGCAGATCCAAAGATTTCCTTGACGTTTTTGGCATTTTGCAATCTGAACCAGATGAAGTGACGTTGCTTAAAGAGCTTGCAAGATCCGTACAGTGGAGCCTCAACCCGTAAGATGGGCCAAGACCCTAAACCTGCTCTGGCAAGGTAGACTGTTGTCAGTTGTATTCCAGCTTCAAAAGAAATCTCCTGCAACGTCGGAGGCCCTTAACCTGCAGTTTCGTAACTAGGGACCAAGGGGTTTTACAATTCTGGTGAAATACCTTGCCCTTCTCCTGAACTGGGAGGAGTTATAGAGGTTCTCCCAAACCTCAAACTAATTTTCAGAATGAAGGAAGGCATCCTGCTGCTTTCAGAGACACTCTGAAGCTCAAAGCACCATGGACAAGTCCCTCTAGCTACTCAGCTCAGGGCTGGGAATGGAGGGGAAAGGTTTGCTTCCACCACCACCCAAAGTTGACACTCCTTGCAGGCTCATCACAGCCAATCCCGGGGGGCGGGGAGGAGAGAGAGGGACACAAAGGTGAACATGATTTTTGGCTAGCCAACCAAAACCCTCTGATCTTGACTACAGCTGGTATTAAGTGATATGGAAAGAAGTTTATCTTCATGGGTTACTCATACCTTGCAGAGGACTATAATTTTCCTATTATACATTTAGATGAAGTTTATTTTCTACAAGTAGTTAGCCCAAGGGAAGAACAGAAATTGCTGGCCATCGGCTTGAATTGCTAATAAAGAAGGGCAGGCAACAAGCCCCACTTTCTCTTTCCAGAAAAAGATGTAATTCAAGATGCTACTGCTCTGTTCCTTTGCTCTCACTGCCATGGCAACCAATTCCTGTCTAACTGTATGAATCCTCAAAAGGATCCCTTTTCTTGAACTGAAAACTTCAGAACCACCAAACACACCACATGTTTTGCCAGACTTTTGGAGGTTTTTTCTAAAGCTAAGTTAAGCTGCTGTGTAATGTCCAACATCAGTTCAACGACTCTCTAACTTGATCATGCAAGATGGCCCAGGATAGAAGACGTTTCTAGTCTGCAGAGATCTTTCTCTCAAGTTGGAGATACAGTGGTACCTTGGGTTACATACGCTTCAGTTTGCATACGCTTCAGGTTACAGACTCTGCTAACCCAGAAATAGTACCTCGGGTTAAGAACTTTGCTTCAGGATGAGAACAGAAATCATGCAGCGGTGGCAGCAGGAGGCCCCATTAGCTAAAGTGGGGCTTCAAGTTAAGAACAGTTTCAGGTTAAGAACAGACCTCCAGAACGAATTAAGTTCTTAACCCGAGGTACCACTGGACATGCTTACACACAACCTACTGTTTGCTGTGGACACGAAAAACAGGTGGGTGGAGGAATTTGCTGGGAAAACGTCCTTAGTTAGTTTTTGGTTGTTTGTTAATGTTGCTAATATTGTTTTGTGGGTTACAAGTGCTGTAATGCTTTGTGAATTTTATGACTTTTCTTGTGGTTGTGCTGTTCGGTCTATTTTTTAAGATGTTTTGTTAATAGTGTTTTATATAAGGTGGTTGTTTTAATGATTATTTGTTTATATATATCTATATATTTATAGTATATTCTTTACTGAAAAACAGGAAGTATAAAATTTCAAGTGCTCAAGGTAAAATAAGACGCGAATAGAAAAACAACACCCGTGTAAAGAACAAAAACTATAAACATTACATGACTGTTATTGTAGTTAACCTAAACTTAACCTAATACAGTGTTTATAAAAATGAATTCCAAATATCATTAAATTTGCCATGGCAAGCCTACGTTTATAGGTGACTTGTTCATGTGTTGCAAGTTTGTACGTATCTTCTATCCATTCATTTACTAATGACAGAGAGGCCTGGAGGCCAGCATTTGGCTACAGAGGGCCTGAGGTTCCCTACCCCGATCTACAAATTTAAATGCTAGCACCTATGAAATCTGAGATTCCTGCATTACAGGGGATTGGATTAGGTGACCCTCAAGGTCCCTGCCAACTCTATGATTCCATGAGGTGTTTTTGCCAGGAATGTACAGAACGAATTCTTAGCTGGAAAGCGAACTATATATTTTACAAACACAGTTTATTCTTACCCCTTTGAATAGCTTTATGCAGCAAGCTCCAGCCTTTCTTGTCCACCATGTCCACATCTGCCTTGTGGTTAACCAGGGTGGTTGCAATGCTTTCCAGTCTTCGAGAAAGTGCCAGATCTAAAGCAAGATCTCCGTTGTGATCTACTTCGTTTAGCTTCCCAGGCAGCTGCAGGGAAACAGGATTAGAAGTCAGGCACCGCACAGCGTGACAGCAAAAGCAGCAGATAAAAAAAAAAAAAGAAGACTCTGGTGTTTATTCTACATTTAACGTCGCTCACTAAGGAGCCACGCAGGGCGGCAGAGAAGCTTAGGAGAGGCCACGCTCAGTGACAAAGCATGACGCAAATCCCAGGCTCAAGAACGAAGGCCGACCTGGACTAAATAGAACAATGGTTCGAACGTAAGGCAGGCTTACGGACAGTTAAAAGAAAAGACAGTGGACGTTGTGGGGGAAGCAACAATCATTTCGAAGAGAAAGGTTTTATTAGTGATATTGGGGGGGGGGGACTGTAATTGCAAACTAGTGAAGGTGTTTGTTTTTAAAAACTCCTTTCAGATGCTAAAGTCTATTCTGCTTTCTTAAGACGCAGAGGGAACTGACTTTGTAGTAATGAGCATATTGAGAAATATCTCCAAAATTCTATCCTATTGCAGATTTAGGGGAGGATCTCTGCCTACCTGCGAATCCATTTCAATAAGATACAGGAAAACGACGTCTTCTCTCTCCACTTTAATAGCTTTGTGCAAAGGAAACTCTGTTTTGGATTTGATCATTTTATACAATAGCTGAGCACTCATACTGCTAAAGTCTTCTTTCCTCAAATCATCCTGGGGGGAAAAAATCATTAATCAAGAAAGTCACATATCTTGGCTCCAACCTTAGGCCCCCCCCCCCAGCTTCAGTCATTTCTCCAGCGCTATTTATTTATTTGTAGCATTTGTACCCTTTCCTGGTCAGAAAGGTTCCCAGAGCAGCTTACATGAAATTAAAACAACACTCCCCACAGAGCAAGCATAAAAAAACACAGAGCAAGCATAAAAAAAGTATCAGCCATTTCTACATGCACCTGTGCTTTTAGAAGTGTATGGGTAACAGGAAAAAAACCAGACTTTTGGGGGGAGTCAAACTGGAAAAGTACATTTGATTGTACGTGGTCAGATTTTCCCGCCTGCCTCTCAAAAGTCTATGTGGCTGAATACAATTCCCAAGCGTTCATTGGTTTCTGGCTTGAAAACTATAAATGCCGCGGCAAGAGCAGCACATGTGTTTCTGTGAATCTGTAAAATGATTTCCAACTCTCTTGTTTTCATTGCAATACCAGAGTTTATGGGTCTATGTTTTGTTTTGTTTTGGTTAGTGTACTATGTTTGTTCCTGTTTGTTTTATATTTTATTTTTACTTTACAAATTCAGTGTGTGTGTGTTTAAAGTAATGTATGCGTGGGCAGCACAAGGAATGGAGAAAGCTGGGTCTGAAGCTGTGCTACACTACTGCAAGATGGGGGTACTGTATAAATAAATTACCGCAAGCTGCTTAGACCAGCCGTCACCAACCTGGTGCTTTGTACTACAATTCCCATAAGCCCCAGCCAACATGGCCAATGGTCAGGGATGATGGGAGTTGGATGCCAACAACACGAGGCAGGCCACAGGTTCCCCACCCGTTTTATTGCTCTGGGTGGTATAAGAATGCTCCTTCCGTATCTTAGCTTTGAACACAAGGCTCTCCCATGGGCATGAATCATTGTACCAGGAACATCCTCCAACATTTTGTTGTCTCAACCTGTGAGATTATTTATCCACACATGTAACATAGGCTGATGATCTTTAATGAGGCACTTTTTCTCCCACGCTGCAAAATGTTTCCACGGGTGGAGGGGGGGGGAACACTCTGTGAAACTGAGCTATGATTCAATAATTACAGACCAGGAACCGCCTGTTTTCAGTACAGGGATCAGTTCTGCTGTCAATGCCAAGACATCCCATTTTAAGCAGATGCATACACCAAACTGCAGACCAAATGAAAACAAAAATCTCTTTGCGAGTTGGAAGCTAACAAGGCAAAGAGAATGCTGGGCTAAAATTCTTCTCTCCAACATGCTAGCTTTCCACATGCGAGGTGGCACTTGTTCTTTCCTGGGGCAACCTTTAAACACGCAATTCCCCCGCTGTACATGGTACAGCCCAAAGCAGCTGCAGAACAGAATGTGGGGGATTTCCAGTATAGTTTCAAATTTTACAGAAATCTTTGCCTTGGAAACAGAGTAAATGCTGCATTTTTAAATTAAAAAACACATATCCTCATTTGACCTCTTGAAGCACCCCATGCTCCTCTCTCGGCGCTTACCCAATGACTAGCAATTATCTCTGCACAGTAGTTCATCAAAGTGCTGGCATTCAGCTCCTCAGCTGTTTGATAGAAGCGGATGCAGTTTCTGACGTTCACAAGTGACATGACTCCTTTTTCACACCTACCAAGACAGACAGGGAAAGAGCAGGGGGTCAGCAAAAAGGGGATTTACTAGGAGATGATTTTCATTGCCAGCATCAAAAGACTTATCTCAGTAGCTAAAAAGTATGAACACAGACCTGCTTTATAAAGTATTAGTAAAACTGAAGAAGTTCTTTGAAAGATCTTGGCCCAGATCGGACATAACTATCTCAGTTAATTAAACTAAGATATGCAAGTGGCGTGTGTCATCCCTTCCCTCTTTGCTGAGCAACAACTGAAGAGTGCCTGAGTTCATTAACCACAGTTTCCCACTGCATCCAAACCAGGAAACTATGGTTTCCATATTCAGAGCAGATCAGTGTTCAAGGAGTAGCCTTCAGCTCTGAAGGAATTGCCTGTCCTGCACTTGAAGACTTCTGAAGTTAAGATTAATATTCTTGGCTAAAAGCCTAACACCCTGCAAGACATTCAGAGGAGGCATTCTGCCGTTAAGCTACCATTCATCCAGTTGAATGAGAGAGGCAAGACTTTTCTGCTTGTGCTGCTAACACCATCACCCTGTTGTAAATAATGTCCTGATTCAAGTATCATCATCAATACTTTATTGCGGTCCAAAGACCCATAAAACATAAACCATAACAATTTCAAAACTAGATACAGTTAAAACGACCATACAGACAGATGGTAGAACCAAGGCAGTCATTTTGTTTTATCTAGGGCATAATGATCTTTGTTTCTTATAACCTCCAAAAGAAACTTTGCCACAGCCAGTGTAATACCTGATTCAAGTAATATCTGAGCATTATAATCTATTAACACGCCCCTGGAATGTTGCCTTGCCCATACTGCCAGAAATAGGCAGATGCGATACATCTAGTAAAGCCAAGTTCATCTGCACACACACAAATGGGATAAATTAATAGGAGCACACAAGATCCCAGAGCAGAAGAGATTCTCTGTGTCACTACAGTCACGCTCGTTACTACAAAGTCAGTTCAAATGTATAGGTTTGACGAAGAACCTGGCGAGATTTCCATCATTTGCTGGAGGAAGCATCGAGAGGGCCTTCTAACCCGTGCGTGCAATAGGACAACCTTTACCTAAACCAACCTTCACCAGTGAGCCCAGAACACCTGGAGGTCACCAGGAAGGCTGACCCAAAGCATCCTCAGCAGATCTTTCCAAAGGAAAGAGATCCCACCACTGGTCCTGATCACAGCTGCATTTCTGAGAGTGCCCATCTTTGAATTCAAAGCCGCTTCCCAGAGGGATCCACAGGGGGAAAAACAATCACTTGCGTTAGGACAAATAGCCTGGTTAATTAAGAAACAAATGCAACCGCTCATTCAGAGGCTTGCCTTTCCCTGAGGAGCTGTAGCTGAAACCTGTTTGCTAGTTTCATCAGCTCGGTCAGGAACACGTCATCTTCTCTCAGCTCCAGCTCATCTGTATAGATCCAACGCAACATCGCCGTTGTCACGGCCGGGTCAGCATCTGTTGGGAGAGCATGAAGGGGATTATGATTTGGCCTTTAGAGGACCACCAGCATGCAGGGCTCTAGACCCTGTATGCACTTACCAAACCACCCCCCAACTGCACACTCAGTACTTATGCACCAGCAACCACACTTCTTATGCTCAAGACATTAGCAACGAACTTGTTTCTGTACTTACAATGTGTGTGGGGGGGGAGAGTTCCTGGCATTTCCCTCACTGTAGTAAAGAAATGCAGCATCACACTGCTGCTGTGAGTGCTAGGTAGGCATACAACCCACCCCCCGATCTCAGGAACTAGTAAAGGTGGTATTTATAGCTCTGCTGCAACAAGGGTGTTGGCTGCCTGCTCACCCTAGAAAGAGGAGCTGGCGGGATCACTAATATTAGAAGCTGTTTTCCAAGATGCAGCCAGAGATGTAAGAGGCAAGACGTCAATCATCTGGGGAAGCCTCAACGGCTTCAACGCCCCACCAACCCACAACTAAAACATAGTCAAGAGCAGGTGGCAGCCCTAGTGTTCTTCTTCCCCCAGCCCCACATTTCAACTTCAGAAACTGCTTGACACCTAAGTATTCTACTTTCACCTCCACTCCATTTTCATGGTGCTTAAAATGTGAGACAAGGGGCCAACAGGGAGACAGGGTTCAAATCCTGTCCACCGCCATGAGGTTCAGTTTAGGCCAGTCAACCACCCTCAGCCTAACCTACCTCACAAGCTCATTGCGAGGTAAAAGAGGGCTAGGTAAAGCCATGAATACCACCTTTAAGCTTCTTGGAGAAAGGGAGAGATAAAATCAGCTAAAATGGGTGAGAGAATTACTTTAAAACGGGGGGGTCTCCAACTGGTCACTCTCCAATGATAAAAAGCACCTTTTCGGGGAGGGGGGCAGAGAAAGAGGTCATTTTCAGGTATTCCTCCTCCTGGCCCAATTTGTTAAATAAACCCCTCAGTAAAACTCCTAGAGCAGTTTATAAACTAAAATAAACAAATAAAAAGTAGCAGCTAAAAAACAACAACCCGATGTAGAGTTCAGCAGAATGTATAAAACCCCCAATAATTTTCCAATCCCCTATATAAATTGGTATCCGATTTAGCATGTCTGATTTCCTATCTGGTTTGCAATATATGTAGGACACCATCTTTTCCCAATGCCCGGAAGCAGCTGAACTGAACCAATTGATTGGGGGGAGGGAATTCAACGAAGCACATTAGTGCAGTTTAAATGTTATATTCAATTACAGTCGTACTTTGGAAGTCGAACGGAATCCATTCCAGAAGTCCATTCGACTTCCAAAACGTTTGGAAACCAAACTGCGGCTTCTGAATGGCTGCAGGAAGGTCCTGCAGCCAATCGGAAGCCCCATCGGATGTTCAGCTTCCAAAAACAGCTCGCAAACTGGAACAGTCACGTCCAGGTTTGCGGCGTTCGGGAGCCAAAACATTTGAGAAACTAAAAACCAAGGTATGACTGTACTAAAAAGCTTTCCTTGGACTTAACTTCTAAACATTTTAAAACCTGACAGGTGCCTTAGGATTAACTGGATCTCCCTCTCCAAGAGAGAGAAGTCTGCCCTCAGAGGGAATTCAGGATCCCTATAGCTTCTATGTGAGGCTGCAGAAAAGTCCTGCATCCAGATTATCTCACTGACGCCAGAGTGGGCATTCTGGACCCTCCTATTCTGCCAGCATGACCCTGGGCTGGATGATAAAACTATACCATCGCTGGAGCTGGAATAGTTTATGTCCTTCCCACTTATTTCATTCCCGCCCCCCACCCTCACACAAAAAAGATCCAGAACAGGACACAACACAACACACCTTCTGCCCTCCAAATGCAAGGCCAGGCAGTTTCAACTGGACTAGTGTTGCATGCAATCACCATGTTATGAAACCATGCACTTTTAGGCATGGAAACCTTTCCATGGAAAAAACAGAGCAACTGTTTTAATTCTCTTTCTACCCCACATCACCAACGAAGGTCATCCTAATACGCAAGCATGGGTGTCCCATGGTGGAAATCTGCCACCTGACAGCAGAGCCACTACAGAGGCAGAGGTGGAGGAGAGACAAGGGATATGGAGACACTGCCACCACCTCTACTGAGAAGCCAGGTTCCTCCTACAATCTCCTACCATCCGGCAGCAGCCACTACATCAGGCTGCAGCAGAGGAAGGAAGAGAAGTAACTCAATTCATTAGCCCAGCTGAGAAACCAGTAACTTTTGGTGCCTCCTTTCCCTGAGCTGTTTTCGATCCCAGTGGGTCATCAGAAGATCCCGCAACTACAAATAAATAATGCCTGGGCTTGCGTATTTCCTCCTCTCACCGAATCCATTTTTCCTTTTGTGCTATCGTAAGCCCGAGGGCAGGGGCTGCCTTTAAAAATAAAGTGATCTATAACGCTCTCTTTTTAACACGGCTCATTTTATAATGCAAACTTGAAATTGGCAATATAATTGCTTGTTTAGAATCAACGTCTCTGGCCAGAATTTTCTCTCTCTCTCCATCGCTGCAGGTTTTTAGGGAAGGTATATGCATGGGAGGGAAAGAGAGAAAGGAAGAGAAAGAGGCGCCCAACTGATTAAAGAGCTAATTTCACTAAAGATAAAAGACTGGCGTCTCAACAGTTGCCTTACATGGAATTGCTACACAGGCCGCTCTGACACAGCAACCCTCAAAACAAAAGGAATAACCGGGCTGTTTCAGACGGCTTTGTCTCCCAGCTCTGAGCGGTCTCCCATTCTGTAAGACGAAGAGGCCACCACACTTAACATCCACCTCATTAAAATGAAAGTGGGATGGGCTACTGATTTAACTAGCATTAAACACAGAGCTCTCAAAGGCCCATTAGCATGTTCTGGACACAAAGGCTTCATAATTAATGGATCAAGTGCCTCTTTCTGTGGGCGGAGCACCTCCTGAAGGAGAAGACTGCAACCTCCTCTACCAAAGGGGCCTTTCATCTTTTCACTGCTCGCGCCCAAAGCCAATGAAAGCATCTCTCTCACCCCCCCCACCCCAGCCAATCAGAAACCGACCTGACAGATCCAGCTCCTCCGTAGACACCAGGTTGGCCAGGCTCCAAGTCTCGCTGCGAGCTGCCAATACAAATTTGTGAGCGCTGATGCGCCTGTCTCCAACCTTTATCTTCAGGTCACTGGAGAAACACAAGACAAACACACACACACACCTGTGCTTAGATGACTTTGCAAACTTCTGCACAACAGCAAGGAAACTCAGGGTATTCTGCCGTAGAGGAGAAAGGCAGAGCAGTGGCGATTATGTGGATTCCCCATGGCACTTTTGCAGGCTTCTTACGGTCCCAAACAGCCACAAAGAAGCCTTCAGAAAGAAGCAGGGAGTCTGCACGCTTTGTGAACGGGATAAGAAAATGCTGGCTGTGCACAAACAAGGAGGGAAGCTAACCGAGTTCAGCTTGTTTGCTATTCCCAGGCACGCGATTAAGGGGCAAACCGCTCATCTGAGAAGAAAAACGTTAGAAGAATTAGAGCGACATCTCCTCTTCTCTCAGTGATGCACCCACAATGGGCCTGGCCCTTCTAACACCATCAAGGCTGCATCTCAGGCCAGTTGTGGCTGTATGTCTGGACCTTTTGTATTTAACTTCTTTTTTTTAAAAAAAAACACAATCGGGGAAGCAGCTCTGATCCACCCTGTCCGTTTGGGCAGTGCTGGTAACAATTAAAAGGTTCATAGCTAAAGGATTTGCATGCTTGCTCACAGCCATGTGAAGGTTGTTTAAAGCAAGACTGGGGGTGGGGTGGGGTTGAGTGGGTAATGTGATGGGGGAATACGACAGAGATTTATAAATTTATTATTGCTGTAGAGCAAAAGTGGGGAGATAAATGAGGTAATTTAACACCGTGCGTCTCATCAGATTTTAAAAAAATAATTCTTAAGAGGCTAAAAGGATGCTGCCAATTAAACAAGCACCCATTTTTTAAAAAAATATGTATTTAGTAGAAGTAAAAAGAAAAGAAAAACAGAACCGGAAATGGCAAGCACCACTACATAGGAAGGAATGGCACCCCTTAAATAACTGCCACAAATGTTAAGAATAATCTTAGAAAAAAGCTGTGCCTTTTGCTTCAGAAATATTATTTTAATTATACGGAAATTTAAACTCACTGTCAAAGTGATGGGCTCACATGGCTTAAAAAAGGCATTAGTAGTTGATACATATACAGGAATGATATTTTAAGAATGAATACACTGATACCGTATTGGCCCAAATATAAGCCACACCCGAATATAAGCTGCACCTTTAAAAAAAAATTGGGGGGGGGGGGGGAGAAAAAAGACAATACCAAAATATAAGCTGCTCCCTTAAAATTCCGCAGGCACTCACACCTGTTCCGTTTTACCATATGTCTGTTTCAGCAGCGATATCGTAAAAGCAAATTTTTGTAAGGTCACAAATTTAAGCTGCACTTTAACTTTTAACGGTCGGAATTTGGAAAAAGAAGTATGGCTTATATTCGGGCCAATATGGTAAGTGCACATTGTTATACACTCAAGTATTCCTGTTTAAGTTGCTGAAATAGAAAACAAAATACAACCAAACAAAACAATCATACCCATAATCTCCAGGTTAGCTTCTATGTATACTGAACACAAATATCCTAGCAATATATTATCCCTGAGCCCTCGTCAACAGTTGTATGATGCTGGGGCTGATGGGACCTGTAGTCCAAAACATCTGGAGGGCATCAGATTGATGAAGGTTGCAAAATAGACCCCCCTCAGAAACACAACAAATAGTCTATGGCATTTATACAAGCTTCTATGTTATAGCTACAATTAATTAAACAGAACAATACTAACTTGCATATTATTTCTTCTCAATAAATTGAATGCATTAAACTGATTCCCAGTCCAAACCCTATATAGTCTTTATGTAATACATATAATGTATTGGGACAGGAAGCAAGCTTTCATAGCATTTCTATCTCTTTTCTCTTGCGTTATGACCGAATATACACCCACCCACCCATACACATTCTACAACACTATATATGTATATGTATATGTATATATGCATATTTGTGTGTGTATATATATATATATATAATCACAGAATTTTAGAGTTGGAAGGGACCACGAGGATCATCCATTCCAACTCATTGCAGTGCAAGAATATTTTGCGCAATATGGGGTTTGAACCCACGACCCCGAGATTATAAGAGTCTCATGCTCCACCCTATGGGGCTAGCCCTCAGGGCAATTAGGGATTATACCAATTCACAGGTGATGGCTGACAGGTCTACCAAGCAGCATTGGCAGCAACATATTTTTATATATATTTATAACCCACATTTCTTCTGTCGTGGAGTATTGGAGTATCAAGGTTCAGAGGCAGTCCAGCAATTGAGACTGTTCGCTAGGCCCTGCTTAGGGCCTCTCTGAAGTATTTGCCTGGCCACTTTGTGAAAACCAGATGATGAATTAGATGGCTCTTAAATACGATCCAACAAGGTTCTGTGCATTAAGACGTCTGGTGAGAAAGTGTTTAGGAGCTGAAAAATAACTCTTTCTTTGCTAAGTGTTTATCAGAGCTTGGGCTGACAAGAGAGACCCCTAACTGACAAATGACTATCAACCTGTAGGCCTGAAAGGCTGAGCCTGTCTTATGCTTAATCACTGTACCATATTCAAAGTCTTTAAGTGATTTTACCACCACCACTGCAGAATGCAGAACGGTGATCTCTGCATTTCAGCAAACATGAAACACACACAGCTTAGTTCCAAGGAAGAGGTTTGTGAATTAAGAAATTTGGTCTTACACACTAGCTGAAAAGTTATGAGTAACAAGTTATAGGGTGTGTCCCCTTTCTCTTTCCAAAAAACACTGTACACCAAAACAGCATGAACTTCCAGTTTTGAAGAATAGGAAGTGCTTAGGAAGCAAAGCAAAAGTATATTTGTCCAAGATAAATATTTAACTTCAAACTTAAAAAAAAAAGCAAAGTACATTTGTCTGGCTCTGTTTCCCAGCAAAATATGCTGCATTTATGTATTAAGTGAGCAGCAATACTTTAAAGCAACACTGTCTTTACAAGGGCCATTAACTGCACCTCTCAATCCTCCACAAATACATGCTTGGCCTGGAATCAATTATTTTGACACAAGCAAAAGAGTTTGTTTCTAACTTTACCCTGCAGGAAAACACAGGAAACTCCTTGCTTCCATTCTGTTAAGTTGGAGGATGAGCTTCTGCCTTCTGAAAGATTAGATTCGACTGCATTTCACCCAGTATAAGATCTTGGAACATTGTTTTTTCCAATGTTCAGAAGCAATCTAATGGCTTCCATGTTACGTGTGTGAACAATATGCCTACATAGGCAAGCGTCCTCTAAAGGTGTTTAAACTATTTTGCTTACCTGTGCTTAATGCATTGTCCCTGCTTTCTTGCAAATGGCAAACATAGTGTAAAATAGCACAAAGAGAAAAAGAGGCACAGCATTTCAGAAGAGACTGTACCCGGTAAAAGCTGAAAGGGTGTTGGTGGAAGTGAAGAATTGGTAATGGATGCAAAAAATGGAAAGGAAGTTAAGCTTATTTGTGTACAAATTTACAGCACTTATGGTTGCAAAACAAGGTTGAGGCCCAAGTGGGTAATCTGATGAAATCTTTAAAAGGCAGAGGCCGGATTCAAATGTCAGAGTCAAACCATGGCTTGGCAGATGGGGTCATAACTTAAGTTCTGCTTCACACAGCAGCAAAACCCAGCCCATGGTTCTGTCTTCACCACCACACGTTTACCTGTATTGCTCCTGCTCATACAACTCTGCTACGATGGCAAGCAGCCGACTGATGAAGGAGTCGCTGGCACTCTCCTTGTTAGACTGAGCGGCCAAGAGAGTGCATTTCCTCTCCGTCTCAGTCAGCTTCTTCTGCAACTTGACATATTCCTGACGGAGGAGCATCAGATGTTTTTCCAGTTTGGCCACCTCTTCTGCAAAGACAACGGAACAAAATTCAAAACGTGGAGCAAAAGCCGACTGGCACCTCTGCACCAGGCTGCAGAGCACAGGGAGAGGAGGGAAGCAGGCCTTTTCCATCTTCTCTACGAAGGGAAGCGCTGCCTTTGGCTCTCCCTCAACTCACACAGCGGCAGTCATTCCAACTGGCTTCATGAACTGCTTCAGTCCCAGCTGACTGTTATAAGATCTGTAAGACTGGTGTCTGAGTTTGCCTCCCTGCCTCTTTACTCATCCCTCCTCATCCTTTTTTAATCGTGTCACGTCTCTTAGATATTGAGTCTGAAGGGAAGGAACTACTGGTGTGTGTTTTTTGTAAGCTAAAGAGTGGGGTAGAAACACTTTATTTGTATAAATAGCTGAGTAGTGTAGCACGTGCTTTGCAACCAAAAGGATCTAGGGTCCTATCTATCTCTGCCTCATGTACCAGGCCTGGGAAGACCCCTGGCAGTCCAAGCAGACAGTATTGGCCTAGATGGACCAATTGTCTGGCTCAGTACAATACAGCTTCAAAGGCACAGAGCCAGCATAGCCAACGCAGGGCCTTCTAGAAGTTGTGGACTCCAACTCCCATGAGCCCCAGCCAGCACAGCAAATGGTCAGGAATGATGAGATTTGTAGTCCAACAACAACTGGAGGGTATCACACTGGATGGTCTATGCCAGGAATAACCAAACTAGGAGATGCCCTCAAGTTTGTCCCTTTGCATGCAGTTCTGTGGGGAATTAGTTTGTGACAAACATTCATTTTGATTCCATCAAACACAGAGGAACTTTCTGAGAATGCACACAATTGCACCATTAGTCATTCCACTGTATGATTGTTCATCAGTACATTCTCTCTGCGGCACCCATTTTAAAAAGATGCTGGACTATTTAAAAAAAGGTTTTGCGTGTATAAGCCTTGAGATAAAAGGTGAGGACAATGACAGGCAAGGATTTCTGAAGATGCAGAGTTCTACAGTAAACACGCTGCTAAACATCACAGAGCACTTGAGCACTAAAGCATCAGCAGAAGATCCACCTGCTGCTCCCACAAATAAATACATTTCCAAAAGCAGAAACTTCAGAAAGAACTACAGTATGCCAACGATACTCCTGCCTGGTGTGAAGATTCCTTCCCACCTTGTGCTGGCAATACAAATCTCCACCTCCACCCACCCCCGGTGAAAAGGAACAAGGCCAGCACAGCAAAAAATAGGCACATTTTTGTTGGTGTCAGTCTTTCAGATTCTAAAAAATGCCAGAAATGCATTCCCTGAAGTGACCAATCCGAATCCCTAATCGGACTAAAATCAATTTTAAGAGCTTCGCTCTTAAGACATACTTTGACAAAGAGACTTGCTCAAGTCAAAACTTTTGGAATACCTTTTGGAAGTACTGGAACTCTGGCTTGTTGGGACTTCAGGTAAGTTAAGAGCGAAAGGATAAAAAAAAAAAAAAAACTAGCCGCAGCTAAATGGTAGAGTACACACTCTGCATACAAAATCCCCCAATTTTGAGTCCTTAGATGTTTCTGGACCACAGCATGCATCATCCTCAGTCAGCATGGCCAATGGTTAAGGATTATGGGAAATGCGGTCCAACATCATTTGGGGACTCAAGGATAGGGAAGGCTGCTCCAAGAACCTGCTGGCTCAGACCAGCGATGCATCCGATCCAGCATTACATTCTCACAGTCACAAGCAGGAGATGTGTGGAACAGCAGTCTCCCAGTAATAAGCCCTAACAACTGGTATTCAGAGGTATATGAACAATGATACTGGAGGCAATATATAACCACCATGACTAGCAGCCACTGATAGTATTAATCCTCCCCATAAATTTGACTTAACACCATTTTAAAGCCATCTGAGTTGGCAGCCATGCCCTGTGGGAGCAAATTCCATAGTGCAACCATGTGCAGTGAAAAGACACACCTCCTTTTGTCTATCTTGATTCTTCCAGTGTTCAGTTCATTGGATGAGCCTGGGATCTAGTATTATGGGAGACAGAGGGAGAACAGAACCTCTCTCTGTCCACTTTATGCCACCCATAACTTCATATAGCTCAGTCATGCTGCCATCACAATTTGTCCCTAAAGAGACCCAAACAGTTTCCGTGGCATCTCTGGGGATCTCAGGTAGGAAGCCTAAGGAACGTCCTGGCTTTTATACTTGATACCCTTCAAAATGAGCAATGATAAAGGAAGTCTGAGGCTATAGGCTGCACTTCAACAACCCTTATAGTGGGGGAGGTGTATGCTAAGTTATTGTATCAATACACTGCATCTGATGACATTAAAGAGGCTTTCTTCATTGATCTTTATGCTGTCAAATCCACCAAGAATGACTAATTGTTTCCATTAAGTACCAGCCAGCAAGATTTGCTAAAAAGCCAGATATGTGGCATTAACTGTGCTTTGATACGCTGCTAGCAAATGCATCAAGGCCTGGCTAAGATCACCATTCACATTTTACACTGGTTGTAGATATAAAGAACTGACATCGCAAAGTAGGTGTACGTTAACAAAGAAATTCTGAATCATCTAACACAATCCTTACAAATCTAGTCCAAGCCTCTGGTAGTATACTTATTCCATACCAAGCATTTATTCTTAGGAAGGAGGTTACCAATATTTTAAAGGCAACTGCAATTTTAAAAGTTACACCAGAATTGAGGTTATACCTGGAGCAGGGGACCGGGTGTGCAAGAGTGTGCAAGAGTGCTGAGCAGTTGAGAACTGTGTGTCATGAGTCCCAAAGAGCCATCGTGGAGGGGCTGGTTGGACCGGGGGGGGGGGGGGCGCAGCTGGAGGAGCTGCCTGCAAACGACCCTGGGAAGGGGCCCAGTGGTTTGGAACAGACTGCGTCAGGGCCATGAGTGAAAGGAGATGCTTCAATAGTTATCAATGAGGAGTTGGATCCTGGGCAGGAAGGGGGTGTTCCATTGGTATAGCCTCCCAGTATGCCACTCTGAACTCTGCACCCACTCCCCAGGGTCATCAAGAGGCAATCCCTGCACCCTGTTCTGGTTTGACCAGCCCCTACATGATGTCTCCTTAGACCTCAGGATCCTGTGCAGGCTCCAGCAAGGTATGTTTAACAGTAAAAGGAACTCTACAAAGGATGCACACGGGCAGGGATTCCCTATTCAATAAATACTGGTGAGTAGTGACTCCATGCATGGTCCGTAAGCATCCTGGAACAGCTGCCTTCCATATTAACTACTGCACTTGGCCACAATCAAATCATTTAGTTTCATGCTGTTTATTGTGTGTGCATGTTTTAATGAAGTTCAATCTTAATTCTCAGCAACCTTGAAAGGCAGAATATGAATAATTGTAACCAACAAAATGAGCCAAGCAAACTCAACCGCAACTCTTCCCAGGAGTCCTACAGTCTGGACTGAAAAAAGGAGAATGAAGTCTTGCAATCTAAATACTGCCACTATATTATCCGGTTATTCTGAGTGTGATGCTGATAATGCCAAGGTTGCAGGTTTGATCCCTACACGGGACAGCTGCATATTTCTGCGTTGCAGGGGGGTTGATTCTCAGGGTCCCTTCCAACTCTACAATTCTATGATTCTATATAGAATTTACCTTTCATGGTTAAGAAAGCCAAAAGCTTTACAAGAAAATCACACACCATCACTTTAAGGCAGTGAAGGATACCAGTATTGATCAGGGAACTTTCACTGAATAATGCATAGTTAGGCATTGCATGGAATGCTTTCATCTGCAGCAGAGCATTCAGCATCTCTAGATATATTCAGAGCAGGTTGTGGTTGCTTCTTGTAGAAACCAACTACTTAGCTGGCCAGCAGATAAACCATTTGTTAAAGCAAGGGTTGGGGAAACTGTAGAGCTGTAGATGTTCTTGGACTCCAGCTTCCATCTGCCCATCCAGTATGGCCAATGGTCAGGGATTGGTAGCTACCAAGTTGGAGAAGGCTGGTCTATACCATTAGCTTGACTGCAACTATTAAAGGTAAAGGTACCCCTGACCATTAGGTCCAGGGTTGCAGTGCTCATCTCGCTTTACTGGCCGAGGGAGCCAGCGTACAGCTTCCGGGTCATGTGGCCAGCATGACTAAGCCGCTTCTGGCAAACCAGAGCAGCACATGGAAACGCCGTTTACCTTCCCGCCGGAGTGGTACCTATTTATCTACTTGCACTTTGACGTGCTTTCGAACTGCTAGGTTGGCAGGAGCAGGGACCGAGAAACGGGAGCTCACCCCGTTGCGGGGTTTCAAACCGTCGACCTTCTGATCGGCAAGCTGTAGGTTCTGTCATTTAACCCACAGCGCCACCCACGTTTAGGGCAATGCTAAAGTTTATCTCCTTCTATTTGAAGACTTTTGCAAGAAATCTCTAGATGTCCAGATGGGATTTTTCCAGCCTGGTTGATATTCAAAGATGACACATACAGTTCTTCAGTGACACAGACTGAGGATGGAATGTTAAAACAACCCCTTTTTAACTTAAAAAAGCATGTTTTAATGGCTCAATCAACTAAAGAACTGAAGCCTTATTTTGAATATAGCTGGTGCAAATGGCTAGTGTTTTTACTAGAGGACTTATCTCTTCTCAAACACAAGTGGGAATGTCTCTTAACTGCTGTAACATATCTATTATCTAAAAACAGGGAAGTATATGTCTTTCTTCAGAACTGCTCATTCATGTGCACAGTTATTCATATTCAAACAATTTACTCAATAAACTAAGTAACTTCTTTAAGTGGGCAGCAGTCCAAACTGTTGCACAACAGCGCCTCAACAGCTTTTTACCATTAAGCCAAGTCCTATTTACTTTGGAAAAACTTGCCCACCCACACTTTGTTGTG
The DNA here is from genome assembly GCF_027172205.1 of Podarcis raffonei. Classification (NCBI taxonomy): domain Eukaryota; kingdom Metazoa; phylum Chordata; class Lepidosauria; order Squamata; family Lacertidae; genus Podarcis; species Podarcis raffonei. The sequence goes on along the minus strand of NC_070616.1, from coordinate 11,884,915 downwards.
ATTATTTATCTACTACCATTTGCTCACCCAGGGCACAGAGGGCAAACCAACCAAAGACAAACACTTCAGAAATTTGAGGGGAAAGAAACCTTAAAAGCAGGTCTCTTCATTATGAAGACCTGGGTTCTTCTTATTCTCCCAAGAAAACTTTATGAGAAATGAAACTGCGTGGACGGATCTCTGGCTGTGAGAGGAAGTCAGTAAAATCTGCCAGATCATCACATGTAGGTGTTGCACAATTTTCAGTACTGTTTAAAAAATCCAAGTCATCTCTGAACATCCCAGGAAAGTGAAATGACTATATGGAAAGCAAATAAAAATTTACTAAACGGATATGCAATCTGTGACTGTGTTTGCATGTCACAGTAAATCAGAAACTATTTGCATTTCGCAAGAGCACAGAAGAAACACACCACATTCCTTGGCTCAGCATCACATCCAAACTAAGATAGTAAACCAAGGATTGTTCTTGGCTAACCAATCATGGTTTGAGCAAAACAAACCGTGAACCTGGGTGCAATGCTAAGCCAAGGTTTGAGTTTGTTTCCTCCACAACACTGCTAGCATGGAGGAGCTAAACAAGCCGGATAAGGGTGCTCATTTCTAAACAATTTGATAGCCCACTCTGATCAAAAGCTTGTCCTCTACATTATCAACAAAAATTAGTCCTACCATCGGTTATTATATACATCTGTCATTATTTCAGCTGCAAAGTGTAGTTACAGTTAGGTGGGTATCCTGCCTAAGGTTGCCAGAGGAATCATGGCCTAAGGAGAATTAAAAAGTGAATTTTCTTAGATCAACCGTAGCCAATCTGGAACTCCTGAGAAGTTTTGGGAGGCAGCTCCCATTAGTTCCAACTGGCAAAGCTGTTGGCAAGGGCTGCCTTGGATCCAGACAATAACTCTGAAGCCACTTTATAGCACAGGTGAAGAACTGCTGGCCTGTTGGCCAGATCCAGTCCAGGGTATATTCCCATCTGACCCCCCTGCTTATCCTCAGCTCCACTGCTCCTCAATCCCACCTGCATTCCTTGCAGCCTCCCACCCTGATGAAATGGCAGTGGGTGGGGGAAGCACTGCCTGTTGGGAGCCACCGCTTGACAGAAGGAGAGAGGCAGGTGACGCATGCTCCATTCCTCAAAGCGACAACAAAAACAAAAGCATGTGGGTGGGCTCTTGTTTTTGCACATTTCTGAAATTTCCCTTTTATCTCGAATAGAGCAGAAATGCACAAGGGCAACGGATCTGGGCTAATAAAAAATTGGCCTCTTTTCTCTTTTAGAATGTAATAAAAATAATAATGTTCTTGGATATGCAACTAAACAGCTCGATCCTAAAGAAATGGTCATTCATTCATTGAGGTGAGACTAGCATTTAGGTATGGGTGCAATCTTATGGTCACTTACTTGGCAGCTAGTCCTTTCTAAATCTAATGCCACAATCCTACACACACTAACTAGGGAGAAGCCCCACTGAACTAAATTGGACTTCATGTCTGTAAATCTGCCTTAAACAGGACCCCATGAAAATATGACATGAGCTGTAGTCTTAAACGTATTTACAAAATAGTACATGGGGCTGGATTTATTTAGCACTGCAACCTAGGTTGCTTCATGCAACTCAACACCCTATTCTAAGTGCATTTACTACCAATGAAGACTCACTGATGTCACTGAAACCTTCCACAAATGGAAAGAGCTGGGTCAAAATCCCACATCAGCCATGAAATTAACCAGACGAACTTGAACCTGCCACTGTTTCTCAACCTAACCTGTTTCAGAGATTTGCAGGGAGGAAAATAAGAGGTGAGAAGGGATAAGTATGTATGCCACCCCAAGCTCCTTCAAGGAAAAGAAATACAAACCCTTACATACATTTTCTGCTATATTTTTCCAGGAACAAATACGTTCAAGGGCCCTTCCTACCACACACATAAGCCCAATGCTCAAGGAAACATCCATGAGATGGGTTGTGGGTTTGAGCCACAAGTTCAGCAAAAATATTCCTGCATTTGGGGGGGGGGGAGGTTTGGACTAGATGACCCTTGTGGTCCCATGCAACGCTACAATTCTAGGATCTTTCATCTTCCCGTCTTCCGCAAAAGAAACAACCAAATAAACTTCCCTTTGCTTTTAATTGCTTTTGTTCATATCCATCACCAAAGGCTAACTTTTTATGGACGCTTTCACAAAATTCCTTAGTCCTTATCTCCTAGTGAAATGAAGTCCACATAGATACAAGTAAACCTAATGCACATTCCCCTCCACTGTTAACCTTGGCTTCAGCCTGCCTCCCCCTCTGCCTCCATCCTCCACACCACCTCTAGACTTTTACATTGTAAGCTGTTTCAGGCAGAGACCTGTTGTCTTGCTGTAATTCTAAAAAGCACCATGCACACGGACTGTGTTATGCATAACAGAACGAATCTCTTCCAGCAGGAACCTTCCCCTGCCTTGTTTTGCCTTTGTAAAATAGCATGCACACCAAGGACCCTATTACTAAGTAAGTAGATCCCCGCTTTGGGCTGGATCTAGCACCACTTCAGTTCTTGGGCAGCCTTCTCCGTGAAGTGCCATACACACTGACGGTACTGTATAAATAATAACAACAACTGCACTCTCCTTGGGGCAGAGACATGTTACAGAAAAGCAACATGAATACACAGAGAATAATATGGAGGTGATTTTTATAACCCTTTACAAAAAGTTCAAAAGAGTTACTAAAGTGTCTTAAAGCCGCTGAGCTGTTGTGGGTGTGTGGGAAACAATGTAATTCAAGCTTGGTTAGGGGATACTAACAATGGAGGCAACAAGCTGAGTTCTAAGCAGCTGAGAAGGGTCATAAGTACAGAGCTTGCAGAAGGTGCCAGATTCAATCCATGGCATTTTCCACTGGACTCTTAGAGAGCTACTACTGGTAGGCAATACGCAACTAGAGGGAGAGACTGGCAGATCTGCACCATACATTAAAAACACACCCAGAGCACATTTAAAGTACATATATTTCCCCAAAGAATCTTGGGAACTATAGTTGGATAAGGAACGGTAGATCTGTGAGGGGTAAACTACAGTTCCCATGATTATTTGGAGGGCGGAGGTTGTGTGCTTTAAGTGTTTGCTGAATGCAGTTTAAATCTATGGTGTGGATTTGCCCACATGTAACTCAGTGGAGCCAACTACACTTTTTCATGTAGAAGGTCCTAGGTTCAATTAAAAGCATTAGGTACCAGGAGATAGGACAGACAAATGGACACACCATTGCCACCAGTCAGTGTAGAAAGACCAATGGGGTGACACGGTATAGGGCACACTTTATGTTCCTAAGTGGGTAGGTGGGTGCATGCATGCATACAGGGGTGGAGTGGTGCCACTATGACTCCCCCATTTCAAAGAAACACCTCCTATCTAGGAAGATAGTCTTCCTCTACTTCCACACATAAGCTTCTACTTAACTCACCAAGCAGAAAGAGTTGTTGGAAAAGAGTCTCTCACGCCCCACTGCATACACCGAACACACCACCCAGGGCCAAGTAACACTCACTCCCAGGTGACCTCCTCACAACCCTTGCATTGCCACAGTAGTTCATGCATCGATTACTTCAAGACTAGATTACTGCAATGTGCTCCTGATCTGGAAGTTGCAGTTCATGCAGAATGCTGCAGCATGATTGCTGACAGGAGCAAGGCATCGTCAACCATAACACCTGCGCTCAGAGCTCTGCACTAGTAGCCAATTTGCTACAGAGCCAAGTTCAAGGTGTTACTATTGGCATATGAAGCCCTCAACAACTCGGCACAAGTTTACTGTATCAGATGTGCACCCACTCAACGGCTTTGATCAGCGGAATCGGCAGTACTTACAGATGCCACATAATACCCGTTCCGTATTTGTAAGAGCTTGATCCTTTAGTGCACTTTGGAACTCCCTGCCTATTGAGAACAAGCAGGCGCCTTCACCATACTCTCTTTTTTGGCACCTGCTAAAAGTCTACCCAGAAAGCCGAGATAATTTTAATCTGCTTCAGTTATCTTAACTTTTGTATGTTTGAAGGCAGGGTTGTGAATTTTTCTATATTTTAGTATTTCATCCTTTGTAAACTGCTTTGATGTGTGTGTGTTTGCGTGCTTTTTTTTGTTTGCGTGCCTTTTAAAATCAATGGTCTATAAATTTTACGGCGCCAATAAAACAAACCCTGCGAGGTAGGTCAGGCTGAGGGGCTGTGACCTGCCCCCAAGGTCACTTGGCCGAGTTGGAGGCGTGGGGTGGGGAGGATTTGAACCCAGGTCTCTCCCAAGCCCTGGTCCACATTCTCTCTAACCGCTGCACCACTATGGCCTCGCCTACCTCCCAGGGCTCTTGTGAGGATATAAGACGGGGGTGGGGAAAAGGTCCACCTATCCTGCCTCGATCTCCTCGGAAGGGAATAGAGTTAAATAAAATACTAACACAAATAAACGAGGCACGCCCAAACACTCCCCCCCCCGCCCTCCAAGCCGGTTTCAATCTGCCCCCACCCCGCACCAACCCAGCAGCACCAAAACCACTGTTAGCTAACCGCTCCGCCCCACAGAAAAACCGCCTGAGGTGGGAGAAAAAACCCTCCCGCTCCTCAAGGTGCAGCTGGCATTGCCGCCGCCGCCGCCGCCCGCATCGCGCATACCTTCCGCCATGTTGGCCCTGGGCCGCTGCCTCGGAGCTCTCGCGAGACCTGAGGTGAGAGCGGGAGGCGGAGGGGCGAGATAGAGCGGGGTGGGTCGGGGAGGGAGGGGGGAGGAGAGAAAAGGAGGCGGCGCGCGCACGCGCAGTAGCGGCACAGCCTTCCTGACTGGGCTGAAGTTATGGCCGCTAGGAAGAAGCTGCAGGAGGACCACCGATTTCGGGTTTCGAAGGAACAGTTTTACATCGCGCGTTCTTTTCCGAGGTCTTCCTTCCCCGCCCCGAGGGCGATGTGCCTCTGAGCACGTGCAGAGTGCTCCCTGCCCGGAGAGGAAGTTTTGTCTTTTAAAAACGAGGCCATGGCCAAAGTGCCTCTCTGAGCATATTTTTAGGTATTTAACTCAAGGGTGGCGTACGTGGTTCTCCCGCACTCTCATTTTTAACCTCAACACACCAACCCTGTGAGGTAGGCCGAGAGGCAAGGACTGGCCCAAAGCCACCCAGTGTGAGTTGGGATTTGAACTGTGGCCTTCCAGGCTGTAGTCCAACACTTCAATCCGTTTTAAATATTTTAAAAAGGTAAAGGGACCCCTGACCATTAGGTCCAGTCGTGATCGACTCTGGGGTTGTGGCGCTCATCTCGCTTTATTGGCCGAGGGAGCCGGCGTACAGCTTCCGGGTCATGTGGCCAGCATGACTAAGCTACTTCTGGTTCACCAGAGCAGCGCACAGAAACACCGTTTACCTTCCTACTGGAGCAGTACCTATTTATCTACTTGCACTTTGACGTGCTTTCAAACTGCTAGGTTGGCAGGAGCAGTGACCGAGCAACGGGCGCTCACCCCGCCACGGGGATTCAAACCGCCGACCTTCTGATCGGCAAGTCCTAGGCTCTGTGGTATAACCCACAACGCCACCCGCATCCTAAATATTGTGCTTTAATATTAATACAGTATTGTGTTGCAATCTATCCTGGCACCTTAGGTTGAGGGGTGTGCAATAAATAATAAAAAGGAGAAAAGAGAAGACTGCCTTTTGTAAATTAAGAACACATGGCCACTCCGCTGCCATAACAGAAGTGTAAATGCATTTGCTACCTAACAGGGCTTTTGAAAGGTCAGTAAATTTTTATGAGTGTTTTAAAAAGATTTTTTTTTTTTTTTTGCACACAATAGACGAAGAGAACCAGCATGAATCCACTAACCAAAGTGAAGCTGATCAATGAGCTGAATGAGCGTGAGGCACAGCTTGGTGTACAAGATAAGGTCTCCTGGCATGCAGAGTACAGTGACAGTGCTTGGGTATTTGTGGGTGGTCTTCCCTATGAGCTGACGGAAGGCGACATTCTTTGTGTGTTTTCACAGTATGGGGAAATTGTGAACATAAATCTGGTGCGTGATAAGAAGACAGGGAAATCCAAAGGTTTCTGTTTCATTTGCTATGAAGATCAGAGAAGCACCATTCTTGCGGTTGATAATTTTAATGGAATAAAGATTAAAGGAAGGACAATTCGTGTGGACCATGTGGCTAACTACCGCCCACCGAAAGACTCTGAGGATATTGATGATGTGACAAAAGCTCTCCGAGAAAGTGGATGTGGTGCTAAAACACCTCCAAGTTCACCAGAGTCCCCCAAAGACAGTGAGGTGGTGGTAAAGAAACACAAAAAAGAGAAATGCAAGAAGAAGAAAGAGAAAAGAGAGCACCAAAAACGGGTGAAAGAGGAACAGCTTGCAGACTCGCCTCCTAAAACCAAGATCAAAGTGGAGAAGGAAGACCCAAAGTATGAACGGCATGCCAATGTGAATCAGCAGACCTGGAGTAGCACATCTGGGCACAAACATGCAAGCTGGGCACAACATGAACGGGAGTCTAAGTAGGAGCATGCGAGAGTTAGGTCTCCAGACAGCCACAGATAGGGACAGGAAAGAACAGAGAATAATCCACAGTGAGAAGCACAAGAAGGTAGATACTCCCAAAGAAAGGCCCTGAGCAACAGAAAGCAGATGAACCTGGGAGTGCTGTGAGAGAAGAGAAGCCCTGCAAGGAGGAGTCTTCAAGCCACCACAGACCTGACATGCAGGGAGCCCTGAATCCTTGGTGGAGTTAATATTGTGTGCTGTTGGCCTCCGTTTTTTAAGTAACTTTGGATTGGTTTTAGAAACAGAATAATAAAATTTGCATATAGACCAAGTCTTTACGTGTTGTTTTTGTGTGTGTAAAAATTAAATTCTGCTTCTCCCTGTCCTGTATGGGGGGGGGGGAGAGAGAGAAAATCTTTTCTGTAAACTTGTAAGTTGTGTGCCAATAACAGGAATAGCGATGGAGAAAAATAAAAATTAGAACAATAAGTGTTAGAACATTTATCTCCACTCCTTTGTAGTAGTACAGAATCTGGAAGAAAATGGGTTTCTAATAAACACTGTAATCCTTTTATGTACCTGAGAATAAGTCCCACCGAACTCAATGGAGTTTACTCCTGTGTAGGCATATAGACTACACTGCTAATTATGTCTCTGATTACAGACTTGGGCCTCTGTGGCATTTGCCAAAATCCAAAAGCAACACTACAGTAGAACTTTACATTAGGACCAAAGTAAGATTGAAAAGGAGCAAACCCAAGTTCAGAGTTTCAGTGAACTGAAGTATGATGCTACCACTGCATTTTCAGTTTTCCTAGTGGCCGCCATCGCTACCTAAAATTTGATTGTGCCAAGAGCTGTCTAGATCTTTAATATGCTATCCAATCCTAATATTTTCCAGGTTGGGAAGAAGGAATAAAGTAGCATTCTTTGTAGTATCCCACTGAATTCCATTAGTACTTGCTGTTGACATTTGTCTGACTCAAGAAACAGACAGATGGAGTGTGCCTTTGGAGGTCAAACCGCTGTGTTAGCAGCACCGAAGTAACCTCCCTGGGATGCAAGCCAGGGCAGTGCTAACAGAGGTCCTGGGTTGCCCAGATGACAAACCCCACCTCTCAGCCTCACTGATGTGTTCCAAAGGAAAGCAGAGCAATATGTTTTGGCACCAGCTTGGCAGGAGTTGCTGGAAGGAGGCATACAAAACACCATGCAACCGTCTTAGGAAGTCCACTCTAGATTTCTTCAGGGTTTACTCCTTAGCCTTTTCTTCTGAAGATGTGCAAGACAGTGGAGGTTTAGGATCAGTTTTCCTTCTCCTAGATGGGTTACCTTCCCAGGTTGACAAGCCTCATCTGCCCCTCACTTTCTTCTACAGTACATGCAGAAACAGCCTTCTTTACCATTGGACCCACTATTGGTCTCGTTTGTTCAATCCGCCAGAGCATGTATTCACATTTTAGTATTTCAGTAAGGTAAAGGTACCCCTGCCTGTACGGGCCAGTCTTGATAGACTCTAGGGTTGTGCGCTCATCTCACTCTAGAGGCCGGGAGCCAGCGCTGTCCGCAGAAACTTCTGGGTCACGTGGCCAGCGTGACGAAGCTGCTCTGGCGAACCGGCACCAGAGCAGCACACGGAACACCGTTAGTATTTCAGTAAAATTATTTACATCCTGCCTGAACTACCCTGGCCCATTGTCATGAATGATGGGAACTGAGGTCCAATATTTGGACAACCACACATTCTCCACCACTTTTACACTGGTGTGAACTGGCCTGAGACCTGCGGGTATAGGGTAGTATACAAATTTAATAAAGTATAATAATAATAATAACCACCATCTACCAAAGCCCCATGATTGCCTGTGGAAGACCTGACACCAAAATTAAATTTACAGATACAAGGGATAGGGCTTTACAGTGGTGACATTCCCTGAGGAAATTTAACATGTCTTTAGATACGCTGAAGACATTTTCTTGTAGTGCAATACTCAAAATCATAATCCCTATGGTCTGCATGCGTCCTTAGGTACTGCTTTTAAAATTATAAATTGAAGTGGTCTATGACATTCCTAAGAACTCAGGAAGCTGCCTTATACCGAGCCGATTTAATGGTCCATTTGCTCAGTATTGTTCACACTGATTGGCTCTCCTGTGTTTCAGAGACACGGGAGTTTTTCCTAGCCTTACCTGGCGATGCCAGGAATTGAACCTAGCATTTTCTGCGTGCAAAGCAGATGCTCTCCCACTGAGCTAAAACCCTTCAAGCTTCTTTTTACTATTCATACTTTTAGTAAGATAAGCAATGGAAATGTTTTCCTGAAAGACAAGATACAAATGATTTTAAAAAGTCAGGACTGGAAGAGATGTTTCTACTGAACCTTGGATCCAGTTGACATCTTGCCTCCTATGCCCACCAATATACCCTTCTGAATAGAGACAGGTCAGCCTTTCCTGCAGTTTGTGCAGTGACCTGTAAACCTCCACAAGGCAAGATAAACCTTTTAAACAAGCTGGTTAATATCCCAAGAACTGCACTCTTAACAGCCATCTGTATCAGGCCCCAAAGGAAGAATAGGAGACATTCCCATTTCTGAATAAGTGTTCTAGGGGTGAGGTTGGAAAAAAGAAACCCAGCTTATTTCCAACAAAAGAAAAAAAGCATGCAGTTGTCACCTTGTGGCATCCATCTGTCTCAAAGTGTGTGTGTGGTGTCAAACTGCTGCGTTAGCATTTTCCTCCTGGTCACCAACCAACCAATAACAGGAACTCTTCCACAGTAGTCCTTTAAATGGTGTAACAGTGTAAGCACTTGCAATCAACCACAACACAGATTTAAGCAGACATGTTCAGAACCGAAGAGTAAGTCTAATGCCAGCAGTAGCCAGGACACAACTTGTTATAAAAGCAAGCACAAAATAATGATGTAGCTTCATATAACACAATGATCAATTAGATTTTAGCCTTAAAAGTTTTGACAGCTTCTTCAAAAAGATGTGGCTTAATTTGTCTGAAGTGGGAAATATCCCCCAGCAACCCCCTCCCAAACCATTCTGGGTCCTTTAGAACTGACAAAAGAGTTAGATTCCTGCTGTCTCCTAGCCCCCCTCCCCTGCCCAATTCCAATGGAAAAGTCAAAGCTTTCCCACAATCCAGCTGGGTTCTCTGCTCAGCCCTGCTTCACCCAAGGTGACAAGAGAAATTCTCCTCCCTCTCAAACTGCCATCACTGCAGTGCAGTTTGTGTTCAAGGGACAAATAAGTGACTGCTTTGTGTAGACGCAAGTTGGGAGACCTTATTATTCCACATCCAGCTGGCCGCTTTTTGGATCACAATAGCTGCCCTAGAAACACTGGGATATTTCCCTTCATATTTTAATTATGGAATAGATGGCCAAAATGTAAGACAACCGTCCCCCCCCCAATGTCTTACGCAAGCAGAAGAGAACAAATGCTAGCCAGCTGGCTGGCAAGGACTCTCCTCCCCCCACCTCAGCAGGAGCCAAACAATTTTGGTTCTTGTTTGAGCAATTGTCTAAATCCAGCTATTGTGTCTGGGTACTAAACAGCTCAGAAGCAGCAAATACATCTGTCTGGCTAAAAAGAGAGCACTTAATTAAGTACCATTTCTAATTCATGGCAGCTTAAGAGTAACTTTATGCTGCTGCATGTACCCAGACAAATAGGACAAAACATTGCTGCTTTTAAAGAAAATCCAGAGGCAAGAACTCCCTACCTCTATTTCAGGATTTAATTGTTGTTTCTTCTAATTGGCAGGTACCAATGGTGATTCCCCTGGCATTCATAACTGGTACACTATTTTCCTCTCTGAAACCTACCATATGTTCCCCCCCTTCCCCATAATTCCTTTTGTTTGAAATGGTAGCCCTGAAAGCAGGCAGGTCTGGCCCACTGCTTATAAAAGTGCTTCTGCTTAAAGGTTGCTTTACAAGCACATAGATCCATCCATTCAAACCCAATGCAATTAACTGCGTTCAACAAAAAAGCCACAGAAGACCCATTCAACTCAGTCCCTCTGTTATGTTAACAAATGTTTCCTTCTACCAGAAGGATATTTACATGGCATCAGAGGCTGTACTGTCACTGTAAAATGAGGGCAGTTAGTATGTTTTGTCAAGAACTGCAGGGGCAAATGCATGATGCAGCACTACTAGGGACCTGTGTGTACTTTTTCGTTCGTGTCATGTAACTCAGCCTAAGTGCCACCTGCCCCCACATTATACCATAGGGAGGCTGCTACTATTCCTTTGTGGATTCAGAATTAAAGCAAGCAATTTGCCTCCAGCCACTCCTTTGAAGCACTGCTGTAAACAACAGAAACAAATTGCTGCAGAACGAAAAGACCAAAGAAGCCTACAAGTAAATCCTACAGTGAATATAACATTGCAAGATTAAATGCCTCAAATGAGGAGAGATTACACTGGCCCAGAACATAAAGCCATTGTTGCAAGGAGTTTTGCCATTAAGAAGGGCCTCTGCAATGGTGCCATCCCCCTCCCTATCAGTATGGTCATTTTATTTATTCTTCCTCCATATCAAAGGGTGTTGCTGGATGGATGTTGATTGCAGAATCAGTGCTCCTCAGGCATGCTTTTTTTAATAGTGTCCACACAAAGTTAGCATCAAAATACTAGCCCACATTTCCTTCCCCCATTTACTCTCCCCAGGAAAAACCTGGTAAATAAAATAACCATGGTTGTCTATGACCTGTTTGCAAATTAATCCCCAGTCTGGAAACAGCCTGAGTCTACAGTTGAATATTCTACTTGTCCAACTTTGGCTTATGTGAACAGTTAATTTCCAAAGGAACAACCACTCAGTATTTCAACCAAAGCAAAATTCAATGCATTTTTTTCTATCTTCTGCATTATCAGGTTACAGTCACTTTCCATGGAGGTTCACTGAACTCCTTAGAAGTCAGTTTCCAAGAATACGAGTCACCTTTTGATGAAGTCTCAAGCAGTTGTTGTCCATCGGCTACCAGCATCATCATGCTTAACGCTCTCTGAAAATGTGCTCTCATTTTTTATACTGCATAACAGCCAACTTGACACCAAGCTATTGGAAAAATTTATATTTTGGAAGAACTCACTACAGAAGGTGACAGAATTCCAAAATCAAGTTACATGAAAATATACATCGCAATTTGTCTTTATACATTAAGTGAGGAAAACCTGCAGGAGATCAAAAGGCAAAGAAATATAAAGAGGGGGAAAGAGGAAGAAGAGGAAAAGGGAAATAGCATTTGATAGCAAAACCAGAACTCACTTGAAAGCCTACAGCTCTGCATGCTTTTATTTATCCAACTTCAAACCAGGCAAGAAATCAAAAGAAAGCAGTTCATCCTATATTGGGCTAACATACTTAGCTGACCACTTCCAAAACAAATGCTCTCAACCCTTTTGGGAAAGATAACAGGCTCAAGGGTGCTCCACAGCTGTAAAATCTTATTGCTACATCCAAGCCAAGAGATGAGCACAGCTGGGTCATAATGCAAGGGAAGGAACTGCACCTCCTGATGACAGTGCTCAAGTCATCATTAGAATCAAGTTATAGATCTGTGTTGTATTTATGTAATCTGAAAAAAAGGTAAGGGGGAAGGGACAGCATTACAAAGGTATTAAACTTTATTAAAGTGAGAGATTTTAATGAATCTTCAATGGCTGAAAAGAAAAAGTTAAAACAGAATTTTTAAATCCTAATTTGTTTTAGACTGACATGCTTCACGAGAAATTTTAAAGACTCATAGGGAAAACCAGGGAGGGGGGGAGAAGAGAAAAATGGAAAACCTGCTAAAAATCTTTAGAATTTACACGATTCTTATTCTAACTACAAGACAGCATTATTTGGTACAATGTGTATTTGTGGATGTACATGAACAGTATATATTATCCGGATCATGTTGTGCTATGTACACATCTTTACAATTCTTCCTGAAGGTTAAAGCAGTTCCATTAGTTTTCAAAATGCGCAAATCCTTGTTGGCACTTGTTAGGCTCTTTGTCAGCATTAATAACTGGCATGTTTTATTGCAGCCCAGTTCCAGCCAGTGTCTGCCAACTTGGTATAAACAGAAGTCCAGCATTAGGTGGATAGAGTGCAGGAAAAACAGTGCCATGTTCCTCAATTGGAGACCTACAAAGGCAAGAACAAAGAACCATCAGCCAAACTAGATCTAGTCTTCATGGCATCATCAAATGACAGGCTGCAGCAGACCGAAAAAGAAAGTTCTCTGTGGCGAGTGCTTCCAAGATAGGCTGATATGAGAACTTTCAGTACCAGCATCTGAACTGCTGTTCAGAGCCCCAGTTAGGTTTGCACTAGGATTGCTTTCCAGAGGCCAGTCCTACAGGGAGCACACAACTAGAATACTAACACATTGAGCATCTTCTGTACTTAAGTATTTTACAGAGATTCAAATGAACTTTAACTGCCATTTCCTAAACTAAAAACTACGGTTTGATCTTCTGCAAGCCCCATTTAAAAAACAAACATGTAGAGGGGCACATCAAGTTGGCAGCATTGCCCTAGTGAAATACATCAGAATGTTCAAGTTACAAAAGACCTACACACATCACTGAAAAACCTGTGTTTTCAGCAAAGTTGTATTCAGCCACACATGTTTTAAGCCATTTCTGACAGGAACAGTTCACTCAAAAAGATTGCTCCATCTACCAACTGAGTGTGTAGGAGAGTCTGTTCTTTACGTTAGTGTCCTTTAGGTGCTACTTCCCATTATTCTCATTAAATATTTCTGTGAAACTTACAAATTTGTATACTTTGAGCAGGTTGTTGCCCAATTAAAAGCATCTTACTTATTTACAGCAAGAGCAATGGGAGCTGAAGTATCAGGGCTTCAGGGCTCACTTGCTGAGACCAAGAACACTATAACCTTAGTTGTCAAACCAACTCAGCTACAATACTAGTAGGGTTTCTTTTTCCCTCAGCAGCTACTAAAATTAAGCATCCCAAAAGCATCAATAGTAAGTGGGAGTAGCAGTACAATATACTGTGCCAAAATGGTAGTTTGGCAACTCAAACCGTCAGTGGCAATAACATGCCAGCTGCAGAGAGGAAATCTGCCTGCAGTAAAACATTCATTACAGGCAAAAGACACAAGCATTTATATGGCACATGCAGCAGTCCTCTACAATGTGCAATCGGTGGGATTGTTTTTTTTTGTACAGGCCATACAACTCAGCTAAGATATCCCTGCATTTGGAAGGCTTACTGCCCAATACATTTCTCACTGATTGCATAACCCCCAAACCCAAAATTAGAGATATGAAGTGTCCCGTTAAGGCTGTACCCACATGACCACCCCATACCCAATGGAGTGTTTGAGGGAATCTTGAAAAGGGACTAACTCAGCATTTAATAAAGCCAAGTGCAAAGTTCAACCACTGGGGTGAGGGGCATATCTGCCAACACAGACAAGCAGAAGCCTAGTTACCAAAAACAGCTAGTTCTCATATACATACATCAAAAGCTGCATGTTTAGTTTTCAGCTGGCAACACCAAGATTCTTTGGAAATCATCAGTTGCAGGATTACCATCAGCAGTAACCACAAGTGCTACAGAGACACATACAAGCAACAGAGACTAATGTTTTACCAACTCTGGCACAAATTATTAAGCAAAACATGTTCCATTCATGCAGGATGGCTTAGCTTTGGAGTGTACTACTGGAGTTATATTAGGCAAATAGGCTTCTGCTGAAGAGCTGACATTTTCCAGACACCACGACTACTTCTTTTGCTGGGGGCAGGGGTGGGATAAGAGTTATAACTTTACTTATAACCAGGTGTTGCATGGAGATATCAGTAGTGTCCAGTCCTGCTTAGTGTTCCCCACTTGTTCACTGAGCCCCTGACACCAGTACTTTGTCTTTGAGGAAACAAAAAGCTAGAAGGCTGCAATATTCTCGGGTTTTGTAAGTATCTCCAAGTACGTGGGCTAGTCTTTGACATTTATGTGTCTTTTAAACGACTTCTGAAACAGGTTCAGGCCCCAGGTTTGGGACCAATACCTAAGCCATAGCGTCGTCTGGTTCTGCTCCTTGTACACTCAGCCAGAGCTTGTGGAGCTGCAATTTTTTTTAACCCCACTTTTCCCTCCAAGGAAGGGAAGTGTGACAATATATGGCCCTCTCCCACACCGCCCCTTATTTCCACAGCACAGGAAGCATGTTACCCCAGTAGCTTCTGCTGCTGAGCAGGGATTTAGACTGGGTTCGCACAGCGAACTATACCACTTGGGCTCTTGCTTGGATTTTTCAGGGCCTGGGGCTATAGACAGTGTTCTATCACGTGTACCAAAACTCCAGTGCTGTATGCAATGTTTAAAACATGTTTGTTTAGCCAAGGCTATCCCGACGTGTAGAAGTTACATGCGTTTTCTTTTCAGCCACAACTGGTTTTTATCACCTTTTGATTATTTTTCAGACCTGTTTTTAATTGTTTTAATGTTTTATAATGTTGTAAACTACTTAGAGGGTTCTCCCTCCATCAGTCAGTATATAAATTTTGTATAAAGAAGAAATGGTGCTCTAATTTCAGTTTTAGGAGCCTTTTGTGACTGGAGTGGGAGAATTGTGGTGTGTGTGTGTGTGTAAAATATGAAAATACTACAATATATAAATATAATAAAATAATCTGGCCTGAGCATTAAAGAACTATCTCCTAGCAATAAAGGAAAACAAAATCTTATCTGCTGAATAAATGCAGAAGAGAGAGAGAGAGGAAATACACATTTGTAGAACGTGAATACTTACCTCACTGCCTTGAGCATTCAACATGTAATAAACACGTTCTGGATTTTCCAATGCAAAATGGAATTTTCCATTAAAAATTTTTTAAACCCTACTTACCCTGAAAAAAAGTGAAGCTACTAGCTGCTGAATTAAGTGTCACTCAAAAGCAGTCTCTTGGCTTTTTCTTACACAGCGGGCAACTTTCCTTTTGAATTCTCCATTTCTATCTTCCCTCCATTCTTTCTGTAAATTAAAATCCAAATTTCAAATGATTCTTCAAGCCACCACAAGTAACTTCATTATTTTTTCAGCTCCTCTAAAACCCATGAAGAGTGCTATAAAATACTTGGCAATAAAAGTAACCAACATTTGTACCGTATTTTTCGCTCTATAACACGCACCTGACCATAACACGCACATCGTTTTCAGAGGAGGAAAACAAGGGAAAAAACATTCTGAATGAAACAGTGGATGTATCATTTTTGTGCTTCATGCTGTGGCCACAGACATGTGATCTGATGGTGAATTTGGGGTGACCCAATGCAAAAATCCTGAGGATCCATGTGGATCCATGCTTTTTAACCACGTTTTTGCACCATTGCAGCCCCAGGCAACAGTGGGTGCGTGATTTTGGGGGGGCAGGCTGTAGCCATGGACATGCTATGTGATCTGATGGTGAATTTGGGGTGACCCAATGCAAAGATCCTGAGGATCCATGTGGATCTATGCTTTGTAACCACATTTTAAGTGGGGAGCGAAGGAAAAACAAAGAAGGGACATGAGAGGGGTGTGCAGAGAAGCAGCTGGCTAAGAATGCAGGAGAGGGATTTAACGGGAGGGAGGAAAGAAAGGCAAAAGTTTCCCCTCACCCAAGCCAGCCATCTCTCTCTCTCTCTCTCTCTCTCTCTCTCCCCCTCCCCCCTCTCCCTCCCCCCTCTCTCCCTCCCCCCCTCTCTCCCTCTCCCCCAGCAGCACCGGAGCACAGAGAGGAATTAGAAGGAACAACACTCTGCTTTCCCCTCTGCTTGCCTGGAGGGGAGGGGCTTTCCCTGCTCTTTGTTCCGTTTCAGCAAACACAGCAACGAAACAGAGGCGGGTGGGCAGTAAGACCCTGAGGCAGAATGCAGGAAAACAGCCGCTTCCTCTTTTCAGGTTTCCCTTCTCCGTGAAGCGCGATTTGATTTTTGCCTGATTTTTCGGCTCCAGGGACCACACATTCGCTCAATAACACGCACAGACATTTCCCCTTCCTTTTTAGGAGAAAAAATCTGCGTGTTATAGAGGGGAAAATACGGTAATTAAATACGAAACTTCCGGCATTAAAACAAGAGTTTTAATTGGTAGCTTGATGGGTGGTGTCATAGCAAGTGCTATCTGGGATTCAGTTTTGTTTTTTAAAAGGAGAACTTTTCCATTGATCTTTGATTGACAGTATACAAGCCATCCATTCTGAAGCCTGAATCAGGGTTATATGTATTCTAAGCTAGAAGAATCAACATTCTGTGCCAAATCCTGCATCTTGAGTAAGTTAATCAGATCTGCGTAATCAATCATCCTGCTCTTTCCACTTATCAAGACACACCAGGATCAAAGCAGAATATTGAAACCACAGTTCCTGAAACACTTCCTTCTATTTCAAGAATTCACAAGGCCACATGCTACATTTTCAAGTCCAATTTGGCAGTACCAGGAAAAACTCCAAACTCATGGACAATTAGATACCATATTCAATGCTTGTATAAGTTCAGTCAGAGGTTTAAAGGTATCCAGCTCTTTCTGAGACAAAGAACCTAAACAGAAGTGATACTCCACTATATGCAGTGGTGTATCAATCAAGTAGGAACTCTTCTCAACCTGAGCACACAAGATGAGCAGGAAAGGGCAGATACATATAAATAACCAACTGGACAACTATTATGTAATACAGTGGTATCTCCAGTTACGAACGGGATCCATTCCTGAGGCCCGGCCATATCCCGAAAATTTCGCAACCAGAGGACCGCTACTGCACACATGCATGGAGCTGCAGAGTGCTTCTGCACATGCGCAAAGCGCGCAGAGTGTTTCTGCGTGAGCCGCAAACCCACTTCTGGGTTTGCCACGGCCGTAACCCAAAGATTCCGTAACCTGGAGGTTACGCAACACAAGGTACCACTGTATTTATTACATACATGCCTGTTATTGAGGAGAAGCTTGTTCACACAGTTAAGAAAAAAAGATTACAAATATGGCTGCTTATTTAAAAAAATTCAGAGATGCTGGTCACCTCTGAAATAGGGAGAGCAAAATAGGGAGAGACTCCTATTACACTTGAAATTATACCATGACCACATTACATTTGTTCAACTCCTGTCCCTTTTATTACTAAAAAGTCATCTTAAGGGGATAAAGCTGCGTGCCGTGAAACCATTCCATGGTATTTCAACAGTAATGCTGGGAAGAGATTTATTTACAAGCTGCAAGTCATACCGCTGCATCAACGTTAGCAGGAGAGTCACCGTTGGGATCTGCCAGCATAGAAATTACACTAATCATTATGGTTTCCACAGTATGGATGGGAAGCCAGCGTTCTTCAGGTTTCTCATAGCCATATTTGTCTTCACCAGGTTCATGAAGGATGGAAATACAGACATCACCATTTTTATCAACTACCAAGAAGAAAAAAAATAGAATTTCAGAGCCTTAACATTGTAGCAGAAGTCCTGTCTTCAGATAACAATGAAAAGCAAAGTAGTGAGGCTGCTGGAGAGTTTTGTCCTCTGCTATGGCCATCAATTCCACCCAACTATTAAGGATAACATTAATAGGAATATTTGTCAGAAACATGGAGTACAAGTGTTAATAGTGAGCAAGATTCAGTCGACTGACAATAGGATTCACAACTAGTTAATATATGGAATTTGCTGCCCAAAGATGTGGTGATGAATGTTAGCTAGGGGAGAATAAACATATCAATGATTATCAGTGATGTTCATGCCCTGTTTGTGGAAGCATCTGTCTGGCTCTTGGGAAGGGCAAGTTGAAACAGATGGACCTTTGATCCACTCCAGTAGGGCTCTGCTTACATTCACAATATATGGATCCACCAGCTAAACTGGAAACTGCAATTCACCACTGCTAATTATCTTTATCTTCAAAATACACCAGAAGAAGTGTGCCGTTAGTTGATTATGGCAACTGCTGTGTAATCCCATACACAATTATTTCCATTTTAAAAATGGGGAACAGAGGCTAATACTAAAACAGGTCCCAGTGAAGGAGGCCCTATTCATTGTTTCACAGTGTGCAGATGTAAAAACAGCTTTCTCCATTGTGGCATCTATCTTGTGGGATGATCTCAAAGTTTCCACTGAAAATTGAAAATGTACTCAAGGCATTTCTCTGACCATAAATACTGGCTCCTGGCACTCCTGGCTTCTGTGGCTGACATTTTAACTTGGTTTTATTTAGTTGTTTTGTTGTGATATTTAGTTGTTTGGTTTGTGGATCACTTTGGAATTTCTTTTCAAAATGAAAGGCATAAAATATGAATTATTTTAATAAATAACTAAATAATCCAAAGGAACTAAGTTATCCAGAGTCAGATGAGGCTTAAAATTCCAGTTTCCACACTACAAATTTAAAATACTACCTAATTTTCTATATTAGACTGTATGCAAGCAGTGTACTGAGAGCCTAATCACCCAACTGTCACATGGATGAAACCTAACCAATATTTTAATAATTTTATTGCTGCATTTATATCCCACATTTCCTCCAAGGAGATAAAGGTGGTATGCATGTATTTTCACAACAATCTTGAGCGGTAGTTTATGTTGTATACCACCTGTGGCCAATATATCATACCTACAGTTAAAGGAAAGACACAGAAACCAGCAAAAGTATTTTTTCCTGAACCCAAATATTTACATTCCTTCCTAATAATTTCCCATTATCCAAAATTGGGGCTCTCAACTTAGTTCATATTCATTCCAGATGCAAGACAGAACACCACACTTTACACATGACATCAGCGTCTTACCATTTGGATGCCATATTTCTGTGATAAACTTCATTTTTGGCGGCCTGAGTGGATAGTCCTTTGGGAAAGTAAGGTGAGCTTTGAAGACGCCGCCTTCACTGAAAAAAAAAAAAAGGAAGAATTTTCAGTCACTGCATTTAGAAGTTTCAAGTGATTTAAGTTCACCATTGCTTTGAATTTAAGCAGTCATCAGATCCTAGTACAACACTTTGGAGCATTACTAGGAATGGTTATTTATTAAATGGCAGAGCGAGACGTGTATTTCCCCAAGTAATGCCTATTCTGGGGCTTCAGCATCAATTTCCCAGAATATATCTCAGGATTATTATTTATTCCGGTGGTTCTCAAACTTTCTACACCCAAAATTCACTTGAGACAACTGAAAAATTCTGAGGCTCACCAGTCAGAAAATGGTGGTGGTGCATCAGAGCCTGTCATAAAATGGTTGCAGATGAAGGCAGAATTTGGCACTATCAGTTGGCAATTACCAATATCTAATCAAACTCTGGAAATTTCTCATTTCTTTGCCACAGTGTTTTCCTTGGGGCAAGGAGTCCTAAAGCTCACCCTTTCCTCAAGCCAAGAATGGGCATTTGCTCTGGAGGTATTGTGACTCACTCTCCTCATTTTAGGAAGAATCTGCTGAACCACAGTATTATGTGAAGACTCTCTTTCATCTTTTCCCCAACCTCTATGCACTTGCCACTCAAAAGTAATTTTTGTATAATTTTATTTATTTTCAAGAATAATATCTAGGTACAGAATAATAAAAATGTCTTCAGCAGTTCAGATATTTGCCATTTTTGAGACAGTAAAGGTTATTGCAAAAGTTGATGAATGCAATACATCAAGTAACATAGAACAAATAATTATTCCGCCCAGGTAAAACTTCTTTTTTTGTTAGCGATCTACACACAGTGCATCCTCCAGAATAAAACTTCAGCAGAACCTCAAAAGTATTTTTTTACCCATGTCCTGTAACTACTTCTTCCAGTCTATCACATTCAACCTGTACTTTATTCTACCTCCTGCCCCCCAAAAACCCTACTTCAGGTTTCTTACATCTCTCCTCCATGGTCATTTCACATTCACTACTTCCTTCTACAACAACTTTCTTTTCTATTCCCAGTTTTATTTATTTATTTATTATTAACAAAAATACCCCTTTATCTCACTTTCTAATTTCTTTGAGCACCTCATCTGGCCCTTTTCACTCAGAAGAGGGATCCCTTCCTACACCTACTTCTCTATAGTCCAGCCACTTTTACTCAGCATCCAAAGAATCAGTGGTGCCAGCACAGGTTGAACCAAAAGGCTATGACATGGCTATGGAGCAAGGTAGGCAAGCAAGGAGGCACTGTGCAGTCTGTGGCCCACCTGAAAGTAGCTCAAGGCCAATGTTGGGGCCCAACCCACTATTTGAGAAAAACTTATTTAATCAATTCCTTAAACTTCTTCCTATTTCTCTTTAGTGAATGGCTCATTGGGTCAAGTCTACAATTTCAAGAGGAAGTACTAGAGAACCATAATGCATTTAGCCTAGGGTTTGCTAGTTTAAAAATCAGACTTAAGTGTCATGTGTGGCAAAGCCAACTGAAGTAAGTCTCACTGATTTTTAAATGGGATTCGTTTACAAGTACACATGCTTAAGCTTGGGCCTTAAGTTTATCTGCTTACAATCTATTTTGCTCAGTGTTACATGCAAACAGTATAACTTAAAGAAAGTGACACTCCAATCTACATGTACAAAGAGTAAAGTCTTTCATATGACCTTCGTATGGATTTTACAGATTGCTATGTATTGCCTTTTCTGCTTTCCCCCTTCACTGTACTGACGAGGTGGTACTCAAACCACTAGTCCAACTAATGTGTTGGTAATCACAAGTAGATCATGGTCGGGGTGGTACTGTGCCATGTTTGCTTTAAAGAAACACTGACAGAGGAAAAGTAGACACAGTCCACCAATGCACCAATAGAAGTAAGACCTATCTTTACTTGCCGTACATGAACTAGCTACATATAATAGATTACAGAAATTATATGCTAACACTCTATATGGCAAGTCTATAATGAACTCTTAAGTCTACCTGAATGTAACAATATTTTCTTTATATGAGCCCTATCAACTGAAAAGGCAAATTTTTAAAATGATTATTCACAACCCTCAGCTATTTGTTCTACTTTACTTTGCTCTTTTGTTGTTAGGGGTATGTTGGCATTAACAAAGCACAACAACAATAATAATAAAAAGATTGGGATGGGGTAGAAAGAAGGGAGGAGCACGTCTACAGTACAACTCTATCCCCTGCCTCCCCCCTGTCCCAATCTTTGGAATTGTAGTTTAGCTAAAGCACAATAAATTCAGATAGATATACCTAAGGCAGAAGAGGAAAAGCAGAAAGAGAAGGGGACATGTATATTTAGTTACGCTGGAACCCATATTGTAGGTATGGATTTGAACACCCACTAGAACACAAGACATCTGAACACCTTAAGACCATATGCAGATTGAAAATTTCACTAAAGGGGAATAAAAAAAACTTTCAGGTTTCTGTGGGTACAGGACTGGCAAACATTTGTTCCAAAGTAAGTGTTGCAGATCCACATACACATTTCACCATCATATGTATTTAATGAATAAGCCAGCTTGTTGGCTCTGTGCCTAAAATGGCGTTTTGTATGAGGCAGGTGTTAACACTAGGACAGATGCCTGAACTTGAACATATTAAATAGGAATAGTGGCAAGACATGCAGTTTCACATAATCAATCCCATTTGCAGCTAGCACCTGTTCAAGAAAGTAGCCTTGTTTTTCTGGCTCTCTTTTACATCAGGAGCACGACTAGAGAAATGTTTTAATTTCCTAGGCAACAGTATCACACTTCTTTCTAGGTGCCCATGCTACCAGACACCAGATATTTTTCCAGGCCTTGCCATTTGTATACCCAGCATTTATTCCAATTAATATGCCAACAAGCAGAAAGTGATTCATCTGCCACCTTCTATTTCACAAATGGTCATAAGCACATAATTCCTCAGAATTTTTCCTTGAGAAGTTACATTTAAAGCTTTAAGGCCCTGTTTTTGTAGCCAAAGGCGGAACAAAGACCACCCTAAGCAAACCAAATTGTTCAGATCAGAGCATACAATATGGTCCCCATGATCCTCAGAAGGGGGTGTATTTTGCTGGTTGCACCACCACCTACTCTGCATGGAAAAATGTGTATTTATGATGTTCTACTTTCCCTCCATGAACTCAAGTGAATGGCAAGGGTAGTCAGTGTGATGCCCACCAAGCAGTCTCCCATCAAGCACTGGCCAGTCCCAATACCTGCTTAGCTCTAGAAAAGTTGCTGCATTATATGCCTTAAGGTCCTAGGGATGTCTCCCAGCAATTTACACATAGTTGAGTGTAAATGATGCAAGCTTCAGCGTTTCCTGCCTCCAAACAGCAGGAGGAGCACAACCCACTTGCCCTGTCAAACAACTCTTGACTCCAGTGTAGCACAAGTAGATACTCTCAAACAATGAGCAGAGATCATCATCTTGCAATGGAAGTCCCCAAGCCTCATACATCATGGTGCATGTCATTTTTACTTGCAAACTGACAGTGCAATCCTAGGCATGTTTACTCAGAAGTAAATCCCACTGTGCTCAACACAGCTTATTTCATAATAAGTGTGTTTAAGATTGCCACCTCAATCTGCCTTATGATGCCTTAGGTACCTCCACCCGAGGAATATGGTAATGGCAATTGTCTTCTATATGAGACCCAAAATTAGAATAATATTATGTTAGCCAGCTGCCATGCTATTGTTGTTGTCAAGACCTTTTCTCTGGTCCTGAGCTTTGCTTATTGGTGCTAGCTGGATACTCAAGTGTTTCATTTTGGGAAAATGCCTGCTTTATATGTGTACATTTTAGTTCAAGTGATAAAAGAAGATAATTTATTTAGGTCTCAAACTTCATGAACCAAAAAAAAGAGAAAAGCTTGCCCTGTTCAAAACATTTATCCTTCACTCCCTCCAAAGTCTTAAGGGGAAGCTTGTATCTAGGTCTTGCTATAGTTTTGCTTTCAGTCAGTTATTCATAGTGCAGGTCTGTCCTTGTGCCCTGCAGGGAGACAGATTATTATCTACATGGAGACTGAAACAAGTAGCTAGTTTTACTTCTTACAAACACAATATTACAAGTTATCCCCATTAGATTTAGGATAGAATTACTGTAACCCAGGATAACTCAGACTTCAAATACATACATTTTATACCAATATTTAATTCTCCGCCCCATATCAAATCAGTTTTGAGAGGGCAGAAGAAGTTAGTTATCAAAATATTAGATGCTTAAGAAAGCAGCTATTTTAGTTAAACAGCTAGGGATACTTACTACAGTGTATCTGGTGGACCAATAATAAGAACTTCCCATCGATATAGATCATTGTCATCTATTAAACCTGCTGAAAATCCTTCCACTGGGTTTTTGTTGAGCTCTGTTCAAAAAAGAAAATATATATACTGTTATAGAAGAAGTAACATTTACATATGTCTTGTGCTTCATTTGTAACAAGCAAACAAATAACTTTCAGAGCTTATCCAAGTGCTCTTTAAGTTAGAACTCAATTGTTCTATGCCACATTCTCAAGGTCCCTAGTTTGCTCATTATCTCGTAAACACAAAGCTCATATTCAATGATATACCAAATGCCCAACACATAAAGCCATTTCAGAGAAACCAAGTTGCTCAATCCTAGCTATATGGTCCTACTCCCCTGTGAGCCTCCAAACTGACTTGTGGCTGGATTCTTCTTCCCTGAAAGAATGGCTATCTAATTATGCTACAAACTATAAATTCCAATAAAACATAGTTTAAAGTATTTTACCTTGTTATTTAGCCAAAAAGCCTGCTATGATCACCTGTACAAGCTAGTTGCCCCATGATACGTGAAGGCTAGGGGCAAGGGAAAAATTACCCTTTCTGCTTATTCTGGGCCTTCACATCTCTAGTTCCTTCTCATGGGCAAAAAAATGATGTCTTTTATAATGCAGAATACTCATACCAAACCTGACCATCAACTTCAGTTTGTCATTATTTACTTAGGCTGTAAGTTGGTCTAAAAATGTGTTTACACACTAAAAATATTATTGCTTTATTAAGATACAAATAAATCAAGGTTATAGGCTATCCATTAATTCATTTGTGTGAAGTATAAATCCAGATCCCAGTTGCTTTCCAGGAGCTGACTGAGAGCAGCCTAAATTGCTTGTGACCTGCATAAGAGCACTAGTTACCACGTGAACCCGCCAGGCAACCAAGGTCAGCTTCAAAGGCCCTTCTCCGTATGTCCCCAGGTAGTGAGAGAAAGCCTTTTTTGTGGTAGTGCCTAAACTGTCAAATTAATTCCTCAATATTTCACCAAGTACCTGCCAAGGTAACAAGAGGGTCAAAGTGGATCCTATTCCCTTGCATTTAGCATCCCTTCATTTTATCATGTACCTGTTGTTTTATTATGGTAGTTTGCTGCTTTTATTAACAGCTTGCCACTTCATTTTATGATTTTTAATGCTGTTTTTATGGTTTTTTAATTCATTTCTCTGTCAACCCCCTTGAGGACTTTTGAAAGTCAAGAGGTGGACATGTATTTCTTAAATAAGAAGCTATTAAACTCTTTGTGAGGCCTAGACAACCAGTTACCATTCACCCACAAGTAATGGGTATAGAACAAAGTTTTCCAAGCTTTTCATGTTGGTGACACACTTTTTAGTCACACTTTTTATTTGCATCATTTCACAACACAGTAATTCAGCTTTACTAGCAAACCAGAGGTTAAACTAACCCCTTTCCAGCCCCAGGAGGAGCATGGGGAGCGTTCGCACAACACACCTATACACTGCAGCCGACACACTAATGTGACACACAGCTTGGAAAGCTCTGGTATAGAATTTACTTTATTTTACACAGCTTCTTTGAAGTGCAAGCAATTTTAAGAAGCCTGTTCAACTGAAGTGCATACCCTAGATCAGGGGTTCCCAAACGTCATTCAGGTAGTCAGAGGCATAGCTGTGGATTTGTGGTTGTTCCCAAAAAATCACCAATGAATTGAAGTCAGCAATAATTATTTCCCATAACTGGTACCTGCAGTATCTTCAAACATTTACAGAAATGTTCTTAAGGTTTTGTTAGTGTAAGCATAGTCTTCTGATAAATTGAAACCTCGACTCTGTTGCAATCTAACCTCCCAATCTTACATTCCAAATACTTGGAAGAAAGTTTAACTGAAAGTATGGGCATGCTAAGGATCTAAATATACTTGGACAGGAGCAAAAAAAAAAAAAAAAAAAAAAAAAAAAAGACTACAGGGCAGAAGCAGCCATCTTCCAGATGTTGATGGGACTACAACTCCCATCATAGCCAATGGGAAGGGATAATCAAAATTTTAGTTCAACAATATCTGGTAGTCACTACATTGGCTGTTCTGTACTAGACGGTCACAGGCCCCAGATACTAGAAACAAACAGAAATGCACACATTACATTATCTAAAAGGTCAAATAAACATGACTGTGGATGTCATTAATATACCTAGAATATATCACTTGTGAGCCTTTAAAGTACATCCTGTGTATCACATTGGAATCCTTAAGAGCCACCCTATAAGGTAAGTCAGTAGTACTGCAGAATGGGAAGCTGGAAAAAATGTGGCTTGATATACAGTAATCCAAACTGGGGACTTCCCAATTTACATCCTGATCAACATTCTGTCTGTCCCTGGTGATTTGCAGAAGGAACAGCAAGAGTTGAATTCTGTTGCAACACTCTTCCAAGCCTTACTTTTTCCATACACTGATAAAATTCACTTGTCTCATTTCAATACACTTTTAAAGTGTTGCCCCCCTAGTAGAGAACAAAAAATCCACCCATAGTAGGAACAGCTGATTGTTTTCTCGCAAATCTTTTAAACAGATTGTACAGGAAACTTGATTCAAGGTTTGCAGGATGACATAATTTGACACAGTTGTGGTAAAGGGCAAAAGCAGAGTAGGCTGTGGACTTAACTGGATGCCACAACCGTGTTTCAGGTTGAAAAAAAATAGTAACTATCAAGGGGTCACAGAGACTCGAACACGACTAAGACAACAACAAAAACTGATGCAATGGACATGGTCCAAACCACAGAGGAAGAACTATGTGCATCTCCACTAAGGTTAGCAAACAGAAGAAACAAGTTAGTCTGCATAAAGCATTTCCCTAGTTATGCTCTATTTTTTGTTTTTCAACTGATGTTAAGAATGACCCACAGAGGGAGACAGCACTCTTGTATTTAGCAACAGCTTTAATCCCTTGGCTCCTTTGGTTTTTCTACGGTAAAGTTGCGGACTTTTGAAGTTACTCTATCTTTAATGCAGTGTTTAGAACCAAGTACAAAGTCTGTTGTACTGAAATGCCACTGTAAAGTAAATCTCAAGACCTTGCCATCTGTGCTGTCCTCTTGTGACAAAGTTATGGCCTGAAATGGAAATCTGACTCATTCTACTCCAAGAGTGCTTTCATTTGGTACACCAAGATGGAAGTGCCAAGAATTTAAAAAACCAAGTAAACAGTTTTGACTGTGCCATGGATCAGCAATCCAGTTTATAGCACAAGCTGGGATTTACAATAACTTCCACAACCAAGTCCAGGGTATAAGCCAAAAAGGAAACCGTGGCTGGGATATGGCTTTAGTTCAAAGCTGTTATGAGCAAGCAGCACTCCATCACTGGTTTACAGGGAGAGAGCCCTCTATACAAATCCAAGTGAATCAAATCGGTACAAGTCAACAAAAACGACTAAGCAGGAAGAGCCCTATGGCTAAAGGAGCAACTATGTATGGTATAATGACTTTTCAACTTCCATTGGCAGTTGCAGCTTGCCATTGCAAAGGAACCTGTCTGCCATAGCACTCTGAACACCAAGGAAACAAAGAAGTCAGGGCTTTCCTGAATAGCCTGTAAATGTACAAGCTAATAGAATCATAGAATTGTAAGCCGCCTTGAGTCCATCAGAGTTTGAAGGGACTCATAGGGGCATCTAGTTCCACCCTCTTCAGTGCTGGACTTGCAACTAAATAATCCCTGACAGATGGCCATCCAATCTCTGTTTAAAAACCTCCAATGAAGGAGTATCCACCACCTTAGATCAATTATCTCATCAACTGTTCAACTTTAGTATTTTGTTTCTGGTGCTGAGTCTAAGTTAAATTGTCAATTCAACAGGGCCTGTCTATATATTTAATGCAGCACCTAGTTTTTAAGTGCTATAAATATAAGCTGAGAAAACCAATACCTACAACTATTGATTTCAGGGAGATTTATTATTATATAGAAAAGAATACCAATAAACCATCACATATAAAACAAAAGAAAAGCACAGTGCTGATGAGAGATGGGGTGGAAACTGTTGCTAAGATCATTTGGTTGTTTCAGTCTGCTGACTTGCCTGTATTCTTTGTTTACATAGAAAATTTTAATTTTTGTCCTTATTGGACTTTAGCTTTGTTTGCTTTATGATGGAGCTGCTATTTTGTTATTTACTGAACTTGTTTTTATGGATTCTGTATTTTTTCTATATTATTTTATCCATATTGTCAGGGAACTGCCATCGGAGCCTAGAGTGGAGGTAAGGCTCCCTAATGATGCAGGAGAAGGGACCAGCAGAGAGAGAGAGCAAACTTCCTTTGAGGAAGGAAATAGGAGGGACACCAGGAAGCAAGGGGGGACTGCGGAGAGAGGGCTCCAAGACTCTTCCACAGAGACCAGCGGGGAGAGCCCAGGACCTCCGTTGGGCACGCCCACTCTGCGCAGGAGACTTCTGCGCAGGGAGGCTAGGAGGAGACTTGGGGTCAAAGAGTTTCTATGTTGGAAGAAGTTCAGAAAACGCCCACTGACGGATTCTGCCAGCGACTGACACAGCCATGGAGAAAGGGCTGTCCAGCCAGGGAAAGGTTTAGCCAGGCAACGTTGCCTAGAGCTGCAGCACCCTTTACGCACAAGCAACCCCCAATTCCCTTTACACATATATTTCTATATTGTTGTTATTTTCCCCTGCTCTGGAACTGAAAATATTCAATGAAGAGCAGGTTATAAATACTTAAATGATTAAAAATAATTTAAATTAAATTAAAACCAGCCAACAACTGAAATTGTGGCATTCAACTTCATAGTGGAGGCACCTAGGAAATATATAAATACAGTGGTACCTCAGGTTGAGAACTTAATTCATTCCAGAGGTCCATTCTTAACCTGAAACTGTTTTTAACCTGAAGCACCACTTTAGCTAATGGGACCTCCCGTTGCCGCCGTGCTGCCGGAGCACAATTTCTGTTCTCATCCTGAAGCAAAGTTCTTAACCTGAGGTACTATTTCTGGGTTAGCGGAGTCTGTAACCTGAAGCGTCTGTAACCTGAGGTACCACTGTATGGTGAAAAAGGTTCAGGGCTCCATGAAAAATGATTTTGGCAATCCCACCCGCCATTGAACCCAATGAGTTTTGACTGTAAGTGATTTTGGCTTTAGACGCAATACCCCCATGTAAGTTGTGGGCCTAATGTACTTGCCTGTTAAGCCCTAATGGTTTGAATTTCAACACCAACATCCTGAACTAGATTTGGAAACAGTGCAGCTATCAGCAAGGCTCATTTAATGCTGGTGAGATATGTTAGGATATTTCCGTTCCACCTTAAAAGGGAGCAGGATGTTTGTGTCACAGCCTGCGTATTTCCTGTTTCACAGGATGTTTCTGTTGTGTCTTTGCTTTCGTTTCTCTCTTGTTGACTGAACACGCAAGCAGGCAGTCATGTTTTTCTTTGTTCAGATCAACGCTGAATAAACTTGTAAATATGCTCTCCTGCTGTGCATCTTTCGCTGTGTGAATTCTGCTGATAGAGTGTGCACCAGCCCAAGAATGTGGCAAGCTATTTCTGAGGCTTCGTGTCGCTAATTGCTGATACTGCGTGTCTACCAGAGGTCGATGGATCGTCCGGCAGCCGGCTTGGGGGCTATGATGGACTTTGTCTCCCTGGCAGTATCCCAACAAGATACACTACAATATGTGGTCCTAGTTAGCAATCTACAGTGGTGCCCCGCAAGACGGAAAACTCGCTAGACGAAAGGGTTTTCCGTTTTTTGAGCTGCTTCGCAAGACGAATTTCCCTATGGGCTTGCTTCGCAAGACGAAAACGTCTTGCAAGTTTGTTTCCTTTTTCTTAACACCGTTAATACAGTTGCTACTTGACTTCGAGGAGCAACTCATAGAACGCAGTGTACATAGTAGCCTTTTTTGAGGTTTTTAAAGACTTTGGTGATTTTTGAAGCTTTTCCAAAACTTCTTTTGCAGCCATTTGGTAAGTTAAGCTTTTAAAACTTTTTTGGGGGGTTTTGGATTTTGGGTTGGGGTGTTTGGAATTCAAGGACTTGGTGTTGGGGAGGGGTTTGCAAGAATCTGGAAGCTTGTTTTCCCCCCTGCATTTTTATGATTTTTTGTGACCATTGGGGCACTCTGATTTTTTTTAAAAAATTTCTGGATTTGAATTTCTGTGTGCTGGGTGGCTGGGGGAACAGTTGGGGAGGGGTTTGCAAGAATCTGGAAGCTTGTGGGTTTTTTTTCTGCATTTTTATGATTTTCTGTGACCATTGGGCCACTCTGCTGTTTTTTTAAAAAAATTCTGGATTTGAATTTCTGTGTCCTGGGTGGCTAGGGGAACAGTTGGGGAGGGGTTTGCAAGAATCTGGAAGCTTGTGTTTTTTCCCCTGCATTTTTATGATTTTCTGTGACCATTGGGCCACCCTGCTGTTTATAAAAAATAATTCTGGGTTTGAATTTTGAAATGCTCTTTACAGTATGTGTGACTTTAAAGAGCACTTAATAAACTCTTCTTGTACCAAATTTGGCTTTGTTTGGACTTTTTTTGACCATAGGAACGCATTAATTGATTTTCAATGCATTCCTATGGGATTTCGTGCTTTGCAAGACGAAAAATTCGCAAGACGAAAAATTCGTGGAACGAATTAATTTCGTCTTGCGAGGCACCACTGTAGTTGCTTTATTTTATACTACGGTAACTTCAGTTTCTGATCAATATTCAAAAGCAAGCCCCACATATAACACACTGCAACAATCCAAATGAGGGGTTACCAGAAACCATGCCTGAACTATCCCTGCTTAGGAAAGGCTACAACTTCTGCACCAACCTAGGCTTGTAAAAGATGCACAACATCAGTAAGGCCTCCACTGGGGCTCCAATGGCAGCAATGCAGCTAGGAGAACCTTAGAGCTGTGCACCTGACCTATCAGGCGAGTCCAGCCCCATCCATAACAGGTTAAACACCTTATCATTATAAACCAACAAAACTCCTACACAGCAGTACACAGCTTTGCTTCCTCATTCCTTGAATTTGTAACCAAAGCTTAGATCAGTATTCTAGTACTGCATTGTCCCATGTGAATTAAACTACTGCAACATGCAAAATCGTATGCTACCTACTGGTTTCTTTGGACGCTAACATTCTGCTTTAATCCAGTCCCAGTGCTCAGTAACATGGTTGCAAGAGGGCTGTTCCCCTCTGGCCACTGTAGGCTTTGCAAGGCAATAAAGCAACAAGAATGCTGAGGAAAGGTCCTTTTTACATCACTATACTCCCAGCATCTCCACAACGTTCTTTATAAAGAGTTCCAAAACCCAGCAGCAGTTGATACCATCTGTCCGCTGAGGCCTCAACAACTCAAGGAACATCCTATTCAAGGAAGAGAAGATAAGCTTTAGTGAGAACTTCAGCGATTCCCAATTCCCAATACTACTAAACTGTAGTATAGATTGGGACTCCTGTTTTTCAGGGGTCTGAAAGTATTGTGGACCCTTTCCCCCCCCCCCAAAAGCCAAGACACAGAACACCTACTTTTGCAAATTTTGATATCTCTATGGTAGTTTTGTTATGTGAGTAGTCCCAATGACCCCCTGGGTGGGTTACGCAGACCCCTGGTGTCTGTGGGCCACCAATTGGGAACCACTGATCTAGATCATTTTGTTACCTAATTCTACTATGCAAACAGCTTTAACACCATATCTATAGATCTGTTTCAAGACACTGGCAACTACAGACGCAGGAATATTTGCTTTCTCACATTTCCACGAGATGTTTAAAATTTCCACTTTATTGCAATGTCAGTGCCTACCATCACCTCTTTTTCCAAGACTTCCAAGGTGTCCAATGACATTGGAAGGCTGTCTTACCACTTTTCACTATAGATTGTAGCTATCAAAAAGATGGCTCCCTTAAAAAATAAACAATTCCAGACTTCTGGAATACTGTCTTGAAAGTCCTGCTTCCATTTATGTTTATATTACTGCTATTTAACAAGATCTACAGAATTGCTAATATCTGGTATATCTTAGCATATTATTTCAATTTATTTATTACGAATAAAGCCCCTTATTATTTAAGCACTAAGTTATAGAAGCAGTAACCATGTCCCTCCATTTAATTAATCAATTGCTTCCCATAAAAGCATCCCAAAACATTTATCACAGTAAACGTGTACTTTGGGTTTAATGATACACTAGATAAGCTGGAGATCACCAGCAAACCAGGTATGTTTGAGCTGAGGAAATTCAGTAGTGATGCTGAATACACAAACTAGTCATCAGTTATCTGATGAGGGCCACTGAAAAGCACAGGAATCAAGCTGCAAAAAAGCTGGATTGGGGTGCAGCTATTTGGATCTACATGAGCAACAATGTTAAACTGATCCAAATTTGACATACTAATGCTTACTTGCCAGGAAGGCTGATTTAGGAAGATGAAGAACTACAGCTTTGTAAGAGATTAGACAACTGTACACCTGTTTCAGAATGGATTAAGTTTTCCATTAAGAACAAGTGGCCATACAAGTTATTCTTACCTGTAATACAAAAATGGGAAGGCGGAACCCATTGCATAACGCCAGTGTACGGTTACAGAAGCAAAGTTTTAAAACTGTAGTATAGAGTGGAAGTAACGTAAACATTTTCCTAAAGTTTCTGCAGAATGTGAAATTGCTTCAATTTATTTTATGGGAAGCAACAAATAAATGAAATTTAAATAAACAAGATTGTCCCTTCAACATTCTGCACCCCTTAGTGCTACAGTACTTTTTGGTGCCAGGTATACCATTTACAACATTAGAAATTTTGTCTATAAATTCATAACTAGCTATGGCAAAGTCTTCAAACCAAATAGCAGGAATAAAAAAGTAAATCTTTTCAAAACAGTCAGCATAAAACTTGACACAGCAGCTTTAGTTCAGGTTCCAACTAGGGAACATAGGATGATCAGCTGCTATACAGCTATACAGAGTCAAGCCATTAGTTCACATAGCTCAGTACTTTCTACACCATGGGTCGGCAAACTAAGGCCCACAGGCCGGATCAGGACCAAGTGCCTTCTGGATCCGGCCCGTGGACAGACCAGGAATCGCCACATGGATCGCCAGTGCGTGTGTTCTTTCCCTCTCCCTCACATGGCGGTGGCGGTGCCTCCTCCTCTCTCCCTCCTCCTGGCTTCTCCCCACCCTGCCTAGAGGAGGAAGGGGGCTGGGCTTTGTTGGTGCCAGCAGCAGCAGAGCTCGAGCAGCTGCCATTTTAAGCAGCCCCTCCCCGGAGCCCTTTCGTGCACCGCTCATCGTCCCGCCCCCGCCGCCAGCCCCTGCTGCTTGCAAGACAGCCACCAGGGCTCGTCCGATGCTGTGAAGGGAGGGGAGAGTCGTGGGGGGGCATGGCTTATAGTCCTGCCACCCAGAAGTTATCAGGGACAGGGGACCAGCCCCCTGCTGAAAAGGTTTGCTGACCCCTGGTCTACACTGACTGAACAATAGCTCCCCAGAGTTTTTGGCATGAGTCTTTCCCAGCCCTACTTGGAAACACCAGGGATGAAACCTGGGATCTTCTGCTTCTAAGGCATCTACTCTTCTGAGCTACAGCCCTCCCCTTGAATTTAGGATGTAGTTGCTATCCTTATCTGGCCCCAAGCCATTTTTTTCTGGCCACCCAAGACAAGTAGACACAGGCAGAGCCCAGCACCTTGATGAGAATGTAAATTGTCCCCAATCCTGGACATCAGAGTAATTATTTGATGACAGAAGTAAAAGCGCTGAGTCACCCCACCTTCAAGTAAGTTATGGGGAGAGAATGTGTTCCTGTGTGTGCAGTTTGCTCACACCCATATCTGGCATGCAGCCCTGAAGTGTGAATATGACCCTTGGGTCAAAAAAGACGAGTTACCTCTCATTTAAGGAACTGGATGAGCTTTTTTTAGGGTTCCAATACTTGCAGCAAAACTGTAACAGGTTCATGGACCAAACAGAAGCCATTTTCCTGCTTTCAGTTGCACCATGTTGCATTGTGCCCTTTTAAGTACAAAATAGATATTAGAATCAATTTCTTGAGGAAGTTTGGCTACATACATGGGTCATTCAAAATCCATTTATAGCCAGCATACTGGGAGACCACTCTAAATCACTGCTGTAGGTTGACACCTTGAACAACAGTAGTCCTTTCAGAATTATGCAGCGGCTTGTGTATTTTGCATGTGCACGCACAGACACCATACTGTAACATATGAAAGCATCCATTCATACATATTTTTTGGCTCAACTCTCTAGGGAGCAAGCAAAATGTTGTCATAAGTCCAAAACTGATCATACTCTAGTACACAAGTGATTAGGCTAGATGCAAGTTTTGGTGGGAGGAAGTAAGCTCATTAGATAGTAAGTGGTTCTACCGACAAGAGAACTCAAGATTTCCAAAGAGTAAATATCCTGACTGACTGGATTACGGTATGACCTCTTAAACTGAGAAGATAACCTAAATGAACATCAATCAATCAATCAATCAGTTTCCAAAACAAAAGGGATTCACTGTGAAGCTATTTAAATCTACTCACTAAGCTTAGCTTCTCTTTCCTGTTTTGTCAGTATGGTCTAACCACCAATAGCAGCAGTTGTAAAACAGCTCTGATGCCTCAGCTCAGGCTTGCCAACACTCTGTGCTCTCACAAATTGCAGTTGTTTTATTTTACACTTGGCTCAGCACAGGCCTGCTTGTTTATCTTTCCCACAAGCTAAACTTAACAGTACGGGACACCCTTCTGCCAATCCAATACTTCTCCCACTTCTGTATCACTGCCCTCTGTTTCAAAAACAGGTATGAATTGAGCATGTTGGCCTGTGTTCTCAAACTGTGAAAGTCTATGGAGACATGGTCACTAATGCAAATGGTGCAAACTTGTAACTGAGACTGACTAATGAAACATGTATCTAGCTTGCATCAAGCATAAACGGTTTGCTGCTGCTTTCTAGTCAGGACATACATGAAGAGTGCACAGAAACAGTGTCAAAAGCTGCTAAGGCAAACCTTTATTTCTTCATGACATTTTTACTTCCTTAGAAAACCTTACAATACTTTATTTTGTCCAGTACTCAGAGAACATGCAACTTTTCAGCAGGAATTATGATAAGAAAGGGGAACATAGAGAAATCAAGTCTATTTATTGTGTCAAGAACTTAAACAAAAAGAAAAGTTACACAGCACAATTCCTAGTACGAGTCTTTGGAATACCGGTAGCTTCTATTCTGCCATGGGAACTTGAATGCTTAATAAAATTACCATGTTGCCTAATAAAATTCAGTAAAAAACAGTTCAGCTAAAATAATTATTAAAAAGGCAACTATTACTAAGGCAATAAAACTCAAGCAGGATAACCCAGTAATAATGTTCACAAAAGACTACAATCATATTGAATTGGGCACATAAAGTTGTGCAAAACAAATATTTATAACTTTTCATTTATAATGGAATTTAAGTGGATTATTACCACAACCTTTTGCTTCATAATGCTCCAATAGAAATTGACACTCAAATTCAAGTTGACAGTATTTAATCCAGGCATAGGCAAACTTGGCCCTCCAGATGTTTTGGGACTACAACTCCCATCATCCCTAGCTAACAGGAACAGTGGTCAGGGATGATGGGAATTGTAGTCTCAAAACATTTGGAGGGCCAAGTTTGCCTATGCCTGATTTAATCACTTCATATTTGGACCTGGCATCTTCCTTAGAAACAAAGTTTGTTTCTACTAAGCCACCTTTGGTTGCCCGCCCCCGAAATACAAAAAGTGGCCACATTTCTCAATCAGAAGCTGTATATTCTTTTAAATCTGATTAGTCAAAAAGTTTGTCTTTTCAAATTGATGTAAAACAGTTTAGAATTGTAGCTAGTTTCATTCCCAGTATTTTGGATCCAGCTGCTTCTATATAAAGATTAGCTTTATGTATTGATGATGGCTATTATTGCTGAAAACCATTTCCTGAAGCTTTTGAGATTTATTAGGCTGTGTCCAACTAAGTTCAACTCCAAGTAGATTCACTGAAATTAATGGACCTATGTTAGTAAAGTCCATTATGTTCAGTGGGTCTACTCCAAATATTAGATACAATTCAATGCAATTTTGTATTTAATATAGGGCAATTCATATCCTATGCAAAAAAACAAAAAAAAACAAAACCCTGAGATTTTAGGTTTTGCCCTAGATTAAATATATAGCTTTGCAGAATTCAGTTCCAGCAAAGAACAGTATGATAAGCGAAACGTGAAGGGACAACAAGGATCAGTGACCAGATGTCATAAAGCAGCGACCAATACTGTAAAGGTTTCAGATTCTGAATGCTGCAGCCTTTTGCATGCACTGCCTTTGTAATGGGAAAAGTACATATCCAAAATAAAATCTGTTTGTTTGGGTTTTTCTGAAGCACAAAGGCTGAAATTCTTACAAATCTAAGTTTGATGCCAGAGACTAGATCCGCCTCATGCAGTGTTCTGCGCATGCGGATTTATAAAAGCCAAATAGTCCCGACAGTAAGCTGCTCTCATCACTGAAGTGATTTACTGTGCTTTAAAGGTCTTAAAGCATCTGTTCAAAGCTTTAGCTGCATTTACAATTTCTACAGCCTAAGAATGGGAGGTCTGAAGGCATCAAGTGAGATGTTGCCTTGCCTAATTGTGATCACATCTGCAAATTCTTGTTTGTGTGCCATATTCAACTAGAATTAATGCTGAACAGTGCTACTCAAGAGCTTCACATAATGAACCACACAGGATTTCCATACATGAAACTACATTACTGGTGCAAAGACATGCTTGGAAGAGCAAACAGTTCTCTTGAACCAAGAGCCTCAAAAGCAAAATATTCTGATGCTTTAACTCTTCTCAGTGAAAAGCCTGGTTTATCATTTGGATTACCAAAGCTTGAACATACTAAATTAACATTTTCCTTGTAGTCAAATCTGGGCTGGAAATACATGTATCCCAAGGAGAAAGAATCTTAGGAGACCACAAGAGATCATCTGGCTAATGGAAGAAAAGTATTCTCCTACTGGCAGAAAAATAGGTAGATACCTACCTCCTGGACCATTCAAAAATCAAAAGAACAAAGGGAACAGAACTGAGCTCAGCTGTATTTGAATAACCATCCATACAGCTGTGAAGAAGCTAACCTCACCCTTCTGCTAAGATGGAGTTCAAAGTTACTGTAAAGAACAAATGTTTTAGGATGGATCAGAGGGTGGTTATGAATGAATGAAGTGGAAAGGACACTTCAAGGGGATGTCACTAAAGATGGGAAACCAATAAAGAATTAACTAGTCAAATATTCAGTAGAGCCAAGAACACCACAATCTAAGAGACTGCTTCTTTTAATTGCATCATTAATTTTGTCATCTGACATAAAGGCAAGAGTCAGTTCTTTGCTCCTCATCCCTGTAGGGGGCAGGGTCCAGTCCCTCCCCCCACAACATAGTTTACAAAGCATTTAAAGACTGCCTCTCTTGTATAGTTTGCTGCATGTTATTTCATCCATTTTTAAAATGTCTGTAGCTGGTCTATTCTTGCAGTTCCAGGATAAGAAACCAAGAACTGCAGGTTGCATGAATATAAATCACACAGTTATTCTATGCATTGCACCATTTTAAACATTTAATAGTTTACAATGTCATTGCTTCATAACTGTCAGAAAACAGAATTAACTGGAAAAATTAGATACTTTAAAGACCAAAAGTTCATCGAGGATTGGGGGAAATTTGTTGAATATCTGAAAAGAATATGTGATGTGCAAACAACGCTGGCGGGGTTTCAAGAAGCACTGTAAAAGTTGAGATATATTGTTAAAAAGCAATAGAGGTGGGAGGGAAGATCAATGGCAATATAATCAGAGAAATGCGTAACTGTGACGTAAATATGGATGATTATCAGAGAAGCTGAAGGAAGTCAAAAAGGAATCAAATGTATGGAAATTTGTGCAATATGTATAATTGTTTTGGAAAATGAATAAAAATTATATATTAAAAAAAACCTGTCAGAAAAAAAGAAGCCCTTAACAGTTCACATACCTTTTAGCTTTAAGTAAAATAATCAGCTAGTCAAACAAGTCAACACTCTAGATTGTGACTGGAACTAGTAGGTCTCATACAAATATATCCATTCCACCAATATGTACTGGTCTGTAGACCAGGTGCAGCATGCAGCCTCTATATGGTCTCTCATTCCAACCCCCCCCCCCAGCTGTGCTCTACCCACTTCTATTATGGTCTCTTTCCAAATGCCAGATCACCAAGTATGGAACAGCCACACTAGCCACTACACTCCATAGTGGGGCCTTTCAGCTTATGCTGCAACTGTGCATTCTATGCTGCTCACTTAGGCATTTCTTCCACTTATCTCTCCACCAACACCACAATGAGTAGAGATCAGCAGATGGGCAGTGCAAGCTCAGAGTCCTTACCACACAGTACAGTAAGTGAGCCACCAAACCAGAACACAGCAGCTAGAGAGGTCTTTGAAAAGACGTGGTAAGCCCTCTGAGCTCATAGGGCCCACCACCTGGTCTCTCTCATTCTTTCTGTGAGACACACACACACTTCATATCATACAACACAGTTCATCATAGAATGTTACAGCCACATGTTCAGTAATAATTTCTCTTGGCCTCCCTAATCTCCATTAATACACCATTTGCATTGAATTCACACATTTCACTTTGTTGAAAAGGACTTTACTTAACAGAAGACTAACGAGACTTTCAAAAAGCTACATCTGCAAATTTAGAAATGTCTTAAGTATCAATTTTCCCACAGTTAAGAAACCTGATGATACTAGGCATAATGTTGCTTTAAGATACCACTTTTTTAAAAAAATGTATTCTATCTGACTACGCAGTAGAGTAATACAACTTAGAACAGTAGAGATACAGGTTCTATAAAGTGCACAAATATTTATAATAAAAAAACTTGTGCATCTTCTAGAATCTGCTGTTCTGTTCAGTTGCATTTCCAAACTGTGCTGTCCAAGCTCTTTGTTTCACAGTTGCAAAGTACTTCACACGCCAGCTAGGAAGGGGCAGGAAAGCGAGTAGGAGAAATGGAAAGCATTCTCCCCAGTAATTAATATATAATAATTCAAGACATTGTCTGCTAACAGTTCCATTTTAAAGTTACCCAAAATCTTCCTAATGTGAGAGTCAATGCCCCCCCCCCCCAGTCCAACAGTTTGAGAAACTTCCATGGTGAAGTTTCAGCATGGACAAGCTTTTTCAACAGTAAACCTTACATAAGAAGATCCAGAATTTTCTCCTTCAAGGAAAATTGTCATGTGAATTGCTATTAAAGCAAGGAACTTGCTTTTGAAACACACTGCTCTTTTTCCATTGCGG
This sequence comes from Podarcis raffonei, assembly GCF_027172205.1. NCBI lineage: Eukaryota > Metazoa > Chordata > Lepidosauria > Squamata > Lacertidae > Podarcis > Podarcis raffonei. The sequence continues at coordinate 11,845,839 of NC_070616.1, read as the reverse complement.
AAAAAAGTGCCATATGCAAAGGATATCCATTGTATGAAATACCGTATTTTTCGCTCTATAAGACACACCAGACCACAAGACGCACCTAGTTTTTGGAGGAGGAAAACATGAAAAAAAAATATTCTGAATCTCAGAAGCCAGAACAGCAAGAGGGATCGCTCCGCAGTGAAAGCAGCAATCCCTCTTGCTGTTCTGGCTTCTGGGATAGCTGTGCAGCCTGCAATCGCTCCATAAGACGCACACACATTTCCCCTTACTTTTTAGGAGGGAAAAAGCGAGTCTTATAGAGCAAAAAATACAGTATATTGATGCAGCTTTCTGGTTAGTGAACCTACAGATATCTTACTTATATAATGGTAGCACTAAGCTACTGGAGTAAGAAGTTACTTTTAATACTACATCACTACCAAGGCAACATCAGACTCAGTCACCCAAAAGGTGTTAATCAACTATGCATAGCTTCTGCATCCTTTTAAGCCACCTGGATTTCTGTCCAAACTGTAGGAATTATACTGCTTAAGGCATTGCTACTTAATGGGGATCAATGGCACCCTCAAATGTATGCTTGAGTTTCTCAGCTCTTGTAATAGTTACCTTAGTAAACACCATTCCAAGGGGAGAGAACACGATGTATCCCAAGTAGTTGTCTACAATAAATCTGAATCTTGTGGCATTCAATGACTAGCAGATTTATTGTGGCATAAGCTGCCACAAGAAACTTGTTAAGTCTTTCAGGTGTCACAAGATGCTTTCCCGCCCTGCAACAGACTAAAATGGCCAGCTCTCAAGAAGTTAAGTGCTTAATAACACAGCTGATGTATGTGTGACAGAAGTAGACAGTAATACAACTTGCTAACATTCTGTTTAAAGATTAGAACAGCTGAAAGTGGAACACAAGTGCCAGTGAACAGGAGGGGGGTGGGAACATAAGCAGCACAAGGGAGTAACCCTCTTGGAGCAGTCAGACATAGGAAACACAGAGCTGGGAAGTCTGAATTTCCTGATCAGTCTTTTGCGAGGGGAGTTCTTTAATCAAGAGGAAGTTTTACTTTGCAGAGATTCTGACACAGAACATAATTCGAACAGAGCCCTGTGAGGTTTTTGGCAGGTTTTTTTTGTTTTTTAAAAAGCCTTGTCTGGAATATGTATCTACGTCTACCAGATCCTGTTGTAACTAAACATACTGATATGGACACATATAATGTGTTATTATACTCACTTCAAAGGAGTTCTGATCCACATATCCTGAGATCTATCTTGGAAATTTCAACTTTTGTCATATTCACATTAACTTAGTATTATGAATAGCATTATATCATCAAGGGTCCACAACTTTTGGCTGGCCTTGGAAGCCAGATCAAACATTTGGGTCACCAGGACCTGACCAATCACTGGTCCCTGGCCTCACACTTTTGCACAAAGTATGGGACAATCCTTCATTTGAGTTTGGATCTGGACTTAAACAAGTGTTGCCCAAGTGTCCCAGGTGGCTCAGCAGCTTAGTGTCTAAAGAAGCCCACACCATCCTTTCCAGCTCTGGAAATGGGGGCAGGAGGGAGGTTGTCTGTTTGATTTAGCGCTGCCAAGAAACAGCCTTCAGCCTAGCCTTGGTACTGAAAAGAGAGCAGGGATCACTGCACAACAGGTGGGATTATTTCCAAGGACTTCTCCAGATCAAAGGCTGGGAGGAAGGCTGGGATCTTTACACTTGTCAGAGGGCAGCATGGAGAGCAAAAATGTAGAATCCTACCTCAATCCTGGTAAGAAGCACAAGGTTCTGTAGTCATATCACTTGCTGGAGTAGAAACTGCAAGTGTCAGTTGGATATACATCCAAATGTCAATGCCATCTTTCTCCCTTCCCTTCTCTGTCTCTCTCTCGGCCATTCACAAATAAAATTGTAACACAATTTTAAAAGGTGACTATGCAAAGCAAAAGGTAAACTACTTCACTGCAGAGTAACAATAAAATACAAGCAACTATCGATTCACCTGTGTCCAATTGACAAGTGACCGTGCATGAATGCATCATGGCGACCCAGAAGTGGCCAGAAAAGGGGGAGTAATGGGGCAATGCACGCTCTACCGACGTGCATGGGTGTCAGGAATGTAACCCCCATGCAAATCAGCCATTACCTGTAGCAGCAACCAATATAATTACAACAGTATAAACCAGCACCATTATTCAATTAAAAGCCGAGTTAAACCACTAATCCTTTGACCCATTTAAAAGCAGTCAACAGTGCTCCTCTCATAAGAAATTTCACAATGCTAGAGCCACCACTGAAAAGGCCTTGTATTGTGTGCCCACCAGCCTGATGGACCTTACCGGTGGCCCCATGAGCAGAACCTTTGCTGCCAATCTTAAGGTCCAAGTGCAGGTAATCCTTCAAATAACTTGACCCCAAGTAATTCAGTGCTTCAAAGATAACTGGCAGCAAGAATACACTGGCAAATAGTGCATCCGGTACAGAACTGGTATAATATGGCCATGGGACACAATAGAAGTTTAGCTAGCACTACCTCAGAAGGTCATCTCTCTAAAAACTGTGCTGCCTATTCACACTGCATTACTTCCAGTGGGTTGTGCAGCCACATCCCGATGCAATATCACTCAATTTTTACATGTTATTAGAACTGGATCAGGATGTAAGCATTTGAGATTGCACTATAAAAAACCCTAAAGGATTATAAGCATATGAAGGTGCCTTTTACAGAGTTAGCTCTGTAAAGTCCTAGACCTTAGGCAGAAGGGCAAGCCCAACTCACAAAGATCCTTTTAACCAGAGATGCCAGGAGTTGAACTAGAACATTCAACATACATGCACAGCAGGTACTCTGCTACTGAGCTATAACCATTCCACAAATTAATAGTACAGCTACCCTATCCAGGGCATGGATTTACACATGTGGTTTGATTGCATGTAGGCAGTGTTAGAAACCCAGATATACAATCTAATCACCAAATAGCATCTTGAGCTATGGTTGTCCCATTAAGTTTACTGCTACTACTACTATTTTCATTTCTATAAGCTGAAAAATTCACTTGGTGCCTGGCTAACTTCAAGCATTGCATGTAGATTTTCGTAAGAAACTCACAATGTGGAGTGCAGAGGGAGGAAAGCCTTACAGATCTGTTTATATTTATAAAAACCCTGTTTTTACATTATCCTTTAAAAAATTCTACCTAATACCAAGCTACATTAATTTCTTCATCTTTCTGCCATCAACCCAGCATTTTTATGTTGTTATTTATTTCAACTATTTACATATATTGCTTAACAGTACAGTTTCTAATTGGTGTTCCAAGGGGAAAAAATCTTCAAAATATAAATATTATGTTAACAGAAAAATGGAATCCTTAACTGTCCCTTCTATCCTCCCCAACCCCTTTGGGGTTACTAGAGGGCCAATGATGTGTGTTGCAGTCACAACTCAGAGTTCGTATTAGGGGCAATTCATACTAGTATCTTGTTCTTACTGCATGTTGTGGAGTTTGATACTCTGATTTTTCCATGCAGATATACAGGATAACATACATGATACAAAATAAAAAATACCTACTTTCGCATTGCTACAAAAGGCATTTTGACAGTTGACATAGTACTTTACACAACAATTAAAATAATGTAACATTTGTATTTAGCTGCTGTACTAGCATATTTGAGAGGCAGTATGGTGCTATTTGATAGAGCCAAAGCAAACAAACCTAGGTATTTACTTGCCTTGCATTTAAGATTAAAGGCAGCTTTATAAGACACCCTGCATTGCTTTTAGTAACTTTAACCTTCTGTTGGCATTTAATAGGCTCCTTTATTTTATACTGCTGCAGCAATCTCTTTCCTTCCCCTTGTACACCCCTTCTGATACTCTTAAACCAGGGCCTCGCCATTTAATATATCAAACTCCATATATCTGATTATTGTATTGTAATCTGCAAGTACCGGTATTTTTACACAAGGGAAGAGGAGGCTGTTAGGTTTGACCAACACCTTAATCAAAGGACTGGTGAATCTGTATGGGGAGAACGACTTCATTCTCACAGGAGGAGTCAGAGAGGCTACAAGAAAGCATGAACACAGGAGTTGGGAGGAGGAGGAGGAGAAGAGCAGTGACACATGCTGTTTTCTACACCCAGGACTGCAGCCACTGTTGGCTCATTTCTCTTTCGGTCTGGCAATGAGTAGCACATGGGGCTACATTGCATGTCTAACCACTCAGGAAACCTATGTGCATGCCTGCTGGGACAGGACAAGCTCTGAATCAGTAGCTAGAGTGTTAGCAAAGCAAGGCCAGGGACAAAGGAAGGGGGAGGGGAGTAGTTATGAAGCAAGTTGTGGAAGCAAATTAGATAAGTGAAGGAAGCAGCCAGTCTTTCCAACAACATCCTTTCCAGTGCCCCAAACCCCATAGTAAGGTTACAATCCTTCACAAATTTTATCCCCAAGCTTCAGATCTGGTCACTTCTGATCCAAAAGTTCACTACCCACATCCTGCCACTTCTGAAAAAAGCAGCCTTGAGACAATGATCACCTAGCTAAGCAGAAGGGGTTAGAAAGGAACAGCCTTGGCAGCAGTGTCAGCAATATTGGGGGGGGGGGCACTGAGGACTATGATAGCTCTCTCTGTTATGGATTTAAACAGTGTTTTTTTCGGGGGGGAATGCAGGGGTATGTATACCCCTAAACATTTTGTGAATCTTTGTACTTTTGTCCATTTACTGTATTTATTTCCCCTGATTTGAAGAATAAAATGGTGATTTTCTTGAGTCAAAATGAGAGTGCCCCTAAACATTTTTTTAGAAAAAAGCACTGGATTTAAAACATTAATTCCCCTGAAATATCACCACAATATAATAATCTACAAATGTCAACCTTACCCTGCTTTATTCAAAATAGGCAATGTACAATGTTATCCTATAGACTGAGCAGGAATCTAGATTCCTGTCCACCCACCCCAGTTACAGAAGACACAACTTGCTCCCAATTCCAGCTGCCCAGTAAATCCTCTATCACTCACATAAACAATCCTCAAACTTCAACCTGTTTCTCCTCTCCAGTTTCCAGTCCTTCACATGGGAACACTCATGGAGGAACAGGAGGGAGGGAAAGAAGGACAAAAGAAATCAATGTAGCGCCCCAAAGCATTCTTTAATAAACCAAATTAAATGCACGGTTGACCTCCCTTCACACAAGGTGCCTGTTAGCTATGCGGATGTCACTTTCATACAGTACCACTGAAAAAGCAACACAGTTGGTTACATTTTCAGTTCCTCAGGCAAGACCAGAGTTCAACTATTAATGCTTTAAACTCAACAGCTAAGGTTCCACCTCCAAATAATGGTACTCATCTTCACAACTAACCAGGGTCTGTTGCTCTAGTTATGATTCTAATCATTCCTTCTGCACTCTACACACACTTTATGTTCCCTTCTGTTTGTCACCTCTTTATCTTCCATCACCATTTTGCACCCCAAACATTCATGTCCACCCCAGCTACACAAGCCACACCTTGCTCTCAACTCGATCTGTCAAATAACTCACCTATCACTCACATAAAGAACCTCAAACGTCAGAATGTACCTCCTCTCTAGCTTCCCCCCACTTCATCTAGGCACTTTCAGCCCTTACTTAACCCACCCCAGCCTGCTTACTCTTCCTTCATTTCCAAGTCTCACTCAGAGCTCTCAGGCCATCCCCATCAAACTTTACAGCTACCCAAAGTTTGCCTCACTTAAAGTCTCCTTAGCTACTGTTTGCCACCCTGTTCCCATTACCTCTCAACTTACCCAAACTTACCACCGCAACTGATCGCCAAGATCCTTCTCGCACTTCTCATGCCCCTTCTCCAACTGACTCAGGTCTCCCCACCCCTGTACTCCTTCCCAGGACACTTCCAAGCCACTCCTCCTTGTTTTAACTCCAGCTGCCCTACATAGCCGGCTTACCATCTCCCAGCCCTTTATCACACCTCCTATCTTTCCCCTCATGGTGCCTAGCTATCTGTTCACGTTCAGTTCTTTGCCAATTTCTGTACTAGAGACTGGAGAGCAGGAATATTTAAAACCCAGTAATGCTTCTTTTGTACTTTCGAACTCCTCTTTCCATGCACAAAGATTGCCCCCACCTACCTCAACCCCATGATCTGCACCCCCCCCCGACCTCACCCACTTATCCACGCACTCCCTAAGTTGCTTTTACACCCTACTTGCTGTGTCAGAGCCCATGCCCTCTGGCATCTATCGCTCTATCTAACCCCACCTCCTTCGTTCCAGACCAGCCACCTTTTTTACTCCTCACCTCAGCACTCCCTACTCAGGTGGCTTAAGTAAGGCTTCTCCCACCTCCAACTAAACTACATGGAGCCCCTTTCTGGAATAAGCATGCCCACCCCTGCCCAATGATCTCCACACTCCTCCTAGTTACTTAGCACCTATTTATCACCAGTTATCACCCACTTATTACAATTCCATATAACCCTCCTTTCGGAATATAAAAACCTTCCAAGGCAGCTGACAAGAAGTCACCAGAAACCTTCACCCAGAGCACTTGGTGGCAGATCAACCAGCAAGGGGTGGGGAAAAGCCCACCTAGAGCCCCCTACCTAGCCTCCAATATTCAGGCGCCCCACTTCACTTCCACCCTACCTCAACACTCCCCACCCCACTTCTTACGTTCTCCCCCTTTCCCCAAACACCAAAGCCCCCCACCCCTCCAACCTAGTGCCCCCTTTTCGGGGAACTTTCCTCCCCTTCGACCCCCACGATCCTTACTCCTGCCTCACCCCCTACTTTCCGCTCTTCCCCCGCTCCCCAAACCAGCGCCCTCCGACCACGTTTCACACCACCCCTCCCCCAACCCCACTTCCTCCCACCGCCTCCCCTCAGCAACCCCAGGCCGGCCAGGTCCGAGGGGGGCAGGGAGAGACGGGCCTGCCTGCCTCTGTGGTGTGTTTTGCCCCGACCGACGGACGGACCGACCTGCCAGCTGTCTCCGCAGTAGCAGCGCGGACTGGAGCTCCGTCATTCTCCCCGCCGGTGCCCGGGGAGGGGAGTCTGGGGCGGCCGCTGTGGAGGCGACGGCGTGCTCCTCCTCCTCCTCCTCCTCTTGCCGGGCTAGAGCCAGCCGGCTAGCGCTCGCCCCTCCTCGCTCAAGCCGACCCCGCCGCCGGGGGCCTTCCCGTCCTCTCAGCGGCGCCGCCTCGCGTCCCTCGTCCGGGGGTTGGGAGGGGGCTGGGGGGGGAGGAAGGGGGCGAGGGGGAGGGGGAGCAGCCGCCGCCGCTCCTGAGGAGATTCTGAGGCGGTGGCGGGCGACGCGTGGCGGAAGAGGAGGGGTCCCGCCAGCCCCGCGTTTCTCTGTCTCTCTCTCTCTCTCTCCCTCACGGAAACCTTCCCCTCAGCTTCTGCCGCTTTTTCTCTTCTTTCCCTCTTCCTTTTTTTTTAAAAAAAGGAAAAATCTTTCCTTTCTCTCTTTTCCAGCCCCCCCTCCCCTCTTCACGGAATTTCACTGCACTCGGGCGCCGCGGCGCGCAGGCGCACTGCTCGCTCCTCTTTCCGCGCAGGCGCCTTCTCTCGCAATTTCGCCTCCTTTTCTTTCTCTCTCGATGCTCCGCCTACAAAGGAGCGAGGGAGGCGCCCGCCATGTTTGGAAGGTCGACGGGTGGGAGGGAGACAAGCGGCGCTGTGTAGAGCGTAGGGAGGAAGGGGGGGGTTGATTCAGTGAACTCGGCGCCATCTTGGGAAGGGCAAGAGCCGTCCTGACTGACTTTGCTAACCCTAAAAGTTTGTCAAAATGGGGGGGGGGAGAGAATTTGTTACTCCAACTTCGGACAAAGAACGCACACAATTTTTAAAAAAATGTATTTAAAATGTTTATAATACGTCCTTCATTGTATAAATTCGTGTGTGGACCAAAACTGTAATACACAAATTGTGGCTTTCAAATCTCACGGTTGTGTGTTTTATTTGTAGCTTTCTGTAACTGCTGCCTTTTTATTTTTATTTTATTAATTTTAATTTCATAAATGCAGAGCATATTAACAATGCAGAGCATATTAGAAAATAAAGCAAATACTTCATATAATCAGGTCAAAGGTTGGACAAAGAGACAGTAGTACATTATTGAAATGGTAGAATCTAAGATTAAATACAATTATATAAATGATATATCTCTTCATAATTTAACAAAAGGATCTTTTCTTCACAGTAACCAGCGATACAGACATTTCAGTGAACTCGCACCGTTGCTGAGCTTATTAAGGCCCAAGATTTCCTTGTTTTGTAATTGTATGTTTTTATTTATTTATATGATGCTCTTTTTAACCTTTTTCATGGTGCTTTGTGGGATAGTATTAAAAAAAAATCTGGTCTTAAACAGCATTTGCAACAGCCCATGACATTTGTTTGTTTATAACTGAGAAACGTCAATCTCTCGCCTTCCTTCCTGACACGTTGTGAAAGGGTTTTTGTTGTGTTTTTGTGTGTGAGAGACTTTAACAGGCAGTAATTTTCACAGGTGAAAGCTACACTGTGGAATTTCTGCCTGCCTGGCTGCTTGCAAAAGCACGAAAGCACCAGCAGAAAAGGAAGATGGCAACTGCTAGTCTCAAACCTTCTGCCTATTGACACAGTGGTGAGGAAACAGTATTGCAGTTTCGGACTTGGAAAAAGCACGATTAAAAAGCATGTGTAACTGAAAGCAGATTTGGGGGCTAATCCTTGGAGAGTACTATATTTTGTAGAAGGTTCTAGAAAGGCAGGTAACAGGACTCAAACAGCAACTTCTGCCGCAGCAACCTTTTGCCCTAATCCCTGCAGTGTGGGGATTTTCTCTCATAATGAAATAAACATACTCTTGCTCCTGCATGGGGCATCTTAATGTATTTTTATTCAGTAAATTCCAGAGTTGGGACCTCAGACTGCTGCTGTTTGTAGTGCTCAGCATTCTTTGCAGCTTCACAACAGCCCTGCAGGGTAGGTTGCACTTAGTGAGAGAGTGATTTGCCCAAGAGCTTCATGGCCGTCAAGTTGCTAAACTACAGTCTACAACCATGGAGGCTGTTTCCCTTGACTCCCATCCTGCAGGGCTTTCACCACCTCATTCACACACAAATCTGTGTGTGATCTGAGTTGCAACCTGGCAACTCTTACCAAGCCGTGTCCGCACCACTTAAGAGTAAAATCTTCACGGTTGTGGAGCAGAAAGGCATGCCTGTGCTGCCCTGTTTAATAAATAGATCCAAAGAGATAAATGAACTTCATTATTAGCTTCCTCACCACTTTGTTAATTATATACATATACATATACAGTGGTACCTTGGGTTAAGTACTTAATTCGTTCTGGAGGTCAGTTCTTAACCTGAAACTGTTCTTAACCTGAAGCACCACTTTAGCTAATGGGGCCTCCTGCTGCTGCTGCGCCGCCACTGCACGATTTCTGTTCTTATCCTGAAGCAAAGTTCTTAACCCAAGGTAATATTTCTGGGTTAGCGGAGTCTGTAACCTGAAGCATATGTAACCCGAGGTACCACTGTAGTTAAATAGAACTGTGAGCAACACCTGCTACCTCTCACAGAACTATAGTTCTCAGCACCCTGAACAAACTACAGCTCCCAGGATCCTTTGAGGGAAGGCGTCAGGGTTCCAGGAAAATAGCTTTGGCAATCTCTCCCGCCATTGAGCCCAATGGGTTTTGATTGTGTGATTTCGCCATTGGTGCAATCCCTGAAACATAGCCCCATTGTAAGTTGTGAGCTTACCGTATATACCTGGTCATTTGTTTTATGTATGTGCCGTGTACATCAGATTGCACGTAAGTAGCATCTGCTTAAAATAAAAATAATAATTAAACATAAATGCATGGTGTGGATGTGCCCAAAGAAGCCTAGGTAGGGAGAGGTTGGAGGCATACTGAAGATGCACATCAGCAATTAGCACTAAGGCAGCCGACTAAGCAAGCCCAGTGAGGATCTGGTCCCAGGCTTCTCTATTATGGAGAAATGCATTTCCATTGAAATGACAGCAATGATTTTGACATTTGCATTGGTACATTTAAATCAACACAAGCAAATTTTATATAAATCTGTGTGAGGAATTAGCCTGCTCCACCCTCTGCCCTCTCCCGGGAAAATTTCATGTGCACATGCACAGTGCGCACAAACACAAAATCTTTCCGCCCCCCCAAAAAATTCTGAACATTCCCATGGGAAGAGAGATGTACAGGGTGAGTCTTTTAAAAGAGGCCCCATGGAACATGTGTACTCTGTATCCATGGGGCCTCTTTTAAAGGACTCACCCTGTACATGTGGTCTTTCTCTCTCTCTCTCTCTCTCTCTCTGTGTGTGTGTGTGTGAGAGAGAGAGAGAGAGAGAGAGAGAGAAGTTCATATATGACTGACTGAGAGAGAGGTGCACATGTGCTTAATCTGTGTGGATGCATGTGAGTGTGGTTTGGGCACCTTGTATATTTTCCTGGGACAGGGGGATACTCCCAGTTGTTATTACGCAGCAACAGCATAATTGTGTGTGTAAGAATCAATATTGTGTGATCTCTACAATCAGGACCAGCAGGACATCACTGGCTGACTATGGTAAGTCTGAGGTTGTCCAGGACAAGGGGAAGCAGCAGTGAGTGCTTGCTCTAATTTTGTGGTTATGGCATACCCTTAAAGGGTAAAGGGACCCCTGACCATTAGGTCCAGTTGTGGCCGACTCTGGGGTTGCGGCGCTCATCTCACTTTATTGTCCGAGGGAGCCGGCGTACAGCTTCCGGGTCATGTGGCCAGCATGACTAAGCCACTTCTGGTGAACCAGAGCCGCGCATGGAAACACTGTTTACCTTCCCGCCAGAGCAGTACCTATTTATCTGCTTGCACTTTGACGTGCTTTCGAACTGCTAGGTTGGCAGGAGCAGGGACTGAGGAATGGGAGCTCACCCCATTGCGGGGATTCGAACCACCGACCTTCTGATCGGCAAATCCTAGGCTCTGTGGTTTAACCCACAGCGCCACCCGTGTCCCATGGCACACCCTTACAACAGGCTTTATCCCCATGACAGCCCCTTTGTGACTGGTGTGATGTTTATTGGGCCTGGGAATTTGTTTGATTTTATGTTTTTGTAATGTTTTATTGGTTTTTTGTTTTTTTTTAAAGGTGTTATTTTGTTCTTAAGGGGAGGGGTCAGGACTGCCGGGGAGTAGGTCCCAGCCAACAAAATGGGTGGGGCATGTTCCACAGGGGGGGATGCACTGGGACAACCGATCTCAGTGATCACGGGAGGAGGAGTTACGCTAAGACCAGACCATGTCATTACAGAGGAGGCAGGTTTAGTCGTTGTCTGAGGACTATCCCTGCCTCCGGGTCTGGTCCTGACCGGATGGATACTAGAATCAGCAAGGGATACCCACATGACCTGAAGGTGCTGCTGTGCAATGCCAGGTCAATGATTCATAAGACCACTGCCATCCATGACTTGATCATGGATGGAGGACTTGAACTGGCATGTGTAACAGAGACTTGGTTGGATGAAGCAGATGGGCCTGTCCTTGCCGCTGCTTGTCCACCAGGTTTCTCTTATGCACAGCAACCCAGGTCATGTGGGCGGGGAGGGGGGGTTGCAGTGATTTTTAGGAAGTCATTAGTTTGCACCAGGCGTCCTATTGGGAAGACCCAGTTTTCCGAGTGCATGTTCTGGAAGTTGGGCAATAGGGGCGGTACAAGATTCCTTTTGGTGTACCAACCTCCCCGCTGCACCAAGGATTCCCTGCCCGAGCTGCTTCAGGTTGTGGCAGATGTTCTCCTGGAGACACCTAGCTTGGTTGTCCTAGGGGATTTTAACATCCATGCTGACACGACCTTACAAGGGGCTGCTCGGGACTTCGTGGAAAGCATGGCCTCCATGTGGCTGTCCCTGAATAAGTCTGGCCCAACCCATAGCCGCGGACATGCCTTGGACCTGGTATTTACCTCTATGGATGTTGGTGATCTGACACTAAGTAAAAGCGAAACGAAAGAAGTGCCATGGTCAGATCACTTCCTGGTGCAACTGGACTTCTCTGCGACCCATCCCCTCTGCAGGGAGGTGGGACCGATTCGGATGGTCCGCCCCCGCCACTTAATGGATCCAAATGGTTTCCAGAGAGTGGTAGGGGATGCTTTATCCCATGTTGATGGCCTTTCAGCCGATTCCCTGGTGGCCCGCTGGAATGTGGAGTTAACCAGGGCTATTGACTGTCTGGCTCCGAAGCGCCCTCTCCGATTGCATGGAGCCCGGGCAGCCCCGTGGTTTTCCACGGATCTGAGGGCAATGAAACAAACGTTGAGACGGCTAGAGCGCCAGTGGCGGATAACTCATTCCGAATCTGACCGGACACAGGTTAGAGCTCAACGTCGAGCCTACCAAGTGGCGATAGCGACAGCGAATAAGACTTTCTTCGCCGCCTCTATTGCATCTGCAGAAAACAGCAGCAGGAGACTTTTTCAGGTGGTTCACAATTTAGCGGAACCACCTGCGACATCGGGGCCCAGTACGGGCCACATGATCTCCTGCAATGATTTTGCAAAGTTTTTTGCAGATAAAATTGCTCAGATTCGGGAAGTAGACTCCACCGTGGGAGCAGGGCCAGGGCAGGAGAGTGCTAGAGTCCTGTCTAGTCAAGTTGTGTGGGATCAATTCCAATCTGTTACCTCCGAGGATGTGGACAGGCTGCTTGGACGAGTGAAGCCAACCACCTGTCTCCTGGATCCTTGCCCATCCTGGCTTATAAAAGCTAGCCGAGAAGGACTGGGCGATGGGCTTCGTGGGGTGGTGAATGCTTCCCTCCATGAGGGAGCCTTCCCAGACCCGCTGAAAGAGGCGGTTATTAAACCGCTTCTTAAAAAACCATCTTTAGGCATGCATACTTGTGGTATGACAAGGTTAAAGCACACAAAAGTTTTAAAAACCATATTGTCAGGAAAGCATTATTAAATGTTTGGGTCAGATATAAAGATTTGCTGGAAAATAAAACTCCAAGGTGGCTGTCGCCAATGGAAGCTAAGGCAGTTAAAAAGTTAAACATGGAGTCTAAGTGGCCAAGATATTGGGAAATTTTGGAAAAGGAAGGGGACAAACTGAGATTGCAGAGTTTTGAGAAATTAAAAGGGAAGGTGAGAGATTGGTTGCACTATCATCAAATAAATGAAGCGTTTAAAGTGGACAGTAAAATTGGCTTTCAGGTGGAAAAATCAAAATTGGAGACAGAACTGTTAGAACCCAGTACTAAGAATTTGTCAAAAATGTATAATTTGCTGCTGAAATGGAATACAGAAGATGAAACGGTTAAATCAGCTATGATTAAATGGGCTCAGGACATTGGTCATAATATTTTGTTTGCTGATTGGGAAAAGTTGTGGACCACCGGGATGAAATTTACGGCATGTAATGCCTTAAGAGAAAATATTATGAAAATGATCTATAGGTGGTACATAACCCCAGTCAAGCTTGCAAAGATTTACCATTTGCCTGACAATAAATGTTGGAAATGTAAAGAAAAGGAAGGTACATTTTTTCACCTTTGGTGGACGTGCCCGAAGATTAAGGCATTCTGGGAAATGATCTATAATGAACTTAAAAAGGTATTTAAATATACTTTCACCAAGAAACCAGAGGCCTTTCTCTTGGGTATTGTTGGACAAGGGGTGTTAAAGACAGATATAACTTTTTTTATGTATGCTACAACAGCAGCTAGAATACTTATTGCGAAGTACTGGAAGACGAAAGATCTACCCACACTGGAAGAATGGCAGATGAAGGTGATAGACTACATGGGTTTGGCAGAAATGACGAGCAGAATCCGAAACCAGGGAAGAGAAACAGCGCAAGAAGAATGGAAAAAATTCAAGGACTATTTAAAGAAATATCATAAAGTTAATGAAAGTTAGAATGATGATGGATTGAAAGTAAATGGTTACTATTAGTAATGGTTAAGACAAGGAGAATAAGGAAGGTTAGCTTAAACTTAAATTAAAATAAGGGAAGATTTGCTGAGTAATTGATAAGAATTTGGAATACAGAAAAGGGAGGCATGAGGAAGTCGGGGAAGGAAGGTATAAGAAATTAGGATATGAAATGGTACATGTTTTTTGTTTTGTTTTTGTTTTTGTTTTTGTATGTTTATGTATGTTTATGCATGTTATGTTTATATGGAAAATTTTTTGAATGAAAATATTATAAAAAAAAAAACAAACCATCTTTAGATGGCCACGATGGCCAATTATCGCCCAGTCTCAAATCTTCCATTCTTGGGCAAGGTGATTGAGCGAGTGGTTGCTGAACAACTCCAGGCACGCCTGGAAGAAGCGGACCATTTGGATCCCTTCCAGTCGGGATTCAGGCCTCATCATGGGACTGAAACTGCCTTGGTCGCACTGCTTGATGATCTCCGGCGGGCTAGGGACAAAGGTGAGAGCTGTTTCCTAGTTCTGCTGGATCTCTCAGCGACGTTTGATACCATTGACCATAACATCCTTCTGGACCGTCTTGAGGGCCTGGGAGCTGGGGGCACTGTCATACAGCTGTTCCGCTCCTTCCTCCTGGGCCGTGTTCAGAAAGTGGTGGTGGGGGATGAGTGTTCAGACCCCTGGGCTCTCACTTGTGGGGTGCCTCAGGGTTCTGTCCTCTCCCCCATGCTTTTCAACATTTACATGCAGCCACTGGGAGAGATCATCAGGAGGTTTGGGCTGGGTGCGGATGATACCCAGCTCTACCTCTCTTTTAAATCAGAACCAGTGAAGGTGGTGAAGGTCCTGTGTGAGTGTCTGGAGGCGGTTTGAGGATGGATGGCGGATAACAGATTGAGGTTGAATCCTGACAAGACAGAAGTACTGTTTTTGGGGGACAGGAGGCGGGCAGGTGTGGAGGATTCCCTGGTCCTGAATGGGGTAACTGTGCCCCTGAAGGACCAGGTGCGCAGCCTGGGAGTCATTTTGGACTCACAGCTGTCCATGGAGGCACAGGTTAAATCTGTATCCAGGGCAGCTGTTTACCAGCTCCATCTGGTACGTAGGCTGAGACCCTATCTGCCTGCAGACTGTCTCGCCAGAGTGGTGCATGCTCTGGTTATCTCCCGCTTGGACTACTGCAATGCGCTCTACGTGGGGCTACCTTTGAAGGTGACCCGGAAACTACAACTAATCCAGAACGCGGCAGCTAGACTGGTGACTGGGAGCGGCCGCCGAGACCATATAACACCGGTCTTGAAAGACCTACATTGGCTCCCAGTACGTTTCCGAGCACAATTCAAAGTGTTGCTGCTGACCTTTAAAGCCCTAAACGGCCTCGGTCCAGTATATCTGAAGGAGCGTCTCCTCCCCCATCGTTCTGCCCGGACACTGAGGTCCAGCTCCGAGGGCCTTCTGGCGGTTCCCTCACTCTGAGAGGCCAAGTTACAGGGAACCAGGCAGAGGGCCTTCTTGGTAGTGGCGCCCGCCCTGTGGAACGCCCTCCCATCAGATGTCAAAGCGATAAACAACTACCTGACATTCAGAAGACATCTGAAGGCAGCCCTGTTCAGGGAAGTTTTTAATATGTGACATTTTAGTGTATTTTTCATCTTTGTTGGAAGCCACCCAGAGTGGCTGGGGAAACCCAGCCAGATGGGCGGGGTACAAATAATAAATTATTATTATTATTATTATTATTATTATTATTATTATGGTGCCCACAGCACACACTCAAAATTCAAAACATGCCCCCTGGCCCAAAGAGGTTAGCAGCCCCTGACCTAACTAATCCAGCACACTGAGCCTTGGGAGAGTTTTGATGTTCTGAACTGAACCTGAGCTGTCATTAATGAATTCTGACTCAGAAGAAAACTCCGTAAATCATGCCATTTATATAAATACAGAGATAATAGAATTTTGGGTGTGCTTTTTTCTTAGTCTCCCTCTCCGGCCCCACCACACAAACACCCTACCACCCCGACAGAATGATAACAGCATATGAAGTGGGGGCAGAGGAGGGGTGGCAGTTGGGGTGAGGCAGGTGTGTACTGTGTTCAAAATGGGGGCGACGGGGCAAGTGAGTAATGCAAGATGGAAGATCCATTAGCTAAGGTTTTTGGATGAAAGCCAAGTTAGACTAATTGAGTTAGGAATTTATTAGTAATAATGGACACAGGCCAACCACAGTTGATTATATTATTATTTTATTTATTTTATTTCTACGCCACCCTTGCCATCTGTGGATCACATGGCGATTTACAATATAAAAAACACAAAAAATGCATACCGTAGTAACAAACAAAAGCTATAATTCCACACATACATTGAAAGCATACAGCTTCCCCAAAGAATCATGGCAACTGTAGCTTACCGTGTGCAGAGCTACAATTTCCAACACGTTTAACAAACTCGCAGGTTTCTTTGGGGGGAAGTAATGTGCTTTGAAGGTATGGCGGGTACCCAGTCATAAGTTCCCAAGTGGCTTTATGTACTGTTAGCCAGAGACTTCCGCCTGGACTCTGAAATTCCTGACTCTCTCACCATCTCTTCTGCTCATGTGGCCCTAGGAGTGATGAGGGGGGTCCAAGAGCTGGCAAGAAACCAAGGCGGCTGGTGTGGAGAGCTCCAGTGCTGAAGTGGGGATGTCTAGATCAGGCACAGACAAAGTCGGCCCTCCAGATGTTTTGGGACTACAACTCCCATCATCCCTAGCTAACAGGACCAGTGGTCCGGGATGATGGGAATTGTAGTCCCAAAACATCTGGAGGGCCGAGCTTGCCTATTCCTGGTCTAGATCAAGTGGTTCCTCCAGGTCTGTGGTGGAGTGAAGATCTGCTTGAGGGACCTGCTCTTCCTCTTAGGAGGTTCCAGGTCTGAGGTTCCAGGTCCTCTGAACCTTTCATCAAGTACGTATAGGATGGCTCAGTTAGCCACTAGGCTACATAACCACTCTAAAGGGTTTTGTAGTCTGGTGGCATGTGTAAAGGGAAGCTTTAACTCTTCCGACATGCTAGGACGAGCACTTACCATAAATCAGTCTTTAAAAAAAAATTAAAAAAGTTTTGCCGGCCATCAATCTGCCTGCGAACACACACTTCTGACAATGCTATTAATAGAAAGCTTGATCACAGTTCTGGGTACTGAAGGTTACATGCAATGCTCCAGTATCCGAGCCATACTGTGCAATATCATAAGGTCATCTGTTGACAGCAACAACGTACCCTTCCTTATCTGAGCTGGAATCTGGCCTGAGGATGGCATCAGGTACTATTTCAATGTTGGTGTCGAAACCACCTGCATTTCAGCCACCACTCGAGGTCTGGAGAAAGTGAGGGTCTCTCTTGCCTTCCTCTCCCACTGCAGGGTCTTGTAGGACTCACTGGCTGCTTGCCATGCCTTCTGATTTATAAATAAACCCTGGACATTCTGTGGATCAGCTGTGGCCAGACAGCCACGACTTCTCTGTGTCAGCAGGGTCACGGCTGGGCTTCCCCCCAGCCCACTCTTTCAATCCAGTCACCAAACTGGATCTCCAGGGACCAATCTCAATTTCACCAGGCTACGATGGCCCTATAAAACTGACTTGTGATATGGTCTGTGCTCACTTGATCCAGCTTCTCAGCTACCTCTTGTCAGGGTTGTCCCCTCAGCCTGGCAGCCAGCAGATGGTGGGCGGCCTAAGGGTTCGTTGACACATTGCACCAGGTGGTGTGTTGGAACTACTTTGTCTTTATAATGAAACCCTAAGATCCGCCAAACAGAGCCAGGTGCCAAAGAGCAGCTCAGGGGGAGAGGAATACACTTCCAATTAAGGAACAGGGAGTCTGCTCAGACCAGGGGTGATTTGTGCTGGCTGCAGCTGATGGGAGCTGTAGTTCAAAACACCTGGAGGGTGCTTCCAGTTGTGGAAGGTGGCTATACCCAAAACCCCAGCTGTCTAACAATAGGTTATCTAGTTACAGGTAGGTAGCCGTGTTGGTCTGCCGTAATCGAAACAAAATTTTAAAATTCCTTCCAGTAGCACCTTAGAGACCAACTCGTGCATGCACACAAAAACTCATACCAATAACAAACTTAGTTGGTCTCTAAGGTGCTACTGGAAGGAATTTTTTTTTAGTTTGTTTCGAATAGGTTATCTGCAATTCAGTGGCAGGCTGTGTACTGCACATTGCCTTGGTGTTTGTGTGCATGTTTCAGGATGTTTCGGGTTATACTGGCTGGCACTGATGGGAGTTATAGTCCAAAACCTCTGCAGGGTGCCAGATGGGCAAGAGTTGCTCTAGAGCCGTCACCCCGTTTTACAGCACCCCGTTTTACAGCACCTTGGGCCAGTCACAACCCTCGCAGGGTTGTCGGGAGGATAAAAATGGGAGAGGAGAACCCTGTACCCTGTACAATGAAAGGTGGGGTATAAATGTAATGTCTGGATGGATGCAGAGGAATGGTGGGAGGCCCCAGCTGGGGAACCCCCAAGGGAAGAAGGCTCAGAGCCTGGTGGTGGGGTGGCAATGAGTGGTCAGAGGGAGAAGGACTGAGAAGAGGAGGCGTCAGAAGTTGAGAGGTAAGAGGTTCAGTGAGCAGGAAAAGTCTGTGTCAGAGAGGAATCCAGTCTCAGAGGCAGAAGCTGAGGCTGGAGAGGAGGGGGACCAGGAGACAGAGATGAGGCAGGCTGCTGAAGAATCCAGGGAGTCTTCCTCTCCTGCTGCAACCAGCTCTCCTCCCCTCTGGTCTCACAGAACATGCAGAGAAATGAAGAGGGTGGAGCAGTGAAAGACAAGATGACGGAGCCTTAGGCTGCTAGGGGAGGACCTGAGGGAGGAGGAGACTTGGAGAGTGGTGGCAAGGCCTCATTGGAGCAAGTCCTACTGGGAAGAGTTGCTGGGATCACTAGGCCTGCTGCTTTAGTGGTGTTGTTGTTTTTAATAAAGAGTAAATTCAGTCATACCAGGGTTTTTTATTGTGAACCTACTCCTGACTCTGGCTCCAGGGGGGGAAAAACGACATATACAAACATGGGAGGGGAAACCCTGGTGGCGGAATCAAAACAGCCCCATAAGGACTGAGCATGCTGAGTGGACAGAATACTGGCTGACTCAAGGGGGAAGGGGAGTGAGGGGAGGGAACGGGATGGAATGTTCTAGAAGGCAGCATGACTGGCTAGCTTCCTGAAACCCCAAAACAGGAGCACTCCGCACACACTGCAAAATTTTGTTGCAGGTCCCTGCTTGTGTAGTATCTAACATCCCTCTGACTTGATGCCTTGCTCCATTTTGGATTATATTTCCCTACAACGCAAGATCTATAGCTGTCAACTTTCAGATTTGAAAATAAGGGATCAGCAGCCTCACCTGTCTTGGGGACAGTCTAAGGGATATCTAACAATCCGGGATAGCAGCAGGTAGCAGCGGGAAACAGCGCTGGAATAAGGGAATTTCCCACAAAAAAGGGAAGGTTGACAGCTATGGCAAGATCACACTGTTGGGCTCATATGTATCTCTTCACCTCCTAGCGTCTGTAGTTGTTGTGATCTGAGAAACCCTTTGGGGTGAAAGAACACATGGCTTCTCTTGGTTATATTTGGTGACTGAATTTCTCCAGGCAATTCGTCTGGTGGCTTTACTCCTCTGTTTTCTCAGGAGCCCCTTTGATAAACCTCCAGATCATGCTGCTTCGTGCAGTCTTTTAAGCGAAGGAACTGTTTTGAAATGGATAACCCGCCCCCCTCCTTTGGGGCCAATCCTGTCTGATTTGGACACCAGCAGCTGGCAGATGGAGAAAATGTTAGATTTGGACATTGGAAACTGAAGGTTTGGGTCCCCAATGAAATGAAGCTTACAGGTCATTTACAGGTCAGCCTAGTCTACCTTACAGGGCCGTTGTGAGGCTAAAGCAGCACTCTGTGCTCCTTGGCAGAAGAGAGGCAGAGTGCTAAAGAAAGAAATAAAAACAAGTATTTAATTTGTTTGTTGTTCATTAATAAGCCCTGAACATTGACAGAATGGAAGGGAAGGATATGAATTATTAGAAAGAGGGAGAGTTGGGAGAGTGAGCAGGTTTGACCACTTTGCCTCACGCTAGGTTTTCAGGGGTTTGAGACATACTTCAAGAGCTGCAGTGTGTAAAACAGCAAGCTAAGCGCTTGCATCCTTCTGTGATTTGATTTCTAGAGACTCTCCAGGGAGGGAGTTGAACCCCCAAGAGCGAGACCCCTAACAACTGCACAAAATTTCAACAAAGCATTTTCTCCTCAGAGGCAAAACGCGGACAAGGGTTTGGCAGAAAGCTGAGGTTGTGTCTGGTAAGCGCAGACAGTTATTCTGTGAACCATGTGCAGATGCATGGCTGCTTTCATCATGGACTCTGGATTTCAAGATGTGGATTGGCCTGGCAAACGTCCGTTTGTTATGGGCAGGAACCTTTTATTACCTTTTATTGGCGTCTGCAGACGTTGGTGTGTTACCAAGGCGGAATGCAGAAGACTGAATCATCTGGAAGGCAGAGGCATGAGTTCATTGGCAAGCTTTCTGGACTGCAGCCAAGTCACTGTTTTCTTTCCAGTCATCTCTGCCGGGGAGATCTCCCCAAAGGAAGACGAAGAAAGACATCTAATCCCATGCATATCATTTCAATGCACATCCCATACACGTTTCTCTCGGCGACGCCAACTGTTTTGCAAGCACTGGCAGTGCAGGAAGGCTCTGTGCGCCTGCTGCTCAACACTGTGCCTCTGAAAAAAAAGAAGAAAAAAAAAGAATTATACTTAATGGGATAAATGCAGGGAATTGCGTAAAAGGTGCCAGATCATATGCAAAGTATTCTTGGATGTCTATAAGGAATTCAAGGAACACACTGTCTCTGTAGGCTGCCAGTTCGAAAGTGTGTTTGTTATTGTACACAGGGAAAAATGTTTGTCCTAGTAAATAGATCAGCTAGGAAGCCGCCTTGCACTGAGTCAGATCCTTCGCTGATCCACCTTTAGCCTTGTCTACACACTGACTGGCAAGGTTTCAGACATTCCCAGCACTAACTGGAGATGGGGGGGGGGGTTAAACCTTCTGCATGCAAATCAGGTGCTCTGCAATTGAACTGCAGCCCTTTAACATACTGTTTGCTGATGCTCTTGTTAAACCCAGTGGCGTAGTGTGGGTTGTCAGCACCCGGGGCAAGGCAAGTAATTTGCGCCCCCTAACCCGTGGATTTGCGCCCCCTAACCCTAACGCCCAGATGTTGCGCCCGGTGCGGCCGGCCCCCCTGCACCCCCTACGCTACGCCACTGCTTAAACCATTGAGTTTCACCACCAATTCAAACGCAGACCCCCTCCCCAGAGACCCTAATCTACCTCCTGTCCATCTCCACATGCATGAAGTTCCTACATGGTCCCCCATCCAGACCCTGACTAGCTCCAAATCTGCTTAGCTTCACCAAAGGCTGCTGCATCAAACTAGCACAATATTTTGGCACTGGTTTGGAGTCCAATAGACAAGGTTGGATTTTTTTTGGCGTTAACTTGTGACCCCGATTTGCTGTGTCAGTTACTCTGTGTGGTGTAGTGGTTAAGAGCAGTAGTCTCGTAATCTGGGGAACCGGGTTTGCGTCTCCGCTCCTCCACATGCAGCTGCTGGGTGACCTTGGGCCAGTCACACTTCTTTGAAGTCTCTCAGCCCCACTCACCTCACAGAGTGTTTGTTGTGGGGGAGGAAGGGAAAGGAGAATGTTAGCCGCTTTGAGACTCCTGAAGGGGAGTGAAAGGCAGGATATAAAATCCAAACTCTTCTTCTTCTTCAGTTTGGGGGGACAGCACGAAACGTGGGGTTCGCAGCAGTAAACTAGCACAAAACTTTGTCATCTGTTTTGGATCCAGAATTCTGGGGTCACACATTAATGGAGCTGCTGCAGCTCATCATATGATGATGATGATGATGATGATGATGATGATACCTTTATTGTCAATGTACAACCTGTATACAATGAAATATGCTTCTAGATCAGAGACTCTCCAGATGTTGGACTGCCACCAGTCCCGGGCAGCATCGCCAGTTGTCAGGGATGATGGATGTTGGTAGTTCAACAGCATCTGAAGGATCACAGGTGTTACCTGTGCAGAATGCACTGGCAAAGCAGAATCCCACTTCACCCCAGCAGCTCAGCTTTGGCAGGTGGGTGGGATCAACTACCTACCCACCACCTGGCACCAGAATGACGTCAGAGGATTGACGGGTGAGATGCCTGGTCCACCTGCCAAAATTGGCCCATGGGATGGGGGAGATAAAATCTGGGCCCTTGGGGCCAAAAATATCACTTGCCCCTGACCTAGTTCATTTCTCCGATGAAAAGAAGAGTTTGGATTTGATATCCCGCCTTTCACTCCCCTTCAGGAGTCTCAAAGCGGCTAACAATCTCCTTTCCCTTCCTCCCCCACAACAAACACTCTGTGAGGTAAGTGGGGCTGAGAGACTTCAAAGAAGTGTGACTGGCCCAAGGTCACCCAGCAGCTGCATGTGGAGGAGCGGAGACACGAACCCGGTTCCCCAGATTAGGTGACTACCGCTCTTAACCACTACACCACACTGGCATCCTATTCTGCATCAGGAAGATTCTCCCCTATTTAATCTTGCCGTACACATAGACATCTTACACACATAGACATCTGTCACCTTGAACCAATTACAACCTTTCTGCCTAAGCTACCTCAGAGGAACGTTATAAAGAAAAAATATGCAAGGGACATGATAATGTACGACGACTTCAACAGATAAAGGGAACAAAATAAAATTTTAGCTTTAAAAAAAGGTGAAGGACCCATGGATGGTTAAGTCCACTCAAAGGCGACTATGGGGTTGTGGCGTTCATCTCGCTTTCAGGCCCAGGAAGCTGGCATTTGTCCACAGATAGCTTTCCAGGTCATGAGACCAGCATGAGTAAACCACCTCTGGCACAACGGAAACCAAAGAGCATGAAAATGCTGTTTACCTTCCTGCCGCAGCAGTACCTATTTATCTACTTGCACTGGCATGCTTTTGAACTGCTAGGCTGGCAGAAGCTGTGACAGAGCAACGGGAGTTCACCCCATCAAGGGGATTCGAACTGCCGACCTTCTGATCAGCAAGCCCAAGAGACTCAGTGGCTTAGATCACAGCACCACCCTCTCCCTCTGAATTTTAGGTGCCTTGAGTTTCTGTCAGGAAAAAAGGCGGGAAATAACAACAGCAGCAGCAGCAGCGAGAATGATCAGGAACATACCAGAGAGTAAATCCTATTGAACTCAGTGGGGCTTAGTTCTGAGTAAAAATGCTTAGAATTGCAGTGTAAGACTGCCTGCTTTCCAGTAGCCACTGTGAGCTGCCCTGGGGAGGAGGGTGGCAGCAGCAGCCACAGAGAGACCACGGTGAAGGCATGGAGAGGCCACAAAGAGGCAATGGGGTGCTCCCTTGCAGCCCCCACTGCTGCTGCCAACATCACTCGGGACAAGCGCCAGCTCTTCCTCCTCCCCAAGCTCAGCGGTGGTGGTAATGGCAAGGGAAATAGGGACATTCCGGGATCAAATCAGAAGCCTTTTGTAATTCCAAGACTGTCCCTGAAAAATAGGGACACTTGGAGGGTACAAGAACCACATATACCACTTGGCACTGCTTGGAGAAAAAGGTGGGATATAAATGCAATCAGTCCGTCAGTCAAAAGATTAAGGGGGGGGGGGCAGAACGCAAATTGCAATTGGCCACAGACCTTGAAAGGGACCACAGAAAGTGTTGGCTGTACTAACTTGCTGCAATGCTGTTGTTTAGTCGTTTAGTCGTGTCCAACTCTTCGTGATCCCCTGGACCAGAGCACGCCAGGCACTCCTGTCTTCCACTGCCTCCCGCAGTTTGGTTAAACTCATGCTGGTAGCTTCGAGAACACTGTCCAACCATCTCGTCCTCTGTCGTCCCCTTCTCCTTGTGCCTTCCATCTTTCCCAACATCAGGGTCTTTTCCAGGGAGTCTTCTGTTCTAATGAGGTGGCCAAAGTATTCGAGCCTCAGCTTCAGGATCTGTCCTTCCAGTGAGCACTCAGGGCTGATTTCCTTCAGAATGGAGAGGTTTGATCTTCTTGCAGTCCATGGGACTCTCAAGAGTCTCCTCCAGCACCATAATTCAAAAACATCCATTCTTCGGCGATACATCACTACTGGGAAAACCATAGCTTTAACTATATGGACCTTTGTTGGCAAGCTGATGTCTCTGCTTTTTAAGATGCAATATATCACCCTAAATTTCTCCGGTGGAGAAGTAACCTCAAGAGCTGCTGTGCCTTTAATTTCTGAGTGCCAAGCCAAACTTCACACCAATTCCACCAACTCCTTGCTTGGAACAGCGGCTGACTGCATATCCTTTGGAGACTGTAATTGGGAGTGAGTCTCTTTTCTGCTGTGAGTGAGGAGCCTGGGAAAAACAAGCATCATTTAAAAACAAAAGAGGGCTATTACTGTCACCACCGGCTCTCTCGAATCATTATTGGCTTATTTACTTATATTTTTGCAAGTGGGTTCAATGCAGCAATTCTCGTGCCTCTCTTTTCCCCCCGCCAGCCTTTTCTGGGGGAACCTGGGGTTGCTCTGTGGTACTTCCCTGGATTGAGGTATGAATGCATTGGATGGATGTACAACCTTCTGGGCTCGATCGGCCTTATTGGGAGCAAGCGCTTCTTCCTGCTTGCAGCTGATTGGCTGGTCCTTGTGAGGATAGGAAGCTGCCTCCCCTTCCTGCCTGGACCAGCGTTTTAAGATTTAACATAAGACATTCCAAGAGTTCTCTGGTTGGCTGCTAAGCCACTCTGTGGATTGCCATATCTGTCAACTGCCCCAGAAAAAACGGAACATCCCGTTTTTCCTCGCAAGGGGACAGTGGCCAAAATGGCCACTGCGGTCTTGTGTGATTTCAGGCTGTATGTTTTGGGGGCATGGGACCAAAATAAGCGTGGGGGCCCCCACACAAGATCACTGTACTTTTGGGGGGCAGCAGTCTTGCACAGCACCCAAAAATGTGCGTTTTGGGGTGCCATGTAACCTGCAGCTGCAACTTTGCCAAAGTGCCCAGGCAGACTGCTTCCAGTAACAAGTTTGAGTGGCACTGCAGCAGCTGGCAAGGGGGGGACACTAGTTCTGGTGGGCTGTGGGAAGGCAGCAGTGAATGTGCATCTTATCACGCTGCCTTTCCAAACTACTGCCCAAGATAAGTGCCCCAGTGTGACTCATGATAGGGCTGGCCTTGGGCTGCACAGCCTCATTGCATTCAATATTTTTTCTCTCCACTGTATTTTGAAAACAAAGACATGTACAAGGTTGCAGCAATTACTGGAGGTGGATAGCACTGACTGGCTAGTCTCCATCTCATCATCAAAATCTCTCTACAATCCCTAGGGCTATTTTCCAACTCCCCCTGCCCCAAACCAAGTTTCCTTGTTTAGAAGCAGGGGGAAATAAGCTGAATGGTGAACATATAAACAGGTAAAGCTACCTTTAATTAAACATAGCAGCAAAAAGTGGAGGAAGAATTAGGTGGAACCGAACTTGGAAGAAAGAGTGTGCATCTGACATATAAATTTTGATGCCAGAAAGGATCTGAGCTTGTTAACCACTGTGGGTTTTTAAAAAATCACATCTGTCTTCAACCCTTAAAAAAAAAAAGCAATTGTCTCCTCCGGCCTAGAAACTCCACCAAGATTAGAATTCAAGGTTACCTGTTGAAATAAATGAGCGAAGGTTCCATGAGACAAAATAAAGTACTTGCTCACACAAGGCATAAGGAACACACAGGATTCGCTGGGGAAGGGTCATAGCTCAGTGGGCAGAGCATCCGCTTTGCATGCAGAAGGTCCCAGGTTCAATCCCTGGAGTCTCTAGGCAGGGCTGGGAGAGAGTCGCTGCCTGAAACCTTCAAGAGTTCTACCAGTCAGTGTAGACGATACCGATCTGAATCACGCAGTACGGTATTGCGTAAACAACAAAAAGACCCAAGGCCTGAAAATTGACTTCTTGTTGTTGATGCCCTGTTGCCAAGGAACCATATCGCTGTGCGTTCTTCCTCCCGACTCAATACCAGGCAGTTTCCTGTGTTCTTATAAGGTGCCATTTATTTCCAATGGCCTCGCTCTTGAGCAGTTCCTGCTCCTTTCAGGAAGGTTTCAGCAGCAGAACCTCTTGACCCTGAAGTATCTGTTCTGACTGGCAGTGGTTGCCCAAGAAGTCAAGCACAGCTCTTTTCAAGCCTCGCTCCCCGCTGCTCTTTTCCGCGGAGCTACTGAGGAGGCAAAAACCTTCTGTACACAAAGCACCCGCTCTCCCCAAAGCAACAGCCCCTTCAGAACTTGGCCAGCACCATCCGAGTGTCACACCTGAGGTCAGGAATGAATAAGAAGAAGACCCCGTGCCCTGGCCATGCGGTCTGCATCTGGAGAACGCCACTACCTGCAAACCATCATCCTAGTCATAGTTACCCGTTTGTACTTTCCATCTTGTTGAACATTTGGGATTGTTTGCTGTCTGGCAGATGGAAAGAAGAGAGACAGCTTACGAGTGACAAGTCCTTTTCTCTCCTTTCCCACACAAGCAAACTCTATGCTTTTGGTCACGCTGCACCCCTCATCTTGATAACAGCTGTGGGATCCTGGTTTTGGGTGGATGGGTGGGTGGGTGGGAAGAGCTTGAGACTAGTAAAAATAAGAGAGAGAGAGAGAGAGAGAGAGAGAGAGAGAGAGAGAGGGAGGGAAAGAAACCCTGTCATCCTGTAAGGTGTCAAAAACACAGGGATCTGTATGTAATCATCACGAGACCCCATTCAGATCCACCTACAGTGGTACCTCGGGTTACATACGCTTCAGGTTACAGACTCTGCCAACCCAGAAGTAGTACCTCAGGTTAAGAACTTTGCTTCAGGATGAGAACAGAAATCGTGCTCTGGCGGGGCGGCAGCAGCAGGAGGCCCCATTAGCTAAAGTGGTGCTTCAGGTTAAGAACAGTTTCAGGTTAAGAACGGACCTCCGGAACGAATTAAGTACTTAACCTGAGGTACTACTATATTATGGAGGCTTCAACCAGGACCCCACAGAGGGTATGGATATACTCATGGCCTCAAGGCTTTTAGGAATTAGGAAGGTCCAACACGCACCCCTGCGACTGACATGGGAGATTTACAGTCAAATTTGACAATGCATATTCTTGCGAGTTAGCATGGGAAGGGAGAAGACCACAGAGCCGCATTGCTGATAGGCAGACCCAGAAATGTAATTGCTAGAGAGGACTTTATGTGATGTCATTTCCCCTCCTCTCTTGGGCAGGAAGTATGGAAGTAGTATTTCCTGTTCCTTCCCGCTCTCTTTTTTCTCTTCCACCACCAGCAATGGGAGCACACACAGATCCAACTGCACCAGCATCAGGCATATACCTGAGGCTGCCTATACTGTGGATAGAAGTCTTTTGCCTGCATTTATTTTGCTGCTGCTGCTGCTGAGAACTAACACATGACTGTAAGTAAATAATACTTTAAACTTACTTCTCAGTCTGTTGTCCGATTCTTTCTTAAGCGGGGTGAGAAAGGGGGAGCTGTAGAGCCAGCTTGCTTTGCAACTGGACTTAATTAAAAGAAAGCTATACTTTTGGTCCTATACTTTTGGTTTTTCTGAAATCAGGTAACTATTATGGACAGATGTGTTCTGAATTGCCTGATGGAGTAGGAAGGTTTTCAGCAGCCATTCAAAACAGAAGACACAATATCTTTATTGGCAGACGTTATTCTCCCATGCCCCAGTGAAGCAAGTTGGGACATTACCCTGATGGAGCCCCTGCCCATCTCACTCAGCCCCCCCTTTCAGCTTTTGGCTCCCTCCTCCCTCCCTTGGGGCTCCTCACTCCACCCACACCATCCCGCTGATGGACCCTTATGCACCTTTGCCTGCCTTCCTTTGCCCACACATCTCTGCTGTACTTCCAGAAGACAGTGCCACTTCTGGGGGGAGGAAGAGGAGGGGACGATACGCAAGCAGAAGGTGAGAGTGTGGTACACAAAAACACATGCCTTTTGGTCCTATGCTCTGGTGGGAGCCAACTGACTCTCACCAAACTGTGGGATCGAAAAATGTGCATCTTTTGGTGCTGCTCTCTGGCATGAGTAGATTAAGCTGGCAGGTAGGAACAGACTGTACAGTGGTACCTTGGTTCTCAAACTTAATCCGTTCCGGAAGTCAGTTCCAAAACCAAGGCATTCCAAAACCAAGGTGCGCTTTCCCATAGAAAGTAATTCAAAATGAATTAATTTGTTCCAGACTTTTAAAAACAACCCCTGAAACAGCAATTTAACATGGATTTTACTATCTAATGAGACCACTGATCCATAAAATGAAAGCAATAATCAATGTACTATAAAATAAATAAGACAGTATTGTAGATGATAAAAATTAAGATTTTATTTTTTTTACCTGCACTGATGATAGTCGTTGTTTGGATGGGGGGCTTTTATCCATTTCTGCAGTCACACAATCAATCAATCAGTAGCTGAACTGGGTTCCACACAGTCACAAAAACAAATTAACCGAAAAAACCACAAAAACGCAAAATAAATAGCAAAAACAAAAGCGCCAAGCTTAATCTGTCCCAGAAGTCCATTTGACTTCCAAAATGTTCAAAAACCAAGGCACAGCTTCTGACTGGTGCAGGTGCCCAGTAAACAATAGCCGACAGCTGTATCAAATGTTCGGATTCCGAAAAAGCGTTCGAAAACTGGAACACTTACTTCTGGGTTTTTGGAGTTTGAGAACCAAGGTGTTTGAGAACCAAGGTACCACTGTATTCCTCCTCTAGACACTAATTCTGTCTTCTCCTCTTAATGATTAGTTTAGCCTTGAGGAGCTTGGAACATTTCTATCTTATGACCCATTGTTAGCCCTGGAGTGGAGAGAATAAACAAGAGGCGGTTTTATCATTGCAGGGAGGAAACTCTCATATTGACATTGCAACAGAATCTGGAAATCCCTTTCAAGGTTATGGAATCAGCCATGATGTTACACAATGGCGTTGGACGGAACGCTATTGTGGCATGTGGGTAAATAACTAAATCTTGGTGTAGCTAGAAGGTAAACATGTTTATTTAATGGAGCACTGGCGGTTCATCGGGGGGGGGGGGGCTTGCCTAAAGGTGATTCAATGCTTGATGATACGGTGTTAGACCTTTCCCTGCAGGCTTGGGCGAGGTTTGGAGAGAAACGTTTGGGAGCAGTGATGTAGCAGCAAAGTCACTGGAGGTTCTGCAGCCAGCTCACCAGAAACAGGATGGGGGGGCAGAAGGGGAGCAGAAACATCAGTGCATGCTGCTTGCTTTTGTGGATACTGATGATGTGTCACAGATGAGCTCAGTCGATACTCAGCTTGCACGTTTGGATAGCAGATACACCGAGAGCCAGGTGCGGTGGTTTGAGTGTTGGACAAGGACCCAGGAGACCAGAGTTCAAATCCCCACTCAGCCAAGAAGCTCCTTGGGGGACCTTGGGCCAGCCACCATCTCTGTCTAAGCTACCTTGCCGGATGGTTGGTTTGAGGATAAAATAGAGAAGGGGAAGAACCATGCGAACCATCTTAAGCTGGTTGGAGGAGAAGCAGAATATAAATATAGTCATAAATAGAATCAGGAGAGTTGGAAGGGACCCCGGGGGCCATCTAGTGCAACCCCCTGCAATGCAGGAATCTCAGCTAAAGCATCCATGACAGATGGCCATCCAACCTCTGCTTTAAAACCTCCCATGAATGAGAGTCCATAACCTTGGTTCGAGTCCTGCTATCCAGAACAGGAGAAAACAAACTGGCTCCATCTTCCACGTGACAGCCCTTAAGATATTTGAAGATGGCTATCATATCTCCCCTCAGTCTCCTCTTTTCCAGGCTAAACATACCTAGCTCCTTCAACTCTTCCACATAAGGCTTGGTTTCCTGACCCTTGATCATCATGGTTGCCCTCCTCTGTACGCCTTCCAGTTTCTCAATATCCTTCTTGAATTGGGCTGCCCAGAACTGGGCTCAGGACTACAGGTGGGGTCTGACCAAGGCAGGTTAGAGCGGTACCCAAGATCTGGAAGCTACTTCCATTGGTGCAGCCTAGAATTACATGAGCCTTTTTTGCTGCTGCATCACAGTTGACTCGTTTTAAGCTTGTGGTCCACTAAGACCCCTAGATAAATAAATGCAATAAATAAATAAGTGCAATATTGCGTTATATTTCCAAGCTCCTTGTAGGAATGTTTCTGTTCTCCAGCCAGCCTGGAAAAGGAGACTCAAAATGCTGTTGGGTATCTCTGGACTAAACTAGACATTTTTGTAGCATAATTGTTCTCCCAGTCACTCCTGGGTTGTTGTTTTTCCCCAAAAAGAGCTATTCAGTCCAGCATACATCTCCACTGAATGCCTGTATTATTATCTTTAATTTAAAAGGAGCCTGGTCAATTTAAAATTCCCCATTTTGGACAGAGCAAAAGTTATATTTATGAAACCTAGTAGGAAGTAATCACCCATTCCCATCTAGTTAATGCTAGAAACAAGTTGTAGAGGGACCTTCACGCAAAACCAAGTATGGTGCTCTGGCATGCTTTTCAGGAATGTGCAGTTCCTGGCCCATCACAGGTGTCTTTTCAATTTGTGCAATATGCGATCCCCCTTTTAATCCTGCTTGGCCCTGCAAAATTCCAGTCAGTGCCTGTCCTGTAGTTTCCTGCTGAAATCTGGTCACTTTTCACATCCTGAATCTCCCAGGGTTGGGGGTTTTTTTTGGTCCTACTTTTGTTGCACAATAACACAAGAGTTATCCCTGGAAAAGACCCTGATGTTGGGAAAGATGGAGGGCACAAGGAGAAGGGGACAACAGAGGACGAGATGGTTGGATAGTGTTCTCGAAGCTACCAGCATGAGAGAGGCAGTGTGGGAGGCAATGGAGGACAGAAGTGCCTGGCGTGCTCTGGTCCATGGGGTGACGAAGAGTCGGACACGACTAATGACTAAACAACAACAACAACAACGCAAGAGTGCCCCCGCAGTGGCAATAATGTCACTTATGCACTGTACATTTAAAGCATGATGAAACCACTTTAAACAGTCCTGGCTTTCCCCAAGGCATCACAGGAGCTGTGCTTTGTTAAAAGGTGCAGAGAGTTGTTGGGGAAGCCTTATAATCTCCCTCAGAGAACTGCATTTTCCAGAGCTCCCTTCGAACGGGGATTGATTGTAAAACCACCCTGGAAATCGTAGCTCAGTGAGAAGACTATGGGGTCCCCTAACAATGCTCAGCACCAACGTATCACAAGCAACAGCTCCCAGAATTCTTTTGGGTTAGCCATGGATGTTTATAGTGGTATCATGGTATACCTATGGTGTGAATTTGGCCTAATATTTGGGAAGCATCACAGAACAACTAAAAGCTCAGAATGTTACGTGGATGGTGCAGTAAAAAAATCTTCACTAACGCATCATTATTGGGTCAGTGGTGTGCTGCAGAATATACCCACAAGACCCCTCAAGTCTAGATGGGTTTTCCAGAAATACAGTGGTACCTCGGGTTACATACGCTTCAGGTTACATACGCTTCAGGTTACAGAATCTGCTAACCCAGAAATAGTACCTTGGGTTAAGAACTTTGCTTCAGGATGAGAACAGAAATCGTGCAGTGGTGGCGGGACAGCGGCAGCAGGAGGCCCCATTAGCTAAAGTCGTGCTTCAGGTTAAGAACAGTTTCAGGTTAAGAACAGGCCTCCAGAATGAATTAAGTTCTTAACCTGAGGTACCACTGTATGTGGTTAAGCCTGTTCAGTATTGCAGGATTGCCACTTTGGGCAGTCGCTGTTTATGCAAGGGCTGTTGGGAACCAGTCCCAGCCGTGTAGGAGCCTGAAATTTCACATCACTTCCACTTACTGTGGCTTTTATGTGCTTCTGCGTGGGCTCCCAGCCAACACCCGGTATGCAAAATGAGGAAACTGTCAGTTGCATGCAAATGTTGAGAACGCTTCACATGGTTGGTGAATATTCAGAGTTTTAGAGTTATGTTAATGAAAGTGGGGCAGTTACTATTAGGGGATTTCCTCAACCTCCACTGCCTTCATGGGCCACACGTCTGATGAAAGAAGTACTTAGCAGTGATACCTTATGGAATTCTCATTCCGCTAGTCCCTAAGATGTCAGTATTTTTTTGAACTTTTTACGTATTTGTTCCTAAATTTCTGATTTAATACAATGTAAAGCGGGGAAGCAGAGGAATAAAGCTGCATACTGTGCCCAGATAGTTTTAAATCACATGTATTTGTAGACTGCACCTGGGTTTTGTTTTGTTTTTTAAACGATACAAGAGACTTTTCTTCTTCTTCTTCTCAAAACAATCTAGTGACATCTGGTGGCCTGTTGTATAATGGACTCAAAAACGATTGCAGATAGAAGGGACAGAGAGCCATGGCTGATTTCTGCTGGCATCTAATACGGTGGCCACGGGAGAAGCAAGAACCTCTTGGAGTGTTAATGCTGCGAGGTGCTGGGAAGTCAAATGATGTACTGTAGAAGGATAATGAAGAATGGGTGTACTAATTTACTGTAAAAGCATTTAAAAACCAAATATCAAGTAGTCTCACCAAATCATGGAATTGTAGAGTTGGAAGGAACCACAACGGTCATCTAGTTCAGGCATAGGCGAACTCCGGCCCTCCAGATGTTTGGGACTACAATTCCCATCATCCCTAGCTAACAGGACCAGTGGTCAAGGATGATGGGAATTGTAGTTCTAAACATCCTGCAATGCAGGAATCTCAAATGACGCATCCATGACAGATGGCCACCCAACGTCTGCTTAGAAACCTTCAAGGAAGGAGAGTCCACCACCTCCCCAAGGAGCCCGTTCCACCGTTGAACAGCTCTCATCGTCAGAAAGTTCTTCCCGGCATTTCGTTGAAATCTCCTTTCTTGTAACTTGAACGCATTGGTTTGGATCCTACCCTCCGGAGCAGGAGGAAACAAGCTTGCTCCCTCCTCCATGTGACAGCCCTTGAGATATTTGAAGATGGCTATCTTATCTCTCCTCAGTTTCCTCTTTACATTCTGAACCATTGGTGGAGTATCCAAATATCGGCTTCCCACAGCGCTCTCCCTGTGGCATTCCAGCAGACCCAAAGAACCATTCAGACTTAGCTGCACCCAGAGTGAACCCCACCCCACTGAACGACAAGGCATGGCATATCGGCTGGATCCAGCACACCTGACGCCATCAAACGGTGCCAGTCCTTAGCATGATCAGGTAGGGGCAAAACCGATAACCAGTGTTGTGTCTTTGCAGATAATAATAATAATAATAA
This sequence comes from Podarcis raffonei, assembly GCF_027172205.1. NCBI lineage: Eukaryota > Metazoa > Chordata > Lepidosauria > Squamata > Lacertidae > Podarcis > Podarcis raffonei. The sequence goes on along the minus strand of NC_070616.1, from coordinate 11,812,516 downwards.
TAATAATAATAATAATAATAATAATATATTATTTATACCCCGCCCATTTGGCTGGGCTTCCCCAGCCACTCTGGGCGGCTTCCAACAAAATATTAAAATGCAGTAATGCATCAAATATTAAAAACTTCCCTAAACAGGGCTGCCTTCAGATGTCTTCTAAAAGTCTGGTACAGTGGTACCTCGGGTTACATACGCTTCAGGTTACATACGCTTCAGGTTACATACGCTTCAGGTTACAGACTCTGCTAACCCAGAAATAGTGCTTCAGGTTAAGAACTTTGCTTCAGGATGAGAACAGAAATTGTGCTCCGGTGGCGCGGCAGTAGCGGGAGGGCCCATTAGCTAAAGTGGTGCTTCAGGTTAAGAACAGTTTCAGGTTAAGAATGGACCTCCGAAACGAAATAAGTACTTAACCTGAGGTACCACTGTAGTTGTTTCTCTCTTTGATATCTGGTGGGAGGGCGTTCCACGGGGCGGGTGCCACTACCGAGAAGGCCCTCTGCCTGGTTCCCTGTAACTTGGCTTCTCGCAGTGAGGGAACTGCCAGAAGGCCCTTGGCGCTGGACCTCAGTGTCCGGGTAGAACGATGGAGGCGGAAACACTCCTTCAGATCTTCTCTAACTTCCAGTTTGGCATTTCCATCACTGGGGAAGCAGCAACAGCCCTACCTGTTAGTCAATCTTTTTGGCAGTTTGAGTCAGGAAGCTTGCTTCACAGACCTTCCCTCCTTCACTCTCCTCTTCCCTCCTTGCCTGCAGTTTTGGGCATTAAGCAGCTACAAGCCGAAGCTGATTTGGGGCAGTCTGCCCCACGCTGTTCCCCTGAGAGACACAAGTTAAACTATGGAACTCACTTCCTCAGGAGGCAATTGCTGGAAACCACAGGAGGGGAGAGTGCTCTTGTGTTCGAATCCTGCTTGAGAGCTTCCCACAGGCATCTGGTTGGCCACTGTGAGAACAGGATGCTGGACTAGGTGGGACACTGGTCTGATCCAGCATTGCTTTTCTTTTTCTTTTTTTTTGCATTCTTTTTTCGGGGAATATTTTATTAGTTGAATATAAGAACAACATATAATCAAATACAAGCAATAAAATACAGTTTTCCCCTAACCTCCCCCAAAAAACCAGCCCCAACTACGTCCAAGTAATTACATTAGTAATATAATCAAATGAAAAATTATTTCTGCAGTTGCTGGTTTAAAAAATATCATTCCACGTGCTCCCATGTGTCTTAGGTGGTTTAAATGCATGTTCTTTCATTGATGCATATGTAATAAAGGAGGACCACGTTATGTAAAAGTTATGTAGTTTCTCACGTTGTTTTCTTTCACGTACCCTTTCCCTTAACTTTTCCATCAAAATTAATTCCCAGACATAAGAATACCAAGCTTCATATAGGTTCACGTTTTTGTTTTTGTGGGATGAATATATTTGATTGAAAAGCAGCTTTTTAATTTTTTTTTAAAAAAACAACACCTTTAATCGTCTTATGCTCCTGCAAGGCTAAGCACATTGATGCATGCTTAAGTCCTGTCGAAAGAAATGGAATATAAGAGTTTATTCTGGGTTAAATTCCAGGTTAGGACAGCGGCTTTCCGTAGACAGAAAACTGGCATTTGGCTTCCTAAATTACGAGTCCATCAGTGAAGATGAAGACTGCTTTTATTTTGTCCGCTTGTCAAAGAAAAAGATGGATTTTCATAGACACATATCAACACAGGCATTTTTTTAAAAAAGGGGGTTGAAATTTTGATGAAACATAAGGAAAAACTTCCTGCTGTCACAAGCTGTTGGCAGTGGGACAGACCCCCTTGGAAGGAGGTGACCCCTCCATTTGTTAGAAGTTTTAAAGCAGGGCCTTTAAAATGGGCACTTCTCAGGGATGCTGAAGCAGCAAACGTCCTGCATCGGCAGGGGGTGGGCAGATGATATCTGAGGGCCTTTTCAGTTTTATGGTCCCATCTGCAGTACAGTGGTACCTCGGGTTAAGTACTTAATTCGTTCTGGAGGTCCGTTCTTAACCTGAAACTGTTCTTAACCTGAAGCACCACTTTAGCTAATGGGGCCTCCTGCTGCTGCCGGAGCACGATTTCTGTTCTCATCCTGAAGCAAAGTTCTTAACCTGAAGCACTATTTCTGGGTTAGCGGAGTCTGTAACCTGAAGCATATGTAACCTGAAGCGTATGTAACCTGAGGTACCACTGTATATATTTAAAGCAGGTTCATTTATTGTTTGGGGAACTTCAAATTACTGTGTTTTTTTGGTCTATAAGACGCCCCATGTATAAGACGCCCCCTATTTTGGGGGACTCAGATTTAAGAAAATGGGGGAATGTATCCGTGTATAAGACGCCCCCTAATTTTTGACATTAATTTTAAGGGGAAAAAACTAGTCTTATATACGGAAAAATACGGTAGGTGGCGTTTCAAAACCGGATCAAATTTCTCTGCCACCTCTGGTCGCATCACGGAGGTGGACTCCCAGTCGAAAAAAGGAGAGTGTCTTAAATTAATCTTGCACACATTTCTCTCTCTCCTTGCCTTAAAAGGTCAAGTGGTTTCCTGCTGCCGTGTGGGAGAAGAGACCTGGCTTTTTTCTCTGCAAATGTGCAACCTTCTTGAGAGGGGGAAGCTGAGAGCTTTTGTGGCTGGCTTTGCGAGTGGCTTTCCTTTGCAGGAAATGACCGTGCAGAGTGAAGTTCCTCATAATGAAGGAGCTTGGAATCGGCTTCACATCCTGCCTGTCCTTTGATTAGCAGAGCTGGTCCAGGGCCATGAACGAGCTGGTGGCCCCGGGACTGCCACCTCAGTCTCCCATAGCCTTGAAGGGTTATGGAGTCATTGAATTCGGCGAAGACGACCAGGGAGCGAGGAGTCCCCCGGCCAGGAGGTCTTACATCGCCATTGCAGTGCTGTGCTACCTTAACCTGGTGAATTACATGGACTGGTTTCTTGTCCCAGGTAAGATGACTGCCCTCTTTCTGGGGTCCATTCCTTGAAATATAGCCATGTTAATACTGCTTTTCAAGAGGTCCGGAGAGTGGCAACACGAGAACGGGGCCTTCTCCGCAGTGGCTCCCCGTCTGTGGAATGCTGTCCCCAGTGAAGTTCACCTGGCGCCTTCATTATACACCTTTAGGTGCCAGGCAAAAATGTTCCTTTTTAACCAGGCCTTTGGTTGATCTTATTGACATCCAACACACTTTTAGAGTGTGGCTTTTTTGGGGGGGTTGTTATTGGGTTACTGCTTTTGGTTTGATTTTATATGTTGTGGTCTTGTTGTGAACCTCCCTGAGACCTCCAGATATAGGGTGGTGTATAAGTTGAAATAATAATAATCATAATTTTTTAAACAGACTCCAGACCCTCCAAGTGTCCTTATTTTCCAGGGACAGTCCTGGATTTACAGAAGCTGTCCCAGTTTCTGAATTGATCCCAGAATGTCCCGCTTTTCCTTGTTGTTGTTGTTGTTGTTGTTGTTTAGTCGTTTAGTCGTGTCTGACTCTTCGTGACCCCATGGACCAGAGCACGCCAGGCACCTCTGTCCTCCACTACCTCCCGCAGTTTGGTCAGACTCATGCTGGTAACCTCGAAAACACTATCCAACCATCTCGTCCTCTGTCGCCCCCTTCTCCTTGTGCCCTCCATCTTTCCCAGCATCAGTGTCTTCTCCAGGGATTCTTCTCTTCTCATGAGGTGGCCAAAGTACTGGAGCCTCAGCTTCATGATCTGTCCTTCCAGTGAGCACTCAGGGCTGATTTCCTTGAGAATGGATGCGTTTGAGCTTCTTGCAGTCCATGGGACTCTCAAGAGTCTCCTCCAGCACCAAAATTCAAAAGCATCAATTCTTCGGCGATCAGCCTTCTTTATGGTCCAGCTCTCACTTCCATACATCACTACTGGGAAAACCATGGCTTTAACTATACGGACCTTTATTGGCAAGGTGACGTCTCTACTTCTCAAGATGCTGTCTAGGCCTGTCATTGCCCTTCTCCCAAGAAGCAGGTGTCTTTTAATTTCGTGGCTGCTGTCACCATCTGCAGTGATCATGGAGCCCAAGAAAGTAAAATCTCTCACTGCCTCCATTTCTTCCCCTTCTATTTGCCAGGAGGTGATGGGACCAGTGGCCATGATCTTCGTTTTTTTGATGTTGAGCTTCAGACCATATTTTGCGCTCTCCTCTTTCACCCTCATTAAAAGGTTCTTTAATTCCTCCTCACTTTTCCTTAGGACGTCCCTATTTTCATTGGAGAAATGTTGGAGGGTATCAGACTCCCCCACAAGGAAATGTGACAGCGTATTGGACTATTTAGTTTAGAGAGAAGGCAAGCGAGAGGTGACATGATAGAAGTTTACATAATTGTGCCTGGCATGGAGAGAGTGGAAAGAGGAAGGTTTTTCTCCCTTACACATGGGAACTTGTGGGCGTCCAATGAAGCTGAGTGTTGAAAGAAAGGACTTCTTCATGTGATGAGGGCCACCAACCTGGTGGCTTTAAAAGAGGATTAATGGAGGATAAGACATCTATGAGCCACAAGGACTCTGCTCCCACAGCTGGAGGCAGCCATGCTTCTGAATACTCATTGCTGGAAACCACAGGAGAGAAGAGGGGTCTTGTGCTCGAATCCTGCTTGTGGGTTTCCCACAGGAATCTGGTTGGCCACAGTGAGAACAGGATGTGGGACTAGATGGGGGTCGCTGGCCTGATCTAGCAGAGGTTCTTCTTATGTTTTTAAAATGCAACAAAATGATTAGAGCTGGAGCTCTGTGAGGGGTAAACCACAAGCCCAGAATTCTTTGAGAGGGAAATGTGCTTCCAATGTGCATTAAAGGCATAGTCTTGCGCAGCCACAGATCCCCTTCGGTATGACATGCCAGACAACACCTGTTGGCATGTTTTGTCCTGGATTTCCAGAGTCCTGCCCCCTGCCCATATCCAAGGGGCTTGTATTTTTAAACCAAAAGTTCACAGCCTCTGATGTCCCCAACGAAAGATTAATGCTATTTTGGGCTTGCCAATTCTTTTTTTTTATATATATTTTTTATTAAGGATTTTCTTGTTTTACAGAAGTGTAGTGCCTCGTATTTTTTCTTCTTCTTCCATGTAACATTTTTACAAATCCGTTTCATTTGTTGAGGCATTAGGGAGAGAAGAAAAAAGAAAGAAAAAAGAAAGGGGGGGTGGAGAGAGGGAAGATGGATGGGGGTGGGGTCGGGTGGCGGTGTTTCTATTATGTTTAATGTATGTAGAGTTTGGTGTCAGCTTTGCTTGTGTTGTTCACTTGTGTTCCTTTGGTGGTGAGAGAGGTTGGGGTTGGCCTTGGGTGTGATTGTTTGCTTGTGATTGGCTGTGGTGATCTTTGTTTTCGTGTGTGAGTGAGGTGGGTGGGTGTTTTGGATCAGGTTAGCCATATTGATTTGTATGCTGTTGGTGGATTATTGTCATTGTCCTGTTGGGCTGTGTATGTGATAAAGGGGAGCCATACCGGGGTGAAGGCGTCTTCTTTTGTTTGTCCCCGTGTCAGTTTCAGTTTATTAGTTAATTTTTCTAGTAGGGCTGTTTCCCATACTATTTGGTACCATTGGTCCATGCTTACTCCTGACAGGTCTCTCCAGTGTCTGGTTATCTGTGATATGGAAAGGCAGGCTCCTTTCCTTTTCCACCCTTTGGTTGTATAGCATCTTCCATCTAAATGTCAACGAAGAGCAGGGCACTGATTCTCAGAGGGTTTCCCCTGTTAGGTTATCGACAGATTAAGGTAAGCTTCATAAGAGCTTAAGCAAAAGCAAAGTGAAATGGCTGATCCCTGCTTCTCTGCAAGCAAATAATAATAATAATAATAATAATAATAATAATAATAATAATAATAATAATTTGATTTATACCCTGCCCTCCCCAGCCAGAGCCGGGCTCAGGGCAGCTAACACCAGTAAAATTACAGTAAAAACATAATAGGGGAAAAAACACCAATTTAAAATATAGGTTAAAATTCAATTTAAAATGCAGCCTCATTTTAATAATAGCCCATAGATCAAAACCATAAGGGGAGGGAAACATACGGGTCAGACTGAGTCCAAACCAAAGGCCAGGTGGAACAGCTCTGTCTTACAGGCCCTGCGGAAAGATGTCAAGTCCCGCAGGGCCCTAGTCTCTTGTGACAGAGCGTTTCACCAAGTCGGGGCCAGTACTGAAAAGGCCCTGGCCCTAGTTGAGATGAGTAGTACAACAAGTAGTAAAGGCAGCTTTGCATAACCTGAGCTGCTAGATCAAAGCAGCGCTCCTTTGCTAAACCTCTGCTTTCCCTTCCCACAAGCTGGGGCAAGGGGATGGAGCCTATCACGTCATAGGAGCGGACTTGGATTTTACCCAGCCATAGGAGAACTTAGGCCAATCTAACCTAACTCAAAGGATAAAATGCAGGGTGGGTGACCATGCTTGCTCTCTTGGAGACAGGGTAGGATAACAAACAAACGTTAAGAAGTCAAAATTAATCCTATCGCTGTAACATTGTGGTTGTAATGGATTTTTGCTGTGTTACAGGGGTGCTTCAACACGTACAGACCTACTTCAAACTACGAGACAGCAGCGCAGGCTTGTTACACACAGGTAAAACCATGTTAATACAATGGTATTCTCTTTTGTTGCTTTCAGCATGTGTATGATCATAATCGGGACTTTGGTGGCACTGTGGGTTAAACCACAGAGCCTAGGACTTGCCAATCAGAAGGTTGGCGGTTCAAATCCCCGCAACGGGGTGAGCTCCCGTTGCTCACTCCCTGCTCCTGCCAATCTAGCAGTTTGAAAGCACGCCAAAGTGCAAGTAGATAAATAGGTACCACTCCGGCGGGAAGGTAAACGATGTTTCCGTGCGCTGCTTTGGTTCTCCAGAAGCAGTTTAGTCATGCTGGCCACATGACCCGGAAGCAGTACGCTGGCTCCCTTGGCCAATAAAGCGAGATGAGGGCCGCAACCCTAGAGTTGGTCAGGACTGGACCTAATGGTCAGGGGTCCCTTTACCTTTTTATGATCATAATCAATTAACTTCCCCCACACCACTACTGCTTTTGCCTTGCATTTGCCTTGTATTGAAATGAATGGGGTGGAGCGACATAATTCATTATGTAAATTACACGAGTTGCATAATTTCACCACAGCGGACGGTGAGACAAATAGCGTCATTTTTGTCAGATGGTGAACTGCAGCAGAAAGGAAACAGCTCTGTGTGCAATAAATACAGGGGGGGGGGATGGATGTAATGATGTCTTGTTACATTACTGCAAGGGTGAGGAGAGACTCTCGTTTCAGTCCCTGGGAAGCAACTGCCAACCATTGCAGACAGTACAGAGATAGATGGACCAATGGTCTGACTCTGCGTAAGGCAGCCTTCTAGAAAGAAATTCAAAATGGCGTTCTGAGAATACTGGAATTTTGTGCTATGCAAAAACCATACAAAATAAGATCTGCCTGTTGGTTAACGTTTCTCAGGAAGCTGGATTTCGCACCCAACACCACATCCTGTGTTTTATTCTCTGCCCCCCTGTGAAATTGTGGCGTTTTGACAGACCTGTGCAGGCAACCCTCCCAAATGACCGGTCTGTTATAACACATCCTCTCATGTTCCCTTAGCCTTCAGGTCTCTGTTTCTTAAAAATAAAATGAAGATCTGCTTCACATTCAAATAAATAAACACATTACTGTATATAGAAACCTTCGCTTTGTGAAAGCGAAGCCAAAATTGCTTTCAAAATGGATTTTATGTGTGTGTGAATCTGGAACTGTGTGTGAAAAAATAATAGAAATAATAATACAATGAGTCTAATCGGAAGTCAAATGTGTTTATTTTTATTTTTTTCCTTTCTTCTAATTCTTTCTTTAATTTTTTTTTTTTTTTTTTTTGGTCCTTTGTACTGTTGTACTGTTTTATTGTTGTTAGCCACCCTGAGCCCAGCTTTGGCTGGGGAGGGCGGGATATAAATAAAATTTATTATTATTATTATTATTATTGATCTGCTAAGAAAGAGATAAAGAGATAAAAGTTAAATATGAAAATCTGAGCAAGCTAAAGTGTTGTTCTGTAATTTTTCAACTACTGTTAAAGATGGTCAATTGTAATGAACAGAGGTAGTTATTGTGGATTTTTTTTGTTATTGTTGAATCTTAAATCAAGCATTAAAAACACACACACAAAAATGGATTTTATGTGTGTGTGAATAGGTCTTCGGTCAGATCCAGCAGTGGGCTTTTATGTTTTTAATCAAAACAAAGATTCTTAAAATATGCTTCTGTTTGTCTAAATTCATCTTGAATATAGCCAAGAGCGACACCCACACTCTGGGTAGGTAAAAGGTAAAGGTACCCCTGCCCGTACGGGCCAGTCTTGCCAGACTCTAGGGTTGTGCGCTCATCTCACTCTAGAGGCCGGGAGCCAGCGCTGTCTGGAGACACTTCCGGGTCACGTGGCCAGCGTGACAAGCTGCATCTCGCGAGCCAGCGCAGCACACGGAACGCCGTTTACCTTCCCGCTGGTAAGCGGTCCCTATTTATCTACTTGCACCCGGGGGTGCTTTCGAACTGCTAGGTTGGCAGGCGCTGGGACCGAGCAACGGGAGTGCACCCCGCCGCAGGGATTCGAACCGCCGACCATGCGATCGGCAAGTCCTAGGAGCTGAGGTTTTACCCACAGCGCCACCCGCGTCCCATTACACTCTGGGTAGACCCACGTTCAAATCCCATGGAGTTTACTGGGAGGCCCTAGACCAGTCAGTCTCAGCCTAGCCTACCTCACAGGGTTGTAATGAGGATAAAATGTGTGTGTTTATGACAAATCTTAGATCTTTGGTAGAAGGATGGTGAAGTGTGGGAACGTAACAGATGGGGTAGACACTGGGATAGCTCAGTCAGTAGAGCATGAGACTCTTAATCTGGGGGCCATGGGTTCAAGCCCCACAATGGGCAAAATATTCTTACATTGCAGCAAGTTGGACCGTTGTGGCCCCTTCCAGCTCTTAAGATTCTATGAATTGAAGGAAAGTGAAATAATGTGATAAATACACTGAAATGGACCCTGGTGAACTCCCACACAGCTGTCAACATTCATCGCTCCTCTTGCTTCTTTCCACAACAGTTTTTATTATTTGTTTCTTGGTGGCGGCCCCTCTTTTTGGATATCTCGGTGACAGATACAACCGCAAAATCATCCTGAGTGCTGGGGTAATCCTCTGGTCAGGCGTTACCCTTGCCAGCTCATTCATCCCAGAATGGGTAAGTGTCAATTATTTGATTTTTTGGGGGGGTGGAGGTTTGTCTGCATGAATAGATGTTCCATTTTGGGAATGGTACACCTCCTGGTGGCGTTCGAATGTTCAGCAAATCCAAAGCTGGTTCAATGAGCTGAGGCTCATCTATTACAAATACAAAAGGTGGGTGGGGGGAAGGAAACATATTTTAAAAATTAGCTAATGCTTTCCCCCCCAAGAAAAATAGGTGCCAGAATTCACTGTGAAGTTGTTACAATAAGTCACCGGGCGACTTAGGGCAGCCCTGAACAGATGCCAGTTTGATAACAGACCCATTTACTGGAGGTGCAAAAAACTACAGCCATCTGTCTCCTTAGCTGGTCTGGAGGTTAAGCCTGGTTCTGGTATAGGTGAAATCATTGTGCCTTCACCGCCCTCATTCTCTGAGATTCTGGCAAATGTCTAGGGCAGCTTGGAAGGGCCCTCGTGCAAACGCACACACGTGCAACAGTAGAGGCCTGGCGGGAAATCTTAAAGCCCCCTGCCACTATACAGTGGTATCTCTGGTTGCGAACGGGATCCATTCCAGAGGCCCATTCGCAACATGAAAAGAGCACAACCTGCAGCGGCGCGTCTGTGCATGCGCGGGTTGCGATTTGCCGCTTCTGCGCATGCTCGTGACGTCATTTTGCACGTCTGCACATGTGTGAGCGGCGAAACCCAGAAGTAACCCTTTCCGGTACTTCCGGGTCGCCACGGGACATAACCTGAAAGAACGTAACATGAAGCGGACGTAACATGAGGTATGGCTGTACTGGAGACGGATTGAAGAGAAGGGAATACGAATTGGCTGCCCTGTAGCTTGACCAATCATGGCTAGAAGTTAGCTGGAGTCATTTAAAAAAGTGTAGACATGCACAAGCTGGCCAGCTTCTGTTTTGACTTGTAATGTACGTTTTGGGCTTCTCAGAAGTACATAAAGGCAAGATGGTGGTGATGGGTGCGCCGGCCCGCAATGATGCCCACCTGAGAGTTGCTGGAACTGCACTCCTGCATGCTCCGGCTGGGGGGAAAAAGCACTGGCTAGGAGAACAGCTCAATTTTTCCCAGGCTACCCAATTTAGAACGGAGGGAACTGCTCAGAGAAACTCTGAGTGATATTCTGGGCAATAAAGATGCAAGCTTAATGTTATACAGTGGTACCTCGGGTTACATATGCTTCAGGTTACAGACTCCGCTAACCCAGAAATAGTGCTTCAGGTTAAGAACTTTGCTTCAGGATGAGAACAGAAATCATGCTAAAGTGCTGCGGTGCGGCAGCAGCTGGAGGCACCATTAGCTAAAGTGGTGCTTCAGGTTAAGAACAGTTTCAGTACAGACCTCCGGAATGAATTAAGCACTTAACTTGAGGTACCACTTTAATTGTTTGCCTGGACTGGATCGTGGGCTACAGTCTATGAGACAGAAAAGAGAGTAAAGATAGGGAAATTTGTATATCTTTTTATGTCTTGTCTTCTGCTCGGCATGAGCTTCTTCTGAAGTGGCAGGAGGATAAATTAAAATAAACAAAGGTTATGCCGAGTGCTGGAAGGTGCTATTTAATATGTGTCCTTATCTTGCACGTCTCTTCCCCTTCCTCAAGATGCCCTGGCTGTTCTTCATTTCGCGGGGACTGGTGGGTGCTGGCACCGCCAGTTACTCCACTATCGCGCCCACCATCATCGCTGACCTGTTTGAGAAAGACCGCAGGACGTACATGCTCTCGCTCTTCTATATCTTCATACCGGTTGGAAGGTAGATCTCTGTTCTCCGAGACAAATTGGGAAGGATCTGGGGCTAGGGGGCAGCATGGAAGTGGGGAAGGGGAGAAGCAGGGGCAAAAGACGTTCTGGTTGGAGCCTCTTCATTTTCCTTTTGGCAAGGGGGGGGGATGGGCCACCCACCCCTCCATCCTTGCAGTTCTGATGTTCAAACTGAAAGGGCCAATCATTTTGTACCCAAAAACATCTGGGAGGAATTACCAGCAAGATTCAGGGAACTCAAGACATGCAGAACTGCAAAAAATATTTATGGGAAGAAAGGCAGTGTGAGAAACTGAGATATGAAAGCGAGGAGCTAAATGGCACCTTAAACCCAGATTATGGGTGCAACAATGGAATGTCTAGGTGCGCTTTTTATAACAAGAATACAAAGCTGAAAATGAATAAACTGCAGCTAAAACATTATGTTCATTTTTCACATGGTCTAGTCCTTCTCTTGCTCACACCCCTAATAGTCTTAAGAGGGTCTCTTATCCAGTCTTAAGAGAGTAGCTGGAAGTGGGGAGGCAGAAAAAGTTCCTCCTTTCCTTCCACTCTGCAGTTTTAATCTGAAACCTTAGGCACAGTACTGCACCCAGAGTTCAGAAACTTCTTGCGCTGATCAAATTCCCTGTCACAAAATGTGCCTAGAACAATGGGAGTTTCGAAAATTGAAGAAAGGTCTAGAGGTGCAGAGAGGGAGAACCTCTCAAACAGCCCCATGAGGACTGAGTGTGCTCAGTAGTCACAAAAAGCTGACTGTTTCGGGGGGGGCGGGTTGAGAGCGAACACAGAAAACCAGGTTGGGTGGAATGGGAATCTGGAACGGCAGCAGTCCCCACTGCAACACTTTGTTGCAGGTCCCACTTACTACATTGATATCACTCTTTCTTTTCCTCATGGAACTCCATGCGTCATACATGCAGGTTACCTAGGTGACCTTTCATCCATGCACTGGCCAAACCTGGACCTGCTTAACTTCAGCAAGACAGCTGCATCCAAGGCCACGTTCTAGACTCTTGACTGGTTCTGATAGTTGTTTGAAGAGGATCAGTCATTGGCCACAATTGGAAGCCACGTTTTATTGAACTGCAGAGACTCTAAACTTTTTAAACTGGAGAAGCTAAGAAGTGACCACCAAAGCTCCAACATGAAAATAGGGACATCCTATTCCATCATCGGGATGCGGGTGGCACTGTGGGTTAAACCACAGAGCCTAGGACTTGCTGATCAGAAGGTTGGCGGTTCGAATCCCCGAGATGGGGTGAGCTCCCGTTGATCAGTCCCTGCTCCTGCCAACCTAGCAGTTCGAAAGCACGTCAAAGTGCAAGTAGATAAATAGGTACCACTCCGGCGGGAAGGTAAACGGCATTTCCGTGTGCTGCTCTGGTTCGCCAGAAGTGGCTTAGTCATGCTGGCCACATGACCTGGAAGCTGTACGCCGGCTCCCTTGGCCAGTAAAGCGAGATGAGCGGCGCAACCCCAGAGTCGGTCACGACTGGACCTAATGGTCAGGGGTCCCTTTACCTTTTATTCCATCATCATCATCATAAACATCACCATCATTTTATTATTTATACCCTGCCTCTCTGGCTGAGTTGCCTCAGCCACTCTGGGCGGCTTCCATCATATATTAAAACACAAAGGAACATTAAACATTTAAAAAACTTCCCCATAGAGGGCTGCCTTCAGATGTCTTCTGAAGGTTGTATAGTTCCTTATCTCCTTGGCTCAAGGGTTGCGTAACTCCAAGCCCCCTAACGTTTCTCCGCTGAAAATAGGGACGTCCTAAGGAAAAGCGTCATATTCCAGGGTCAAATCAGAAACCGGGGTGGCTTCTGTAAATCCGGGACTGTCCCTGGAAAATAGGGACACTTGGAAGGTCTGGACCACTGGCATGGGAGGTGTGCACCCTAATTCTGAGCTGTAGCCCCTCCCCTGAAGAGCTTCTGTCTAGGCTAGTGACCTGGCAACCAAACTGGTGCTCAGTCTGTCCCCTAGACATGCTTGGTGGTTTGAAGCAGTCAGATAAAAACGGTGCGTTTCCTTTCTCTTGCAGTGGGCTCGGTTACATCATGTCATCTGGAATGGCGTCGGCTACTGGCCACTGGAACTGGGGGTTCAGGGTGAGTCTTTTCTGGATGGACCCTCCTTTCTGGGCAAAATGGCGGGGTTCTTCCACTCTGCACTTTATCAAGGGAGTTTCATTCAGCTGAACAAACCGACCGCTGGCCTCAGCCCACTGTCAGCCTGTTTTGTGAAGAGGCAGAAACTGTTTGAAACAGAAGACTGGTTTGAGATCTGCAGTGCTAAAACCAAGGGCCTGCTTTGAAAAATGACTGGCAAGAGCTTATAGGAACTCCATCTTTTCTGCCTCGATTATTATTATTATTTATATACCGCCTTATACCCAGAGGTCTCAGGGCAGTTCGCAGAATAAAATGGAAACATAAAATCACAAAATGCATAATCAAAACAAAAACAACAACCCAATAACCCTTCCCCCAATAACTCCTCCTTATTGATCATCAGAATGTTGCCCCTTTCATCATGGTCTTTGTTGAAAGCCCTTTTCCTGCAACATCAGCAACTGTTCCTTTCTCTGTAGGTCACCCCTTGTATGGGAGCTGTAGGCTTGGCTTTCCTCATTTTCTTGGTTCCTGAATCATCCCGGCGTGGAGCTATGGAGCCTGCAGCTGACAAGGTCAGAGGGGATTCAACTTGGCTCAAGGACATTTCATCGCTTTGCAAAAAGTAAGTATCATTATTATTATTTGAATTTTCAGTGCCTGTATGGAATGCCAACCCTTTGCTTAGAAGTGCAGCTTTTAGCCTTAGGTAGTATAATACACATACATAAATTCTATCTGCCATCTAAGGACAACACTGTGTCCCTGATGAAGACCAGGCTCAAGTCCCCGAAACCTTATATACTTTGACAAATCCGTGCATCTTGAAGGTGCTGCAAGTTGAGCTGGATCCAGTAGAGGGCGATGTTGACTTGAAGAAATCTTCTCTAGGCATCTTTTGAACATTTCATGCTCAGGGCCAAGTCAGGCATAGCTGTCAACTTACAGATTTGAAAATAAGGGGCCAGCAACCTCGAAAATAAGGGACCAGCAGCCAAAATAAGGGATTTTGTCAACCAGCTCCCGAGCCAAAGGGAGAAAGCTCAGCCAGCCCAGCAGCCAAACGAAGCCTCAAGTGGTGGTTCCCACAGCGCAGGAAACCGGCAAAGGGGGTGCAGCAAAGAAAACCACCGTCACCTCTCCGCTGGGAAGCGCTGAGCAAAGGCGAGTCCCCAGGCAACGCGGCCGATTTGATCGGCACAAGGCATGCAAGCTCCACCCCCCAGTCGTTCTTAGACTCCTTATTGGGTGAGCAACGCAGCCAGGCAACCCAGTTGGAGCCTCCCTGCTCCCTGGCCGGCAGGGAGGGAGGGAGAGGAGCTGCTTCCTTTGAAACCCGGGAAATTTAAGGGACATCAACAATAAGGGACAGCAGCGGGACACAGCGCTGGGATAAGGGACTTTCCCGCCAAATAAGGGACGGTTGGCAGCTATGAAGTCAGGTAGCGAACATTGTCTGCTCTGGAAGGTAAAAGGCCCCCAGATAGTTAATTACGATACTATGTGCCCTACTTGGCTATCATGTAAAATGCTCGTTTATGACGTAGGCACTGAAATTTCAGGCTTGTGAAACACTTGCCACCCTTCCTGCTAACATTTTGTCACTTCTGTGAGTTGCAAATGGCTTTCAGCAATGTCGAAATGCACTCTAAAAATTACCTGATTACCCAGAATGCTCTGCTGAACATGCTGGCTAGCCCCCAGAGCTATCAAACATCACCTTGTCTTTCTTCTCCTTAATTAAAAGATGAGTAGAGTATACTGTCAGGCATCCAGATACTCTACAGCAGGAGGGCGGGGGTGTTTTGCAGCCCAGGGGCCACATCACTTCTCAAGCAGCCTTCTGGGGGCCGCATGCCCATGGTGGGCAGAGCCAAAGGCAAGAGTGGGTGGAGCCAGAGGCCAAAATTCAACACAGAGCAAAACAGCGGTGGCTGGTAGGACAGAAGGCAGGAAGCCCAACAGTAGGTGGCGCCAGAGCCCATGACAGGCAAAGCCAGCTAGTTCTAGTTTTAGCCTATCCTTCTCCCTGCTGAGTTCTAGAAGGGGCAACCCTGAGGTGGAGGAGGAGGAAGGTGGTAGCCTGGGTCCACCAGCTGGGCAGGTTATAAGGAAGAAGGCAGGCAGGTGGGGGCTGACTGAGGGCAGATGGAGGTTGATGGGGCAGCCTCCACTGGAACAACAGGTGTGACCCTAGCCTTTTTACAGTCAGCTGTATTCCAACCATGTAAAGGCCAGGGGTGTCTACACATAGATCACAGAATTGTAGAGTTGGAAGGGATCACGTGGGTCATCTTGTCCAATCCCCTGCAATGCAGGAATATTTTGCCCAATGTGGGGGTGGAACACAAGACCCTGAGATCAAGGGTCTCATGCTCTGCCAACTGAACTATCTCCATTCACCCAGACGAGCAAAGGCTATTATCACAGTTTAGTCAGCCAGAAGCACTCAAGGAAACTGCAGAACGTGGCAAGCTAAGGCTGTGGACCGGGAGGTATGGCCAGATGAAATCCTGAGGGCCAGACAGAAAGGCCTCAAGGGCCGCATTTGCCCCCCAGGCCTGAGGTTTTCCCTCCCCCTGATTTGGAGAGCAATAACAAGCCAAAACCCAAGACACCAAGGAAACTATTTAAATATGTTTCTTATTCCACCCCACTCCCTGTCAGCTGGAGTTTCTTGTGGTCCTCGCTCGGGGTGACAGCCATGTCCTTCATCGTCGGAGCTCTGGGGTTCTGGATGCCGGTGTTCCTTTCCAGAGCTCAGCTCATCCATGATGCTGTCCCTCCCTGCCAACAGGAAGGGTCGTGTGACACCTCCAACAGGTGAGACAAGCTTCCTTTGGGAAAAGCAAACAGAGGGCACGGGGAACGCCCCATAGGAGAGATTATCTGAATATTTTTTATTTACTGTATTTTTAAAGAAATGTGACAACAGGAGGCTGTGGCGGAGATGGAGCATTGCAGAAAGATCACACCTGTTTGATTTGTGAACCACCCTGAGATCTATAGGTATAGGGGAGTAGGCAAATTTAATAATAAAAATAAGTAATTTCTTCCTGCCAGAGCATGGTCAAAGCACAAAGATACAGTCATGTCATAATAATGATAATACAAGCCAATCGACAGAGCCAATGTTTATAAGGTTATATAACCTGCTGTGGTCTTAAAAACACACACATATTTTTTCCTGTCCTCCAGCCAGATATTTGGAGGAATAACTATTGCAACTGGCATCTTTGGAGTCATTGTTGGAGCAGAAGCCGCCAGAAGATTCAAGAAGACCAATGCAATGGCTGACCCTCTGATCTGTGCTGTGGGCTTGCTGACGTCATCTCCATCCATGTATCTGGCGATCATGCTGGCTCAGGAAAGCATTATAGCTACATATGTAAGTGGCAAGTACAGTGGTTCCTCAGGTTAAGTACTTAATTCGTTCCAGAGGTCCATACTTAACCTGAAACTGTTCTTAACCTGAACCACCACTTTAGCTAATGAGACCTCCTGCTGCTGCCGCGCTGCCGGAGCACGATTTCTGTTCTCATCCTGAAGCAAAGTTCTTAACCTGAAGCACTATTTCTGGGTTGGCGGAGTCTGTAACCTGAAGTGTATGTAACCTGAAGCGTATGTAACCCGAGGTACCACTGTATGTGGCAAGAGGGGTTTTGCCTTAGCGGCTGGCCTCTCTTCAAAGACAACCTTGCCTATGGGGGAATTGGGCGTTCATAGGAGAGATACTGGCTTGGAAAGGTTTCTAGTCCTCAAGATTGCAAGACTGAAATATTGCAGACGAACCTTTCTGAATTTCATATATGCGAGCAGGCAATATCACCAGGGAAGCCTGGACTGGGTGCCAGGGGCCTCTAGCATACTCATCAATATACCCTATCTAGTATTTAATTTTTGGTCATTGCACTGGGTAAATCTGCACCCTGAAAGTTAGCTGCTTTTTGTTTTAATCAGTCAAATTGTACCAGCCAAACAGCTTGGAAACCTGAGAGGGAGGCTTCCCATAGTTGGCTGTAGCAGCAGTTGGAGCCTGTAGTAGCTGCTACTGTCACTTGGGCACTTCCTTGTTCACAAGCTCCCGCAAGCCGGTTTATGAGCAAATCTATATCCTCTGCCAGCTATTGCTGGCAAAATGAAGGATCTTCCCATGTTCCTAATTTCTCTCAGCTGAAACCCAACACTGGTAACACCGCCCTCAGCTCATTGGTAGGAAGGTGGGATCGTGTAAGGGTTGCTGGTACCCAAAACATGAACCGTTAATAGGATGGAGAGTAGTATATGGCCTCTATTTGATCTTTCTGTGTGTGCATTTGCAAATCTCCAGTGCCCTGTCAACTCATGACGTTCTTTCTACCTCTCTGTGTGCTTTTTCCCTATTTCAGATTTTTATTGCCCTTGGAGAATTTCTTTTATCCTTAAACTGGGCCATTGTGACTGACATACTGCTGGTGAGTTCAGCTGTCTTTTTCTGTCATATTGATTTTGCTGATAACCTGATACACCTATTCTTAGATCTCTGCTCTCTCTTTCTCTCTCTGTTTTCTACCTTCACATCCCTTCAGGTCCATAGCCAGAAACGTAGCGGAGACAAGAGTCACACGGGGCGGGGGGGGGAAGCGGGGCATTTTAAGTTAATGTGAAATGACTTAACATGCAATCTCTTGAATATTATCCTGCTGGCACGTCCTTCTGTGTTGAGTGGGGCTTGCTCCCAGGAAAGTGTGTGTTGGATTGCAGCCAAAGAGGATGTCTTTGGCTAGAGGACTCGGATGTGTGGCCACCCTCCTTGCACACCATCCAGAAGTGGTCTCTCTCTTTCAGACATTTGCAGTGCAAAGCCAGGCACACCCAGGAAATTGTTTAGTTGGTCTCTGTGGTAGGGCTGGCATCTTTGCTAGCAACCAGCAGTAAATTGCTAGGAAGGCAAGGCCCACGTTAGAAGCACTGATATGGCAACCACAGCCTGCTTCCTTATGTAGGTGTTACAGCCTGGTTGGATGCAGAGGAAACATTGGAGGACCGGCTGGGGAACCCCCAAGGGAAGAAGGCTCAGAACTCAGGGACTGGTGCTGGTCAGAGGGAGAAGGAGGGAGGAGGTGTTGGAAACTGAAGAGGCAACAGGGCTGAGTGAGCAGGAAGAGTCTGTGGCAGAGAGAAGTCCAGAATCAGAGGCAGTAGGTGAAGCAGAAGAAGAGAGAGGCCAAGAGGAGTCAGGTTGGTGCAGAGTCACAGGTGGCTGCCCCTCCTGCTGTGACAGGCTCCCCTCCTGCCTCCCTGTTTCACAGAAGCAGAAGAGGCATGAAGAGGGTGGAGGAGAGGTTGGCTTCATGGAGGCACAGTCTCCGATTGCTTGGGGAAAACCCTGGAGAGGAGAGGACCTAGGCAGCTGTGTGGAGGTGAGGGCCTTCAGTCTCAACAACTGCTTCACAGGGGCAAGACCTGCCGGAGATGAGTTGCTGTGCTCATTAGGCCTGACACTCCTGCATCAATTGTGTTTTGCTGATAAAGAGTTAACTCTGATTTGCACAGTGTGATTTACTGCTGGCTCGCTCCTGGCAGTCAAGCACATCTAGCTGGTCTTTCCTACTTCCTACTTACCTTGACCATTGGATCTTTTCCCTTTGACTTTTCAGTATGTCGTGAAACCAACATGCCAATCCACCGCACTATCTGTACAGATTTTTGTTAGTCATTTGTTTGGTGATGCCGGAAGCCCCTATCTCATTGGAATTGTAAGTTATATGGGCAGCTTTAGAGGTGGAGGTGGGCTGAAGTCCCCCCCACCCCTTGGTGGGAAACGGTACAAAGTGATCTCATTTTACAAGCGCATAGAAATTCTTTGCACTGTGAGTGAATAGGTGCACTGTGAGTGAATAGCTTGGGGCTTCATTTCATGGCAGGTTGAAGCCGGTTCTTGATCCTGGCGATGTTCAAATGGACCAGAGGCAGAAGGCATAATCCGAGACAGGCAGGAAATCAGGCAATAGATAAGGGAACCAACCTAGGACCAGAGGCAGACAGGCAGTCGAAAGATGGTCAGCTAGTCAGGTAGAGAGCTAAGTGGATGAAGACCAAAGGATCAGATGTAGGAAAGCCATCAGAGGTCCAAGACCACCTGCACCACTGCTAATATATTAGCCAATTTACTCAGACTACTAAGAAACAAAGTGAGTTTTACACAGCCAGCCAGGCTCCTGTTGATCCCTCAAGAACCAAATGGTCTTGAATAGGGTTACGGGGAGAAATTCAATACCGTTTGCATTTAAAGGAAACCTCCCTAATTTGCACTTTCGAAAACACAATTCTTCTATGCTTCAAAATTAGAAATTCTCCTTTAAACAAATTAGAAATTCTCCTTTAAACAAGTAATTCTCCTTTAAACACAAAAATACTTAGGCTAGACTTAATTTTGCAAATCAGTTCTCTGGCCAATTAATGGGCATATAATGAGGTTGAGTGTGCATCAAAATGCACATATTTTTGAAGATAGCAGACAAATATGAATTATATTAGAGAAAATACTCTGCAAGAATGTGCATCTTAGGCAAAATTGCACAGAAGCATATGTATATTAGCAAAAATCTGCACTAAAATGTTAACGAATTTTCATGAGGACTTTCTTAATAAATAAATAAATTTGCAAAGTGGAAAGTGGAGAACTGACCTGAGGACAGAAAAAAATGAGAGAAAATGACATATTTACCCATTTCATAGTCTTGAAAGAACTAAAGTCCTAGCTTTGGCCACCAGAGGGCTGGCACCAGTCAGGCCGTCAAACGCATTAGTTTATGCATCCCAGAGTTTTTGCTTCATCTGTGTTAGGGCCCAGGAAGCCTCAGGGCAGGCTGAGGTCAAGTCCAAAAGCAACAAGAGAAAACAACACGGTCAGACTGAACGGGGTTCAAATCCCCCACTTGGCCCTGAAGCTCACTGGGTGAGCTGGCAGGGGGACGGTCACTGCCTCTTGACCTGCCAGGGTTGCTGTGGGGATTAAATGGGGAGAGGAAGAACCATGGATGTCACCTTGAGCTCCTTAGAGGAAGAGGGTGGGGCATAAATGCAATAAGCAGAGTAAAAAATCATGTCCCCCTTCCAGATCTCCAGTGAAATCCAGAAGCGACAGGCAGGGGCTTCTTCCTACCTCGCGTCCTTCCGGAGCCTGCAGTACAGCTTTGTCCTATGCTGCTTTGTTGGTGCTCTTGGGGGAGGCTGCTTCCTCCTGACCGCCCTCCGGATCAAAGAAGATCGGCTGGAAGCTGCGCCTCCACCCCCACCGCCAGTCAAAGGTAACTCTGACCCTTGGGCTCAGCACATCTGTACTGTGAGCATCGCCCTGGCTTTGGCCATCATTTTTTGCCAGTCCGACCTTTCCAGCTGAACCGTAGAGTCATAGAATTGTAGAGTTGGAAGGGACCTCAAATGCCATCCAGTCCAACCCCCTGCAATGTGGGAATCTCAGCTAAGGCATCCATGACTGGTGGCCACCCAACCTCTGCTTAAACACCTGCAAGGAAGGAGAGTCTACAGCCTCCCAGGGCAGGGGCGGAGGAAGGGGGTGCAGTGGGTGCAGACAGCCCCAGTGTCACAACTGAGGGGGGTGACAAAATGCCGGGCGGCATTCACCGCGGGGCCTGCAGTGTGCCTGAGCCACGTGTCTCTACTGGGAGAGATGCGGTGGCTTGGGCACACACAGGCCCCACACTGCCCAAATGGTCTGCCCACTGCCTCCCCATCCCCAGCTGTAGGGCGGCTGAGTGGGAGGAGGCAGGCAGACTCCGGAGGCCCCGCGGTGCACCCTGCCTATATGGGCGACTCACCCTGCCCTCGCCCTGCCTCTATGTGTGGTGTAGTGGTTAAGAGTGTTAGACTCGTAATCTGGTGAACCGGGTTCGCGTCTCCGCTCCTCCACATGCAGCTGCTGGGTGACCTTGGGCTAGTCACACTTCTTGAAGTCTCTCAGCCCCACTCACCTCACAGAGTGTTTGTTGTGAGGGAGGAGGGGAAAGGAGATTGTTAGCCGCTTTGAGGCTCCTTCGGGTAGTGATAAAGCGGGATATCAAATCCAAACTCTTCTTCTACTCTTCTTCTTCCTGGGCACACTGCCCCAGGTGCCCGAGCAGCTTCCTCCGCTGCTGTCCTGGGCCAGACCGTTCCACTGTCAAACAGCTCTGAAAGTTCTTCTTGATGTTAAATCAGCATTTCCTTCCTTGTAGCTGGAAGCCATTGGTTCGAGGCCTACCCTCCAGAGAAGGAGAAAACCAGCTTGCTCCATCCTCCATGTAAAACCCCTTGAGATATTTGAAGGTGTCTATTGTATCGTCTCTCAGTCTTCTCTTTTCCAGGCTAAATATACCCAACTCCTACCATGGGAACTGTAGTTCGCCAAACATTATTAAATGGTCTTGTCCAGGGGTCAGCAAACTTTTTCAGCAGGGGGCCAGTCCACTGTCCCTCAAACCTTGTGGGGAGCCGGACTATATTTTGGAAAAATAATAATGAACAAATTCCTATGCCCCACAAATAACCCAGAAATGCATTTTAAATAAGAGCACACATTCTACTCATGTAAAAACATGCTGATTCCCGGACCATCCGCTGGCCAGATTGAGAAGGTGATTGGGCCGCATCCAGCCCCAGGGCCTTAGTTTGCCTACCCATGGTTTTGTCTTTTGAGGTCACCCATCTGCTTTGAACCTCTGCCGTTCCTGTAGAGGAAAGCCTTGGAAGTTCTAATAAATATAAGTCCAGCGTTATGTGGTTTCAAGTCCCCTGTGGGTCTGACGGTGCAGATTAGGGCAAAAGATGTAGAGGAAAGGCTTTGGACGACTTGCTTTAAGCTACACCTGTCCAGTCTCCTGCCCAAGAATGATGGCAAGTGCCCTTTCTTGCATGTCAAGTAAAGGTAAAGGGACCCCTGACCATTAGGTCCAGTCGTGGCCAACTCTGGGGTTGCGGCGCTCATCTCGCTTTATTGGCCGAGGGAGCTGGTGTACAGCTTCCGGGTCATGTGGCCAGCATGACTAAGCCATTTCTGGCGAACCAGAGCAGCGCACGGAAACGCCGTTTACCTTCCCACCGGAGCGGTACCTATTTATCTACTCGCACTTTGACGAGCTTTCGAACTGCAAGGTTGGCAGGAGCAGGGACCGAGCGACGGGAACTCACCCCGTTGCGGGGATTCGAACCACCGACCTTCTGATCGGCAAGTCCTAGACTCTGTGGTTTAACCCACAGTGCCACCCGCGTCCCATGTCAAGCTACTTTATCCAGTGCAGGCTCAGCAACAAGTGAAGAGCAGGAAAAAGCCCAGAGATGCAGCAAGGATCAAAGCACGAGGAAAGGAACTTCAAGGTTCAGGGACAAGGCCAGGCATACAGATCAGAAGTTGGGAGCTGAGACTGCACAGGAGTGTGAAGTTGTTCCGAGAATCAGCCCTCCCTGCCCATCATGCTTTTAAACAGAGATTGTCCGGCTACTCAAATGCATGCATGCCCTACAGACAACCCCTGACCTTAATTTGTGTGTGTTGAATAAAGAGGTTTCAAGGAGAGAGTTTCACTGTCTTATAGCATAGTTAGCACAATGGTGATTGCTACCAAGCATATTAAAACTTGGTTGGCTTCACATATGCCCTCACCCACCTTTAAACAAGCATTCCCCACGAAACTACTTAGGCTAGAATAAATCACAGACACCTAGCTTTGCAAATAAGTGAATATTTTACTCGCAGAGTTTCCAGCAACTGAGTCTCCATCTCATGGCAGTAATATAAAGAAGAAAAAGGTTCCCAAAGGTTCGTGCTCCTTCTTGGGGGCTGGGTTTACTCCTGACTCTTGATGTGCTGCTGTTGTCTCAGAGACAAGGTCTGACGCTGCTCCCCCACGGGCAGCTCAGTCTGTGCCACCTCCTCTCCTCAGGTGGAAAAATGGCCTCCCCAGGCATATGAAGGCCCGACCTCCTCACCCTGAGCCAAGTAAGGGGGCAGCTTCAAGACTTCCTGAGCAAGAGTCTCAACAGAGGGTACTGGTTCTGAGTTGGGGAGCTTGAGCAGGAGGGCCCTGCTCCATGGCTTCTTCATCCACCCTTGTCGTCCTCTGTTGTACACAGATTCATGGAAGATAAAGCTGTCGCGGCCTACTAAACCTGAGGGCTATGGTCAGCTTCCACCAGAGGCTCCAGGTTGCGAGGGAGTTTGTGGGGGGTGTGTGACACTGCATGTGAAGTCATGTGTGCAACGTCAGGTCATTGGGAGGAGCCAGGGAGCGGAGCCAAGCCCAGCAGTGGCATAGCTGTCAACCGTCCCTTATTTGGCGGGAAAGTCCCTTATCCCAGCACTGTGTCCCGCTGCTGTCCCTTACTGATTATGTCCTGTAATTTCCTGGGTTTCAAAGGAAGCACCTCCTCTCCCTCCCTCCCTGCCAGCCAGGGAGGCTCCAATTGTGTTGCTTGGCTGCGTTGCTCACCCAATAAGGAGTCTAAGAACGACTGGGGGGTGGAGCTTGCATGCCTTGTGCCGATCAAATTGGCCGCATTGCCTGGGGACTCGCCTTTGCTCAGCGCTTCCCAGCGTAGAGGTGACGGTGGTTTTCCTTGCTGTATCCCCTTTGCCGGGTTGCTGCGCTGTGGGAACCACCGCTTGAGGCTTCGTTTGGCTGCTAGCTGGGCTTTCTGCCTTTGGCTTGGAGGGGCTCAGAAGTTGAACACACCTGTGCTCTGAAAATCCCTTATTTTGACTGCTGATCCCTTATTTTTGAGGCTGCTGGTCCTTTATTTTCAAATCTGTAAGTTGACAGCTATGCTGCAGCAGTGGCACAGCTTCAATGGCTGCAGGCTCCTCCTCCTGCCATTTCCGCCTGCCACTCAGCGCTCGGCTTCGCAATTGGCCTCCTCCGCCCCCTGATTTTTTTGACATTGGGGGGGCCTCAGCCCCCTCCCAACTATATTGGGGAACTCCAGTTGGGCTCGGCCCCTAGCAGTTGGCGTCGTGGCCTCCAAGGCAGTATGCTTCTGTATACCAGTTGTTGGAAAAAGCAGAAGGGGAGAGTGCTCTTGTGTTCGAATCCTGATTGCGGGCTTCCCACAGGCATATGTGGTTGGCCACTGAAGGGATCAGATGCTGGACTAGGTAGTAGGCCATTGGCCTGATCCTGCAAGGGTCTCCTTACATTCTTCTAGAAGATATGAGCAGAGCAGCCCCTTTGCAGCAGAAGTAACAGGAGATAATATTAGCTTTCTCGCTAGGAGATGCTAATTTGACAACCGCAGCGTGAACGAAACCCACCAGCTTTTGGCGCTCTCCTTATCAAGCAGTTTCGGGAATCCCCAGGAGGACATTCTCCTCTCTAAAACTGCCGCTGAAAAGTGTGTTCGGAATATATCGAAAGCATTCCAGGAAAGAAGCTAAAGCAGCCTTTTCAGGAAAGCTTCCATAGGGAATAGGTTTTAAAGCAAGAAAGAGGAACCTGGTGCCCTGCAAGATGCTGACCCCATAAGCCCATACCCTCCAACAGTTCTCTGGTGATAATAGGGACATCCTTTTCCATAATAATACTAATTTTATTATTTATACCTCACCCATCTTACAGAGTTGCCCCAGCCACTCTGGGAGGCTTCCAACTTAAAACATTTTTTAAAAAGCTTCCCTATGCAGGGCTGCCTTCAGATACTGTATATTCTAAAAGTTGTATAGTTACTTATCTCCTTGGCTCGGGGATCACATAACTCCATACCCTCCAACATTTATCCAATGAAAATAGGGATGTCCTAAGGAAAAGCAGGACATTCTGTAATACTACTACTACTACTACTTCTTCTTCTTCTTCTTCTTATTATTATTATTATTATTATTATTATTTATCACATACCCCGCCCATTTGGCTGAGTTTTCCCAGCCACTCTGGGCGGCTCCCAATCAAGTGTTAAAAACAATACAGCATTAAATATTAAAAACTTCCCTAAACAGGGCTGCCTTCAGATGTCTTTTAAAGATAGGATAGCTGCTTATTTCCTTCATATCTGAAGGGAGGGTTGTTCCACAGGGAGGGCGCCACTACCGAGAAGACCCTCTGTCTGGTTCCCTGTAACCTCACTTCTCGCAATGAGGGAACCGCCAGAAGGCCCTCGGCACTGGATCTCAGCATCCGGGCTGAATGATGGGGATCAAATCAGAAACTGGGCTTCTGTAAATCAGGGACTGTCCCTGGAAAATAGGGACACTTGGAGGCTTTTCAAGCCCCAGTCAGGATTGCCAGTGGCCAGGGAGGAGGATGGGAGATTGTGGTCCAGCAGCAGCTCAGGGGTTGAAGCTGCCCCATCCCCAGCGGTGGAGGAAGCCACTCGGGTGCCTGGGGCGGCTGCCCAGGGACAAGGTGAGCTGTCCGGGGGTGGGGGGTGTGCGCCATGGGGCCTCCGCAGTCTGCCTGCCTCCTCCCACTCAGCCACCCTACAGCTGGGTGGGGGGAGGCAGCAGGTGGACCGTTTGGGCCTGCAGGTGCCCAAGCCACGTGTCACTCCCAGGAGAGACGTGTGGTTCGGGTGCACTGCAGGCCCATGGTGAGTGCCGCCTGGCATTTTGTCACCCCTCTCAGCGGTGACACCTGGGGCAGAAAGCACCCACCGCACCCCCCTTCCTCCGCCCCTGTTTTAAGAAACAGCAGCTTCAACCTTTCTCAAAGTGATGTCTTTCCTGACACGGGATCTTTTGGTTTTGCAGGCACAGAAAACAAGAGTTACGTCCGGCATGAAGGAGAAGTCCAAGGGGAGCTCCCTGTGTCATAGAGCTGCCTCCTGCCCTTTGCAAACACGCTCTCATCAGGGAAGGAGAGGCATGAACGGTTATCAACACAACCTCCATCTGGTGAGGGGCGGGGGAGGCTTTTGGGACTGACTTTGGAGCGTGACATTCAAAGTGGGCTGCAAATCACATGGCCACCCGCCATCACCGTCTCCGAAGCTGCCAAGGAATCTGGTGGCTCCAGGAGCCAGGAACATAGCTGAGCTGTTCAAGTGACAACTTCCTCCAGAAAACATAACCAGTGGAAGTAAGACGTGCCAGCCTCCCGTCTAAATTTACTTGGTATATGGCAGCTCCTTCTTGGGGGTGGGTGGGGTGGGTGGGTTGTGTTTCAGGAGCCAAGAGCATGCATTGCACAAAGTTTCCAGGTTCAACCCTGGGGGCTTTGAGTCGAACAGAGCTTGGGTACAAAGCCTGGGACAGACCTTTGCCCAACAGCTTGGAGAGATTAGCAAAGAACAGTAAGGATCCCTTCTAGCCACTTCCAGTAGAATTAATCTCCAATTTGAGAAACATATAAAGTGCCAAGCTAGACGAATCCTTGGTCCAACTTGTTGGTTTTTCTTTGGACTCTTCACGCTCCATCGCTGCCCAAATTTGACACTGCGTCTCGGATGCATTTACAACGTGACAAAACTATGACCTTTCCTCACTGCCCTTTTGGCAAAAACTCTTCTGTGTGCTCTGGTCCTATCTTGTATGGACTAGGGATGAATTGTTTCAGTTTCGGTTTCTTGTTTTTTCACCCTTAAGTCCAGTTCCTCACATTTCTGCATTAGTTTGTGTTTTTTATTTTATTTTTAAAAGTCCCCGTGAAATTTTTCCAGCGTTATAGTTTGCATTTCTCCCAATACATTCCTGCATGCAGTTTTGACTGATCTAAACATTTTTTCAAGCAAGTTCCCCTTAACAGTTTTCCATGATAATTTCATGAATCTATTCCAAGCATAGGCAAACTCGGCCCTCCAGACGTTTTGAGACTACAATTCCCACCATCCCTGACCACTGGTCCTGTCAGCTAGGGATGATGGGAGTTGTAGTCCCAAAACGTCTGGAGGGCCGAGTTTGCCTATGCCTGCTCTACAGTGGTACCTCTACTTACGGACGCGATCCGTTCCAGAGTGCCATTCACACCCTGAAAAGTCCATAAGTAGAGTGCCACTTCTGTGCATACGCGTGAAGTGATAGATTGTTCCTGCGCATGCGCGAAGCAGCAAACCCGGAAGTAAACACTTCTGTGTTTGCCGCGTTCATAACCAGAAAAAATGCAACTTGAAGCAAATGCACATTCCGGAGGCCTGTTCGCAACGTGAAAAGCCCACAACCTGAAGCTTCGTATCTGCGCAGGCGCGCGGCGCGATTTGGCACTTGTGAGCATGCACGAAGCACAATTTGGTGCTACTGCACATGCGTGAGCTGCAAAACCATGAAGTAACCCTTTCTGGTACTTCCAGGTCGCCACGGCATGCAATCTGAAAAAACGTAATACGAAGCAAACGTAACATGAGATATGACTGTAGTTCAATAAAGGGACTTGCTGTTATCGCTGTGTCTTGCCTCATGGGAACCCACCTGGTTCATTAGGAACAAGGAATCTGCCTTACACTGAGTAAGACCATTGGTTCATCCTGTCCTGGGTCCTGAGGCTCAGGAATGAAGCAGTTGTCCCACAAAGACTCTCTTTGTGACAGAAGACTGGCTGTTTCCCCATGTTACCTTCTGCATTGCACTTACGCACAACATGAGGAAGGGACGCAGATTTCGATATCCGGCAGCACCTTTTCCTGAGAGCTCTCTTTAGCTGAGCAAAATGGGATCCTCAACACACCCACCCACCTCATTTTTGCCTTTATTCTGCTTGCTTGCCTCTGCCCAAATCGCTGCCCCTGACCTGGAGCGACCCTGGCAGATACAGGTAAAATCCTCCCGTCTGGAAGGCTGACAGGAGATCAGTCGGTCAAGAGGAAATCCTCCAAATTGGTGCGTGTTGCACTAAGCTGTGACACAAAAGTGCAGATGGGCAGCTGTTTCATGAAATAACTGCAAACGGGCCTGGCTGTCTCCTTCCCTCTGCAAACTATTCTCCTCTCTCTTTTTTTGGTGTTGGTAAATCACAGCAAGGTGCGTGAAAGGTGCCTGGAAATTAATCTGCAGCTGCAGACACACCAATCATTTAACAGTCGCCTCCTCCAAATCTGTTAGCTGTTGTTTACCCCTCACAGAAGTACAATTCCCAGCCCCCTGAATGACCTAGAGTTTCCAGGAACTCTTTGCAAGCTGGGAGGAGATGTGCTTTAAATGTGCACAGCCTAAAGGGCCAAAAGTTCCCCACATCTGGTTTAAACTGTCAGGCAGCTAGCCCAACTAAAGTGAGACAGAGTATTATTCTTATTCTTATTCCCTTGCCCATCTGACACTAGAAGATCCATTTTTTGGATCCTAGATTAACAAGAGCGAAAAAATTGCTGTGGATTAACATGTAAATATGGTACTTTTCTTCTGCCTTTTCTCTACAGTGGTACCTTGGGTTAAGTACTTAATTCGTTCCGGAGGCCTGTTCTTAACCTGAAACTGTTCTTAACCTGAAGCACCACTTTAGCTAATGGGGCCTCCTGCTGCCACCGCGCCGCTGGAGCATGATTTCTGTTCTCATCCTGAAGCAAAGTTCTTAACCTGAGGCACTATTTCTGGGTTAGCGGAGTCTGTAACCTGAAGTGTATGTAACCTGAAGCGTATGTAACCCGAGGTACCACTGTACTCTAATTCTGTAAGGAACTAGCTGGGTCAGATCTGAATAAGGTAACATTGCAGTCATATCCCACGTTTCCTCAGAAGAGCTGTCCACCCTTCTGCAACAACAATTTATTACTTATATCCTGCCCATCTGACCAGGCCTCCCCAGCCACTCTGGGCGGCTCCCAACAGAATATTAAAAACACAATAAAACATTAAACGTTAAAAACTTCCCTAAGTAGGGCTGCCTTCAGATGTTTTCTAAAAGACAGATAGTTGTTTATTTCCTTGACGTATGATGGGAGGGCATTCCACAGGGTGGGAGCCACTACCAAGAAGGCCCTCTGCCTGGTTCCCTGCAACCTCACTTCTCACAGTGAGGGAACCGCCAGAAGGCCCTCAGTGCTGGACCTCAGTGTCCAGGCTGAACAATGAGGGTGGAGACGCTCCTTCAGGTATACTCTTTTACCCACAACATGTCCCCATCTTGCTGTGCCTCTCGCTGGGCCGAGGCAGAGAAGGGCCACCGGGACAGCAGTGGGAAACAGCTGAGCTTGCAACCGCATTTGGGTCGAAAACCCGTTGCCTTCTGTGCCTGGAAAGGATAAAGTCGGGCAGGAGCTTTCCCAGAAGAGTGCCGTTCCTCTGCGTTGTTTGTGGAGACCTGATTAAGAAGCTCGTTGAGGGTCTCCACTGAATTAGGTACTGCGGTGCGGCTAATTAAAGGAGCTCCCTGCGGGTTCGCTTAATAGCTGCGCCAGAACAGGTGAAGATTTCAATTATCTTGCCATTCCTTCTTCCCAAATAGCTCAGCCACGGGCCCTTAAATGCTTGCAGACAGTGTGTGCCGACTGAAGCGGCTCCTTTCTGGAAGGGGCGAGGCTGCTCCCCTGAACCAGCCGCGTTCAAGAGAGTCACATTTAGCAATATGGTGCCCATCCCAGGATAAAGACGCTCTGCATAGGAGTGCAGGAAGCTGCCTCATCCCAGCTCAGACCTTTGGTCCATCTGGCTCTGTACTGTCTACACTGACTGGCAGCAGCTCTCTAGGGTTTCAGGCAGGAAATCTTTCTCAATCCTACCTGGAGAGGCCGGGATTTGAACCTGGAAGCTTCTGCTTGCAAGGCAGATGCTCTGGCATCTTCCCCATATGGGTTCCCTTCCTTTGGGTTATCAGGGGTCTCTCATTTAGTCAGTCAGATTAATCAGCTAAAAGGCTTTTTGATCAGTAAACCAGGAAGCACACCCATAAATTAGAAGCACACCCTTTTCCCGAGACTCCCCATCACCTAATATCTTGAGAGAAAGCATTTCTCCAGGTACCTTGTAGGAGAGCCTTTTCAGTGGTGGCTCCTAAATTCTGAAACTGGAACTCCCTACCCAGAACCAAAACCGTCCTCATGAAAGGGGAAGCTGTGGTCCTCCAGACATTGTTTTACCGACATATATGCTTTTAAAAACCATGTGTTAAGAGATACTATTTAAATTTGCTGATGCCAAAAATGGGAGGGACTTAGGAGTGAAGTACATGTGAAATTGGCTTGGGCTGGTGTTATGTACTGAGTTGAATAGGATCCAAAATGCAGCAGTCTGATTGGTCCTAGAACAATAGGATTCAGAATGCAGCCGTCTGATTGGTCCTAGAACAATAGGATCCAGAATGCAGCAGTCTGATTGGTCCACAGGAGCCACCCAATCCAGCTCCAGGTGGAAGTGAACCCGCAACCTGATTGGCCTACAGGAGAATTCCGGAATTAGCCAATCACATGGGGCCCATTGTGTAAATAACGTATATAAAGCAGACATTCTGGGGGAACTTCCATTCCTCCTCACCACTATGAGCTGAATAAAGAGCATGAAATCCACTCTCAACTCCGAGTATATTTCAGCTGGCAACAGAATGATTTTACGCATCCCTCATTTGTTGTTCCTGGCAGGCTTTCCAGCTGCATCTTCCCCGCCCCAAGCAATTTGGTGCAACCCCCTGAGGTTTGTTTGCTTTTAATTAACATTTTGCAATCCACCCCCCTCCCGAGTATTAATGTGCCACCAGCAATTGGGCCGGGAACACCTACCAAATAAGCGAAATGCCCTGTGGACCACTCTCCATTTGCCTGCGTTTACAGCACCTTAGTATAGATCGGCCTCCCAGCACCAATCGGGATTAAATTCCGCAGCTATGCAGTGCGGCCCTCAGAATGCCTGGAGACAAACGTGCGAAGTGAGCTTGGCAGAATGCCATCTTCCGAGGCAATTACTAAACCCTTACGCACACATTCTGCCCCTTGTGTGCCAGGCTATCTATAGGACTGAAGCCCAGGTCGTATTTCATCCTGCCACTTGGCTAATTCCTTGCATGCTTCAGGTTCTGTGCTTTAAAAAAACCTATCTCCCATCCATGCTTCTTAGAGCAGGGTGAGGAGATGTCAAGAGAATTCTCCCCAAACTTATACCCTGTAGATAGTGGAGATTGGTCCATTAAACAGGACACTGTCCCACCAACTACAGTCTGCCTCCAGCCAGCTCCCACCTGCCTGCCTTCGTACGTAGGTACAACCAGCCCAGGGAGTGGCACTGCCTGTCAGCTTCCTTCTCCTGAGTCGCAGTGTTGTCCTTGTAGAACTCAGCAGAGAGGAGGAGAATGGGCACAAAGCTGGGATCAAGTATCATGGAGTCATTAGTGGTGTATGGAAGTGAGAGCTGGACCATAAAGAAGCCTGATTGCCGAAGAATTGATGCTTTTGAATTATGGTGCTGGAGGAGACTCTTGAGAGTCCCATGGACTGCAAGAAGATCAAACCTCTCCATTCTTAAGGAAATCAGCCCTGAGTGCTCACTGGAAGGACAGGTCCTGAAGCTGAGGCTCCAATACTTTGGCCACCTCATGAGAAGAGAAGACTCCCTGGAAAAGACCCTGATGTTGGGAAAGATGGAGGGCACAAGGAGAAGGGGGCGACAGAGGATGAGATGGTTGGATGGTGTTCTCGAAGCTACCAACATGAGTTTGACCAAACTGCGGGAGGCAGTGGAAGACAGAAGTGCCTGGCGTGCTCTGGTCCATGGGGTCATGAAGAGTTGGACACAACTAAATGACTAAACAACAACAACATCATAGAGGCATAGAATTGTAGAATTGGAAGGGACCTGCTGAGGTTTATCTTGTCCAGGGGTCAGCAAACTTTTTCAGCAGGGGGCCAGTCCACTGTCCCTCAGACCTTGTGGGGGACCGGACTATATTTTGTGGGGGGGGGGGAGATGAATGAATTCCTATGCCCCGCAAACAACCCAGAGGTGCATTTTAAATAAAAGCACACATTCTACTCATGTAAAAACACAAAGCAGGCCCCACAAATAACCCAGAGATGAATTTTAAATAAAAGCACACATTCTACTCATGTAAAAACACGCTGATTCCCGGACCATCCGCGGGCCAGATTTAGAAGGCAATTGGGCCAGATCCAGCCCCCGGGCCTTAGGTTGCCTATCCATAGTCTTGTCCAACCCCTTGCAATTCAGGAACCACAGCTGAAGAATCCCCAACAGATGGCCATTCAACCTCTGTTTAAAAACCTCCACTGAGGTAATACTGTAAATGCATTCTGGGAAATGATATATAACGAAATGATATTTTTTAAAAAAAAATGTATAAAAAAACCAGAAGCTTTTTTATTAGGAATTGTAGGTACCGATATCCCAAAGGAGCAGAAAATACTTTTTATGTATGCGACAACAGTCGCACAGATGTTACTAGCCCAGAGATGGAAAGAAGACAAAATCCCTACCAGAGAGGAATGGCAAACCAAGCAGCTGGAGTACGCCAACATGGCAAAATTGACCAGAAAGCTCAGGAACCAAGAAGACAAAAACTTCAATAAAGAATGGGGGGAAATTTAAATATATCTAGGAGACTACTGTAAGCAGGTATGAAAACATTAGCAGGAGTTGAATAACACTTGTAATGTAGCAGATATCGTGGACAATACAGAGAGATATAAAATATGGATTATGAAATAATACGCAGTTGAAAAGGTTGACAATAGGGGAAGTCTGGAGATTCAGAGAAATCTCTAAAAACGGACCTGTATTTTGTCTTGTCATAATTCTACACTTGTAAAATCAAATAAAAATCATTTTTAAAAACAAAAACAAAAACCTCCACTGAGAGTCCACCACCTTCTGAGGGAGCCTGTTCCACTGCTAAACAGCTATTAACATAGAACTTTCTTTTTCTAATGTTTAGTCAGAATCTCCTTTCTTGAATCCATTAGTTTAGTTCCTCCCCTCTGCAGCAGCAGAAAACAAGTCTTCTCCATCTTCCATGCTGCAGCCATTCAGATATTTGAAGATGGCTATCATATCACCTCTCAAGTCTTCTAACTGGCCCTGCTTGTCACTGACTCTGGCGCCACCTACAGTTGGCCTCCCTGCCTTCTGCCCAACCCCTTCCAATGGACAAAAGGCACCTACCTCTTCCTGCATGGGAGTTGCAGTCCAGCACGTCTGCAGGGCACCAGGTTACGGTAGGCTGCTCTGCCCTCCTGACCTATGGCTAGGGTTCTACACTTAGGCAGTATTCCAATGTTAAACCTTTCAGCAACACACATAGCCATTCCAGTTCCAGCATCAATTAAAGAATGATGCTTAACAGGCAGGAATGACCAGCTGCACCAATATAAGATGGGGGAAACCTGGCTTGCCAGTAGTCCATGTGAAAAAGATATTGGGGTCTTAGCGGACCACAAGCTTAACATGAGTCAACAGTGTGATGCAGCAGCAAAAAAGGCTAATGCTATTCTAGGCTGCACCAAGAGAAGTCTAGTGTCCAGATCAAGGGATGTAATAGTAACACTCTATTCTGCATTGGTCAGAACACACCTGGAGTACTGTATCCAGTTCTGGGTACCACAGTTTAAGAAGGATAAAGACAAGCTGGAATGTGTGCAGAGGAGGGAGGCCAAGATGATCAAGGGTCTGGAAACTAAGCCTTAGGAGGAACAGTTGAGGGAGCTGGGTATGTTTAGCCTGGAAAAGAGGAGATTGAGATGAGATATGATAGCCATCTTCATGTATCTAAAAGGCTGTCACATAGAAGACGGAGCAAGCTTGTTTTCTCGTTCTCTGGAAGCTAGGACCAATGGATCCCAAGTTACCAGAAAGGAGATTCTGACTAAACATTCGGGAAAACTTTCTGACAGTAAAAGCTGTTCAGCAGTGGAACAGACTCCCTCAAAAGGTGGTGGACTCTCCTTCCTTGGAGGTTTTTAAGCAGAGTCTGGATGGCCGCCTGTCGTGGATGCTTTAGTTGAGATTCCTGCACTACAGAGAGTTGGACTAGATGACCCTACAATTCTATGATTCTATAATAAGACAGACAGACAGACAGACAGCAAAGGGTTTCTGGTGAGCTGCTCAGTTGCTATTCCTCCTCCCTCTCAGGTGATCTGCTAAACTAGAACAGAACATCTTTCAGGAGTGCTGTCAATCTTTTATCTCTGGGTAAAGCTTGAGGTGCCTGAGGTTAAACCACTGTTTTTAACCCAGTCTTCAGCTGTTTAATCCATATTTATATTTGTTCTTGCAATCTATTGCTCTTTGCATGGAGTGGTCTTCGCGCTGCAATTCATAAATATTTTTGTCGATATTATCCCTGCCGCTATGTAAACATCAATTGGCAATTAATTAACTGCACAAATCCTCTTGCCTTCAGCTCTGCAGATGAGGTGGGGGTTGTTTCCTCCCCCTCCCCAAAAATGATGGGCTCTTCTCATCTCTGCCTCGGAGGTGACCGTACCACTGATGCCATCCTCTGTACAACATTCAGATTCTTGGCATGCTACAGTGTAAGAACAAGAGGGCAGGTCCCTGGTACAGAGCAGGCAGCAGAGTGGGCAAGGATAAAGAGAGGAAGGGTACGAATTCAGCTCTCTTACTGTGAACATACTCGGCTGCCACTTAATCGAACTCCTTCCTAAAATCCCCAGGAATCTTGCCAATAACTGCTCCAGTGATGGAGCAGGGAAAGGAAGACATCAAAGCAACAGATGAGATAATTTGGGTCCTTCTCTCTGCTGTGTCCAAGCTGGACTGCTCACAGCTACCCGCAAATGGGTATTTCTGCAACCCTTGTGTGTGTGCTTAAGGTCACCTAGGTCTTTTCTCCACAATTAGCTCGTGGAGCAGGTAATAAATACACATTTGTTACTCTTCTTTCAGTAGATGCTGGCAGCCACCACGCATCCCCTGAAACATCTAGTTAGGCTCTCGAAAGGCGGAAGGCGGTAATGACAGCTATCTATCCCACTTCATGAATGAGAAAGACCTTGGCAGACTGAACTGCTACCTAAAAGTGACCTGTATATGCCAGAAAAGGTGTGACGGTTAGCGAGATTACTGGAAAGTGTTTCTCTTTCAAGAAATGCTCTGTGTAATCAGAACTGGCAGCTGGGCTGAGATGGGAAAATGGCACATGGTGCTCTGTTTAAAGGCACAGATCTAACCTTCTCAGCGGATTCCTCCTGGTAGACAAATCATTTGTTTATTCCATTTATATGGAGGGCAGACCTAGATGATTAAGGGTCTGGAAGCAAAGCCTTATGAGGGACAGTTGAGGGAGCTGGGTATGTTTAGCCTGGAAAAGAGGAGATGGAGAGGAGATAGGCTAGCCATCTTCAAATATCTTAAGGGCTGTCACGTGGAAGATGGAGAAAGCTTGTTTTCTCCTGCTCCTGAGGATGGGACACAAACTAATGACTTCAAGTTACAGGAAAGGAGATTCCAATTAAACATCAGTAAGAGCTGTTAGACATTGGGACGGACTCCCTTGGAAGGTTGTGGACCTCAGAGGTTTTTAAGCAGAGGTTGGATAGACACCTGTTAGAGATGCCACCTGAGATGGGGGGGGGGGAGGTGGGACCTCTGAAACCTGCCAGTTTGAATTGAGAAGCCGCATTGAGAGATGGTACTCTTGACCCTTTCCCCACTGCCCCCCTTTTTTTGCAATTAAACTCCCACCGCTCTCCCCTGCTCCACTTGGAAAATTAATAATAATAATAATAATTCCATTCTCCTTATGGCCCTTCTATGTATATGGGGAAAGATGCAAAAGTTTGCAATGGCAAGAAAGTAACAGATGAAGCATTTCCTTCCACGTTGCTTTTCTTCACCTGAATCCAGCCTTCGAGGCTGCTTTTCCGTTAAAAATACCCCCAAATCCTTGGGAGACTATTCACAATTCAATAGGCAATTTGTTTTAAAAGGTAAAGGGACCTCTGACCATTAGGTCCAGTCGTGGTCGACTCTGGGGTTGGGGCGCTCATCTTGCTTTATTGGCCGAGGGAGCTGGCGTACAGCTTCCGGGTCATGTGGCCAGCATGACTAAGCCGCTTCTGGCGAACCAGAGCAGAAACGCCATTTACCTTCCTGCCAGAGCAGTACCTATTTATCTACTTGCACTTTGACGTGCTTTCGAACTGCTAGGTTGGCAGGAGCGGGGACCGAGCAACGGGAGCTCACCCCGTCCCGGGGATTCAAATCACAGATCTTCTGATCGGCAAGTCCTAGGCTCTGTGGTTTAACCCACAGCGCCATCCGCGTCCCAATTTGTTTTAATGTGCATCTATTTATTTAAACCAACTTCTTTGGTGACGTGCATGTCTTCTGGCCCTCATATTCAAAATATCCAGTCTCCCTAGGTGAGCAATAATGTTTGCCCCAACTAGACAGAGAACTGAGCTTAGAAGCCTGAACTCTGCTGGGAGTCTCCCGACCAGTCTATATCTCGCCCCCCTTTCAATTGTCAAAATACCCACACCCTAATTTATTTGCTTCCAAAGTTTTCGTGGGTTGCTCTGATCCTGAAAACTGCTACACACTTGATGAGAACACTTTCTTTTCCCTCCCTTTGAAATGCCTTTGCCTTTCAATGTCATGCAGAGAGTTGTTCATTTTGGTGGCGCTCAGGAGTGTTCTTGCGCTCTCTCTCTCTTTTCCCCACAGAGGCATCAAACCTGCTTTTAAAAATTGCTGTAATGTCTTAGCAGGCATAATCAGACCGTGAGGACAAAAGAAACTCGGCGACGCTAATGCTGGAGCAACTTGGCTATTAGGAAACCACCAGGAGTCTGCGATACGGAACAAACCTACGTGGTTTCATTAAGGCGCAGTTCTTGAAAGGAACCCTGAGAGGTTCAGTGCGATGAATTTGGGGGATTATTGTTGCAACCGTCAGGAATGGCATAATCACAGACCAAGTGATTTTTAAAACATTGTGGAGGCTTAAAGGTGTGGGTAGGGAGAGAAATGATGTAAAGGAGGAGTAATGGCCCACCATGGGGTAAGTGAGGCGAATTTGGTAGCTGGTCCCTTTTATAAGCTCACACCAGGATGGGCGCTGCAGCAAAATGTCGTAGCGTGGAGGGCTCAGGGCTCCAGCAGCCAGCCTTGTCCCCATCTGTGATACTCCATTCCACTTCTTTTCCCTCTCCAGCTAAATAGCACTAGGGGGTGGGGAGGGGGAATTCAACAGAACCGCAGGGCAGGGCAGCTCATTTTGAACTGGCAGGGAGCGGTGAGGGAGAAATTGAACTCATTTCACCTTGAAAGGCAAACTTGTCCAATTTGCCCTTTCCAGAACAATCCAGGGATCGAAACACAGCAACCGGCTGACATTTTTTACTTCTCTGAATTTCATAAGGCAGTTCTCCGTTCAAGAAATGCATAGGGGGGAAATGCGCATGTGTTTAAATCCATTCATTCATGAAAATAACAGAAGAATGCGTTCTTTTACGGGAAACGACTTTGCAAAAGTGTGTATATTAGGCAGAATTGTGCACCAAAATGACAAATTTGCAGAGGTGGAGGTGTCATTCTGGTACGCCTCTGAAATGAAGAATGCCTGGGGTAACCAGGAGTGGATTTCAGAGCAGAAGGACGGAGATTTCCATCCAGTTCTAATACCCAAAACAAATTCCTGGGTGTGTGATTTTTGCACCAGGTTGGTGGGGTCTCACAGAGAGCAATACTGACCCTGCACATCTGGAGTTGCCTCACCTCTGTCTTAGGACTCCTCTGTACCAAATTTGGAGGTTTCTAGGTGGTGTGCGAGTCCCCTGGGAGTGTGTGAGGCCTGGGCCCCTTTTTTGTGCATGCTTTGCATTAGCAAGACTGAGTGATGGGGACCCCTTTCCGCACAACAAACGTTATTAATGAACAGCCGGAAAGTGGGTCAACGTAATGCAAAATGGAGCAGATGATCTGGAGAGTTTAATTGCAGAGGTGTCCACAAATAAGACGTGAGGCAAATGCTGATGTTGACTGACTGAGCTTCTGGACCCAGCTGTGTGGTTCTTCCCCTTAGGATGAGGAATAACAAAAGCTGAAAAGATGGACACTAAAAAAGGAGGGGGGGAATTATTATTATTTGCTTCAGATGGGGATACAGTTGTTACATTCCGTAAACTATTGTGCCTGCTCCAGTGCTAAAAATGAAACATGACAGCAAAGACGTACATAAAATGAGATGTCTCTTTTTTTGCCACTACCCAATCTATTATTTAGGGTGTGCATAAATATTTCAGCACAGCCCTATTTGGATCCGGCAAGATGCCTTTCTTTGGACTGTCAGTCTTTGCGATTGCATGCATGTTTTACTCAGAAGAAAGCCCCACTGTGTTCAACAGTGCTTATGGTCAAGGAACTGCATCCAGAATTGCCTTTCCAGGCACTTTAGAGAAGAACACAAAGAGTGTTTTCTGATGCGCTGATTCTAGTATCAGGTGCAGAATGCAGCATGAGGAAAACCATGGCTTGCTTGCTTTAAAAAAGGTAAAGGACCCCTGGACAGTTAAGTCCAGTCAAAGGCAACTATGGGGTTGCGGCGCTCATCTCGTTTTCAGGCTGAGGGAGCTGGTGTTTGTCCACAGACAGCTTTCTGGGTCATGTGGCCAGGATGACTAAACCACTTCTGGCACAATGTGATGAGCCAGAGAGCACGGAAACACTGTTTACTTTCCCACCGCAGCAGTACCTATTTATCTACTTGCACTGGCGTGCTTTCAAACTGCTAGGTTGGCAGAAGTTGGGACAGAGCAACAGGAGCTCACCCCATTGCAGGGATTTGAACCGCCACCCTTCTGATGAGCAAGTCCAAGAGGCTCAGTGGCACTGAGTGGGTGGCGTTGTGGCCTAAACCACTGCTTTAGAAAACAACCATCACTCATGTTCCTAGTCCTTAAGCAAAGAAATGCCTGGAAGTGTGTGGGCAGAAGTCTTACACTTCATACAAACAGGGGTGGACCTTGGTAATATGGCGCCCTGTGCAAGGCTGAAATTTGATGCCCGCCCCCAGCCCTCGTGCTGCCTTCCCAAAGTCGGGTAAGCAAGGCACGGCTCTGGGAAGGAGCCACGAGGCTCTGGCTGGGTCCTATATATCCATCCCAGCCCCTTCCCAAAGCTGGACAAGTACTTACAGTGGTACCTCAGGTTACATACGCTTCAGGTTACAGACTCCGCTAACCCAGAAATAGTGCTTCAGGTTAAGAACTTTGCTTCAGGATGAGAACAGAAATCGTGCTCTGGTGGCGCAGCGGCAGCTGGAGGCCCCATTAGCTAAAGTGGTGCTTCAGATTAAGAACAGTTTCAGGTTAAGAACAGACCTCTGGAACGAATTACGGTAAGTACTTAACCTGAGGTACCACTGTACAGGGAAGGAGAAGGGAGGACTCCAGGACCCTGTCAGAGCCCTCAGGCCTCCTTCCTAAAGTAAGTACTGACTAGGCTTTGGGAAAGAGTAGGAAAGGCGCTCCCTCAGCTGGGAGCCCTGTGTGGGGCAACTGATCACACTGCCCTAAATCTGCCTTTGATACAAATAGGAGCTAATTAGGGTTGCCAGACCTCCAGGTCTGACCTGAATTTTCTAGGTTTGCCCGGCCACCCTCCAGGCGGCAGGTGGAGGGCTTGAATTTCCAAGTGGGCAAGAGTCACAACAACAACAACAACAACAACATTTTAAGAAGACTACACACAGCTTGCAAGTTTCAGCTTTGTAGGAGTTGGCTGCAAATTATAGCATAGAAACTCTGGGTGTGGGGGTCTATCCTCCTCTGCTCCATTCTCCCAATTAACATCCATCTCCAGGGTCCTTCCCTGTGACATCATCAGGGGCCTCTCTTATGACATCACAAGGGTCTGAGATGCTCCTGACTTGGCAACCCTAGAGGCAATGGTGGATCTTTCTGCTATGTGGGATGACTTCTCCTGATCTCCATGACTTTGCTCCTGTAATAAGTCTCACAGAGTCTCTGGTCACCTTTCCCATGTGCCAGTAGGGCTGTCTGCTGCTTCCCCCACCCCCAAGTTTGCTCAAATGTTTGCTCGGTGTTTTATTACCATCGTAATGCTCTGAGATGATATGGGGTGGGTAGGTGGCTTCATAATGGACACAAGGGCTAGCCAATCAACACCATGCAAACCCATCTCAAGGAAGGAAGGTGTGGCTTTGTGCAACCAGCACAAAAGTGTTAACCAGAGGGTGCTTCCAGATAGCCTGTTTATTGAGCGTTCATCCTGATTTGCTTTGCAGGGAGACTAGACAGCATTGGCCATTTATTGAACTTTCATTCTGATTCGTTTGCAGGGATGTTAGATGACGTTGTTTCAAAGCCAGGATTATTCCACCCGTCCCATCACTGTCCTTGTTGCAAAGTGTTTGTTCTTTGGGGGAAATTGACTTTGCTGCACCAGACCTGTTCTCCTTTTTATGTTGTGGACTGCCCTGTGAGAGCCAGCTTGGTGTAGTGGTTAAGAGCAGTAGACTCGTAATCTGGTGAACTGGGTTCACGTCCCTGCTCCTCCACATGCAGCTGCTGGGTGACCTTGGGCTAGTCACACTTCTCTGAAGTCTCTCAGCCCCACTCACCTCACAGAGTGTTTGTTGTGGGGGAGGAAGGGAAAGGAGAATGTTAGCTGCTTTGAGACTCCTTCAGGTAGTGATAAAGCGGGATATCAAATCCAAACTCTTCTTCTTCTTCTTCAGATGAAGGGCAATATACAAATTTAATAAATAGTAATAATAAGTTAATCTATAATGATGTAACCTGAATTTGCTGGTGTGTGATTGACAGAAAATTGCTCCTTTTGCTTGTAGAAATGGTGTTCAAGTTCTGAAAAGGCTGAGTATCTTCTACTCAAAGTTTTGAGAGAAACTGCTTTAATTAGCTGATGAGATATGGCCATCCCCACACAACGTCATCCCACAGATTCCTGTTCTGTTATTTATGCCTGCTTTCCCCCTTTCAGCCAAGTAGACGTTTTTCAATAAGTATCCATTAGCTTAATTAATTTAGTTGCTAAAGGCCCATTGGCAGAAGTGTAAATTGCTTCTCTCTGAGGGAATGTAGCCAGGCCTGTTAGCACGGTACAGATGTTTCCCGCCAGGAAAGGGCCAGGAGTGGCAAAAATACTCTGTTTCATGTCTATCCTTTGGAGTTCGAGCCTGAAAGTCCCTAGAAGAAGGTGCTTATTTACGCTTGAAAATCAAATGATATGGATTCCTTCGAATGTCAGGTTCCGGGATGATCAGATTTAGAGTGGACGGCAGTACCAACCCAAAACAAGTACCGTATGTTTTGCTCTATTAGACTCACTTTTCCCTCCTAAAAAGTAAGGGGAAATGTGTGTGTGTGTTATGGAGCAAATGCAAGCTGCGCAGCTATCACAGAAGCCAGAACAGCAAGAGGGATTGCTGCTTTCACTGTGCAGCAATCCCTCTTGCTGTTCTGGCTTCTGAGTTTCAGAATTCCCCCCCCGCCCTTGTTTTCCTCCTTCAAAAACTATGTGCATCTTGTGGTCTGGTGTGTCTTACAGAGCGAAAAATACGGTAGTTTCTGCGTATTTGGGAGCTTACCAACCCTGGAGAAGTGCGTTAGGCTGCATACACATCATGCATTTAAATCAGCGGTTCTCAACCTGTGGGTCCCCAAATGTTGTTGGACTACAACTCCCACCATCCCTGAGCCTTAGCCTTGCTAGCTAGGGGCGATGGGAGTTGTAGTTCAACAACATCTGGGGACCCACAGGTTGAGAAAGGCTGATTTAAACTAGGCACACATCCCCTAAAGCAGGGGTAGGCAACCCAAGGCCCGGGGGCTGGATGCGGCCCAATAGCCTTCTCAATCCAGCCTGCAGACGGTCCGGAAATCAGCGTGTTTTTACATGAGTAGAATGTGTCCTTTTATTTAAAATGCATCTCTGGGTTATTTGTGGGGCATAGGAATTCATTCATTCCCCCCCCCAAATTATAGTCCGGTCCACCACAAGGTCTGAGGGACGGTGGACTGGCCCATGACTGAAAAAGTTTGCTGACCCCTTCCCTAAAGAATCATGGGAACTGTAGTTTGTTAGGCTTTCTAGGAACTGTAGCACTGTGAGGGGCAAACAGTTCCTAGGATTCTTTGGAGAAGAGGAATGTGCTTTAATTGTACCCCGTGTATGCTCACTTAATTTGCCATTTTTTGAGGCACGGCCACCCATTGCTCCAAAAGTTCAGCTCGGAGCACAAGCTCAGGGAGGGGTTCCAGCCACCTAGGCCCAGAAGCGCTTGTGTGTGAGAGAGCCAGTGTGGTGTAGTGGTTAAGAGTGGTGGACTCATAATCTGGTGAACTGGGTTCGCTTCCCCGCTCCTCCACATGCAGCTGCTGGGTGACCTTGGGCTAGTCACACTTCTCTGAAGTCTCTCAGCCCCACTCACCTTACAGTGTGTTTGTTGTGGGGGAGGAAGGAAAAGGAGAATGTTAGCCGCTTTGAGACTCCTTAGGGATAAAGCGGGATATAAAATCCAAACTACTACTACTACTCTTCTTCTTCTTCTTCTTCTTCTTCTTCTTCTTCTTCTTCTTCTTCATGCACCTCAATGGACCAGCCTCTGCTGTAGTTGTCTGACTATTCTGGTAGCAAGAGCAGTTGGACCATGGAACAGACTCCTATAGGAGGTTGTGCATTCTGCTTCATTGGAGCTTT
Source organism: Podarcis raffonei (assembly GCF_027172205.1). NCBI lineage: Eukaryota > Metazoa > Chordata > Lepidosauria > Squamata > Lacertidae > Podarcis > Podarcis raffonei. The sequence continues at coordinate 11,769,807 of NC_070616.1, read as the reverse complement.
TTAAGCAGAGGTTGGATGGCCATCTGTCATGGATGATTTGGTTTGAGATTCCTGCATTGCAGGGGGTTGGACTAGATGTCCCTTGGGGTCCCTTCCCACTCCACAATTCTAGGTGGCACAGAAGACAACTCATTGGGGCTGAGGTCCCTTGGGCCCCCCAACAAAGCATTTAAAGGGCCAGCACCCCCTCCAGCTGATAGAATCATAGAATCATAGAGTTGGAAGAGACCACAAGGGCCATCGAGTCCAACCCCCTGCCAAGCAGGAAACACCATCAGAGCACTCCTGACATATGGTTGTCAAGCCTCTGCTTAAAGACCTCCAAAGAAGGAGACTCCACCACACTCCTTGGCAGCAAATTCCACTGTCGAACAGCTCTTACTGTCAGGAAGTTCTTCCTAATGTTTAGGTGGAATCTTCTTTCTTGTAGTTTGGATCCATTGCTCCGTGTCCGCTTCTCTGGAGCAGCAGAAAACAACCTTTCTCCCTCCTCTATGTGACATCCTTTTATATATTTGAACATGGCTATCATATCACCCCTTAACCTCCTCTTCTCCAGGCTAAACATGCCCAGCTCCCTTAGCCGTTCCTCATAAGGCATCGTTTCCAGGCCTTTGACCATTTTGGTTGCCCTCCTCTGGACACGTTCCAGTTTGTCAGTGTCCTTCTTGAACTGTGGTGCCCAGAACTGGACACAATACTCCAGGTGAGGTCTGACCAGAGCAGAATACAGTGGCACTATTACTTCCCTTGATCTAGATGCTATACTCCTATTGATGCAGCCCAGAATTGCATTGGCTTTTTTAGCTGCCGCGTCACACTGTTGGCTCATGTCAAGTTTGTGGTCAACCAAGACTCCTAGATCCTTTTCACATGTAGTGCTCTCAAGCCAGGTGTCACCCATCTTGTATTTGTGCCTCTCATTTTTTTTGCCCAAGTGCAATACTTTACATTTCTCCCTGTTAAAATTCATCCTGTTTGTTTTGGCCCAGTTCTCTAATCTGTCAAGGTCGTTTTGAAGTGTGATCCTGTCCTCTGGGGTGTTAGCCACCCCTCCCAGTTTGGTGTCATCTGCAAATTTGATCAGGATGCCCTGATCAAACTGCCCTGATTAGCATTGCCATTCAAATAGTGTGCATATATATAAAACATTTTATTAATTTTCCAAAAATAACAAAAATAAACCAATAACAATATCAAGATAAAACAAAGCAAAACAAATTCACTTCCTCCTGGTCCCTTCCTTGGTTCCATTGTTTATCAACACACTGCAAGTCCATTGTAAAGTTATAAACCATTGAATTACTTATTGTCCATTGAATTACTTATTGTCCATTCAAAATAAAATTACAAGTAGTCTTAAAACCCTTCTAATGTATTAACCTGAGTACATTGCTTCTGAATATATGCAATAAAGTCCTTCCAATCTTCCTCAAATTCGTTATCGTCTCTTCCTCTTAGTTTCATTGTCAGTTTTGCCATTTCAGCATATTCCATTAATTTAACTTGCCAAAATTCTTTAACTAGGACACCTTCTTCCTTCCAGTGTTGTGCTAATAATGTTCGTGCAGCCATAGTTGCATATATAAATTCTTTAGTGATCTTCCATTCAAATAGTGTATTTTGAGCAGTTATGAGGGGTGGGGCTTACCTGGCCCCCTCCCCTATATTTTATTCAAGTTGGCCCCCTTGGAAGAAGGCCTGAACTGAGAGAAAGTACGCAGCCCATGGTCACACAGTCTGCTGCCAGGGAACCTGTTGTCACTCTCCCTTGCTGCAAATGTTTGAGAAGGGTCTCGACACAACAGTCTGCTGGTTGAATGAAGGCAGACCTTTCTCTGACCCAGTGTGACAACTCTTACGCTTCCACAGGAGAGGGGATCATAGCGTGTGGGTCTGTGTATTGCAGGACAGAGAGGCTCTCAAAGCAAGTGAAATTGCATCGGAGCAATGCTAGCAAGCTGCTTCTCACTCTGCTATGACATTTGGCAAAGGGATGTCAAAACATCACCATGCGTCAGCTGGAGGGCACAGAGACAGGGGACGCTTCAAACCACCAAGGAACTCTGCATGAACTCCTGGAGTATGGGGGACACATAAAAAATTTCACCAAGACCTGCCAGAAAAATATATGGAATACCTAGCAAAACTGGAGTTATACTTCATACAAGGGCGGACTTAATCTTTCATAATGTGTGGTGTCCCCAAATTGTTGTTGTTGTTTAGTCATTTAGTCGTGTCTGACTCTTCATGACCCCATGGACCAGAGCACGCCAGGCACTCCTGTCTTCCACTGCCTCCCACGGTTTGGTCAAACTCATGCTGGTAGCTTCGAGAACACTGTCCAACCGTCTCATCCTCTGTCATCCCCGTCTCCTTGTGCCCTCCATCGTTCCCAACATCAGGGTATTTTCCAGGGAGTCTTCTCTTCTCATGAGGTGGCCAAAGTATTGGAGCCTCAGCTTCAGGACCTGTCCTTCCAGTGAGCACTCAGGGCTGATTTCCTTCAGAATGGATAGGTTTGATCTTCTTGCAGTCCATGGGACTCTCAAGAGTCTCCTCCAGCACCATAATTCAAAAGCATCAATTCTTCGGCAATCAGCCTTCTTTATGGTCCAGTTCTCACTTCCATACATCACTACTGGGAAAACCATAGCTTTAACTATACGGACCTTTGTTGGCAAGGTGATGTCTCTGCTTTTTAGGATGCTGTCTAGTGCCCCCAAATGGATCTTCTCAATTATGGATCTTTTGTGCCCTCTCGGCTCGCCAAGGGAACCGCCCTAAATGCAATGTGCTTGATAACCAAATAATGCTAATATTCTTCACTTGCTGGCAGGCGAATCTCCCTAGGAAGAGCATTCCTCAAATGGGGAGCCACTGCAGAAATTGCCCGTTCTCGTGTTGCCACCATCTGGACCCCGAAGAAGGGTCTCAGATGATGACCGCAGAGTCCAGGGAGGTTCATATGGAGAGAAGCGGTCCTTGGTGTTTTGCAATGTTAGGTTTAAGGAAGGTGGACCAAGATGATCCTAGAGGCCAAAGAGGAAGGCCCTGTAGGTCAGAGGTTCTCCAGCACTGGGGACCTCAGTGACTGGGCGATTGTGACTTGGGCATCAGCGAACTAGGTCCCCTGACACCACAGCATTGAACCCGTGCCAGAAGTCAAACTCAGCCTGCCATGATTGGCAGCAAAGAGGAGGAAGGAGCTCGAAGGATGGAGGGAGCAGCTCTGCGGAGAATCCCACAGCAACAGAAGAGAAGCTGGAAGATCTCCAACCTACGTCATTTGCTAAAGAGAGAGAAAAATCACACATATGGCAGAATTCACACTCCTGCTTTCGGCTGCCTGCCCCTTCTTTAGTTTGTTGGAGAGGGGAGAGGCTCTCCTTTTCCCTGGCTGTGATTTTCGCTCTTTCTTCGTTCTATTTTCACCTCGGTAATAAAGTGCATTAAAAATAACACCTAGCAAATGAGGTCTGCAGTCAGGGACCTAACAGAATGCTGCAGTAATTCATGGGTTTTTTGTGTGTGCCATTCATAAACTCCTCGCCGTGATGCAACACACACACTTGCCACCGCAAATTCCTCTCTCTGAATCACCTGAGACAAAAGCAGGAAATGGAAAAGGCTCCACCTTTTGCATCCAGGAGAATTCAGCGGGGAGAAGGCTGCATCTTGAGGCTCTGTAGGGCGACTGTCCCCTTTCTTGGAGGATAAATCCTGGAGCACCAATTCTTGCATGACTGGGAAACGTTCAGCTGGGGCAGCCTCCCACTGTGGGCCAAAGAAATTCCTTCTGCTGCTATTGCAACTGCAACGTGCACAGCTGTTTACAGATAAATGAAGTTAGGTCCCTGCCCTGAGGATCTTACAGTTAGACATGAGACCCCCCCCCCCAGGGTTGGAGTCAACACATGGCATTCTCAGGCAGCTATGGGTTGTGCCCAATGAAGCTCTACTCAGAGGAGACCCATTGAAATTCACAAACCTAGTCATGCCCATTAAGTCCAATGGGTCTACTCTAAGTAGGACTAGCATTGGATACAACCCTGTACTGAAACTTGCCCTGTTGCCTGCCCTGTGTGGCATCAGCTCTCCAGGGTTTCAGCCAGTTGACAGTGCTACCTGGTGTGGGAATGTTGAGGATAGTAGGAGTGGATATATATTGATGAAATATTATCCTTCCTGACTCACGCTGGTGAGCTAGTAGCAGAGCACATTCCATTCTACATAGCGTGAAGCTAGTTGATAGTTTCGTTAGAATCATTTGAGTTAAACAATCCAGTCTGGCTTGTCCAGATTGGATTGTTCCTGGTAAATCCCCTCTTAAAACAATAGCAACACAACAGTCTTCTTTTAGAAAGCAATGGTAAGGTATACTTACATTCAGTTCACGGTATAATCCTGAAGGCGGGCTTTAGCTTTTAGTTACAGTTACAGAGTTACAGTTACGTCCTCTTGTGAGGGATGAGCCCATGTGCTGCTAGCTGAGATCCAGCACACAGCAAAAGCACCGAGAAGAGATGGGATCAAGAGAGTCAGGAGGAAGGTGGCTGCATGACTGGCCCCTTTATAGGGTCTGCCAGGGTCACGCCCATCTACCTGGTCACACACAAGGGGAGGATGCGCCAGACCAGGTGTGACAGGAAGTCCTCCTGGCTGGAGCAACATTCCCCTGTGAGTCCACTCTGGGCAAACAGGAAATGTAGTACAGGGTTACAGACGCTTCAGGTTACATACGCTTCAGGTTACAGACTCCGCTAACCCAGAAATAGTACCTCGGGTTAAGAACTTTGCTTCAGGCTGAGAACAGAAATTGCACGGCTGTGGCAGTAGCGGGAGGCCCCATTAGCCAAAGTGGTACCTCAGGTTAAGAACAGTTTCAGGTTAAGAATGGACCTCCATAATGAATGAAGTTTTTAACCCAAGGTACAGTGGTACCTCGCAAGACGAATGCCTCACAAGACGGAAAACTCGCAAGAAGAAAGAGTTTTCCGTTTTTCGAGGTGCTTCGCCAGACGAATTTCCCTATGGGCTTCCTTCGCAAGACGAAAGCCCATAGGGAAATCTCCGGGGACAGCGGGGAAGCGCAGCGCGTCTTCCCCACTGTCCTCGGACCTCCTCCGAAGGCTGGTGGTGGGGCGGAGAGACCTCCTCCCCCCGCCAGGCTTCGGAAGGCTCCTCCGAAGGCTAGCGGTGGGGCGGAGAGACCTCCTCCCCCCGCCAGGCTTCGGAAGGCTCCTCCGAAGGCTGGCGGTGGGGCGGAGAGCCCTTCTCCCTGCGCCAGCCTTCGGATGGCTGTTCTGAAGGCTGGCGGTGGACCACCAGCCTTCAGAACAGGTCCGGGGACAGAGGAGAAGCGCAACGCGCCTTCCCCTCTGTTCCCGGACCTGTCCTGAAGACTTGCTGTGGGAGGAGGGTTTTCCTTCCCACCGCCAACATTCAGAATGCTGTTCTGAATGTTGGCGGTGGGGAGGAAAGCCCTTCTCCTCACCGCAAGCCCAGCAAGCTCCGGGAACAGAGGAGAAGCGCAGCGCGCCTTCCCCTCTGTTCCCGGACCTGTCCTGAAGGCTTGTGGTGGGGAGAAAAGCCCTTCTCCGCACTGCCAGCCCGGCAAGCGGTTTCCATAGGAACACATTAATTGATTTTCAATGCATTCCTATGGGAAACCGTGCTTCGCAAGACGAAAAACTCGCAAGAAGAAAAAACTTGCGGAACAAATTAATTTCGTCTTGCGAGGTACCACTGTACCACTGTATTTGACTGCTTTTGTGATTCGAACCACCAACCTTCTGATTGGCAAGTCCTAGGCTCTGATTTAACCCACAGCACCACCCTTGCAGTGGGTGTGGGAGTTATTTTTTCAAAAACACATATTTTTACCATTTTGTCACCGCCCTCAGTGATGACACCTGGGGCAGCCCACACCCACCGCACCCCCCTTCCTACACCACTGTGCGGAAGCCCCTGGCCCTTCACTTGCCTGACCTGCCTCTTCTTCTGAGCCACGCTGTGTTCCACCCTCCAGCTCTGAAGCTCCCCCTGCCTCTGATTCTTGCCTCCTGGATGGAACTGTTCCCCACAAATTGCTGCCCCTCCTCCTGAGTCAGACTCCAGTCCCCCTGCCCCTGGTGCACATTCATCTGTGTCCTGCCAGTTCAGGACATCTACCTCCCTGAATTTATCTATTCCTTTTTAAAAATCATCCAGATTGGTGGCCCTCACTGCCTCCTGTCAGAGTAAGTTCCATAGCTTAGCCATTACCCCTGAAATTTCTATGTTTGCATGTATATGTATTAATTAGTATATTCAACATTACTGTTATATTTGTACATCACCCTATCCCTGTAGGTCTCAAGGCTGTTCATAACACAAAGTTACAATATACAAAGCAAAAACAAATAATCAAAACAATTAACCATACTAAACAATACACTCCTCAACAAAAATCCCCTAAACCAGCTGTTCTCAACCTGTGGGTCCCCAGATGTTGTTGGACTACAACTCCCATCACCCCTGAGCTCTGGCCTTGCTAGCTAGGGGTGATGGGAGTTGTAGTTCCACAACATCTGGGGACCCACAGGTTGAGAAAGGCTGCCCTAAACAATACTCCAGCCTGCAAATACAAATACAAGCATCCAAATTATAACATATTTGTCAACAATTTTAAACAACCCATTCCTCCAAATAAAATAGCACCATCCCAAGTTTAAACCCCATCCCCGTTAAAACAATAATTTTAACACAAGGGGGTGGCCCATGTCCTTGTCCCTCCCCCTTTATTAAGCACACATCCCAAAAAGCCTGTCCAAAATGTCCCAAACTCACACACTGCTCAGACATGCCTTTATTTTCAATCTTTTTCCAAACTGAAAGCAAAAAAACCCCTCCACCCTAATCTAAACCTGGCAGTGACTCTTTTATAAATCTGGGCTCATGTTTCCCACGGCAAAGAGGTTCTTGGTTTTATGAGCTTCTTTCTGAAACGCCGGTTATGGGACTTTGCTGCAAAGCTTTTCCAAACCAAAGGAATTGACTGAGCACTGCCAAGCCGTTAAAACATTTTATTTTTTTGGTGAATTTTATTTTTTTAAAATACAAAACATCAGCCCGCAGGACTTTCAATCAAATAGAGTAGCCTGCCCTTGGAAGCCACAGAGACATTCCGAGGTTTTTCCTCTAACCTCTGGCTGTAGCCTTAGCATTCAGGGCATTTTCTAGCAAGTTGGCCTCCTTAGTTCTCCGGGAAGCGGATGATTCGCTGCAATTTCCAGAGCTTCCTTTCATAAGCTTACCTTCCCCACATCTGAGCACTGTGGGAGTCAACAGAACTGAAGAACATCGTCCGGCGCTGAGTTGAGCAAAGGTCTCTTCACCTCCCTTCGCCCATTTCAGCGAGCTTCTGTAGACCAGCGCTTAGGTCCCATCCGCACAGCACATTTAAAGCGGTATCAAACCACTTTAGAAGTCACGGCCTTCCCCAACATGTAGAAGGGATGTTGCTCTGAGGGAGTAGCAGTCTTGGAGGTAGCATCTGCACCATCCATTTAAAGCACTACGATACTGCTTTAAACAGCCATGACTTCCCACCCACCCCCAAAGTTCTGGGAGCTGTAGTTTGTTACGGGTGCTGAAAGTTGTTAGGAGGTCCCTGTTCCCCTCACAGAGGTACAATTCCATACCCTCCGATTGTTCCTATTTTCCAGGGACACTCCTGGATTTACAGAAGCCGTACTGGTTTCTGATTTGATCCCAGAATGCCCCAATTTTCCTTAGGATGTCCCTATTTTCATCGGAGAAATGTTGGAGGGTATGGAATAGGAAGCTGGAACTCAGTTTCGGCATCTCTCAGGTGGGCTTCATTGGCATTCTAAGAAAATGAGAGAGGTGGTGAGTTCCGGCACCTCTTTTTCTAGAAAAATAGCACTGGCCATGCCCATAATTTTTATTGGATAAATGTTGGAGGATATGGATAGGATGTCCCTATTTTCATTGGATAAATGTTGGAGGGTATGCAACTCCCATAGTTCCCTGGGGAAAGGGCTTGCTGGGAACTGTAGTTCTGTGAGGGGAGCAGGGGGCCTACTAACAACTCTCAGCACTCTCAACTGACTACAGTTCCCAGGATTCTTTGGGGGAAGCCATGACTGTTTAAAGTGGCATGATGGTGCTTAAAATGGATGGGCCTTCCACCATGATGGATTCTGCCTTCAGGACAAGAGGCAGAATGCATCTGAATGCAGTGGGAAAGGACAATCATTCTCATGTTCTGCTTGTGGGCATCCCATAGGGCAGAGGCGGGGAACCAACCTCAGGCTGGGGTCTGAACAGGGCCCTCCCCAGGCCACACAGTCTCCGTCCAGGCCATGTCCCCTGATAGGGATGAGGTCGACTCGTTCTGCAAAATGGTTCATAAAAACTTACCAGTTTGCAAAAATAACCTACTTGGCTTCAATTCTTCAAAGAACTATTTGTAAATCCACTAGTACTTTGTGTCCACTAGTACTTTGTGTGCGACATGGGTGGCGCTGTGGGTTAAACCACAGAGCCTAGGACTTGCGGATCAGAAGGTTGGCGGTTTGAATTCCCCCGACAGGGTGAGCTCCTGTTGCTCGGTCCCTGCTCCTGCCAACCTAGCAGTTCGAAAGCACATCAAAGTGCAAGTAGATAAATAGGTACCGCTCTGGCGGGAAGGTAAATGGCGTTTCCATGCGCTGCTCTGGTTTTCCAGAAGCGGCTTAGTCGTGCTGGCCACATGACCCGGAAGCTGTCTGTGGATAAACACCAGCTCCCTCGGCCAGTAAAGTGAGATGATCACCGCAACCTTAGAGTCGGTCACGACTGGACCTAATGGTCAGGGGTCACTTTACCTTTACCTAGTACTTTGTATGCCTCCCCGGGGTATTCAAATTCATTTTGAGGTGGGTGCAACGTGACATCATCACAACACAACATCTAGTTTAAGTTACTTGCCACAGAAAGATTGGGAAAAGCCATCAATGGCTATACTCTGCTCTCACGGTCTGGTATGCTTCTGAATACCAGTTGCTGGAACCCACAGGAGGGGAGAAGGGTCTTGTGTTCAAGTCCTGATTGCGGGCCTCCCTTAGGCATTTGGCTGGCTACTGTGAGAACAGGATGGTAGACAAGGTGGACTGATCCTACACGCTCGTCTTAAGTTATTTCTGCATGAGATTCCTAAACGGTAGTTTACCAGACCTCCAAGAAATTGGCAGCTGTTTGAAGAGGTGGAACGCTCTGGGTTGTAGTTAAAATACACGCTGTCCCTCTTGGGAAATCTTAAGCCATCAGCATTTTGAAGACCAGCCGCCCTGTTTTCTTTCCAGGCAGAAGCGGGGTGTGTGTGTGTGCGCGCACACTCATGTGCCAAGATGTGGTTCAGAGGAGAGCACAGTCTCTGCTGAGAACTGCAGGGAGACCGCAAAAGTAATTTCACTTGGAACATGGATATCCTGCTGGGGACAGGGATTTTTTCATAGAAACATCAAATCAACCCATGGTGACCAATGATAGCTTGGTGAATTTCAGTATGCTAGTCCAGAAGGAAAGGTTATTTGTTTGCTGGTGGGGTGGCAGTTTTTTACAGATGGCAATTTAGGTCCAGTAAGGAGTGGGGCTGGCTTGAGAGTATCAGTGTGGAAATGGTTAGTAAAAGGTAAAGGTAAAGGTAACCATTAGGTCCAGTCGTGACCGACTCTGGGGTTGCGGCGCTCATCTCGCTTTATTGGCCAAGGGAGCCGGCGTACAGCTTCTGGGTCATGTGGCCAGCATGACTAAGCCGCTTCTGGCGAACCAGAGCAGTGCACGGAAACGCCATTTACCTTCCCGCTGGAGCGGTACCTATTTATCTACTTGCACCTTGATGTGCTTTCAAACCGCTAGGTTGGCAGGAGCAGGGACCGAGCAACGGGAGCTCACCCTATCGTGGGGATTCGAACTGCCTACCTTCTGATCGGCAAGTCCTAGGCTCTGTGGTTTAACCCACAGCGCCACCCGCATCCCTTTGGAAATGGTTAGTACGTACTCGGCCACAATTCCCTGATCTGAGAAATGAGTACAATGATGATAATGCTGTGCATGGACACACAACTCCAGGGAAGTATATTCTGAACCACAAAAACTTCTGTCTTCCAAGTGGGTTCAAGCGGTTTTGCCTTTGCCGTACCACCTTTCCCTAGGAAACCTGCTCCTTAGTGCTAAATTGGAACAAACAGCAATCTGCAGAAAACCCAATGGCTATTTGTCCCGATTCTGGTCTAAACCACAGGTTTTCCCCAAGGAAAGTAGTGGGGCAAACAGAAGAGAAGTTGAGCCCTAAGTGCCAGTCTTCAGAGCAGCCTCCCCCAACCTGGCGCCCTGAATTCCATATATTTAGGACTATAACTCCCATCAGCCCCAGCTAGCAATGAATGTATCTGTTTTAATTTCTCTCGGTACCTTGTTTTTCCCATTTTAAGTACAGTTTGCCTTTATTTTCTCATCAGTTTTTTTTAAAGTCCTCGGTAAATTTCATCCCTATTATAGCGTGCATTTTTAATATGCAATTTTGTCAAATATGGAAATGTGTTTTGTCTAATACATACACACACAGCTCTACAGCTTCCAGCGAATGTTGAGTACACAGCTTTTTAACCTGGCTTTTTACACCTGCGACGTGTGTTTTCAGGACCCACCCTACTCTGGTGACAGAGATCTGCTTTAACTGTTCTTCATACTGAACTATAAATAGCTGGTGAATAAATATAATAATATAAATATTATTCTTGATAATTAATAATATTAATGTTTGCAAGCAACCTCCCCTAATATATTACATTTTTTTGGTATGCTGTTTTCACTAATATATGCATTTTTGGCACACCTCCCCCAAAATATGTATTTTCGTACATCGCATTGCAAGTGGAAAGGATAACTGTGTTTCGGGGCACATCTTGCTTTGGGAATTAGGTTTGTATTAAAATGAGAACCGGACTGAATTTCATCCCTATTCCTAGCCCTTAGCCACAATGACTATGCTGGCTAGGGCTGATGGGAGCCTGAGGATGCTTTAGGGTGGCAGAGAAGCCTCTGTTGCTTTTTTGCTGCGACAAACTAAGTAAGACAGCAGGCCCTCTGAGGTTGTAAATTAGATAATGTGGATGCTGCTCAGGCGACGCTTTGCTCCTTTGATCTCAATTTCTATTTTAACACTCGCCTTGCAGTTACCTCACTTATTGTGTTTCTCTGCGCCCGTTCTTTTGGCTAAAACAAATAAAACTGAAGCGGACTTCGAAATAATAAATCACTATCAATATCACCACCACTTATGTCCCCACTGTGGAAGGACGTGTCGGTCCAGAATTGGCCTCCACAGGCACTTACGAAGTCACTGTTAAGATCATGCTCATGGAAGACAATCTTACTCGGCTACGAGTGATCGCCAGAGACGAAGAAGACATGTTAGAAAGGCGAAAAATCTACAAAATGAAGCATAAGAAGAAGCTGGGTGGTGTTTAGAAAGTGGGGAGGGTAAGGATAACTTCAGCTCTCGATTACAGAAATCTAATAATCCCTGGTCATTGGACAATTAGCCAAACTGGCAGAGGCTGATGGGAGTTGGGAGTCCAACAGCATCTGAAGGGTCACAGGTTCCCCATCCCAGGTATAGACAATACAGTGGTACCTCGGGTTACAGACGCTTCAGGTTACAGACTCCCCAAACCCAGAAATAGTACCTTGGGTTAAGAACTTTGCTTCAGGATGAGAACAGAAATCGTGTGGTGGCAGCACAGCAGCAGCGGGAGGCCCCATTAGCTAAAGTGGTGCTTCAGGTTAAGAACAGTTTCAGGTTAAGAACAGACCTCCAGAATGAATTAAGTTCTTAACCCGAGGTACCACTGTATATACCTGCCAATGGGGTGTATGGGGTGTTAGGGAGGGGTAGTAATTCTGGTGGGGGATACATGGTGCTCCCTCTGGGGTAGTTTGTCCATCTTTGGTCCCCACCGAATACTCAACTCTTACCTGCAGCTCCTGGCAGGTGGTAGTGTGTGACAGCGGCTACACTCTGAAAAACAGCTTCAACTCGCCGGCTGAACCAGGTGAGGGTAGCCAATGGGTCTCAAACCCTCAGGGAGTTAGGGGCTTCCCCTACATGCAAAGACAGTCTCCTATGCATTGAGCAGAGGAGACCAATGGTCAAGAAGGTGGTTTCTGCACATGCCGTAGAGGAAAAGTGGGGCGGATGGGGCTTGTCAACCTGTGAAGGTAGCCCATCTAGGAGAAGGCAAACTCTGATCCTAAACCTCCACTGCCTTGTGGGATATCTTTGGGGGAAGGAAAGGCTGAAGAATAAACCCTATACAAATCTGGAGTGTAGCCCCTAAAACAACTGGATGGCATGTTGTACACCTCCTTCCAGCAACTCCTGCAGCCAAGCTGGTGCCAAATCTGCTTTCCTTTGGACCACAACAGCGAGGCCAAGAGGGGAGTCCAGGACCTCCAGACACACTGCTCAGACTTGTGCTCTGGGGAGGTCAGTTCGGTGCTATAAAAACAGTGGCTTCACTTCACCTCCCAAGGCACCCTCTGTTGTCTCTCGAGACAGGCATGGATGCCAACAACGTGTCAATCATCAGATGGCCACGGATTATAGGAGTTCTATCACAGGCGGGCTCCTGTGTTCCTTGAGACTGTGTGGGGCTCTAAAGGGGGAAGTGCTTGAAATAAACAAACACTAGCGGTGTAGTGACATATTTGCCCCATTGCACATGCCTTTAGTCATGCTATTTGTGATGTGGGAAAACATGATTAAGATTGTGTGTGGATATTATATATAAATATAGATAGATTGTGTGTGTGTGTATAATTGGTTTTACGAAATATGCGATAAATCATTGTTGAAAACGCGAAAGTACAAAAGCATACATTTATTTATATTTTTTTAAGATGCCACAGGGCGGAGTGATTCAGATCCAAACCACAGTGCTGGGGAAGGTTTTTAACCCCGACCCCGGGTCTTTTCTGCTTATGTACAGAAAACATTTCCAGCTTGTGTTCCTCCAGGGCAAGCAGTGGGGGAATGAATAGCCAAAGTGGCTCTGAGGGCTATAATCCATAGCCAATGTCGGACTTTTCGGGGGAGCCAACACCATGGAACCAACTGACGTTTACTTCTAAGTAAACACGAAATAGTTATTGGGGGCCAGCGCTCTTATCCTGCTCAACTTTCTTCAGAAGCAAGTTCCCCTCCTGAATGCTAGGTTGAGTCCCTTCATCAGCCTCTCCAGATAACCCTGTGGCCACATCCCCTACCTGAAACCCCCAAAGCGCCGCTGCCATGTTGCCCCGACAGACCCAAGGCCTGACTCTGCATAAGGCAGCTTCTTTTTTTTTTTAATATGATATTTTATTAGGTTTAACAATAGAAAAGTAGAACAATAAAAACACAGAGAAACACAGAGAAAATATGAAAGGCAACAATACAAACTTTCACAATACATAAAATACAAACATTTAGCAAGAGGGGGAAAAAACAATCGTCACACAAAAAATAAAATAAGAAAAACACAAAGCACTCTTTTCTAAATATTCATCTTCACTTAACTTATTTTCCTGACTTCCTCACGCCTCCCTTTTTTATATCCCTTTTAAACAATTAGTTCAGCAAATTCATATCCTACTACTTTGTCCTTATATATTTTACCTCCCAAATTTATAATTTCAAATTTTTATCTCTTATTACTAGAACCCCTTCATAAGGCAGCTTCAGCCTAGCGCGCCTGAAGAAGAACCAGAGGCTAAAATCCGTCCATTGCCCCCACTGTGCGCCATGGCTGATTTCTAACTGGGTGGAAGCCCGTCGGGGAACGTAGCTGGGCAGTTTTACGCCACCGGACTTGGGTACGCGTCTCCTCGGGAGTAAGTCCCACTGACTTGAGGAAGGGGCAAGTCAGAGGTGGCCCCCGCCACAGAGCGCGAGGGACAGAGCGCGCGCGTATCTGCGATCCTCCGCCCGGCTCCCCTTTGCGCGCCGTCGGGCAGGGGCGGAGGATCGGTGGGCGGAGCCGAGGCGGCGCAGCCAATCCTGGCGGCCGGGCGGGGCCGGTGGAAGATGCGGCGCTGCTGGCGCTGAGCGGCGGCCGGCCGGGCGGCAGGTGCGCGTCTAGTGGCAGCGCGGCCGCGGCGGCTCATGATGTGCCTGGAGAGCGACGGCTCGTCGAGCGGCGGCCCGCCGGGCTGCAGCGGGCGCCTCCGGGTCTCGGCCGCGGCCGGCGCGGGCGACGACGACGACGAGGACGACGGAGGAGGAGGAGGAAGCAGCGGCGACCGCGGCTGCTGCGGGCGGAGCGGCGAGGTGCAGACCCTGTCGGGCGCCGTCCACGCGCCCCAGGGCGGCGCCGACAAGGCAGCGGCGGCGGCCGCGGGCGCCGCGCCTCCCAGCCTGGGCAGAGCGCGCGTGGCGGCCGCCGCCATCCTCAGCGTGGGGAACGTCCTCAACTACCTGGACAGGTACACCGTGGCAGGTGAGGCGGCGCTTCGGGAGATCCCCGGCAGGCGGGCCGAGAAGGGGCTCTCTGCCCCCGAGGGGGGAAAACCCACGCGCTCGCCCTTCTCTACCTTCTCCCTTCATTCATTCATTCATTCATTCATTCTCTCTCTCCATCTGATCTTTTCCTTCGGTCGCTTTCTCTCTCTTTTGACTCCCTCCTCTTCTCCCCTGTTCTCATTTCTTCTTTTCCCATTTATTCGCCTTCTTTCCTTCCCTGTTTCTCCATCCTGCGCTTCCCTCCCCCCACGCCCTCTTTCTTATTTCCCTCCTCGTCTAATTTTTTCTCCTTCCCTTTTTCTTCCGTTTATATCCTTTTCTTCCTCCTGTTCCCCCCATTCATTCGCTTCCTCTTCCCTCTCTCTCTTTCCCCCTTCCTCCCCATCTCCAGCCTTTCTCTTCTTCCTCTGTTCTTCTCCCTTTCCTCTTTCCTATTCGCTTCCTCTCCCCGTCTCTCTTTTCCCCATCCTCTTCTCCATCCGTCCCCAGTGATCTGCTCGCCCTCCTTCTTCCATCTGCGCTTCTCTCTCTCTCTCTCTCTCTCTCTCTCTCTGCCGCATGCTGTTTAGCTGTCCTATTGGAATAAAAGCAGCTCTCTGGTTTGCCATGGGGATGTGCATACAAAAGGCTGAGCAGAGCTGCGTGGCGGGAGGTGAGGGGCGCCCACCGCTAGGCACCTTGGAAAAGCAGGGGTCCTCTCCTGGATTTGGGTATGCTGGAGGCAGCCGGTGCCATTGGCATGGATGGATAGATGGATGGATGTTTTGGTCCGCATCTCTCCGCTGCAAACATGCTTCGCATACCCAGAAGGAATCCATTGTGGTGGTTTGACAGCCTTCGCTGTTTTCGCTGGCTTGGTGCGAGAATTTGAAGCCTTTCTCTTAATTCCAGGCAGGTCAGCTGGAGGTGGTTTCAGAGCTAGGCTTATCTCTCTGTGTGTCATTTAAAAATGATAAAGAATTTAAAACTACTCAGGTCAATAGATGCCCACGCTAGACGACCCACTCTCTCTCCCCACACCCATGTTTACGATGGCTGAATTGCAGCGCTTTGGGTTTTAATAAATAAATAAATCGGGGCCCGTGCAACGTAATTAACTAAACACTCCTTGTGTGGAGGCTTGCGGCATTGTCTTCCGCTCTGTCTTTTAATTGTGCTCCCCAGTAAACGAAGGAAGGTTCTGTTGTCCCTTCCCCTGTTGAATTTTGCGATAAAATAAGTCGTTTGGGGTCCCAGCTCAGAGATGTTTGCTTCCCAGCCCTGATTGGGGTCCCGAAAGTAACTCCTCTGTGTTTGCACATCCCAGATCCCTGACACTGTGTGTGGGGGTGTGTGTGTGTGTGATAGAGAGAGAGAGAGAGAGAGAGAGAGAGAGAGAGAGAGGCTGTGAGGGAAATATGGGATGCCTCTCTGCATTCTGCATGGATGACAGGTACAGCTGTTAGACCTGAGATAAGATGTACTTTGAAAATGAATTGGGTCGGAAGGATAGGTATTTTCCAGTTAGTTTAAAAATATTGCTGTGTGTGTGTGTACTGCCCAAGCAAGTCATTGTGCGTGCTTGTGTGTGTATATTATATCCTGGATTTTCTGGAGCACAAGAAGAGGGCAATCTTGGCTTCTGTTTCAACACTGCTCTTTGCAGCAGCACATGGAGAGATTTGTAGGGGAGCTTTCTTCTTCTGGGTGAGAAAATGGGCTATGATTTCTCCCCCCCCTTTTTTTTTTTTTTGCCTGGAGGGGAAAACATGCTGGAAGGGGAACTGGCAGCCAGCAAAAATGAGCTGCTGTGTGTTTTCCCTTGAAATGCTGAACGCTTTGAAAATGCTGCATTTCCAACAGACACAAGTACTGTCCTCAGCTGTGCAAGGTGCCATGGCTCAGAATTCAATGCCTCTTTCTTGGAACCAGTTCAGCAGGCAGAACTCATGGTCCTCGGGCTTGTTCCATTTTGTAGCATATTTTCCTACCTTGCAAGTCTGTTGTGCCTGGGGTGAAACGGGACAAGGGAAGCTTGAGTTTCCCCCCGTGCATGTAAACAATGGTTGTCTGCCTTTGAATTCTGCCTTTTCTCCAGGGACCTGGAAAACATATTTAATCATCACGACAACCCTCTGAGGTAGCTTAAACTAAGATGTAGTAACTAGCTGTAGGACATTCATGGTTGAGCAGAGGGATATGAATCTGTACTTCCCATATCCAAAGCCAGTGCTGGCTACTATGCTATATTGCCTCTGTAATCATGTTTAGATAGTGCTTATATAAGGCCACAGAGTGTCTTCTGATTGGGAAAGGCACTTTATAATTCCTGCTGGGAACTGCTACACTCTCAAATAGGGATGGAAGGACCTGACACTGCCATTGTTCTCAGTTTCTTATTTCTTTCCCGGTCTTAAATTCAATCCTCCACATTTCTGCAGCAATTAATGCTTAAAAAAAGAACATTCTTCAGCAGTTTGATTTCCCCCCCTAATAAGCACATATTTGTATGTAGATATTGTTGGACTACAATTCCCATTATCCCTGAGCACTGGTCCTGGTAGCTACGGATGATGGGAGTTGTAGTACAACAACACCTAGGGGCCCAAGTTTGAGAAAGGCTGGACTAGGACCTGGGAGACCAGAGTTCAAACGCCTACTCAGCTATGAAGCCCACAGAGCCGCTTTATACTGGGTTGGACTGTTTGTCCCTACAGGCTAGTGCTGTTGGCTCTGACCGGCAGCAGCTCTCCAAAGTCTCTGCTAGGAGAGGTCCTTTCCCTTCACTTCCTGCGCAATCCTCCTTAACTGGAGATGTCAGGGATTGAACCTGCAAAGCATGCACTCTGCTACTGAGCCACGTTCTCTCCATTCTTTATGTGGGCAGGTTCAGAAAGCCCCTTACTGTGTTTGAAATTGGACCCATTTTCTCTACAGAGCTAGCAAGGGGTTCAGATTAGCTACTGCAGTGTGTGGTGGGGGCCGCTGGCTACAGGCAAACTCTCCTGACACAAGTGGTGCTTCCACGGAGTATACACAACAGGGCGAGGCTTTTTTAAAATGTATTTTATTTGCCAATTTCCCAGAAGCACTTTTCCAGCCACGGGGATAAATGAGAGGCGGTGTTTTGGAGACAGTGGGGGCTTTTGTTTGCCATATTTTTTTTGGGGGGGGGGGACAAAGCTGTTGAGGGTTGGTTTTTTAAAAAAATGAAATTCACCAAAATCTACACTTCCGACATGGGCTGCCATTCATTTTCCCGGACATGTCAGCTACAAAAGAGGGCCAAATACCGTCTGTGTCCAGGAAATTCCAGATGTATAGCAACTCTAGTTATGCCGAGAAGGAAGCAGCAGGGCTCTGTGTTTGAGCAATGCATGCAGAAATTCCCAATTTCAATCCCCAACAACTCCAGGTAGGTTTAGGGAAGTGGATCCTGGAAATCCACTGCCTGTCAGTGTTGAGACCGTACTGATGGCCCAGTGGCATGGCTCTGTATAGCTTCCTATGTCCCTGTGACCACCTCAGGGTGTTTGACAAGGCAACGAGAAGCCTGACTGTTGGATCATTGGACCAAATTCTAGGCCCATCTAGGCCCCATTCATACCATAAGGTACCTCTCCAAGCAACCATGGCTTCCCCCAAGGAATTCTGGGAGTTGTGGTTTCTTAAGGGTGCTGAGCGTAGTTTTCTCTCCCATGTAGCTGCAATTCCCAGAGTGGTTTAACAACAATCCCTCTCAGTGCCCATAACAAACCATAGCTCCCTCGATTTTTTGGGGGGAAAGCCACAGCTTTCCAAAGTGGTATCGTAATGCTCAAAACGTGTGGTGCGAAGATGCTCACAGTCTAGCATCTTTTCCTCACAGTGACCCACAAGATGCCTGTGTGGAGCCTGCAAGTCGTATAGACCTGACTTTTGGGTGGCTGAGGGGAAGGCTCCCAATTTTTTGACGGTTGTCTATTTTCCTTAATCTTTCCTAGGGTAAGGCCCTTTCGAGCTGGCTTACGTAAACAGCTGTAAAATGCAATATGACATTTCAGTGAAAATCAAACTGCGGAAAAACAGCTCGCAGGCCGGCAGTGACACGCTATTATTGTGAGAAATGGTGTCAGGGACAGCCAGAGTTGTTGGGGGTGGGGAGGGGAAGAAGAGGGAGGGAACTTCCTCCTGGGCTGGATGGGAAACCAAGCACATTTTGTATTCCTAGCATTTGGTCAAATCAGCTTACGTCGCAGAAAACCACCGCTGTTCACTCTGGGAAGGGGAGAATACAAACGAGATCCTTCTTTGCAACCCCACCCTGGTCCCTCACATCCATTTTGTCAGGGAAGAGACCCCAGGACGAGGCGGTGGCGAGAGACCTTCTTGATAGGGCGCGGAGCGATGGCAGGCCACCATTTTTCAGGAAATCCAGGAAACGCCTGTGTAAACAAAAGCCTGGGCAAATGTCAGCTGGCCTTGTGGAATGGGTGACTTCCTCAGCCCTAACACATTCCTTTGTATGGTCCTTTTTTCTGTTTGGCTTCTGGTTCTGAAGATGGCTATAAGGCTTAAGCCCTCCTTAATGGGCCAAAAAGCTGGCCAGGACGTTAGATGTGGGTTGCGGGTGGCATTACTCATAGCAGCACATTCTGGGTATAGAGAGGCAGGAACTAACTTTACTTAACCCACCTCCAAGTGGAAAAGGGATAAGGGCGATGGTTTCAAACTCACCACCAAGCTGTGCTCCAAACTGAGAAACCGCATCAGATGAGGAACTATTGAAAGTGTCTGTGTGTGTGATTTGGAGAAGAGAACGTTCAAGGGGAGGCATGGAAGCTGTTTACAAATCTATGAAGGAAGGACAAATGGAAGATGGACTAGATGAGCCACTGGCCTGATCCAACAAGGCACTCCTTGTGTGCTCCGTTGCTCCAGAGATCAGCATTAGAAATTGCAGGGTGGGCAGATTTTGGGAACATAGGTAGCTGCTTCATAGGGACATAGGTAGACCGTTGCTCTGTCAAGAACAGTATTGTCTACACTGACTGGAAGCCGCTGTGCAAAAGAGTTCAGGCAGAGACAGTCCCAGTCCTACCTGGATCTGCCAGGGATTGGACATGAGACCTTCTGCTTCCAAAACAGATGCTCTGCCACTGAGATGCGGCTCCCAAATTTCTAAATTAATGGTCTGTTTGACCGTGGAACATACTGCACTGGGAGGTGGTGGGGTCTCCATCGCTGGAGATATTTAAGCAGAAAGTAGATGGACATCTCTCAGGGATGCTGGCAGATACAGAATTCCTTCATTGAGCCTTGGCTTGGGCTAGGTGACATTCAAGGTTTCTTGCAACTCTAAATTTCTATTACAGTATTATTACTACTACTATTACTGTTATTATTATTCCAAAGTTTATTGGGGTTCCTCAGTAACACCCGTAATTGTGGATAAGATTGTGGATAAGCCTGTACAGTGGTACCTCTGGATGTGAACGGGATCTGTTCCCGAGGCCCGTCCACATCCTGAAGGGAACGCAACCAGCGTCTGCGCGTACGTGGGTTGCGATCCGCCACTTCCGTGCATGTGCATGATGTCATTTTGAGCATCTACGCATGCGCGAGCGGCAAAACCTGAAAGTAACGCTCCATTACTTCCGGGTCACCGCAGAGCACAATCCGAAAACACTCAACCTGAAGCATAGTCAACCTGAGGTATGACTGTAGTGGTTAGAGTGTTGACCTAGGGCCTGGGAGACCAGGGTTCAAATCCCCACTTGATCATGAAGCCCATTGGGTGACCTTGGGCCAGTTGTGAACTCTCAGCTTAACCTACCTCACAAGGTTGTTGTGAGCATAAAACAGAGAGAGGGAGAGCCATGTACCCCACCTTGACCTCCCTGGAGAAAAATATGTGATATAAAGGGGATAAATGAAGCTGACATGTGCCTTGCTTGCCACTCCTGCTTCCCCTCTCTAATGTGCTGTTACCTTAGTATTCAAGATATGTTTGCATTGGGACAGATGTGCCCAGAACTCCGTGTGACTTGAGTGGGTGCCTTAAAAATAATAATCCACAGGTCACTGAAATATGCAGGATTTTTCATTGTGGACGTGCTTTTCAAAAGTCATGGGGTGTGGCTGAAATGGCATGTGAAAAATGAGGACTAGAGCCTTGAAGCTAGTGCGGCAGAGCAGCAGTGTAATTGAAATGTAGCCTGCGTACGAATTCTGGGTTGCTAACTCTGCAAATGGAAAGGCAGCAGCCCAAGGTAATGAAAAGATTAGCTGAGGTTAATTACTCTGCCTGTGCTATATTTGTGCAAATGTGTTTCCCGCCCCCTTCCCCCCCACCCTGTCCGGCTCTAATTTGGAATCGGTGATTCAGCAATCTGGGTGCACATCCAGCCCCAGACAGGTGCCAGCAATGTATGTGTGTGTTTGTGTGCGAATCAGGTCATCAGGTGAAAAATCCGGTTTGTGTCTCAGGGCAGGTGGCAATTAGCACTACCTGCTCTTTAATGCAGCCAAAGCATCGTGTGCTCATTAAAGAACGCAGCAGCTTTGGAAATTTGGCCCCGGCCCAGTTGCAAGGGAGGAGCTGGACCCAGAGGGATATCCGCAAGGTGACAGATTTCGGTGTGTGTGTGTGTCAGAGGATAAGGTGCAGTTTCTGCCTTGGTCACATCCTTATGCTTGGCTGCTAAGTCATAAGCCAAACCTTAGGTGCTCATTTCCTGATACCTGGTTAGCAATATGTGGCTTCTCTGTTGACTTCCGGCTCTGCAGTGAGTAAGCTGTTAAGCTCTCGGTTGGTTTTCTTTGAAAAAACAAACAAAACAAAACTCTTCTGAAGGGGTGGGCAAATAAATGCATAAATATTTGTGGTCATCTCCACCTTCGAGTATAGCTTGCAAGTTTTTGTTTAGAATCTCAGGAATTCATTCTTAGATCCAGCACAGACCAGCGGTTAAGGTGTTTCACTAGGCCGGGGAGACCCAGGTTCAAATTCTCATTCGGTGGAGGAATGTAGGACCATCATGTTCTCAGTCCAGCCTGCCTCACAGGGTTGTTGTGAGGGTATAGCTGTAGGTTGTGGTGCAGAGAACCAGCTATAAAAAATAATGAGTTTTGTTGCCTGGCATTTTGTCGTCACTGACTCATTCACTTGCTGATGGGAAAAATCAGCTGTAAGACTTCCCCAACAGACAGCTGAAATTTGGTGTGTGTGTGCATTTGCTCAAGAGACTAGCTTACTCAGGTGACTCCCATTGTCTCTGGCCATGTTGGCTTAATGTCTAATGAAGCAGCCCCACGTTCATAGAATCACAGAACTGCAGAGTTCTAAGGGACCCTGCGGATCATCTGATCCAACCCCCTGCAGTTGCAGGAATATGCAGCTGTCCTATATGGGGATCGAATCTGCAACCTTGATATTATCAGCACCACACTCTAACCGAGTTATCCAGTAGTGATTCGCTGCTTTGCAAATTGGCACTGTGTGACCCTCCAGAGTTTATGATGGCAGGCTTTCAAAGTGTCTGAGAGGGTCCAGAACAGACTGTCCGTTGGCCAGGGTGGGTTGTCAACTGACCAGGATGAAACCTGTGCAGCTGGCTCCTCTGCCTTTAAGCAGCAAGTTCAACTTGCAGATAACCACGACAGAAGTTTCTGCAGCCTTCATCTGCCACCAAAGGCTTGCGTGGAAGATGTTAGCTACCCTCCATCCGCCTGGAGTTAGGAGTTGGCTTTCTCTTATTCTGCCTGCACACATGGCTTTTCCTGGAGAAGAAGAAAATTGTGTGCCTCTTGTCACTAAGGAAGGGAAGTGGTTGAGGATATGAGAGCGAGCTCTGTCATCGGAGGCAATTGCAGTGCCACGGTGAGAATTGTCGGAGCGGCATTCCAGAGACACCTGTTGGCACGGTGTCCGCCCCTCCTTCAAGATGACGTTTCCGCAAAAGTCACGTGGATTCTAGATTCGGAGGCTTTGGAATGTTGTTTTGCCTTTGCCTCTGACTCATCCTTCGCATCTCCTTTTAGTAACTCTTTGCCTTCTTTCTGATCTTCGCTTCCTCTTTCCTGATCCCTCTTTATGGTTTCTGTAACCGCAGGAGAGTTTCCTTCCAATATCTTGCAGAGGGGCCTCCTGATCGCAACACACCTCCATACTCGGAGGAAGGGTCACTGCCCGAATAAAGCAATTCTGTAAAGGCAGGGCTGTAGCTCAATTGCAGTGCATCTTCCTTTGGATGCAAAAATCCCCAGATTCAATCTTTTGCATCTCCAGGTAGGGCTGGGAGTGGAATTCTGGACAGCTGCTGCCAGTTGGTGTAGACACTATTGAGCTAGATGGACCCACCGGTCTGGCTTGGTTAAGGTAACTTTGTATGTTCTACTCTGCCTGATGTATAGGCTCACAAGGGTGCCAACTTGAATAAAATATGGGGTGTGTGTGTCAGGTGAGCTCTGCCCTGCATAATCGATCACATGCACACCATCTGAATGGCAATGCCCATCAACTTTGTGTGGGCCTGCCCCCCTTAAATATTTTATTTAGGGGGTTGAAGGGACCTCGGCCCCTAGAAGTTAGCTTCTATGGTTCACGCCAGTGTTAGGAACTCAGACATATAAACTAGGTGCCAAAAAGCTAGGTTGCCACAACCAAATGTCTGTTTTGGCCAGGGGGTTGGGCTGGATGACCCTTGGGGTCCCTTCCAATGCTATAATCCTACGATTCAATTATCTCAGCTTACATTCCTTGACTGCAGCTTGCTCTTATAACAGTTCACTTGTTCCAGTATGGAAGAAGGAGAAACACACACACACACACACACAGTGGAAATGGAAATGGCATTGACTATGGACAAAGGCAGAAGTTTTTAAACTGCAATCGCCAACCTAGTGCCCAGGAACCTTCACACAGTCGCAATGGGATCCGGGCCAGTAGCAAAACATGCCTGGAGAGTTCCTGACACTGGTTCACACGATCCCCACTGGATCAGACTTAAGGCTCATTTAGTCTCATACTGGCCAGACAGAAGCCTATGAAAGCCTGAATGTGGGCTGTGAGCTCAGTTACCCCTCTGCCACTCAGAGGCAGATTTAGGAGAGCACAACTGGTTCACCCACACTGGGTGCTACCAGGGGCGCCACAACAATGATGAACAGTGGAAGGTGCTGAATATTGGCGCTGCACAGGCCCTGCTGGAATTTGAAAGCCCAAAGTCCACTGTTCCGAGCACAATTCAAAGTGTTGGTGTTGACTTTTAAAGCCCTAAACGGCCTCGGCACAGTATACCTGAAGGAGCGTCTCCACCCCCATCATTCTGCCCAGACTCTGAGGTCCAGTGCAGGGGCCTTCTGGCAGTTCCCTCACTGCGAGAAGCAAAGCTACAGGGAACCAGGCAGAGGGCCTTCTCAGTAGTGGCACCCGCCCTGTGGAACACCCTCCCATCAGATGTCAAAGAGATAAACATCTACCTGACACTTCGAAAACATCTGAAGGCTCAGGGAAGTTGTGTGACATTTTGATGTATTTTTAATCTTTGTTGGAAGCCGCCCAGAGTGGCTGGGGATACCCAGCCAGATGGGCGGGGTACAAATAATAAATTATTATTATTATTATTATTATTCCCACTCATGTCCCTCAGCAACTGGTCGGAGGCCTCCTGTCTCTGAGGCTGCAGTTGATATAGCAATCCTGATTAGCGACCACTGATATCTTCCTCCAATTTGTCTTAATTCCCTTTTCAAGCCGTTAGTGGCCGTCACTTGCGGCTTCAAATCCCCCAAGTTAACTATGAGCTGTTGCGTAAAGAAGTTTGTTGTTTTGTCTGTGCTGTATCTTCCAATATTGAGGCTTCATGGAATGACCCCATTGGGTTCTAAGCTTATGAGAAAGGAGATAAGCCCCTTGCAGTTAAGGACAGAGAGTCAACTGTGTTTTACCCTAAGTAGACCCATTGAAATGAACGGACCTCACTCAGTCATTAATCAGAATCTGTAGAACTTGGTGGGATACTACCCACTTTATTCTGCCTTCTAAAGACAGAATTGTCACTTGCAAGGCAAGAGGATCTATTTTTAGGCAGAATGCTTTCCCTTCCTCTCTTTAGAGTCTGGTTTACCACTGCAAAATTTGCTTCCATGCGCCTTTTTTATTTTTATTTTTTATCCATGCTTCGTAAATGAGGTCAAGAGAAGCTGCACCAGAACGGAGGTTGCAGCAGAGGACATTGCAAGACCTCAGCTGCCTCCATGAGTCGGGGTCAGTCAGATACATATCGCTAAACCTGAGATGTACACACCCAACACTGCTCTGTTCTCAGGCCTTTTCTCCCTCTGTAACTTCGCTTCCAGAGGCTTGCTTGCAAAGCCAGCCTGTGTAACTTTTTCCTCTGGCTCCAGAGTTTGACGAGGTGAAGCATGCAAATATGTTTTGCTCTTGACATTCTTTTTTTTAAAAAATGCGATCCCAACGGATGCAGATTTTTTAAAAAATAATTAGCCTGCTTTTCCAGTCTACATCCTTCAAGCTATGATGGCAAAGTCGGCGTGTGTGTTTGTGTGTGAACTGGGGACTTGGAAGCCTAAATTGTGAATACGGTTGAAAGAGTAGACATTGATTCATGTCTTGGGGCTGTATTAGGTACTGCATGGGAGATTTACTTCAAGTTTCCCCCTGTTGCTGGGTTGTTTTAATCATTTCTTTCATTTGAGGGGGTGTCTGTGTGCTTGTGAAGGGGAGGGTTCAGATTTGATTAAAGCAACAACACAGAGAAGGGGGTGTCTCAACGCATCCCCCAGAGGTCATCCTTCTGATCAAATCACCATTTTTCTCAGCGGCAGGAGGGAATATACTAGATCTGTGAATCTTTCTCTATACTGAAAGAAAAGCCACAGCAAAAGGGGAGTGGAGTGGTAGATTTTACTGGCCAGTAGAGAAAGGGTTGGGAGGGACGCAGGTGGCGCTGTGGGTTAAACCACAGAGTCTAGGACTTGCCGATCAGAAGGTCGGCGGTTCGAATCCCCGTGACGGGGTGAGCTCCCGTTGCTTGGTCCCTGCTCCTGCCAACCTAGCAGTTCGAAAGCATGTCAAAGTGCAAGTAGATAAATAGGTACCGCTCCGGCAGGAAGGTAAACGGCGTTTCCGTGCGTTGCTCTGGTTCTTCAGAAGCGGCTTAATCATGCTGGCCACATGACCTGGAAGCTGTAATCCGGCTCCCTCGGCCAGTAAAGCGAGATGAGCACCGTAACCCCAGAGTCAGCCACGACTGTACCTAATGGTCAGGAGTCCCTTTACCTTTACCTAGAGAAAGGGTTAAGTGCACACATGCAAACAGAGGCAGGGCCAGATTCTCTCAGCCTAATGTACCATACAGGGCTGGCATATGCAATCCATTTATATGAAAAGGTCCTTTAAATCCCATGCTTAAAGCACCCCTTCTGCAAGAATCCTGGGAACTATAGTTTACCCCTCACAAAGCTACGATTCTCGCAAATTGCAGTTTCTAGGATTCTTTTGGCGAGGAGCATAGGAGGAGAAGTCTGTGCTTTAAATGTATGGCATGTTCACAGCCTTATTCTCTTGAGCTTTTGGTGCATAATAACATGATCTTTTAATCATTTCTCCCCCTGGCTATTTTTCTGCCGGTGGTTCTGCGGCCGTCTGTGTGCTTAGTTTTAATTTATTGTGGATTTCATTTGACTTTAAAACAAGAAAGGAATTGTAAGTCACCTTGGAAAGGCAGAGTGTAAGAGTTTTAAATGAGTGCAATATGGCTGGGATTAGAGATTTGCATGAATTTGAACTGCACATAATTTATTTCACCGCAGTTGCTCAGGATTCCTGCTCCGTCTCTGTCTCTACCTCCAGTGGGCAGGCATTATTATGTGACCAGCAAGTAAACACAGCCCACGTTGGGCTGTTTTGGGGTTGCCGCCTCCTGGCCAGGGTTTTTAATAAAAACACTTTGGGGCGTACTACTCCAAACTCTATGGTTGCTCCGAGCCTGCTGTTATGAAGATAGCGCTGGCTTTTATTTGTCTACAAAATGGTTGGCACTCGCACTCTGTACTTTGGAAATAGAAGGAACGTTGCCAAAGAGAATACAATTTGTGCTTGGGGACTACTTGTTCAAACACTCTTTCAAAATCCCACTTAGTTGATGCTATTGTTGCTGTGTTGCGTTATGCAGAGATGGATGGCACTGGGAATAGGTTGTCAACGGACCAAACTTCCTTGGAAGGCTGTGGAATTTCCTTCCTGCCTTTCGGGTTTTTGGGATGCTTCGGAAATGGGAAATCTTGCTGCTTCTGGACAGGAGATTGGAGGTGAGGATAGAGAAGAAATTCAACTCAGTGCTCATTTAAAGGCAAACCTACCTGAATCACACTTTCCGAAGCAAGACGGGAGCTGAAATACTACCATCCTCTAAAATGTGCCCTCATCTTAATCTTGTAGTGCCACATGACATGCATAAAAATTACAGATATTAGTGAAAATAACATCAACATGCATTATTTTGGAGGAAAACGCTTTGCAGAAATGTTTATATTAGACAGAATTGCATGCAAAGGTACATAAGGTAAAGGTAAAGGGACCCCTTACCATTAGGTCCAGTCGTGACCGACTCTGGGGTTGCGGCGCTCATCTCACTTTATTGCCCAAGTACAGCATCCGGGTCATGTGGCCAGAATGACTAAGCCACTTCTGGCGAACCAGAGCAGCGCACGGAAATGCCGTTTACCTTCCTGCCGGAGCGGTATCTATTTATCTACTTGCACTTTGACGTGCTTTCGAACTGCTAGGTTGGCAGGAGCAGGGACCGAGCATCGGGAGCTCACCCCGTCGCAGGGATTTGAACCGCCAACCTTCTGATCGACAAGTCCTAGGCTCTGTGGTTTAACCCACAGCGCCGCCTGCGTCCCTGCAAAGGTACATAATTTGCACTAAAATGCTGATGAATTTTCATGTACCCCCCTTTTTTTAATGGTTCTCGAACTCATGTTCTTAAGGGTGCTGAGAGTTGTTAGGAGAACCCCTGTTCCCTTTGCAGAGTTCCCTGGGAAGATTATTACACCACTCTGAGAATTGTAGTTTTGGGAAGGGACTAGCACCCCTGGCAAACTACAGTTCCTAGGATTCTTTGGCGGGGGAACCATGACGGTTCAAAGCGATATAATATAGGGTTGCCATATTTCAAAAAGTAAAAGCCAGGGCAATAATGCCCCAAACGCCAAAAGTACATTTTTCCCAACTGACGCCTAAGATCCAGGACTAGGCACCGTCTTTTGGAATTTCCCCATGGACATTAATTCTGCCTATATATATATATATATATATATATATATATATATATGCAGGTACTGCAGATGACAAGTTGGAGTCTGCCACTTTTAATATTAGAAAAAGGAGAATGTTTGCTTCTTCAGACTGAGTTGGACAGGCATGTGCACAGAGAGAGAGAGAGAAATGTTTCCTGTAAGACGGCTTCTATGGAGACATATGGATGCATCTTTTGAAACAGGAACGCCTCTGCACATCCCACGCAGGAACTGTTGCTTTTAAGTTGCATCCAGTTAACTGCTTCATCCTTGGAGAAAAAAGATGGGAAATAAATACAATAAAGACATAAATAACGTAAGATGTTTTCTCAGAAATTAGTAGGGATGGACAAATTAGAATTGGTCCGATCTGGACATTTGCAAAATTCCTCCTCTGTCCCTAAAAAAAAAAAAAAAGTCTCAATCAAACAGAGTTAGTTCTGGGTTGGTCTTAAATTTAAGGGGGGAAATCCAAAATCCATATTCGGATGCTCCCTTTTAATAGGGAAACTAAAACGTCACAAAATAGTGTGCAAGCATTCACGTTCTTTAGAACATTTCACAGGCAAGCTCAGATCTGGGGGCCAAATCTATCCCTTAAAGCAGGCATGGCCAAACTTGGCTCTCCAGCTGTTTTGGGACTACAACTCCCATCATCCCTAGCTAACAGGACCAGTGGTCAGGGATGATGGGAATTGTAGTCCGAAAACAGCTGGTGGGCCAAGTCTGGCCATGCCTGCCTTAAACCATCTCTGTCTGGCCCTCTGAACTCTCCTCAGGCCAGAATGTGTGAGCGTCTGTAGAAACTATTCTGTTGTACAGAGGTGAAATTTGCTACAGGACACGCGGTTCGATGGGTTCATTTGAAAAGCCATCAGTATGAAAAAGTGACAATTCCCCTCACACAGCTACAATGGCCAGAGTGGTTTAGCAAGCAATCCATCTTCCCAGAGAGCTCTGGGAACTGTAGCTCTGTGAGGAGAATGGGTTGGTGGTGGTCTCCTAACACCTCCCTTTATCCTTAACAAACTACAATTCCCAGGATGCTTTGGGGCGGGGAGCCATTACTGTTTAAAGTAGTCTGATCCTGTAGTTGGGGCCTCAGACCCTGTGGTGGTTTTGCCACAGAGTGTCTGCTACTTTTGCCAAATCGTGCATTGGTTTGCTGGATCGCCCGGCTTCCTTTCGGTGACAAAGTCCTGTTCACTTATGCGGATCTTAGTATGTAATGTATTACTATTAAACGTCCTGAAATTCTGCCTCAGAATGCCTGTTTTATTTCTTCACACGCCCCAGAGGCTTGGGGTCAGGCATGCGCACCGTAGCCTTCCAGCTATGCACAGAGGTTACCTGAGGGAAAGAGCAGAGCGGGAAGTGAAAGGCTCCTGCAATCTGGGCCTCAATGAACGAGTTTGCAAAACAGGCATTTTGCAGACGATTGGGTCCTCTTATGTGTCTGTTTTTAAACTTGATGTCAGCCATGAAGTCTCCAGTTTTAGGAACATAACAACAACAACAACAACAACAACAACAACAACAACAACAACAACAACAACACAATAATAATAATATTTTATTTATATCCCGCCCTCCCCAACCGAAGCCGGGCTCAGAGTGGCTAAAAGCAATAAAAGTAACACAGCATTCTAAAATCAGTATTCTAAAATCAGTTCAAAATCAAATGACAACCACTGGACCAGAGTTCTACGAGGATCACCAAAGGAGGGGGGAAGAAGAAGAAGAAGAAGAAGAAGAGGAGGAGGAGGAGGAGGAGGAGTCCTGCCAGATCAGCTCGGTGGCATACCTAGTCCAGCATCCCGTTCTCACAGTGACCAGCCAGATGCCTCTTCTAAAAAGCCTGCAAGCATGTGTAGAGCGCAACAACACCCTCTCACCTCATGTGGTTTCCAGAAGCTGGCATTCAGAAGCATTACTGCCTCTGACCGTGGAGGCAGAGCGTAGCCATCATGGAGCCTTCTCCTCCGTGAATTTGCCCAGCTCTCTTTAAATAAAGCCATCCAAGGTGGAGGCCGTTGATGCCTCTTGTGGCAATGAGTTCCAGAGTTCAGCTCTTCTGCACTTTATTTCTTTTTCTGCCCAGAATCTTCCAACGTCCTCCTTCATTGGGTGTACCTGAGTTCCAGTATTACGAGAGAGGGAGGAAAAGCATTTCTCTGCCCACTTTTATCCACACCACGTAGAATGGAGTCTCGTTTTGATTGGCGCATCTGGTGTAGTGGTTAGAGCAGGGATGTGAGGACTCTCGGGCTGCGTGTCTCCCTCCAGGCCTCTCTCGCTGGCCTGTGACACTCTCCCCAGGCCTCAAACTTTGTCTCCCCTGTTCCCTTTTTCAAGGACGCATGCTGAGCTGGTGGGTGCACTTGAATTTTGATAATCCCCCTTGCTTACCTGGATGAAGAGATATCATGGGAGGGGGGCATTTGGGGGGGCATAGCCGGAATAGAGCCACATCCATTGCACTGCCAGCCACTGGCTTTCTCCTAGGCTGAATAAAATGTTGCCACCTCCACACCATGCATTGAAAGCACATCTAATGTTAAATGGGGGAGCCTGCGAGCCTCTGCAGTGACATGAATTTTCATGCACTTTCCCAAGACTCAAGCCCTCGTTCTTCTCTGCAGCTGAAACGGCTGGCTGACTTTCCCGGGTAATCTTTCCCATAAGCATCTGCTGACGTTTACATCCTGCAGATGTAACATTCATATTATTATTATTATTATTATTATTATTATTATTATTATTATTATTTTCTCTTCCACCAAAGGCTGAACAAGCAGGATTGCCTGCAGATTTGCAGCCTTTGGAAACTCTGGTTCTCCCTGCAATGGAGTGGTAGACAAGTAATATATAGATATAGATATATAGATATATAGATATATAGATATATAGATATAGATATAGATAGCCTCAAGAGATTAGCTTTCTTTTCATGTCCAAATGCGATGCAGCGGGGTCATTGTTCACCTGGTTGCCCCATCCACATATAAAACACAGGAGGACGAATTCCTTTATTGTTTACCCATGGCTCTTGCAACAGATTCTTGCCGTGTGAAGTTCTCCTGTACAGTGCGCCTGCTAGCCATGCCATCTCCATTCAATCTCCCGTCCCCCGGCTTTCTTTATTAAAATACATATTTATTTTATTGATTTTAACAGCTGAACAATCAACAAGAGAGCATGGGCAGAACAATACAATTCTGTAGGGCTTCCCATTTCCTCCCCAAAGTAAACAATCCTTCCCCGCTGAGCATGCTCAGCCTTCGGCGGGCTGTTTCAGTGTGAGTATTTGGGGAGGGGGATGTATTTGTGTCCAATCCCAGATACATCAAAATACTGGATTTCTCAATTGATTTCTCTTGGCCCCTTTGTTCAGCCTGTGAGCTAGTCTTGGCCTGCCGTGGTATCCAACTTGGCTCATGGGACCATGCCCCCCCCAAACCCCCACTCCTACCAGCTGGCATCACTGGGCAGGAGGACAGGGTTTAATCCTGCATTGACTACACTGCCTTGTTCCTGCCTCCTGCACACTTGAAGGAGAAGCACAGGTGATTTGAGGGAAGTTCCTGTGTGTCTGACAGAAGCACAGAAGACTTCCTTGAAGTGCTTGGCTGCAAAGCACCATATGAAACTGCCCCCCCCACCCTAGTTAAAGGAGGGGGTTAGGTTGCTTCAAAACGTGCTTTGCAGAGCTGTCAAAGGCATTTTGACAAGTGGGCAGACCTGCCCATCAGTCGAATTCAGTCTGTGATGCGAATTGTGATAAAATTCTGACCCATGGAACCAAAAAAATTCCCTGCCCCTGCCATATAATATTTTGAGAATCCAGTCCATGTTTTAATGCCTTCCAGTTCATCAGAGTTTGGAGCAGATCTAGTCCAAGTTTTAAAGGTAGGAGCTCAAGGTACTAGACCCTAAGACTGTTGCAGATGAGGGACAGAGAGAGAGAGAGAGAAAGTGTGTTTGTGGGCTTTTCTCTTGCTTAATAGATGTTATAGTTTATTCTTGAATAATGTACTTTGGTCACCATCCTTAAGCTCTGTTTAACTCGCTTGGACTTCTTTTGAGGTAGATGTGTATCAGAGTGACCTGTAAATGTGGTCTCAGCGGAAGATTTCTATGTTTATTGGAACACTTGTAAATATTTTGAGACATGTCATTTGGGTCACATGAGCTTTGCTTAGAAATAGTTTAGATTCTAAGAGAACGGAGGCGTCGAAGTCTGCTGGCATATTAATTTAAGCAGACCCAAGCGTTATCAATTCAACACACACACTTTCCTTTCCCTGACACTAGGTTATTAGGAGGATAAAACGTGTGTGTAGGGAAGAACCATATATTTTGGGGGAAGATCTAAATATAATGAAAAATATTATGATATTTATATAATATGATTTTTAGCAGAACAGTTGTGTGGATGCAGCCATTGCCGATGGCTACAGGAGGGTTGAGTTGCATGCACTCTTACTCACCTGTAGTATGGGCCCTTAATAAACTACACTCTTACCTCTGGGGTCAGTGTTATGTTGGTTAGACAGAGTAAAAAAACTCTAACCAAAAGCTTTTAAGATGGAGTCTCGCTCTTCAAGATTTTGATTTTGACATAGTTCATATAAAAAGGACGTGTTAACAAGTTGCTGGCTGTTTATCTAGAATCTATGTGGATTATGAGGATTAAAATCAATTTTAAATGGTGTATTTTAGTCTTGCAGTATGCATTATGGATATTTTTTCATGTATATTTCCCATTTTGTAATTTATTTACTCTGTTATCGTTGGCTGTAGAATGGTTTTAATAAATATATACAAACTTGGAAGTCAAACGCCTTGCAAGTTGAACGTTTTGGCTCCCGAATGCCACAAACCTGGAAGTGAGTGTTCCGGATTGCAAACATTCTTTGCAACCTGAACGTCCGACGCAGCTTCCGATTGGCTGCAGGAGCTTCCTGCAGCCAATGAGAAGCTGCGCCTTGGTTTCTGAACGTTTTGGAAGTTGAACGGACTTTCGGAATGGATTCCACTTGACTTCCAAGGTACGGCTGTCCATTGTATGTATGTGGTCCAGGTCCATTTGAAGATGAAGCGTCAGTCTGAACTATGAAAGGCTTCTTTGGATCAGGTGCCAGTAACATTTGACACTGCAGTAAAGCTTTTTTTAAGGCATTAAAAGCATTTTGACAGATATCATTCCATGCGCTCAGGTGTAAAGGCTTGCCATGGTTCTAGAGCCCTGGTTTCGTGAGAGAAGGCAGGACAGTGCTGTTAGTTCACTGTTCTGACGTCAGTAAAGTCATCCTCACCCCTCAGAATAGCCCCAGCCATCTCATTAGAAAGCGGCTTCTGATTACACCGGCGCAGCTGAAATCCTGGAAATAGAATCTGTTTGCCTCGTGGCTCCCTCGTGTTAGCTGTCAAAAGAGGCGGGAGCAGGCCTGTGTGACTTTTGCCTTTGGCTCATGCCAAAAAACCCGCTTCTATTTTTGAAAGAAGGACCAGAGGGGTAAAGGAGGGGGAGGGCAACAGCTCGGAAAGAATGCTTTTTTTTATTTTAGGCTGGTTTTTTCTCTCTCTCAAAGGGAGTCATGGTAGGTTATAAGAGTATGCTGTAATTACACCCATTCTTTACGATGACATCCGCGGCGTATTAATGTATATAATTTAGAAGATATAATTTAGATTCTACTGCAGTGTTGTAACAGTTTTAACGGGAGGATGCAGGGCAGGACATGCTGTGACTAAGCAATGGTCTTGCTTTTCAAAGCTGGCTCCAGGGTGTTGTGATTTTTTTTGGGGGGGGGGGGACACACGCAAAGCAGCCCTGATGAGTCCCCTCTTAATGTGGAAGATCTGGGACTTGCAAAAAGAGAGTTCTCCAAAGCTGCATCCGAACATCTTGCTTTCTCTGTGCAAAGGGGAAATGGCAGCGCTGTTAGGCCCCTCTGCTGGTGGGGGCAAATGCCCCCCTCTGGGAAACACCCTATTGCTTTTTGAAAAAAAGTGATGCTCCAGAGATGGAAAAGTGGGGCGGTTTTCAGATGCTCCCCACACAATGCCTTGATACTGAACATTACACTCAAACAACTGGGCTTTTTTCCTACTGTGTTCTATCTTTTAAACACATTTTCCCCCCCTCCTGTGTAGTGTAGAGTCTGCACTGTGAATAGAGAAGTTGCTTGTAGGAATCTTCCCTCTCCCAAAGAGCAGCCCGTTGGTCTCACGGGAGCCGTTCCTCCTTTGCCTTGACTCTCCTGCCTCTTACCCTCCAACGTACCACAGAGGAAAATCGGGATGAGAGTGTTTTGGGACTGCACTGTTGCAGGAGCCAAAAGGGGGCATCCTGGGATCACAGAAGCCCAAGATGGCTTCTGTCGTTCCAGTATGTCCCACTTAAAGCAGGAAAACAGAGTAGTATGCTATCTGCAGAAAGGACACAGTAATATTGGCCTGCCTTACGAGTGGTCATAAAGAACACAGGGAAAATATGCAAGAGGGATAAGCAATCTGGATCCAGCAGGTAGACATGTCCCCTCAGAGACGTTGCCGGGGCCCACAGTCTCCCACCTCCTCAATTTAGACTTGAGACTAGGGCCTCATCCTCACATTTGAAGCAGTATCATATAACTGTAAAATTCATGGCTTCTGGCAAAGAATCCTGGGAGCTGTGGCTTGTTAAGGATGCTGAGAGTTGTTGGGGAGACCCTTATTCCCCTCACAAAGCTGCAATTCCCTGAAAGAGGGATCAAACATTAAACCACTCCGAAAATTGTAGCTCTGTGGGGGTAATAAAGGTCTCCTCACAACTCTCGGCTTCCTTAACAAACCACAGCTCCCAGGATTCTTCGCCGGAAGCCATCATGGTTTAAAGTGGTATGATGCTGCTTTAAATTTATAGTGCAGACGAAGTCTAGCGTTTTGTTGTAGCGTTTGGTTACAGCTAGGGTATAGTCCCCAAGGCAGTTTTCTGACTTGCAGGTGCATACCCTCCAACACCTTGAAGCCAAAATCCGGGATGCCGTCTTCCTGGACACCGTGATCTCACGTGATTTTGCACTATAGTTCCCAACAAAGTGATTTTTTTCCAGGCACAGCATCCAAAAACATGAGTTCATGGCCCGTTTTTTTCAAAGGAAACTTTTGTGAGATCACAGCAACCAAAATGGCCGCTGATCTCTCGCAGTAAAAAATGGGATGGACACCTCTGACATTGACAAAGCACTTTTGAACATTGACCTAATCTGTTACGGGTTGGAGTGGGGCTTTCCAAACTGGCAGACTTACCCGCTTTTTTTTTTTTTTGGAAAGTTTCCCCAGATAAGAATTCTGACATACTGACTGCCATTGTTCGAGACAAACCTACATTGAACACCACTAGGCTAGCCTTCCTTCATCTGATTCCATGGGGCTGTAGCTCATCCGTGACCAATGAGCTTGCTGGCTAGGGCTGGTGGTGTTGTGGTGCTAAACACATGGGGGAATTTTAACAACCCGGTCCAAAGGACATGGAACCCAGTGGAACTATGTGGACATTTCCTTTGAAGACGATGTGTAGCTTAGCAACTGTGCAGTCCAGCGCACAGGGAAGGTTTTAGCGAGAAATTTCAGAGAAGTAACTTTTTAAACCAATGAAATCTTGTTGCTCTCAAGGTGGAAAAAAACTACAGAAAATTATCCAGCTTCCCCTTCCCACCCCGCCGCCCGCCCTCTCTGGTGTGTCATGGGATCTCCTTTTAAGAAGTGAGGCTAGCATCTTGCAAATGGGTGCGCGGAACAGCCCTCTGTTTTTGTACTGCAAATTACCGAATCCAATTGCCAAGCTGCTGTTTGCCCGGTGCCCCCTGTAATTTAGCTGTGGCTCTGTTGCTCGAAGTTTTCGGCCTGTTGACAATTAAGTGGATGAGCTCGCCGCAAGATTATGACTTGGGCTTGCCTCTCGCTGGTGGTGTGTGTTTTTGTAAGATAGTAGCTCTCAAGTTGCTCTGACTTAAATAGCCTTCAGGCCCCGACGAGGGTGCCTGTTGCATAAATGCACCTTCCCACGCAGGAAGTTGTGCTCTGAAATCCTTGAAAGCGTTGCTTTTAGGGGAAAAGAGCTCCTCCTAAAATCTAGGGAGGTCCAGGGGATGGTATAAGCTCTGTGGAGACTAGGCACGGTGCTCTGTCTTGCCATTCTGCACGGTGCTTCACAAAATATTTGGTGCCCATATGCATAACTTAGCATTGTAAAATCATTTTTTTCTTTCCTTAAACTTTATTATTCATGTAAAAATTTACAAATGCTTTCAGAAGAAAAACTCATGACACATCCCTTTTCTTTTTTTACAAATACAACTTTAATTTTTTAAAAACCCCTATATTTAAGCAAGCTTCTCCTGAACGCCAGGAAGACTTCCTATTAGGATGAGGGAATATAGAAAGCTGCTTTATATCAACTCAGATCATGTGCCCAAATTTAATATTGTTTACAGTGAACTGGCTGGCAGCAACTCTCCAGAGTTTCGAAGGACTTTCTCAGCCCTACCTGAAGCTGCAGGAATTGGACCTGAGACCTTCTGAACACACATGTTCTACTGTCACAGGTGGGGATCCTTTGGCCCTCTGTATGTTGCTAGAGTATAACGTCCATCATCCTTCACTATTGGCCACAGGTTCCCCATCCTGACTCTACCATCATGGGAACAAATTCCACAAAACGATGTGTTTAAAACATACACTTTTCTGCAGTCTACGCTGACTCTTCTGCACATCAGTTTCATACCTGCCAACTGTCCTGCTTTGAGCAGGACATCCTTGATTTACAAAAGCCACCCTGGCTTCTGTTAGAAATCCCGGGTGTCTCGCTTCCTCTGCTGCCGCTGCAGTGAGGCCAAGACCTCCACCGCGATGGTGAAGGCTCCTGCTCTGTGAGGCCGCCACTGAAGCCACTGACATACTTCAGGAAGCTGGTGCTAGCTTCTGGAAGTACATCTGCAGCCATGGCAGGCCTCGGAGGAAGCCTTACAGTGGACAAGGCCTTGCCTCAGCAGCGGAGGCTTCAACCTCACAGCAGCCTTGGTCTTGCGGCAGCAGAGATCAGATGTGGTGTGGCCGAAAGAGCACAGAGACAGGCAGGCAGTGGCTGAAAGAGTTTGGAGATCGCATGGGTGGGAAGGAGAAAGAGATCAGAGATCAGGTGGGCTGGATGGCAGGATGTGTGTATGTCCTACTTTGCTCTCCTGAAATGTTGGATGGTGTGCAATTTGATGGATGGATGACTCTAGGGCCTAGTCTTACAGAAAAGGTCAAAAAGTATCTGTACATTTTCTCTGCACAATGCATAAGTTTATAAACTTCTGTCACCGGTGTGGGGAACCTTTGGCCCTCAAGATGTCGCTGAACCACAACTCCCATTGGCCATCCCTACTGGGGCGGGTGGGAGCTGCAGCTCAGCAATATCTAGAAGGCCAAAGATTCCCTATACCTGCTCTTATCTTATCCCCTCTTGGTCTCCCCCCATAATGTGTGCCATGTCAACAGCAACTAGGCCTCAGCAGGCCTGGCCATTTCCCATAACCCTTTGCAGGGTGCAAGACTTCTGCGACACACAGGAGTCCTGCAACAGACAAGGTCTTTTTTGGGGTGGTGGGAATTCCCCAAAGCAAGGAGACTTTTCGACACCGCTGATCTTTCCGACTGGCAGACACGAGGAGGGCTCTAGCTGCTTGGAGAGAAGCCTCTCTCTCCTCTCTCCCACGAGCACGTTGGGCTAATTTTGTGCTGCCCAAGAAGTGAGAGCTAATTACGGGGAAGGGTGGTTGCTATCTGCCCCAATTTCATGGAAACTTGAACAACTCATCAACAAACAAAACACTCTCCCTTTTCCCGGCTTCATCTCCATTCCCGACCTCAGAAAGAATGATGCTTAAATAGAGCCCTGTCTAATTCTCTCTCTGCGTGTTTCCCCCCCTTTCTTCATTGTGGCCTTAATTTGTTTTCTCCCTGGTAGTTCGAATTCTTTGCAGATTACAGGTTTGCCTGTGGAACGGCAGTTCCCGCAACGCTGTAATTTGGCCCTCGTTCCGACCGGCGGCCGTCTCTGGCGCCTTGCTCGCTTCCAACCAGCTCCAGAGCGTGCGCTTTGATGAATGCCAAAACGGAGGGTCAAGAAATTGAGGTGTGTTCATTCCTGGGGGGGTGGGGAGAGGCTTGACACGTGCAACAGCAACAATATCCTTCCTTAGCATGCCCTCTTCCGAAATTTTAGGCTGTAAACAAACCTCCTGGGGCAGAGGCCTATCCTTCCTTGCCTATATTGCAGGCCACTAATGTGCATTGACAGTGCTACATAAATAATAATTTGCACTGTTGTATCATTCCTGCTAACAGTCGGCTCAGGTGGTGAGTGGTGGACAAGGCTGGAGCCAAAATAGGCAATCGGAAGCAAAATGGGTGGTTGTTGTTGTGTTCAAATTGAAGTGCAACACATTACAGACTACCGAGGGCTTCATCAGCTCTGTATGCTTAAAACTGTGTCAAACCACTTTAAACAGGCATGGCTTTCCCCCCAGAATTGTGGGAGCTGTAGTTTGTTAAGGGTGCTGTTAGGAAACCAGTATTCTCTTTCAGAGCTTCAATTCCCAGACCCAATATTCCCCTCAGGGAGGGAATTGATTCTTAAACTGTTCTCAGAACTGTAGCTGGGGAACAGGGGCTCTCCTAACAACTTCCAGCAGCCCCTTTAACAAACCACATTTCCCAGTATACACACACACACACACACACACACACACACATATTTGGGGGAGGGGGAGGTGCAGATAGGGCCTAACATCTCCAGCCTTCAGTGCCCAGAAAATGGTGCAGTTCTGCTGTTGAAGCTAAGCAGGTCTGCTGGTGGCCCAGTTACCCCTTGAGAATCGCAAGCCAGCGGATTTTTGAGTGTGTGTGTGAGAGAAGTGAAAGTTGCCAGTAAGTAAATGGAGTGCGGGGCAGTTGTTTCCTGTGGCGAGTTCCTCACTACAGGTCTTTGACCCCCCTCCCAAGACTCAGATCTTCCTGGTCCACATGCATCTTCCCCTCCTTACACACTCTGGCCACATCCGCACCTGACATTTAAAGCAGTATCATACCACTTTGAACGGCCAAGCTTTCTATGGGATGTGTTGCTAGTGTGTGAAAACAGTCGAGATGCGGGGATCCCCAGGCATGCACCTCCAGATGGTGGAGACGTCAGGCGCCATCCTTGCACCTGGGCCTCTTCCCTGGGTTGCAAGTGGCCGATTGCCAGGTGCAAAATGCACCTGGCAAATTTCGAATGCTGGTTCTCACAGTGGCCAACCACAAGTCTGTGGGAAACCCGCAAGCAGGACCTGAGTGCAATAGGACTCGTGGCCATTGGCGAGAGTAGCTGCTGACTTTAACCCTAGCATTCACCTCTTCGGAAAGACACCTACGCTGGTGTTTTAGCAACGTGCACATTTATTTATTGGTTAGAGTACGATTAAATTCAATTAACGATGAAATTAAAATTCTGTTTGAGTTCTTAATTAAATTAGTCAACCAATTTAAACCACCAGCCCTCCAGCAGATTAACATTTTAAATGAGTATGCATAGGGCAGAAACTTCAGAAAGAGTAAACCTCAAGTGGGTGTTCACCTCTGAGAATGATCTCCTTGGCCCCCAGTCTTCTAGATCCACAAGCTCAGTTTCAGATCCTTGGAATGGCTGGCTGGTTTGGATCCCAAGTCGCAGCGTCCGCCATACTGCCAATCCCGGCCATTTGTTTGGTCCTTTCTGCAACAGGAAATGTCAACAGCCCATATGGCTCAGGCCAATGGCCCATCTAGTCCAGCATCCTGTTCTCACAGTGGCCAATCAGATGCCCATGGGAAGCCTGTAAGGGGGACCTGAGTGCAACATCACTCTCCTCATTTGTGATTCAGAAGCATATTGACAGTGGAGCTACCATTGATAGTCTGCTCCGTGAATTTAATCAATCCTTTTTTAAGGCCATCCAAGTTGCTGGCCATCATTGCCTCTTGTGGGAGTGAGTACCATCTTTTAGCTATGTGCTGTGTGAAGAAATTCTTGCTTCCCAAACCTTCCAGCATTCAGATCCAATGGATGTCCACAAATTATATGTTGCCAGAGAACTGGTTTCGTAACCACTGGGAGAAATTAGGGCTGCAATCGAATGCACACTTAGCTTGGAGCAGGTAAAAGGTAAAAAAGGTAAAGGACCCCTGGACGGTTAAGTCCAATCAAAGGCTACTGTGGGGTTGCAGTGCTCATCTCGCTTTCAAGGTCACGGAAGCCGGTGTGTCCACAGACAGCTTTCTGGGTCATGTGGCCATTATATCTAAACCGCTTCTGGAGCAACGGAACACTGTGACAAAAACCAGAGCATACAGAAATGCTGTTTACCTTACCACCGCAGCAGTACCTATTTATCTACTTGCACTGGTGTGCTTTGGAACTGCTAGGTTGGCAGGAGCTGGGGCAGAGCAACGGGAGCTCACCCTGTCGCGGGGATTCGAACTGCTGACCTGATCGGCAAGCCCAAGACGCTCAGTGGTTTAGATCACAGTGGTTTAGATCACCTGCATCCCTTAGCTTGGAGTAAGGATGGGGGAAGGTGGGAATTGGTTCACTTTAACGTGAACCTGCCTAATTAGTGTTTCCCAAATAAATACACAAACGGAAAATGCAGCTAGCCTTTAACAATCATATTCCTCTGAATTTTGCAATCCATCAAAAAAAAAAAGTACAAAAAATTCGCACCTTGAGGCACAAAAATTCTCAAGCACTCAGACTTTCTCCTTTTAAACCTTCAGGAAGGACATCAATTTCCACATAATATTCTCCCCAAACGCCATGCTCCTTGCTTTGTTTCCTGTGAGTAAGGATGGATCTGCCAGTTTTGTTTTTCCTCTTCTCTCATTTTTCCAATTTTAAATTTAGATCTCCACATTTGTGCAGCCATTTGCAGTCCATTGTTTTGGGGTTGTTGTTTTTAAGTGTCATGAAAATTCACAGCATTTTAGCGCAAATTTCTCTCAGTGAACACATTTTTGTCTAATGTAGTGGGTTAGTTTTTTTGCAAGTGGTTTCCCCTCATATAGAGGCGGCTTTGTGTGCTATTTTTAATAAAGTCTTTGCTTTTATGCGCAGTTTCCCTTAATATTTTCAAACGTTGTTTGGCTGGCGAGTGGTTTTGCAGAATTCGGATAAATGCAAGTTCCCATGGGTTGCTATGTTTCAGTTCGCAGATTGTTTCGGTAGGCCGGCCTTTAAAAAGGGAAACTGAATTGAATTTCTCTGCCATCCCTTGCCTGTGCGGTTTCTTGCCCTCCTCTCGACCCGTCAGGAACTTCTGCTTCCCAGGCAATCCACCGATGAGAACAGGGTTGGCTTTGTGTGGTTTCTTTTAATTAGCAAGATCAAAGGCTTGATTAGGGTGTAGCTTCGCTGCCAGATGTTTGCACGATCCAGGTTAGCATTCCACACTCTTGTGGGCGAGATGTCTCTAGATAGAGCCACACACGTTTCCCCGACTGCAATGGGATCATTCCACAAGGGTTGACGCAAACCCAAGATTGCGTCAGGCTTCCTGGGGGAAAGTTTCGATCGGAATTCATCTCTCGCTCCTGATGAAGTTGTTCGCACATCGCATTCAATGCCGGGACGAGCCGTCTCTACACGTGTACACATGTTGGTGTGAAAGAGGGCACGCTTGTTCACTTGTACAACCCGGTTGTGGTACTTACAGATACATAGATCACGTGTGGGTTGAACAGTACGTGTGAACTGCTGAACTGTTGTGCGGCTCAATGATTTGTGAACAGCTCATGCCCTCGCTGAATTATGTACTGTGTGAACATCACTTGAATGGTGGTGCAGTAGGTCTCTCAGACCCCCCCATGTTTTAAAAGGATATGTGAGGGGTCCTAAGGTCATTCTAGCCAGCCCAACCCCTCACCATCCATGTACTCAGGGTCCCGATCCCCCCTTCACGCCTTTGAAACAGTACATATGTTAGAGTATGGACCAAAATTTATCAAAAGAATGGGATTGCGTTAAAGAATATATGAAAAAAACGTTGTGGAGTAAGTATATCGGTATGTAATGAATGAAGCTTTGCAGGGTTAAAGAAACTGGAAAACGGTGCAAAAGGTATAAAGATAGAGGTAATGTACATTAGACACAACAATTCAGAAAGATTACAAATTTTGAGGTCTCAAAACAGAGGAAGGAAGTCAATATATGTATATGTACCTAAAGTTTATTAGGGACGTGGGTGGCGCTGTGGGTTAAACTACTGAGCCTAGGACTTGCCAATTATGATGGCATGGTTTTCTTTGTAGGTGTGTTTTTCTTTCTTTTTTTGGTTTCTGTTTGTTTTGCTTTGTTTTGTTTGTTTGGGATTGTATGTTTGTAATTTTTGTTGTACTTTTGCATTGAAAATAACAACTTTTTTTTAAAGAATTAGCATGGTTCAGAGAAACTACCCCCCCTCCCCCAAAAAGTGGTATAGCAGTGCTTTAAAGATATGGTGCCAATGGGGCCTTAGCGATAGGGGAGGGGATCCAAAGACTAT
Source organism: Podarcis raffonei (assembly GCF_027172205.1). Taxonomy (NCBI): domain Eukaryota; kingdom Metazoa; phylum Chordata; class Lepidosauria; order Squamata; family Lacertidae; genus Podarcis; species Podarcis raffonei. The sequence goes on along the minus strand of NC_070616.1, from coordinate 11,727,378 downwards.
TGATCTCCTTGGCAGGCTGTCCCCGAAATCCAATGCTGGCATAGCTCCATTGCATCAGAGACGACTGCAGCTGAGTGTTGTGTACCTGACAGCATGCGAAAGGACCGCAGTTCGATCCTTCGGATTTCCAGATAGCTCTAGGAGAGACCGCTCTGTCTGAAACTCTGGAGAATCTCTGCCAGTAGTGAGCTGGATGACCCAACAGTCTGAACTTGGTATAAAGCCTCTTCCGACAATCTTTCACTTCTGGAATTGTTTCCAGAAGTTCTCCTATAGTGAAAGTATTATTTGAGATGAGTGAACCCATATTACAATAAGGAGGCAGAATGAGCTGATCCCTTTTTCTTTGCCCTGCACATTGTATTACCGGGAAGCACTTCATTTATTCAAGGCATTTACATACCACTTACTCACTCGCATTTCTCAGCGGTGACACTTGCAACAGCAAGACACTGTATTACACACCTTCACCCTTGGGGCGTTTTCCCCAAGTAGAAAAATGTTTTGCTTGGAGAACTCTAAAAATAGGAGACCCCACGCCCCTCTTGCCACAAACCCACAGGAGAAGCCAGACCTCGAGGGAATGTGAAGTAAATGCATTTGTGGCACACGAAAATTGGATTGCATTAAAAGGCTCTTTGGGTTTTCCGTGCAGGACACTTGCCCTATCCTGTCATCGGTTCCTGAGAAATCGTGGCTCAGCCACCTCCACGGCGAAAGGAATTTTTAACTTTATTTTCCGGAGCTGTTTTCTCCTCTATCTCTCTTCCCCCGAGCTAATTGCATGGCCTTCTCCCCCTCTGATGTTTATAATTACCTGTTGCGCGTTCTGGAGGTGAGCCAGAACCCCTTGAGGGAGGAAGGAATAGTGCAGAGATTTTTCTTCCCACAGGGATGATAACAAAGGGAAGGAGAAGCTGATTGGGCGAAAAGGGATAGTTTTGGGAAGGGCGGCCAACATGGCGCCCAGCGAAACTCTTGCTCTCCTTCTGAGACTGGGAAGGTTTCCAGAAGAGGTATCCCTTGCAAAGCATCTGAGAGTTCGGATGTGTAGCTAACTCTGCTGAACGATCCTGGGGGCGCGTGGTGTTTTCTGGGAGTCACTGGGGCATAGCAGATCAGGGTGCTGGGGTTGTATGTTGGAGAGCCGGGTTCAAATCAAGATTGTATTCTCCTGCTCTGGAGGGGAGCACCCAAACCAAATGGCTTCAATCTCTTTTATATATAAATATACATTTTTATTATTTTTTTAGCATATCAGTTCCAACAGTCATACAACGTAACTTCTCATCTTATACAATGTTTTAGACTTCCGTCAACACCTCTGATAATTTTCCGTTTTTATCACTTATTCTGCATTTCTTAGTTTCTATATTGCATTTAATTGTCCTTAACTAATAATTCTTTTCATATCCTTTCTTGTAATATTTCAGAAAATCCACCTTACAATACTTCTTGCAGTCCTACTAGCGTAATCTGTTCATCACAATTACTTTTCAAATAGTTCATATATTTACTCCAGTCCTCTTAGAATCTCTGATTCCGCAGGTTTTGAATCCTTCCTGTTAATTTTTCTAGTTCTCCAATGGCTTCAATCTCAGATTCCTGCACTGCAGGGGTTGGACTAGATGACCCCTGGGGTCCCTTCCAAATCTACAATTTTTGATTCTAAGTCTTTTCTTTTCCCTGAGCCTGCTACTAACTAGTGGCTATGACCTCCCTCCCCTGTCGGAGGCAGTATGCTTCTTCACATTGCTGGAAACAGCAGGAGGGGAGAGTGCTGTCGCATTGGGTCATCTGGTTGATCATTGTTAGAACAGGACGCTGGACTAGATGGTGTGATCTGGGAGGCTCTTCTTGTTGTTCTGATGATCTCTTCTCCTTTTTGAGTGGATTGCATTGTCTTGGTTGAGAGCCAGTGTGGTGTAGTGGTTAAGAGCGATAGACTCGTAATCTGGTGAACCGAATTCGCGTCTCTGCTCCTCCACATGCAGCTTCTGGGTGACCTTGGGCCAGTCACACTTCTTTGAAGCCTCTCAGCCTCACTCACCTCACAGAGTGTTTGTTGTGGGGGAGGAAGGGAAAGGAGAATGTTAGCAGCTTTGAGACTCCTTCGGGTAGTGATAAAGTGGGATATCAAATCCAAACCCTTCTTCTTGGTTATGTAGCTAGTGGGTGCTCAGTCCTGAACTGCAGAACTAGAATACTGAGTCTGGAGATGGAAGTTCCCTTTCACCATCTCAGCTGATGGCTATACAGAAACCCCGTCCCTCTCAATGAATTCTAGGTTCGCCTTGAAAATGAACGTAAGTCGTAGCCATTGCTGTCTATGGTGACTCTGGATTCCAGTAATTTGACCTATTCTCAGAAGAACCATATAAACTGTTAGTTACGTTTTGTGCTTGGCTGCTTTTGAACGATAAGGAATGTTGCCCTAACTTCTTAAAAACAGAGAGCTTGCTTTCTGCTAATCAGCAGCCTTCCAGGTTGTGCCACTCATGGGCTGGGTTGGGCAGATCTGCCTGCTTCTGATACGTGTCACTGTTAATTATCTCACAAACGCCATGATGTTTGTATTAACATCATCACGGCTTTGTTAATTGGCCGCTGTGAGGGCTTTGCATATAGCCTGTCTTTTATGAAATTGTCACAGTCTGTAATTCCCGCATCTTATACTCCTCTTAACCTCACACCTCCCCATTTCTTACCATATAATAAAACTGTAAGGCTGTCGTCACGCTGCATGGCCAACAGGCGGCCATGCCAACTCCAGTGGGGTGACAGACCAGCAGGCAGGCAGGCAGGTGAGCAAGTAAGGAGCATTTGGGAGGTGCAGTTGGCCCAGGCAAGCAGTTTAATGGCAGGGAGAGGACGCTTCAGAGAGCAGTTTGCCAAACTGCGCTCTGAAGTGCCTCCCACTGGAGGAGGGGCTTGCGGCAAGTTGTGAGGGGAAGAGAGACCTGTGGTGGGGAGGTTAAGTTTGGGCAACCTGTGAGGGGATAGGCGAGAGAGTGGGTGAGGTGGAAAGGGAGGAGGGAAAGCAGAATGGCAAAGCAGTAGGTGGAACTGGCGAATGGAACGAGCAGGAGCAGCAGTCCCTAGTTCATATACACATAGGTCCCAGGATGATCTGACAGCAGCATAGGACCACTCCCTTGCTGATGCTCAGCCGGCCTGATCCTGGTCAATGCCTGAAGGGGAGACTTGCATTAGATTCCAGGAAAGAAGCAAAGTGGGATATAAATAGTAATAAATAAACAAATAGATGATTTGTGCCAGCTTAAATAGACTGGCATAAAAAAAACCCTCCCTAAATCAGTTCTGGACCAAAAACTTCCATCAGCCCCAGGCGACTGGCTTCTGCCATGATACATAAATCTGTTAATCTTTAAGGAACAGGAATTCCTTTTATTGCATCTTGTTGCAACGGAAAAGCACGGCCCTCACCCATCACTTAGTTCCATCTCCACATTTGTCTCTGAACCTGCGAAACATTTGGAGGCATGAGAAACCCAGTGGAGAGGTCCTAGGTTCCGATCGAATAATAATAATAGCAATAGTTTTATTATTTGTACCCAGTCCATCTGGCTGGGTTGCCCCGGCCACTCTGAGCGGCTTCCGACAGATGTAAAAACCTAATAAAACAGCAAACGTTAAAAAGTTCCCAACACAGGGCTGCCTTCAGGTGTCTTCTAAAAGTTGCGCAGTTTTTTTATCTCCTTGACATCTGGTGGGAGGGTGTTCCACAGGGCGGGCGCCACTACTGAGAAGGCCCTCTGCCTGGTTCCCTGTAACTGTGCATTAGTCCGATAAGTGCCAATCGGCTTGTTTTGTCTGGGGCAGGACCTGCAACTATCACCTTCTGACAGCATCTCTGTCTGTGGGTAATTGCGTCTCTCTCTCGCTCTCTCCTAAGCCTTTTTGCAGAGGGGGCTTCAAGGCCTCTGTCGGGCACTGGTGAACCTGGTGCATGCAGCCTGCAGCCCCAGCCGTCGCTAAATGGAAACCAGCTAATTATACACGAAGCATTATATCCCCATCATCGTTTTCCTGTATTATGGGTTCTCTCTTGCTCTGTCTCCGTCTCTCTCGGTCAAGGCTCTGGTACATTGGCTGGCTGCATCTTCCTTTTGTCTCGTTTGGCATTGTTCAATGCTACTGCGGCTTAAATCACCCAGGTGCTATGCTGATGGCTCAGGTGGGTGGCTTGCTTAATGCAGAGCCGGAGCCACAAATCCTGGGAGGTGTTTTTGTGCAGCAAGCACTAGAGGTGTGCATAATGATACAGGCCCACGAAGGTGGTGATTAGGCAGCTTGAGCGTGTCGTAAGTTTCTCTCTCTCCTGCGTGGCGATTGCCAAATCCCCGCCATTTCTCATGGAAGGGTGTTGGCTGCTCACTCCTGTCACTCTGCCGCTTCTCCGGAGACACGTTGATGAATGTTCTGATTAGCACAAACTTTTGTCTGCCACTGGCGACTACTTCGCTTATCCACGGCTGCATCAGGTGCTCCTTCTTTCTTTCGCTCCAGCATGGAGACAGGGGATGTGCCGTTTCCAGCTGCTTAAAAGCACCTTCCATCCCTTTCGCTGCTAGTCTTGGTGACTCTGCTCTCAGGGCCACAGCCCATCCTCTGGTGCTGCCGTGGTAAAAAATTGCCCGAGTAAAATAGTTGGGTTGTATGCAACTTAGTCCTACTCAGAGCACACCTGCCGAAATGAATGCCCTGTTTAATTTCAGCGGGCCTGCTCTGAATAGGCATAGCTGTCAATTTACAGATTTGAAAATAAGGGACCAGCAGCCAAAATAAGGGATTTTAGTCAACCAGTTAAAAGGGACCAGATAATTTTGGAGAGCAGCGCCGGTTTTTAGCCCTTCGTTTCCAGAGGTTGCTGCTCAAGACACCAGCCAATGAAACACTGCAATTAAATAACTACAAGCAGCAACCACTTTTCGCGCAAAACAAAGTCCAAGCTACAAAGATGCTGCTGCAGTTCTGTATCTTTTCTCTCGTGCTCCATCTGCAGCTCTCAATTCCATCAGGTGGGGCGGGAGGAAGGGGGGGGGGGAGATAGCGCCCGAAGTAAACCTGCAGATCAGACCATCTATGCTAGTCTACCACTACAGATCTATGGGAGAAGCGCTTGCAGTCCTTCCCTTGTAGCCCTTGGAACACCTGCCCGCGCCTCCGCCTCCTCCTCTTCCTCCTCTCTCGGAACTGCTTTCTCTGTGGTTGCCCTCGCTCTCCTCTCAAGGCTCCTCATCAATTCATCGACCATGCCAGGCTGTCCATCTCATTCGGGTTCTTCGGCGGCATAGCGCAGTACGGCCTAGCGGGAGCGGCAGTGATGGGCAGAGGGGAGGCCCCAGGCAGAGACGCTCAGTTTGGCGGCTGCGAGGAGGATGGTGGCGGAAGGGCCCGAGGCTCCCACCAGTCCCAGCGGGGAGGGGTTCCCGGGGGCCGAGGCTGGTGAGAGGAGGCCGGAGGGGGGCGGGCCGGGCAGCCAAGCAACACAGTTGGAGCCTCCCTTCTCCCTGGCCAGCAAGGAGGGAGGGAGAGGAGCTGCTTCCTTTGAAACCAAGGAAATTTAAGGGACATCATCAATAAGGGACAGCAGCGGGACATGGCACTGGGATAAGGGACTGTCCCTCCAAATAAGGGACGCTTGACAGCTATGTGAATAGGATACAGCCCATGGAGTTGGAGGGACCTCAGAGGTCTTCTAGTCTCACCCCTGTGCAATGCAGGATGCAACCACAGCATCCTTAACAGATGTCAATCCAGCCTCTGTTAAATGTCTCCAGTGAAAGAGAGCCCACTGTAAAGCTGCTCTCACTGTTGAGAAGTGTCTCTTAATGCTTAGCCAAAATTGATTTCTCTCTCATTTCCAATCACTGATTACAGTCCTCTGGTACGATGGAGAACAAGTCTCTTCATCTCCCTCACGGCAGCCCTTCAGATATTCAAAGGCTGCTAGCATGTCTTTCCTTAACCTGTTGTTCTCCAGAATCACCTGGCAGGAGCGGGTGTCAGGAAAGGGTCAGCAGTAATCAAGTGAAGTTAACTCCTTAGTAGAAGAAATTAGGGCTGCTGAGTAGTGCCAGGCCTAATGAGCACAGCAACTCCTCCCGGTAGATCTTGCCCCTATGAGATAGTTGTGAGGACTGACGGTCCCCATCTTCCCACAGCTGCCTAAACCTCCTCTTCTCCCGGTTCCTTCCCAAGCAATCTGAGACTCTGCCGGTGCATCCGTCTCTACTCCTCCCTCTTCATACCTCTTCTGGTTCTGGGAGACCAGCAGGGAGGGGAGCTTGTCATAGCAGGAGGAGGAGATACTCTGGCTTCTTCACCAGCCTGATTCCTCTCTGCCTCTTGGTCTCCCTCCTCTCCTGCTTCCACTGCTGCTTCTGAACTGCTCTCTGCCATAGACTCTCCCCACTCACTAAACCCTGTTTCCTCTTCATCTTCCAGCACTTCTTCCTAGGCTTCTCCCTCTCATTGCCGTCCCACCACCAATCCCGGGGCTCCGGGCCTTCTTCCCTTGGGGGTTCCCCAGCTGGTTCCTCCCACCAATACTCTGCGTCCAGCCAGTCCATGACAGCAGCCCTTCAGATATTTGAAGACTGCTACCATGTCTCTCCTTAACCTGTCGTTCTCCAGGCCCAGCACATCGTTCCCAGGCTAGAACTACATCTCTGAAATGTCCATAGACCCTAGTAGAGCAGCTGCTTGGGATGCAGAAGGCTGTTGGTTCAATGCCCAGTGATCTCTCACTGGGCCAGTGTGGTGTAGTGGTTAAGAGTGGTGGACTCGTAATCTGGTGAACCGGGTTTGATTCCCCGCTCCTCCACATGCAGCTGCTGGGTGACCTTGGGCCAGTCACACTTCTCTGAAGTCTCTCAGCCTCACTCACCTCACAGGGTGTTTGTTGTGGGGGAGGAAGGGAAAGGAGAATGTTAGCCGCTTTGAGACTCCTTTGGGTAGTGATAAAGCGGGATATCAAATCCAAACTCTTCTTCTTCTCTCCAGGCAGGGCTGGGAGAGAGACTTCTGCCTGAAACCCCACAAAGTCGCTGCCTGTCAGTGTTGACAATATTGAACTAGATGGGACCAAAGGCTGGATGTGGGATAAAGCAGTTTTCTAAGTACCTAATTGTTCCTTGTGGGGACTCGGTTTACAGATCCCTCACCACCCTGGGATATGTGGCAGTTTGTCAGTGCACCTCCTTGAAAAAAGGACTTGCGGGCATTTAAGGGGTGAGAGAGAGTTTGGAGGAGACGAAGGGAGAAAGGGGCCTGTTGAAATGCAATCGAGGAAACCTGGCAATTGCAGCAACTCCCCCCAAAGGAGGTTTCAGGGCAGAAAGTCATGCATGGAAGAAAGGAGGCTCTCCTTCCCTCGGGTGCCCCTTACATCATCAATGTGGTCTCCCCGGCTGCCTCTCCAATTTAATTCTTCCGAAACTGTAGAAAAACACTCTCAGGGCCCAGTGGACGTCCCACATGGGCTTGTGTGTGAAATAGGAAATTGGCTCCAATTAGCACGGCAGATCTTGGCTGACCCGGGAGATTACTTTCCCGAGTATTCACGCTGGAATTGGGACAATGTGGTGCGGATCCCTCCCGTGGTAGCAAAGGCTGATTTAAGCATTGCATGGAGGAGTAAGGTTTTTCTTCTTCTTCTTCTTTCTCTTCTTTATTTTTAAAAAAGCATGCCTAAAGCCAGACTTTGCCAACCTGGTGCTCTCCAGGTGTTTGGGGCTACAACTCCCGTCAACAGCAATAAAGAATCAGCATAATATCCTGCTCTCCTGCTAAAAGTTTGCAGAGCGGCATAACCAACGGCACAACGATAAAACCATTTAATAGCAAAAGTGCAACTAAAGCTCGTTTTCTAAAAGCAGTAGCAAAGAACACTTTTTCGGGGGGGGGGGACACGACCCGAAATCTGAGAGCACTAAGAATAAAAAAGATGTTGAAGCTGGCAGCTAAGCCTAGGTGTTACTAGGCACTTCTGATAAAAGAGCCTTGGATTTCTTGTGAAATAAGTTCCTCCTTTTTGCCCTTTCGGAACTTGTCAATCAACTTTGTTGGGCCCCGACTGATTAATCAACTGACACTTATGTTGGTTAATCTGATTAATGTAATTGCAAATGTGCTGCATTTAAGCTAGACCTTGTATACTTTGTGGCCGTTTGTCCTTTGGTAGGTGTCTTGCCTCTTTGCTAGGCTGGAAATGGTTTACATTCCCTCCCATTTTATCCACACAACAACCCTTTGAGGTAGGTTAGTCTGAGAGGCAGTGACTGGTCCAAGACCACCCAGTGAGCTTCATGGGCAAGTGGGGGGGTATTTGAACCCTGGTCTCCCAGGTCCTAGTCTGGCACTCTAACCATTACACCACACTGTCTCTCCTACTAACTAGCTGGAATGGAAATACTGTATTTTCTGGCGTATAAGACTACTTTTTAACCCAGGAAAATCTTCTCAAAAGTCGGAGGTCGTCTCCCCACCAAAGGATAAAACGACAGCAAATTAAATCAGAGGATACCAATCTCTCTAAATGAAGCAGAAATACGCTTGAAAATTGGCCCCAGAAGCCCCCGGCCACTGGGAAGTGGAGCAGATTTCTGAGCCGGACTGGAGACTGGTTTTTTAAATTTTTATTTGGTGTGCGTTGGAAGAGGGGTAGTCTTATACGGCGAGTATATCCCAAACTCTATATTTTACCTGGGAAAGTTGGGGGGTCGTCTTATAAGCCCAGTCGTCTTATACGCCGGAAAATATGGTATTTATTCCTGATCTTCCAGCAAAGTGAATGAAGAGGTCCTGCAGTTCCAACTCCCTCAATCTTATATCTAGTCTGAGGAAATGACTGTTTAGCTGCAGCTTACTGTGTTGATTTATAATTTTACTTTTAAAAAACAACAGTGCTAACGTTTGAAAATGGGAAGCTGGTATTTGATGATGCCACCCCCTTCTAAAAAAATAATAATCAGGCCTGTCTTTAGTAAATGGGGACAGCAGGTTCTCTTGAACATGCCTTGAGGATTGCTGCTTTTCACAGGTATTCAGAATCCAACTTCATTCATCCGATGTTATTCTCTGCCCTGCAGGTGTTTTGCTAGACATTCAGCAACATTTCGGAGTCAAGGACAGCGGAGCCGGCTTGCTGCAGACAGGTAAGAGAACTGTTGAGCGTGTTTTCCCTCCTCTTCTGTGCGGCTTCTTAATCCAAGGTCGCAGTGCCCTTGCGAGTGAGCGCTGGCTTGGTTTTAAATCGCAGCTGGCTGGCAAACGCCTGTTTTTACATCCTTCGCCCTGCTTTGACTCAGCTCAGCTGCAGCTTGGCCTTCAGCGTCCATGCAAAGCAGAGCAAGGCAGGTGATGGGTGTGAGGAATGACACAGATGCTTGTAGCATCTTTTTTTTCCCATTGCCAAAGAGCATCTCGGTATCCCAGGTAAAACAGACAACGTCTCCTGTTTTGTGTAGCTTTGGGGAGCTGAACTGAGCCTAAGGCAGTGCTGAGCCTTAGGAAACAGATGACAGTCATAATAATCGCCATCACTTCACAGTGGTACCTCGAGTTACATACGCTTCAGGTTACAGACGCTTCAGGTTGCAGACTCCGCTAACCCAGAAATAGTACCTTGGGTTAAGAACTTTGCTTCAGGATGAGAACAGAAATTGTGCTCTGGCGGCGCAGCAGCAGAAGGAGGCCCCATTAGCTAAAGTGGTGCTTCAGGTTAAGAACAGTTTCAGATTAAGAACGGACCTCCGGAACGAATTAAGTATTTAACCCGAGGTACCACTGTATTAAGGGACACTGGTGGCACTGTGGGTTAAAACACAGAGTCTAGGACTTGCCGATCAGAAGGTCGGCGGTTCGAATCCCCGCGACGGGGTGAGCTCCCGTTGTTCGGTCCCTGCTCCTGCCAACCTAGCAGTTCCAAAGCACGTCAAAGTGCAAGTAGATAAATAGGTACCGCTCCGGCGGGAAGGTAAACGGCGTTTCCGTGTGCTGCTTTGGTTCACCAGAAGCGGCTTAGTCATGCTGGCCACATGACCCGGAAGCTGTACCCGGAAGCTCCCTTGGCCAATAAAGGGAGATGAGTGCCACAACCCCAGAGTCGGTCACGACTGGACCTAATGGTCAGGGGTCCCTTTACCCTTTACTTTACCACTTTATTACCATAAGCAGATCATCCTGATGGCTTTTCACTGGTGGTTTCCCGTTGGTGGGAATGCTCTCCCCAGGGAGAGCACCGTCGTTACATATCTTCAGGTGCCAGGCAAAAACATTCCTTTTTTAACCAGGTCTTTGGCTTTTAACTATCTGTGGCGTATTAGAATGTGTGGGATGCTTTAAGGCATTTCCCCCCTAGTTTTAATGTATGTGGGTGTTGTGGTTTTTTTTTGTAAGCCGCTTTGAGTTGCCACAGAAAAAAGAGTGGCTAATAAATTTAATAAATGAATGATTCAATCTTGGGTTCTCCAACACTGTAGGACTGCAACCCCAATAATCCCCAACCAGTTTATAAAATTAGGGGGTGGGTGCTTTGATAGGGTTTCGGCGCATTTAGCCCATCACAGGAGGGTTCTAAGACGGGTCACGAAACAAGACAGTTTTGATGCTGTACATCAAATGGTTGCAGCATTTGGGAATTTTGAATTTAGAGAAAAGGCAAGAGATGACACAGTAGAAGCTTACAAAATTATGCATGACGTGAAGAAAGTAGACTGAAAAACCTTCTCTCTAACACGAGAACTTGTAGACTTCCAATGAAGCTGAATGTTGGAAGGTTCAGGAGAGATAAAAAAAGTCCTTCACACAGTGCCTAGTTAAACTATGGAACTCAAGTCCACATGAGGCAGTGATAGCCAGCAACTTGGAGGGCTTCTAAAGAGGGTTGGGCCAATTCATGGAGGATCAGCCTGTCAATGGCTACTAACCATTACTGGAAGGAGAAGGAGTTCAAAATACCAAGGCCAAGCCCTGAGATTCTAGCTCAACCATTGCCAACTGCATGCCCTCCAGATGTGCCCCACTGGATGGAGCTGGTGGGAGTTGTAGTCCAACATCTGGAGGGGTGCTGGCTGCTCCAGCTCAGGTAGAATCTCTGCCCCATTTTGTTTTTTCTTCTGCAGCTTAGAGAGTTCGGTTCCAGTTGAGTGGTTAGCCTGTCCTCCCCTAAACACTTGCAAAACGCAGGCCCTATTCTCGTGCGTCCCTAAGTCCACGCAAGGGATTTTCGCAGGTGGGTTGGATGACCCACCTGCCAGTCACGGCACATCGTGATGGCACCACGTGATCGACCGGTCTGTTGTCCCGCCCACCTTCCAAAGTAGATCTGGAGCCAAACGGGTTCTCCACCCCGGCTGCAGAGCTGTCTGAATCTTCTGCCAGCCAATCCTGGCTCGTAAAACACGTGGCCAGATGGTGCTCTTTTGTAAAGGCGGCGTTTGGTGAAGCTGCTGCACGCGGCACATATTGCAGACAGACGGCCTTGGCTTTTTCCAAGCCCGGCTAGAAAGAAGCCGCATCACTTGGTTGCATCCAACGCAGCGTAGGCGTGTGTGCATCAGGGACCTTATTAATTCATTCCGCTCCTTGCTGTACGGTGGATATTATTCATATAAAACCTAGAACCCGACTGTATTTCTGTCCTCCCTCTGCTCTCCCACCCCAGAGTACCAAAATTAGTAGTTTGTTCCTGTAGAGCCAGGAAGATGGTATTTACAGTTGGTTCAGGTGTCGCACCAAACCATGGTTTTCACTAAATGAAGTCTGGATCCCAAACCACAATGTGGTAAAAATGTGCATGTGAATCACCGATTTGCGCATCCTCACCCCATATCCTGAGTATCCTCAGCAGGGTGGAGCAATGTCCCCAAACCAGAGCTTCTTGGTTTGGATGTAACACTAAACCTTGGTTTGCACCAATTTGTGGCTTTTGGTATATTTACTGTCTGAGCAAAAGCAACCGTTAGACTTAGTGGCAGAAACTTGGATAGGCTAAAGTTGGCCACTGTGGGAACAGGATGCTAGACTACATGGGCCATTGGCTTCATCCAGCAGGCTCATCTTATGTTCTTATGTTGTTGGTGGTGACCCTGAAGAGAGAAGTTTGCATAAAGCCCAAGAGCCAAATACAGAAACACAAAGCCCAGCGATGAGCAAGGACTGTAAACCAAGGCTGGTTAATTTAGCATTCCTTGAGCGACTTCCCTCTGCAAGTACACTCCCCCCCTTCTTGAATTCCAATATAATTTGACAAATGTCTCTCTGACTCTTAAAGAATGAGGATCGGCAGAGGCTACTGCCAGCCTCATTTTGCTGTGCGTCTTCAGATGTTTTCAGGGATTTGAATTAACCTTGGCACAGGAAAGAAGTAAAAGGCAGGCATGGCTTTCAGCTCTGCGTCTGCATTTTAACCGATACGCACACCTTCCCTGCGTGGAGCGGAGAATGGTGACATTTCAGCTCTTGCCTACTTTGCTCTGCCGGTGCATGTTCAAATGTGCATTTGGGGGGGAAAGGTCTGGATTTTTACACGAGAGCGACATCAAAGCAACAATGCTTTCCCAAGCCACTGGTGTGGTTTTTTGATCTGGTTTTAGGAAGCTGGTGGTGTGACTTGCTTCCCCTTTCCATTGGAATAACCCATGGTTCAATTTCTCTGGCTTGCCTAGAAGCCACAGGGCAGACGGGATACCATTTTACCTTTGTGCTGAGAAACCACAGCCCATCTCCCATGCCTTTTCAGGGTTAGGGAGCACCGCTGCCCAACCAGGTTGACTGTTGGCCCCTTTCTTTGTCAGCAGCGCTGGCTCTACTATTAGGCAGAGTAAGGCACTTGCCTCGGGCGGCAGATGCAAAGAGTGGTGGCAGTACTGGATCTACATTTGGGGGGGGCTGAAGCTTGAACTGTTATGGGGGCCCCTTCACAAACAACAATGAGGTCTGGGTAACCACTGTTATCATCTTCAGTGGGGTTGCTCCACAACAGATGGCTGCATTTTTTTAACGACTGCATTTCAGATTTTGATTAAAATTGCTGTCCTGCATTACCACACATGCCAAAGTCAATAAAGTGAGTGAAAATTTCCCATGCCTTATAGTTTTTGAGCTCCTGCCAACCTAGCAGTTCGAAAGCATGTCAAGGTGCAAGTAGATAAATAGGTACCGCTCCGGCGGGAAGGTAAACAGTGTTTCCGCGCGCTGCTCTGGTTCTCCAGAAGCGGCTTAGTCATGCTGGCCACATGACCCGGAAGCTGTACGCCAGCTCCCTTGACCAATAAAGGGAGATGAGCGCCGCAACCCCAGAGTCGGTCACGACTGGACCTAATGGTCAGGGGTCCCTTTACCTTTACCTATAGTTTTAGAGTTATGCAGGGGGATGGAAATTAGGGAAATGTTCTATACAAGCATGATGCATCACAGAATGATGAAATCGGGTCTACTAGACCCATTTTTTCTAAAGCAGTGTGGACTAAAGTTGCTTCTGGGGGCCCTGAAGCTTAAGCTTTATTAGTTTCATAGTTGATCCACCCTTGGGTGGTGGCCCTGGAGGAGAGATCTGTGTGCTGCCAGTGGTGGCCGGTGCTTATTGCGACTGATAAGTCAGAAGGAAGGGAGGCCAACTGGGGGTGAAGCCAGAGGCAAATGATAGGCAGGGGCAGCTAGGCCTTGTTTTGTCTCCATCCTTCTCCATGTGGGCAACACTAAGGCTGGAGAGGAGAAGAAAGAAGGTGTCAACAGTCAGTGCCACCCCCTTGCTGTGCTTGTTAAGCAAGGAGGCAGGCAGGTGAGGACTAGCGAAGGATTAGGCTGAGCTTGGTGCCCCAGTTTTCCTAATGGACTGGCACCCACTTGGCCTTCTCTGTGGCCCCATCAGCAGTGCTGAACTAAAATTTAATTATCAGTTGCCTTCAAGTGTGTGTGGGGGGGTGTGTGTCAGTTTATTCTTTGCCTCAGACCACGAAGTGTCTCAGGCTGTTCCTGATTGTGATGCCCTATTAAAGGCAGAATAGTTCTCAGCAAGGCACCCCATGGTTGGAGCAAATGGAAAGGGATTGGGTGCTCTCTGAGCGTTAGTGGACTCCAGTTCCCATCATCCCTGACCCTTGGCCATACCGGCCGGAGCTGACGAGAGCTGGAGCCCCAGAACGGCTAGAAGGCGACAAATTTCTCTGCCCCGTAGATTTCTAAATATGCGCTACTAGGGGTTGACTGAATCCTCTCTATAAAAGGATAGAAAGGAGCAAATCAAACATAGCATAAACAAGACAAAACCTAAAAACAAAACCAAGCAAGGGAAAGAATGGTATATAAACAGTTCAAGGTAATTGCTCGCCTCCTCTGCAAATTTGTCTTCATTCTCCATTTCCATCTATAGTTCTGTTTTCAGCTGCGGTCAAGGCTGGGGCTTAGAAATGTGAGCATGATTATGGCTTCTAAAAATTTGAAGTTGAAGGTTTTGGGCCTTTGAATAGCTGTTCCTGCGGAGTTTTGCAACGAAGGAAGAGGTGTGTTGGGATGGGAGAAGCTCAAACTAGGGGCAAGGGCGACAGGGACCACAGGGGCCAAACGTGTGACATCATTTGATGGTTTCATGCCCCTGGGCTATTTTGCCACTACAGTGCCACCTCTCCGTGTGGCCAGAAAAGGCACTGCAGCTTTCAGGCCCAGCAGCTCAGGTGACCTGAGGAGCCAATAAGATCCCTCCTGGCCCTATATAACTGCAGCCTCTAGCCCAGTTCTGCAGTTCAAGCTGATGGCTTCAGGCTTCCGGGACCCGCTCAACTGCCTCCTTGCCAGAAGCGTCATCTTCACAAGTTGTTTGAGGGGGCCCAATGCGACAGCCTGACGTCACGCGTGTGACATCACAAGGAGCCAGGGGGTGGAGCCAAATGCCACCTGAACATTGAGAGGGTACAGCCCCCTCAAAAAAAACATTTGGGTCCCCAAAACTGCCTCGGCTCCAGAAGTTGGTGTGTATGCTCCTTGCCATGAGCGAGAGACATGGAAGCCCATATTACTGTTAAATGGGGGGGGGGATCTTAACATTGGGTGGGTGTGTCCAACAGAAGCCCTTCACATGTGATTCTCAGCTGCCTTATCTGTCCTATACAGGCCGGTGTTTCTGGCTAAAGATATTAATTTGCATGCTTCTTTCTTGTTCCTTAAAGGTAATTAGCAGACTTTGTTCTTCTCCTTTTATTTTTTTAAAAGACCTTGGGAACCCCGGGTTGCTGAATGCAGAAATTTTTGTTGTTGCCGCATGAACTTTCATGGGGGGGGGGGAATAGAAGAATCAGCAAACAGCATAATCTCATGTGTGGCACAACACGACCTAAACGTTGTGGCATGCAGCCAATTCTCCCTACTTAACTTGACTGGAAAACTGGGGCATCTCTCCTTCTGGTGCCAGACTTGGGTGGGGAGAGCCGGTCAAAATGGAGCCAAATGGAAACCGCTGAGAAATAAAAGAGGGGGGCATTGGCATGCTCTGAATAACCCAGGGCAGTGAGAATTAGACAAATTAATGGAGGATAGTGACTACCAGCTGTTTTTGGACTACAAAACCCATCGTCCCCAGCTAGTAGGACCAGTGATCAGGGGTGACGGGATCTGTAGACCAAAAACAGCTGGAGACCCAAGTTTGGGAAACCGTGCCCCAAGCAGAGAGTCTCTTCCCAGCCTAGCTAACGCTGATCCCTTTTAAATTGGAAGTGCTTGGGGTGGAAGCGGAGAGCAGGGTAGCATGATGGTTAGAGTGTTGGGCCAGGACGTGGGTTCAAATCCCTGCTCAGCTGTGAAGCTCACTTGGTAGCCTTGGGCCACTCACAGACTGTGTACACACAACATTTTGTCCTAGAATCAGTGGAGACCGAGTATTTGTTTTTTCTACGTACACCACGCACAAACTAGATCGGTTGCATATCTTCTGACCCCGAAAAGCTCTTCTTGAGAAACTGGTTTCATTCTGAAAACAAAAGTTTATTGTAGATTGATTTTTGCATTATCCTGCCCTGCAAGCAGGACCTGGGCATAAGGCCTCTCCCCTCCTGAGTTTTCAAGCAACTGATATTCAGAAACATTGCTGCCTCTGACAGGGAATGCAAATTTTGCCCGATTTCCACATTTTTGAAGGACTCTCCCCTAGCACAGTGCATTTCACAAGTTATTTCCGCAAATACATCCATTTTCATTTGGCTAGGGAACTGCAGCCCTAACCTCTGAGAAACGCACACTTCGAACGATGGTTGTGTCTCGTTATTTTTCCAGGAAGGGTGAATTTTAAGCAAGTAAATCCATACTGAACCAAATTTCTCCTGCGTCTCTGGTTGTGAGGGGGATATCTTGAAATCCAAAGCCCATTTGAGGGCTTTCGGTTTCCCTCGGTTAATCTCCTTATTCTGACATTGCGGAGGAACTTTCAAAACACCACAGCACGTTTAATGATATTAATCTCCTACAGCACCCAGGTTTTGTATTTGAAAATAAATCAAATTTGTGCGTCCTGCTTATCCCCTGTGTTGGTTTTATTTTATTTTATTTCTTCAAATCAAGAAAATCAGCAGCACCTCACATTTCCTGTCAGAGAGCCAAGTTGTCGGTTGAATGGCTTCTCCCGAGTCGGAATAACTGAGCAGGACACTCATGGGTAGCAGTGCGTGAAGGAAGCTATGGAGCCGGAGAGGATGAACTGCTTTTTCCCTCTTCACATAATTGAGAGAGAGAGAGAGATAGAGCGAAGAATCCAACCACATACCAAAAAAGAACTGGGACATATTTGAGAGAAACAACGGCCCACCTGTATCGGGGTGGGTCAGGCAACTGAAGGCAGAAATAGATACTGAACTGCCCATCCTGTCTCGTTAATTCAGCCTTTCCTCTGATTTTGGTTTTTTTTTTAGCATAATTATAGCAAAACAAATGCATTTTTCCTGTGTGTGTGTGTTGTAGTTCCAAAATATCACCCCAAATCCGCCTCCCTTAGGAAGGAACTTAAATGGAAAGGGCGTATGTTCTGTTCCTTTTTTCGCCTCTTGTTTCCCCCACTCCCACCAAAAACAACATTTTAATGAATTTATAGATTCGTAGAATGAAACACGGGGTGCGATGCAGAAGCGCTATCTGCCATAAATGCTCAGCATCCATGCCATGCAGAAACTGACATTAGTTTTCGTTCAGCGGCATTACGGAAAGCTAATTTCTGTTCTTTCGCTGAAAAAGCATGTTTATCTCCTTTTTTTAAAAAAAAAATCTTTTCTTTTTAAAAAAATATTTTTAATTTTATTAGTTTTCAAAGAAACGGGATAGAAGCTCGTATGCTCTGTTTCTTCGTGTTTACTTTCCCCTTTCAGCCGGCAGTTTAGCATTTGCCAGAACGCCCTCAGTGGTGTCTGCGGACTGGGACTTGGTAGCTTAACCAGCGCCATTTTAAATGGCTCTGGTGTGGCTCGCCTCTGAAAGCGGTCCTTTTCTGCTCCTCCTTCCTGGTCTACAAAATGGCTGCCCAAACCAAGACCACCCCTCACGCCATGCCTTTAAAGTGCTGTGATGCTGCTTTGAACAGTCAAGGGTACCCCCACCCCCCAACACACAATCCTGTGAAACGTAGTTTGTTTAAGGTGCTGAGATTTGTCAGGAGAGCTCTTTTCCCCTCCCAGAACTTAGAAGTCTCAAAGTCCCCCATGAAGAGGGATTGATTGTTGAACCATTCTGGAAACTGTAGCTCCCTTTGTGGGCTGGAGGTTCCCCATATGCTCGTGGTGTATCCTCCGTAAACAGCTATGTCTTCCCAGTTAGCAACTTCAATGGAGGCAGGCCTCTGGGGGCTGCTGGGGGAGGGGTCTGTACCCTCGCAGGACCCCCCCTGTGGTGCCTCCCCCAAGCATCCTTTAAGATCAGACACCAAACCCTCCACTCCATCAGGCTCCAGGTGGCCAACATCTTGGTTTTCCATGACACCATGGAAGATGGTTCAACTTCTAGCAGTGTTTCTCAACCTGTGGGTCCCCAGATGTTGTTGGACTACAACTCCCATCATTCCTAGTCACTATGACCAGTGGTCAGGGATGATGGGAGTTGTAATCCAACAACATTTGGGGACCCACAGATTGAGAACCACTGTTCTTGGGCATTGTGGAAATGGCCACTGTCTGGAGCTGCCGGTGCCATCGTTGAAAGACCTCCAGAAACCACATGGGGTTCCACCAGATCCCACTTTGCCGAGGTCCCTTTCAACCCAGCCTTGTGGGAGCACCAGGTCCAAGGCCTGCCCGCCCCTTCAGATGGGCTTTCTTACCTACTTCTGTCTCCTGCGTCCTGCATCTATTCCTTCCTCTACATCAGAGGGTTCTTCAGATGTTGTCGGGCAGGTCTGCAACCCCAGCATCCCCTGAACCAACATGGCCAATGGCCAGGAGTTGTCCTTCAACCACACCTGCGTTGCTAGAGGTTCCCCATCCCTGGGTTTTGGCCCAGTGTCTGCCTGTCAACTATCCTTGGTATGCGCTCACCTGCATTCAGTTGTTCTGGAGGGTAAGCTAGGTGGACAAAGACCTGTCGCCGGAGCTCGGAAGCCCCATCCATCAGATGCAAACACGTCACAGGAATTGATTTGTGCCTAACAAGACTCCCTGGCAAGCAATCTGTCTGATAGGCTAAGAGTCGTTTTCTGAATTTGTTTACAAGTCAATCAGTGTTTGGATGTCTCACGTAATTCGAGGCTCCTGTAAATGTATAGCTGTGACAGGCTTGGCCTCGTTATTGTGCCATCTGGGCTCTGTCATCTCTTTGTTCTTGGCAATGAATTTATTCCTTTGTCCGCCTCTATGCATCTCTTCCCCTCTCCGGTCATGTTGCACATCAGCATCAGTCTTCTAATTGTTGGCTTTTAAATGTAACTTGCTAATACAAGGAGGGAAAATGGAAAATATTAGCAAGGCGCATTGCACAACGCAGGGTGACATCTGCTTTTAGCCAACAAATTATTTGTAATGGGAGAAAATGTATGCAGAACTGAATGCTGCTCAGATCTCACATTTCCTGATGGGTTGCTGTTTCCTGATGAGCAAGTTAGTTTGCTGTTCATTTTTATTCGAATTATTAACAGCTTCTCCAACATCTTAGAGTAATAATTAAGTGTGTGCATGGAAGATTGTTTCCTGTCGTGCGTTTAATAACACTCCCAACTTCCATCGCAAAAAAAATCCAAGACAGTGATTTTGTAAGGCTGTGACACTAATGGTTGCAATCCTACACTCACTTACTTTGGGAGTAAGTCAAAGTCTGTGCAGATCAGTGAGACTTATTTCTTAGTGTGTGTCTATAGGATTCCACTATAGGTTTACCAGTTCATCTCATTGATTATCAGCACAGTCCTATGTGTGCTTACTTGGAAGTCATTTTCACTGTGTTTGATAGGACTGTAAGCATGTTTGAGATTTCATTTCCAAATTATTATTTTTATTATTTTTCCAAATTATTACAAATCAAACCAAATTAATTTAATTTAATACAATTTCTTAAAATCAGCTTTCCCGCTCCTGTTCCAAACATGACCACTATCATTTTCTCTCATAGCCTCATCATGTCTTATTTAGAGTCCAGCTGACATCCTTCACTTGCTGTTTAACCACTCTTCTAGCTGGCTGCTTTTTCTACCTTACAAGCAGCACCTCTGTTACATCTTATAAATAAATAATCCGTTTCACGTGTGTAATCCTTCATATACATTGTTGTTCCAGACCGGGTATATTGGAACATTGTTCAGTTCTTTGCAGTGTTTATCTGGAATGGTACAAGGTCAAATTCCATTCCTTCCACTGTTTACAGAGTAGTGTAGGAGCTGCAGCCACAAATAACTCACAGAATGCATATCCAAACTCCGCCATTAAAATTCCACTCTGGAGTTCTTCCTCAGCACACAGTTAAAAGCAAGATCTTTCCCTCAAATTCAGCCTTTTTACCACATCTGTTCAGCAGCAGTTCATTCTCTCCCCCCCCCCTGCATTTCTCCAACAGCAGTCCAGGAATAATTTTAAATAAAGTCCATTCATCCTCGGTCGAGGGGGGATGGCATATAGTAAAACCTTGTTAAATTCCTTGTCGAGCTTACTTTGAAAAGGGGGGGGGGCTTTTGATTTAACAAACAGAGTAACATACAGTGGTACCTCGGGTTACATACGCTTCAGATTACAGATTCCGCTAACCCAGAAATAGTGCTTCAGGTTAAGAACTTTGCTTCAGGATAAGAGCAGAAATCATGCTCCGGCGGCGCGGCAGCAGCGGGAGGCCCCATTAGCTAAAGTGGTGCTTCAGGTTAAGAACAGTTTCAGGTTAAAGACAGACCTCCAGAATGAATTAAGTACTTAACCCGAGGTACCACTGTAGCAGTGGCTACACGACTCTTTCATTATGCAGGGAGGACAATGAAAAAAAGAGACCATTTGGAAACCACAAGAAAGCAAAAAACACCTTGTTCTCCCCCTTCCTTTCCTGGCTATTGTCAGGATTCTTAAGCTTCAAAGAAAACATTCAAACACCTTCAAAGAGCCAAGCCCAGTCCTTTCGGCAGCTGACTGATTGCAGCCCATTAGCATATGTAGGTCCAGGAGTGCCTCTTGATTAATGCCAATTGTCCAAATTATGGAGGAACCAGCCATAAATCATGCCGGAGGCAGAGGCTGTTCCATGGCAGGGACACACTCCCAGGTCGCACCCGCTCTGCCTTTCAACTTGGCAGACACAGGCTTGAGCGGCACATCAGGATGCAGTGAGCTCCCCAGACCCCACTGGGGAGCGTTGCCAGGATTTGTGCCCCATAAATCCTGGCTTTCCTCTGCCTGAACCTCCTCGCAATCCACGGAGGAGCTGCAGGGAGCGACCGCCATTGACTCGTGACATGACCGGAAACCCATGTTTGAGATTTCAATCTAGTTCACATTCTGATGGACTAAAGAACCTCTGGTAAATTGTGGAGCACATCTAACTTACTTTTAACACAAGTATGTGGAACAAATTGCAAATAACAATTAGGGATCGGGGAGGAATTTAATTCGGTTTGCGTTTTAAAACGAGTCATGTCACGTTTGCACTTTCTGAAACAGCATGAGAACCAAAACACAGCTGTCCTTTGACATTCACGCTTATCCAAATTTTGCATGCAGTTCTCCAACCAGCGCTTATAAAAATGCATTCATTAGGTAAAAGTGTGCCTAAAATTGAATAAATCGATTAAAAAGTATACAAAGATGCATGCCATTTGGAGAAGTAGCTGGCAAGAAAATGTTAGTTACATTAGTTAAAACTGCATAGAAAAACGTGTCTATTGGGAGAAATTCGCCATAAAATGTGGAATAATTTTCGTGAGGATTTTTCAAGAGAAGTTGTTGGTGGGTTTTGTGTTTTTTTTACAAATTGCTGCAGGAATGTGGGGAATTGGGGAAACTTGAAAGTGACGGGTCCCTCCCTCCCTAGTGGCAACTTAGCAATGCCTATGTAGCACAGCCTAGTGGTTAGAGCATCTTCTTTGCAAGCAGGCGGTCCCAGTTCCAGCCTCTGATGTCTCTAGATAGGGCTCGAAATGCCTGTTGCCTGAAACTCTGGAGACCTGTGGTCTGACTTTGTAGGAGGCAGCTTCCTATATCCCATGGGAACAGGTTTTCTAATATAATTGAGGCTGCTCTGCATAAGTGAGCAAAATGGGCTCCTCCTTCCTTTGCAGGCGGTTGGATTTTCTCATATGCAAGGTAATGCAGATTTAATCAGGGCCATGAAATTAATTGCCTAAGATGTCATTAATTGGGTGACGACTCTTATTAATTTGGTTGCAAGCTTATGTCGGTTATCTGGGATAGCCACTCTCCCTTCCTGCAGTTTCCAGCAACTGGTATTCAGAAGTATATTGCCTCTGACAGTGGAGGCAGAACATCGCCAGCAGGGTTAGCAGCCTAACTCAGGGTTAGCAGCAGACTTGAGGTTTGTAGATATACCCCACCCCCCAAAAAAACCAGTACAGCAGCTGTACAAGCAACACTGACTGGGGTGGAGTGGGGGAGCTGGTGGGGGGGAGGGAACGGAATGGAGCACTGTGTAGCTGGGCACTGCTGACTGGCTGGCTGAAACCCTGAGCAGGAACACTCCATACTGCAACACCCAGCTTAATTAACTTGCTCTTTTGGATGCCCTTTGTAGGAGGGGTTGGACAGCAAGGGAAATCTGTTCTCATTCAGTACCAGTGGGGTAACTGGAAGCATGTAGTTGGGCATTTTGGGGAACAAGATGCTGGGCTAGAGGGGCATTTTGGGGAACAAGATGCTGGGCTAGAGGGAACCTTGATCTGAACCAGCCCAGCTTCCATTATGTATTTATGGAGTTGGCTAAAGAAGAAACGCCCAAGAGCAGGATTCTATGCTGTTGGTTACTAGATCTTGCAGGGAATTTTCCAGTGTGTGCTAGCAGGAGATACTCAACTCTGAAAAAGGTATCTCAGGTAGGGATGTTGTATACTTCTGATGAGAACAGAAACGGAGGCAGGGGGATTTGCAGATGCTATCCTATTCTTTTCATGTCTGCAACAGAGATCAATCTAGTAAATACAATTGGTATTTCCTGTTATTGCTTTCAGTTTGCAAACGGCCTGGATAGCTCAGTCGGTTAGAGGGTGGTGCTGATGATGCCAAGGTTGCAAGTTTGATCCACATATGGGACATCTGTATATTCCTGCATTGCAGAGCCTTGGGGTAGATGATCCTCAGGGTCCTTCCAACTCTATGATTCTGTGATACACGATTATGTTTCCCCTCCCCCATTTGCATTGAGTTTCCTTTGCATCGAAAGGAATGGAGTGGGATAATGTCCAAACAACGCAACATGTGTAACCCATTACGCAACTTGCATAATTGACTTTGAGACTAATCATGTGGTTTGTGTGTTTTTTAATTTTTATTTCAAAACCAAAAAAAATTACAAACATCAAATTCAAAATCCATATTCATTTTCGAACATAAGCCTATTACATAGATTACCAAAATTAAAATATATCTAATTGCTCTTGGCTTCCCTTTGCTATATGTAAATACAATGCAATTAACAAATTATATTATGATATTATAGATTCCCATATACCCCCCACTCCCCTTCACCCATGTGTGATCTCAATATTTTACTTCTTCCATCTTGTTGTGTTATTACAATTTAATACTTATTCAATTGATTCTATTATTTAATCATGTGGTTTTTGACGGAAGAAGAACTGCAGCAGAACAGAAACAAAGCTACAACATGCAATGAATATTGGCTAGGTCGGGAAACGATGTCTTCTGACACCCCTTGTCATTGAGCAAATTATCTCACCCCTATAAAATAAAGCAGATCTTTTGGCAACTGTTGGTGCTGTCATAGTTTTATTCCTCTTTATCCAAATCCTCCATTGCAAAAAGCTTTCTGGAGTTGCTTTTAAAGCTCTCAGCCCAGTCATTGGTCTACACCTCCTGCCAGCTCTAATGGGAGTTGTGGTCCCCAAAATAC
Source organism: Podarcis raffonei (assembly GCF_027172205.1). Lineage (NCBI taxonomy): Eukaryota > Metazoa > Chordata > Lepidosauria > Squamata > Lacertidae > Podarcis > Podarcis raffonei. The sequence continues at coordinate 11,703,831 of NC_070616.1, read as the reverse complement.
GGAGGGCATCAGGTCGGCAAAGGATGCTGTAGGTGAGGAATTGCATGCCAGGCAATTCACCCATGAGTAGGAGAGATGACTGGTGTTTGGTTTTGGGGCAGCATAAGTTAGCACCTGCTCAAGTATGGGAAATGCTTCTTCTTCAAACCATCTCTTTGCTTCTCTCTCCTCCTACAGTTTTCATCTGCAGCTTCATGGTAGCAGCCCCAATATTCGGCTACCTGGGTGACCGTTTCAACAGGAAAATTATTCTCAGCTGCGGCATTTTCTTCTGGTCGGCCATCACCTTTTCCAGCTCCTTCATCACTGAGCAGGTAAAATCATGTGCAAAGGAAGCAGTGGTTGCTCTGCAGCCGATTCTGGGCTGTGTTGATCAACTAAGTATCGCAGCTTTGCTTCTAAGCTTCCACGTGGAAGCTTTGCTAGCTTAAAAAGAGAGAGGCAAAAGTCTATTTATTAATCGTATGCAGTGACATAGACAAATACCAGCAGAAACTTTTGTCAACTGAATTGGACAGACCTTCCCCTCCCTAGCGTGTGACAAAACCCCACTGCACAGGGAAGATTTGCCCCGAAACAACCTCGCCGTTGCCTCTTTGTCGCCTCTGTTTTGCCCTTTGAGCTCCAAGCTCGTCAGATGCAATTTGGGGTTTGGCGTGCCGGGCGCTGCTCTTGCCTAATTTTGGGAGGCTAAATATAGCATCCTCCAGCAACCTCCCAAGTCACACACCTGTTTCTGGACCCAGGAGTAGGAAGGGGTTGTTTGTGCCGGAGACATTGCTGCTTTCCGTTGCCAGCTCTGTGACGCCACAGTCCTCCGCAGCTGGGAACAGAAATGCTCCTGTTTTGCAACCTGCTGTTGAAGAGGGCTAATTAATGTATTCCTGGCGAGATCAATCAAAGTCGTGCTGGGCCATTTCCCTCCAAAAGGAGGGAGCCAGCCAACCATCCCACACTCCACTCGTCTTCTTGGTCCATCTGCATTCCTGGGATCACCCTCATCCTGTCACACCCAGATGGTGAGCAGCCACCCACGTGATCCCACGGGGTGTGCCGTTTCTAATAATTGAATGCTGGTTGTCACCTCGCAGGGAGGGGGCAGATGTTGCAGGCCGGCTGGCCGCGCTGGTCCATTTCCCAGGACTGTTTACATCTCCAAAAGGGATTCCTGCCTCTGCCACGGGCTTTGCCTTGTGACCTCATCCCCCTTCCTCCTCTCGCCCTCTCAGTTTTCCTTTCAGTAAAATGGGTCAGGTATCTGCTTTGACAAGTCTTGTTTGGTTGCTAGCACCCGGTGTAAAGTGTTGTAAACAAAATCTGCCCTTTTCCCTTATGGGGTATCCAAGAGCCCATATAGAGTCCTTACGTAGGTTCCCTATTGGTAGGAGAAAATAACAGAGGCCAACTAGAGAATATTGAGAAGCAAAGCAGCTAGTAAGCCTGATCTTTATTGATCTATTGCAACAGGGTCCTCACTCACCACACGCAGGAGGGAGGAGGAACCCAGAACAATGGCTTGCAAGGCCTTATATAGACATTTTAAATTCCCTGCCCTGGAGCTCTAAGACCACCCCCCCAGATACATCATACTACATCAAAGAAAAGGCGGTCTACAGCAGAAATCTGAGTGACTTGTTTATCTCATCTGACAGGTTACCTGTTTAATGGTCACTTGATTGGATTGCCTGGGGAGCCTAGCCAGTCTTCTGTAATGATAAATACTTAGTTCCAGAGCCAAGTCACAGGCTCACACCCTATTCATATCTTAAATGTGCCCTTAAGACAGGATTTGTGAAGGAAAAAGACAATGGGAAGGTTTCCCGCTTTCACCTTGCAGAGAAATAATTGAGGTCAATTTGTTCAGGACTTTTTTCTGTGGGGTTTTCAGACATGTGGTTTTTATATTTATGTATGTGTTTGCTTGGTACATTTATGAACATTTATTACATATCTAAGACCTTAAAATTCTTATCACAAAAGGGCAACCTTCCTCTCAGTTTGCTGGCCAGGCAGTTCATTTTGACCTTGTCCACTTCACTTATGACAGTCCCCGGCCTTGTGGCCGGCAGGGCCTCACAGCCGCGGTCACTTCCAGGGGTGGCTGGGTGTGCCTCGGAGACAAAGGACCCCACCTTTCCCCTCACACTTTCCACTTAGTGGTTGGCCATCATGCGGTAACTTCTCCTTTTTTCCTTTTTGAACCTCACGTCAGAAAGTGGTGTTTTGCCACATGTTGTAGGTTACCGCAAGCGTGCTATCTTGAGGTGAAACGTGTCTGTGCCTGCCTCAACAACAAAACAAAACAAAACCCCACCCCCCAAACCCTTCATTTCAAGTTTAGATACCTTGGGGATAAAAATACACATTTAATTATGTCAGTGGGTGCATGTCTGGGCTCCTCAGCTGCCGACTGCGGTGTGACAAAAAGGCGAGTATTTCTAAAAGCCTTTGGAGCCGCCATCATACTTTGCTTGGCTAGTCACCTCAGAGTCACAAGGAGTGGGGTTTTTTTAATTGATGGGAAGCCAAATGGAATATCAACCCTGCAGGGTGTGTTTACACTAGAGTTTTAAACTGGTTTAGGATGCACAAGTGGGATCTGCAACAAAACGTTGCAGTGTGGCCTGGGGTGGGTGGGTGTGGCCTAGGGGAGTCCCATGGGCCAGATTGAGAGGACTTGGAAGCCTGCATGCAAAGCTCCCCATTGCTGTTCTAGCAGGTGTCCTATCATACAGAAATAGCCTGATAGAATCATAGAATCTAGAGCTGGAAGAGACCCCAAGGGTCATCTAGTCCAACCCCTTGCAAAGTAGGAATCTGGTGGAAAGAATATAGAAACATAAGGTTTATTATTCCTGGCAAACAAGGCTATTCTGAGTGCCAGCTCACATGTGGCTGTCATGGAGCCACAATAAGAAGGTCTAACACTCATTGGAGAAGCAGCAGGAAGGAAGTAAAGCCTGAGAGAGAAAACCAACCTGCAGGTAGTTAAGAAGGAATCAGCAAGGGAAGAAAAGGTTGCCTTTCTGCCTGCTGCTTCAGGTAGCTTATTGCAGGCCTTGTCGTTTTACTTCCAACATATCAGGGAGAGCTTGTTACCAGTTCTGTCATGATCGAATGATAAAGCTCTCCATTTCCTGCACAGTTGAAGAGTGGGGCATGCTTTTTGGTGTTCCAGTGCTCATGACAAATACCGTTGTCCAAACAAATTCCCCCCCTCCAGTTACCAGCTGCTACATGTTGCTTAACTTTAGCAGCCGAAGGCTCTCCTTCTCTGCCAGCTCTAGACCTCGTCCATTTCTCCTGCCTCCCACCAATTTCCAAAAGACAAGAGGACATTTCGTTCCTCATCGTGTTTCCTTGTGTACCTTTTAACCGACCTAATGGCACTCCTACAATCGACACCTCAAAACGTAGCTGGCAAGGCCCAGTATGTAAACTCTGGCATCTGGGAGTTGGTCAGTGCCTCAAAGCCGCCCACTTTCTCATTGTCTCCCTTCTCTGTTGCCCCTAACGAAGGCTGGTCCATTAGGGAGAATGGGGCACTGCCCCACCAGCCACAGCCAGCCACTACCTTCCTGCCTCCTTCCTTACAACCAGTTCAGGGGCTGGTTCTGCCCATCAGCTTCCTCTTCCTCAAGACTGCCCTTGGAGAACTCATCAGGGAAGAATCCCGGGAATTAGTTTGTCAAGGGTGCTGAGAGCTGCTAGGAGACCCCTGTTCCTCTCACAGAGCTACAGTTTCCTCCAGAAACTGCTTTAACAACAATCAATCGCTCTTCCCAAGGAACTCCATGGAATTGTCCAATTGTCTTGTTTTGCAGCCATCGGTGCCCACAACTGCGTTTATTATTTTATTTCTATTATTCTGTGTTTTTCTCCTCTGCCACGGCAACGGTCATCGGGAAGCATTGAATCCATTAATGGGAAAGCAATTAACAGGATATCTGACAGGGTCAGTTTGCAGCATCCTGTTCCTGTGTTGGCATGTTAAAATACAGACTTTGTTCTCCATCTCTCTCTCCCTTTCTCTCTCCCTTTTTATAACTTTGGCAGCTAGCAAAGGGCTTCCCGTATTTGGGAGGTGAGGTGCAGTGTGAGAATGGATAGCCGGCTTGGAAATTCCCGGAATAAGCTTAGTTATCGTGCCCTTTGGTGTCTCTTCACTGCCAGTTCATTCTCACAATGTGGATGGCCCAAGTGGTACCTGCAACAGATTGTTGCAGAGTGGAGGACTCCTGTTGAGGATGACAGCCAGCCAGCTGACCACTAAGCTGCAGAAGTACTTACGCCAGGAAGAAAAATAACATTGACCAGAGTGGCTGGGGCAATCCAGTCAGATGGGTGGGATACAAATTACTGCTACTACTACTACCACCTTCAAGGCAGACAGTGAGCTTTTTGGCTATCCATGAGTGTGATTTCGGGCCTCCCACATCCCCCAAACCCAAAGGGTACAACTGTCACTCCTTTTGTCCCATGAAACCAGGTGTTCATTTTTATTTTTAACCTGCGTTATTTTTATCCCACCGCTCCTACTTTCAAGGCAAGTTGCAAATCAATACAAGGGGAGTTTAGCATTCCGATTTGAAGGTGAAACCGGTGATCTATTATGCAGAGGGAGCAATAAAAAGCACAGCTAATTATACGGCAGGAACACATGCAGCCCGAAAGGGAAACCCATAATCAGCTGGCGCTTCGTCCAGGACACCTGCCAGGATAAGGTGGGCCTGACACCCTCCTGGAAGTTAATTTGGAAAGTAGGCAGCCACCCAATTCAAAGAAATATTCAGCGATTAATCATGCAACGTCCATTTAAATCTGCATCTTAAAAAATTGTGGGGGAGGTAGGAAGAAAAATGCCTCAATAAAGCAGGACTGGGGAGCCTGTGGGGGGAACGCTAGAGGTATATAAAATTATGCACGCGGTAGAGGAAGGTTTTATCTCCCTTCCCCACAACACTACAACTCAGGGATGTGCAGTGAAGATTTAGGACACACTTACTCAGGGACGTTGGTGGCACTGTGGGTTAAACCACAGAGCATAGGACTTGCCGATCAGAAGGTCGGCAGTTTGAATTCCCGCAACAGGGTGAGCTCCCGTTGCTCGGTCCCTGCTCCTGCCAACCTAGCAGTTCAAAAGCACGTCAAAGTGCAAGTAGATAAATAGGTACCGCTCTGGCAGGAAGGTAAACGGCATTTCCGTGCACTGCTCTGGTTCGCCAGAAGCGGCTTAGTCATGCTGGCCACATGACCCGGAAGCTGTACGCCGGCTCCCTTGGCCAATAAAGCGAGATGAGCGCCGCAACCCCAGAGTCGGCCACGACTGGACTTAATGGTCAGGGGTCCCTTTACCTTTACCTTTACTTACTCAGGCAACATAAACTATGGAACTGGCTCCCACAGGAGGCAGTGTTGACCACCGGTTTGGAGGTCTGTGAAAAAGGATGAAACAAATTTATGATGGAGAGGGCTATCGATGGCTACTGGGCATGGTGTGTTGCCTCCCCTGTCAGAGGCATCAATGCTTCTGAATATCAGTTGCTGGAAAACTCAGGAGGGGAGAGGCCTCTCGTGCTCAAGAACTGCTTGCAGGTGGAGAAACGAAGGATGAATCTGCAAAGTTTTGTTTTCAGAATGAAACCAGTTTCCTAAAAAAACAACAACACTTTTCTGGGTCAGAAGATATATGCAACAGATCTAGATTGTGCATGGAGTACGTAGAAAAAAAACAACTCCTCCATCTCCACTGATTCTAGAATAAAACGTTACGTGTACACAGCCTTTGAGTGGACCAACACAAGTGAGCTTCACGACTGAGCAGGGATTTGAACCCTTGTCTCCCGGGTCCTAATCCTGTACCACAGTGGTTCGGCTGCAGTGCTGCATACACCACGGCTTCAAGTGCCACCTTTTGACTCTGGTGTCTCCACCACCACCACCAGATGTCCACCATCAATAGTCGACCCCCATCGACTTTCCAGGACGAACGTTTCCCTTCCCCTTGGTTTAATCTAATACAAAAATTCAGGAATTGGACCCGCAACTTTCCCCCCCTCCTTCATGGCAATGACATGTTCTGTGTGCTGAGCTATGGGCTTCTCCTCTACAAGGCCTTAGGATATTTTGGTCCCAGCTGTGTGTTTCTAAAAAACAACAACACACCACAAGAATTTCAGTTCCACGTAAACGTTTCTCAGGATCTGGATATGTGGAAGCCTAGCCCAGAGGCCTCGCAGCTCTCTCCGGGATTTCCCGCAGCCTCCGATCGCATCACATGCATTTTCTAATGCTTTCTGACCCCGGGATTTAAGGATCATGTGCTTTTTGAGATGGCGAGGCAGTTTGCCCCTGGGCTTTAGACATACTTCAGCAGATTATCGCTTTATCACTGGCTGCGGAGCTCTTGGAGAACAGTAGCGTAATTCTCCTTTTCTTAAGCAATTTAGGAGGAGAGCAAGAGGAGCGGGGACACATTTAGGCTTATTAAAGTATGGATTACTTGCATGGCTGGCCGTCCTTGGATGCAGGAATGGGGTGTTGGTGAGGAATGATAGCGTGGGGAGGGGGGTTCTCGAACCTTTGCAAAAAATACTATTTCGATTTTAATGCATTTAAAGAGATTGCAGAAGAATACCGGGGAGGAGTACATTGCCGGGCTGAGCCAAATTTTGACGGGCAAAGAGTTTAGGTGTGCTGGGGGTGTTTTCTGCAAACTCCTCAAAGCTGCTGTCTTTTTCTTCACAGCCTGTTCGCAGTTTTCCTCTTTTCGTACAGTGTTTTAAGACAGTTTTTTCCTTTTGCTGGCTTGCGATGAAGCCAATCAGGGTTTATATTATTAGTATTAGTATTACTGGTAGTGGTAATAGCAACAATAATTTAACCACTTTCCAAAAATGTGTCTTGGAGTGATATACATACTGCAATGAAAACAGCCTAAAGCAGTTAAAGGGAAAATGGAAAATAACAGCAGCTTAGTTTATTATTATTATTATTCATAGCCAAGAGGGGATTCGAACCCTGGTCTCCTTGGTCCTAGTCCAACACTCTAACCACTAGGCCACACTGGCTCCCTACAGCAGCTTAGTTTAGAAGCAATACAAGGTCGACACCTATGGCAGAGACTTGGTCATCCAACTGGGAAAGGGGGTCACAATAAAAATATAAATCGCCTTTGGAAAGTGCAAATACTGTTGTATCTCGACAGCTGCACAGAACAGGGGAATCTGCACTGAAAGCCCTGCTCCGAGTTACTCCAACTATGTAGCTAACATCATAGCATCACTGCACCAACCAGATTTCAGGAAGTGATGTCATCGCAAAGCCTTGACATGTGAACTGTACTTCCTGCCCTCACTCTGAATGGTTGGGTGTTTTTGTGCCCCTTTTCTAGCCCCCTCCCTGTTATTTCATGGAGTGGAGTGGGGTATTTCACAATGGGGACGCCATTGTTCCATGAAATTCTTGCACACACCCATTGCACCACAGCCCTGGTTTAAAATACCGTTGCAGACTTAAAAAAGATCAAAAGTTGTCTTGTTTATTTGTCCTGTCTCGAATTATTCCCAAAAAACACACGAAAGGAATGCCAGGCAGTCGCCGTTTCATTATCATACAGCAAGTAAGGCTAATGACTCAGCAGCCATTTGACATTTCTTTTGTATGGGTGTAATATATCTGTTTACTCAAAAGGACAATGTCCCAGACTTTAACCATCCATTCTGAGTTGGCTGGCAGTGTGTGTGTATATATATATATACATATATTTCTGTCCTCCATTTTCCTGTAGTTGTTATTCTGCTGGCTCCCAAAGGAAGGCCATTCCTTCTACTTCCGACATTTAGACAGCGAGTGCCCATTGTTATCATCCTCACGCAAAAGAGGGAGGTTTTGGAAGGCTTGAGGGAGTGTCCCAGTTTGCAGAAGTGTGCACACACACAAAAATTAGAGGGCAGAAACTCTCAGAGTGAGGGAAACCCTGGGAACAGGCCGATGAGGACTGGGCATCCTTGAAGTCTCTGTGTCTACGTGCCAAGCTGGTTGTGAAGGCTGGTCTGCACCTCAGCTCTCCATGGCTTTGTCCATTCAAGGCTAGGGAAGTGGGAGAAAGTCAGTTCTGCTTGTGTTTAAATTCGTGCTTTCTGGAACACTGCGTGGACCTCAATGCAGCCAGCTTTCGAAATTAGCATTTCTCCGAATTTTGCAGTCCAGTTCTCTAGCTATGAAATTTGCACAAGCGGGTGTATGGGTGGGTGTTCAACGTCTCCCTTCCCTACTTGTTTCTAAATCTAAATAGTCCTTCAAAGGTGTTGCTAATTGAAATATACTTGGAGTCGAGAGTGGATTTCATGCTCTTTATTCAACTCATAGTGGTGAGGAGGAATGGAAGTCCCCTCAAAGTATCTGCTTTATATACATTATTTACACAATGGGCTGCATGTGATTGGCTAATTCCGGAATTCTCCTGTAGGCCAATCAGGTTGTGGATTCACTTCCATCTGGAGTAGATTGGGTGGCTCCTGCAGACCAATCATACTGCTGCATTGTTCTAGGACCAATCAGACTGCTGCATTTTGGATCCTATTGTTCTAGGACCAATCAGACTGCTGCATTTTGGATCCTATTCAACTCAATACATAACACTAATCCCACAGAAAAAGTTACAAGAAAGGAGGTGTCAATTTAATATCAGGAACAACTTTCTGAGAGTAAGAGATGTTTGACAGTGGGGAGGTTGTGGACTCTCCTTTCTTGGAGATTTTAAAGCAGAGGTTGGAGGGCCATCTGTCATGGATGCTTTAGCTGAGATTCCTGCATTGCAGAAAGTTGGACTAGGTAACCCTCGGGGTCCCTTCCAATTCTACAATTCTATGATTCTTCTCCTCAAGTAAAAATCCTCAAATATATGTGTGTGTGTGTGTGCACATGCTTGTGCATTTGCGTTAGCAGAAACACCCCTTGTCTGTTCCCGCTGCAAATGTTTTGCCGGCTAATTTGTTCAGCGTGTGCTCTGTGAGAATGGCCGCTTCCTTGAAAGGCCTCTTGGCTCCCCTCTTGACTGGGCATCAGCAGATTCCCCACGGTATTCCGGAGCGGTTTAGTGTTGGACGATGGACACTCATTAAATGGCCCTGAGTCATGCGCCTGCCCTTTAGGGCTCAGCCCACACACATCTGTCTCTGATATGACAAGGGCAGCAGGAAACATTTAATTGGACCTGTAATTATAGGGCACGCGGCTGCATAACAGTTCCCAAAAAAGGGTACCAAGGTGGAGCTGCCAAGCGCACAAAAGGCAAATTGAGGTTGGCTGGTTTGCAGCGCGGTGCATAGCCAATGTGCCGGGACAGCAGATTTCCACCTGCTTTTAGACCGGGTTGCAGGACGGGCAAGGCATTTGCACAGAGGAACGTAGGAACTTAGCACCTTCTGCATGCAAAACCACTGAGCTACTGCCCTTCCCTTAGAGGCAAAGTAAGATACTAGTCCTCATGGTTCAAATTAAAGAAGTGATTCAAACAGGGAGCTGCCTCTTTATACCAAATCAGACCACTGGTGCATCTAACTCAGTATTGTCGACACTGACTGGCAGCAGCAGATTAAGTGTTATGTGCAGAGCAGGCCAGAGGGAACTGAGGGAGGCTGAGGCTTGGGGGTGTTCCATTTATCTATTACATTCCAGCCCCAGCTTTACTCCAGAGAGAGCATAGGTGCTTCCCTCCCTGCCATGCTGTTTTCAGAACCACCCTGTGAGGTAGGTTAGACTGAGAAACAGTGGCCGGCCCAGCAAGCTTCATGGCCGAGTGGGGGATTCGAATCCTGGTCGCCCAGGTGCTACTCCTAGTCTAACACTCTAAACTGGGATTTCCCAAACTTGGGTCTCTCTCCAGCTGTTTTTGGACTACAATTCCCCTCATCCCTGACCACTAGCTAGGGATGATGAGAGTTGTAGTCCAAAAGCAACTGGTGGCCCATGTTTGGGAAACCCTGCTCTAACTGCTACACCACACTATTCCACAGTAGAGTTTGAACTGGAGAGGGAGTTCCTTCTGATCTGTGGCTCAGGCATTTTAGGGGAGTTTGGGACTGCTGCGTGAATCATGATGACAACAGACTGACACTTTCTCCCCTTTTCCTTCTCTTACCCTCAGTATTTCTGGCTGTTTGTCCTCTCGCGGGGTTTGGTCGGCATTGGCGAAGCCAGCTACTCCACCATTGCGCCCACCATCATCGGAGATCTCTTCACCAAAAACACCCGGACCCTCATGCTCTCCGTTTTCTACTTCGCAATCCCTTTGGGCAGGTATGGAACTCCACGGACCTCTTGACTCCTTGTTTCTACACGTATCGTGTTTCGTTTCTTTGCTTTCTTACTCTGAACACAGAAAATGCCTTGAGCCCTGGGCCATGTCTGCACCTTACATTTGAAACACTAACAACCTTCAGTCTCCTTAACAAACTAGAGTTCCCACAAAATTCTTGGGGTGTGTGTCTTTAAAGTGGGTTTGTAGTGCTTTAAATGGATGGTGTGGAAGCGGCCTTGGTTTTTTTGCTCTGGCCCAGCCCACTGTTACCTTCAGCCCCACCCACCACTCATCCTGGCCCCCCCACCGGGGCAATGTAGCCCCGACAGAATGTCCCTGAGGTACAGAATAACTGAGGGCCCAGTTTGGAAACCTCGGCTACGGTGCCAAGCTTGGGGCTAATGGCTTCCTTCCCTGCTTCGAGCCGCCCTTATCAGCCTGGTGCATTCTGGGGATTCCTCTCTCCTCACAATGCCTCCTTGCCCCAGCTTGGCATGGTGACAGACGGGTTGGGCGCTCCGCATTCCAGCTGGCAGGGCCGTTTCCTGCGGGGAATCTCAGCGCCGCATGTTTACTTCCATCGGCGCGGGGGAAACCTTTCCCGTAATCAGTCGGGTGACAAAACATCTGTGGCGGGCTGGTGAACAAGCTATCCTGAACTCACCGTTTGCAGGCCAGTTTGGAGACAAAGGGTTGAAAGCATTCCTTTTAGCTCTTCAGGAAAAAATGCGTCCCCAGGCCCGCCTGAGAACGCTGGGGGCAGCTTTTTCCTGAATAACAGCAGGAAGCGAGGCTGTGAGTTTGGCCCGTGACGCTGGCTTTAAAATAGCAAGCTTGATATTGTTTGGGTGGTGTGGTGAGGGTGAGATCAAATGGGGTCCATTTATCTGAGAGGGGTCAGCAAGATTCTTCCTGGAAGTCCCAAAGCTACTTGTAAAGGCAACAGCCAGCCCCAGTTGTTTGCTCCTCAGCAACTGGTACTTAGAGATGGTCAGGATCTGTCTGTGAACCAAACCAAACTACTCTAGATTCTCTTAAAGAATCCTGGGAGTTTCATTTTGGTGAGGGGGATTTCAGTAGGCCTTCTCTCAGCACTATGGATTTCCAAGGGTCCCTATAGAGAAGGTAGCAGCTCTTAAACTAGACCAAACGCCTTGAGGACTTTAGTTACAGATAGATAGCCGTGTTGGTCTGCCATAGTCAAAACAAAAAAAATTTTCCCTTCCAGTAGCACCTTAAAGACCAACTAAGTTAGTTCTTGGTATGAGCTTTCGTGTGCATGCACACTTCTTCAGATACACAGGCCAAACCTTACGCCAAAGAATAAACGGACATAAATCGGACATCAAGAATCACAAGACAGAGAAACCAGTAGGAGAACACTTCAATCTCCCAGGACATTCTATACAAGATCTCAAAGTAGCTGTTTTACTACAAAGGAATTTCAGAAATAGACTGGAAAGAGAAGCTGCTGAATTGCAACTCATTACCAAACTTAAAACCATGGAGAGACCTGGTCTGAACAAAGACATTGGATTCTTATCTCATTATACATGACAAAGCCATTTTTCACCTTCTCACCCCTTGCTTTTTCCTGTAAGACCTATTGCAGTCGTTAAGAGTCGTCAACAGGCTCATCACAGCTATCTGCCAATCACCCATTCCCACCACCCTTCTGAGTAATACCCCTCCCCACCTTCTCACTATATAGAAGGATCTGGCAACTTCTGTTTCAGTGTATCTGAAGAAGTGTGCATGCACACGAAAGCTCATACCAAGAACTAACTTAGTTGGTCTTTAAGGTGCTACTGGAAGGAAAAAAAATTTTTGTTTTGACTTGAGGACTTTGTAACCTTAAGGGCTGAAGACCTGGAGAGCTCTCCAATGCTGATCCTACTCAGAGTGGACCTACTGAAAACTATGGAAATGACTAATTTGGGTCAGATTATTTCAAGGTGTCTAGACTGAGTAAAGCTCAATTGCATCACACTTTTTCAAATGAGATGGCCAGGATGCTGAATTCCGCACGCTTATACCAGTAGTCCCCCGCTGCCTTGAGGAACATCTTTGGGAGAAGAAAAGACTAAGGAGTAAACCCTACACAAATCCAAAGTGGAGTCCCTAAGATGGTTGGATGGCGCCTGCTATACCTTCTTCCGGCAACTTTGGCCAAGCTGGTGCCAAACGTATTGCTCTGCTTTCCTTTGGACCACATCAGCGAGGCCAAGAGGGAACCCTGTCATTGGGCAGCCCAGGACCTTCATACACAGTGCCCAGGATTTCGCCCTGGGGGTGTCACTTTGGTGCTACAAATGCAGCAGTTGACTTCAACCTCAGAGGCACACTCCGTTGTTTCTCTAGAAAGATGGATGCTGACAAAAAATACCAGTAGCTTTGTTTGTGTAGTTCCTGAGACTGGTTGCAGGATGCACAAACAGCACTAGATGTTCTCCTGGACTGTGGGACTCCCTTCCCCTGGAAATTCACGAGTGCCTTTCAGCCATGATCTAGTGAAGCTTTCTTTAAAAGAAGCTTTGGGTGGCCACAGTGCAGCTGTTGGATTGGTACAGGTGAAGTTTTAAAGTACCATGTTTTCAATCCATTTGGTTAGCCGTTCTACGCATGTTGGATTCTGCACTTCAGGTGCCGCTGGGAGATCAAGTGGGCTAGGAACTTGAACGAATGAATAAACTAAATCCCCTATTTTTCCTCTTGTCTTTTGCTTTGTTCCCCAGCGGTTTAGGGTACATCACTGGATCAAGCGTCAAGCAAGTAGCTGGTGACTGGCACTGGGCCCTTCGGGTGAGCAAGCAGCCTGTTTTTTGGTGTTTGTTTCAAAAATCTGCTCCGCTCTGCCCCTAACTGAGGTGCCGTTTACAGATCACGTTGCCCACACATTGAAAAGAATACATGTGGGACTTCTATGGGTGAGTCATGCTCACCCCCAGTGACCACACCATCCGCATGCTGGAAGAAGATCTACACCATGTCTAGCCAGCTTGGTTCTCTCCAGATGTTATTGGATTACAATTCCCATCAGTCCCAGGGATGATGGGAGTTGTAGTCCACAGCATCTGGGGGGTACTGCACTGGCTGTCCCTGCACGCTGGCTATCACATAGAGCTATGCGAGGGAGAGCATAGAGAAGCTCTACCTGCAAACATTGGTGCACGCGTAGAGCCTCTTCTGACGTGGTTTCAGCAGATTACAAGGCACTATTACTATGAAGACCCTCGTGAGAGGGCAAGCTGGGCATCCCATCAGCCAGGGGCACTGCAGCAGCTGGTTTCCTGCATCAGGAGTGGGGGACAGGATGACTATCAAGACCCCTTCCAACACTTGCCCAAGATAATAGTAATAAACAAGAATCAGGCACCCTTTCGGTTGGCTAAATATTAGAATGCTCCCCTCATGCCAGTGTCATGGGAAACATTACAGGCTAAATAGCTTCCTGGACCACTGTTTTGCTAGAAGTGGAGGAAAAATCTGCTGAAGAATTTAGGATGCTTCTGGCTTGAGGTAGATTATTGTCAGGACAGGAAAACGAAAGGTCGCAGCAGCATTCCGTTCCTTCTGCTGCTCTTTAGTCAAAGTGTCCCTTGGCTGCCATGAAACTCAGCCAGGGATGTTTTCTTGTTTTGTGGGAGGGATAATTGTTTCCCTTTTGCATTCATTTTCCTGCATGAAGGTTTCTCCATTTCCTTCTATACACTTTGGGGGACCTTGGAAAATGTGCAGGGAACACTTTAAGCATGCAGTGGACACAGCAGACACAAAGAGCGCTTGACCAGAAAAAAAGAAAAGAAATAGCCAACAGGAAACAGGGCAGCAAAACTGTTTCCTAACCTTTGACTCCGCTTGGCCTCTTGCCAGTGGAGGGGCGACTTTTCCCATGGATGGAATTTTAGGAAGGTGAAAACTATGGGATGGGAGGTGTGGCTTTTGTAGATAATGATGTGGGGTGCTAAAATCAGGTCTCCTGGCCTGTTGATGGGGCCAGGTTATCGCCAGCGCATAACTCAGGTGCTCAAAGCTCTACACCAGTTGCCTATATTGCTACTTGGTGTGGATCAAGGCTTTTGTTCTAGCTTACAAGGCCCTGAACAACTTTGATCCAGAATACCCCAAGAAACCACCTAATTCTTTATATCCCAGCCTAATCGCTGAACTCTTTCAGGGAGCCCCTCTGTAATGGTTCTAGGGGTTGCTCGTGCGTAAACCGGCGCCACACCTGGCTGGGTTGCCTGAGTGAACCTTTTCTGTCCGGACAGCCACTCGCCCGTGGCTGTCTCAGTCGCTGGCAGAATCCGTCAGTGGGCGTTTCTTGAACTTCTTCCAGCAAAGAAGCTCTTTGACGCCTAGTCTCCTCCTACTCTCCCTGTGCGGAAGCCTTCTGCGCAAGGAGGGTGTGGGCAGCGGAGGACCCTCACTCTCCCCGCTGGTCCCCGGCAAGGAGTCATGGGACTGCCTCGCTGATTCCCCCATCTGCCCCCCTTCTCCACTGGTGCTACGCTGATTCCCTTCCCCAGAAGATGGGCTGCCTCTCCCCATCCCGGGACGCTCTCTGGAATCCCTCTGGAGCCTGCTCTCTCCCTCCGGCCCTGATGGCAGTTCCCTGACACCCTCTTAGTGGTCCCCAGTGGCTCGAACACACAGCTCGTACTAAGGGAGTTGTGCTTTTAGTATTGCACACCCAATTTTGTGCAGCTCCCTTCCTGTCGAGGTCAGAGAGTCTCCCATCCCTCCCTGTGAACATCCAGTGTCCGCTGAATCTTTTATTCCAGCAAGCATATTGAACTCAATTGCAATTGTATCATTTTTTTCTGATCTTTTTTTAACATTTCCATTGTATTGAGTTTCTTGTGCACCACTCAGAGATGATTGCAATTAAGCTGGGTGTTCATTTTGCCCCAGTCATCCGCCCTTTTTAAAAAAAACAGGCCGTGTGCTCTAGATGTTTCTGATTCCTGGTTCCTCACACCGCACACCTCTTTCTCCTCCAGGTCTCCCCGCTTTTAGGTATGATCACTGGCACACTCATCTTAATATTTGTTCCAGCTGCTAAGAGGGGCAACGCTGAGCAGCTGGGGGCGCAGCTGAAGGCTCGGACCTCGTGGCTGAGGGACATGAAGGCCTTGATAAGGAAGTAAGAGAACTATGCAGCCGGTTTCCATCCTGTATCAGTTTTGCACCCCCTAATTCAAAGTTTCTTTGCTGATTTTTTGCTGATGTAAGAGAGGGCTATTGATGGCTACTAGTCATGGCTACTAGCATGGGACATGGGTGGCACTGTGGTCTAAACCACTGAGCCTCTTGCGCTTGCCAATTGGAAGGTCGGCAATTCGAATCCCCATGATGGACTGAGTTCCCGCTGCTCTGTCCCAGCTTCTGCCAACATAGCAGTTGAAAGCACGCCAGTGCAAGTAGATAATTAGGCACCACAGCGGCAGGAAGGTAAACGGCATTTCTGTGTGCTCTGACTTCCATCACGGTGTTCCGTTGCTCCAGAAGTGGTTTAGTCATGCTGGCCACATGACCCGGAAGCTGTCTTTGGACAAATGCCGGCTCCCTTGGCCTGAAAGCGAGATGAGCGCCACAACCCCATAGTTGCCTTTGACTGGACTTAACCGTCCAGGGGTCCTTTACCTTTTTTTACCTTACTAGCCACGATGGCTAGTAGCAATGCTTCTGAATGCTAAGTGCTGGAAGCCACAGGAGCAGGAAAGATTGCTTGTGCGTGTAACCTGCTTGCTGGTTTCCCACAGTGGCATCCGTTTGGCCACTGTGAGGAGAGGATGCTGGACTCGATGGGCCATTGGCCTGATCCTCCGGCTGGCTCTTCTAATGTTCTTATGTCAGTATGTCATTCATTCATATATATATATATATATATATATATATATATATGAGCCAATTTTCATTTAAATCGCACTCATTGTATACATATTTACAGATATACAGTGGTACCTTGGGTTACATACGCTTCAGGTTACATACGCTTCAGGTTACAGACTCCGCTAACCCAGAAATAGTGCTTCAGGTTAAGAACTTTGCTTCAGGATGAGAACAGAAATCGTGCTCTGGCGGCGCGGCAGCAGCAGGAGGCCTCATTAGCTAAAGTGGTGCTTCAGGTTAAGAACAGTTTCAGGTTAAGAATGGACCTCTGGAATGAATTAAGTACTTAACCTGAGGTACCACTGTACAGTGGAGTGGTATCTCGGGTTACAGATGCTTCATGTTACAGACTCCGCTAACCCAGAAATAGTACCTCGGGTTAAGAACTTTGCTTCAGGATGAGAACAGAAATTGTGCTCCAGTGGCGTGGCGGCGGCAGGAAGCCCCATTAGCTAAAGTAGTGCTTCAGGTTAAGAACAGTTTCAGGTTAAGAACAGACCTCCGGAACGAATTAAGTACTTAACCCGAGGTACCACTGTATTCTTCTCAAAGTGTGTAATGAAGATGCACAGTGCATTTCTTTCCCCCGTCATGCTCTTTGGAATGGCTTTATCGTCTTATATTGGTTTGTCCATTCTGATGTTCTGTCCGTACTATTACAAAATTAAAACCAAAACTTTCGAGGATCGTTTATGGGGAAGCAGCGAGAGCTTCCTCTTCATGGGATATGAAGCCTCCCCTTCTTGGCTCACCCCCCCAAACCCCTTTATCCCTTCAGCCGCAGCTACGTCTTTTCCTCTCTGGCTACCTCGGCTGTCTCCTTCGCCACGGGGGCCCTGGGCATGTGGATCCCCCTCTACCTCCACCGGGCACAAGTGGTCCAGAAAACCGCAGAGACCTGCACATCTCAGCCCTGCGGGACCAAGGACAGGTGAGCTCCTGCTTTGCTTTTACGTCTAGCAGGGATGGCACAAGGGGCAGCTAGACTGGTGACTGGGAGCGGCCGCCGGGACCACATAACACCGGTTCTGAGAGATCTGCATTGGCTCCCAGTACGTTTCCGAGCACGATTCAAAGTGTTGGTGCTGACCTTTAAAGCCCTAAACGGCCTCGGTCCTGTATACCTGAAGGAGCGTCTCCACCCCCATCGTTCAGCCCGGACACTGAGATCCAGCGCCGAGGGCCTTCTGGCGGTTCCCTCATTGCGAGAAGTGAGGCTACAGGGAACCAGACAGAGGGCCTTCTCGGTAGTGGCGCCCGCCCTGTGGAACGCCCTCCCATCAGATGTCAAAGAGATAAATAATTACCTGACATTCAGAAGACATCTTAAGGCAGCCCTGTTCAGGGAAGTTTTTAATATGTAACGCTGTACTGTTTTTAACACTGATTGGGAGCCGCCCAGAGTGGCTGGGGAAACTCAGCCAGATGGGCGGGGTATAAATAATAAATTATTATTATTATTATTATTATTATTATTATTATTATTATTATTATTATTCGGCATGGGGTGGGGCTAGATGTCCCCCACCCCCAGTGTCCCAGCTCTAAGATTCTCTTAAGTGCCAGTGATAGCACCCTCCTTGGATCATAAGGCATTTCTGGGGAGTCAGTTCATGAATTCTTTTTTAATTTATTTTTTTTAATTTTTAATTTTTATTTTATTAAAATAATTCAACATTAATACATACATATTACGAATTTACAAACATACATTTCATACAATCTTTAAAAATATTCATACATACCCACACTCAATCCCACACATACTTCCTTTTCCCACCACCATCCCTCACCCCACCCTGTGCTTGACTTCCAGTCTACTCACTTGCAATTTCTTTCCACTTCTATTACTTTCTTTCACACGCTTTTAAACCAACTTTTTACTTCTTTTTCTGTGACACACTGTATTTCAGTATTTATAACGGAGCTTGTTTATTCTAATAGGAGTTCTGATTTTCAATATGATTTCATAGAATCATAGAATCATAGAGTTGGAAGAGACCACAAGGGCCATCGAGTCCAACCCCCTGCCAAGCAGGAAACACCATCAGAGCACTCCTGACATATGGTTGTCAAGCCTCTGCTTAAAGACCTCCAAAGAAGGAGACTCCACGACACTCCTTGGCAGCAAATTCCACTGTCGAACAGCTCTTACTGTCAGGAAGTTCTTCCTAATGTTTAGGTGGAATCTTCTTTCTTGTAGTTTGGATCCATTGCTCCGTGTCCGCTTCTCTGGAGCAGCAGAAAACAACCTTTCTCCCTCCTCTATGTGACATCCTTTTATATATTTGAACATGGCTATCATATCACCCCTTAGCCTCCTCTTCTCCAGGCTAAACATGCCCAGCTCCCTTAGCCGTTCCTCATAAGGCATCATTTCCAGGCCTTTGACCGTTTTGGTTGCCCTCCTCTGGACACGTTCCAGTTTGTCAGTGTCCTTCTTGAACTGTGGTGCCCAGAACTGGACACAGTACTCCAGGTGAGGTCTGACCAGAGCAGAATACAGTGGCACTATTACTTCCCTTGATCTAGATGCTATACTCCTATTGATGCAGTCCAGAATTGCATTGGCTTTTTTAGCTGCCGCGTCACACTGTTGGCTCATGTCCAGTTTGTGGTCAACCAAGACTCCTAGATCCTTTTCACATGTAGTGCTCTCAAGCCATTTCATATTGATATTCCAATCCTGCATTCAGCTGCAGGTTTGCCATGACCAATATAGTGGCCCCTATACCGAAGGTGCCATACATGGCTCTCCCCCTCCCCAGGTCATTCTCACAACAACCCAGTGAGGTAGGTTAGGCTGAGAGGCAGTGACTGGCCTCCAATGTCACCCATTGAGCTTCGTGCCCGAGTGGGGGATTCGAACCCTGGTCTCCCAGGTCCGACACTTTAAATGCTGAACCACACTGGCTCTTTACTAACAGCTCATCACTTTGTATAAAAGTCCTTTTCAGTTTTTCAGAGCCCTTTTACTGGCTTTGGACGGGTTTGCTGTCATGCCAACCCACTGAGAGAGGGGGATTCCTGTTTAATGTTGGAGGAACTCAAACTTGAGGAATCAGGGATTCGTCCAAGGTTAGGCAATGAGTGGAAAGTAGAGATAGATAATGGGGGAAATTATAATTTTCTTACAGACCATCGTAAACAGTTAAAATCGTTCGTAAGATTGGAATATCACTTGTAGTTTAATAGTGAATTTTGGACGCAATGGAGAGGTAAAAGATTTGGATTATCATAAAAGATGCAGGAGGAAATGATTAACAATACGACCCACAACGGGGAGGAGGGAAGTCCAAGAGATTTCTTGTTTTTTATGTTGTATGTTGAATATGTGACTGTAAAATTTTAATTCGAGAAACCAAATAAATAAATTTTATAAAAGGATTTCCTGGGCCTGACATACTGTATGTGTCTTGCCCCACTGCACCACCAAAAAGGAAGAAAAGAAAACAGTAGAGATAGACTGCTCTGAGAGACAGAGTACATAAGTGAACCAGGTTAATTTTAAAATGCAGTTACAGATTGCCCCACTTCAGAAAATGTGCTTCCCCCCCTCCCCGAGTTTCAGTCACCTGAGAACCTCAGATTCCCATGGAAAACGTCCAGACTGCCCTCTGAGCCAGCGTCTTAATTTTATGAATTCCCTGCTTTGGGTTTTCGCCCATAAATGTCCATTTAGCACATCTTACTCATGCCTTTTGCTTTGCTAATCCCAGCCTCCACCTGCCTCTCACCTTCCTGTGTATAAAAATATGCCCGTATCAGTGAGAGAGGCCTCTATTTTTGGAATTCTTCCTTGCCCTTAGCTTGATCTTCGGAGCTATCACTTGCTTCACTGGATTTCTGGGCGTGATCACCGGGGCCGGCGCAACCAAGTGGTGCCGTTTGAAGACGCAGCGAGCGGATCCCCTCGTCTGCGCCGTCGGAATGTTGGGTTCAGCCATCTTTACTTGCCTGATCTTCGTTGCGGCAAAGAGCAGCATTGTGGGAGCCTATGTATGTATGAAGCAGCTTGGGGTAGCGTTCGGGGGGTGGGGAAGAGACTGACTTTCCTGATTGCAATTGCACGCAGGTCATAGAATCATAGAATTGTAGATTTGGAAGGGACACCAAGGGTCATCTAGTCCAACCCCCTGCAATGCAGGAATCTCAGCTAGAGCATCCATGGCAGATGGCCACCCAACCTCTGCTTTAAAACTTCCAAGGAAGGAAAGTCCACAAGCTCCCAAGGTCCCGCTACCCAAACACTCTTTATACGAAAATTCACTTATTCAAGCACGAGGAATTAGTACCCAAACCTTGCTATGCACACCAGAGCATAGCTGTCAACGTTTCCCTTTTTAAAAGGGAAATTCCCTTATTCCGAATAGGATTCCTCGCAAGAAAAGGGAAAAGTTGACAGCTGTGCACCAGAGATTAACATATCTGGACCCGCATGTGGTGTTGTAAACAAGTAAATAGTCTTAAACAAACCTTACTTTTTGTGTTTTTGTGTTTTGCTGGTCCATGGCATCATTTTGCCAGAAACCATGGGGGGAGATCAGACAAATAAGAGAACATTTTCCCCCTTCAAGGGTTTTCCTGGGTTTTTCCTGTCATTTGGGGATCAAAATTCTGTGGTCAGGAACGCATTAGAAATGTTCCCATAGAGATCAATGGAAATCGTTTACTCACTATGCAAACACTCACAGTGAATACATAAATACTATCAATAAAATAAATATTCTCTGTCTGCTGTTTAGCTCCCTTTATCTCTCTCCTTGCAGTATACAGATTCTCCCACCTCCAGTTAACTGCCCACAACCATAATTAATGAGAATTTGACTAGTATCTGTCTAAGAACATTTCCAATCTCCCTCCCAAACAAAAGGAAACAAGCAGCCCAATTTCACAGTGCAATAAAGTAAATTGCTGTGCATTTGGTTGCGTCAGGAGCGAGTACTACCGTTTTACAAAATCTGCTTAAAATGTGGTTAAAACTAAACAATTGGTGCTGTCTGTGTTTCATCAACAGGTCTGCATTTTTATCGGTGAGACACTCTTGTTTTCAAACTGGGCCATCACTGCTGACATACTCATGGTAAGCTGGCATGGGCAGTGCTCTTAACTGTGTTGGTGAAGGCCACATGCAGTCCATAATGCTGCAATTGCACTGGAGCAGAATTTAGCATCCTGTTGCCATTATGGGGGAATCTTAAGAAGGATGGGGTGAGGAACCTCTGGGCTGGGTGCCCAATGTGGCCCTCCAGGCATCTCTGCCTGGCCCTCGGAGCCAGCTTAGTGGTGCTCTGTGTGATGCCCCGAATAACTCTGCTCGTTTTTTTGTGGTGTGAAGAGGACATTGGTGGCAACGCCAGCCCTTTCCTCAGGCCTCTATTTTAGGAGGTGAGGCCTTGCCAGGGCAACCCTTGTGGTTTTTCCTCTGACTTCCTGAGCTGTGTGTGCCGCTTGGAGCAACCAGGGTGATCCCACACTCTGCTTCCTGGCTTAGCCAACCTGCCACCATCTTTGGCAGGGATATCCGAGCCAGCTCCTGTGGTGCACTTTTGGTTCACTCAGGCCTGTAATTGACTTATTTTCCAAACGTGGGCAGGAACTAATGTTTGGCTGGGGTTTTTTTCTTTTCTAAGTGCTCTTTAAAAGGGCACCCACCATCCTTTGCTACAAGTATGGGGAAACTCTGGCCCTCCAGATGGGAATTATGGATTGATAACTTCCAGAGGGCCCCACAGATTTCCCCAGTGGCTACAGAGCAGGGATGTGGCACCTCTGACCCTTCAGATGTTGTTAGACACTAACTTTAGTAAGTCATTACTGAGGGAGGGCCAATATCCCATTCAGTCAATATTGAGGGAGGGCCCAATATCCCAGTCAGTCAATACTGAGGGAGGCCCAATATCCCAGTCAGTCAATACTGAGGGAGGGCCAATATCCCAGTCAGTCAATACTGAGGGAGGGCCAATATCCCAGTCAGTCAATACTGAGGGAGGGCCAATATCCCAGTCAGTCAATACTGAGGGAGGGCCAATATCCCAGTCAGTCAATACTGAGGGAGGGCCAATACCCCAGTCAGTCAATACTCTGGGAGAGCTGCAGGTTTCCTACCTTGGGTGTTCACTGAGGGACCCAATGTCCCACCACCAATCTCTTGGGAATTCCCCAGCTGGTTCCTCCCACCATTCCTTCTCCATCCAGCCAGTCCATGGCAAGTACTGTATAGGTTTGCCACACAACTGTGGGGTTCTCTCTCCTGCAGTCAGGGGGAAGCCATGGTTGTTTTGATACATCTTTAAATGTATAGGCCTCTAATTGCAGTAGGTCTACTCTTAGACTGGTACAAGTACAACCAAGACCAGGCCAGCTCTGCCGCCATTTTCTTTTCTGTAACCACATGGTCCCCAAATGCATGCTTGTGCTAAATGGCACATCCCAGTGTGGGCTAGTCATTTGACTGACTGGTTGTTGAAATGCTTTACCCATAGAGTGTTGGACAAGGACCAAGGAGACCAGGGTTCAAATCCCCACTTGACCATGAAGCTTACTGGGTCACCCTGAGCCTGTCAGTGGTGAGGGAGAATACGCAGAGTGGGAGTCCGTAAATGCCACGTTGAGCTAATTGGAGGAAAGAAGGGATATAAATGCAACGATAATAAATAATATATTTCTCCCTGCCAGTACGTGGTTATTCCTACACGCCGGGCAACTGCAGTAGCTTTGCAAAGCTTCACCTCACACCTTCTGGGAGACGCTGGGAGCCCTTACCTGATTGGATTTGTAAGTGCATTTTTGGGGTGTCTGGGTCAGGGATGTGTTGGGAGGCTTGACTCTCATTTGCAAGGCAATCATGTCTCCCCATCAAAGGAAGGAAAGTGCATATCCTCCAACATTTCTCTGATGAAAATAGGGATGTCCTATTCAATTACTACTACTACTAATTATTGTTGTTGTTGTTGTTGTTGTTGTTGTTGTTGTTATCATCATCATCATCATTAATTTATTTATACCTCACCCATCTGACTGGATTGGCCCAGCCACTCTGGGCAGCTTCCAACCTATATAAAAACATAATAAAACATTAAACTTTTTTTTTTTTTTTTTTAAAAGGCCCTATACAGGGCTGCCTTCAGATGTCTTCTAAACTTATCTCCTTGGCTCGGGGATCACATAACTCCATACCCTCCAACATTTCCCCGATGAAAATAGGGGTGTCCTAAGGCAAAGCGGGACATTCCAGGATAAAATAAGAAACCAGAATGGCTTCTGTTAATCTGCAACTGTCCCTGGAAAATCGGGGCACTTGGAGGATCTGAAAGTACCAAGGACTGGAGCGGGGAAGAGGAGGCAAAATCATTTCTCTGGTCTTCTTCTTCACTGGGGAAACCAGGGCTTGCACCTGGGACCCTCTTCAATCACACATGTGCTGTACCACCAAGCTGTGGGTGACACTCCCTGCTTTTATCCATGACTAATCTAGCCTGGCTATACCTGCCCTCCATGCAGGGGTTTTTGCAGACCAGCAGGAGGGAAGCATAACAATTGGAAACCCTGGCTGACAGTGAGGAAAGGAGCTGGTTTATCGTAGCAACCATCGTATTTCTTTCCCTCTTGACATCTCTTGAGAGTCCCACACATCTTTGCAAGTGAGCAAGCGCTGTCATACTGAATAAACTGCACCCGCAAAGATGCTAACTTCTCTCCCCCTCTCCCCGACCCCAATTCTGCTTCCTCTCCAGATCTCTGACCTGATTCGCCAGAGCACAAAGGAATCGCCGCTCTGGGAATTCCTCAGCTTAGGCTACGCACTTATGCTCTGCCCTTTCGTCGTCGTCCTGGGGGGGATGTTTTTCCTAGCCACAGCCCTCTTCTTCCTGAGCGATCGAGCCAAAGCAGAGCAACAGTGAGTACCCCCCATTTGCACATGATATTGTATATGCCAGCTTTGGGTTGGTGCCCCCTACAGCAGGTGGGGAAAAAAAGCATGTCTGCACTACGCAGTCAGATGAGATTCAGGCCCATTTGACCGTCGCCGTTCCTGACCAAGGAACCCAGTTACACGAAAAGGGAGAGCGATCTCGAACAAAGCAAGATCGGTGCCTTCATGAAGCTATATTTCCCAGGGCTGTTTGGGGGGGCTAGCTGGTGCCAGTTCCAAGTTTTGGGGGGCACCTGGGCGTGTTGACCTCCTCAGGCTCTCTCCCTCTGTGAGTGAGCTCCTTTCCATAGGAACATAATTTACTAAGACCTGAACAACTCGGGTGCAAGGTACCTCAGGAAACTGCCTGTACTCTTATATCCCGGGTTGAACATCTGCAGGAGCACCGTGGGTCATGGTGAGGCTCATTTGATGACAGCAAGAGCTTTTCCTGTCACTGGCTCAGTATTGTCAAGAGAGATTCAGCAGGCCCCTTCTGTCCCAAAACTTTTCTCTTCCATCAGGCTGGCTTATGCAGATCATTAAGAATAATGCATCTTTCCAAAATAGTTAGCAGGTTTCAAATTTGTATATGGTTTTTTATTGTATGGTTCTGTGCATGGTTGTTGTAAGCCACTTTGTTGTTTTTTATCACTAGCGGTATATGAATTTTGCTTGTATTTATATAAATAAGAAGTTGTCTTAGACCAAGTCAGACCACTGGTCCATCCAACTCAGTGTTGCCTGCTCTGGCTGGCAGCAGCTCTCAGGTGTGTCTCTCTCCCAGCCCTCCCTGAAGATGCTGGGGGGTCTTTTTCATGCAAAGTATTTGCTCCATCACTGCGCTACAGCCCGTCCCCTGGCCCAAGGGACTCTGGAGTTTGGCAGTGGCCCCCTGTCCCTCTGTCAGTTCCTGGGCCTCATCCAATGCCCATTGCTGCCTGCCTCTGATGGAGCAAGTCCTGGTAGCCAAATGGACTTCTGACTAGTTTATATTCGTAGCATAAGCATGGCACAGTTTATTGGCCCTCTGCCTGGAAGATCCCCGTCCTGGCACTTGTCAAACTGGCACAAGCTCCCTTCCCTTGGAATGACTTTCCAGCTTCCTGGGCCCGAGACTTTTCCGCAAAGCTCTAAATCACCATCTTGTAAAAGCAGCTTTGACGAACTGCACAAGAAGCTCTTCGCTGTAAAGACGCCCCATTATTCTGAGACCGGGAAATCTGATTTGAAGAAGGGAATGCTGGAACTCCCAGCTCTTCTGGCAGACCACAGCATCTCAGTCATATTTTATACCTGGCGACTGCAAGAGAGCATAATGAGGCAGCAACTGGGGTCATAATTGAAGGGAAGGGAAAGAAGGCCTATAGGCAGTCCTTGACTGATTTAGCAATCGTCGTAATGTTAGAAATAAGGAGGGGGTGGGAGAAAAGAGCGAAGCAGAGCTCAGTATTATCTGAAAACTGCACCCCTTTGCTGTGGAATCCCTGCCCCCTAATGCGACACTTTAAAGACTGGGCTGGGGTTATTCATTTTCAACTCTGGACGTGCTCAGAAGCTTGGCTCAAGTTAAACCTTCAGGCCACATGCGATCTACAGTGGCCCCAATCCAGCAAGTGTTACAACCTTCCAGAATATCAGAAGCTGCTCTCAATATAGGATAGGAGAGCTGCTGTTTCTCCCACCGCCACCTTTTAATTTTAATTAAGTTAAAAGCTCATGTAGTGTGTCGGGGGGCAGGGGGAGGGGGGGAATGTTGTCACAGCCAGAAACTGGATTGGAGGCAGTTTAATTAATTTAAAAGGGCCTGCTTGAACGGACACGTACGTTTGACTGTGCTGTGGGGTGGGCAGGTCAATGCAAGAGAGCCTCAGCCATGTTTGCCTCTCTAAGGAGGAGGGCAGGTTCCTTCTGCTCCCCACTTCTCTGTGAGACAGTGTGGCAGAACATGAATGAGAGACCCCGATTCAAATCTCACCCACCCACTTGGCCATAAAGCTCACTGGATGACCTTGGACCTGTCACTTACGTGCCAGCCTGGCCTACCTCACAGGTTTGTTGTGAGGTTGAAGTGGGACGGGGGAGAACCTCGTGCGCCACCCTGAGCTGCACAGAGGAAAGGCAGGATATAAATTAGGAGTTCCATTTAGACCCAGAAAACAGCAGGCTAGAGCCTTTGCCAAGGAGTATGGGAAATGTTCAGAAGGATCATACCAGCCATTTTAGCTCGGCTCTAATATACAGGGACGCGGGTGGCACTGTGGGTTAAACCACAGAGCCTAGGACTTGCCGATCAGAAGGTCGGCAGTTCGAATCCCTGCAACGGGGTGAGCTCCCATTGCTCGGTCCCTGCTCCTGCCAACCTAGCAGTTCGAAAGCACGTCAAAGTGCAAATAGATAATAGGTACCGCTCTGGCGGGAAGGTAAACGGCGTTTCTGTGAGCTACTCTGGTTCGCCAGAAGCAACTTAGTCATACTGGCCACATGACCCAGAAGCTGCACGCCGGCTCCCTCGGCCAGTAAAGCGAGATGAGCACTGCAACCCCAGAGTCGTCCATGACTGGACCTAATGGTCAGGGGTCCCTTTACCTTTACCTAATATACAGTAAGCCGACAACTTACGTGGGGGGTTACGTTCTGGGGATCACGCTTCATGCCAAAACCATAGTCAAAACACATTGGGTGCAATGGCAGGTGGGATTGCCAAAGTCATTTTTCTTCTTCTTTTAATTACTCCCCCACCCACCCCCCGGCCATACCTATAAGGCTGAATGTGCAAGCTGCAGGTTTACTGTATGAAATATAAGCCAGCATGGTGTAGCAGTTAGAGAATTGGACTTGGAAGCCGGGAGACCAAGGCTCAAATCCTTGTTGAGTCGTGAAGCTCAGTGGGCGACCTTGGGCCAGTCACAGTCTCTCAGCCTGACCTACCTCGCAGGGTTGTTGCTGTTGTGGGGAAGAAAAACTGCACCACCTTGAGCTTGGAGGAAAGGTGGGATAGTGATGCAATTAAAAACACCAAATACTCTCTCTCTCTCTCTGTGTGTGTGTGTGTGTGTGTGTGTGTGAGAGAGAGAGAGAGAGAGAGAGAGTGAGTCTGACTAGATATTGTTTACAATATGAAATAATACTTGAGTGCCCTGTCACTCCTCTCCTCAAAAGATACCGTATTTTTTGCTCTATAAGACTCACTTTTTCCCTCCTAAAAAGTAAGGGGAAATGTGTGTGCGTCTTACGGAGCGAATGCAGGCTTCGCAGCTATCCCAGAAGCCAGAACAGCAAGAGGGATTGCTGCTTTCACTGCACAGCGATCCCTCTTGCTGTTCTGGCTTCTGAGATTCAGAATATTTTTTTTATTGTTTTCCTCCTCCAAAAACTAGGTGCGTCTTGTGGTCTGATGCGTTTTATAGAGCGAAAAATACGGTAATTATCTCTGCTGAGCCTTTGGGGGGGCTTGTTAAAAGTGAAACCCAACCAACCTGGAGCTGCGTGTTTTTCAGCACGGATCTGGACCGCCTCGCCATGGGCACCTCCAGTAACTCGGAAGACACAGCCACATGACCGCTACAACTTGGGGTTAGTTGGTGTGTGTTTTTGTCTTCTTTCTTTAAAGGAAAAAAAGAAAGCTTCTACTCACTGGCCAGGAGATGGAAAGGGGAAGAAAACCCACCATATATGTAAATATTTTCAGCGCCAAAGGAAAACACACAGAAATCTGAACTTCTTTTCTGCTGGGAAATTTGTTTTTTATTTTTTGGACCAGGCTGCTTCTTGCGGGCGGCTGTTTCCAAAACATGTGGTTCCGTAGGCATGTTTGTGGATCTGCTCTTACGTTATGCGATACGTTTTTGGGCAGATTTTGATAGCCGTGTATTTATTTTTAATGCATTATGAATTTAGACCTATAATCCACCCCAATCCTTTTGTGGCTCGGGGTGGCTGGCATGGCATCCGTTCTCATCATGTAGCCTCTTCCTTCGTCCAGAGCTGACATTAAAACTTTACATTAAGGTGATTTTAAATAAATAAATACATTAACATTTACGGAATCATCTGCTTGGGGAGGAGGCTCGGTTCTGTGAGCTATGCAATTCGTTCAACTTGAGCGAATTTGCATTATTTATTCCAGTTTTACTAATGTGGGGTCCTGAAGCACCCCTCCACCCCACTGAAAACCTTATTCACCCCACTCCTCAGCTTTCTAAAAATTTCAGCAGGCATCACATGCCTGCTGGAAAACCATGAGGACTATCAGCTTTGCCAACTGTTTTTGAGAGGGAATCTGAGGTTCTTAGGAAGCTGCATTCTCGATTCAAAAGCGCATTCAATGTTTTTTGAGGCATCGCCTAGGGCTTGCCGATCGTCAGGTCGGCGGTTCGAATCCCCGCGGCGGGGTGCGCTCCCGCTGCTCGGTCCCAGCGCCTGCCAACCTAGCAGTTCAAAAGCACCTCCGGGTGCAAGTAGATAAATAGGGACCGCTTACTAGCGGGAAGGTAAACGGCGTTTCCGTGTGCTGTGCTGGCTCGCCAGATGCAGCTTGTCACGCTGGCCACGTGACCCGGAAGTGTCTTCGGACAGCGCTGGCTCCCGGCCTCTAGAGTGAGATGAGCGCACAACCCTAGAGTCTGGCAAGACTGGCCCGTACGGGCAGGGGTACCTTTACCTTTACTTACCACGCTTGGTGGGATATCTGTCCACTTTTCCTTGGAAACCTTCGTAGCAGATAATTCCACAGGCTTCCCTGGGTTGTTGTGTGTGTGTCCCCCCAACCCACCCTGGTTTTCTTTCCCTTTTGGGGAGATTTTTAAAATATCTACATATATGATGGGTTTCCTCTTTGCCAGCAGAAATGCAGATCAGCCTTTACCTTAGCTGCTTGCTCGGAAGGAATGCAGCATTGCCAACCTCCTGCGATTTGAAACAATAAACAAAAACAGCATGGAGCAAACGATTGCAAGAACCTGGCTATGAAACCGTGACATTAAGTCAATTACAGAGCACAGGGAGAACTGGCAAAGCTGCTACACTGCGGAAGAGGAAGGAGGCGAGAACCTTCTGAAAGCATGTGCTTTGTCGTTCGTTAGACCTGGGATAGGAAACGTGTGGCTCTTGGGACGTTGGCGGACTACAGCTCCCATCATCCCTGGCTATTGGGTATGCTGGCTGGGGCTGATGGGTGTCGGAGTCCATCAGTGTCTTGCGGGCCCCCGTTTCCCCATCTCTGCTTGAGATCAAACGCTCTGGAAGGCTTTGCAATAGCACTGCATGAATTTCTGTGTCACGACACTCGTGCACTCCCTGCAGCTGAGCACCGCACTGGCACTATTGCATTTAGGATCCCAACTCTTTTAATTCTAACGAGCCTGTTTTTTTCCTACAACGCAACTCCGCTGAAGAAACCTTATTTTGACGGAATTAGATGATGCTCAGCCTGCATAGATTTGCGCCTGAGAAAGCCGAAAGTTATGAAGGAAGAAAGCTCGCTAGCTTTTGTTTGCGGGCGACATGAGCACCTGTTGCACAATCTCGGAAGAGACATTTCCTCCCTGTGGGGCGGGAAAGGAGGAATACTTCTTTTGTGGTTGGGGTCAGGGATAAGGGGCGGCCAGATCTGTGTGTCTCCAGTCCGCTTCAGATTCGCAGGTGTTGAATCATAACTCTGCTTTGTCCTGTTTTGCATTGTTCTATAAAAGCTTCAAGAAAGTTTAGGCGTTTTACCCTTAGCAATGATGACAACAATAAATATGCTACAGGGTCTCCTGGTTAGAGAGTGAGCTTTCTATACAAGCAACATTTCCACAAGTCCTCTTGCCTATATAAATTTCCTGAGTGGGGGTTGTTGGACGATGCTAGAGATCTGCAGGGCTTTAAGTATTGCACAAGTTTACTAATTAACCTAATAACAACAATTAATAATAAAAAATTTAGATGTACAGCACACTAAGGTTCCAGGGTTTCAGGGATGCAATGTGAGATGTCAAGTAGCTTTGGTTACCTTGTGTGGGTTATGGAGCCCATCATCTCAAGCGCCAAAGACCAGGGAAAAGAGGTGTTATCTTCAGCATAAAATGAAAACTGTATAGTGAAGATGTCCTTTTGTATGCAATTTGCATACTTGTGGGGACTTTACCCTAAAAAATGCATTTTTGTATATGTTCTGGGATCTCTTGCCTGAGAGCAAAGGCATTGTTGGTGGATGGTCCAGGGGTCACAATCCCAGGGTCCCTTACTGGAGGTCCCCAGTCTTCTACCCTTCCCAACCCACTTTTAATACCATAAGAAGAGCCTGCAGGATCAGGCCAATGGCCCATCTTGTCCATCATTCTGTTCTCACAGTGGCCAACTAGATGCATGTGGGAAACTGGCAAGCAGGAGCACAAGAGCAGTCCTCTCCCCTCCTGTAGTTTCCAGAAGAGGCAGAACATAGTGATCATGGCTACTAGCCATTGACAGGCTGATCCTCCATGAATTGGCCCAACCCTCTTTTGAAGCCCTCCAAGTTGGTGGCTATCACTGCCTCATGTGGACATGAGTTCCACAGTTTAACTAGGCACTGTGTGAAGAAGGACTTTCTTTTATCCCTCCTGAACCTTCCAACATTCAGTTTCATTGGAGGTCTACGAGTTCTGGTGTTAGGAGACAAAGAGAAGAAGGTTTTTCAGTCTACTTTCTTCACGTCATGCATGATTTTATAAGTTTCTACTGTGTCATCTCTTGCCTTTTTGCTAAACTCAAAATTCCCAAATGCTGCAACCTTTCTTTGAAAGGGAATCACTCCATCTCCTTGATCTTTCCGGTTGCCCTTTTCAGAACCTTCTCCAGCTTTACAATACTTCTTTTGAACTGCTTTTAAGCTTCCAAATAAAAACCCTTTACTTATAAGGCAGCTGCAAAAATTGCAGTGCTGGTGGGACCTCAGCCCAGCCTGGCCTTGTTAATTTCCCAGAGTCATCAAGACATGCCGATAAGAATATGCACATTTTAATGCAGGTATTTGTCATCAGACTGCGCCGTGAGTCCTTTAGCAATGTCTCTCCTGGAAAGAGCAAGATGATAATCTCTTTATGAGATTTAAGGAGTGCAGCATGTGTTAGGAAGTTGTGTGGGAGGGCGGGTGGGGAGACTTGTGACCAGCTTCCAATGGTTCCTTGAAGAGTCCTTTTTTGCGGGCGCCTGAATCAGAGAACTGTAACCCTAAAATGTAACTCACAGAGGTCACTGCCAAATGCCTTTCTGGCTGCCTCTGCAGTCAGGAATTGGCGTTTGCCAAGGATTTCTTGACGTCACTGCTGGTTACAGGGTCCAGAAAGGGGGTGTTTTGTGTTTACCACTTCGCCTTGAAGGAGCTCAAATATCAAACTGAAATTATGCAAGCAGATAAAATCTCTGGCATTTCTCCTTTGCCTGACCAGTCTGCATGCTTGATTCTGAACTCAGAAGTTTTGATTCCCCCCCCCCCACAACCTAAGAACCTCCTTTTTGCCAGTTTCTTGTAGACATCTGGCTTGCCTCTGTGAAAACAAGATGTTGGGTTAGATGAGCTCATCCAGCAGGATCTTCTTATGTCCCTGTGATCACATTCTCCATCCCCTTCCTGGCAACGGGCAGATATGTGATAGATTCGTTCCTTGATCTCAGCCAGGTAGATCCTCAGTGCTATCTAGTCCAGGCTGAGTCTTCTGAGGAGTGTTCCGGCTGATTTTGTTTCTGAAAACCAGAGGCATCCAAACTCTGCCCTCTGCGCTTTCTCTCTAGAGAGACGCTCTGGTACCAACCTGTCTATTTTTATTTTCTGTCTCCCTTCTGACATCCTTCCTCTTTCCATTCTGACTGTGCTAGGAGGTATTATTCAGCAGGCAATCTCCCTGCATTAGGGGTGCATTAGGGGTGGAAGGATCCGTCCATTGTGCTTCTCTCTCTTTTTCATTTTTCCAATAATTAGTTCAGTCCACCACATTTCTGCAGCAATTTGTGATACTTAAAAAAAAAATTCTCATAAAAAACCGTAGCATTTTGTGCGATTCTCCTAATAAGCACATTTTTGTGTATAGTTTGGACTAATGTACTGTACATATTTTTGCAAGTGCAAAATAGCATTTTTGTAAGTTATTTTTCGATATTGTTTTCACCAATACTTTCATTTTTATGCACACTTTCCGCTAATATGTGCATTTTTTATACGTTGCCTGGTTGGAGAACTGCGTCACCAAAAAGATGCTGACGCAGATTCCTCTTGTTACCAGCACTTGCTATAATTATTTTGACTTACATGCTTCTTTCCAGTCTCTCTTTTTCTCAGAACAATGGTCAGGTCCTTCTTTGCACCATTTGATTGACTTACAAACTGGGACTCTGGCCTCCCAGCCAGTCACAGAGAAGGTGCCGGAGGGGCTGCAATTTTTCTGTTTACAAAGAACCTCCTTTTATGCTTGCCGTTGTCAATTTGAGCTCTCTTATAAGATGCATCTCCTTCACACGTCTAAAAGCAGATATTTTACCGCACCCGTAAATCTGATAAGAATTGTCTCCAGATACCATTCTTTTTCGTGTATAAGACAAAGTTTCCCCCTGTTAAAATAATGTTTAAAAAATTGGGGTCATCTTATACATGGGCAGTTCAGAGTGGGAACGGGTGATTGGTTGCTGCCGCAAGTAGGAGGTTGTTTGCGGCGACTGTTCTGGTGATTGGTGGCTGCGGCGAGGGCTGCTGTCGATTGGCTGTTGTTGCGTCGATTGGGCGGGTGATTGGCGGCTGCTGGCGGCGAGGGGGCTGACTATTGTTGGCTTCTGCGACGTGTGCTACTGGCAGCATTAGCCAGGCAATCCCCCCTCCCACCAAAAAAAGCTCAATAACTCCGGGCAATATCCCCCAATTTTCTTAATTTTGAGTCCCCAAAAATAGGGGTCGTCTTATACACGGGGGCATGTTATACACGGAAAAGTACGGTAAGCAAAAAAGAGAGAGAAGTGTAGCCAGTCGCAGCGGATACCTTCCAGAAAGCCCCCTCTGTGTCTAAAATCCTACCTGGAAATCAGAATCATTTGTCGATATGTGTATTCCCCAATTGGATTCAGAGCAAGACCCTGATTTATCCCACCAATGGCAAGTCTGGAGAAAGGCTGGATGTAAGTGGTTGGCGGACCTATTCGTTGATCATAGGTTCCAGCACATAAGCTTTAGATTAAACCCATTTATCATAAGCGAGGCCGGGACACAAGGGGTCAAAGGTCTCAGGCTTCGCTAACAAATTAATCTGGGTATCGCGTTCTGAGCGCATGCTGGCCTGCACAGGTTGGGGCTTGAAGGCTGCTTGTTTCAAAATCCTAGGGTTAAGATGGAGTGTCCCTTAAGACCTCTTGACTGCCCTATAATCACAGTTATAAGAAGAGTGCTTGACAAGTGGATGAAAAGATAGATGCTCTCCCTGTCTTTCTCTTTCTCTCTCTCACACACTTCCAATTATAGAG
This sequence comes from Podarcis raffonei, assembly GCF_027172205.1. Taxonomy (NCBI): domain Eukaryota; kingdom Metazoa; phylum Chordata; class Lepidosauria; order Squamata; family Lacertidae; genus Podarcis; species Podarcis raffonei. The sequence continues at coordinate 11,670,250 of NC_070616.1, read as the reverse complement.
AGGTTAAGGTGTTACTTGCATTTGCCTGCCCCCTCATAATGTAAGTTCCCTAAACATTATACAGCTGCTGCTGCTACTGCTGCTTCATCTTTGGTGATCACTTGTAGCTGAGTAAGATTGTCTTCCATAAACACGGTTTTAACAATGAGTCCGTAAGTGACTGTGGAGGCCAATTCTGGATCCACACGTCCTTCCACAGTGGGGATATTGGTTTCTGGGTGGGAGTTGATCACGGTGTGGATTTGCCAAGCGTGCCTTCCTCTTAGCACGTATCTCCCTTGAGTCCTGAGTTCGAGAGTCTTCAAAGCCCATGACACCTTTGGTAAAGGCTGTTCTCCGATTGGAGCTCTCGCAAGCGTTTCCCAATTGTCAGTGTTTATACTACATTTTTTTAGATTTGCCTTGAGACAGTCTTTAAACTTCTTTTGTTGGCCATCAGCATTATGCTTTCCATTTTTAAGTTCGGAATAGAGTAGTTGCTTTGGAAGGCGATAAGCAGGCATCCACACAACATGACCAGTCCAATGAAGCTGATGTTGAAGAATCATTGCTTCAACACTGGTGATCTTTGCTTCTTCCAGTACACTGGTATTAGTTGTTATATAGCAGTTAGGTTTAAAGCAGAAATAAAAGTGCAACACAGAAGAATGTAGACAAATTCAGTATAAAAATCACACATAAAGCAGAAAGTTTGAAATCTTTGTTAAGCAGCCTGATCAACTAAAAATCTTCCAGCTGCCATTAAAACAAGGACAAGTGGTATTGAAACGGTCTTTTAAGTTTCGAAGTGGTATTTGAAAAGTCCTGAAGTGTTGGGGTTTTTTAAGTATTGATGTATGTAAATGAAGCATGGAGCTGGCTTGTAGCTCTGTGGAACATACCTGGGGCAAATGCTTAAAATGTCCAGCTATGATCAGAGCCGTTTAAAGTTGCTTTGAGATGTTCTATGCCAGCGACCCCCAACCATTTGTGGGTTATGTACTGTATGCAACACTCATTTTCACAGAAATCAGGAGACGAGGGTCCATTTCAATCTCAGACAACAGGCTGATTTGCCCCAGTTCCCGAGTTCATTTCATTTAATCTGGTGTCACCCAGGAAAGTAAACTGCTGAATATTTGCAATGTACCAAAATGTGGCACGACAGCTTCAAAAGCAGTTGCAAGCGTGCGCACACACAATCTTGACATTTCCCCCCTCTCAGTGTGTTTGCGAATATTCCTGTGTGACAGAAATATTGGCAGGCTTTTAGCAGCTTTTACAAGTGTGGAGGAGCGATGACGAGTGCATCCTTTAAAAATGATTAGGGCAGATGATTTGGAGGTGGGAGATCTTTGTTTTGCAACAAAGTTAGGCTGTGCAAGGTGAGAAGGGCTTATCACAGGACTGGGGTAGCCATTGATGGTTTCGGGGCTAGTTTTCTTTGAGGTGTGCCTCGCATTGTGCCACTACAGGTCAGAAGGGGTTCATGGTATGGACTGCTCCTCCATGCAAAATGGCAACTCTCTGCTTGTTGAAAGCTATTATGCAGGAATTTCTTCACCCAATGTGGGATTCGAACCCACAGCCCTGAGATTAAGAGTCTCATGCTCTACCGACTGAGCTATCTAGCCTTGGACCATGACTCCCATCAGCCCTGACTTTAGCCCTGCTGACTTAGGCTGATGGGAGTTGGAGTAGAACAACTTTCTTGCAGGCACCTGGTATATAGGTTGCCCGTATGCAAATTCGCCGTTATAAGGAGGAGAATGGCAAGCTTTCAGCTTCAGTCCTAATTGCTGAAAGTGTAGGGCAGCATTGTCTTTTGGAGTTTTATCTCTGTCTCGACGCTTGGTTGCTTAATGAAGAGCCCTTGACGCTTTGTTGCCTGGGGAAGAGAGAAGGGAACGCTATTGATTTTGTTCTCTTTTTTAATGCTGGCTTTTATCCTCCCGAGTTTTCCTCTGGAAGGAAAAGGAGCTAGATGACAGACCTGAATCCCTCTCCCCTTCAAATTGTTGAAGCAAAACAGGCCAGGAAGGTAAAAACCTTGAGAGAAGCATTGGAGATAGCAGTGGCAGAAAGAGACGAATCCGGGCTGAGTAGCTGGCCACATCTGGATGATGTGATGAACTGTTGTTTAGTGTAGCACTCAAACACAACCAGTTATTTGGAATGAGCCAAGGCAAGTCTTGGACTCATGTGCTCCCTTTGACTCCTCCAGCATGGCTATGAGTCGGGAAGCTCTCACTTCTGTTTTTGATTGACTCCAGTTTAGTGTTGCATCTGAATGCTAAACTGCGGTTAATCTTAACTGTGCACAAGCCAATTTAATAACCTATGCTTTGTAAGTTGACTTTGAAATAAAGGACTCCTTCAAAAATAAAACTCCATAAAGTCAAGGGTCCGGCCACACCATTCTGTCTATCCCTTCGTAACAGATGACTGCTGGTAAGGCCCTCTTATCCTCCATCAATATGTCCAATCCCCTGGCTGGCCTTCAACACACGAGTCTCCCAGATCTGTTCAGGAACAGCATCCTCTCTCATTCTTGCACTAACATTTTCAAGTGGCCTAATCGGTTGTGACTTTTCCTTTGAGCAAACCGGCCTTTGGTTCCTAAAGCACAGCCAGCTCCCTTAAAGGCTTGGAGTCACTGTCATTGCTTATCAAGCAATATGTAACTAGATGGAATATTTTTAGCTCACTCAGCCCAGGCCTTTTCCCAAACCTACTCAATGGTCAAATTTCACTTTTCTTAGGCTGTAACGTTTAGCAGATTCATTGGGGAGATGAGGGGTAGCCTTCCAATGATGCTGGACTCCAAAGCCCATCATCCCTGACCATTAGCCTTGCTGCTGTGGCTGATGGGAATTGGAGTCCAAAAACTTGTGGCGTGCCACAGATTCCCCAACCCTAAATTAATCCTGTTTTTTAAAAAACAACGCATTTAAAAAACGCATGCACATAAGTGTGCGTTTTAAAATGCATGTATGAGTGGAAGTAATGCACAAAATGCATTATGTTGCAGGAAAATGCATGACAAAAATTCCTATATTTGGCAGAATTAAGTACAAAAATGTGCATGGGAGAAATTTGCACTAAAATGCTGGTGAATTTTCCTGAGGACTTTTAAAAATGGCAAAGAGGTGTGGAAGCATGGAGAAGCAAAACTGCAGTTGACAGGTTTACGCATTCCATCCCTGGGCCAGGGCTCACCTGAAGTTCCTACAATGAACGTGATGCTGCTTTTGGCTTTCTTCCCAGTGCCGTAGAAAGTAAGACAACGCCAGGAGGTGACACGTGGAAGGGTCAAAATGCAGGCTGGTGACATATGGGGAAATTGCAGCGTCCCGCTGAAACCAGCGGTTTACCAGTAGAAGGGGCATAGAAGTGCGAAGACGCCCTGAGGGTTCTCCAGGAAAGCTTTCAGGGCATCAAATTAGATCCCTTTTCCACATAACTTTAGAAATAATTGAAGGACTCATTTTGGAGCAGGTAGGCGAGAATAAAATAGCAGCTGTTGCAAACCCTCCTTGATTGTAGAAGTTTGCAAAGGTTGTGGAATGAGTTTTAGTCCGTCCTGGACTAAACACTGCAGATTCCTGCAAGCAGCAAGCTCTATTATAGTGAGTGAGAAGGTGGAGCAGGCAACAGGACAGGGATGTTTTCCAAAAGCAAAACAAAACAAAAAAACCCTGCAGAAGGTTACAGCGGACAAAGAGCTTTTCCGAATTCCAAGATCTCATTTTTCTCTACTTTTCTGCTACTTTTTTTTTAAAAAAAGAAAACAATGGCAGCTTATTTCCTTTCAGAAAATAGCAGAAAAGGATGTCGCTGCCTCCTCCTCTTTAAGGAACAAAAAGATCTGCAATCTCAAGAAAAATAGATTTGTTTGGGAGGGCTATTTATAAAGGAGATCTGTCCCCAGTAGGTTGGAACAGGTTTGTTTTGAGTTATTTACTGCACTTATTTGTTGCTTTTTAAATTGAACTCAAAGCGACTTGAATAAGGCATCCCACATGGAGCTATAGTAGGGCTCTCAGGTAACTGGTCAGAGCTGCTTTCAATGAAGTTCTAATTCTATAATGGGAAAGAACTTTTTTAAAAAAAACTTGGGGATGGCACACTACTGGTGGGTGTGGCAACAGGTGTGAGACTTTGAACAGGAGGCTGTGCTCATTAGGACCACAAAAAAAGGCAGAGCACATCTCTGCATCCTTCATCCAGGCAACTGAGAAGCGCCCTCGCGGTCCAAGGTGACATTTGACCATGCAGAAGCACTTGACAAGAGTTCCCAAGGGCTGGTCAGAGGGGTCTGGGGGCCATATTTTGCGTCTGAGCCTGAGGTTCCCTATAAGGCAGAGATATGGCCCGAGACACTACAGCCCTGTTCCAACCCAGAAAGCCTGAACCATTGGTGGGTAAGCAAGCAGTCTTGGGGTGACAAGAGCAACAGGCAATATTTCCAAGCTTAGGAATATGATGATTATTATTATTTGGAGCGTGTTCATCAGGTTCACCTCGAGTACAAGGCAGGCCTTATGGCCCTCAAATTGTTTCTTTACAGCCAGGCAGGGGAATCTGTGATCCTCCAGATATTCGTGGACTTCCAACTCCTGTTGTTCTAAGTCAGCCTGACTTACGGTCCAGGAGGATGGGAGTCACAGTCTGGCAGCACTAGAGGGCCACAGGCTCCCCAGCCCTTCTCATAATGGAGGCAGCGACCTCAGTCTGTGTCCAGGGAAAGCATTCATGGGGGCCCCACAGCTCACAAAGCCCCCTCTCCAAGCAGTGCTGCTTCCCTCCCTTAGAGCACCTGTCAGGGAACTGCCATCAGCTCAGAGGTGAGAGGTGGGAGGGCAGTTGTGTTATAGGGAACCTCCGAAGATCTTGCAGTTCCTCCTCTGGCGAGGAGGAAAGCCCCACCTCCAGGGACCAGGAGATGCTAGGGAGAGCCTGAACACGGAGCCTGAGCAAAGCGGAGGGGGGGAAAGCCCCCCTTTGCCAGCGCCCACTCTGCGCAGTAGGTTTCGGCGCAGAGAAGGGAGGAGAAGGATGGGGGGGTCACACGGTTGTTATGCTGGTGGAGGTACAAGGACCGGCCACTCCCAGATTCTGCTAGCGACTGAGCCAGACATGAACTTGCGACGCTCTTCACCGTAAATATTTTGGACTAATAAGAAAGCTGGAAAAGACAGGTTGGAGTCCTGCCTCTTTGCTCTCGAGCAACCACACCAACACCTGACAGCACCCAAGCCCTTGAGGGGCAATGCCAGCAAGAATTGTGCTTTGTGCGCCCAGGTTCAAGCAGCCCAGCCAAAGGAGGCCTGTCTCAAGGACAGCATTGCTTTAGACCGGGCGCCAAATGTGTGGTGGTCTTCTTTTTAAAAATTTGAAGTTTGGGGTTGTTGTTGTTTTAGCTTTTTCTAACTTTAATACAAAGCCATCTTGTTTTTTCACTTTATTGAGCGGCTGGTTTGGTTTTCTGTTTTCTATTCCTGTACGCTGGCCTGTCGTCTGATTTTTCTCTTCTGTTCTCTATTTTAGAAAAGTGTTATAGCCGTTTTATTAAACGTGCACTCAACCCTGCCTCTAATATCTTGTGCCAGTAATCCGAGACCCTTGCTTGGCACGCTGTGCTTGTTATCCTTTCTCACAAATAGATAATGGGGAGTGAGGAAAGGACAGGAAATAGGCAGATGTTGTATTGCCAGAGGGGATGGATGGATGACAGGCAGGGAGTCGTCTAAAGATGGCTTGTCAACATGCACTGTACAAAAACAACCATCTCCCCCAGCTAAAGAAGGGGTGACATCGCTTGCAGAAACCTTTGGGGAGTTTATGCTGCTGGGTCTTTGACTGTTCCCAGTGTGGGAGCAGCGCGACTCTTGCACGGCCACCGTGGGAGGGATGCCCAGCGCACCTGGGCAATGCCGTTTCCGCTTGCCTGTTTACCTTTTCTCTTCCACAAATGGCTCGCCTGTCCAAAAATGACAAGTGAGCCAGCAGGATGGGCTTCAGCATTGTCTGGTTGAGCATCCAGTGACGGCTGCTCTCGATGTCAGGGTCTGTGTCTGTAAAGTTTCTGTGTTTTTTTTTATTTTTGGAACTTCCTGATACCTTTCCTCCCCCTCTTGCTTTGCAGAGTAAATCAACTCATGATGCCTCCAGCCTCTGTGAAAGTCTAAGGCGGTGAGTAAACCAAAAGAGATGTGTGCATCTTCTGTGTGTGTGTGCAGGTTGGAAGGTGGTTGCTGGGCCTTTGGGCTGATGTGTTAAAGGGGAGCTAAATGTGTTGAAGGGGAGCATCTTCAAATACCTGAAGGGCTGTCACATGGAAGAGAGAGCAAGCTTGCTTTCCGCTGCTTCAGAGGGTAGGACCTGAGCCAATGGATCCAAAATGCAAGAGAGGAGATTCTGATAAAACCTTAGGAGTGTGCTGGCTGTTTGCCTTAATAAACATTGATTGACAAAACCTTAGAAAGAAGAACTTTCATATCTATCTCTATCTCTATCTATCTATCTATAAAAAAGGTAAAGGACCCCTGACAGTTAAGTCCAGTCATGAATGACTCTGGGGTTGCGGCGCTCATCTCGCTTTACTGGCCAAGGGAGCCGACGTTTGTCTGCAGACAGTTTTTCCGGGTCACGTGGCCAGCATGACTGAGCCGCTTCTGGCGAACCAGAACAGCGCACGTAAACACCGTTTACCTTCCCGCTGGAGCAGTACCTATTTATCTACTTGCACTTTGACATGCTTTCGAACTGCTAGGTTGGCAGGAGCAGGGACCGAGCAACGGGAGCTCACCCCGTCGCAGGGATTTGAACCGCCGACCTTCTAATCGGCAGGTCCTAGGCTCTGTGGTTTAGACCACAGCGCCACCCGCGTCCCCATCTATATCTATATTTTCATTTTTTTCTGATAACAATTTTCATATGCTTACATATCAAATCCAAATTTGCATTGATTGACTCCCCCCCCCACCAATTTCCATTCCCCCCTTTATTTTCCATGCATCTAATTATATTTCCACTTAATTTCAAATTATTTTTCACATCATAATTCCACCTTCAGTTCATAAATGCTACAACAATCCTGCTAATGCTTCCACATTTTTACAGTGCTCTTTAAAATAATCTATTAAAAAATTCCCCGTTCATTATTACACTTTTTCTTCATCTTGGTGCCTGATCTTACCCAGAAAGTTTTGCCATTTCAGCAAAGTCTATCATCTTAGTCCTCCATTCTTCTTTCATTGGTACGTTCTCTTTTTTCCACTTCTGGGCAGAAAGAAGAACTTTCTGACAGTAAGAACTGTTTGACAGTGGAAAACACCACCTTCAAAGGTGGTGGACTTGCCTTCACTGGAGGTTTTTAAACAGACGTTGGGTGGCCATCTTGATTCTCTAGCTGTGATTCCTGTATTACGGGGGGTTGGACTAGATGACCCTTGGGGTCCCTTCCAACCCTACAGTTCTATGATTCTGTGATTGTCTGCAGAGAGAGGCCTATGCCCGCAGCCTGGCTAGACACCCCCATTTACTCTGCAGCCAGTGCACTCCTGCTCCTGGTTTATGAAGCTGTGTGTGCACGACATTAGCCACAATCCAGATGTCTTGTAGGGTATTTTGTTTTGTTTTTTTTGAGAAATGTTGCATTTGGGGGCATTTACCCTAAAAACAGAGGGATGTGGGTGGTGCTGTGGGTTAAACCACAGAGCCTAGGGCTTGCTGATCAGAAGGTCGGCGGTTCAAATCCCCATGACGGGGTGAGCTCCCGTTGCTCAGTCCCTGCTCCTGCCAACCTAGCAGTTCGAAAGCATGTCAAAGTGCAAGTAGATAAATAGATAAATAGGTACCGCTTCGGCGGGAAGGTAAACGGCATTTCCATGTGCTGCTCTGGTTTGCCAGAAGCGGCTTAGTCATTCTGGCCACATGACCCGGAAGCTGTACGCCGGCTCCCTCGGCCAATAAAACGAGATGAGCACCGCAACCCCAGAGTTGGCCACAACTGGACCTAATGGTCAGGGGTTGATCAGGGGTTGGTCAGCTTTGATCTGATTTGAAAACATAAGCCATATATGAAGATATCCACTCTGCCTCTCAGCTGACTGAGGGCGGCTCAGAAACACATCCGACCGTAGAAATGTGTACAATGACATGCAAACGTGATTTGAAGGGCAGTTGGGGATGGGTGTGTGTGTGTATCTCGCAGTGTTTTAAGCCATTAATGTGCACATCGCCTAAGGCAGCCTTTCTCAACCTGTGGGTCCCCAGATGTTGTTGGACTACAACTCCCATCACCCCTAGCTAGCAAGGCCAGAGCTCAGGGATGATGGGAGTTGTAGTCCAACAACATCTGGGGACCCACAACTTGAGAACCTCTAGCCTAAGGCTTCCTTGCGGCCAAGGAGCCTGTGAAACCACAAGGCGGAAGCGTTTGTGTCCTTAAAGCTTTATAGGGCATTGAAAAATTTGGATGAGTGTGAATTTTGAAGGCTTGGCTCCTTTGAGTCATGCATATTCCTTTCAGAATGAAGAAATGGGAAATGTTTGTCTTTAAAGGCATGCTGAATTGAGTTGCTCCTCTATCCATACATTGGAAATGCAGTGGGTTTGAGTAGGCGGACTTCAAGGCTCCCCTCAGTGACTCTTAAATTGAACAGAGCATTCCTAGAAGGAAGCAGCAAAAGGCTGCACAGGGCATCCACTGGAGTCATAAAAGGAATCCGTCCATCCCAGTCAGAGCCTTTGCACAATCCTATTAAGTAGCTCTTACAGTTGCGATTAAATTTAATCATATGAACACCAAGGGATTCATTTGACAGTCCTTTTAGTCTTTTTTAATCACTTTAGGTACATTATTAGGCAAACAGGCTTTTCAAGTGTATTAGTAGCTCAGCAGCACCTCCATTTTTAATGCAGAAAATGCCACTTCAGAGGGAGAAGTTAGGCTCTAGAAGTGGAAACGGACATTTTTACTTTTCCCCAGCCTGCCATTTTCCTGCTCCAAATCCCCACCTCCAAGTTCACAATGGCTTTTCCCACTCTGGGGTTCCAAAACTGGGTGAGCCCCTTGCTTCCTTTTGCTGATCCCAGTCCCAAAATGTGGCTTTACCTGTATTGCTTAAATAATAGTTTCATTGCATATATTTGCATGCCGCAAACCATTGCATATTTGGGCATGTAACAAACCATTGCATATGTTTGCATGTAAAAAGCCGCTGGGGAAAAAACTTGTCTGGTCTTACAGCACATACGTGGGAGCATCACATGACCTATAGCTGTGGGGAGATGTAGGCCCTTCACTAAAGCTAAGCTGATCTGGGACTAGTCCGTTCCTGGATGGAAGGCCACCTGGGAATGCCAGTGTTTGCCAGCTTGAGCTCTCTCACAGCACAGACAGGATGTGACTGTTGTAAAATAAATCGAGAGAGTCACAATTTAATTACAGGTTGTCACTCATTGCTAGAAGAAAATGCCATGTTCACTCTTTAATTTTGCAAGAACAGACTAGATCAGCAGAACTTAATACTTTGGCATTGTAGTGTGTTTAATAAGGACCTGATCGGAACAGATCCATGTCCTAAAAAATTGCTTTGTATCTGAAGCAGCTACAAAGGAAAATTAAGCCTAAGACTTATCACCGCTTATTTAAGACTTATCATCGCTTATCATGTGCCATCATGAGGAACAGGAGAATAAAACTCTGTTTAGGTAACTTGCAAGTCTTGGGTTGGCTGAGTTGATAAAACTGCCCAATTTTAAAATCCTACATCGAAACCAGGAATGAAGTCAGGCCCATACCATCCTCACATATTTCTGTCTTTACAAATACATTGGCACCTAAAGTTACAGACGCTTCAGGTTACAGACTCCGCTAACCCAGAAATAGTACCTCAGGTTAAGAACTTTGCTTCAGGATGAGAACAGAAATTGCGGTGTGGCGGCAGCGGGAGGCCCCATTAGCTAAAGTGGTACCTCAGGTTAAGAACAGTTTCAGGTTAAGAACGGACCTCCAGAACAAATTAAGTTCTTAACCCGAGGTACCACTGTAAGCAAATTGCCTAATGCAGCAGAATTCCATAGAAAACAACTGAACCTGTCTTCCCTCCCTTACTTCTGGCCCAGTTCTGCAGCCTGTTGGATTATGGCCACACATATTCCCGTTAGCGGTCTGAGCTAATACACATCCAACTGTCTCCCTTGCTCTGAAAGCTTGTGTGTCTCCTTTCTTCCACGCTAACAACTTGTCTTTGTTCCCTTCCGCACAGCTGACGTCCCGGATGATGAAGGAAAGCTTTTGTGAGCTCCGGCAGCCGCCGAACCCCAAAACGAGCACCTGCAGGAGACGCCCTCCCCCCTCCAATCCACCCTTCCCGGAACATGGAGCCGCGGGAAATTCATCCCGGGGAACCAATTACGCAGCGACATGGTGTTACTTCAGCCAGAGGAGAGGGGGAGTCCGTTGGAGCACATCTCAACAGACGTGGAGTCCTATGCTTTTGCGGTCTTGCGTAAAGAAGAGCTCCCGTCTTCCCTGCTCCAGAGGGAAGGGACCTTCCTGGCTGGCATCTTTCCCAAAAAGAAGTCACTTGAAGGACCGGTGTACAGCTTTGCTTTCGGCTCCATGAAGATGGGTCAACGGCGAAGACTCCCTGCCCCATTGAACACACTGCTGCTCTTGCCATCCATCTCTTGTCTCCATCCAGAGGCGTCATCCTAGTTGGAGAAGCAGAGCCTCAGCTTTGGGTTGTGAAAGCCAAGATCCGTTTTGTATTATTGAATCATGGCATAGGACACTTCCTGCAGGAGGTCAAAAAGATTGGGCCGGATGGGCACATTCACATATATACATATATATATTTAATTTAAAGGTGTTCTTTGCACTAGCAGGAAGCTGCTGGAGCTACCTCAAGGCCACTGCAGGGTTTGGTCTTGGCCAGGAATTTGGTGTTTCAACTTTCTGCTGGGGAATCCAAGCGTAATTTCAAGCCCTTTGAGGGGTGGGGAGAAGCAATAGAGAAAGAGGCGGTGTGGGCAGCTTTAGCCGAGAACGTTACCTACCTACTGATGGTCCTCCGGGTCAGAAATGAAGCTGCCCAGAGTGTCCGTTTCTTTAAATGCAAGTGAATGTGAGATAGTTGCTGCTTTTGGGTCAAGGTTAGGTTGGAGAAGAACTGCTGTTTCCTGCTGGAGTCAAATGCTATGGGAGTAGGTTGATGTTGGGGAACTCTTTGAGTAGGGCAGGCTGCGGTGGAGCCACAGTGATCCCACCCAGATCCCGAAATCTCCAGTCTCTGCTGTTCCAAGAAATCTGTGTGTTCAGAAAGAACCTGATTGGCTCCCAGTAGCGCCTGTCAACTCACTCAGATAAGCAGAAAGAACGTGATTTCTACTGTGTTGGGTTTAACATCAGCCATCTCTTGTCAGTGAACATGCACATATAGTCAGGAATATTGCCTCCCACCTCTAGCAAGGGCCAGGAGGGTAGTGACTCCTGTGGGGGTTCGAGGCTCTGCTGAAAGGTTGTAGCACCTTGGAAGACGAAAGGCCTGCCAAGTAAAGGGACCCCTGACCATTAGGTCCAGTTGCGGACGACTCTGGGGTTGCGGCGCTCATCTCGCTTTATTGGCCGAGGGAGCTGGCGTTTGTCCGCAGACAGCTTCCGGGTCATGTGGCCAGCATGACTAAACTGCTTCTGGCGAACCAGAGCAGTGCACGGAAATGCCGTTTACCTTCCCGCTGGAGTGGTACCTATTTATCTACTTGCACTTCGTGCTTTCGAACTGCTAGGTGGGCAGGAGCTGGGACTGAGCAACGGGAGCTCACCCCATCACGGGGATTCGAACCGCCGACCTTCTGAGTGGCAAGCCCTAGGCTCTGTGGTTTAACCCACAGCGCCACCCACGTCCCTAAGTTGCATGGTACACGGTGCCAATTCTCCACGACAGATCCCTGATAGAAGTGTCAGTCCCTTCAACTTCCTGTTGTTGGCGCGACCAGCTTTCTGCAGCCGAGTGGGGTGGTGGAGACAAGCAAGCTAACTCCACACACACAGTCAGGTGTGTTGGAGGGCAAACTTCTGAAGAAGGGAGCCTCTTCTGTGCATGAACCCCCAAGGATAAGGACTCCAGGGGGCTCAACAGGAATAGCGGCAGGGGGTGGGTTTGTGTAGGACATTTGTTCCCCCTTCACCCGTTTACTTGACTCGGATGTAGAAAGCCTGGAGCAGGCTACAGGCACATAGGAAGCTGCTCTCCAGAAGAGGCCTAAAAAATACAAAGCGAAGAGACAGTGGAGCTAAGTTTACTGTTTATTATACACACCCACTTTTGCATTGGAAAGCTATGAGCCAACTCTGGGATTAGGCTGAATTTATTTGCCAGAGAGAATGGTGCAGTGGCAGGGAGAACATAGCTGTCAGGGCCTGGAGGGGAAGATATCGCCATGGTCTGAATTTCAGCCGCAGAAGAACATTAAGAAAAAGGTGCGCTCTCAGAGCATAAATCAGGTTGAAGCATCACCACGCAAGATGGGAAAGTAATCTTGACCTCCACCCTCGTCAACTCCCCACATCTCCTCAAATGTTCCACCTTTCACCCTGCCTCTCACTGCCGGGCTTTTGTCATTTGCTCCGTCCTTTCCCCCCTGTCTTTCTTTCCTTGTAAAGAGACACTTAAAAACAATCGCTTTGGCAAATGGTGAAAGGGATGGAAATGTGACGTACGTTTTCTTGTTATACAAGGCAGGACTCGAACCAGTTTTCTGATTTTCTTTCAGAAGCAAAACAAAAACAAATAAGACGAAAAATGGCTATTTTATATTTTAAAGAGCAATGAAGTTGATTATGGATCTCAGAGTATAAGAAGAAGAATTAAATATAAATATATGCATTATGTAAATTAAGAAATAAAGCTATTTAAACACTTTGTGCCAGCTTTCATCTCTCGCTCGGCTGCCTGTCGGGAGACGCGGGTTCCAGGTGAGACAGTGGCTTTGAAAGAAACCGCGGGTGTTTCTTCTCCAACAGTGCTTACAGCCATGCCCGTGCAGAGATCTGAAGAGACTTGCTGTAAACAAGTAGGGCCGGCCCACGCAGGAGGCAAAGCAGGGCAACTGCCTCGGGCGGCGGGATTCACAGGGGCAGCAGAGCCTCTAAGGAACGTGTCTCCTGCTGCTGCCGCGATGGCAGCAACACGTGATGTGCTCCTTGGAAGCTGGGTCTGCCTCCTCCTTGGCAGCACCCCCCCCCATGCCACCTCTACAGCAGTGTCTTGGCAAATAGGAGGCGCTACTGTTCTCTGACCACTAGGAAGGAATTGGGGGGGGGGCTGCCATCTGGGTTCTCCTGGCCTCTGCTGGTGCGATTCAGGGTGGGCCCCTTACCCCCCACTGCAATGGCCCTTAAATCTCAGTAATGATGGCACCGAGCAACCCTCCCAGGGGAGGAGCCACCGCAGAAAAAGCCAGTTCTCATGTTGCCACCGTCCGGACCCCTCATGGAGGCGGCACATGGATAAGGGCCTCAGATGATGACCGCAGGGTCTGGGATGATGATAATAATAATTTTTTATTTATACCCCGCCCTTCCCGGTTCAGAAAACCTGGTTCAGGGTGGCTAACAACGAATTTAAAACCCTTGACGCAACAAAAATGAGCATAAAATACAGTATAAAACGTGAATAACAATAAATTCAGAATTCAAAAATCAATTTAGGGGGAAATCAATAGAGAGAGGGGGCTGTTGATATGATCCAGTTCAACTCTTGTTGAGATTTGTGTTGCCATAGCTGGGCTCGGATCATCGGTTAGCGTTGTCACCCTGACTGTTTTTGTCAGCTACAGAGAGATTAGCCTTAGGGCTAAATGACTTGTTACAGTGCAGATGGTTCTACTTGCGTTCAGGCAGATTCTAGTAGAAGCCGCCTGCAAACGGGGAGTCAGTGACTGACTGGGGTGTGTGGGTGTACATGTGTGTTTATCAGGGCAAAGATGTTAGGAGGCTGAACCTTGCATGCACACTCCTCTCCCCCCCGCCCCAATTCAAGCAATGCATCTTCAGACAAATGCACATGTGCCCAGGCATGGCAGAATTCCCTGAAGTTTCCAGGCATGGACAATTCATCCTCTCAAATCAATTCGGCTGCCTGACACACAGTCTCTGCAGGAACAACCCCCATACCGACTGCCAGTTGCGAGAGGCTGCGACCACCCCCCTTCCATTTGCAGAACCAATTTGCAGAATTTATAACAAGGCACAGCTCAGAGGCGAGCTTCGGGGGAGGGGGTGAGCCAGGTCACATCCGAGGGCTTTTAATGGGGGCATAGCCTTTTAATAATGCGCTTAGGCTGGCTTTTGACATCTCTCGTGAACGACAGGGAACGCCCACTGCAGGAACCTTGACAGCGGTTTCCACAACCACCCACCCACCCCATCTCAGAAATGGTGCTGAACAGGACTGCGAAGAGAGCAAATGAAAAAGGCATTCTGTGGTGCATTTCCCCTCACATAACCAACACATTCCTCTACGGGCGATCTGTTGAGGACCACATAGCATCATAAGAGCTGGAAGGGACCCTGCGGGTCATCTAGTCCAACCCCCTGGCATACAGGAATATGTTTGCCCAATGGGGGGTTCAAACCCACAACCCTGAGTTTAAGAGGCTCATGCTCTACTGACTGAGCTGTGTGTTGGATTATTTGAAGTACATTGCTAGCAAAGCCTCAATCTAACTCAACAGGCCCAGGTTGGTTCCCCATCCCTCCAACTTTAGGATATATTTTGCTACCACCCCAACTCCCAACCTGCCTGGCAGCGACTGGAAGCAATGTGGGGGCATTTCGCCTTGCTGGACAGCAAAGCCCAGGCCTTCAGCATCTCCAATAACCTCCTCTTTCTCTGGCCAGATACACGGCATTCATTTAAAGCACAGCGAAATCACTTTGGACTGCCATGGATTTCCCCAAAGAATTATGGAAGCCGCATGTTGTTAAGGGTGCTGCAATTTCCCGAGCGGCTTATCAACCTGTCCATCCCTCTTTGCAGGGAACGCCTGGGATTGTAGCTGTGTGAGGGGAATGGACAGTGCTGTTTTGATTAAAGAAGTAAGCAAGGCGCGGCTCCTCATGGAGGGCAGCGCCGTGGGTGCCAGCACAAAATGGCTGCCGCGGGCAGTTGTCATAATCTTGTTGCTGAGCGACAAGGTGCAAACCAGCCAACCAGAAGCATCTCTGAGGTGGACTTCGGTCAGCATCCGAAGTCAGGTCCAGTCCTAGGGTCGGGTGAACAGCAATCCATGAGCTCAGACGGTCCAGGAATCCAATGATCATGGGGTCAGGGGTCAAGGGTCAAGACGAGCAAGAAGCCAGGACCTGCAAACGTTGTTTCCAGCATTTGATGGATGCTGGAAGCTCGGCTTAAGAAGGCTGAAGCCAGCTGGTTCTTACCAGCACCTTCTATTGAGTCCTTGAAGGCTGATCAGCTGCAGGTGGAGTCACTCCATTCTTCTCCCCCCTCCAGGCTGCTGTTCAACAGGTGAAGCCAACTCCTGACCCATGACAACAGCAGAAACAAAACAAGGTGCCAGTACTCCGTACCAGGGAACACTAAAAAAAAAAAAAAAAATCTGGGAATCGGGACTCCTAAAATCAATCAGCACCTTTAACACAGTCCCCAGGGGTGTTTGCGGAAGGCCGCAACAAAGCGGTGTCACTTTAATTTTAATAAGTATTAAATTTGTAATACTTTGACGACAATTGGTTAAAGATTATGGAAAACCAAGAAAAAATAATTGGCAAAAAAAAGTGGCATCATAGTGCTTTAAGTGTGTGGTACGGATGTAGCCACAGAATGTGGGCTGGCAGCTGAGGAGCAGTGAATATAAACTGTATGGGGGAGCGTGCAATGGAGTATCCTGAAAAAGAGCGTGGCTGGCTGCTGCAACCCTGGATGAGAGCTCCTCACTGCAACATTGTGGTGCACAGAATACTACAGAATCTGTCACACCCATCTGTTAGTACTGCTTCTCTTCAGACAGCAAAAAGCAGGTGGTTTAAGTCCCCATTTTCAAAGTACCCAGAACTCCGTAGGATGGAAATCTCCCTGGGGGAACTAGTGAAGGAGGCTGTTGCCCGTGGCGCCAGCCATTTTCACCCACCCATTTCCCCTCAGATGCCTAATCCTCTTCATATGTCAAAAGGCCTCTTCCCAGGCCACGAGGGACATGCAGATGGGAGCGTTGCCATGGTACCCTTGTCCTCAAGGGGTCTGGAACCTCGAATCGCCCGGCTGCTTGGCGAGGTGGTCCTTTTCACACCACGCAGAGATCCGCTTCTCCTCAGCGGAAAACTTTTTAGCGGCTCTTATGAATGTTCTCCAACGGGACGTGCCGCCTCTTCTCCTCAGGCACAAAAGATGAGCAGCTGTTTCCTTCAAGACATATGCAGAGGGTGGGCTGTTGTAGCTGCATCATTAAAGAATAATTAAAACAGCGAGACTGAATAGAGGGACGTGGGGGACGCACATGGCCCTGATGTCTTCCTACGCTCCTCTCCACATCCAATCCTATTCTACGGCATCCGCAGAGAAGCAAGACGTGACAGGCCGAAGGATGAGCGGATCCGAGGAGGAATATCAAGCTTTATGCGTTATAAAAACACTGGGGAGCTGTGCTTGTGTCTTCTGCCTGCTCTGTTTCTGTGTAAATTACAAACATGCACTGCAGATAGAAATCTAGCATATAAGTGAGGCGTGTCCCTAGGAACCCTCTTTCCTACTAGTTTTCTACATGCAGGGGCTTGAGTTTTCATACAGAGAAGTCCATCACTGAGCTGCCTTAAAGTGGTGTGGACCAGGCACTGGTTTGCCTCACCGTCTGCTCTTTTAAGAAAACTGGACCAATGTATTGACCCAACGAAAATTAGACTTTAAAGGTAAAGGTAAAGGGACCCCTGACCATTAGGTCCAGTCGTGGCCGACTCTGGAGTTGCGGCGCTCATCTCGCTTTATTGGCCGAGGGAGCCGGTGTATAGCTTCTGGGCCATGTGGCCAGCATGACTAAGCCGCTTCTGGAGAACCAGAGCAGCGCACGAAAACGCCATTAACCTTCCCGCCAGAACGGTACCTATTTATCTACTTGCACTTTGACGTCCCTTCGAACTGCTAGGTTTAGTAGCCCCCAAATTGTATTGACAGACCCTATTGAAGATTACGATTTAGGTCCAGTTAAGATGTATGATTTAGGCCGCAAACCAAGAGTAAGTCAGCAAGCCCTGCCAAACTTTTGAGCAGAGATCTCTAGTGCTGCAGGTAGGCATGTGTCAATATACTTGGCATCCCGTTGAGGCAGAAATTCACCAGCAGGACAGAACACAAGAAGCAGATTTGGCATCTGGCTGGCTAACAGCCTGACGTATTTAAGAATTCATGAACTGTGGAAATATAAACAGGGGAGACGGTGGATCATTTGCAGGCTGGTACAGCCTTGTGAGGATTAACAAACGGTGGTGTGGTACAGCTTAGAAAATTGTCCTTGGACGCTGTGCTTGACGACATGCCGCTTTTTGTATAAATACATTTTTTTGAAGGGCTTTTTAGGTTTAGCACAAGAGGAAGTGCAAAGATGATGGAAGTCACAGAATCACAGAATCGTGGAGTTGGAAGGGAGCTTCGGGGTCATCTAGTCCAACCCCCTGCAATGCAGGAATTCTCAGCTCCTGCTTTGCCCTTGTCTTCTCCAAAACAAGGGAAACTGTGCTCAACCTGGCAAAAACAGATCAAGTGATAAAAGGAAGGACTAGCCACTCTAGAGTATAAAGTTACAAAAGTATAAGCATGCTTCTAGCATTTGTAGAACATGAGATATGAAACAGAAAATACAGGCACTATTTTTCTCAATTTTTTTCCTATGAGAAACTATTCCTTTCATTGTTTTATTCTCCCCCACCGAATAAACTTCAGCAACATCATTTTCCGTTGTCCCAGGTGGCATAAGCCACACCAGAGGGTTCAAACTACGAGAGGAAGGACGTCTGATTGTCCAGAAGTCCAAAGGAGCATCTCAGAAGGTGCTGAAGAAGAGGTTGGATCTCTGAAACAGATTTCCTGCACTGGCAGAGGGCTGGACTGGAAGACACTGGACCTCCCTTCCAGCTCTAGGACAATCTTTTATTATATTGACTGTTAATCTTTTGCAAAGGGGGGGCATTGATTCCCCCCACCCATCTCTATCAAATAAGGACATGCAGAGAAAAACCTGTTCCAGCTCTAACAGAGACGTCACCACTGCTAACTCTTTTAAAACATATAATTTTTATGAAGGATTACACATCCAACAGCGGAGTAACTTGCAGCCTTCTGTTATTAAAAAGGTCAGGACAGCGGACTGGAGAGGATCATAAATCTGAATGTTCCAAGGAGTTCTGACAGCGTCGTCTAAAAGAGGCTGCTTCCATTTAATCCCAAAATGTGTTATATTATGTGTGATCTGGCTTTCTTTGGGCTTTCTGAGCACGTTAACCAAGGGACCCAAAACCTTTTATTTATTTGTATCAAGGCTAGTAACTCTGGAGCAGAGTACTGGACTTCCAATCAGTAGTAATATACTACCAGTAACAGTCTACTATAGTAATATTATAGTAGTATAGTTAAAGTTCTGCAAGCTGATTTTTTTATATACATAAAAGGGATGCTTATCACACATTTGCATTCAGTGGATTATTTAACCAGGGTTTCCCAAACTTGGATCTCTGGCTGTTTTTTGGGACTAAAATTCCCATTATCCCTAACCACTGGTCCTGCTACCTAGGGATGATGGGAGTTGTAGTCCAACCACAGCAGAGGACCCAAGTCTGGGAAACCCTGGTTTAAACCAAACAAAAGGTGCAAAAGGTTTTTTTTCCAGCCTTGGCCAACGTGGTGCCCTCCAGGCATTTTGGACTACAACATGCTGGCTGGGGCTGATGGGAGTTGTAGTCCAAAATATCTGGAGGAACACCAGGTTGGCGAAGACTCCTCCGAGCATTTATAAAACCAGCACTTTCCCCCTTCCAGTTCCCTTCCCAAATCAGTCCTCTATCTTCCCTTTCTTTCCCTTTTTCTTCTTCTTCTTCTTCAAACTGCCCTGCTGCGCATCAGCCTTTTTGCCGCGCCCTTGCAGCTGCACCGGCTTTTTGGCTGGAGGACCCTCCAGGGACACTTGGCTCTGGCCGCTGCCTCCCCCTCGGTTCTTCCTCTTCCTTTTCCTCTTCTTCCCCGCAGGGGCGGCGTTGTCTGCAACAGTCGTGGCGGCCTCTTTGACGCCGTTCTCGGCACCGTTCTCCTGGGACTGGACTGGCGGCACCTTCTTGCGGTTCTTGCGTATCTTAGTGGCAGGGAGGAAGCCCTTTTTCTTCCGCTTCGGTGCCTCGGCTGCGGCTGGGTTCTTCGGCTGAGCCGGGGCTTTCTCCTTGACCGGTCGCCTGGAAATTAAGAGAAGATGGTCCAAGTTGCTTTGAAAATACACCGGACAGAGAAACGGGCGGGCTGGATAAATCGCAAGACAGCAAAAGGGGTGGTGTGTATATCTATGATGCGGCTTTACGGCGGGTTAAGAGCAGTGGCTCCCTCCAGCCCTGTTACTATGATATTTATACAGGGTGAGTCCTTTAAAAGAGGCCCCGTGGATATAGAGTACAGTGGTACCTCGTGTTAAGAACTTAATTCGTTCTGGAGGTCTGTTCTTAACCCGAAACTGTTCTTAACCTGAGGTACCACTTTAGCTAATGGGGTCTCCCACTGCCGCCGCAACGCCGTCATGCAATTTCTGTTCTCATCCTGAAGCAAATTTCTTAACCTGAAGAACTATTTCTGGGCTAGCGGAGTCTGTAACCTGAAGCGTCTATAACCTGAAGCATCTGTAATCCGAGGTACCACTGTACACATGTTCCACAGGGCCTCTTTTAAAAGACTGCCCCTGTATAAATAAGTAAAGCTAATCTATTCCAGGCTTCCCAAACCTGGATCCCCTCTGAATGTTTCATTTATTTATTTATACACTGGTTGATTGTAAAATAAAAATAAAATTAACCAAGCAATAAAATTATCATTAAGAAAAACCAGCAACAATACAGTAATATGGCATTTCAAAACATTAAAATAACAATAGACTAAAAGCAAATTAAAACTTGCATCAACTTTCTAAACACCTGGATAGGGCCAGGGAGGTGGCATGGAGCCAGGGCACATTTTTCGGGGGGGGCGGGGCTGACAGGGTGCATGGCTGCCCTGCTGCATCCTCACGTTGCCCTCTGCGCCGCCCCCGTGCACCAGGCATCATATTTAACAGGCCAAAGATTATGAAGCCGTCTTAATGCAGAGAGCTGAACAAAACCTGAGTGGTCCTCAGATGCATCGTCTTCATTTATGGAACTGCAACTGCAGGCGAGTAGGGGGGAAAGTTGGGAATACGGCAAGAGGAAAGGAGTTGAAGACATCCCTGTGCTGTTCCAATCCAGGTTGCTGTTGTTAGCAGCCTAGGCAGCTGCCTCAGACAGAATCAGACCACTGGTCCATCTAGCTTAGTGCTGTCTACACTGACTGGCAGCAGCTCTCCAGGGAATCAGGGAGGGGTCCTTCCCAGCCCCACCTAGAGAGGCCAAGGATGGAACCTGGGACCTTCTGCATGCAGAACAATGTTCTACCAGCAGGCCACATTTCAGTGGCATTATATTTATATCCCACCTTTCCTCTGAGGACCTCAAGCAGGCAGACTGGTCTTCCCTCTACTCATTTCATCCTTCCAACCACCCTGCGAGGGAGGTTGTTCCTGGCCGAGTGAGGATTTGAACCCGGGTCTCCCGTGTCCGTAGTCTGTCCACTACACCACAGAGGCTCTCCTGCTCGGGACCTCTCATGAGCTTTTATTTTAATGAAAGTAATGAATAAACGCAAGGGCCAACAATGCGATTCACATCCGGCCAGGTTTCGCCCCAAAACAAAGCACCTACGTGACGCCCAGGAGCTTCATGACATTCCAGTAGATATTGTCGAGTCGTGTGGACCTCCCGAAGCCCTCGTGCTGACTCAGCGCCTGCAGCACATGGCGCAGCCCTGCCAGATCCACGTTCAGCTTCTGAAGGGGAAAGAACACAAAGCCAGATTTGTTGGCGTCTGCCAAACACTGCACCTCAAATAAGTCACGCAAACTGCAAATCGGTATCTTTACACGCTCACAAATTGGCAAGATGTGGTCCCAACCCTGCAATGGAGCTCTTGGGTCTCCCGAAATCAAGGAGCAGTCATATGTCGCCATGTTAATTAATTTCAATTTCAGATACGTATCTCAGAGCAAACATATAAAAACAGTTTCATATACGTACAGTGGAACCTCTACTTATGGATGTAATCAGTTCCAGAGGTCCATCCGTCCGTAAGTTGATCCAGGTCGCTGGCGCATTCGGCAGCAGCGCACTTCTGTGCATGTGCAGATGGCGGCAGCCGCTTCTGCGCGTGCGCGAATCACGGCAAACCTGGTATTTACTTCCGGGTTTGCTGCGGTCGCAACTTGGATCGGGCCCAAGTAGAGGCGGTCATAAGTAGAGGTTCTACTGTATTCGCTTTTTTTGTGCTTTTTTATTTTATTTTATTATTTGCTTTTTTTCAAAGCAGACAAACCAGGATGGAAACCTCCACTTAAATGTCTCCACTTAAGAGAAAAAAGAATTTTAATGGATGCGCAAAAGACAACAGAGGCAGCGGAGAGACAGGAGTTCCATTCCAACAAAAGAAGAATGGCAGACAAAATTAATGGACTACGCAGAATTAGATAAAATGACAGGAAGGATTCGAAACCTGTGGGACCAGAGATTCACAGAAGATTCGAAGAAATATACGAATTATTTGAAGAGCAACCGTAATCAACAAATTACGCTAGTAGGATTACAAGAAGTTTTGTAAGGAAAATATATAATAATAATATCTTTATTGTCATTGCCCCCTCTCGGGGACAACGAAATTACTTGACTGCTCCATAAAAACACTAATTAAACAATACAGTATAGTACAGCAAGGAAGATTAGATGACTTTCAAAGTCCAGGCTTCCCATTCAGGGCCGAGATCGCTCTGGAGAAGAAGCTGTTCTTAAGACGGCTCGTTCTTGTCTTCATCGTCCTGTATCTCCGTCCCGACGGCAGGAGCTCGAAGAGACAGTGACCAGGATGCGATGGATCTTTTACTATGTCCAGTGCCTTCCTATGGCACCTTGTGGCATAAATCTGCTCTAAGGTGGAGAGTGGGCAGCCAACAATGCTCTCTGCTGCCTTAACAACTCTGCACAACCCCATCCTGTCCTGGGTAGTACAGCTTCCGTACCACACACATAAGCCATAAGTGAGCATGCTCTCAATGGCACAGTGATAGAAGGCAAGCAGCAGTTTCTGCGGAAGATGGTTTTTCCTTAGAATTCTCAAAAAGTACAGTCTCTGCTGCGCCTTCTTCACAATATATGAAACATTGCAAAGTATGGAAAGAATAGAGATATTAGTTATGAGATTTAAATGTAATAGTGGAAGTAAGAAATGTACATAAAGTGAATAGATTGGAAAATTTTCAGATGTGATTGATGGAAGTAAAAAAAATGGTATAAGATGTGAAAGTATGTTTAATTATTGCTGAAAATGATATGTTGAAAATTAATTTTAAAAAATTATATTAAAAGAAAAAGAAAGAGACAGACAGGAGTTCCAGATAAAAGGTCTGTTGACAGAAGGACGGTTGAAGCTCACTTTCCGACACCAGTCAACAGAAGCTGGTGGATATTTGTGGACTTGAAGCCAGGGCATGAATGGAGAGCGAATGACGAAGAAACATCCCTGCTGGTGTTCTTCGTGGATGTTGGCTGCTGCATGTCTGTGTGTGAGAGAATAGGAGGCTTCAAATGCGGTCGAGGCAAGTGGTGCGCAACTCAATGTGCGAAAAAGGAAACTGGCAGATATTTGTGAACAGGTGAAAGCTGTGGAAACTGGCAGGCTGAAGTTAGCGGATGAAGTTGCTGGGCAGATGCCACTGGAGGTGCTCTGGGTGATGCTGCTAAATTCCAGCCATCCCACTCACTGCCCTTTCCCCCCCCCCCTTCCAGGGATGTCTGAAGCCGGGCCAAGTTTTCTCAAGACCACCCACAAAAACAGCGAAGAGAACTGCAGCGCTCAAGGCCGGCCAGCTTATACTGATAAATAAAATTCTTTCTAAACACATCTACCTGTAGAGTCTGGTCTTCTTCCAAAATAGATAAAATGGGATATCTTATACCTGAGTTTTATGGTGCATTCCTGCCCTTCACCTCCAACCCACCCGCTTGGGATCATTACACACGAAGGCTGTGCTGAGAAATGGATAATATGTGAGCAAATTGCTGCTAAGGTGCCCCTGTCATTGTCAGGGCTGGGGAAGCTGTGCTGATGATTCCCTGGCTGCTGCCACTGGCTACAGATTGCCAGCGATTTCACAGAAAGACATGGTGTCTAAGGGGGGAGAGAAGGATGCTATCATGGGGAGGGAGGAGGGAAGAGACCCGGGAGAAGGAAGCTCGGGGGAAGCTGGAGACCCAGAAGAGAAACCTGGGTTGGCTCCTTCCTGTCTGCTTGAGCTGCCAACCTCTCTCTCCCGCAAGGGTCCTGTCCTTGTCTCACCCACACAGCTGTCGAAAAAGCTGCAAATGATTTTTTCCACTGACAATCTAGCTGCCTCCCAAAAAACAAACTTCTAAGGATCCCTAAGGTCTTACAAGTGCTTTTAGTTATGGTTCCTGCATTGCAGGAGGTTGGACTAGATGACCCTTGGGGCATAGCTGTCAACTTACAGATTTGAAAATAAGGGACCAGCAGCCAAAATAAGGGATTTTAGTCAACCAGCTGAGATGCGAAGTTAAAAGGGACCAGATAATTTTGGAGAGCAGCGCCGGTTTTTAGCCCTTCGGTTCCAGAGGTTGCTGCTCAAGACACCAGCTGGTGAAACCACTTTTCACGCAAAATGAAGTCCAAGCTGTGAAGGTGCTGCTGCAGTTCTGTATCTTTTCTCTCATGCTCCATCTGCAGCTCTCAGTCCCATCAGGGAGGAAGGGGGGGGGGAGGAAATAGCACCCGAAGTAAACCCGCAGATCAGACCATCTATGCTAGTCTACCACTACAAATAATAATAATAATAATAATAATAATAATAATAATAATAATAATAATAATAATAATTTATTATTTATACCCCGCCCATCTGGCTGAGTTTCCCCAGCCACTCTGGGCGGCTCCCAATCAGTGTTAAAAACAGTACAGCGTTACATATTAAAAACTTCCCTGAACAGGGCTGCCTTAAGATGTCTTCTGAATGTCAGGTAATTATTTATCTCTTTGACATCTGATGGGAGGGCGTTCCACAGGGCGGGCGCCACTACCGAGAAGGCCCTCTGTCTGGTTCCCTGTAGCCTCACTTCTCGCAATGAGGGAACCGCCAGAAGGCCCTCGGCGCTGGATCTCAGTGTCCGGGCTGAACGATGGGGGTGGAGACGCTCCTTCAGGTATACAGGACCGAGGCCGTTTAGGGCTTTAAAGGTCAGCACCAACACTTTGAATCGTGCTCGGAAACGTATTGGAAACGTTCTATTAGAGAAGCGCTTGCGGTCCTTCCTCCGCTTTCCCCCTCTATGGTTAGCCCTTGGAACACCTGCCCGCGCCTCCACCTCCTCCTCCGCTCTCTGAACTGCTTTCTCTATGGTTGCCCTTGCTCTCCTCTCAAGGCTCCTCAGCAATTCATAGGCCATGTCAGGCTGCCCATCTCATCCGGGTCCTTCGGCGGCACAGACCTAGCGGGAGCAGCGGCGCCAGGTAGAGGGGAGGCCCCAGGCAGAGAAGCTCAGTTCGGCAGCCGCGAGGAGGAAGGGCCCGAGGCTGCCGCCAGTCCCAGCGGGGAGGGGCTCCCTGGGGCCGAGGCTGGTGAGAGGAGGCCGGAGGGGGGCAGGCCGTGCAGCCAAGCAACACAGTTGGAGCCTCCCTCCTCCCTGGCCGGCAGGGAGGGAGGGAGAGGAGCTGCGTCCTTTGAAACCCGGGAAATTTAAGGGACATCATCAATAAGGGACAGCAGTGGGACACGGCACTGGGATAAGGGAGTTTCCCGCCAAATAAGGGACGGTTGAGAGCTATACCTTGGGGTCCCTTCTAGGCCTACAATTCTAAACAATCCACCAATAAATAAATATGCCGAAAGGAAGGCGAAGGATCGCCTTGCATAATAACAGTTAAAGAAGAAGGGGGAGGAATCAACATATGAACTGGGGCTGGCATGAAGTTGCTCTTGCTCTCCTGCAAGGCCAGAATAATGTTTCGCATATGCAGAACGCCTCATTGTTCTCCTTCATTCCACTGCTCCCTTCCCCATCATGTTCGCTGCAAGGGGGATAAAATACGAATGATTCATTCATTGTTTGATTTCATTCATTCACTCATCCGCTGAATCAGTCGCTCAGCAACAACTCATTCACTCTCTACTGGGGACCATCTGGGGACAGGCAGCTAAGCAGTCAAGATTTGCAGGGCCCAAAGGGGGGGGGGGGTATGAGAGCCTGACACCAAGAATGAGGTACACATGTGGATGGGGGCTGGGTTTCAGAAGCAGCCATCAGAGGGAACACAGACAGGTAAACATAGCCCCCAGCACAAGCCACGTCCAGGGCAGTACGCAGGATGAGAGAAGGTAGCAAGATCTTCTCTGATGGGCTAAGATGCTCCTCAGGGAGGAGGAAGTTCGGAACCTGGGATAGGGTGGAATAGGGATTGGCCCTGGGATCTGCTGACTGAATCAGGAGGCAGCGCTGATGCCATTCCCAGGTGGAGGCCTTGAAGCTCAGACCTGAGTCCGCTTGGTTTGTGGTTGATACAAAGCGCTGGTGGTCCAGGAGATAAAGACACAGGACAAGGAACCAGAAGTCAAGACTGACAGAACATGGAGCAGCCGCCAGGACCATATACCACCAGTCCTAAAGGATCCACGTTGGCTCCCAGTACGTTTCTGAGCACAACTCAAAGTGTTGATGCTGACCTTTAAAGCCCTAAACAGCTTCAGCCCAGTATACCTGAAGGAGTGTCTCCACCCTGAAGATCTCCTCCGAAGGTCTTCTGCTGGTTCCCTTACTGCGAGAAGTGAGGTTACAGGGAACCAGGGAGAGGGCCTTCTCAGTAGTGGCACCCACCCTGTGGAACACCCTCCCATCAGATGTCAACAACTACACAGCTACACAAGATGAACAACTATACAACTTTCTGAAGACATCTGAAAGCAGCCCTGTATTGGAAAGTTTTTAATGTCAAGTGTTTCGCTGTGTTCTGTTATATTCTGGAAGCTACCCAGAGTGGCTAGGGCAACCCAGTCAGATGGGTGGTGTATAAAGAATAAATTATTATTATTATCACCATCATCATCATCATCATCCCCAATTTACAGTAAGACTTAATTTCCATCCAGCCTTATCTCACACCAAGAAACACCTATTCTCAACTACAAAGTCCTAGCGGAACAGCAATCTTAATCCAAAGCGGAAAGGTCCATATGATCAATTTATGTGAGCTAAGAGACTCCAGTGTCCCAGATAAAAGATAAAACCAGGCTGGAAGAGCAAAATCTACCTGCTGAGTCACAGTTTTTATGAGGTAGTTCAGTAGCTCCAGACATTTGATGATCTTCTCCTGGTCCACCTTGACCTTGATTTCACTCACTGTCTTTAAAGTCTGAGAAAAAAGGAAGGAAGAAAATGAAATCAGTTACCACGAAAATCATATCCATGAAGAGGGACCTCAAGACATTGACGTTATTTATTGCAGTTTCCTCAGTATTGCTACAAAAAGAGAAAATAAGGCACAGGATCAGAAAACTATCACTCCAGAACATTAAAAATCTCTCGTTAGAATCATGGTGTAAGAAAGTATGGAAAGTTACATGGGCAGAAAAACTAGTGAACTTCGGGAACAAAAGCAACTGAAGGAAATGAATTATGTTTTGTGAAACTTGGTCTGCTGTTATTGGTTTTATTAATAGAATGAAAGGGAAATAAACCAGCCCCCCCAACTATAACTCCCATTGTGCCTGACCACTAGTCGCGCCTGTTAGGCCTGATGGGAGTTGCAGTTCAGCAACATCTGACAGGCTCTTGGCCTAGGGATTGTCTCCAGTGCTAGTCCTCCTCAGAGAAAACCCATTAGAAATAATGGGCCTGACCAGCTTGGGTCTCATTAATTTCAATGGGCCTATTCCTTAGGCGCCTCAGCTTCTCGTGAGAGTATCAACTCCGCAAAATCATCAGGGTCCCATAGGTCTCCACATACATTTAGGTTTTTGCTGTGAGAACTTGGGGTCAGGGACAGTGGTGCAGCCCCATAAATGTGGGAATCGGGGACTGGCAAGTGCCGAACTTTGCAGAGGTTCAACGTGACGCTTGGTCAGGCCCGGTATGCGACACACAACACAGAACTTTGAAGTTCCACAGCAGCGGGTCACGAGTTCTCTTC
Organism: Podarcis raffonei; assembly: GCF_027172205.1. NCBI lineage: Eukaryota > Metazoa > Chordata > Lepidosauria > Squamata > Lacertidae > Podarcis > Podarcis raffonei. Next base: position 11,642,741 of record NC_070616.1, on the reverse strand, counting down.
CTGGTCCCCTCCTCCCAGAATGCCTTGCTCTAAGGAAGGACCCCACTTCCCCTCCTCAGAATGAGACAGAGAGCAGGGAGAGGAGTAGAGCCATTAATCTGATTTTGAATTGATTTTTGAATGAATTGATTTTAGAATACTGTGTTACTTTTATTGTTGTTAGCTGCTCTGAGCCCAGCTTCAGCTGGGGAGGGTGGGATATAAATAAATTATTGTTGTTGTTGTTGTTGTTGTTGTTGTTATTGGCTGCAGAGGCATTCATTGCCCCTGCTGTGTTGTGGGTGGGCTGGTCTTGTATTGGCCTGATCTAGCCTAGTCCAGTCCACTCTGTCGGACAGTAAAGGTAAAGGGGACCCCTGACCATTAGGTCCAGTCGTGACCGACTCTGGGGTTGCGGCGCTCATCTCGCTATATTGGCCAAGGGAGCCAGCGTACAGCTTCCGGGTCATGTGGCCAGCATGACTAAGCTGCTTCTGGCGAACCAGAGCAGCGCACAGAAACGCCGTTTACCTTCCCGCCGGAGTGCTACCTATTTATCTACTTGCAGTTTGACGTGCTTTCGAGCTGCTAGGTTGGCAGGAGCAGGGACCGAGCAACGAGAGCTCACCCCATCGTGGGGATTCGAACCGCCGACCTTCTGATCAGCAAGTCCTAGGCTCTGTGGTTTAACCCACAGCGCCACCCGTGTCCCTCTGCCGAACAGTGGCTCCCTGCAATCTTCCCCATCAACTGCTCCCCAATTCATTCGGCTAGAGATATCTGTGCAAAAGCAGGTGCTCCACCAACCGAATTATCATCTGTTCCTTTCACAGGAGTTTTTAAGCAGAGGTTGGATGGATCCTGTCAGGGATCCTTTAGCCGCGATTCTCGCCTCGCAGGGGTTTGACCCGTGAGGGTCACCCTTCCAATGCTACCATTCTAGGAGTCGACGATTCCAGTAAAAAATGTTGCTATGTTTCGCCATTCTGGCGAGCAATGCAGATAAGCTGTTTCCCAGAGAAGGAGGGGAAAGAGCCAGCAACAAAGATGAGGATTATTGCTATTCTTTTACTTAAGAAAGCTACGCCGCCGCAACTCCCGGGCTCCTCCCTGAGCCAAGGACCCAACCCGTATCATCTCCGGCTGGTCCGACACGCAGTTTAAATAGCAGGATTGTTCTCGAGTTCGGCAAGTGAGGCTCCCTTTGTCTCCAGGTCCTGCTGCCTACAGACAGAGCAGGCCTCAATATGCACAGCACTGATCTTCAGTCTGCTCTGTGAGGAGCCACCAGCAAATCAGGGCAAGATCTATGCCAGAATTTACTCTGGCACAGCGATTCCATGGGGCCACAGGGTTTGGGGATTCCCCTGCCCAGCTATGCTTCTGCCTAGTTATTTATTTTACTTATTTGTTGCATTTATATCCTGCCCTTTTCTCCGAGGAGCTCCAGGTGGTGTATAATAATAATAATAATAATAATAATAATAATAATAATAATACATTTTATTTATACCCCGCCCTCCCCAGCCAAGGCCAGGCTCAGGACGGCTAACAACCTATAATAAAAACTAGTTGAATGAATACAACTTAAAAACAAGATTAAAATACAACATTAAAACATTAAAATGCAGCCTTATCACAGGAGGAGAAAGGAAAAAAGAAAGAGGGAATCAAATTGACTCCAAGCCAAAGGCCAGGCGGAACAACTCTGTCCACATATGTGGTTCTCCCCCTCCTCATTCAATCCCTGCAACAACCCGGCCCAGAGCCTCTTGGCACGCCCTTGCGTTGCCATGGTAACGCCTTCCCTCCTCTCGCCGTGCAAGGCCAGGTGCCCAGGACCATCCTTAGCAAACAGCTTACGGGATTCACTCCGTCTGCTGGAATGCAGAGGTGAATCTACGAGTCCAGCAGGCTAACTCACCAGCTGAGTGATATACAGCGGTACCTTGGTTTAAGAACAGCTTAGTTTATGAACAACTTGGATTAAGAACGCTGCAAACCCAGAAGTAGGTGTTTTGGTTTGTGAACCATGCCTTGGAAGCAGAACATGTTCCGCTTCCTGTTGAGTGTGTTCCATTTGTAAATTGAGTCCCCCGATGCTATGGGAAAGCACGCCTTGGTTTAAGAATGCTTTGGTTTTAGAACGGACTTCCGGAACGGATTAAGTTCGTAAACCGAGGTACCACTGTATTTCTAAGGTAGAGGACCCCTGCCCTCCACCTCTGTTTGCTGCCTTTGTGCCAAAAGAAAACCTTGCCGCAAACATCAACATTAAAATAAATATTTCCACTATGAGGATCCCAGATACAGATTGGCAAAAGCTAGGGTTGATGCAAGAGCTCCTCCATTTGTGTACACATGAAGTGTATTTTTTATATTATCCAAGCTTAACTGATGCTGATGCTGCTGCGCTCTCTCTCTCGCTCTCTCTCTCTCAACACACGCACACACACATCTGTTTTTGTCACCAGGTTCAGCCACCCCAAGCCATCAAAATATGTCGCTCATTATTGGCTTTTGTTTTTAATAACAGTGATGGATTGAAACGGACAGGCCCCCGAAGCGATCCTGCCGATTTAAGCAAGGACAAAGCACCACGAACAAATCAGAACCTGAGCTCCGCGTATATTGAATAGCCAGCATTTGAGACGAGAACACGGGTTAGCTCATGTATCATCTTTCCGGAGCAAACTGTGCCCAAAGCAGCTCACAACAGAACATACACTTATTATCAAAACACAGTATCTGATTCAGGGGTGGAAGGAAAAGCTCTCCAGTTGCCTACAAGACGTATTGTGGTGTCGTACCTGATGCCTGGGACGTACCTGGGACGCGGGTGGCGCTGTGGGTAAAAGCCTCAGTGCCTAGGGCTTGCCGATCCAAAGGTCGGCGGTTCGAATCCCCGCGGCGGGGTGCGCTCCCGTTGCTCGGTCCCAGCGCCTGCCAACCTAGCAGTTTGAAAGCACCCCCGGGTGCAAGTAGATAAATAGGGACCGCTTACTAGTGGGAAGGTAAACGGCGTTTCCGTGTGCTGTGCTGGCTCGCCAGATGCAGCTTTGTCACGCTGGCCACGTGACCCGGAAGTGTCTCCGGACAGCGCTGGCCCCCGGCCTCTTGAGTGAGATGGGCGCACAACCCCAGAGTCTGTCAAGACTGGCCTGTACGGGCAGGGGTACCTTTACCTTTACCTTTTACCTGATGCCTGCCAAAACAAAAATTTTACAAAACACAGCTCAAGCATTCAAAACCGGAAGGGGCAAACGCTGGGCCCTGTTTTCAACCAGTTCTTCCTATCTGCAGTTTCTTGGGGGTTCTGGGGGGCTGCACACATGGCAGGGGAGGATGGGGAAAGTTCCAGTGTGGAAACGTACATCCTTGCACCGACGGGACATGTTAGCTAGACCCTAGATCGCAGAAGTAGACCAAAAGAATTTAACCCCTCTGGACCTATTTTAAAATGTTCCTCCTTACCAACCAGAGTGCCCCACTGAAATTAATGGACCGAACCCGCCATGCCCATGAATTTCAATGGGTCTACTCTGACAGGGATGAAGCCTTAGGGTGCTAAGATCCTCTGGTGAGCACCTTCTCTCGGCCCCATCAACATCAGGGGTGCAGTTGGTGGTGATGAGAGACAGAGCCTTTTCTGTGGCAGCCCCCATATTGTGAGATTCCCTCCCAAGAGAGGCTAGACTGGCTCCCCCCTTGTTCTCCTTCCTCCAGAAGGCTAAGACCTTCAGGAAGGCCATTGGAAACTCAGGTGCAGGCGATGCTGATCGCTGGGCTGCCATCAGGGCAAACTGTACTTTAATGGCTGGTCCTAAATGTATTTCACTGTATTCAAACTATTGCTTTTAAATAGTTTTGTTTTTATGACTTTGTGTTTTTAATGTTTTAAAAATATGTTGCAAGCCACCTTGAATCCCAGCTTGGGAGAACGGCAGGATGCAAATACATTAAAAATAATAAACCCATATTAAAGCTGGGGAGTTGACGGTTGTTATGATTATTTTATCATCATGCTTTTTTTTACTATCGATGCTCCGTAAAATGTGTTCTTAACGCTGTACATCTCTCTGAGATCTTTTGATAAAGGGCTGTATAGAAATTGAATAAATAAATAAATAAATAATATATTTTCTGGAATCAATTTTGGAGCGAAGGCACAGAAGACAAGTTGCCTGCGATTGCTCAGGCATAGCGGAGAACCTGAAGCACGGCTGACCCCGCAAATGGCATCCCAACCAGTATGGATACAAATAAGGTCAGGAAGTTCTTATTATGTAAGTGAACACAGAGATGCAGAGGGCTGCAGCTAGTTAGGATGCTATTTTAGGCGACTGTCACATATTCCCCCCTAATAGCCTCTTTCCCCTCCCCCGGACTCCCTTCCCTTCGGCTTCCTGTTACACAACACGCTGAAAAAGGACGGCTCCCCAACCTGTTAACTCCTGCAATCATCTGTCTTGCATCACCTGCAGCAGGTGGACTAGACACCGTGCGGCCCTATTAAATTACAAGCCGGGGTGAAAAGGAGGGCACAGCGGGAAGCGAAAGGCTGCAGCAAACTGGGCCCCAGCGAACGATTTAGCAGAAGCACCTGTCAAAGGAAAAAACGGCTCCAGGTGTCTGTTTCCTGAGATTTATATATGAGAAATGCAGGTGGCAGTGTTGGGTCCATTACAGAGAGAGAGAGAGAGAGAGAGAGAGAGAGAGAGAGAGAGAGAGAGAGAATATCTAGGAATAGCAGGGAGGTAATATCTGTGTTACAGCTAGTTGAAATGTCACTTTTGAGTTTTCCACAACGCTTCTTCGGGCTAGATGAAAAGGGAAGAGGAGGAGGGGTGGGCAGAAAGGGCAAGGAAATGTCTCTCTTTACCTTGTAAGATGGAGTGGGTGTTAAGCAAGCCCAATTCTCTCTTTTCAAAATAAATGTTACTGAGGCTGACAGAGAAAAATACAAAACTTGATATATTTTCCCGTTTTTTAACCAAACCAAGACTTTTTATATAGATAAAGAAGGGGAGGAAGAATAGAGAAGGGGGGGAGAAATAAAAAAGAATAGAAAATGGGTTAAAAGAGAAAGATAGAAACGTAAAATTCTGAAAGTAAAGAACTTCCGATTCGTCATCTGTCTACTATATAAAAGCAGTATTATAGTCCAATTTACTATAACACCCCACAAAGCCACTTTCTATAAACAAACATCATCTTCAACCCTCAAATCCAGATGTCATTATTTCTTTCTGACTCAAAAATCTGTGAGAGGTTTCCAATCTTTAGCAAATGTTAACAATGACTTTTCTCTGATTAAACATGTCCATTTTGCCATCTTAGCAAGCAAGCCTAATTCTATCGGACCATGCTGGGTTGCAAAACGGATTTAAATACTGCAGCGGAAGAAAGTAATGGTCCTTCTCCCTTTCAAAGTATCGTATACATTCACCTCCAGATGTTTTTGCCAACAACTCCCATCAGCCCTTGCCAGCACGACCTGCTAAATATCTAAAGGAATAGTTTGGATAAGGACTTTGGCCAACTGTATTCTGTCCTGTTCTCTAATGTTCCTTTCACCGTTTGCGTTTTTCACGGACACACTGCTACGTTGTGCTAAATTTCGTTCATGCCAGGAGTGGGTACAACAGCAAACATTATTGGACAACACTCCTACTCGCCCCCCTCCACTTCCCGCACATGTGTGCCTCTGTTCCCAAATTCCCCCACGGCAAAAGCAGGAAAGACCCACATGCCGGTTGTTATGGTACCAAGGGGTTGCTCGAGAGCAAGTAGGCAAATGCCTCCCTGCTCGGCTGTGAAGCCTTGCTTTTGATGCCAAAATAAACTTTCTCTGTGCAGAGCGCCACTCTCCTGTGGCTGGCTCATTCACTGGCAGAATCTGTGAGTGAGCGGTCCTTAAACCTTCCCCAGCAGAGTAGTTTCTTGACGCCCAATCTGCGCTTCCCCTCTCAGCGCGGAAGCCTACTGCGCAGGGAGGGCGTGGGTAACGGAGGACCTCTCTCCTCCCCGCTTTGCCCAGGCAAGGTGTCCTGGCACTGCCTCTCCTCCTCCGAGCCTTGAAGCTCCTCTCCACTGGAGGCGTGGTTACTCTCCTCCGCTGAGGAGGTGCTGCTTCCCATGATCTTTGGGGGCTCTCTGTAATCCATCCGGCTTTTCCCCTCTCGCCCCTGAGCCGATGGCAGTTCCCTGACACCGGTATACCATCTGAAATTCCGTCACTTTACTCCTGCAATTTTCTTTGTTAATGGTTTTTTTTTTCCTGAAGGCAACTGATACGAAAATGGGTGCTAAAACTTCCACTATGGTTCCAGAAGTGGTGTTTACATCACAAGGAAGCTCAAATAAAATGTGCAAATTAACAGTTAGGGAAACAGAATAAACTGCTGCATGAACACAGCCTATTCCTCAGAAGTATATGAGTGCAGTTCTCCTGTCTACGGACCAGATCATACTCTCAAGATAGCAGTAGAGTAGAGGTATGAGATTTATCTGGGGGGGAAACCAAACACTGGTTTTAATATCAGGCTGGAACATCTCACCTCTTTTATCTGATTGGTGCTCTCCCTGATCAGCTCCTCCCACTCGTTTTCGGACAACGAGAGCTTGAAATCCCGGGTCTGCAGAGCTTTCTGAAGAAGCATGCATGCCTGGGCCTGAAAAAAAGAAAGGGGTGGAAAAGCAGGTGAACTAATGGAAACTGGTACAATATGGGAAGCGATCTCCCCAACACACCTCTAAGCCTGTGTCTAATACAGTGGTACCTTGGCTTATGAACTTAATCCATTCTGGAAGTCCATTCTTAATCCAAAGCGTTCTTAAACCAAGATGTGCTTTCCTATAGCAGTGGGGGACTCAATTTACACTCAACAGGAAGCAGAACATGTTCTGCTTCCAAGGCAAAGTTCACAAACCAAAACACCTCCTTCTGGGTTTGCAGCGTTCTTAATCCAAGTTGTTCATAAACTAAGCTGTTCTTAAACCAAGGTACCACTGTAGTAGTTTTGTGGTGCAAGGAGATGATAGAAGGGAGAAGGAGACCTAGGCATCCTCCCAGAGGAAGACACTTGATCAAAATCCCATTTTGAAGCTGCTTTTAAGACTTCAGGGGATTCTACCTCCCACCTCACCACAACTCACCCCAAGTCTTTGCTGTTCAGGCTCATCCCCTGACACCTTACCCCCCTGAGGGCACAGTGCCCTTCTAACTGCATACTGGGAAGCCAGCAGGCTTGTTGATGTGCAGTGTGTAAAAACAGCTGGAAACTCCCAGGCAAAAGAAACCTCAAAGCCTGTGGATGCTTGCACAAGTACTGATGGTCTCTGAGCCCTGATCCTTGCACACGCAGATAACCTAGCCTTTAACAACCTGCATCTCTGAAGCACATCAGACACGGAAAGGTTGGTTCATTTGGTTGGGTTCCTAAAGGCCACAAACAGAGCCATTCAACGCAGAGACACTAAAAGGTCTTTTGCTTCTTCCTATCTTTGAACCATTGAGGAAATTAAGCCAGCAGGAGAAAGAAGATTAGGAAGAATTGGGAAGCACTTCCATTTTTTTTTCATCAGCTAGTGGCAAAAACTCCATCACCTTCCAAATAATAAAGCCCAGCTCTGCAAACTTAGTGCCCTCCAGATTAAAAAATATATATATTGTTACAATCCCCATCAGCTCCAGCTGTGGTCAAAGGTGATGGGAGCTTCAACTCAAAGCCACCTGGAGGGCACCAGCTTGATGAACGCTGTGATATACCAGTTTGTGCCAGGACCAGACCTGTCTCTGTGCAACTTCCGGGCAGGAGCTGCAGTTTTATTTTCAATCGTATATCGGTGGCCAAGACAGAAGCCAGTTACAGGATGTGCAACCTGCTGACCTAAGGGAACACAGCCAGATTCTGAGACGGGCCAAAAATAAAGAGGGGGAAGTTGGCCAACCCTTATGCCCCAAAGAGCTCCTGAGTTTGGAGCTGGGAGGAGTTGCTCCCAGAGTGGGGAAAAGCTGATCCCTACTGTCATGGATTTCCTGGCTGCAGGGAAGGAGTGAGAGCCCAGGGATTGGTTGTGGGATGATGATGAGAGGTCAGAGGAAGGAGGAGAAGACTGGGAGAATTGTTGAGTTGGAATGGACCCCAAGGGTCATCTAGTCCAAGGATGTCCAACAGGTCTACTGGTTGATCGCGGTGGGTGCACTGTCGACCGCAAGATCCCCCAAAAGCTCAACAACTTTGGTAGATCACTGCCAGTATTTTTATAGTGGGAGAAGATCACAGTCTCTTGAAAGTTGAACATGCCTGATCTATTCCAACCCCCTGCAATGCAGGAATCTCAGCTAAAGCATCCACGACAGATGGTCCTCCAATCTCTGCTTAAAAACCTGCAAGGAAGGAGAGTCCACCAACTCCCGAGGGACCCCGTTCCACTGTCAAACAGCTCTTACTATCGGAAAGTTTTTTCTCATGTTTAGTCAAAGTACTTCTTATAACTTGAAGCCACTGGTTCGAGTCCTACCCTCCAGAGCAGGAGAAAAATTGTACAGTGCTTTCTCTAAAAGGAAATGGCCCCAAACAATATTGGGAGCTGTAGTTTAAGGGTGCTGAGAACTGTAGCGCTGGGAGCGGTGCCCTAACAACTCTCAGGACCCTCAGTTCCTAAGATTCTTGGGTGCAGGGGGGGGATCCATGACTGCTAAAGTGGCGCAAAAGTGCTTACAATGTATGGTGCGCACCGAAGCTTTTATCTTGCACCTGATAACATCAACTTTACAGTCTTAAGAAATGTGTTAGTCCTTGAAATGCCACCTCTTTGTTCTTTTAAGCTGCAAAATGCTTTTGGGCATCGCTGGATGCCAGATACTAATAACGGGTGTTCGACCAACAATTCCAGTGAATATTTACAATTTTGAAAATCTACTTAGTAAACAGGACGCGGGTGGCGCTGTGGTCTAAACTACAGAGCCTAGGACTTGCCGATCAGAAGGTCGGCGGTTTGAATCTCCGCGACGGGGTGAGCTCCCGTTGCTCGGTCCCTGCTCCTGCCAACCTAGCAGTTCAAAAGTATGTCAAAGTGCAAGTAGATAAATAGGTACCGCTCTGGCGGGAAGGTAAACAGCGTTTCCGTGCACTCCTCTGGTTCGCCAGAAGCGGCTTAGTTATGTTGGCCACATGACCCGGTAGCTGTATGCTGGCTCCCTCGGCCAATAAAGCAAGATGAGCGCCGCAACCCCAGAGTCGGTCATGACTGGACCTAATGGTCAGGGGTCCCTTTACCTAGTAAACCTTTGACACCAGAATTTGCTAAAGTGGGATTCCGAGGAGATGAAATGTCAATATGCGACAGAAGTTCCCGCTCCACCTGCTAGTCAAATGCTTTGGTGAAATGAGAGATGTCTTAGCAAAGTCCCTCACTGGCACCTCAAAGTTGCAACCTACCTGTGACCTTGCAACTGAGGCAACAGACTCCCCTCAGGCTACGCTTGGTGGACTTTGCAAAAAAAGAAGAGGAAGAAAAGGCTGGTGTGGATTCTTGTCAGTCTCCTATCTTTTTTTTTTTTTTAAAAAAGCCTCTGCTCTCTACGCATCAAACGGCAAATATAATTCGAGCGCATTAGGGAAATTACTCAACCCTACAAGTCCTTGCGGACTGCCCCGGTCCGTTTCCACGGAGAGAGTCGGCTGTTGAGAGACAGGTTAGCTACGCTCTGGTGAGCAATTCATCTGCTTTGCTCCAGGCGGGGAGCTCTCATTATCCCTTCCAACCTGTGGCAATGAAGATAAGGAGGCCAAAGCAGACCTTAGAAGGGCATCGCCTGAGCAACCTAAGGAGGTGCAAGCTGGGCTTAAATAATTCTGCTGCAACAGACCTTAATCTGCTCAGCATCTCCCCCCCCCTTCGCCCCACAGTGGCCAATCAGGTGCCCCCAGGAAGTCCGCAAGCAGCAGCAGCAGCCTTTCCCATCGGTGCTCCTCTGGGTATCAGGAGACAAGCTGCCACTGACTTGTGCCCTGGACAGCCTTATCCTCCCTGAATTGGTTTGATTCCCTTCTAAAGCAGCTCAACTTGGTAGCCATCAAGTTAACCATGAAATAACACTACTAGAACTTGCACACATCAGTAAAATAAGACATGTACTAACAGCTGGGGAAGAGACTGACAACAACTGCCCTCCTGGACAACTCTGTTTTGCTTCTGCTAGCCTCCTCTGGAGTAAGGTTATGGGAGCCAGCTGCGTGCCATCTGGACTGGTGAGAGGATTCCTCCCCTCTGAACTGTATTGAAGCCAGGCTTCATTTGTTTGTGTGCTATGCAAAAATCGCAATGTGAGAAAATAACTTGGGCCCAGAGTACCTTAGGGACTCTGTCCGACTCCGAACGCTCCTAAATGGCCTGAGCTCATTATATGTGAAGGAACGTGTATACCTCCATCATTCAGTCCGGACACTGAGGTCCACCTCCGAGGGTCTTCTAGCAGTTCTCTCACTGAGAGAAGTAAAGTTACAGGGAACCAGGCAGAGGGCCTTCTCGGTGGTGGCACCCTACCTGTGGAACACCCTCCCATCAGATGTCAGGAAGATAAAGAATTACACAACTTCTAGCAGACATCTGAAGGCAGCCCTGTTCAGAGAAGTTTTTAATCTCTGACATTTTGTTATTTTTTATATTTTGCTGGAAGCCCCAGAGTGGCTGGGGAAACCCAGCCAGATGGGTGGGGCAGAAAGAATAAATTATCATCATCATCATCATCATCATCATCATCATCATCATCATCATCATCTCAATCACAACCAAATGCTTCCTGGACTCTACCTAGTCCACAAAACCTTATGTATCTGTTTGGTTTTCAAAGTGCCACAAAGGCTCTTGTTTCTGAATAAAAAGAACTGAAATCTGGAGAGACGGAGACAAACGTGATGTCTGAGGAAGGGGGGGGGACACCGATGCAACAGCTTTGGCCCCTGGGAGGTGCGTGATAATACAGGCAGAATTAAGATCGATTGGCTGGCCTAAAATTAAAACCACTTAAGTGCTTGCCTGGCCTGGGGCCAGGGTCCTCTCCATTTTGAAGGCCTGAAGCTTTTTCCTCTTTGCCCATCTCGTCTAAAAAGGGCCACTTCCTTAAAAACAGTGAGAGAGAAGATTCTCCTATGCAAAGGAGGAAAATGCCAAATTAGGAATCGCTGACTGGATGGAGGACAGGTAAGGCCACACTTTAGGTTTCAGGTTTAATACAAGCTCTATTTAAAGGGATGTGAGGGAGGGGGGAGGACCTCATGGACCAGGGTGAAGATGAGGAACTCGTTCTCTGCCAAGGGCCACATTCCTTCTGGCGTGATCTGCTGGAGGCCACATGCTGGCAGTGGACTAAGCCACAAGCGGTAAGAGTGGCCCCTTTCCTCTCTTCTTTCTGACACCCCCTTCTCTCCCCACCCCGTCACCTAGGGGGCTGCCAAATTGGACTGGCCACTTCTAGCGCTCTCTCTCTGCCAAAACCTCCTCGCAAGGTTGTTGTGACCATTAACAGGGAGGGGCAAGACAGCGCACACACTGGCTTGAGCTCTCTGGCCAAAAGAGTGGGATAAAAGGCCAATCGACAAAATAAGCTCTAATCATCGCTGAAAGCGCTAATTGCAGTTCAGAAAGACAGAGTAGGCAACACTAACCAGAGCAGGATTATTATTCTTTTCTTTGAAAAGAAAAACCACTTTAGTGCCTCTCATTCTTTATGCAAAATGTTCCTTGATTAATTCTCCCTTTACCACCTGCTGGAAAACATCTATGGTGAAGGCATTCAACTTCAAATGCGTTCGTGCAACTGAGTCATCGTTTCGCTGCCGGTGTGGGCAGAAGTGAGCACTCACGCAAGGCGTCTTTCCCCCCTCTTTTAATGCTATGCTGTACGTTAGTCATAAGACGCCATGTGCTGGAGTGTAGTTTTTAGTTGCTGGGGTGTTTTTTTTTTTTGTTTTGCTTTTTTTTATCCTGGCAAATTGAGGAGTCTCAAGGCTGCAGAAGCAGCCTAGAACATAAATCACCTCTTTAAAAAATAATCAGACAGACAGATTCTGTTCCATCTTATTTGTTTTATTTTAATTTATTATGTTCATATTAGGGCTGAGCTACATCTAGTTTTCAACATTGTGGTATGTCACGAGCTAAACATCGTGATATACTGATACATCACAATGTCTGAAATAAGGATGGAGCTATGTAGAGACTTTGGCTGAGTTTAAAGCGATTATCTTGCTTTAAACTCAGGGGATTCTCATAGGTAGCTAAGTCATACAGAGATAAATTAAATTTCATCCAGGAGAAAAAGGAAATAAATGAGGGAGTTCTCTCTCTTTCCCTCTCTCTCTCTCACACACACAATCAGAAATTCCCCTCATTCAGGGATAAACAACTTGAGGAAGCCATTTTGAAGGTCAACTTCCCTGAGGGGGCAAATTGTCACAGCAATAAGATCAGAACCGCATTAGAGTGTGTGTGCTTGTGTGTGCGAGACGAAGGAAATTCAGCCTCATTTCTGTGCATGTTTCAGTCTGGAATTTGGGAGGTAAGAGTTCGATGCTTATGAACAATGTCAGGCTGACAATGGTAGGAAGCTCAATGACCCACAGGAAAAAACAGAAAAGGGAAGAAAACTGAGAGGGAAACACCAAGGCAATTTCCTCGCACCACTTCATATTCTAGACACATTTCTGCCTCACAAGTAATTATAACTATTGGAATGGGCAAAAGCTCCCTCTGTGAGAGCCAGACGTCTGAGGCAAACCATTAGTAGTCCCATCAAGGCTTGCTTTCCCACCTAGTATGTATTCAAAGCTATTTATTACAAATCGCAGTGTCAGCCATTTTACAAGATAAGCCAAATCCTGACACTGCCAACAGGAAAGAAAGAAATATGTCAGGGTCAGGAGTAAATGTACCACACACCACTATTTCTTGCTTAAAACTCGGGGACCTTGATGAGCATTAATTGCAATTAGCGTAGCTGTAAGATGTTAACGCTAAGCTGCTGTTAAACCTAGGAAGGAGAGGGAGAATTTGTGGAAAGAGGGAGCTGTGATTGGTTTTAAAAATCTCTTAAACGTACATAAGAAGTCATTTGCACTGATATACACAAACACAGAAGCTAAATTCCACCCCAGACCCCGCTCAGTTTGGCTGCCTTTGCACTTACCTGCTGGTGCTGTCGAGCGCCTTCTGTGATCGACTTGACAATGGTGCCAATCAGTTGGTTGCACATGATCTCCAAGGGAAAAAGAAGAGATGTGGGTGTTAGTGGAGCCTCGCATCACCAGGATCGCAAGTGGTGTTTTAGGACAAGCAAGGAGCAGGATTTCTAGTCCACAGGCCTGCCAGGTCTCCAAATCTGGCCGGCAAAGGGAAATCAAGCTCCCCAACAACCTTCAGAACCCTTAAACTACAGTTCCCAGAATTCTTTGGGGGAGGGTAGTAGCCATGACCGTTGAAAGTGGTGATTTAAATTCATGGTGTGAATGTGGCCCTGGACAGAGAGATGTGTCATAAATTCTGAGGTACAGAAGACTAACTACCCTGTGAAGGCTTTGACAACAGAACACCCCTTCCGTTCCTGGGACGTCACTTGGATCCCAGGAAACCGATTGACAACCAATGTGCATTTTGTGTGCCCACGTGGTGTGGAAAGGATGCGAGACCGGGCTCTTCCGCTACCTACCGGGTGGCGTTCAAAGAGGTCGAGAAACATGGGCCCTGTCAGCGGGCTCTTGCGCTTTGTCAAAAACAGGTTCAACGCTTCCTTGTACACAGCGGACACTCGGTCCAGGTCCAGGCTGCCGACAGCAAGGGACTAGGAGAAAAAGGCATAAAAGGAGTAAGTGTTTAGCAATACAAGAACGGGGCCTTTTCTGAGGTGGCTCCCAGCTTGTGGAATGTTCTCCCCATGTTCCTCTTTAACCAGGCCTTTGGCTGATTGACATCCAATGCCCTTTGAAAATCTGTTAGAGGGTGTGTGTGTTACTGGGTTGTTTTTGCTCCGATTATGTATTTTGTGTTTTTATATTGTGATTTTATCTTGTGAACCATCCTGAGACCTTTGGGTATAGGGCGGTAAACTAATAATAATAATAAAAGTAAAAATACAGTGGCACCTCGGTTTTCGAACATAATCCATTCCGGAAGTCCATTTGAGTTCCAAAACGTTCAAAAACCGAAAACTCAGTATGGAAGCCTCAAAACAGAAAACTCAATACGGAAGCCGTATGGCATGTTCAACTTCTGAGGCGCGTTCAAAATCCAAAATGTTCGTCAACGGAGACGTTCAAAAACCGAGGTACCACTGTAATCTGTGGATGCCACCTCCCTGGTGACACAATGATCAGAGAACAAATCTGCCACTGCTATATATTTCAGGAAGTTTTTCAGGAAGAGTCCTGCACCAGCCTCTGATTGGAGGAGGCTAAGGCAGGGGGTGGGATTTGCTGCGGCAGCCAAGACTGTCCCCATGCTAGCAGAATGCAGGCTGCAGTTTACTGACACAGATGCAGAAATGCAGGACCTCCTCACCTGAGCGGTCAGCGCACCACTTCCTTCGCTGCTCTTCAGCTTCTTTTTCGGCTGAGCGACCTGCGGAGCAGCTTCAGCAGCCGTGTTCCCCTTCAATACCCGGAAGAGGTACAGGGACCCACTAAAAGCAGAGCGATACGCAAGAGAAGAGTCAGGGAGAACCGTATGTATCATGCCATGCTGCACCAGCTCAGAAATATCTTTTAGGTTCAGAACCTCCATGAACCTCACCTTTCAATTTTCAAAAGCAAGTTTCTAGACCTTATTACGGCTGCGAGGATAGGCTTGTGGGTGAGAAATGCCAGGCAGGGATAGGTTTCTAGTGGCAAGGAGTTGGGGTTTCAGCACCCTGTATAATACACACGCCTTCCTTTCTCTTAGGACTAAGGGCACACAGTTAGAAAAGGACTACAGATTACTCCGATATACGACTACAGTGGCGAGACTGAACAAAGATGGAAAGCCCTGCCCACTATAGACGAATGACGGGTAAAATTATTGGATCTGGCTGAGACGGCAAAGTTAACATGTTTAATTAAGAGAAAAATCGTTACTGACATCTGTTAAGGATTGGAAACTCCCCCCCCCCCGTTAAATGCTTTATTGGTTTTAAAAACTATGTAACGTAAGTAATCAAAGAAAAATATAAACGAACATTCATTCCAACGTTGGTGCTTGTTGTATGTAACGATTTGTAGACTGGAAACTTCTTGTGGGCTTTTTGAGTGAAAATGAACTGGCAATATTGGGATTTGAGGATTGAAATAATACTGGTTTATAGAAGACCGAATGGTTGGATTTGTAAGGAATGAATATTATATGTCCCCGCGACAGGGTGAGCTCCCGTTGCTCGGTCCCTGCTCCTCCAAAACCGTGAGAACTAGGAACCTGCTTTAAGTCTTTTAAACTTAGAAAAACGAGTTTTGTTTTTCTTTGAAAATCTCAGGGTTCCAGACCCCTTTCAACTGCAGCTTTAATGAGAAGATAAAGTGTGTGTCTTAAACCCACACACCTGCCCAAACGACCCACCTGAAGCAGTAAAGGGCAACAGAGGAGTCGCTCTGCTTGCAAGCTCTTTTCACCAGACTCTCCAGCTGGGTGTGCAGTTCTTCCCGGATGGGGGCCACGTTTTTGCAGTACTGCTTGGATCTACATAGGTGGTTCCTGAAAGCCAAGGGAACATTCAGGCACGACGCAGTCAGTAAACCAAAGAACCCCTACTGGTATGATTCCATTCTTGTTTTATTCATAATTTGTATACTGCACTCCCCCCCCCCACACCTAAAGTGTTCCAGTAGCTCAGCTACCTAAAAACATTCAAAATGCTGACTTGAGAGCACGGCTGGACAATTTTGAACCAAAAATAGGAACAAACTATAGACCTGAACACTCTCTCTTTGCAGCAGACCCTGGTATAGAGTCACATCCATCTACATTTTTCTCGAGGTTGACCCATCAAAATTAACGGACTCGAGTTAGTTTCAATGGGTCTGCTCTGGGTAGGACTGGCCCTGGATACACAATGTTTCACATCCAAGGGTCCGCCTGAAAAATAAAATCTTCCTCCTGTGCCACGTGGACTGAATCCACATCAAGACGCAGACAGGCAAACACGAGGTCTGCAACTCCCAGTTCGTTTTGCACCTCTGGATAAAAATGTAGCAAAAGTCCTTAAATAAACTCCAGCATGGCAAAGAAAGACTGGCCGATCACGGTCTGCCAGTAGAAAAACTGAGCAAGACATCTTCCATTTCAACACCTGGTGAAAACCTTTCTATCCCGTCAGACGTACATAGGCAATGAGGAATATTTTCGCTGATGTCTGTTTTTGTGTCTGTGTGGTGTTATTGTTTTAATTTTTTATTTTAGTTTGACAAAGCAATAATCATAAATAAGAATAAAATCATGCCCCCCCCACCAAGACCATTCCACTGTAACTATCCAACCTCCCAAAATTTCAACACCTCTTGCAATGGTTTGACCCCTTTCCATTTGTACAAATTCTACACTCTCCATATTCCCTCAAAATCATTTCTCTTGCATATTCACCCTCTTACCTTAACGACACATGTTAATTTATCATTAATAGCTATATCCCACACCTCTTTATACCATTCTTCCATTTTATATTCTGCTTGCCTGTTCTACTTCCTGGCTATAATAATGTGCTGTCTGTTTTTAACTTCTTATGTGGTTTTTACTGTATGTATTAAGTTCTTGTAAACTGCTTTGGGGTTTGTCAGTAGCGGTATATATATAGAATCATAGAATCACAGACTTGGAAGGGACCCCGGGGTGTCAACTAGTCGAACCCCCTGCAATGCAGGAACCTCTTGCCCAATGTGGGGCTCAAACCCACAACCCCGAGATTAAGAGTCTTCTGTTCTACTGGCTGAGCTATCTAAATTGAAATAGCAAATAAGAAACCTCGCCACAAACTCACGTGAAGATATCGGCCGTCTTCCGGAGGTAGTCTTGCTCCTGCTTGTCGGACCCGCTGCTCATGCTCTGCTCGATCACGGAGAGGAGGGGGTCGATGATGGTGAACACGAGGGGGTTCTCTGCCTGCTTCGACAGGAACACCTCGACCAGATCTAGAACCTGGAAATGTGAGGGACAGAAGGGAGATGTGTCGGACTCAGGCCAACACAAGCTTTCCAGAGACAGAGAATAATAATAATAAAATAATAAAATTTTATTTGTATCCCGCCCTCCCCAGCCACAGTCGGGCTCAGAGCGGCTAACAACAGTAAAATAATACATTAT
Organism: Podarcis raffonei; assembly: GCF_027172205.1. NCBI lineage: Eukaryota > Metazoa > Chordata > Lepidosauria > Squamata > Lacertidae > Podarcis > Podarcis raffonei. The sequence continues at coordinate 11,625,434 of NC_070616.1, read as the reverse complement.
AAAATCATTTCATTATAAAATCAATTCAAATCAGGTTAATGGCAACCATTGGGCTTGAGTTCTGTGAGGATTGCCAAAGGATGGGGTCAGGCTGTGCCCTGGCCAAAGGCCTGGTCGAACAGCTCCGTCTTGCAGGCCCTGCGGAAAGATGTCAAGTCCCACAGGGCCCTAATCTCTTGTGATAAGAGCGTTCCACCAGATTGGAGCCACAGCCGAAAAAGCCCTGGCTCTGGTTGAGGCCAGCCTAACCTCTCTGTGGCCCGGGACCTCCAAGATGTTTTTGTTTGAAGACTGTAAGGTCCTCTGTGGGACATACCAGAAGAGGCGGTCCCGTAGGTACGAGGGTCCTAGGCCGTATAGGGCTTTAAAGGTTAAAACCAGCACCTTAAACCTGATCCTGTACTCCACCGGGAGCCAGTGCAGCTGGTATAGCACTGGATGAATGTGATCCCACGGCGAGGACCCCCTAAGGAGTCTCGCCGCGGCATTCTGCACCTGCTGGAGTTTCTGGGTCAGTCGCAAGGGCAGCCCCACGTAGAGCGAGTTACAATAATCCAGTCTGGAGGTGACCGTCGCGTGGATCACAGTGGCTAGGTCAGAGTGAGAGAGGTAAGGAGCCAACTGCTTAGCTTGGCGGAGATGAAACAAGGAAGGGGTGCACATGCAAGAAGTCTAGGGCTGGGCCGACAGGAATGACCACAGTATATGGGGACAGAGGGAACTGCCTTTTGCCAGGACAGCCTATCTGTCCACCTGGACCAGCACTGCTTGCTTTGACCGGCAACAGCTCTCCAGGGTCTTGAGAAAGGGCGTTCTTATAACCCGCTACTGTGGTTAGAGCAGGGGCTGGGGAACTTGGTCATCCAGAGGGCCACACTCTATTCTGAGAAACCTTCCGAGGGCCACATACCACTTGGTGGGTGGAGCCAGAAGCAAAAGTGGGTGGGGCAATGCAAGTAAGATGTTGCCTTTTGCAGAGCAAGCTGGTTTCTACAAGCACACACACCACTGTCAGGAGTTATCAGAGTTGAAGGACACAATTGAGCCAGGCGAAAAACCACCCTGAGTGTAGCCTGGTGAGTTTCCTGAGAGCCACATCTGGTCCCCAGTCCTGGGGGTCCCCACCCAATTTAACCGCATAGATGTGGACGCATGATGGTCCCTTTGTTCTCCCAACTCCCACTAAGCTTTAGTGCAACTCACTTTGCACATTGCGCAAAGTGACTTATGCTCAGAAGGAAGCCCAGTTGTTTTTAATGGGCCTCACTGCCAGGTAAGTGAGTGTAAGATCGCAGCCTAAAATAGTCTGCAAAAGGGTTCCTCCCCTGCCATCTGTCAAGGCCTCTGTCATGTTGGTAAAGAACAAGACCTTCCCTCTTCTCCCTCCCTGATCCACTTATTTTTTCAGGGAACATCAGGGAAGAGACCTGTGTAACTCAGAAGCTAGCTCAGTATTTGGCTCTACTGCTCCAGTTTGGATTCTTGCCACCAAACAGTATTTCACATGCTGAAAAACTGTTTCCCAAGCTTATGCTGACCCCTGGAGGCCACGATTAAAACAATCCCAAACCCAACTGCATCCTCTCATCCTCAGATCCAGCCACAGAGGGATGGACAGCAGTTCTAAATTAAAAACGGTCTGTGCCGTAAGTTGTACATCAGAACAAAAATAGATATTGTCCCTTTCCAAGAGCATAAAGGTCTGCAAATCTCCTGTGGTTTTACTGCTCAGCTGCTGTTTATATATATATATGTACCGTTTTACGGTAGTGCTATTTTTATGTTTTGCAGTTTCTTACGTGGCTCCAAGAGAATCTTACGCCTTGAAAGGTGGGGTGAAAATGTTTAAATCAGTGGCTTTCAACCAGTGTGCCATGACACCCTGGGTGCCTTGAATGGTGGTCAGGAGTGCCATGGGCGACACTGGCCTCTGTCCCTCTTTCCTTCCCTCCCTCCTTGGATACCCTCTCGCATCTCTGCTTCCCAAAGGCTTGCACGGCTGTTTGTTGCAGCAGCCCTAGCTACAAGCCCCCCAGGTGAATGGAGCCTCTGGGGTTGGTCAGGGGGTGCTGGTTGCCAGGAGCTAAGGCAGCCTTGGAGTAAGCATGCAAGTGGGTGAGGAAGCCCAGCCAGCCAGGCCACCCAGGCCCCTGTGGGGCAGTGTGAGGAGGCAGCTCAGAGACCAGGGGCAGCAGCAGCGGCTGCCCAGAGGACTCCGCAGGAGAGGGGAGAGGAGAGGAGGCTGAGGGAACACTCCACAAGGAAGGGTGTTCGAAAAAGGGTAAGAGGCTGCCAGCTCTGCAGGCAAAGGGCAACACAACTGGGCTTCTGATCCCTGCAGAAAGAATGTACAGTGGTACCTCGGGTTACATATGCTTCAGGTTACAGACTCCACTAACCCAGAAATAGTACCTTGGGTTAAGAACTTTTTTTCAGGATGAGAACAGAAATCGTGCGGCGGCAGCGGGAGGCACCATTAGCTAAAGTGGTGCTTCAGGTTAAGAACAGTTTCAGGTTAAGAACGGATCTCCAGAACGAATTAAGTTCTTAACCCGAGGTACCACTGTAGTTGGTCAAGGGAGCAGTGGACTCAAAAAGGTCGAAAACCTCTGGTTAAAATAATAATAAAAACTCATGCTACAAAGACTGCTTTTGGCTATCGGCTTCAGAACAAGTCAGATAAAAACCCAGGATCCTAAATCCGTGGTTTGAAGGTCATTATGATTAGAGTAGTTTTAACCCATCTTTCAATGCAATGTTTTCTTGATGCAGGCTGAAAACACACCCAGGGGCAATGAATCCATTTTTATTTCATTTTTATCTCTGCTTAAGTTACTGGGGGGACACGGGGGACGCTGTGGGTTAAACCACTGAGCCTAGGACTTGCCGCTCAGAAGGTCGGCGGTTCGAATCCCCGCAACAGGGTGAGCTCCCGTTGCTCGGTCCCTGCTCCTGTCAACCTAGCAGTTCGAAGGCACATCAAAGTGCAAGTAGATAAATAGGTACCGCTCCAGCAGGAAGGTAAACGGTGTTTCCGTGCGCTGCTCCGGTTCGCCAGAAGCGGCTTAGTCATGCTGGCCACATGACCCGGAAGCTGTAAGCTGGCTCCCTCGGCCAATAAAGCGAGATGAGCACCCCAACCCCAGAGTCGATCATGACTTGACCTAACGTTCAGGGTCCCTTTACCTTTAAGTTACTGGGAGGCAGCAATCTGAACCAGCTCTCAATGGCTTTGCGTTTATTGCAATTTCAAAGGGTTTCTCTCCCCTGGGGCCAACACCTCGTCTCCTCCTACCTTGATCTTGAATTCCCGGCGTAATATTTTCTCCTTGCGCATCTTTTCCTTCTCGTCCTTCTTGGCTTGGATGCGCTTCTTCTGCTCGGCAAAGAGGGCCGACAGGTTCTCGTCCAGGGACATCATGGTTTCGTCATCAACGTCCTCGTCGCTGTCATCGCCACCCTGGGATTTTTAAATATTAAAAATGTGTGTGTGTTTTAAAGTTTTGTACCCAGTGCTGGTCCTAGGCCACTGTTTGGGTTGTATCCAACTAAGTTTGACCCAGAGTAGAAACACTGGAACTGACAGATTGGGGTCAGTCAAGTCTATCCATTTCTAGTGGGTCAACTCCAGGAAGGACAACCCAATGGGTTTCCAAGCTGTGGAATTCAGCTTTCTTCCCCACAGAACTCGGGGTTCCCTCAGCGCAGAAGAAGACAGGGCCGCATTATTGGCCCAGAGATGGAAAGAAGATAAAGCCCCTGTGGCGATTACACAGGGTCCCCGGACATTTGACGGTCTATTGACCCTGTGCCACCACTGTGATTGCTTTCTTCGCTGCCACCAACCCGTTTCTCTCGGGTACACACGGAGTCCAGACAGTTGTTAACATTACCAAATAATCAAGTTTATTTATAGGCATGAACAAACTTATGGTTTCAGTTAATTTTTCTTGACAGTTTCTTAATCTTAGTTCCTTAACTGATCTATGCGTTCCTAACAACTTCAAAACAACTGATTATTCCAACTATCTGACTCCACCTAACAATTCCTCTCACTCCCTCACAACACAACTCGACCAACCCACAGACTTAACCTCCCTCTTCCTCCTCTACTCCCAACTGATTTTCAAAACCTCCCACTCTAACTTTTACTTCTCCCTTGCATTCCCACTGGCCAATCACATTCTCACTCATTTAACCCTTTCCTAATGACCCACCTAGGAGGCAAACGCCACAGCCCCTACCAGAGAAGAATGGCAGATCAAGTTGATGGACTATGCCAAAATGGCTAAAATGACCAGAAGAATCAGAAATCAGGAAGACCAAAATTTTAATAAGGGGAATGGGGAAAATTTATAACTCATCTTGAAGACCATTGTAAACCGTTAAAATGGTTAGTAGAATTGGAATATCACTTGTAGTTTAATGGTGAATTCTGGATACAATGGAGATGGAAAAGATTTGGATCATCATAAATGATGCAGGAAGAAATGATTAATAATAGGACCCACAAAGGGGAGGAGGGAAGTCCAGGAGATTCCTTGGAATCTTGTTTTTATGATCTATGTTTGATATATGACTGTAAAATTTTAATCTGAAAAACCAAAAAAATATTTATTTTTAAAAAATAAGACAGTGCCACATTGCTAAGCCTTCCACACCTCGCCCTCACCTCCTGCGACACTTACCAGTGCATTCCCAGCTTGCAGAACTCCTCGCAGCATGGCGCGGAATTTCTCGTCGGCCTCAACGTTCTCGTCTTCGTTATCCGTCTCCGAAGCCTCCTTTTCCTCCCCTTCACTCTCATCGTCCTCAGAGCTGTCGTCTTCGTCAGAAGAACTCTCCTCACCATCATCCTCTTCGCTCTGCCGAGAAAGAGGAAGATTCAACTCAGTTTATTGGGAATCCAAGACTTGGCAAATCTCCGTCCTTAGAAAAATCCTGCATCAAGCTAAAAGAGCTCAGAATCGCTCCTTTTGCCATTTGGTCTTATTTTATATGCAAATACAGCGTCTCAGGAACGTCAGAAGGTTTAGCCTGAAGTTGCAACAGCCGTTCCCCGCCTTTTATACAGTTTATTAGACACAGTCCTAAAATGTGAAGGGGGAAAGTGGCCTTAGTGACACTCCAGGGCTAAAGGCACTATTATAACAAATTCGGTAGCAGTTACCACATCTTCCAGCAAAGATTTCTTCTTTTGAGTTTCTTCCATCACGACGACAGCGTTCTCTTCATCCTGGTCGTGCTGTGGGTCGAGAACCTTGAGAAGAAATATATATATTTTACACAGGTGGTCAGTACTGATGCTCAAACCTAAGTTGCAGGCTGCATTTTGACAAAGATGTGCCCCTTCTCTCACATGCGCAAAGGAGTGTTTTCCCAAAGCATGCATTTGCTATGGCACAGGACTGCCATTGTCAGTTTGAATTTCACGGTACAGAAAGTGTTGATCTGATGTGTAGAGATCTTTCCTATTCTACTTAATTCAAGAGGGTTCTGGAAGCTGCTCTGTGTGAAAGAAACAAGCAGAAGGTTCTTGGTGTTTGGGTTATACCTTCAGAGAAGCTGAGTACAGCTGCTTTAAACTGATTCTCTTCTCTTTTTATGTCTGACTATAAAAGTAAGGCGAGAAGGAGCCTGGGTTTCATTTTCTCTTTCTACCCCTCTTCCTTCTGGTGTGGTGTTCTGTATACAGTGGTACCTCGGGTTAAGTACTTAATTCGTTCCAAAGGTCCATACTTAACCTGAAACAGTTCTTAACCTGAAGCACCACTTTAGCTAATGGAGCCTCCTGCTGCTGCCGCGCCGCCGGAGCACAATTTCTGTTCTCATCCTGAAGCAAAGTTCTTAACCTGAAGCAATATTTCTGGGTTAGCGGAGTCTGTAACCTGAAGCGTATGTAACCTGAAGCGTATGTAACCCAAGGTACCACTGTATAGTGTTAAGGTTTAGTCTTATTATAAGTTATTGTAAGTTTAAGTCAAGTCTGCTGCAACTGGATTTCTTAGGGACAGTGCCAATCCTGAATATATTTGTGGCCATTATGTTCATTTGCCTTCAGTAGCAGTAAAGCTCTGCTGGGTGAAATACAATTGCCTCTGGTCTATGTTTGGGAATCCTTCAACATGTTTACATTTTTTCTCTGCTAACTATACGTCAGAGTTCTGCTCTGGAACAATGCTGAGTAGAATTCAATGACAGCCATCGTCAAAAGCAGAAGTGTGGAAGCGTTTTTCTACTGGGGTCAAAGCCCCGCAGGCCTGAGGGAGAGGGGAGATGCTGGGTTTTGTCAGGAGACTCCTTATTCCTCTCAGAGAGCTGCAATTCCCAGAGTGGTGCAAGTTCTGGGAACTGTAGCTCTGTGAGAATACGGGTCTCGGCAACCTTAACACACTACAGTTCCCAGGATAATTTGGGGGGCGGCTGTATCCTAGCGCTTTAAATGAACATGACTCCCTCCCCCCATACACACACACACACTTTAACCTTACCCAGCCATGACTCTTCCCACACTGGGATGTGGCCCCCAACTGCTTTCCCCCAAGAGCACCCAGCCCCGGAGGGTGGGAATGTCACCATTCCTGCTCTGGACAGCCACAGGCTACTCACGTCTAAGATGAGCTGCAGGGCGCCCTTCGTCATGTGCTGACAGACGAGCCCAAAGACGCTTTTGCAGACCCGTCGGATGAGCCCGCTGGACTGGGCCAGTAGGGAAAGGAGGACTTCGATGATCACCTCCACCCATTCCGGCTCTTCTTCGCCACCTGAGTAGAGAAAAACACACGGGCAGCCTGAATGCCTCCCAGCGTGCAATGCAACACTGGCGTGGTCAGCGAATCCAGCCTGCCTTTCATCCTGCTAGCAACAGAGACAAGGAGCTGCACATGGGTGGGCTGGTGGAGGAGGGAATTGGGGTGCAGCACAATCCCTCCTGCGCACCCAAATGCTGTCAACAGCCTTGGCCCTCCAGGTGTTGTTGAACTACAACTCCCATCATGCCTCAGCCATTGCTGACACTTGCAGCAATCTAGAAGGCCAAAGGCTGCCTAGGGCCTACATCCAACCACGATTTACTCAGAATAGACCCACTGATGGACCAAGTTAGTCATGTCCAGGGAGGATAAAAATCAATGATTTATTTATTTTTTTAAATCGATTTTTAAAATGAAAAGTGGTCCAGATATAAACCATTAACTTATTAAACCTCACAATAATTTCATAATTATCTATGTATTTCTAACAGGTAATTTCTATTTCTAATCGGTAATTTTTGATATAACTGTAAAAACTACTCTGAAAATTCTTCCAAAAATGAAACCCTCACCTGTTGTAAATACTAAGATTATACCAGCAAGAATGAGTCTTTCTGTAAAAAAAGAGATTTAAATCAAGTCTTACTGACTAGTGATTTAAATCAAATCCACCCTGGTCATGTCTGTTAAAATCAATGGGTCTACTCTTGAGTAGAACTAGCATAGGATCTGGAGGCCCACCAAATAAACAGACAGAAAAAAGAGCAAGTTTTCCTTTTCTTTCTCTCCCTTCACACCTATCCGTATAATCTCCTGTTGTTTATTATATAAATTGATAAATATCAGGCCAGCAACTATGAGGGGCTTATCTACAAGGGTGTGGTGGATAAATCAGGCTGTGAACAGAGACTCACCAGCAACCGCTGTCTTTTTCTTCTTGGGTTTCTCTCCAAAGGCTCTCTGGGTGCAATTCTGCAGGTCGCTCAGAAGGTTCACACACTCTGCAGGAGACTAGTGGGGCGAGAATCGAGTGAGGAAGCGAAAGGCGGAGGGAACCAAAAGAGAAAGAAAGAAAAAAGGAGTCAAATGTTGTCATTATCATCGTCCCTATGTTTTTATCCTGTCTTTCTCCAAAGCCACTCAGGGCAGCATGCGAGGCTGTTGCAAAGAAGCTAAGGATGGGAGACTTTCTGGTGGGAAAGAGCTTCAGTGTTCCTATGTTCCAGTGGTGCCCCCATTTCCTAAAATTGGCATTCCACAGCCCTACCTGTCATGGTATTGACGGGGAATGAAGGGGAGGAGAAGAGACAGGCAGAGGAAGGGGGGCAGGAAGTGGCAGTGGAGGAAAGAAGGGAAAGCCAGGAGGAGGGACAGCTCACAGATGTTGGACCAGAGCCTCAACACCCCACAGGAAGTTCTGGCACGGACAGTGAAACAATGCCTGTTCCGTCTGCCAAGGAAAGGAGAGTGTTAAAGAGGAGGGGACAGAGACATCACATGAAAATTCCACGCCTTTTCTGTTGGAGAAGGGGCGGGCGTAAGGCACTCCAAGAATCTGAGCCGGAGGATTCAGATGCATGATTGTAACGTGCTCTTGTACATATGTAAAATAAAGACTGTATATATGTATCTCTGAGTGAGCAAAGGCATTTCTTGCGGAGAGCGTTCACAAGCCATCACACTACCCCACCAGGCATTTTGCAACCAGGAGCCCATCTCAGGGCATTCTGCAACGACCCTGCAGTTCACTTGCTACAGCTGACACACAATACTTGCTCTGCACTTGTAAGAAACTCACCCTTTGAATTAGTACGGCAGCACCCACACTTTGGAACTCCCTGCTGATTGACATCAGACAGGTGTCTTTGTCGTTCTCTTTTCGGCGTCTGCTTAAAACATTTTTCTGTAGGGAAGTCTATCCACACATGCAGAAGTTATGTGTTCTCTTTCTTTTTAGCAACTGGTGATTTTAGCCATCATTTGAATGGATTTAATTATCTGTTTTTATTGATAATTTTTGTAAACTTCTGAAGAGATATTTTTTGAATGATAAAGTAGTGGTTTGCTAAAATAAATAAAAATTGTGCAGGTACAGAAATACACTAGAACTCAAGCTCGAACCCATGCACTTGCAATTCCTGGGTTTGTCTGCTTGCTTTTCATTTTATTTTATTTTTATTCAACTGATGTGTTCGGTTCTTTGAACATGTTGGCCTTCCATGGACCAACGAGCATATCCCTGGTCTCTTTCTTCCTGCCAAATCCGAAGGATTGTTTTGTTATACTGTTTGTTGCAAAATACATTGTTCTGTTTACCATTTCCTGCAAAATAGCAATTCATCTTCCCATACTGTGTTCTGATCTGGTTTTATCATGTCACGTTTGTGAGGCATACAGTAAGCAAGCCAACAAATTTTTAAAGAACTAATCATTGGGTGCTGGGGCTGCACTCTGAACATGCTCAGAGGCAGGCTTTCCTTCTGCCGTTTCCAGGTATTTAAACAGTGGAGCTCGGGAATTGAAGACAGAAGATCCTGGGCCTGAACAGATGAGGTTGTTGTGAGGATAATAATAGGGAGACAACCATGTACTGTGGTACCTCTGGTTGCGAACGGGATCCATTCCAGAGGCCCATTTGTAACATGAAAAGAGCGCAACCCGCAGCGGCGCATCTGCGCACGCGCGGGTTGCAATTCGCCGCTTCTGTGCATGACGTCATTTTGTGCTTCTGCGCATGTGGTGAAACTTGGAAGTAACCCTTTCCGGTACTTCCAGGTCGCCGCGGAACGTAACCTGAAAGAACGTAACATGAGCTCCTTGAGGTGTAAATGCAATAATATAAATTAATAAAAGAGGGGACTCCTGTAACTCTGCCTGAAAGGATGGAGTTTGCTCCCCACTTTGGAGAGGCTGCGACTCAGTAGCAGAGCACAGCTTTCCATGTAAAAAAATATATTCCCAGATTCAAGCTGCAGCATCTCCAGGTAAGACCTGGGAGAGACCCCTGCTTGTGAAACCCTGGAGGGCCACTGCCAGTCAGTGTAGGCAACACTGAACTATATACAGTGGTACCTTGGTTCTCAAACGCCTTGGTTCTCAAACACCAAAAACCCGGAAGTGTTCCGGTTTTCAAATCTTTTTCGGAAGCCAAACATCCAATGCGGCTGCCAGCTATTGTTAGACGCTGCATCTTGGTTTTCAAACATTTCGGAAGTCAAACTGACTTCCAGAACAGATTAAGTTCGAGAACCAAGGTACCACTGTATTTGGCGTTTTTGTTTTTGCTATTCATTTTGCGTTTTTGTTTTTGAGGCTTTTTCAGTGAATTTGTTTTTGTGACTGTGTGGAACCCAATTCAGCTACTGACTGATTGGCTGTGTGACTGCGGAAATGGAGAAAAGCCCCTATCCAAACACTGACTATCATCAGTGCAGGTAAGAAAAAATAATAATTTTAATTTTTATCACCTACAATACTGTCTTATTTATTTTATACTACAGTACATTGATTATTGCTTACATTTTATGGATCAATGGTCTCGTTAGATAGTAAAATTCATGTTAAATTACTGTTTTAGGGGTTGTTTTTAAAAGTCTGGAACGGATTAATCCGTTTTGCATTACTTTCTATGGGAAAGTGCATCTTGGTTTTGGAATGCTTTGGCTTTGGAGTGGACTTCCGGAATGGATTAAGTTTGAGAACCAAGGTACAGTGGTACCTCAGGTTAAGTACTTAATTCGTTCCAGAGGTCCGTACTTAACCTGAAACTGTTCTTAACCTGAAGCACCACTTTAGCTAATGGGGCCTCCTGCTGCCGCTGGAGCACTATTTCTGTTCTCCTCCTGAAGCAAACTTCTTAACCTGAAGCACTATTTCTGGGTTAGCGGAGTCTGTAACCTGAAGCATATGTAACCTGAAGCGTATGTAACCCGAGGTACCACTGTAGACCCAATAGTCTGACCTCATATAAGGCAGTTTCCTGTGCCCTTCCCAAGACAAGCCCTGGCAGCCCTTTGCAAAATATCTCTCCCCTTCCATTATCATCATCATTATTGGCTCAGGTATTATGGTCACAGCCATATTCAAAGCCTCACCCAAAACAGCCGCTTCCAGCATGCCGGATATTACCTTGAAGAGGTGAATGCCAACTAACAGCAGGAGGTGTTGGAAGGCGGAGGACTTCAGGTTCTGACTTTTCTTCTCTCTCTTCCGCAAGGTTTCCACCGTCTGGAGCATTCTGTGATGGGGAGAGAATGGTCAGACTGAGACACGCAGCTCTGCGTTTGTTTGTTATTTACTTGCTCCAGCCAACCGAGCTTGGTGAGACTAGGCCAGTCTAGTCAGACTTTGTACACAGAATGGGGAATGAACCAACTTGTCCCTCCGCCTCGGGCGGTAAAATAGCTTTGGCCCTAGGCAGGGAGCGGGTGGGTGTGGGGGATTCCCTGGTCCTGAATGGGGTAACTGTGCCCCTGAAAGACCAGGTGTGCAGCCTGGGAGTCATTTTGGACTCACAGCTGTCCATGGAGGCGCAGGTTAACTCTGTGTCCAGGGCAGCTGTCTACCAGCTCCACCTGGTACGCAGACTAAGACCCTACCTGCCTGCAGACTGTCTCGCCAGAGTGGTGCATGCTTTAGTTATCTCCCGCTTGGACTACTGCAACGCGCTCTACGTGGGGCTACCCTTGAAGGTGACCCAGAAACTGCAATTAATCCAGAATGCGGCAGCTAGACTGATGACTGGGAGTAGCCACTGGGACCACATAACACTGGTTCTGAGAGATCTGCATTGGCTCCCAGTACGTTTCCAAGCACGATTCAAAGTGTTGGTGCTGACCTTTAAAGCCCTAAACGGCCTCGGCCCAGTATACCTGAAGGAGCTTCTCCACCCCCATCATTCAGCCCGGACACTGAGATCCAGCACCGAGGGCCTTCTGGCGGTTCCCTCATTGCGAGAAGCGAGGCTACAGGGAACCAGACAGAGGGCCTTCTCGGGAGTGGCGCCCTCCCTGTGGAACGCCCTCCCATCAGATGTCAAAGAGATAAACAACGGCCTGACATTCAGAAGACCTCTTAAGGCAGCCCTGTTCAGGGAAGTTTTTAATATTTAACGCTGTACTGTTTTTAACACTTGATTGGGAGCCGCCCAGAGTGGCTGGGGAAACTCAGCCAGATGGGCGGGGCATAAATAATAAATTATTATTATTATTATTATTATTATTATTATTATTATTATTATTATTGTTACTCCACTGAGAAGAGAGTCCAACCATACCTGGATGGCCACAGGCTCCCCACCCGGCTCTAAGTGCCTCGTACCTGTCCCAAGCAAGCTTCTCTTCATCGCTAAATGGCACCACAACTGCGACGTGGGCCTGGTGAGAGAGGAGGGCACTGGCGTACTGAACGATGAGGTAGAGCCAGGAGTCCCCGCTGGCGGTCAAGCCGTGAAGGTGCTTCTTCCTCATTTCTTCTGCTTTGGCCGAGTCCCCCAGGGCGGGCATCGTGTTCAAGTGCTGGAGCAAACTGCAGGGAGAGAGAAAACAGCGACTGAACGCAGGAACCGCAGTTTGGGATATGCAGAAATGCAAAAAATAGTTACAATAGCTTCCTCGACAGCTGTCGTTGCTGAATATGAGGACCGACAACATGAAAGCTTGTCACTCTAAAGAACTTTTGACGTGGAAAGAAAACATCGGTAAGTGAAATAGAGGATGGTTGTATTAAAGTACAGTGGTACCTCGGGTTACATACGCTTCAGGTTACATACACTTCAGGTTACAGGCTCCGTTAACCCAGAAATAGTGCTTCAGGTTAAGAACTTTGCTTCAGGATGAGAACAGAAATCATGCTCTGGCGGCACGGCAGCAGCAGGAGGCCCCATTAGCTAAAGTGGTGCTTCAGGTTAAGAACAGTTTCAGGTTAAGAACAGACCTCTAGAACAAATTAAGTTCTTAACCTGAAGTACCACTGTATGTCCTATAAAGCAGCAGGTATAAGGTAGGAATAAAAACATGGAAGTAAGGGTGGGAAGCCAAAATGTAAGAAAAAACATGTGACAATCAATTAAAAATTATGTCTTAAAAAAGAAAAGAACTTTTGACAAGGATATTAGCTGCAGCCAGGATTTCAATAGCCCAGCAATGTAAAACCTTGAATGAATCCACATCTGTCTTCATGATGTTAAGAACTTATGGTGCTGACAGACAAGCCTCCCTGGGGAGAACATTCCGCAAGAGGGGAGCCACCACAGAAAAGGCCCCTTCTTGTGCTGCCACCCTCTGGGCCTCTCAAGGAGAGGGCACATGGAGAAATGCCTCAAGGAATGATGATTGCAAGGTCCAGGTTGATTCATATGGGGAGAGGCAGTCCTTGAGGTGCTGGGGTTGTGAGTCACGTACGGTTTTCGAGCTCAAAACTAGCAAGGCAGCAAAGGGAATACCTGAAAAACGAGTTTGCGGCTGCTGTGCGGGATGCCTCGTTCAGGGGCACCGATGGTGTGGTTTTTGTCTCGGTTATCTCAGGGGTCGGTTTCTTGGTCTTGAAAAAAGCGTGAAAGAAGCAGAACCTGGCAGAAGACAACAGCGACTTCTTAATACAGGCAGCTGAAACAAAGCGGCCTTCCCAAATGATTTGCAACTCTAGAGACACTTCAGTTAGAAAGCCAAGAATACCCACTTTCACCAGGAAAGAAGTTTCCAGTCCACATGTTTGTGGCAAGTAAATATAGATGGGGGGGGGCAGATTGTTACATCCAGTGCTTTTTTTCAGGGGGTACTCAAGGGTCTTCTGCCAACCTAGCAGTTCAAAAGCACACCAGTGCAAGTAGATAAATAGGTATCTGCAGCGGGAAGGTAAACGGCGTTTCTGTACACTCTGGCACTCGTTGTGCCAGAAGCGGTTTAGTCATGCTGGCCAACTGACCTGGAAAGCTGTCTGTGAACAAATGCCGGCTCCCCTGGCATGAAAGCGAGATGAGCACCGCACCCCATAGTCGCCTTTGACTGGACTCAACCGTCCAGGGGTCCTTTACCTTTGTACCTTTACTCAAGGGTACGCAGTACCGGCTCCTCTTTTTTATTGTTAAAAAGTCTGGCACTTACTGTAACAACTTCATAGTGAGTAGCAGCATCTATTTTTCTAGAAAATAAGCACTGAATACATCTCAGCTAGATCTAGCTTGCATTGTGGTAACCACCCAGTAACATAAATGCCAAGCGTGTCTTGCAGGATCTTAAGTTTCTACCTTTGCAATATCAACATACACACTGCACTATCAAGTACCAGAGGACCAGCTCCCGTCCCAAGGACCTTACAAGCTAAACTTCTGACATGGGATGCGGAGGAAAATGGAAACAGGTCTGGGAAAGGGAAGAATATGTACTTTTATTCAATTATGTGTCTTTGGTCTTCATTCCAGTGAGAGGATTGAAGATATCACAGAAACCTGCACTTTTGAGGAAGGTTTGGAGGAAGAGGGAATGACTGTTAAATCACTCTGGGAACTCTAGCCCTGTGAGGGCAAACATAGGTTCCTTAGCAACTCTGAACACCCTGAACAAACTGCAGTTCCCAGAAAGCTTTCGGGGGACCCATGTTTAAAGTGGTACGACACTGCTTTAAAGGAATAGTGCAGATTGCGGCCTAAGGTCATACAAAGTTTGTGAGCAGTACAGCTCTTTGGTTTAGAGTATTCGGCTGTCTCTAGTGAACAACAAACCCTTCCCTCAGCAAGCGAGCGGCGCAAGCCGCTGTCAACCATCTTGTCTCTCCTACCTGGTCACATCAGTCACAAACTCTTCTCCCTTCTTGATCTGCGGGTTCTCAACGAGGCCAACCAGCCGAGCTATGATCCATTTCCTCAGGCGCGTCACACAGTGCTGGGTCATTTCCCTGCATCGACAGAGAGAAATCAGAAGTAATGAGCCACTAAAGCAGACCCTTGCCTTGCCATCTTATTGGAGTAAAAATATGGCGGACAGCAGGCCAGTTCAGATGTCATGCTAAGCCATCACTTAGTGTTATGAGACACCTCTAGCGTTGCCAGGTGGGGCCGGGGACCCCCATCCCCTGTGGCCACTTTCACACCATTCATTTAAAGCACCATGGTACTAAACAGTCATGGATTCCCCCAATGAATTCTGGGTACTTTCATTTGTTTAGGGTGATTAGAGTTAAGAGGAGACTCCTGTTACTCTCAGAGAGCTAAGATACCCAGAGCTGTTTAACAATCAATCCCTCTTCACAGGGCGCTATGGGAATTGTAGCTCTCTGAGGGGAACAGGGGCTTTGTAACAACTCCTAGTACCCAGAATCCTTTGGGGGAAGTCCTGGCTGCTTAAAATGGTGGGAATGTGGTTTTGGTTAAAAAACAACAACACCTAGCATCCTATGTTCCTCTGGCAACAGTTTACCAAATCAACTGACCACCATCCCCGTTATAGGTGGGAATCTTTGAACTGCAGAGCCAGAAGGGACCCCGAGGGTCATCTAGTCCCACCCCCTGCAAAGTAGGGAACTTTTGACCAATATGGGGCTCGAACCCACGACCCTGAGATTAAGAGTCTCAGGCTCTAACCGACTGAGCTATAGGGAGCTTTGGCCAGCCTAAAGACTTCACGGTGCCTTGGTGGAAAGTACAAATGGGCCCGCCCCAGCCAAGAAACCTCACAGAAATTAACACCTGAGGAAAATCCAGTGGCAAAGCCTCACTAATACCAACAGGAGCGTCACGTGCATGTGAAGAATAGAATCTCGGTGGTAGAGCATCTGCTTTGAGTGTAGAAGGTCCCAGGTTCTGGCAATTTTAGGTGATATTTTAGTGATCAAGATTTTATATATATATTTTTAACTGCTATATCTGTATTGTCTCTGTTATACCCCAATGCAATTCAATGTATTCCTGTTGTGTTTTACGATTTTCCTGATATTTTAAGTGAGCTGGAAGTGGTCTGTGACCGTAATAATAAAATTCATTCATTCACTAAAATTCATTCATTCATCCATCCCAGGTTCAATCCCTGGCAACTCTCCTGGCTGGGAGAGACAAGAGCATAAGAAGAGCTCTGCAGGATCAGGCCAGTGACCCATCTAGTCCAGCATCCTGTTCTCACAGTGGCCAGCCAGATGCCTGATGAAAACCCACAAGCAGGATTCGAACACAAGAGCCCTCTTCCCCTCCTGTGGTTTCCGGCATTCAGAAGCATCACTGCCTCCGACTGTGGAGGCAGAGCACAGCCATCATGGCTAGTAGCCAAGGATAGTCCTCTCCTCCATGAATTTGTCTAATCCTCTTTTAAGGCCATCTAGCTTGGTGGCCATCACAGCCTCCTGTGGAAGGGAGTTCCACAGTATAACTAAGCTCTGCCTGAAGGACTTTCTTTTCTTTTATCTGTCCTCCATGCAGTGGTCTGAAGCAGCATAAGAAGAAGAGTTTGGATTTGATATCCCGCTTTATCACTACCCAAAGGAGCCTCAAAGCGGCTAACATTCTCCTTTCCCTTCCTCCCCCATAACAAACACTCTGTGAGGTGAGTGAGGCTGAGAGACTTCAGAGAAGTGTGACTGGCCCAAGGTCACCCAGCAGCTGAATGTGGAGGAGCGGGGAAGCGAACCCGGTTCTCCAGATTACGAGTCCACCGCTCTTAACCACTACACCACACTGGCTCTCACACTGGCTGCTTCCTATTCGGCTGGAGGTGCCTCCGCCTTTCCCCCAGCTTCCACTCACGCGTCCGTCTTCTTCTCGTTCTGCTGCTGCCGCCTGGTGGCGAAATCCACGCAGGCGTCCAAATCCGGGTTGAGGAACATGTTCTTGAGCCAGGCCATGTACTTCAGCAACGCCCCGGGGAGCAGGTGCCTCAGCACTTTCCAGAAACTGGGCACCACCGGGTAGCCTTGGTTGGTGAGCGTGGAGAAGCCAACCATCGCCGCCAGCTGCTTGGCCGGGTCACTGCATCCCTCTAAGAACGAGTCAACGTAGGCCTCCATCTCTGGGGCAAACTTGAATCTGTCATGCATCTGAAAAACACAGGCAGGAGAAGGGCTGTGGCTGAGCAGCAGGACACCTGCTTGGCAAGCAGAAGGGCCCAATCCCTGGTGTCTCCAGGGAGGGCTGGGAACGCCTACTGTCTAAAATCCTGGAGAGCCACTACCGATCAGGGTAGACCAGCCTTCACCATCCTAGTGGCCTCCAAGCATTTTGGACTACATCTGTCCCAAAGAGCAAGATCAACAGAGATGCTGGGAGTTGTTTTCCAGTAAACTATGGGGGCTACCATACTGGGGAAGGGATATTGTTGCCATTCCCCTACCTGGGTGGACACAACATGGGTCCCATAATGACGCATGACTTCCCCTCGGAGAACCATCCTTAGCTGGCTAGTCGACAGGAGCGGGAGAGAGCTGCCCAGCAACCGGTAACACATGTAACTGAGGAAGAATAAGACACACAGGATAAGAAATAATGTGTGAAAGCAGCTCTCTGGCTTTCAAGGGGCCTGCCTTTACCGATTTCATAAATTGAGAATGGCCTGCTAAACTCGCGAATAATTTGACAGCCTCCCAGAGCACAGTTCGAAAACCACTGGGATTTATAAAAATGGGAGAAAGAACTGCAAGGAGAGACTGAAGCCATGTTCACACCATACATTTAAAGCATTGTCACAATCATGGCTTTCCCCAAAGAATTATGGGAACTGTGGACCCCCTTTTCCCCTCACGGAATTACAATTCCCAGAGTTCTCTGTTAAGAGAGATTGATTGCTAAAACATTCTAGAGACAACAGCTCTGTGAAGGGAAAAGGGGCCTTCTAACCACTCTCGGGACCCTCAACAAACTACAGCTCCCAGAATTCTTGGGACTGTTGCAAAGTGGTATCATAGTGCTTCAAAAAATGTGGTGTGAGTGTGGCGAGTGACAGACAAGCCAAAACATCTCCAGCCAACCTGCAAGGTCCAACGTTGTCCTTCAGCAGACCGTTCTCAACGGCTTCTTTCCAGAAGAGCTCAAAGGTGCCTTCCTTCAGGGCCACTTTCATCAAGTCCAGTCCGACAGTAGGAAGACTTCTGTCCTTTTTCTCAGACTTGGCCGCCATTTTCAAAACCTCCAGCAGCCTGCAAGGAAGAGCAAAACGATTACTTTTTGAAAAAAATAAAATTAAAAACTGCCTTCTGTTGCGTGGAGGCAAAGCCTTGGGGTATACAAAGCTTCCTTAGGCTAGAGCAGGCTGTTGGCCCATACAGCTCAGTACGGCCTAGTCAGACTGGCAGCAGCTCCCCAGGGTGTCGACTGGGGGCCTTTCCCTGCCCTCCTCAGAGATGCTGAAGACTGGACCGGAGACCTTCTGCATGCAGAGCGCGGGGGATATACCACTGAACAACACCCCGAAGAATCTTAGATCCCAGAATCCTCCTTTTCCTTCCTTCACTGCAAGATATTATGGGCTGTCCCGTGAATCCGCTGGATGAAATAGCGGAAGAACGTTGCCTCAGAAGAGTGAGGAAAATTCTCAGGGATGATTCACACCCTGGCCGGCACTTTCTTGATCTCCTGCCCTCAGGCAGAAGATATAGAAGCATGATGAATTGCACCAACAGGGTAAAGAACAGCTTCTATCTGTGGGCTGCTGAATGAAAAGATAACAACAGGGAAACTGACTTTTGGGTTTGGTGGGTGTGCGTCAGTAAACAAGGAGAATTAAGACTAAGAGAGCTGAGTGGGGGTGCTCGTGTAATCTCACTGTATACTAGTTGTACAAGTGACAATAAAGTATTTCAATTTCAACTTCAATATTTCAATTTCATTTTTTTTAAAATAATATTTTATTAAGTTTAACAATAGAAAAATAGAACAATAAAAACACAGAGAAAATATAAAACACAACAATACACACTTTCACAATACATAAAATACAAACATTTAACAACGGGGGGGGGGAGAACAATCGACACACAAAAAATAGAATAAGAAAAACACAGATCGCTCTTTTCTAATTATTCATCTTCAATTAACTTATTTTCCTGACTTCCTCACGCCTCCCTTTTTTATATCCCTTTTTAACAATTAGTTCAGCAAATTTGTATCCTACTACTTTATCCTTATATATTTTACCTCCCAAATTTATGATTTCAAATTTTTATCTCTTATTACTAGAACCCCTTCATTTTATTTCAATGTCATCAGCATTCATACATTTTACAATACTTCTGTAAATAAATTTTAAATTTCCTCCAATCTTCTTCCACCATTCAATATTTCAATTTCAAAAGAGCTGAAAAGCGACGCAAGTGTCCTGCATTCGTTCCTGGTCAACATACCTGGGAATGTTTTCTGCCGTGATAACGGCAGTCGTGCCCAAGAGGGCCTTCAGTTTTTCTGGCCGGAGAACCCTGGGGAACTTCTGGATGCCCACCAGCAGGAGGTAAAGCTGCCCTGGACTGCTGAAGGCCGAGGTGAGGTCATCTTCCAAGAAGCTGAAAAGGACCTCTTCAAACACAGCCTCCGGAATCTGAGTCCCCGGCAAAAACAAAAGCGAACAACTCCCTGGGTTTGGACGTCCATGCTAGATTCCCCATTTTTGCATCTCAAACCTCCCACCTCTAGGGAAGACTCCTGTGCCAAAAGTATTCACCTCCTCCATCGCTCGGACCATCCAACTCCCTAGGCCCCTTCAGTGGCTACTCAACTGCCTCTGCACCCCGGACAAGCCCATCTCTTTCTGCACCTGCCTTGTCCTCCATTTTATAAAGCCACCCACAGCCAAGTCTATCCATCCTTCCCAGCACCATCTTGGGACTTTTTGTATATCATACTTGTTTGCTTGGCAATACATCAGCATTCGCTTCTGTGGAACTCACTCAGGCGCCAGACATCCTGGCCTACGTGACAATTATGGGTGGGATCCAACTGAGGCCACATTCACACCAAACATTTAAAGCGCACTTTAAACATGGCTCCCCTGCAAAGCATTCTGGGAACTGCAGTGCTCAGGGTTGCTAGGAGAACCACATTTGCCTCCCAGAATTCCCTGTGAAGAGGGATTGACTGTTGAACCACTCAAAGAGAACTGTAGCACTGGAATATTTCCCTGTGTCCTGGCGAGGCCTTGTAATTAGCATCAGCGGTCTAACGGGGACGGGTTGGTGCCGGCAAGCCGGTCTTGCAGAAGAAGCTAAGCAACTATATATTTAAGAGTCTCCCTTTTTTTGCAACAACACCCCACATCTCCCTACCTCGGAAACGATGTCAGCCAATGTCTTCCTAGGAAGGTCTTTGAGGTGGGCGTGGTGATCCGAAAGGCTCTGGAGAAGCTGGACGCAGCCAAGGAGAGCTTTTGAATCCTAAGGAATTTAGATAAGAGTGGGTGAGTCTACAGGGATGGAGAGGACCCAGGGAACGCGAGAGGGAAAGCATGTATTTGAGGAACTGATCCATCTACCTCAACACTGTTGGCAGTGACTTCCAGAAACTTTTGAGGGTTTCAGCAAGGAATAGTCTTAGTCCTCCCTGAGAGGTTACCCCAGAGGAAAAAACATAACAGGAAAAATTGCCCACCCAGTCTTTAAAGGATCTAACAGCCAATGTTTGAAAAACACTCCTCACTCTACCACCAGCTGCCAGGCAGAGCAGATGTTCCAGATGTGCCAAAGAATCAGCTCAGAGCACTGGAGCTTCATGTGTTCCATTAAGAGGCGCAGGAGCTCTCTCAAGTTTCTAGTCCATATGGATTCCAAGCGAGGCTTGAAAGCATATGTGAGCAATGCCTGGAAAAGGTAGGGGGTGATCTGGGATTTCCAGTGACTGGTGGAAGTGATCTCCAGTGCCTCCCATTCAGCAGACGACTCAGGAGAGCTGACTCTATTGGCATAATTTATGCACATCAGAGAATTCAGCATATTATTATTATTATTATTATTATTATCAACATCATGTCACAGGGTGTGCACCAGGGGCATGCAGACCTGAAACATTTGCATTTAGCATTACCTTTGGAAGACGCCCGGACTGGAACAGAGCCAGAACGCCAAAAAAGTTCCCAAACAGAGCATTTCGGAAGAGTTTCTGAAACAAAACAGGGAACTAACATAGAAAGGCAATCTAGGCAAGGCTGTGGAATCTTGCGAGCGACTCTTTAGAGCGAGCAAACTTGCAAACAGGAAGTATCTAGCAACACTCACCACTTGAATGGGTTCCCATCCGCCCCCAAAAACATTTCACCGCTGACCGAATAGGGCCCCCCCAAAATGACCCCAAATACTGTTTTGGGGGACATGGGAAGCATCTTGGAAGATGTGGGGAGCAGGGTCCATTCCCCCGGCTCTGCTGAAAGACCTTCTACTACTGAACTGTTTCCATGCCGGATGGTCATCCTGAGTTTGCTTTTTTCCTCTTCCCTCCCTGCCATCTTCCCTTGTGTGTCATGTTGTTTCAGACTGCAAGCCTGCTTTGTTATCTGACTGCATGCAAGCTAACATGGAAGCATATTTTTTACAAAAAGAGCAGGGTACAAATGGCCTGAATAAATAACCAGCTTTACCCGGTTGCTTCTCAAACTATGGGTCGTGATACGTTCCTAGCTGTCTCAGACAATGAGACAATTTCCCCTCACCCCGTTTTCAGAGGCTCCCCCCCTTTCTCCAGCCAGACAGCCATGATCACGCATTACGACAAACCATAGTTTGCTGTGACATCCCCTTTTGCCCTCTAGTGTGACCAGAAAAATCTCAGAAGCTTTTGCTTCGGCTTCTATATTAAATACGTTGTCCCATTTTGCTGGCACAAAGGATCACGGTTTAGGCCAACTGCAGTTAGCTTTTTTTAAAAAAAAAGCCTGTTTCATTACCCATATTTGACGCTGACAAATTATTTATTTGATATATTTCCATACCACCTTTATCTTCCAAATATCTCAAAGTGGTGTACGTGGTTCTTCTCATCCCCATTTCACCGTCACAACAACCCTGTGAGGTAGGTCAGGCTAAGAGATGGTGACTGGCCCAGGGTCGCCTAGTGAGCTTCATGGCCGAGTGGGGATTCGAACCCTGGTCTCCCAGGCCGTAGTCCAACACTCTACACATTATGCCAAACTGGCTCTTTGCACCGTTCTTTCAATGCACCACTTTAAACAGGCACTCCCAATGGGCACCAGCAACCCACAAACTTCCTTATGGTCACAAGCATAACTCACTCTGGGTAAAACTTGGCTGTGGCACATTGTCTCTCTCAGTGCCTGTTTGGAGCATGTTGCTATGCCAGCGATCCAATCGACATCAGTCACCCTGCCAAATCCTGCAGAACAAAATCAAACCCCCAAATGGGCAGGATTTGGCCCGTGTGGACTGACGCTGATTGGATCACCAGATTAACACGGCGGACCTGCAGAGCTCCTCTTAACAAAATCCTGCTGTTCATGGCAACCACAAACTGTAAACTCAAAGCCCACTCCATCTCCTTACCTTCTTCACTCTGCCGAGGTCGTATTTTTCTTTGATCTGGTCCAGGACTGTGAGGAGGGAGATCTCCTCAAAAACCTGCAATACCTGGGGAGAGAGAAAAAGAAGGGAACACCTGTGTGAATCGGAGAGAAGAGGCAACAGGATGCTGCTGGGACTACAAGCCCCATCACTCCTAACCTTTGGCTGTGGCTGATGGGAGTTGTAGTCCAACAACATCAGGAGGGCTGCATGTTACTTTTGAATCTACAGTTGTTGTTGTTGTTGTTGTTGTTGTTGTTGTTGTTGTTGTTGAAAAAAAACTTCTATGGAAGAATTATGGAATGAATTATTTTAAAGTTTGCTTTTTTAAAAAAAACTTAAAAGCAAGAAAACCCAAATGAACTCCACTGGGGAACACCAACCTGAGCCAAAGCCAAACTGAATCCTGGACGGGCTGCTTCGCGTGTTGCTCCCAATCCATCAATCAGGCGCTTCAAGCTGTATTTCAGTTGCTCATCGTCCTAAAATAAAATATTCAGAAGTTCAGGCAGTGGTGATGGTGGGATTTTTGACTACCCAACAAACCAAAATACAGTAATGTTTATTTTCCTTTAAAATAGCTTCTGTGAAAAAAATATCGTTCTGCTTAATTCAGAGCGGCTTTTACAGTGATCAAAGTTTTTTTTAAAAAGAATCAGTTTACCTAAAACCTCTTAAATTCCACATTCATAATCCTAACAACAACCTTCCGAAGTAGGCCAACCCCATCAGCCTTCTTCCAAAACATGCCCTTTGCCACCCCAAGTATCATCCATTCAGTTCCAGGGCCTGCTTTTTTCTAATCCATAGCTCCCTTGTTCAAATACCTGGAAACAATAGAAGGGAAAACCACTTCTGAGCATGTTTAAAGTGCAATCCCAGCATCAAATGTCTCTCTGTGTGTATAGGCTTGCTAACTATGCTTCTCACAAACGTAACATGATAAAATCAACTGAAAACACGGTATGGTGTTTTTTTCCAGTTTGAATACAGCAAATTATTTATTATTAAATGTATAAGCCACTTTCCCTAATGAAATAGGTGTGCAAAGCTGCTACCAATAGGTTTTGTGGGGCTTTGTACATAGAATCAAAGAACCGTAGTGTTGGAAGGCGCCCCGAGGATCCAACCCTTGCAAAACAGCCAGTTTTTCAGGGAAAGAAGCTTGCGGGGCCGACTTTGGTGACTGCACTTCCCTGAAAACTGCTACCCACAAACACCCAAAGGTGAATTTCATCAAATGCAGAATGTGAGAATGCTACAGAAAAGTTAATGTGATGGCATCATTATATTGGGACTGCTTTCGGCCAGAGGACCCACTGGGCAGCTGCACCCTGTGTTTCACCATGGGAAGAGAGAGACCAACCTGGTCCCATCCATTTCCTCCTCCCTCCCTATTCCTTTTCCTTTTGTATCCTGTCTGTTAACACTGCAAACCTGAAGGGACTGTCTTGTTTTGTCTAGGGGCTATATGACTTTAGACGTCGTTTTTGCTATTAAAATAAAATTTAAAAACAATCGGCTGTACTGAGCCATAGTCAGAGAAGACCTACTGAAATCAGCGGGACAAAATCCATTTCAAAGGGACTCCTATGGCTGGAACGTAAACAATATATAATATCAATACTTGCAAACACATACTTCGGGTGTAGATGAAGGGGGGGGGAAGAGAGAAGCGTCTTTAATGTTTTTAATGGTGTTTTTTCTCGGAAGCCGCCCTGGCAACCCAGTCACTTGGCTGGCAATATATTTTATTATCATTATCGTTACCAGCCGCCCTTTTAACCCAGAGGGGGGAGCGTGGCGTTTGCAAAAAGCTTATACAGTACAATATGAACTTTCCACCGTCTCTCTTACTTTCTGGTTCTCTCGCAAGTAGCGCAGCAGATCTTCCGTCGCCTTCAAGCGCGTCTCCTGCTGGGGCTTGGCGATGTCCCAGAAGAAATCCAAAAACTGCCGGTTCTGGCCCAGGAGCCGGCCCGGGTGGGAGATGGGGGCCGCCGCGACAGCTTCATCGCCGGGGCTGCCGCCACCGCTGCCATCCCCGGCCATGCTGGAGGCAGCGCAGCAAAAAGACGCACGTGGAAGTAGGGAATGCAGAGGCGCACGTGAGAACCTCCCCTTCCGGGTTAAGGAAAGCAGAGGCTGGATAGGAGCCTCCCTGCCGGGGCTTGGCTTTCTTCGGCTTCCTCCTTTGCACAGCGCCCTTGCCTGCCCCACGTGGAAACGCCAGACTCTGCATGCGCATCAATCCCTGCCTGGGATGTGAGCTCTTTTGGGGGGTATTTTGGTGGCGCGTTTGCTTGCCTAAGGCGGATGCTATCAGCCGCCTGGGGCGCAAACCACACTGAAAGGCGCAGCACTGACTTTTGCGGGGCATTGTTTTCTATAGATTCACATTCTTGCAAAGGATTCGTGTGCTAAGACGTATTTTGAGAAAGGCAATCAAACGTCGTTGCGTTCTTTATTCTTGCAATGAACTTTGCAGTTTCAAGTGTTGTGCTTTCCTCCAATACTTCGTTTTGGAAAATTGGAGTTAGCAATTAGGGGTGTTGCAAGTGGTTAGACTTGCCCAGGGCGCAAAATTCAATGAGGAGGAACTAGGCGCTTTGCAGATTCTGCTGGGCTCCCAGTTCCTGCCATCCCTGACTACTGTCTGCTGGGCAAATGGAAACGGTTTGGAGAAAGGGTTCACTGTTAGCTGCCGGGATTGGGATGGTTATTGCAAGAAAATGGAAAGTATGGCTGTGAATTTTGGCGTGGGAGAGGGGTAGGCTTTTTGCCTGAGTCTCTTCAAATTCATGGATCCAGCAGGGATTCAATTGCTGAATTAGCCAGCCAAGGGCC
The DNA here is from genome assembly GCF_027172205.1 of Podarcis raffonei. Classification (NCBI taxonomy): domain Eukaryota; kingdom Metazoa; phylum Chordata; class Lepidosauria; order Squamata; family Lacertidae; genus Podarcis; species Podarcis raffonei. The sequence goes on along the minus strand of NC_070616.1, from coordinate 11,600,361 downwards.
ACAGTGGTTCCTAAAGTATGGGTGGCTTTGTGCCAGAGGCAAAATGGATGTTGTGTGTGAGAGCTCAAAGCAAGGCTGCAGGCTTGGGTAGCTGAGGGACAGAAACATGCCTGATTTATGGTGGAATCGAAGGCTGTGTGACTATGGGAGAAGCAAGATCCTCTTGGGGGCTAATGCTGTGAGCCCTCCATCGTAGGCTCAGCTTGCATATATGTGTAAATAAGCCATATATCAGAAAGACACCACGGTCTCCGCCATCCCATCATTCCAAGAAAATGGAACCCTGGGTAGGCACCTGGAACCCCTGGAATTTTGCACCGCTCAGAGATTGGGATGGCATGCAACAGTATATAGATGGATTAAATGAGGATTTGTGGTCTCCATAGCTGCTGCTGAATTAACTCAAATATTAAGTTATACCATAACAAAACGAAGATTAATTTTCAACTATGTGGCAAAAAGTTATTTTATGTATTAATGAGGACAACAATGTCTAAATGCCCCCTGTGAGATAATGCTACTGTTTGGAATTCTTGGTTAGTTTTTAGCTTTAAGTGAGAATGTCATAATGTGGAACAAACAATAGCCTGATATTTAGAAATAAAAGTTTTTTTTAATGTTATTACCCCCTGACAATAATACTAATAATACCAATTGTTACCAATAAACCTGCATAAGACAGTGTGATGAATTTGCTTCTTTTTCTTTGCCCTCCCCATCCCTTTTTCCTTCTGCGTTGTGTCTTTTCTATTATAAGCCTGCAGGCAGGGACTGTCTTGTTTGTTATTGATCTTATGTAAGTGATTAAAAATCTTTTCGATGTGGACGTGGTATATGTCGAGCCTTCATTTTCATCATCTCAGTCTTGTGGAACGGTCTTCTGATAAGAGATTCAGCAAGCATCCTCAGCACAGTGGTACCTCGGGTTAAGTACTTAATTCGTTTCATAGGTTTGTTCTTAACCTGAAGCACCACTTTAGCTAATGGGGCCTCCTGCTGCCGCCGTGCCGCCAGAGCACGATTTCTGTTCTTATCCTGAAGCAAAGTTCTTAACCTGAAGCACTATTTCTGGGTTAGTGGAGTGTGTAACCTGAAGCATGTGTAACCTGAAGTGTATGTAACCCGAGGTACCACTGTATTAACTTTTAGATGTCTGTGGGAACAATTCTAGGCTTATGCAGACAGTTAAAGAAAAAACTTTTTTTACAGTTAACTGGTGATTAGTGATTCTTCTAGTTTAGCGGGTGATTCCCTTCCTTTCTCTGCCTGTTTACTTTTTACTTATTTTATTTTATATATTTTAATTATTTCCCCATTGGTTTTAAAGAGAAACAAAACAGCATGGAGTGGTGTTTACAAGAATACGCAGTGACACTGCAATCCTGTGCATGTCTGTTTAGAAGTCAGCCCACTTGAATTCTATGGGCCTTCCTCCCATAAACTAAATCTGGGGATAATTCATGAAACAAATACCTTCTTGTCTATAACCTTCTTGTAATTATTAAGAACATAAAACGATCCCTGCTGGATCAAGCCAGTAGCTCATCTAGTCATGTTGTGTAGTGGTTAGAGCATCTGACTAGGACCTGGGAGTCCAGGCTTGAAATCCCTACTTAGACATATGAAGCTCACTGACTGATTTGAGGTGAGGCAGTTGCTGCCTCTCAGCCTAACCTACCTCACAGGGTTGTTTTGAGGCTAAAATGATGAAGGAGGAAAACCAAATGCACTAGCCTGAGATTGTTGGAGACAAAGGTGGAAGACAGACAGATAGCACAACATTATGGAAGTGAGTTGTGGGCAACTTACACCCACCAGGAGTGCCGCTTCAATGTACGGCGTTAGGAAGATTTTGGGCACCACATGGCAGGACAGAATCTCAAACAAAGATGTGCTCTCCCAAGTCCACGTCCCCAGCATGTTCACAGTCCTGTCTCAGCAACATCTATGCTGGCTTGGTCATGTACACAGCATGGAAGATGACAGGATTCCTATAGACATGCTGTATGCGGAGCTGTCTTCAGGCACCTCTGGCAGACCAACTCTGCATTACAAATGAGACATAAAGGCTGGCAACCTCAACCCCGCCTGTCTGAATCCCTTGCAGACAACCGCAGCGTCTGGAGACAGTCAGGTTGTGTATCCACAGCAGTGACCCGAGGAGGACCGACTGCTGAGAGGAGCGCGCAGAGAAGAAATGCCGTGGTGCACCTGCAGCAGCCCAATCAGACGCCTTCCTCTGCCCCAGCTGCAACAAAACATGTTTCTCCCATTTTTTGTCTCTACAGCCACAGCAGGCGCTGTGACTCTCCAACAGTTTGGCTTTAGCCCCAAAGATGCACTCTTCCACTGTCTCCCAAGAGAGAGGCAGATGTCAGCATACGTTCATTGTGCCCTGCCCTCAGTGGCCAACCAGACTCCTGTGGGTCTGCCCTCCTGCGATTCCCAGCAGCTGGCATTCAGAGGCATGATTATAAGCTGGAAATGCCAGCGCTGCAAGGCTAGGATTTCACGCATGGGATGGCAAAGCACTCCCAGCAGGTCAGAGAGGGGAGCTAGCTGCACTACCTCCCACTTCTCGCCTCAGGTAGCAGGAGGAAAGCTTTTAATCCTCCATCACCCCAATCTCCACATGCGGCTCTTCTGCCTGCTAGGGCTGGGTCATTTTTAAACCTCTCCTCCTCCCTCCTCTCTCTCTCCCCCCCCCCAACACTTCACTTTCCAGTCAGGCACCGCCGGGCCACCCCCGCTGCGCGCAGGCGCAGAGCGCTCCTCGGCTGCAGGCACCGCGACGGGCAGCCCCTGGCCGAGGCCCGCTATATAAGCGGCGCGGGGGTCCTGCGGCGCTCGCTCGCGCTCGGGGGAGGCTGAGGCGGCGGCAGGAGCAGCGGCAGCAGTAGGAGCAGCAGCAGCAGCAATGGCGGATTTCGACGCTTATGACGACCGGGCCTACAGCAGCTTCGGCGGCGGCCGCGGGTGAGCGGGGAAGGGGAGCGGGGCCGGCCGGGGAGGCGAAGGGAGGCCTCGGGGCCCGGGCGAGGGGAGGAGCGAGGTGGTGGCGGCGGCAGGAGGGCCCGTGCGCGGGGCGGCGAGCGCGTGTGTCGAGGGAGGAGAAGGAGCCTCCGGGCGGGGGAGGCGGGCCAGAGCGAGCGCGGGGCCCGGGAGGGCCGGAAGCGAAGCTTCTGCGGCGGGGGGACGGGTCGGGCCTGGAGCGCCTCTCACGAGGGTGCCAAGAAGGGGGCGAGGGAGACGGATCCGGGCTCTGGCGGAAGGGAAGTGGCCCCTGGCGGGGGGAGGTGGGTCAGGACAAGGGGGATCGAGGAAGGTGTGAGCAAAGGTGTTCCTGGGGCGAGGGGGGTATTTTGGGCTCTGGTGGAAGTGGCCTCTGACAGGAAAGGGGGGCTGAAAAAGAGATCTAGGAGGGCATAATTTATGGGAGGAAATGGGCCAGGCCTGAGATGTCTCTTATGGGAATGGGTAACAGGCTTCGGTGGAAGGTAAGGGGTCTCTGATAAGGGAGGCGGGTCGAGGAAGGTGTAAGCTTATGGGGAAAGGGCTCCAGCTTCTTTAGTCTCTTAGTGGGGTGTCAAGAGGTGGGTGGTGCGGGGGGGGGGCAGGAAGACTGACTTGGGCATTGATGGAAGGTAAGCTGGCTCTGACAGGGGAGGCTGGTTAAAGGGGAAAGCGGGAGGGGACTCCATGGGGTGTAAGTAAAGCCTATGGGGAAGATGTTTCAGGCCTGGATGCTTTTGCATGGGAACTGGGATTGCAGTCCCACGGGAGAAGAAGGGTGAATAAGATGGGTCCTACTTAATTCGGCATCACAGTGACCAACATGATGCTTCTGGGAAGTCCAGAGGTAGACAGGGTGGTGGGCAATAGGAACCTGCTGTAATGCCTGGGCAACTATTATTCAGATATATTCTGCTTCTGCTGCTGAAGGTGGTAGCATATAGCTGTCATGACTAGTAAACAATGATGGTCTTAAACTTTACAAATTTGTCTAATGCCCTGTAAAGCCATCCATGTCCGTTCCCATTGTTGTCCCTGCATTTTGTGGCAGTGAACCCCATAGTTTGTGCCATTCAGTTTTATTTGATGGATAAATTTGAGAGAATCTTCTGGTCCATTCCTACTCTACTTTTTCTTCTAAACTACTACTCCCTCATATTGTAACCTCTCCATGTAGTTCAATAAGGAGCTCATCCTATATTCTTAGCTCTGGCTTGGGACCTGAGTTTGTTTTCGTAATTGAGTTTGTTCCCCAAGTTGGTGCTTATTTGTGGGCAAGGGGGGTGGTAATTTGAAGGAGTGGGGAGCATATGAGTCATACCATAGGAAAGAATAATATGGAGGAATGGATGGAAGTTGGAGGAAAATGTTTTCTTCTTCACACCCACCCAGCAACTTATAGATGGATAAGTATAGTATATGGGGAAGGGGGCATAAAAAAGTAACAGTTACTTTGCCTGTTTATTTATTTTTGCTTCCTCTTTTTCCACATCTCATGACTGCATTCACACATAACATTAAACCATAACTGCAGGGCTGTCTTTGTGAGAGAATCTGGAGTTATTGACCAGTCCTATTACTCCAGTAAGAATAATGTGTGATCTCTTATCAGAGAGAAGCTGAGAGGTTTCTATTTTTAATAGTAGAGAGTATATTTGGGATATAGTGCTTTGTAAACTGTTTAAAAGTGGTATAAGTGAGAAAATTATGAAGTTTTATATCTTGTTCACTTGAGAGCAGTTATCTCAGCCATTCTCATAAAAACCCCTGTAGGTTCATCACAATTATCTTCGTATAGCAAATATAGAGGGGGGAAGAGTCAGAGTGACTTGCCTGAATAAGTTTTTGAGTGAAGGGGAGGGGGAATGCCCAAAGAAGTCTTCAGTATGTGAAATCATCTGGGTTATCTTGACAGGTTTCAGAAAATAGAAAGAACCAGCATATAGAATTGTCATAAGAAAAAAGCTTTAGGGTCAGTCAAAAAGTACTATGTGTGTTGTGCTCACAAACAAATCTGTGGCTTTGGGAGGTGACCACACTGTTCCAGGTTTACTTACAGAGTAGTAATGGGGAGCTACTGCTTGACTGCATGGTAAGTGTCCTGCAGGGTTTCATCCTGTCCCCCATTCTTTTTAACGCCTGTATGATGCTGCAGGGAGAGCTCATTAGGCAATATGGAGCAAAGTTTCATCAATATGCAGATGACACACAACTCTTTTTCTCTGTTCCATCTGAAACAGGTGAGGCAGAGTGTTGACTGGACTGGTGGCAGTAATGGGCTGGATGTGGACCAATAAATGGAAAATGAATCCAGACAAGATGGAGGTGTGCTTTGGGTTCTTGAATCCAAGAACTAAATGGGGTTGCATTTCCTTGAAAGGCAGGTAGATAGCTTGGGATGGTGCATAATACAGCTATGTTACCTGAGGTCCAAGTTGCTTCAGTGGCTAGGTGTGTCTACTTCCTGTTTCACCAGCTACACCCATTCCTGGGTAGCCACTGCTACTAGCCATGAGACTACGGTCTACCTCAACTTCAGAAGCATTGTGCTTCTGAATACAAGTTCCTGGGCATCACAAGTGGGCAGAGTGCTGTTGTGTTCATGCCTAGCTTGCAGGCTTCTGACAAGTAGCTAGCTTTCCACTGTGAGAACTGGATAATGAATGAGATAGGCCATTGGCCTGACCTTTCAGGCTCATCTTACAATCTGGGGAAAAAAAGCCTGGCCATAGTAACTCATATTCTCATAACCTCCTGATAAAATTATTGTCCACATCATCTATGTGGAGCTGCCATCACATGTTTCAGAGGCTGCAGCTTGTGCAGAATGCTTTGGCTAGGTACTGGTGGGCATTGATGGCTACACCCATTTAACACTGATCTTAAAGGCTCAGCACTGGTTGCTAGTTTGCTTCAGAGTACAATTCAATGTACTCTCATCGATGTATAAAGCCTTAAACTACCTGTGATGCAAATATTTGAAGATTGGCAGCCTGGCGTGTGATTCTACTTTGGGATGAAATTGATAAAAGTTGACTAATATGAGAGCTTTCTCTGGGTGCCTTCTCATCTCTGGAGTGCCCTCCCTTCTGAGGTGCATCTAGAGCAGTATTACTTTCGTTTACAGAAGACATAGCTCTTTGTCCAGGCCTGCAGGAGGACCCAGGGATAGTGATGAGTCATCTAGTTGAGTATTTTGTTTTAATGATTTTTAAAGTAATATTTGTGGGTTTTCCTCCCTAGGACCATTTGGCAAAGGGTGGATGATACTTTTCGCAAGTGAATGGAATCACTTTAAACATTTCCTATTCTTTTGCAGGCGGATGGGTTCTGCTAGGAGATGTGATTTGTTTTCAGGTCTGCATTCAATTTGGCTGCGTATCTCTTTAGAAAAGCATATATCCATCTCTTACGAAAATGGTTGTGGGTGTGAAACATACTGGATAGGATGATTTACTTAGCTCCTCAGTTTGCCCCTTCTATTTCATATGTCTTTCTAGGGTGGCCCTTTTTATTCTGTCTACCTTATGGTATGGTTTGTATGGACTGCTGAGAATTTACTATACGTAGTGCTGCTAATGTCAGCATTGCTTGACAGAGTAACATGAGTAAGAAATAAAACAAAGCCATTCCTTAAGGAGCTGCCAAATCTAAATCTAGATAGAGCAGAAGAAAGTAAGATTATGGATCAATCAATAGGTTAAGCAGGAATGGGGATGAATGGTATGAATCTAGGGGTCAGGGAAGGTAGGTCCTTTGGATGTAAGGTGGAGCACAGACAAAATGGAAATAGTGGGGTAAGGATAAAAATGAGATTGAAGGTGAAATAGAGGATGAAATACAGGGTTGTATCCTTTAGGGTGAGGAGGTGGGTTAAGGCACTTATACATTTATGAGGTGGATCAAAGGAGAAGTTCATGGCTACTCATCTGCCTAGTTTTGAATCTAGCGGAGCAGAGACTAATGGCCTTTTGGTCACTTGATGCCTCTCACAAAGGCACAAAGGTGATACTTTTTGTACAGGAGGAATTTCATATGCCTTGCACTTTATTATTCTCCACATTAACATGATCTGGCAGGTGTATTGAGATGATCTGCTTTACCACCTGGATGTTCGTTTCCCCAACATCTCTGCCAGGCATCTTGCTGACCTGAGCACACCTTGTACCTTTTGCTACAAGCCATAAGAACTCTGCATTCCTAGCCCTTTGCAATGGCTAAGCATGAGAAAGGAACAAGCAAAAGGCAGAGAAGAGTCTGACTAAAATCAAATAAGGGAGTAGGGCTATGAGGAGTGGCTGATGCTGCTTTTGTGTTGCCTATGGAAAGGAAAGTGAACATTTGGTACTTGGAGCTTACTTTTCAGTTCGAGTTTATCAAACTGGGAAATGAGCTGATTACAGTATGGGTGTAGTCTAACATGGAAAACTCATCAGTGTATGCCAGATTTCATCGGCTCCAGCATTTGTTCACTAGCATTCTTATTTAAAGGCTCCTGAAAGCAGTAGGTAGGCATAACATCTTGGAAATTGGTTGAGCTGTTTACTGCTGCCTTTTGCAAAAATGCTGACTGCTGTGGCTGTATTAGTCTCAGTGCAATTAATTTCAGTAATTAAATAATCTAAGTTAAACTTTTGAACACAGCTGGGACACAAGCCTGAAAAAGTTTGTTCAGATTTGCTGAAGATAACAAACAGCACATGTTGATAGCCCCTTTATTGTACTGTATCGGTAATTTCCTAGTTCCTTAAGTTGCAATTTCAAGTGCTATCAAACTGCAGTGAAACAACCTAATTCTAAACATTCAGTTGCAGCCATTCTGTAACTATATGTTAAAGTTATTGCCCCCATTTCTGGACTGGAAATTAGATTTTGGTCTGCAGCAAAAATATTTTTGATTCTGTTCTGGCAGAAAGTGCACTGATGCATTGCAGCGCGCCTTGAGCTCTTGTCACACAGGGATGTCTAGAGAAGTGCCTGCTCCCATTCCAACTGGTCTCTGGGTTTCCTGCCACCAGATGTGACAACAGGAGGATATGTTAGGCTTGTTTGTTCACTTTCCCTCAAAGTGGTTTCATTTGTGCTGAGCTTACAGTTATTTATTTATCATGATAAGACTCTTTTCTCCTTTCAGGCTGTTTGTATGTTAAATTTTTATGTTACTTTGTATTCTATTGTTTCATTGTTTTAATAATAGTCTGCTTTTATTTTAGTTTTATGTGATTGTAAACTGTAATAAATTGTTGGCTACAGCTGCTGAAAACTGTAATCAAAAATATGCGAGGGTCACAGGTTAGCTGATAGAGGCTACATATACTTTTTTATGGGTGTTATGCACATCTGTTGAACCTAGTATTGTATCTCAGCTTTATAAGCTGCCTCACCATTGAAAGGAGGCGGTGTTTTCCTATTAGAGAGCCAGTCAGAGTGATACGACTTTACCTCTTCTTTCCTCACTCTTTATTAATGGCATTGACTTCATAGCTGGCAGCTGTGCTTGTTCTAATGAGTATTATACCGGTGCCAGTGATATGCCAGGAGTGAAATTGAGGCTATTTGCATGAAGACTTCCCTTCAAGAAGACTTGATCCAGGGCTAGTGATTCATCCAGGCTAGGGCAGACCCTATGGGAGTGAGAGGGAGTTGAGAACTTTCTTTATATCTAGGAAAGAATCATAAATCTTCCACAATCATCACATGCTCTTGTGCTGCAAGGGTGATAGCATTATGTTAGTTATTAATTTCTTTGGATTCTGCAGTAATATGGACTTTAGAAAAGTTGTATCTTAAAATAGTGCAGTGGTACCTCGGGTTACATGTGCTTCAAATTACATACGCTTCAGGTTACAGACTCCGCTAACCCAGAAATAGTGCTTCAGGTTAAGAACTTTGCTTCAGGATAAGAACAGAAATTGTGCTCCGGTGGTGCGGCAGCAGCAGGAGGCCCCATTAGCTAAAGTGGTGCTTCAGGTTAAGAACAGTTCCAGGTTAAGAACGGACCTCTGGAACGAATTAAGTACTTAACCCGAGGTACCACTGTATGTTGCCTGAATGTAGGCAGCTGGTGAATTTTTGACAAGAAAATTGAGTTCTCGTCAGAAAGCTATGCAGAAGCATTTATGGTTGTGGTTTTTTTTAAGAGTAGATTGTGTTTAGGGTACATCATGTCTACATGCATCATTCTAAACATCCTTTCTTGCAGAGTATATCAGATAATTTGCTCTTTACCTAGTTCCCATTTCCTTTATAGTCTCTGTCTTGATGGAATAGCAGTTTCCACCCCTGGCTAACCAACTTCATAAATTTAGATGACTACAGATTGTCATTAGGAAACATGATGGGATAGGTGTGTCACTGGGAGTATCTAGGAGGAAGTCTTCATCCAGGGCTCATGGTGCTGAGGTTGGTTTGCCGGTCAACTGGGTTGAGTAACTGTTCCTTAAAGTGTGTCTAATGTGATATCTGTATGAGTGTCCTTATGAAAGCACATGAATTGGTCATGGTTGGCTCATAAGACCGAGTCACTCTTCCAGAAAACAGTTCATCATCTTTTCATAGGACTGGTGGTGACATGCTTTATCAGTCTGTTGCCTCTGTTAGTTGTGAAGAATTCTACCAAGCCCAACCTATTTATGGCTGGTTGATGTGGAAAGGAAGACACAAAGCAATACCCACTCAATACTTATTTGGACGGGCCAGTTTCCCTGAACTCTTTGTGGTCAAACTCCATAAGACAAATATAATTTGTCACCCATTTATAAACGTAGTGAGCATATCCATGAGACTATACTGCTGGCATTGCTGTTATATGTAAGGTATCCATGATGTGAGTTTTAATGCACAGTTGGGTGCAGGTAAAGTAGATCTTTGCACGTGTTCTAGCACTGAACCAACTGGTTTCTCCTTTTCTTTTTCTTCTTGTAAGAAAAACTGAGTAGGTTATGGTGACTGCTTCTATTTAAGAAGTAGATTTAGGACTGATAAGCATTTGATACAGTACAGTCTCTCAACAGCACCACACTCAGAACTACACACTTACCCTGTCCTAGCTTTCAGTATCTTTTCTTTTTCAATATGTATTTAAGTTTAGAAATGGTCTTAGTTTAGACTATCAATTTAGTTAACCTTAGTTGGAAGGCATCTTTTTATGTTTTCTAATAGCATTACAGTACTTGAATATTTACCTAGGCATATCTGCACCTTTTCTGCATTGCTTCTCATGTTTAAAAATGGCAAAGAGCTCCAGGTATATTTGGAATTGGCCAGTTGACACCTGTGGCTTCTTTCTAGGCACATCAAACATGTTGATCAGGTGAAAAGAAGGCAATTGGGATGTATTCCAAATGGAGGACTGATAAAATATCCAAAAGCGTTTGGCTAGCATCTGTCCAAGTGCTGCCCTCCTAACTGAGAAGTTAGCTCTCTCCCTTCATCCTTCATTGTTCTTGAAATCTGCTGCTTTTTGTGTGCTCGCATAGTAGTTTTTCTTAGCAGTTATGTGCCACTTATCTAAAATGCTTGCTGCCCTGGCAGAATTTTTGACTGGGGCATTATACCAAAAAGTACAGTGGATGCTCGGGTTGCAAACATGATCCGTGTGGGATGCACGTTCGCAACCTGCAGCGGCGCGGGTTGCAATTTGGCGCTTATGTGCAAAGCGCGATTTAGCACTTCTGCGCATGCACGACTGCCGAAACCCGGAAGTAACCCGTTCCGGTACTTCTGGGTTTCGGCGGTCCGTAACCCGAAAAAGCACAACCTGAAGCATCTGTAACCCGAGGTATTGACCGTATTTTAACTACAAATACATTCTTTGGCTGTGGAATAGTTTTCTTCCCATAAGGACTGCAGAAAGATTGTCTTGGGAAGGCCACAGGCAAGTAGGGTGCCCTCCTTGCCTGTCAGAACATTCGAAAATAGAGGTGGGCAGGTCTACGATGCTTTGTTACTAAACCTCTCAGGTCCACCAATTAGAACTGGAGCCTGAGCTCGCTTACTTTCTCCCTTCTTCAACCCTCTTCCCTTTCCCTTTTTATTTCATGCATTTTAGATTGTAAGTCTAGGGACTGACAATCCCTAGCAGATTGTAGCCAGGGACTGTCAATCTGGGAGCCTTTTCAGCTAAAGAGCAGGGTTAAAATGTTCTAAATAAATATGCAAGTACCAATCTACATCTAAGTCACTATAGACAGGATTGCAATACATCCTTAAAATTGGCTAGCAGAGCTACACAAAGATGTAGTCAATAGGGCTGGGCTGTATATTGATACATAGCCCAAAACAGGTTTGAAGTTCATATGATACCAGTTTCATAATTTTTGACCTGTCAATACATTACAAATAATGATAAATATGTTTGTGCTATGTGGAAAAATAAACACAATGTAGGAAAACCGGGAAGCCAGCCAATGACTCTACAAAGCTCCATCCTTATTTTACACATTGTGATAGATCCCAATGTGTAGTTGGTGATCTATTACGGTGTTGAAAACCAGATATTGCCTAGTCCTAGAAAGGTAAAGGTAAAGGTGCCCCTGCCCGTACCGGCCAGTCGTGTCCGACTCTGGGGTTGCGTGTTCATCTCGCTTAAGAGGCCGGGAGCCAGTGCTGTCCGAAGACACTTCCGGGTCACGTGGCCAGCGTGACGAAGCTGCTCTGGCGAGCCAGCACCAGCACAGCACACGGAAACGCCGTTACCTTCCCGCTGTAAAGCGGTACCTATTTATCTACTTGCACTTAGGGGTGCTTTCGAACTGCTAGGTGGGCAGGAGCTGGGACCGAACGAAGGGAGCTCACCCCGCTGCGGGGATTCGAACCGCCGACCATACGATTGGCAAATCCTAGGCGCCACCCGCGTCCCCAGTCCTAGAAAGCCTACCAGTTAATATTGGCTTAAATAGGCTTGGAGATTATCAGCACAAGGCTAGCTATATCAGCAAAGTGTTCTGTACTTGCTCTTCTTAAACTGTTGGGAGTCCCAAATTGTAGCTGCAGCTCATCCAGAGGTCTTGTCAGTACATCCTGATCTACCTCCTGCCTGCCCTGTGTATAAAATTGCCTGCATATGGTTAGTGGTATGTCATTTTTTAACTGCCTGTCAACATCTTCCATCACGGACACCAAATGACAGAGCCAGCTGGTTAGAGCCACCTTGCTGTTCCAGATGCCTTTCAGGATGATGGGGTTGGTTTTATGCACTCCCAATTCACTCAAGTTAACAAATTGAACACCGTGTGTATATGAATTAATTTTGTATAAAAAGCAAGTTGCCCTTGGGTTTCCAAGTACCAAGTGTCCTGCACTGAAAGGTTGGGGAACGTTGCCCCCTTCAAACCTTTGAACCGCATCGATTAGATGTGCATAGGATCAGGCAGCACAGTGATTGAACATGGCATGACTGACTGCTGTTCTTCATACTTGGGGAGCTGCACATAACTGCATTTGTTCGCAGGCATCTGTTGTTGGGGCCGCACTGTTTAATAGCAAGATTTTAGTTAAAACATATACCCAATTAATACAAAAACTCTACTTTCTGTGCCCCTGTGTCTGTATACATTAACACCCTCCTTTCTCTCTACTGGCTAAATTTGAATTGTTGACAGCAGTATAGTATAACTGAGATACAGCTCTACTGTAACATCTCTTTCCTGCCTTCCCCACATGGAGCATCCTTGCTGCTCCCTGATCCCAGGAGCATTCTGGCCTAGGCTCTAATTCTGTGCTTGTCAACAGATCTCGTGGCAGTGCTGGTGTTGGCCCACGTAGACAGAAAGAGCTTCCAACAGAGCCCCCCTTCACAGCGTACGTTGGCAACCTCCCCTTCAACACGGTCCAAGGAGACATCGATGCCATTTTCAAAGATCTCAGTGTAAGGAGTGTGCGATTAGTCAGAGACAAAGAGACAGATAAATTTAAAGGTAGGTGCTTCTATGTCTCTCCTTCATAACCAAGTTTGAGGTAGAGAGGCAGCTGATTAGGGGTGAGAGATACCAGGTTTTAAGGTGCACATGCCATCTTAAGTAGTTTTCAGTCATACTCTGCTAATCAAGAGCTACCTGAAGATGATGGGGATTAAAACTGGGACCTTCTCCCTGCAGAGCATGTGCTGTGCCATTTAGCTCTCATAGTCTGCTTACAGTCATAGAAAGAACAGGCAGTCTCTGGTGGTCACTCAGCTTAACTTCTCTGAAGACGTTTGCTTTGGGGGAGTTTTGTGTGGGAACACACTGTCCTTCGGGTTTGCTTACATGTTCTCTCAAATCTTCTTACCCTGTTTGCAGAAGTGAGGGAAGAGGTTGGGGAACAGGATGGAAATCGGTGGTACCTCAAGGAGACAGATCAGCTCATGAACCTCTGTTTGCCCTGATATCCTAGTTTGACTTCCTTGCCTAACAGCCCACTTGTGTACACTATCTGGGTTCACAACTTTCCAGATACTGAGATGAAAGTTGGCTTCTGTTTTTTGTTTTGTTTTTAATCTCTTTTTTGTCTTACAGGATTTTGTTACGTAGAATTTGATGAGGTTGAATCGCTTAAAGAAGCTCTGACATACGATGGAGCAGTAAGCTTACCATTTTTATAAAATAGTATTTGAAAATTGATAGCTGCCCTTGCTGGAATGACTGGTGGTAAGATTTCTCCTCCTCTTCTTCTGCGTCCAACAGCTTTGGGGGGACCGGTCACTCCGAGTGGACATTGCCGAAGGCAGGAAACAAGACAAAGGTGGCTTCGGTTTCAGAAAAGGTGGCGGCCCAGAGGACAGAGGTGATGTTTAAATAGTTGCTCTTTAATATATGGCAAATTGGAATGAGTGCATTAGTGCCGCCTTAAACTAGCATGTGTGTATGTATAATATTAAGCTTTTAGTTTAGTTACCTACCACTTTTCAACAGTAAACTGTGCCCAAAGTTGCTCACAATAAGTTAGTATTATATAAATGTTAGTGTTATCAAAAGACAAAACATTTGGGGGGAAACTATCTGTATTGAACTTCAATAAATTCAAAGACAAGAAACACAGTTAAATACATATGGGGAAAATTAGTCTTAATGGTGGAATAATGTAAAGTTTGTGATAATCTATTATTGGAGTGGTATAATCTAGACTTCATGCACCACAAGTTCAGAGCTAAATCAAAACAAACAGGCCAGTAAATAAATCAAGAAGCTAATCAGTTTCTAGTCTTGCTGCGCTCCAGGAGGCCACAGCAGTTCAGAAGAGGTGGGCAGCCTAGATCAGGGTAGGCAGAAGGTAGTTTGTGATCTAGATATTTGGGTGATTCGTGGTGTATTGGCAAAGATTTCTGACTTCTAGTTGTTTAACAATAGCAACAAGCAAAATGACATACCTAAATTAGATTGCTGAAATCAAGAAATCTTGGAATATAAATATAAAGCATTTAAACACACACAGAGTGTACTGTCTAAAAAGCAAACAATATTTAACAAGAAATTGATTTATGTGTGGAAGGACTGACTTCAGTTCAGTTCTTGGGCTCAGAACAAATTCATGCGCTCAGCAGTTGCACAGAGGTACCCTGTTCTTTAATTCTAAGGGTATGTCTTTTGCACCTGGCTCCAGCTGACAGAGTTCCAGTAAAACGCAAATTAGATTCTGCAAGCTTGAATATTGCCCTCTGCTGGGCTGGGTGGTTCACAGCTGGTTCCAGGAGTGGCTGGTGGCAGGCAGCAAAAGGGAGTGGCAGTGGTGGCAAGTCCTCTTCTCCAACCTCTCTGGTGCTCTGGCTGCAAGCCAGGTTTTGTTGCGCACCAAGTGGCCATATCGTGTGCCAGCAAATGCCTGCTTAGGAGACTTCAAGTGTTCTTGCATGACTCTTCCAAGTATGAGAATCTCATAGGTTGGGCACAGAGCCAGGCAGGTGAGTAGCTTTATCTCCTTAAAGGCTGGTATGGGAGGAACCTCAAGGAAGCAAATTGAAGGAGAGTGACTCGGGGTAGGAGCTACCTAGGCTCAGTTATAATCTGAGGAGCTGCAAGCAGTGACTTTTCAAGGTGTGGTAGTCACAAAAGCAGTTTTGGCTGAACTGTGGCTGGAGATTTGGGTCTCCCTGCCTGCTCCTGTACATCATTGAGAAATTGAATTGGAGGGAATATTCTTGCTTTCTTGGCTAACTGGAGGGTAGGGAGAATAAATAGTTTGCCTCAACCTGCCTTTTTTCATTTTGCTTGAAAGCAAATGTGTCCTAATGTACTGCCCCTCCGCAAACATGGGAGGTGACTGCTTAGCTCTGATGGTAGGCAGATGCTCAGAAAAGGCTTAGTGTAGACTGGTATGCCAGCCTTTGAAGACATGAGTTCCCCCAACTATGTTTGAGTTGAGTTTCCCCCAACTAAAGTTAAGTATGGAGTTTAAAACTACGTGGGAAAACAAGATTGGCATCGTGTATCTTGAGGCGCTAAAGTAGAAATGAGCAGTTAACTCATAACCTCTTAATGATTTAATTGGCGTCTTCAAAACGGTGCATCTTACTGCTCTGAGTAATGCTGGACTGTTTTAATGCTGCCGCCTCTTTTGTTCTAAAGAGCTCCAGGCTCACACAGACAGATCTAAACAGCTGTATGTGTTTTGCTAGGCAGAAAAGTATCCGGAGCAGAAAGGTATTTCAAAGGCTGGGCTATTTCATGGTGTGGTGCTCTCTAAAACAAAAGGAGGCAGCAGCGTGAGCTCACAAGTGTTCATCTACTATTTTATTAATACCATACAGTTTGAGCTGTTGGATCCAAAAGGAAACAAACTTTTTTCTTGTTTAACTAACATCAAGAACCTTGAACTTGCTAATGCTCTACTTCATAGCCTGGGCAACCACATGTGTCACAAGGATGAGTGCTCCCAGATAGAGGTGCAGCAGCTGAGACGGTTTGTGTAGTAGATGTTGTTGCAGAAAATGTGCCATCTTCCTAACCTAAGCAGGTCCCCTCTGCCTCTTTGTGTAGTTTTGTGATGTAAGTGGTTTAAGTGCATCTCAGCTCAGGGAAATAACGGAAAAGCTGTCTTTGAACTTTTGCGTTTTCTGAAGATGCTGGCACTTCACAGGTCTCCTCATTGCAACCTTCCTGCCCAGGCCTGGGTGGATGAGCCTCCTTCTTTGAGAGCTAAGAGCGGTGTCCTTTCCTGGGTTTTCATGTGCCAACCACACCTCTGATCTAGACACATTCTCCTGCAGAGTACAATTGCCCAATGTTTGTGAATGTGAGGATTGCACCGGACTGAGAGAGCATTGGGATTTCCGCCCACTGGCAGTGGAACCTTTTAGATCTTCCCGCCTTCCCCATTGACCCCTGCTTGCAATGTGGCTTTCTTTTTAGGCATGGGCGGAGGAGGTCCGCGGGAATCACGAGGAGGTGGATGGGATTCCAGAGATGACTTCAGTTCTGGTAGCAGTATTTCTCCATTTTCATTTTCCTGATTCCTCCTCGTCCCCTACCCCCACCAAAAAATGTTTTTATTTCAATTTCCTTTTGCCTTTCTCTGTAAGACATGCCTGTAACCACAGATCATCCTATGGCAGTCTGGTTGGCCACTAAGGCAGAAGCCCAAAACTTTATCTGGATGTTTCTTAATTTTTGAAGACCATGGCAAAGGTTGCAAGTCATCTGTGTTCTGTTTGGATTGAAGGATTTCAATGTCTAGTCCTAGTTTGGGGTAGTGGGGGGAGTTGAAAGTCTTTGAAGACTTGAGGGCATGAATAAGTGTTGGATCTTTTTGACAAATACAAGTACCTGAATTGCTTTCAGAAGGCATGGCTTGGATTGTGCAGTTCTGAGTTGCTCTGTCTTAGCATCAGCTGGGACTCTGCTTCCATCTGTCTGTCTCTTTTTGGTGCACACAACACTTCTGGATCCTGTAATAAAAGCATCAGGCCCACTGGGTGAGAAGTAGATGAGGATAGGCCCAGGTAGTTTATTCTCTGCCCCCTTCTTGAAAGCTTACTAACTTGCCTTTCAGCTGAACATGCTGGATTGCTTCTTTCCTCTTGCAATATGGGCAGAGGCAATTGGGAGGGGCGGCGTGAATATATACTCTGGATGTAGGACTAAGTTGGCTCCATCAACTGGGCAGACCAGCTCAAAGTGGGGGGTGTAGCCTTATATAGCTCTTTCCTTTTATTCCTGTTTATTGCTACACAGCACTAAACTAGCAAGATGTTTTTTGTATGTACAATCCAACCTCCACAGCTACCGTAATGAGGGTTATTCCTGTTTAACAAATGAGAATCTGGGAGTATAAACCAAATGCTTGTGGCTACGCATTGTGTTCATGGCAGATGGTTGTACTTGAAATTCAGCCACATTCTTAGTCGCACAAGAAGATGCTGGAGGCATCCCATAGTGGATGGAGATTGTAAGATCATCTTATCCTCAAGTAGTTCATTGTGAACGCTCTGTCACAAGAGACTAGGGCCCTGTGGGACCAGACATCTTTCCGCAAGGCCTGCAAGACAGAGTTGTTCCACCAGGCCTTTGGTCAGGGTCCAGCCTGACTCCCTCCTCTGGCAACCTGCACAGAATTTTGCTTAACGGTTGCCATTAATTTGATTTTAATTAATTTTTATAATGAAATGTTTTTAGAATGTTGGATTATTTGATTGTTTGATTATTTGATTGTTGATAGCCGCCCTGAGCCCGGCTTCGGCTGGGGAGGGCAGGATATAAATAAAATTTATTATTATTATTATTATTATTATTATTATTATTATTATTATTATTATTTATTCCCTCTCCTGTTCTGCTCCTGATGCACTTAGACTGCTTTTTCCTTGTATTTGATCATGTTTCCACCCCCACCCTCCTTTTGGCCAGAAAATTTTCAAACTTAACTCTGTAAGCTTCGGTAAGTCTAGTAGTAGTAGTGGTAGTAGTATTTATTTATTAGTAGTAGCATTTCAATTTATATACTGCCCTTTAGCAGAAGATCCCAGGTCAGTGCACAGCATTAAAAACACATTACAGAATGTCAGTGATAAAAACATAATAAAAAGCATACTGGTAGGCAGCCTAATAAAAAGTAGTCATTATAATTACAGTCCATGCATTTTTCTCTAGTCAGAAATTTGGGGTTTCTTCTGGCATCCTTGTACAGGTATGCATATGTCAGTTGGTGCAAATTATCCTCCCATCTTATTTTTGAGAGTACTTGCAATAGGGATGGATTGCCTGTCGGCCGTAAGAAACCTCTTGGCAAAAGTGCATGTATGCATCTTGATTTTAGCAGCAAGGATTACCTTCTTTCCAAAGCAACCACTCTTGCTTCAGTGCATTCATACTTGACACTCTCCAAAAGGAAGAAATCGTATGAGATCGTGATTTCAGGCTGCAGCAATCTTACATTTGTATTGCAGTCTGCAGGTGTGAACCTTTTCTCTCTTCTTTGATCCCCCTCATAATATCAACAATCTATTTAAAACAAAAACAAAAAACTTCTTCCTTCCTTTTGCAAGGAAACCTAAGGCAGCAACCCAATCAAACTAAGAGAATGAAATAAGCACTTAACAGTAAAATCAAGAGCACCAAGTTTTTACACCACCACCAAGAGCCATGGCATAGCATCGGCACCAGGCAATCCTCAAAAAAACTCTAGAAAAGCCATGCCTTTACCTGTCAACGAACCCGTGGCCAGTGTTTGGAGGAGCTCGCTGTTGGAGGAGCTTTTCACTTTCTGTAGCTAGTTGTATGAAACGGTAGAGTGCCTCTTCTCTTCCTGTTTCGTGGCCGTCATCTCCTAGCCCAATCTCTCCAGTGCATCCTGCTTAACTAAAACCACTTCTGTCTCTTGGCAAGCCGAGCGTGCCAAGCAGGTCCTTCGGCCGCCACTCTACCGCAAGATGCTCCCGCAGGTTGGATGGAGCTGCTGGTGGGTTTGCCTCTGTGAGAAGCAAGGCTGCTGCTTCGGACATGTCCGAAGAGCTGGCCCTTACTGCCGCGTCTCTCCCGACAGGTTTCAGAGATGACGACTTCCTGGGAGGCCGGGGAGGCCGGACCCGTCCCGGGGACCGGCGAGGAGGAGCAGCCGGTCCACCCATGGGAGGCACTGGTCGCTTCAGGGATGGGCCTCCAGTGCGTGGCGCTTCCATGGATTTCAGAGAGCCAACTGAAGGTGGGCAGCCTTTGCTTTCTCCTGCATTTTGGCCCAACTGAATTGCTGCTGTCCACCGCTCTTGGCCTGCAGCATTCAGTGATGTCATCTGGAGGGTCGCACGTCAGTTGCGGCGACAGACGGCACTGTGATACACCTTGGTTTTGAAATGCTTTTTGGTTTTGTTCATTTCAACAGAAGTTTGGACTTGTGAGTATGAGAAATTCCAGAGTATCAGGCCATAACCGTCTGCTATAACAGATACACTAGAGAGTCTTGTGGATCTCTTAAAGGCACCTGGTATGAGGTTTTGCGGGGTGGGGTGTGCTAGAGTCCATGTAAAATACATCACACACTTGCAAGGATAGTGAGCAGAGGATTGTGCCAGTGGCAAAGAGATGAACATGACAGGGGATAGAAGGCCTTGCAATTTTTGATCTCAATTCATCTGCCTTCTTGAGGACTTCTCTGCTACTTTCATGCATTTGAAGTGGGCTCTAGCCTTATACCAAATATAGGATCCTGCAGTCCTCCAGATCTTGTCGGACTACAACTCCTGTCATCCCTGACCACTGTGCATGCTGGCCGGTGCTGATGGGAGTTGGGAGTTCAGCACCCGGAGGCTTCCTCTCCTTGATCAATCTGTCACAGGTGCCCTATGATCCTTTGTTCATTGGCTCACGGGACCGCCTGAGCTGCATCTCAAGCAGAAATGTTTCTTCTCTTCCAGAGGAAAGAGCCCAGCGGCCCAGACTCCAGCTCAAGCCCCGGACGGTTGCCACTCCTCTCAATCAAGTAGCCAACCCCAATTCTGCCATCTTTGGTGGAGCCAAGCCGAGGGAGGAAATAGTAAAGGAAGAGCAAGAATGAGCTTGAGGGGTGGGATGCAATGGGAGGGGGCGGGCGGGAGAAAGGGGTTGAGGGAGGGGACTGGGGGTGGGGGTGGGAGACAAAACGCAAGACAGCCCAGAGTGTCTAACTGTGCTCGGAACATTAACCCTGCAACCACCATTCCTACCATCTGACACCTGTCCTCCTTGAAACAGAAAAGGAAAAATCCAAACAAAACAAACCAGAGCTTGCGAATGCATGTCAGCTGTTAACAAGTGGTTTTTAGTACGTTCTTGGCTTTGCTGTATCTAGTGCCTGCATTGTCTTAAGTTTCTCCCTCCCTCCCCCCCCCCCCCCGGAAGCCATTTCTCCCAAACCCAGCACATGGCTTCTGGCCAATAAAGCGCTGCCCTCTTCCACAAAGGTTGACTTCTCTTCCCCCGGCGTGCTGCTTTCACCTTTTCTTCCTCTCTGGCTCTTTCCACTTCCGAGACATGCAGGTTAGGGTTCAGTCCTGCTGCTCCACGTCGTTCCCTTCTGCCTTCCACGGTGCTTCTCTACCTCCACTGCATGCTTACCACCGACAACCTCGTGGCCCCTCAACTCCGAGGAGTCCCGGCCAAGCGGAAGACGTCTCGAGCTCTAGAATACAGCCCCTGTAGAATTAGCTTATGCAACACAACGTTAAATAGGATTGCCACCCGTTAGCCCTTAGGCACTTTGGAATAATATATATGTACATATATATACTGTATAAAATCAGTTCCACCCCTCCCCTTCCTGGCAGTGCCGCCAGCACTTTGCAGACCCCTGCCTGGGGCTGAGTTGCGTGTCAGCAGCCAAATCTAGACAGGGACCCCTGCTCTGCTGCTTCCTTGACTTGGCCTGCCAACTTCTCCCTGGCCCTCGAAGCTCGTGCCTCCTGTAGCACCCAAGGACTGTCTTCTTCCAGCATTTTCTTGCGTTTTCTTTTTTTACATATTTGCTAACCACTTTTTAACTAGTTTCTGAAACCAATAAAGTTTACTTTCCTTCCTTCCTTTCTTTGGCTCTGTTTCGAAGGAAATGGCTCTTGACTCTGCCCTTCCAGCATTCAGCTCTTGTCTCTTGGGCTGCCGTGCAGAACTTTGCTTTGCTTTCATGCTTCGCCTCTCAAACAGACGGGAGGGGGTGACGCTCTCTTTGGATTGCAGAACCCCAGTGTCTTTGTGCCGCTAAAGGCAACAGGTGATTGCAAACCCCTGTCTCTCCATACCGGAAGGATTCTGCTTGAAAAGGTTTGATGGCGCACTTAAAGAGCGAGCAGAATACTGAGCCCTTGGGTGACCAAGAAGGGAGCTGTTTCTCGCTCGCAGGTTATTGCTTTCAGTGTGAGGTCTGGTCAAGGTGTGAACACCTGCAGTGCCTGACATGGATGCTTAGGGTATCCGGTTGTAGCTTTGGAACAGGTAGAATTGAAAGCAGCAGATGTGTTATTCTTCCTCTCCCCTTAAAAAAAAAAAAAGACATGTCCATTGTGTAAAAACAGGTTCCAATTTGTATAGGCAAATGTTCCAAGGGCTAGCCTCCCCTTGGATATCATAGTATAAATGTCTCTTCCCTCCCCTGTCTTTCAGTCCACTTCTAAGAATAAGAACCATTTGTCTAACACTACTTTTCTTTCGAGACATGCATTTTTTGTGTGTGTGTGTATGTGTGTGTGGTTGTGTTCCAATCGAAATCCATCCAGTAGCCGCTCTTCCGTTCAAAATGTGGAAGACCCGAGATTTTAAGAGCAAAAGCAAAAAAACAAAAAAAAAGAGGATGCCCATGCAAAACTCACCTGGTAGTCAAGCCGTTTGACTTTTAAACGTGTAAAGACAAGTTTCCAAACACTCAACACATTCTGCTTCATGACAAAGTAAATTTATGGATATGGTATTTTGTGAATGAACTTTTAAATAAAGAAAACATTAAGTAATATTTAAGACTGGTCTGTGTTGAAGTCTGTTCACCATCTGGGCAGAGAAGAGTTGTCGGGGCTGTCAGATTTGTTCAAGGGGCAACAGTTTATAGAATGGAAAACCAAAAAGGATGTTCTGCAGACATGCTCTAGTAAATTTTCTTGCAAAAAAATGTCTATCCGAATTACTCCCCCCCCCCCAACAATCCCGCTTAACTGGTGTTGAATAAGGCATTGTAGAAGGAACCAGTGATACAGAGCTTGGAAAATTGACAAAGTGGGACCTAAAATGAAATGTTAACAATGTGGAGTTGAGTGTGCCTGTGCGCTAGCTATCCTCTTTTTTGGGATACTCCATTCCATTCCCTCTTCCCTCCTCACTGCTAGCAAAGAGTTGGTCAGCATTCCATGGTCACTGAGCATGCTCAGTCTTCACTGGGCTCAGGTTCATTCTAAAAAAATTAATTCTACAAAACAATGGGGCTCCCCCAGGCCTACTGATGCATGGTGCATGGATGATCTGGTTTTGGCTACAAAAGCTTAGCCACTCACCCCTGAACAGCAGGAAAAGAAGCACCAATACCATTAAAGGCAGCTTAAGCGGGAAAGTGTTTATTGATTTAAATAGTGAAGCCTGTTCCGAAGTAAAATTCTTGGGATTCTGCTGCAACACTAGGTATATTGCTGCTATTTGCAGCACAGAGATGGCAGGAAGGGAAAGTCCCTAATTATTTGTGGATGCTGGATTCTTTGCCAAAAGATTGCCAGCAGCTTCCCAGGGCTCTGTCCCTTCTGTTGAAAGAGCAAGGAGGGTTGGCTGCTTTACTCGCTCCTGTCCATATAGAGGAGCCAGAAGCAAATGTTGCTTTCAATAGTAACATGCACATTTTTCAGAATGCGTTGGTTCTTCTGAGGGGTTTCCTCCCATTTCAAATACCAGCTTCAAAGGAGGATTTCCCCTCCAGATCACAAGAGGAGGAAAGAGTACCTGTTCCCTTCCGTGTCTCCATTCAGAATCCAGCTCTTCTCTTTGCCTCTCTTCCCAGTGCTCCCCCAAAACGGGATGCTGTTAGCATTCCAACATATTCCTTTTCAAAACGGCAGGCGTGCATTGGATGTCATCTCTGATTTGGCCCTTAGGTGGCGTAAGCTGCACACCTTCTGGATGGGTCTGGGTTTTGGCTTGGACAAGATGTTCACTCAAAACTCAGCTTTTGCAACGGATGTCCCATGCAGATCTTCTGAGCCCACTCATCAAATAATTGCTCAGATCTGGGGAGGGTGAAATTTGCATCCTCTTTGGAGCGCTGGGCTGGGTGGAGAGGTTTAAACTTTATCCACCCCACCATTCATTTTTGTTGGGGTTTTTTTTTTTTGCCTCCACCACAAAAATGAATAGGAACTGAGAATTTTGCTTGGAGTGCTGTTCATGGTGTTGGGATTGAGGCTAATGTTATTATTTATCAAATTTGTACATCACCCTTCATCCGTAAATCTCAGAGTGGATCACAGCATAAAAATACAAGATAAAAACACAAAATAATATTTTGAATATACTGGACCCCATTGCGTTTGTTTAAAAAAGGGCTATCTAAGGTATCTAACTGTTGGAGATGCAATAGGGATATTGCTTCTCTAAAACATGTTTTTTCATTGTCCTATATTGAAAGGTTTTTGGTAGAAGGTAACTGAAACTATCAACACAACTGTACGGAACAACCTTAACATTTACAGAGCCAAATGTCCTCTTGAATTGTATACCCAGCACATGGAACCTTAGAAAAGGACAATGTGAGTGGACCCACAGCAAAAAGACTGATACTGATGAATTGGAAAAATAAAAATGTGGCTCCCTTCTACGATTGGATTGAAGACTTGTACAAACTCGCAACATGTAAACGCAGATTTGCCATGGACAAATTCAATGATGTTTGGAATCCATTCTTACAAATACTGCAATAGGCTAAGATCTTGTGAAGTACAATAGCAACCTTGTAAAATATACAATTTTGGGTTTCCCCCCTCCCCCTTTTATTTCCCCTTCCACACGTGCTCTGTTTTTCTTTCTCTCTCTTTTATTTACGTCTCACCATGTTTAGTGCACATATAATTACGTACTTTTTGAACTTTAAATAAAGATGTTAAAAAAGCCAACACAAAATACATAATAAAAAACAAAACAAAAAATAACAATAACAATAACAATGCCTCCCTGGAATGCTCTAGGTCCTGAACCCCATAATTTTACCACAGGACGTTCTTATTTGGTGTTCTACCCTTAGCGTTTACTCCATTTATGAAAAACATACAACCACCTGTTATTGAATGGCTTTTATCACAAATAGCCCTGAAGCCAACTTTTACTAAGTGCAATTTAACACCTGAGTGGGGTGGTCTTTTAGGGTCTCAGCTCTGGGCGGGGACACCTTGGTTTCACATTAAATGGTTCCTTTTCTTCAAAGGGGTGTCGTGGTTTGGCACTATCGCACCTCAGCTTCCTGTTTCAAAGTGGGCCTAGCAACATGCAATGTAAAAAAGTTGTAGGGCCCGACAGTGAAATGTGTTTGAAAAACGCATTCTCAGAAAACATCTGAGACTTTCCCCCTGCAATCTTTGGCCTGTATCTCCCTTTTATCAGGTCAGATCCATCTCCATATTGTCTGATCTGACTGGCAGCAGCTCTGGTTCTCTGATCAGCCTTAGCTAGAGAGGCCAAGGATCAAACCTGGAATTTTCTGCATTCAAAGCCATGTGCTCTCTGAGTTACAGCTACTGTGTTGTATGGCAAAAGTGGCACATTGTGAATTGCTGGGCCTCTACTGTGGTGGCACCCTCCCTTTGAAACTTCTTCCTTTACATATCAGATGGTTGTCTTCTCTATTGCCTTTTTGGTGCCTATCAAGCATCCTTTTCGATGGAGATCTTTATCCCAGTTAGTTACCTGTCTTGCATTTGAAATTAGTTTTTGTGTACGTTTTCATTTTTGAACATTTTTATTGTCAAATCAGCTTGCGATGTTTCCTGGAAAGAGATTTGTTGGTGAAATGAAATACAGTGGTACCTTGGTTTAAGAACAGCTTAGTTTATGAACAACTTGGATTAAGAACGCTGCAAACCCGGAAGGAGGTGTTTTGGTTTGTGAACTTTGCCTTGGAATAAGAACATGTTCCGCTTCCTGTTGAGTGTGTCCCATTTGTAAACTGAGTCCCCCGCTGCTATGGGAAAGCACACCTTGGTTTAAGAACGCTTTGGTTTAAGAACGGACTTCCGGAACGGATTAAGTTCATAAACCAAGGTACCACTGTAATTGTTTTTTAAATGGGTTGATCAAGGGTCTGGAAACCAAGCCTAGTTGCAGAGTGTTGGGCATGTTTGTTTAGTCTCGTAAAGAGGAGACTAAGAGGAGATACAGTTGCCATCTTCAAGTATTTGGAAGGCTGTTCTGTGGAAGATGGAGCAATCTTGTTTTTCTCCTGCTCCTTTTCTCCTGAACCAACGAATTCAAATGACAAGAAAGCAGAATCCGACTGAACATCAGGAAGATTCTGATGGTAAGAGCTCTTCAACAGTGGAATAAACTGCCTCGGAAGATGGTGGGGTCTCCTTCCTTGGAGCTTTTTAAGCAGAGGTTGCATGGCCATCTGCCGGGGAGTTTTTTAGCTGTGATTTCTGCGCTGCAGGAGGTTCAACCCTCAGGTTCACTTTTGACTCTACAGTTCTATGATTCTCGGTCATTCAAAACCACGAGGAGTGGAAAGTTGCTTTATTTTTAGGGGAGGGGCTTGTGGCTCAGTGCACACTCTGCATGGAAAGGTCCCAGATTCAATTTCCAGAAAGGGCTAGGGAAGATCATAGAATTGTAGAGTTGGAAGGGACCTTGAGGATCAGCCCAACCCCTGCGATGCAGGAATTATGCAGCTGTCCCATACAGGGAGGGACGCAGGTGGCGCTGTGGGTTAAACCACAGAGCCTAGGACTTGCCGATCAGAAGGTCGGCGGTTCGAATCCCCGCGACGGGGTGAGCTCCCGTTGCTCAGTCCCTGCTCTTGCCAACCTAGCAGTTCGAAAGCATGTCAAAGTGCAAGTAGATAAATAGGTACCGCTCCGGCGGGAAGGTAAACGGCGTTTCCGTGCGCTGCTCTGGTTCGCCAGAAGTGGCTTAGTCATGCTGGCCACATGACCCGGAAACTGTACGCCGGCTCCCTCAGCCAATAAAGCGAGATGAGCCCCGCAACCCCAGAGTCGGTCACAACTGGACTTAATGGTCAGGGGTCCCTTTACCTTTACCTTTTTACCCATACAGGGATCGAACCTGCAACCTTGTTATCATCAGCACCATGCTCTAATGAACTGAGCTATCCAGGTTGACTTACCCCAAACCCCGTGGAGCCACTACCAATTATTGTGGGCAGCAGTGAGCTAGCTGATCTGGGTGGTCTGCCTCTCCGATATTCCTCCAAGTCAACCTGTAGGATTTAAGCCAGCCTTTTCCCAGGTTTGGCTGAGCGGTTGGCCTGAATGTGACGAGCAGGCGTTCCAGCCCACGGCTCTGCTTTTGGTCTTGTGGTTTGATGAGAGGGCCGCGTCCGAGCCCGGCTGCCGGATGCTGGGTTTGGTGACTCACGTAGGGGAACAGGAAGCGAGAGGTCTGCTCACCGTCTCTGTGAGCTAGTGACCACATTGAGGTCAGCTCTTTCTGCAGAGAAGAGTGAGTGAGGGGAGATGGCCGGAGGGGAAAGGATCAGCTGCAGCTCCTGAGAGCAACTGGAGCCAGAAGGTAGGGCTGCCTTCAGCTGCCTTCTCACTTTTGCGCCTCCTTCCTCAACTCCAGACACTTCACTTCTGGGTTCTCGGAGAAATGGGGGAACCTTTTGGGCGAAAGACTAATTTAGGGCTATTAATTTGTCAGTCCGAGCAGTCACCCGCTAAGACCTTATTTCATTCCTCTGCATGAATAGCTTCTAGGATGGTCGCCAGATTCTGTGCGCAGACCATCTCAGGACTCAAACTAGTTTGTTAAGAAAATCCCCAAACTCGGTTCCATGGGTGACTCTGGTGCAGCTCCCTGCGGTAGTTTGTCTTAAAGTTTTAAGTGTCTATACGCTTATTGCATTTATAATTTTTAAATTTATTGCTGTACACTGTTTTAATTGTTTGTTTTCCTTCTGTGACTGTACCCCCAAGTGTGTTTTATAAGCTGGTCTCCGACCGTAATAAATTATCTATCTATCTATCTATCTATCTATCTATCTATCTATCTATCATCTATCTACCTGGGTTCTCACCCTTGCTCTCCTTCTATCCCATTAATATCTCTCTCTCTACCGCCAGCCTACAATATCCTTGAATCTCTCTCCTTCTTTCCTGGTGAAAACTGAACTTAGATGAGAGGCTATCTGTTAGGCAGTTAAAATCGAAAAATATGCCACCAAGCTGAGC
Source organism: Podarcis raffonei (assembly GCF_027172205.1). Taxonomy (NCBI): domain Eukaryota; kingdom Metazoa; phylum Chordata; class Lepidosauria; order Squamata; family Lacertidae; genus Podarcis; species Podarcis raffonei. The sequence continues at coordinate 11,573,045 of NC_070616.1, read as the reverse complement.
CTTTATTCGTTACAAGGTGGGAATCGCAACAAAAAGGTGCCATATAATGGCGCACACCCTTCCCCGCTAGCAGGAGGGCTCCTCTTCTGGCTTGTGTCCAATAACCAGGCCATTCCCTCTCCCGGGACACTATTGGCTGACCTCCACCAACTTGGTGCCCTTGGACGTTTTGCACTACAATTCCCACCAGCTTCTGGGTGCATGTACTCTGGCTGGATTTAGGCGTGAGGGAGCTGTAGCAAAAGTCACTCAGGAAAGGTGGGTTCTGAAGAATGGGATGGATAGATGGATGTCAGCGATGCAGCGTTGCTCAGGTAAATTGGGAGATAATTCCAGGTGAGCAGCAGAGGAGAGAGAGAAGAAGAGATGTTGGATTTAGTCTGCAAACCACGCCAGTGGTTACATCCCCAAGAGAGAGTAACTGCTTCTCCCTTTTTTTATTTTATTCACATGTTAAAACCTATTAGTCTTTTATTGTACTGGTGGAGTTAGGGAGGATTGGGAGTGAGGGAAGGACTGGCTGCGGACTCAGTGGAAGAGCTCCAGTATCTCCAGTCAGGCCTGAGAACATCTTCCATCTGAAATCCAGGAAAGCTGTTGCCAGTCAGCTTAGATGACACTAGCTCCTAGTGGTGCAGCGATAAAACAGCTAGCACACTTGCAAAGCGAAGCAGGGTCTGGTATGGTTTCAAATTGGATGGGAGACAGCATGTTGAGATTGCAGGGGGTTGGACTAGACAACCCAGATCTCTTGCAACTCCATGATTCTATTAACTAGAGGGATCCAGTGATCAGCATCCCATGAGGGCTGGCTCTCAATGTTTCCGGTCACCCCAGGCCTATGATTCTAGACTTTCCAATGGCAGCACGAGAAGTTGTCTGAGCAACAGTCTCCAGCTTTTCCTCCTTGCTTGGTGAGCCAAGGCCTCGTGAGTTGCTTTGTTCCCTTCAAATATCCAAGCCAAGTTCGAATTGGGTGGGAATGTGATGCATTTGGATAGCGTTTGACTCCGGGCGTGAAGGCCGTGGGGGAGACCTCCCTCTTCAGGTAGTAATGTGCATTGTAAAGGGTGGTTCCACACCCTACACTGAAAGCATAATTTAATGCACATTTATAGCTTATGACTTCCCCCAGAGAATCCTGGGGACTGGTGTTTACCCCTTCACAGTGTTAAAATTCCCAGTGTCTTTAACAAACTACAGCTCCCAGGATTCCTTGGGGGAACCCAAGACTCAGAGGCAGGAGAAGGGAGAGAGAGGTCAGGCTGGTGGAGAGTCAAGGGCTTCCATATCTCCTCCTCCTGCTCCACTGTCTCCCAGTGCCAGCAGAGGGTTGAAGTGAGAGGAGCAGAAGGTTACACACAGGCATAGTCCAGACCCTCCAAGTGTCCCTGTTTTCCCAGGACATCCCTGATTTAGAGAAGCCATCCCAAGTTCTGTTTTGATCCTGGAATGTCCCGCTTTTCCTTAGAATGTCCCTATTTTCATGGGAGAAATGTTGGAGGATTTGGAGTTATCCGACCCCCAATTCATCTGAAGGCAATCCTGAATTGAGAAGGGTTTTTTTAAAAAAAAAAGTTTAATGTTTTATTATGTTTTTATGTTGGAAGCCGCCCAGAGTGGCTGGGACAACCCAGTAAGATGTGTGGAGTATAAATAGAAAAAACATAATTATGGAATGGGGCGTCCCTATTTTCATTGGAGAAATGTTGGAGCGTATGGTAGTCTTTGTCTGCTTCTGTGCAGCTGGAATAGGGGAGGTACAAGTGTTGTGGTTTGAGTTGTCCACCCACCTTGCTCTTACATTTTCAAGGTTGTAGCTGTGGCAAGATCGAGCTATGAGCCAAGTGGAGCTGATTTGGGGCGCCTTCTCCTTGATGTTCTTAGGAGCCTTGGTCAGCATGTGCATGAAGTGCCAACGGACAGGTAAGGCTTAGCTTTGAAACACGGGTCTGGATCCGTGTTTAGAGGCTTTCCCCTCTTTATATAAGTCCCCAACACATTGTGAAAAACGGGCCTCATCTATGGCCACAAAGAGAAGGTTACAGTTTTTGTGTGTGTGTGTTGTTGGACACAATTGTTGGGAAATGGTGCAGTTGGAAATTAGTGCGCAGGATTAGACACCTTAAGCATATGTGTTGACGAAACCACTGTTGCTCAACCTCAGTTTTGCCTATCTGTAAAATGGGCACAGTGATACTGCCCCACCAACCACACTCTGCAAATGCACCTACCGCACACAACCTTAGAATGACCCTGATTTCCCCCTTTTCATCTTCTCTTGACAAATGATAACTTTTTGCTCTGGACCATGCTATGTTAGTTTCCCCCACTCCCACCTTTTGTATAATTTTAGCTCACAAATGTTTGTGTTTCTCTCTCTCCTCCTTGTAGGAGGGAGACAGGAGCAGACAGGCCTGGACAGTCAGAGGAATCAGTAAGTAGCTGATCACCATTGCATGTCTGATTCTCTTATTTCTCTCTGGGGCGTAAGCCTGGGCAGTGTGTATGCAGTGTGGGCTGCCCGGATAACAAGACGCCCCTCTCAGCCTCGCTGATGTGGTCCAAAGGAAAGCAGAGCCATACGTTCGGCACCAGCTTGGCTGCAGGAGTTGCCAGAAGTGGGCGTACAAGATGCCATCCACTCCAAATTCACTCTTTAACCTTTTATTTTCCCAAAGATATCCCACAAGGCAACAGGTCCAGATTGTTCCTCAAGAAAGCCTTTCTCATAAATGAGTATAGCTGCAAGGCAGTACAGGTTTTGGGCCAGAGTTTTCTACCCTGCCTTAGCTTTCCCAAGTCGGCATGTAAAAAAGTTTAATAAAATCAAACAGTTTACTAAAACCATCCCCGAGCTGAGGAGCAGTAACAGTGACCTCAGGGAAGCCGCACATTAACCAAACACAGACTGCTTAAGAGGTTTTATTACAAGCCAGCGGCATATAAATTAAATATCGGAAATGTTTCGGATTTTTGTTGTTGTTGCACTATGGTGCAAGAGGGCCCCTCCAGATGGCAATAATTCAGTGACATTACAAAGCATCCCAGAACAGCTAAAGAAGCAGAATTATGTCTGGAAGTTCCAGTACAACCCACAACTAATGTGCTATTATTGCATCAAGGACATCAGATGTCAAAGAAATAAACAACTATCTGACTTTCAGGAGACATCTGAAGGCAGCCCTGTTTAGGGAAGCCTTTACTATTTGATTAATTATTGTATTTTAATATTTTGTTGGAAGCCACCCAGAGTGTCTGGGGAAACCCAGCCGGATGGGTGGGATATAAAGGTAAAGGTAAAGGGACCCCTGACCGTTAGGTCCAGTCGCGGACGACTCTGGGGTTGCGGCGTTCATCTCGCTTTATTGGCTGAGGGAGCCAGCGTACAGCTTCCGCATCATGTGGCCAGCATGACTAAGCCGCTTCTGGCGAACCAGAGCAGCGCACAGAAACACCGTTTACCTTCCCGCCAGAGCGGTACCTATTTATCTACTTGCACTTTGACGTGCTTTCAAACTGCTAGGTTGGCAGGAGCAGGGACTGAGCAACAGGAGCTCACCCCGTTGCGGGGATTCGAACCGCCAACCTTCTGATCGGCAAGTCCTAGGCTCTGTGGTTTAACCCACAGCGCAACCCGCGTCCCTTTTGTGTGGGTTATAAATATATTATTATTATTATTATTATTATTATTATTATTATTATTATTATTATTATTATTTTCCGGCAAAACACCAATCTGAAGGTGTCCCAAACCAGTGCCTTAAATTCTGTCTGGAAGCAAATTGGTAGGCAGTGTAAACAGCACAGAATTGGTGCAATGTGTGCTTTGAGTTCTAACATTAGTGTTCTACGTCCTGCACTAGTTGACGTTTTCAAACAGTCTCCAGGGGCAGCCCCACAGAGGGCATATTGCAGCAGTCTACTCCATAACTGAGGTCAGCTCTGCTTTCTCTCATTCAGGGATGGGGAAGCCTGTGGCCTTCCCACTATCAGACTCCAGCTCATGTGGCCAATGGCCAGGGATGCGCAAACTGGTGTCTTAAAAGCCATAGCTGGCATGCTGCCTAATTTCATATTGGGGGGGGTGGCAGAGAGAGAAGGGGTGACCTGCCCAACCTTAACCATTTCTTCAGATTTCTGCAGCAATTTGCGATCTTTTCTTTAAAACACCTTCATGAAAATTCTTCAGCATTTTGTTGTGAATTTTTCCTAACGAATACGCCTTTGTAAGCAGTTTCTCCTGATGTGGCACATTTTTTATGTTATTTCCAATAATATGCTAATTGCTAAGCACATTTCCCCCTAATATAATGTGTAGACATTTGTGAGAGAACTGCATTTGCAAAATTTGGAGAAGTAGGAATTTCAAAGGATGGCTGTGTTTCGGTTCTCATAGAAGCATCAAATTGTTGAGTTGGAATGCATCCCAAAGGTCGCTTGCAATGCAGGAATAATCATATTTTTCTGAAAGTGTGAATTTGATACATTTGCCTTTAAACATGAACTGAACTGAATTTCTCCCACATATTTTTTTTAACATGATTTTTATTAAATTTTCTGTTTTACAATTTCAGATAAACGTTTTACATACTTAAATGACATCAATGACTTCCCTTCTTCTCTTTCCATGGTTCATTTTGCATATCTTCTCTCCCTGGATATTTTACAAAAACTATACGAATCGGTTTTCCATTATTGCGTCCATCAAAAATGATTTACGCTGTCAAATTTATCTTAAAGCTGCCAGCGTTTTCAGCTGCACTCAATTATTTTCCATATATTCAATAAACGTTTTCCAGTCTTCTTTAAACGTATGTTCTTCTTGCTCTCTTATTCTATATGTTAAGTCTGCAAGTTGTGCATATTCTGTCAACTTTAAGTTGAATTTCTCCCACATCTTTGCACATAATGAAGGGAATGCAGTCCTCGGCGGCAAAATGTTGAAAACTAAACACCAAAGATTCTCCCCGTATCTTTTCAGTTATGCAGAGCAGCAGAGGTTTGAGGCGGCCCGCTCCCATTCGAGTAAGTGTGTTCTTTCCCCCCTGTTTTTGTTTTTTTATTATTAAATATTTTCTTGGTTTTCAAAAGTATGTGCAATGTCTCTCTCTCTCTCTCTCTTTTTCAAGTAACATTTTTTACAGATCACTCTCATTTGTTGAGACATTAGGAAGAAAAAGGGGGGAAAGGTGGAGGGGGAAAGATGAGTGGGGTGGGGTCGGGTGGTGATGTTTCTATTTTACTTAATATATGTGGGGTTTTGTGTCAGCGTCGTTTGTGTAGGTTCTCTGCTATTCACTTGTGTTTCTTCGGTGGTGAGAGAGGTATAAGTGTGTTCTTTTGAGTTAACTCCCACTGGATCCCAAAGTGGATCCATATAGGTGATTGTGCGTTGTACCTGATATGTGGTCTTTGGAAACCATGTTCCATTTTGAAGGATGATGCAGTTAGCCAGCTTAGTCCAGGATTAGAGAGTTTACCATCGGGTGGTTGTCTCCACTTCTCTGTCTGTGATGGAGAGAAGTCCAGAATCAGCGGCAGAAGCTGAAGCAGGAGAGTAGAAGGAGGGAGGCCGAGAAGCGGAGACGAGTTGGGCTGGTGAAGAGTCATGAGTTTCTCCCGCTCCTGCTGCGACAAGCTCCTCATCTCTCAAGGGTTTGTTCCAAGCATTTGGAGACGGTGCCTGCGTGCAGCCAACCTCTCCTCCGCCCTTTTCATGCCTCTTCTGGTTCTGGGATGCAAGGGCAGAATGAAGCTGGTCACAGCAGGAGGGGGAGACACCTGTGATTAGTGCTGAATTGATGTATAAGCTAAACAAGCTATAGCTTAGGGCCCACTCTCTTGGGAGCCCCCCAAAAATTAAAGGAAAAGTAACCTGGATGTACATTTCCAAAATATAAGTTCAACAATTACTTTGATAAAATACATATTTTGTTATGTACAAATGGCTTTAGATACCTATTAGGTCCATAAATTACCACATAGCATATATTCAACACAAAAAACAGCAACAATTTGTTGTTGACGAACGTCAGCTGGACATATAAAGGGCCCCACAACCTTCAGTAGCTTAGGGCCTCATCAAACCTAAATCCGGTCCTGCCTGTGGTTCTTCACCAGCCTGACTCATCTCTGCCTCTTGGCCCATCTCTGAGTCTGCCTCTGATTCTGCACTGCTCTCTGCCACAGACTCTCCCCGCTCACTAAGCCCTGTTACCTCTTCAGCTTCTGACACCTCCTCTTCCAAGTCTTCTCCCTCTTCTCCCCTGTCCCACCACCATTCCCCAGGCTCTGAGCCTTCTTCCCCTGGGGAATTCCCAGCTGGTTCCTTTCACCATCCCTCTGCATCCAACCAGTCCCAGGCATCACCTCCTTCTTTTGGCGGTAGCAGAAACGGCATTTCTGCATTGATGTAGTTAGCAGCATTTGAATCTTTCCCCTCCAAAGGCGTGACTACTTGTTGTCTCTATCTCTCCTGTCTGTTTTCAGTGTCGAGACATGACTGTCCAAAAATCCCATGTGACATGCCAGGACGAAGGTAGGTCAGGCTGCTTTGGCAGCCTCTGAAAGAGATCGTGCTCCATCTGCCTGATGCATTTATTTCATTTTGACCCCAGTGGGCGCTTAGGGTATTGAATATGGTTCTCTCCTCCTCTCTCCCTCCCCATTTAGAATATGGTTACCAGATGTCCCTGTTTCCTGAGGACAGTCCCCGGATTTACAAATCTGTCCCCGGACAAAATCCGTCCCCAGAATGTCCCCGGATTTCATTTAATGTCCCCGGATTTATATTTTAAGTGTCGTAGATTTATTACAGAAAGGTAGCCGTGTTGGTCTGCCATAGTCAAAACAAAAAATTTTTTTTCCCTTCCAGTAGCACCTTAAAGACCAACTAAGTTAGTTCTTGGTATGAGCTTTCGTGTGCATGCACGAAAGAGTGTATCTGAAGAAGTATGAGCTTTCGTGTGCATGCACGAAAGAGTGTATCTGAAGAAGTGTGCATGCACACGAAAGCTCATACCAAGAACTAACTTAGTTGGTCTTTAAGGTGCTACTGGAAGGAAAGTAGATTTATTAGTAGGGAATGGATGTTGTATGATTGGTTATACATCGTATGGGGACTTCCGGCGAGGCAAAATGGTGGACGACACGGCAGCGAGCAGCTCCTGAAGCCAGCCAGAGCCAACTGCGCTACCAGGCTGGCTCCGGGCTGCTGAGACTGCTGCTGCCACTGCCAAGGGGGAACCAGGGACACCCGGCACGTCAACTGGGGGAACCGCTGACACCCCCCCCCCGCAACCCAAATTGAGCCAGGAGCGAGAGTGCCCAGCCACCTGGCCAACTGCCCACAGAAGAGAAGATATTACTTATTTTTTAAAACAAAAAACAAAAACTTTTAAAAATAACTTTCCCCCCCTCTTTTCAAAAAAAAAAAAGTGTCCTCAGATTCTTTGAAAAAAATCTGGTAACCTTAATTTAGAAACCAGGTACCACTGCTGAAAAGGTCCTGTGGCCAGCTACCATCTGCCTGGCCAAGCACCCAGTCTAAGCAGTTGGGTAGGCTTGGGCACGCCACGATCTAGCATTCCTTGCTTTCTCGTATTCTTCCTCTGTTTCTAAATATGTCCCTCTATATTTTAGCATAAGAAGCAAAGATCTGGCCCTTCCAAGTCACCTTCGTAAGTATTCTTACTCATTTAACAGGACCTGAAAAGGCCCTGTGAGCCAGACTAAACTCAGGCATAGGCTTCAATATTCTCTGTCTGGAACTGATGGGCTTTTAAAGCGTGTAAGTCCAATAGTGTCGTGATGCTGGCGTGTTCTGTGAAACAGGCCACATGAAAAGCCCATTTTGGCGACCTCCGCACCACACGTTTAAAGCTGTATCATGCCACTTTGAACAGGCATGGCTTCCCCCAAAGTATCCTGGGAACTGTGGTTCGCAAAGGGTGACGAGGAGAAACTGGTTAAACAATATAGAGAAGCCACAGGAGGAGTGGCTAAAACCAACATCCACATCACTTGAAAGCAAGCATGTACGCAATTCAGCTAAGATACTGAGGGTAGTAGCATTAGGGAATACTACCTCTGGAAGCAAGCAGTGGTTTGCATTGCAAAGCAATACAGAATATGCATAAAAATTGAGATTTATGTTCAGGAATATTCATCATAGACCTTGAATGTTGCCTGAAGCAAAGCTGCAGGGGCAGTGAGCTTGTGGCTCTCCAAATAATAATAATAATAAATAATAATAATAATTATAATGATAATACTTATACCCCACCCATTTGGGCGGGTTTCCCCAGCCACTCTAGGCGGCTCCCAACAGAATATCAAACATAGAATCAAACATCAAAAACTTTCCTAGACAGGGCTGATGTTGCTAGACCACAATTCCCACCATCCCTGAATATTGGGCAAGATGCCTGATGGGAGATGGGGTTGGTTAGAACATGGTGCCGATAACCCCAAGGTTGCAGGTTTGATCCCCAGAAGAGACAGCTCCATATTCCTGCTATGCCCAAGGCACAGTCTGACCCCCTCTCTCCTTCTGTAATCTTCATAGAACCCCATGGTTGCCGTTAATTTGATTCTGAATTGATTATAGAATGTATTTTAATTAATTGACTGTGCGGTTTTATGTACACTCTGCTGTTTTTACCTGTTGCTAGCCGCTTTGAGCCTGGCTTTGGCCGGGGAGGGCGGGATACAAATAAAAATTATTATTATTATTGTTGTTGTTGTTGTTGTTGTTGTTGTTGTTGTTGTTATTTATTATTATTATTATTATTGCAGAGCGCTGGACTAGATTATCCACTGGGTCCCTTCCGATTCTATGATCCTAACATCTGGAGGGCCACAGGTTCCACAGGCCTGTACTGGGGAGACCTCATAGAGCAGCCTGTGAAGAGAGCGACACATGGCTGGCAGATATTTCTGGGGTCAGAGAGGGAACACTTCCCTCCCCAACTCATTCTCCACGATACCCTCAGGAGGGTGGTGACGTTGTAGCATTTCAAATTTAGCTTGTTAGGGAAATGATGGGGAGCAAAACTCTTTTTTGATTTCTCATTATAGATTTGTAGAGTTGGAAGGGACCCCGAGACTCATATAGCCCAACCCTCTGCAATGCAAGAATGTCAACACACCAATAATGCCCATCTAATTTGAAACCATACCTGCTTATTGCTTTGAAAATCTCCAAGCAGTTTTAATGCTTGACAAGTGCCACTCAAACTCAAAATCACTCAGCAGCCTGTTGATCCAGATTTTTTTAAAAAAAGGTCTGGGAGGAGGAAAGACCCACAGATCTCACTGACTTTGGGGATTAATGTTCAAAATTGAATGGAACCATTCTTCAGATTTTGCACTTTCCATATTTTGCCTTTTTTTCTTTTCTTTTAGTACTGAAGTACCCAAGTGAATCTCAAAGGCGTATTTTAGGATAAACAAAATGTTGACAAATGCATGCATTCGCATAAAATACTTTTGTCCATATGTTGTGCCAGAACAATAAATGTTGAAATTGGGCGAGGTGGAATTATGAATGAACGCATGCCAAACACAGGCTGAAACAGGCAGAACTTCATCACACCCAGTCATGGTTTTTCTTTTCAGAAGCCTGCCCTGAGCCCAGGTATCAAAATATTGAAAAAGGTAAGTGGCGCTATTTCAGCATATCGCAGGTAAAGGAAATGGATGCTGTGATTTGAGCACTGACTGGTGCTGGGTGAATTTCAGAGAGCTAGAGGGAATCTAGCCCCCTTCGGCCACTGTTTCCAAGAGACTATAAGAGGCCATGATTTCTCCAAAACTGGTGTGTGCAATCAGAAGATGGAATACCCATGAAGGGTATCCCTTTCCCCATAAACTGAGCCCTGCTGTTTCATGAGTCAACCCATCAAGTGTCCCTATTTTCCCCGAACATGCACAGAATTACAGAAGCTATCCCAGCTTCTGATTTCATCCGAGAGTGTCCCGTTTTCCCCCTTCCAGCGCCGCTGCCACTGAGCATGGGAGGAGAATGAGCCAGAACCTGAAGCAGAATCCTTCTGCGCAAGAGAAGCATTGCCCCAACTCTCTCACTGCCCTGTCCTGTCCCCTCTCCCTTGCCATCTTGTTTCCTCACCCTGTGTGCGAGGGCTTGTTGGATGAACTCATCTCTCCATTCTCTGCCATATACTTTGGTCCCAGCACCACTGGGATTGGGAGAGGAAACCTCAGCACAGTCTTCTGAATTTTATCTCGATGTTGTGCATGGCCTTCGAACTAACGGTCACTCAATTGTACTTTCAGTGCTGCAAATGGAGCAAGATCCTGCATATGTGTAAGTCCAGGATTGCAGTAGGCTTTGGGGGCAGGAGGGGAGGGTGTTTTGCTTATTTTGAAACTCTCCTTATCTCTTAGGTACAGCGGACTCCGGTTTTTCCCCCCTACATGGGCCACGTGAAATCTTGGTCATAGCCAATACCTTCTTATAATAAATTCCACAAATGCCTCTGCGCTCGACATAGCTCAGTTGGTTATAATAATAATAATTTTTTATTTATATTCCGCCCTTCCCCATTCAGCGCAGCTAACAACAAATTTAAAACACTTAATTATAAAAGCAGCATAAAACACAGTATAAAAACATAAATAACAATAAAAATCAAAAATCAATTAGATAATCCCCAGGGCTAGCTGGCTGAATTGGTCCTACTTGGGCCAGCGAGGAGGCCAGGTGAGAATTAGCTGTGGGGTCTCAGAGCGGGTGATCTTCATAAAAGGGGAGGGGGAGGGAAGAGAAGGGAAATAAAAGATCAGGCTGAATTCAAATTAAAGGTTAGAGCATGGCGCTGATAATGCCAAGGTTGCTCCTGTATGGGGCAGCTGCATATACCTGCATTGCGTGGGGTTGGACTAGATGATGCTCAGGTACCCCTTCCAACTCTTCCACGTCTATGATTCTATGGTTCACAGTCTAAATTCAGTAGTACCATAAGGGTACATAATGAAAAGTATAATGTCGCTACAACGTAACGTTTAAAAAAACCAAATCGACCCAAATTAGCAGTTCCTTTAATGTACATCAATACTGAAGGGAGCATAAAGCTCTGGTAAAAAATATCCAGTAGCTTCACACCCAAAACTAGCCCCTAAACTGCCCTACATGAATATTTATCAAACTGTTCCCACAATCTTTTTGTGCCCCCTAGGAGGTCTTCTGGAAGCGGCTTCCTTCGGAAGGCTTCTAGGGTCAGATGGAAAGAGTGGTCCATCAAAAAACTGTATTTCTTTGGCCCAGAGAGTCTCAAAATGCTTGGCGTTGTCACTGGGGTGGAAAGCATTTCAGCTATGGCCTCTTCCAATGCCTCCTGCCTCTCACAACACCACCATCTTGGATGGCTTTACAAGAGGATTAGACAAATTCATGGAGATAAAGGTTACAAATGGCTGCTAGCCAGGTTTGCTCTGCTCAGCCTACACAGTTGGAGGTACTATTGCTTCTGAATACCAGCAGCTGGAAACTGCAGGAGAGGAGAGGGCTCTTGGGCAACTGGTTGGCCACTGTGAGAACAGGATGCTGGCCTCTTCTTACATTCTTCTTAGCACTTCACCTCAGAAAACAGGCACAATAATGCAGGAGGGTAGGTCACCTTTACTGGTCTCACGTGCCCCTGAGTTTCAACTGGCCTGTACCAGGGACCAAGCCTTTAGTTTGTCAGGACAGTGCCCTGTGGAACTCCTGGCCAATAGAAGTTCACCAGGAGCCACCCCTGCTCGCTTTTCTAAAAACTGTATTATTCGGACAGGCCTTTGGGGCCTAAGATTATTTCCCAACCAGCTCTTGCTGATGTGCCTGACAGCTTTATTGTAATACTGTGTTTTTAGTCTGTTTGTGGTATTTCATATGGCGGTGCCAGTGATAAATGAATGTTGGAGCTGCGTAGCAAATGCTTCCTGGGCAAGTCACAGTGCCTTTTCGGTAGCCAAAATATTGAGCTTTGGGTGGAAATCCTTCTCTCTGACTCCATAAGGATTTCCTGCCCCCTCCCTCTTCTTCCCTCTTCTAGGAAACCAATCGCTGCAGATATTTATTACAACTGTGGGAGTTTCATAAGGCAATCCAGTGGTAAGTGGAGGAGACAAGAATACGCAGATGAAGGGTGTGCAGTTTGGATGTGTGGAGGGTCCCTGAGATACCGTGCTCAGCGCACCCAGGGGCTGGGTCGAGGGGATACGACCACATCCCTCCTCCTATATGCATTCAGCCAAGCACCTAATCGAAACTGGGCTTCTTTTTTATGCCATGTTGATTCTCAAATATTTCCTCTTTCAGATGAAGATACCTACTCTTATCAAAACGTGGCTGGCCCATCAAGAAGCAGTGGGCTTGGTAAATTCTATTTACTAGGGTGTTTATCTCTCCACTTTCTAAACACCAGGCATAATTTCATCAGCCCAGCCTTGTTAGTAAGGATTATAATTTGTTGTCCTGAATGGGGTAACTGTGCCCCTGAAGGACCAGGTGCACAGCCTGGGAGTCATTTTGAACTCACAGCTTTCCATGGAGGCACAGGTCAATTCTGTGTCCAGGGCAGCTGTTTACCAGCTCCATCTGGTACGCAGGCTGAAACCCTACCTGCCCGCGGACTGTCTCACCAGAGTGGTGCATGTTCTGGTTATCTCCCGCTTGGACTACTGGAATGCGCTTTACGTGGGGCTACCTTTGAAGGTGACTCGGAAACTACAACTAATCCAGAATGCGGCAGCTAGACTGGTGACTGGGAGCGGCCGCCGAAATCACATAACACCAGTCTTGAAAGACCTACATTGGCTCCCAGTATGTTTCCGAGCACAATTCAAAGTGTTGGTGCTGACCTTTAAAGCCCTAAACGGCCTCAGCCCAGTATACCTGAAGGAGTGTCTCCATCCCGATTGTTCTGCCTTGATGCCGAGGGCCTTCTGGCGGTTCCCTCACAAGCGAGCCACATGACCATGCCCACCAGCACACACTCCATTCTCCTTCCTCTCCCAGTTTTACACACGTACCCCTGCAATAACCAGCTAGCACTGGATAGTTGTGGTGGGGAATGTGGGCCACTGAGCATGCTCAGCCCTCGTTGGGCTGCTCTTTCGGTTTCCATGGGGTCAAGTCTGCTGAGACATCCCTCCAGAATGTGGGTGGTGCCATTTTGGCTACATAAGGAATGGCACTCAGAGCCATTAATTACAGAGGAGTCTATGATGGGGTCGAGAGAAAAGAAGTTTGGAAGTAAGCCTGCGAACAAACAATGCAATTGTTTCAATGCAATTGTTTCAGAGCAGCCATTGCTTCTTTCCCCCAGAATCCTAGTTGCCTAACCGGTTACCTATAGGACCTGTATGAGATTTGCTCAGCCGGCAATCTTCATCTTGTTTGACATTTTAAGTCCTTGCAGTTGTTTGTTTGTTTCTTTGCTTGTTTCTTTTTACAATTGTAAGTTGCTTCGAGACATTTTATGTAGTAATAATAATAATCAAATAATTTCAGCTGCCTCCCCTGACTGGATTCTCTTTCCTTTCTGTAGTCTTGGCAGATGTGGATGTCTATGAAAACAGCACGACGATCCAGATATGGAAGCACTCGCAGATCGCAGGTGAACTATGGGCTGCAAATTCTCTTAGAAATCATCTACAATCTCAATTCTTTGATGACATGATGCATGTCATGCGTGACTTGGCTAACTTTCTTGAGCTATCTGCTCTGCACATAAAGCATTGTCCTGCTTTCTAGCTGTGGAACGGATTGTACTGATCTACCAGCCCGTAACAGTAAACCCTGATAGCAAAAGCCAGATTTTTGTTTTTCCCCTTCTGAAAGATGAGCTAAATTTGCATCTGTGCATTTAAATTAGTACATGCAAATTTTAGGCAAATTTGTGTCTGTGCCCTGAGTCCTTGGCGATGCCCCTTCCCTCTTCCTTCCACACAAGTGCAAGGAGTTCAGAAGCTTCCACTTTGGGCTAACCATGGTTTTATGTTGTCTAGACCCCAACCATGGTTAGCATTTACTGTTTGTTTCAAACAAGCCAAAGCTGGCTCATTTAAACCACTTTTGTTAGTGTTAGCCCTCATTTCGGGTCTGGGCAACATGGCAAGTTGGGGTTAACTAAAAGTTTCTGAATTCCTTCTCATTGCTGTATGGCTTGTTTGCATTGTACAGTGGTACCTCGGGTTAAGAACTTAATTCGTTCTGGAGGTCTGTTCTTAACCTGAAACTGTTCTTAACCTGAGGTACCACTTTAGCTAATGGGGCCTCCTGCTGCCGCCACACGATTTCTGTTCTCATCCTGAAGCAAAGTTCTTAACCTGAGGTATTATTTCTGGGTTAGCGGAGTCTGTAACCTGAAGCGTCTGTAACTTGAGGTACCACTGTACTGAACTACAGTTTAGCTTGATGGTTGAAGTCAGCTATTGCATCTATGGGACTCAAATATCTGGGAAGTTTTCCTAGGATGAACATGATAAATTGCCCAAGACCGCTTTACTTCAGCAGAACGAAGTTGTGGTAGATCATGCCCCTAGCTAATTAGTGCATGATTGGGAGGGAGACATGTGGAGAGTTTTACATCAAAAATGTCTTGGACCAACCCTGGAATGTTTTTCTCAAAACAGAAGACTCTGACAACGATGAATCAGATTACATCAATTCACATCCAAACTGCAGGTAATTTATATGAATGTGTGTGTGTGTGCTTTTTTCTCCCTGCCTCTGGCAGATGGGTGTAAAGCAAGCTTCCACAAGCTGCTTCCCTCCAGATGTTTTAAACTATGGCTTTCATCAGCCCCAGCCAGCACATGTGGTCTCAGGCTAGTGGGAGTTGTGGTCCAAAACATATGGAGAGGAAGTCTGCACACAGTCATTGTCTGCTTGAGAACTTTTGATGGCTTCTCCCTCAGCTCAGGTTGTTCAATGGTTCAGTGTTAAGAGCATGTGGTGATACCCCTAAGGTCCCAGATGCAAAACCTGCCTAATATAGAATGTGGCAAGTGGATTCCTTGCAATTAGAAATCTAGCACACCAAGGACAGAGCTTCAAGCCCTGTCCTTTGCCTGCTGTGATTTTTTTAGTTGCAGGGAGGGGTTTTTTTTGTTAGTGTGAGCATTTAAAAAAAATTGCTATCCATCCCCTATAGTCTGAAGTGGTCCAGTACTTTCTGTCACCTCATACCTCTTGCATGAGTGAACTGGACTGCTGGCAGCAAGATTAGGATAATAATAATAATAATAATAATAATAATAATAATAATAATAATAATAATACTTTTATTTATACCCCGCCCATCTGGCTGGGTTTCCCCAGCCACTCTGGGCGGCTCCCAATTGAATATTAAAAACACAACACAGCATTAAACATTAAAACTTCCCTAAACAGGGCTGCCTTCATGTGTCTTTTAAAAGTAGGATAGTTGCTTATTTCCTTGACATCTGATGGGAGGGGGTTCCACAGGGCGGGCGCCACTACTGAGAAGGCCCTCTGCCTGCTTCCCTGTAACCTCACTTCTCGCAGTGAGGGAACCACCAGAAGGCCCTCAGTGTTGGATCTTTGTCTGGGCTGAATGATGGGGGTGGAGACGCTCCTTCAGGTATACAGAACCGAGGAAAGACCTTCAGCTCAGATGTCGGGAGAGCTATATAGGAAGCTGCCATATATACCAAGTGGGCTGACCAACTCCTTAGGCTACCCTGGCTAGCAGCAGTTCAGGGAACTGAACCTGGAACCTTTAGCATCAAAAGCAGCTGCTTTACCACTGAGCCACGGCTCTTCCCCTTTCTCTTCTGCTGTCAGAGTAGACCACAGGTTGGCAATCTCCAGCTGCTACTGGCCCTCCATCTCCTTTGATGCCTCCCCTATGTTCCACAAAACAAAATGGAAGACAATGGTGATAGTCGAATAAGGGAGAGAAAAGGGGTGTTCCACCCACTTTACTGCTTTGACTCACCACCATTGGTTCATGGCCCCTGATCACTTTCCTCCAAGTGAATGAGGCCTTCAGCTCTGAAAAGGTTGCCCAACCCTGTGTAAACAAGACTAGGCTGGAGTGACTTGAGCTTCTCGCATCCTTCTTCTCAAACTTATTTTGAGCTCTGAGCCAATCCTTTAGTTCAGTTCTTTCACAGCCTCCCACATTTTGGGGTGGGGAGACCCAAAAGGGAGAAAAGAAATGGGAAAAGCCTCAAACCTAGGAAGACCTGGGGATGCCCCATACAACCGGCCAAATCCAGATGCATAGAACTTGGAAGGGATGGAGATGATAACATGTCAGGCAAGAGCTCAGGCTTGCAGTTGTTTGCAAGCAGAACATGTGGTGTGAGGAAGGCTAATGCCGTTTTTGAGTTCCTAGAGCCATGGTTTCCAAGTCAGAATAGGTAGTAATTTTACTGCAATAGAAGAAGAGTTTGGATTTGATATCCCGCTTTATCACTACCTGGAGGAGTCTCAAAGCGGCTAACATTCTCCTTTCCCATCCTCCCCCACAACAAACACTCTGTGAGGTGAGTGGGGCTGAGAGACTTCAGAGAAGTGTGACTAGCCCAAGGTCACCCAGCAGCTGCATGTGGAGGAGCAGGGACGCGAACCTGGTTCCCCAGATTACGAGACTACCGCTCTTAACCACTACACCTCTTCTGGAGCACTGTGTCCTGTTTGGGGGCCCACACTTTTGAGAGTACAGATCAGTTACAACAGGTTCAAGACAGGGCAATGGGGGGAAAGGTCTGACCAGGAAAGGTCGGAGGAATTGCCTGAAGAATGCTGAGGATGATTGCAAAGTTGCAATATCTGAATGGTTTCCATATTGGTGAAGGTTGGTCTCTGCTGCTGCCCAGGAGGGCAGGACTAGATTTACTTAAGTTGCCCGCAGGGAGAATGAGTGGGGTGGGCCTCTTGCAACAGACGCAGCATCTTGACTGCAAGAAAAGTTCAACAATGGAATAAAATGACCCAAAAGGGATGGAGGATCTCTTGGTTATTGGATGTCTTGAAGCACATGCTGGATGGCCATCTATTGGAGATGCATGAAATGGGGGATTCGACTTTAAAGATCCCCTACAACTCACTGAGGTTGTAAAGAGTCCTCTTATCTATCCACCCTCTTCCCTTTAGGTTTCCTGCCTAAGAGCTGGCGAAGAGAGCTTCGGCAGTCGTTCATTCTACAGTCCAGGGAACCTGGCCACTTGCAGCTGGTTCCTGCCTTGCAGTTCAACTTCAAGCAAATTCAGTGACGTGCACCTCAAAAAGGCAGGCCACTCTCCAAAAAGAGTCAACTGGAAAGTGCATGCGTGTGTTAAGGGGGAAGAGATTGTTCATAAAGGAAGTATGAGCAAATGGCAATCTACATTTTGTTTTCTTGCTTTATTTGTTCTGTCTGTTAGCCAGAGCAAAGTCTATTGTATTCTAAGCAGTTTAGAAAATAAAAGAAGCAAGCGACCCGTGTATAATTCACAACAAGAGATTTAACCGTTCTGCTGGAGTGGGGAATGTGTCCCAACATCTGGGAAGTTGAGGTTATTCCAGAGCAGTGCTGTTTACGGTGTAATTTTGAAAGCCCCCCAGAGTGGGGGAGCCTTATGTGGGCGCTGCAATGGTTGAATAATTGGGAGCGAAATTATTGCCCTTCTGCCATCAAACGCCTAGCAACAGATCCCAATACATCTTTATTCTCTCGGCCAGTACAAGGCATGGACAACCATTAGCTTCTGATTGGTGAAAATACGGTTTCGGGCCCTAATTCTTCAAGTGGGGCTAAAAAATAATTCTTCTGAGTGTTGTTTCTGCACAGACTGGTAGCACAGTTCTGTAGTTCGTCCTGTGACAACATCTTCGCTTTCCTCCGGTGAGTTAATTGTAGCTGCATTTGTTTTAGCTTGCAAGGCAAGTTCAACATTTATCGTTTAGCAGAAGAATGAGTGGGTGGATCTCTTGTGAAATAAATAGAGAGACTTCAGCTTAGTGTGGTCTATATCTTTTCCGAGGCCCCTGTGGTCTACAAAGTGCACGTTCAGCAGTTATAGGGTAAGAGGACAGGTCTTCTTATGGCTCAGTAAGCTAGTTAAGCAACAAGATGAAGATAGTAGAAGCTGTTCTCCCAATGGAGGGCTATAGGAAGTAGAGTCAACTGAGGATTGCAATTGGGACCTATGTTTTTTAACTTGTCCATGAATGGTCCAGAGCAGACAAAGATGGGGGGACCTCTGAGTCAATGAGCTTAACTGCCATGCAATTTCCCCCCACTGAACCACTGGCTTGTATTCAATGCAAAAGATCTTCCCCCTGCAGGCATGGGTCAAACTGTTCCAACAAAGGAAAAATGTTCCTTTGGGGCATCTGATTTCACTGTGGTATCACCTGATTAACAGCTAGCTGTATCCTGTTCTCCATGATCCAGATGTGACCAGCGAGGCAGTCAAGTTTGCTGACAATATCAAATTGCTTGGGGTGTTTAAAACAACAACAACAAAAGGATTATGTGACCAGGTCTACATCTATTCCCAGGAGCAATGTTAAAGATATTCCTCCAACTACTAAAGATCAGCAGATGCTTCAAATGCACTGAGTGCTTTTTTAAAAGGGCATTATGAACAGTGTTTCCCAAACTTGGGTCTCTGGCTGTTTTTGGACTACAACTCCCATCATCCCTAGCTAGCAGGACCAGTGGTCAGGGATGATGGGAACTGTAGTCCAAAAACAGACCCAAGTTTGGGAAACCCTGATGTAGAAGGTTAACTGAGCAAACACCCTTCATGAGAAGATAATGTGCTACCCAGATCCTTAAAAACGGTATCATCATCGGCCTCCACAGTCACTGTGTTCATGGAAGACAATCTTACTCGGCTAAGAGTGATCACCAAAGAAGAAAACATCATTTTTATACTTGTATACCACCCTTCAGCCATAGATCTCAGAGCAGTAAAGGTGAGGGAAAATTTTAAAAGGCACCTGCTTTTACTGATTGTGGTAATCTTATCAATACAGTGAAATGAAAGGTCTTCAGCTTTATATCAAACTTTATTTCGGTCCGAAGTGGTAAAAATAATAATAAATCCCTACAACTCACATGTGTTCACACAAACATTTTTGACAACTGTATCCAAATCACCAAGTGCAACTCCAAATGCCCACACCTGTTATACAAACAGGTTGGTTCACTTGCAGTTTTCCCTCCTCACAAGGTCCATCTCTCATCCATGGCTTCAGCTCGCTGTAGGAACCGCTGTTTTCTGACAAAGCCGGGCTAGCAGTCCTGCCATCTGTAAGAGCGAGTTGACTCCTTCCGCTATCTTCATGTGTGTATAGCCGATTTCCTAACCATACAAAAATACATTTAAGATCCAGCTAGTCCACCTTTTTTTTCCCTCTGCTGAGAGAAAACACAGAACTCTGAGACACATGCAAGAAAATATGGTTGAAAGAGCACCTCTGGGCTCACACATATCCTTAAGCCAAGACCTCAAGATCAAGGGCCTTTTTTTGCAGCTGGAAAAGGACACCACTTTCTGAGAACCTCCACATTCATTAAGGGAAAAATAAAAAAGGTTTTAGCCCTCCTGGTGGAAAGATCTTACAAGTGTGTGAGGAAATGCCTGTGGACATCTCAGAAGCTGGGAGGGGAGGGAGGCAGCTTCGGTTTCCTGATTAACTTTTGTATCTCTGCACTAAGAGATGCCAAATAAGAGCATCTTGGTCAAGCTGCCCAATTTACTGTTTGTGATATAAATCTGAGATGTTCATTCCGCTTATTTCAGAGAGGACTGCACTGACTATTTGCATGGTCTGCTGCGGGGACAGACTTAGAGAAGCAAGTCTCTGCATGTGCATGTGTGATGAGGTTATCCCAGATAAGAACGTGAGACGAGCTTGCTGTTTCAGGCCAATGGTCCATCTCGACCAGCAGCCTGTTCTAAAGGTGGAAACCCACAATTGGGACCCGAGCTCAGCAGCACTCTCCCCACCTGCAATTCCTATTAACTGGTATTCAGAGGCATCCTGACAGTCTTATCTTCCATGAATTTGTCTTTTAAAGCCACCCAAGGTGGTGTCCTCCACTGCCACTTGGTTGCAGAAAATCCCATCATTTAACTATGTGCTGCATGAAGTACTTTCTTTTGTCTATACTAGCGTTTCCCAAACTTGGGTCTCCGGCTGTTTCGGACTACAATTCCCATCATCCCTGGCCACTGGTCGTGCTAGCTAGGAATTATGGGAGTTGTAGTCCAAAAACAGCTGGAGAGCAGGAAACACAGATCTATACTAAATCTTCCAATGCTTCACAGGATGTTCGCAAGTTCTCTGGTGTTATGAACGGGGGAGAAAGCCTTCTTTGTTCACTATGTTCACACCTTCCATAATGTTGTGTGCAGAAACTGAGCCTCGAACATGCAAGTGCTAAGCAGATTCCTCTCACAATCTCATGGCTGGACATCTCAATACTATGGCTTACAGAGGCAGAACCAACCTTGATGAATTCCAGCTTCAAATACTCGGCCATCTGGTATGTTTTGCACACTCTGAAGATGTTGCCGATGATGTCTTCAGCAGAATAGCCAAGCCTCCACAAGTGTGACAGGATCTGGAACAGGAAGGAGTACGAGTCAAGTTTTTTTAAAAAAATACATATTGCTAACATATTTTTTTATCCTCATTTCTTAGCAGCAGTTTGACGATATAGATTAAAAGCAATATAATCAGCAAATGTGCAAAAACAGAAGTAGAGGCAGGATCTCAATCCATGACCACTGCTCTCTCGACTGGCTCTGTGTCATGACTGCGCAGAATATGATATATCTATAGGATGGGGTGGCAAGAGCTTGAATGCTCCCCTTGAACTCACCTTGTATGCTTCATCGATATTGGCGCTGATGCAGTGGCCAATCATCTCCTTCACCAGCAAAGGGTGGGGCTCATCACACACCTGTGGAAAGAAGAATCCAGCTAGCCAACGGAGAGGTTCAATGACTTGAGAATAAACCAACCGGGCAAGAAGGCATTCCAAGCAAGCTTCTGAACTGCACAAGTCCCTCTGGCCCTGGAAAAGCCACAGGACCAACTACACCCTGTCCTCTCTTCTATGCAGGTCTTGAAAAACACAGGAGCCCTGCTGACTCTCCTTTGCATCTGGTCAGGCTAAAGAGAGAAGGAGAAAACACTTTTGCTGACCTTGAACACGTTCTCACTGTTGACAAAGCCAAATCCAGAATGGGTAGACTGCAAGTTGTTCAGCGCCTGTTTCAAAAAGAGAGTTTTTAAAAAATGAACTTAAGTGATGGAGATCTTCCAAGTTATTCAGTACTCTTTGTCTGGCAAAACGAAAGGCTGGTGTGTTCCTGAAGTATATAATGTTTGGCTCTCCTGCATGCATGAGCAAACTGCAGTTGTGTGCAAGGTCAAGCAGACTCCACCCCCCCAAAAAAAACACCAGCTTTCTGCTCATGTGAGGGTTGGCCTGATGGATTCCCCTTCTTTATAGCATGGGTTTTGGCCATCAAGGCCTTCTGGATCGTTCTGCAAAGATTTGACTGCAGGTTCCACTCATGCTCCATTTGCTAATCAGAATGGGATAGCTGGATTGAAGTTGTTTGTGACCCTGTCATCCATTGCTCACGGAACATTAAAGTCCCAGTCCCTTGGCAGAAGCGGTCAGGGTCCACATACTGGTGGTAGGTGGGGCCAAAGTGTGTGTGTGTGTGTTCACATGCGCACATACAGAGCTTGGCTTCCACTCTGTGTGCATGGAAATGCAGCAAGCTGCCAACGGTGAAAGAGAGTGGGCTGACAAGGGAGCTGGCAAGGGTTGCTGCACTCCATGACTGGCTCTCTGAACTTCCCTGTCTGCCAGCCTGCCTCTGGTCTCTCATTCTCCTCGCCCTCCAAGAGATGCCAAAGGATGACAGAAAATGCAGAAGCTCAGGAAGCCACTTGTGGATGGGGTGCAGCGGCTCGTGTGTCATCAGGGGGTGTGGCCTGGGAAGGACCTCTGCAGTTTGGATTCAGAGGCTTGGAGTTCCCCATTGCACCCCCCACTTTAGAGTGGGGCTGACATAAAAGTCGCAGAGGTTTAGATCAGTTGCTTTTTGGCAACAAGGAGTTCTCTGTGGTTTTGGCAACATCGCAAGCCCAGCCGCACTACCCTGTCTGCAGCGGAGACCACAAGCTCTCTGCAGAATGTCTGTTCCCTCCGGCTACGGCCAGAGCTTGGTTTCCTCGAACCGTGGGGCCTCGGAAACTGACAGCTGCAAAGCCACCACTGCTTAGTTAATAACATGAAACAGAAAAGCTGTGGAAGGATGGTTTCGATTCTGTGCTCACCTGCCTCATGTCCCCCTGGGCCGTGAAGATAATGGCTTCTAGCCCGTCGTCTGTATATTGCACGTTCTCCTTCTCGACAATTTTCATCAGCCTGGCAAGAATTTGAGCGTCCGTCAGCTTGGTGTAGCGGAGCACCGCACAGCGAGACTGGATGGGTTCTGGTGGGGGACAAACAGAGGGAGAAAGGACAGGTGAGATCCTGCCTTTCGGGGGCCTAGGAAACTTCCTTAAAACAACCAGACTGAAGGTTCACCCACACCAGCGGTGGGGAACTGAATGTGGCCAGGAGGCTCCATCCTTACCTACCTACCCTGGCAGGTCAAGTTTGACAGGTGGGGTGCAGCCAGTCACCTGTCGATCACCTGACATCACAATGCTGTTGGATGACCTGTTTTCTTTTGCCCACACGCCCTGAGATGGGGAAAGGCTTTGCGGGAGCCACTGGTCACAGTGGCACTTGTGCAGGGGCGTAGCTAGCCGCTCAGGTGCTGGGTGCGGCACACGCGTCCTGCAGCCGGGGGCAGGGTAAGCCTCCCAAGGGGGCGGGGCACACTGCGTGGAGCCTCTCCACCGCCTCCCCCTCAGCTGTAGGGCAGATGTCCCACGCTGCTGTTTCAGGCAGGGGGAGCCTGCAGACGCCCAAGCCACCATGTCACTCCCAGGAGAGACGCGTGGTTTGGGCATGCTGCAGGCCCCACATTAAGTGCCGGCCCCTGTGGTGTGGCACCCAGTGCCAGCCATGTTTCGTTATGTTTGTTGACTGAATTAAAAAGTTTTGTGAGCCCAATTTTTTAAAAAATTATTTTTTAAAAAACTCATACTTTTGTCATTTTGTCACCCCCCCTCAGTGATGACACCTGGGGTGGCCCGCACCCCCCGTCCTCCGCCACTGCACTTGTGAAGGCGAATTCTCAGCCCTACCTGCAGATCAGGTCACCATGATTATGCACATATAGCAGGTAAGAGGGCCAAGGCCGAGAGTGTGTGTGGTTTGCCTAAGGTATCTGAGCGAGTTTACACCCAAGGTGAGATGTGAACTAACTTCCTGATTCTGTCTTAGCTTCTACGCTATGCGAGACGAAAGCTGCACAAAAGAGGGGAGGCAGTATGTGGTGTGAACTATTGAAACAGATCTATGCCACCTACCCCAGTAGGCTGAAAGCTCTTACCTATTATTTTATCAGAAGCATTACAAGCAAGAGCAAAGCGAGTTGTTTTGGAATAAATTTCCATCGTCCGTCTCAGGGCTTGCTGGGCTCCATCTGTCATGCTAGTTGGGGATGTGGGGAGAAACGTAAGATAATTTAAGTCACAGAAGCTTGCCAGAATGTGTCAGTTTTGTAAATAATAATAATAATAATAATAATAATAATAATAATAATAATAATAGATTACTTGAACCCCGCCCATCTGACTGGGTTTTCCTAGCCACTCTGGAGAGCTTCCATTAGATTATAACAGAACACAGTGAAACATCAAACATTAAAAACTTCCCTAAACAGGGCTGCCTTCAGATGTCTTCTAAAAGTCAGATAGTTGTTTATTTCCTTAACATCTGATGGAAGGACGTTCCACAGGGCGGGCACCACCACCGAGAAGGCCCTCTGCCTGGTTCCCTGTAACTTCACTTATCGCAGGGAGGGAACCACCAGAAGGCACTCAGAGAAGTATCTCAGTGTCTGGGCTGGATGATGGGGGTGGGGATGCTCCTTCAGGTAAACAGGCCTGAGGCTGTTTAGGGCTTTAAAGGTCAAGCACCAGCACTTTGAATTGTGCTTCGAAATGTACTAGGAGCCAATGTAGGCCTTTCAGGACTGGTGTTATATGGTCTCGGCAGCTGTTCCCAGTCACCATTCTGGCAGCTGTATTCTGGATTAATTGCCGTTTCTACTTATCTATCAGAGATTGTAGCAATGAAATTCAAATTGTTTCTGCAACACGGGAGCTTCCCCTAAAACTCTTTCCTGTTCTCTTCTACTGTATAATCTTTTATTCCACCAGACACCCAGCTCATAAACAATGTGTTCCCTGGCAGTAAGTCAGAATTTCAAGCCACTTACTATGTTCAGACATCACCAGAAGTTTTGGGATTTTCCCTAGTTAGGGTCTCTCTCTCTCTCTCGTTTTGGAAACTCTGGGGTTCCCCAAGCCTGCTGATACCTCCTTCCTGTGTGCGAATCATGCCATATAAACACTCTGAGAATGAGCTTGCCCTTAGAATATGGGATACGAGATAATGACAAGTAAATAACCCTTTGAGCCTGCTGTTTGCTGCTACTGTTCCCTGCAATGCCTCTTGCACAGGGATGAAACCCCAACTAGAATATGTTGTGATGCTTCAGCAGAGTGCAAGTTGGTGCCAAGCAACACAACAGTGTGAGAAGGGGAGGAGTGGCGGCATGGTTCTCTCAAGTTATTTCAGCACTATGAGATAAGTAGCGTTGATCTTTCTCATGACTCGGAGAGGCAGGCAGCCCTTTAAACACACGAGAACTTACGCAAAGAGAGTCAAATGTGGTGCAGAGGTTTGGAACAGTTGTGGGCAATCTTTGGCCCTCCAGATGCTGCCAAAATCCAACACCTGCTGGTCAGGCCTGCTCAGGCTGACGGGAGTCATAGTTCAGCAGCATCTGAGTGCCAAAGGTTCCTCACACCTGGTTTAGAAGAAAGATTCGTGCACCTGTCAGCTTCATCCAATATGATGATTTTATGCCGGCCTTTTGGAAGCGTCACCTTCTGCTGAGCAAACATCTTGATTTTGTTCCTCACAACATCAATGCCTCTGGAAGAAGGAGGTCCAATTATTATTTAATTGTGGGTCACAGACAGCAAGTTTTATGGGGGAGAAACTATTTTCTTTAAAAAAGAAATGAAACAAAGAATGAGAAAAATGCCATCTCCTTTCAGTTTTTGGTGCAGAAAAGCTACAGCTCCAAAGAGATCAAGAAGGCACTGAGGGGGGGAGAAGTTCTGTTGCACAAGTCCGTGCATAACTGGAACAGTGGATACAACCCTTAGATTTGTTTTCAACTAAGGAGGCCTGCCAAGGTGGGCAAGGGCCCAAAAGCCTGCTGTGGGGTTTACTCAGAAATCCAAAAGACTTTGGGCAAGGCTTCGAGGAAGCAGCAGTGTAGGGTGTAGGAGGGGAAATCATGTCAGAATTACACAAATACACACTGGACCAGAGCATAAAAATAAAAAAAAACAAAGCCAACAGCACACAGAGATGATTGAGGACACAGAGACAGCACTTCCTCTGGAATCTGCCAACAACTTTGTGTTGCTTCATGGCAAAGCCAGGCATGACCCAATTCCCACTGGAATCCTTTTGGACTTGCCTGTCATTTGATGCATTCAGCTCCAGGACAGCTTCTTTCAATGCAGGCCCAAGAAGGGCACGTGCCAGACAGAGGATGCTGGTGGTTTTCCCAGTTCCTGGAGGACCCTTCCAACACAAGAAAGATTGCCCAAAGATTTAGCCAACTCTTTCTCTCCCTCTCCCTCTTTCTCTCTCTCACACACTCATGTTCAAAACAACCTGACCTTTAGGAATTCCAACATTTAAAACATTTGTATATCATCACCTTTCATATAAAGAAGTCCCCAGGTTGGTTTACACATTTAAAATAGAATACAAAGATCACAATAAAAGAAGCCAGCTAATAAGTGTCAGTAAGTGTTAAAATGCTCCTGATGTGTAAAATACAAAGGCAAATACAATGCAGAACACCTAAAAAATAGTAACATGCCCTGTGGGACAGCCGCCTATCAGATGTCAAGGAGATAAATAACTATACAACTTTAGAAGACATCTTAAGGCAGCTCTGTATAGGGAAGCATTTAATGTCTGAAGTTTTATTGTGTTTTTATATCTGTTGGAAGCCTCCCAGAGTGGCTGGGGCAACCCAGTCAGATGGACAGGGTACAAATAATAAAATTACAATTATTAGCCTCCCCAGGGTGGGCATTCCATAATCTTCCACTGTCCCTTAGGTATCACAGGCTTCATCTCCAGCAGAAAGAAGGGCATCAACAGATGATCTAAGATGATGATGATGATGATTAACAGGTAATCTAAGCATACAGGGAGTTTCCCATCAGAGATGAGAACAGAATGCAAGATACTGATAGGTAGTCCAATACTGTCCACAGAGGGCATACTGATTATCTGCTGCTTTAGAGATAACTCCCACCCCACTCTTAGATGCTCAGAACCCAGGCCACAAAACCATGATTGGTTGTAAAGTGGCTTGTAAGGTCTCAGAATTGCAAGGCAGGATTTTATATATATCTATATATCTATCTCAACCCTGTCTTCATTGACCCAACTAACTTCTATTTGGAGTAAACCTATTGCAATTAATGAACCTAAGTTAGCCATGTCCATTAATTTCAATGAGTCTACTCTGTGTGTGACCCATGTTGGATTGTGCGTAATGACTCTATTTTTAAGCCTTCATCGGGTTTGAGATTAAATTTTCAATTGGGAAGATCTGCAAGAAGGCATTCCATTGATCTGATCGATACTCACTGCGATAATAATATTTGGGACATTTCCTTCCCTTGCAAAGACCTGGGGAGGGAAAGAGAGAAAAGGGGATGACTAGGTTACCGGGAAATAGATAAAAATGGATAAGTAATGAATGATGGGCCATTGGCCTGATCTTAAACAACTTAACTGCTAGAGTAGGGGTGTTCCCTTGTCTGCCAGCACCCAGCAGGTTGGGGGTGAGGTGGCGGCAGGAAGCAAAGCTCTGTAGGCTTTGGGGGGGTTATTTACAAGACAGACAAACTGCATTCCTGAGAAAGCTCACTTACGGAAACTCAAAAGTGGGATCTTTGTTACAGCAAAGCTGTCTCATACCTCCAGTCTGCTGACCGTGTCTTCATTCCCAACAATTTCAGACAGCTTTACAGGTCTGTATTTTTCAACCCTGTGTCAAAAAAATTCATGAGACACATTAAGCCTCTCCCTTGTATAAAAGACCAGAAGAAAACAAACCCAACTGAGGAGTAAGTCTCAAAGTGAAGGCTTAGCGAAGATTTCTTAAAAGGGGAAATGCTTTCAGCTTAGTATGAATTAAAGCACAGGGCGTCAGTTGGAGAAGTTACCCCATGCCAGCGCACCCCAAAAACTTTAGTTGAGATCCCTGCACTGCAAGGGGTTGGACTAGATGACCCTGTGGTCCCTTCCTTCCAACTCTATGAACTTTACACCTCCCCCCAAAAAAACTATAATTCTAACCCCCTCCCAGCAACGCTGCTCCAACCAGTTTTATGCTCCCCGACCCACACACTATGGCCACCCCAAAACGATACCCCTACAACTACTTGCATGCCAAATATATGCCCCCCAAGAGCTAAATATATATGCTCCCCCAAAACCAGCCTTACAGCCCCCAAGCGATGGTCCCTGACGCCCTCCAATCAATCTTTATGTCCCCCAGGTAATACCCTTCCAAAAAGCTTTATGTTCTTCTATTTGAACTCTACCCGCCCCGGACAATGCTGCTCCCCTTCAGCTGCCATTATTACACATTATGGGGCTCCCTGCAACTCTCTCTTTTGGGGGGGGTCTCATTTCTCTTTCTCACCAGGGCAATTCATAAGTGCCGCTCCCTGCGGAGGAAGAGGCGGCGGCGCCTCCCCGAGGCTTCTCCTCTTGCAGAGGCTTCTCAGGCCCGGCCACCTCCATGGCAACCGCCGCCATGTTCGCTTCCCGCCGAAAAGCCCGCTGGCCCCGCCCCCCGTTCCCGCGGCAGAGCACGGACCTGGCGCCATCATGGCTGCGGGCAGATGAAGGAACGGGGCCGGGCGTACCTGAACGATTGACGCCTGCGCGGCGCTTCCGCCCTCACTGGGGCGGGGCCTGTGCTTCCCTGCCGCCGCATTGGCTGATGTCGGAGATGCCCATTTTGTGATTGGTTTCCCCACCAATCTCCTTCTCCTCTTGACTTTTTAACGAGTTGCACGGCAGGCAGAAATGCGGCAGGGAGAGCTCTCCCGCTTATGCCATCTTCATGTTGTTGAAGGAATTGCATCTTAATTGCGCTGGGTGCGCAATTTTTATACCTGTAGAAGTGGAAATAAGGCGTGTTGACACCGCAATACGATGCATATCTACCCAGAAATAAGTCTGGTTGAGTTTGCATTCCATTTACCCCCAGGTCAGTGTGTATTAGGATCATGGCCTTAAAGTGCAATTCTTAATTGGAAGGAGTTCCATGGGACTTAACTCACAGGTAAACGTGCGTGCATGATTTGCTCAGAAGATTTTTAACACTCCTTTCAAGGGACACTGCTCTCACAAGTCTCTAAGACATGAAAACAACTACTGCAAAATACATGAAACAGAAGCGTTTAATTGTCCCTGCCGCAAGTCACAGCCAGTCACACATAACTGGTGTGGAAGGGGCGGAATTCCCAAGGTGTGGGGCCACCACCGAGAAAGTCATGTCCCTCATATGTACTAGCCTACAGGATCCCACTGGCAGGCCAGAGAGCAAGGTCTCTGATGTTAAAGCCTCATAAGGCTCATAACCCACATGGGTGTTCCTTCTGATAATGTCATCCCAAACCCTTCTGGTCTTTAAAGGCCAAAACTACCTGCAGTAACTGAGGCTGGATATGATGCAAATTAGGTATTGCATGGTCTGAGTGTCTAGCTGCCACTTTCTGCGTCTGTTGCAGTTTCTGGGCTGTTTTCCAAGGCAGCCCCACATTACAGTAATCTAACATGGACGCAAACAAGTCATTGCGTATCACTGTGGCTCAATCAGCTTTCTCTAGATAGCGCTTCATCTGCCGAAACAGGTAATAGTATATAGCAGGTGTAGGGAACTTTTGGCTCTGCACGGGGTTGCTGAACCACAACTCCTCAGCAAAAATGCAGAATGGCCAGGGATTATGGGAGTTGCAGTTCAGCAATATTCTGGAACACCAAAATCTCCCCACCCCTGGTTTATAGGATTGCTGCTTAGTGACACTTGCTCCCTCCCACCTGCTGCTGAAACATCCCTGAATTAATTGTCTATATGCCTTTATAAAAGGCATTCCAAGAAGGGGTTGGCATTGGCACAGGTCTGCCAAATGGAAACTGTCTTCTTAAATGTACAAGCATTTCCCCTCCCAACCCCAAATACCTTACCTCATCACCCGCTCTTGTGCCAAGCCTCCAAACTGCTTGTAGAAATGGAGAAGAGCTTTCTGCACTGCAGTTGCTGAAAAAAAATGCTTAAAATAACTCTGAAGTGCTGCTAGGTGCACACGTGTGGATTTAAGCTAAGGAGCCTGGACGGGAGCTCTGAAACTCCCATAGCGCCTAAATGAGGTCATATCATTCTGGTCGCTCACCTATGCTTTCATAGAATCATAGAATTGTAGTCCAACCCCCTGGAATGCTAGAATATCAGCTCTGCAGGAGGCCCTTCTCTGTGTGTCCTGCCCAAGGGAGGTGCGGTGGGTGGGCCTTGCCGGTGGTGGCTCCCTGCTTATGCCAATGAAAGCCCTTTCTCCTATAGTTGAATGGTGCACCTCTGATAATCGAAGCCCCTGGAGAAGGGCCCCAACAACAGATGTTGTAACACAGGTGCGGGAGGATGCTTGCTCAGGTATTTGGGTCCCAAGCCTTTTAGAGCTATAAGGCACCTGTGGGGAATCCTTGTCCCTCCAGATGTTGCCAATCTACAACTTCCATCACCTTTGGCCCTTGGCCATGCTTGCCAGGGCTGATGGGAGTTGTAGTACAGCAGCACCTAGCAGGCCAAAGTTTCCACCCACCTTCTTTAAAGGCAAGGGCCAACACTGTTGATGCCAAAGGCAAGATCCAGCCATTTCTCATGCAGCAATGGCAAATGGGGAGCAATTGAGGAGAGGAGCTGCATTTTTCAGGAAAAAGTAATGCAGCACGTTTAGACCTTGCAAAATCAGGGAAAGGCCATAGTTCTGTGGTGGAGTGTCTGCGTTGCTTGCAGAAGATCCCAGGAGGTTGGACTAGATGACTCATGGTCCCTTCCAGCTCTACAGTTCTGTGATCCTAATTCCCATCATTTCCAGCTAGGGCTGGGAGAGAACCCTACCAAGTTTGTGGACAAGTTGTCGGTCTGTGTGGCCAACACTAGGCTAGATAAACTACAGTCTCGTGTTCCTAAAATGTGATGCCGCCGGTGGCAGACTCTCAGCCTTGAAGGAAGAGGAGCATGAGTAAAAACAAATGTGTGTTTGTTGTGCTATAAATGGCTGGTGCAGGAACGCCGTCATAAAACCCTGTTGTGTGCATTTGCAATACTGAGCAGCAGAGGGAGCCTGTACTTCTGGGATGATCAGAAACTCATCCGTGGACAAAAAATCGGCCACTTTGCAAGGTCAAAATCTTCTTTTGTCTCGGAGAAATTGGCACCCAGATTTGGCTCGTACCAGAGTTACGCAGTGGCATTACTCAGCCATGAGTAATAAGGAGAGTCAGCCAAAATTATACTGAAATTTGCTGCAATGGGTTTATGTATTTATTTGGTTTTTTTTAAGCAGCCCCTGTTCGGTATCCCACTTTGCAGACTGACGGAAGGCCTCTCCCTTAATTTGTGCCTAATGTGGGGTTTGAACTCGTCTCCAAGGTCCGCTGTTTAAATGACTGCATATAAACAAAATCTATTCTGTTACAAAGTTTTGGGCTGTTACATAAGAGGTTCCCAGTAAACATTCCTGTTCAACTGTAGAATGGACTCTCTTGGAAGGTGGTGGACTCTCCTTCCGTGGAGTTTTCCAACAGAGGTTTGGTCCTTTCCAATTCTACAATTCTATATTTCAGTAATCTGTATGTTGCATTTCAATATATAGATAGATATATCTGAATCGGGGCTGCCTCTTATGGGGAAGGCGAATTTAACTTTCCCCTTCTGGTCATAATTCCTAAGACAAACATGTCCTCCTAATGGTGCAGCAATATAACTGGTAGCACATTTGCAAAGCTAAGCAGGGTCCGGTGTAGTTTCAGATTGGATGGGGGACCGTGTTGAGATTCCTGCATTGCAGGGGGTTGGATTGGATGACCCTGGGGTCCCTTCCAACTCTACAATTCTACGATTCTATGATTTGACCCTGCCAATCCTATTTGCACCAGGAGAAAAGTTTCTCTTGGCACTAATGGGAACCATCAACCAGGTAACCTGCTTTGCTCTATCTCACCAACCTAGTGCTCTCCAAATGCTTTGAACTGCAACTCCCCACATTGGCTGGGGCTGAGATGGGAGTTGTAGTTCAGTACACCTGGTGGGCACCTGTCCAAATACTGCTGAATATGCTCTTCAGTGGGATTGGCTAAATCTTTGGCTCTCTGGATTTTGCACTCCAACCGCCATCAAACTCAGCCAGCACATCCAGTGGGAAAACATGGATCAGAGTGGTTGTTCAGAAAATATCTGGAGAGCCGCAAGATTGCCGCTCCTGCTCTAACAAATACTTAGCCTAACAGTTAATCTAAACCTCTTCTGGTGCCTTTCAGGGGTCAGCAGAGATGAGAGGACGACAATGGAATAGCATGAAACTCTTGCTCTCAGAGTTGTGGGTTTGAGCCCCATGTTGCGCAAAAGATTCCTGCATTGCAGGAGGTTCAACTAGGTTGACCCTTGTGGTCCCTGCCAACTCTACAATTCTATGACTCTGTGCTGTGAGGTGGACCTGGAGAGCTGTGCCAAACTTCTAGGTTTTGATAGAGAGCTCAACTCCAAGAAGGAAGCTATCCTGTCTCCTACAACCATCTCCTTCCTATTGCTGGGATCTCTTGCTTCTCATCCAGCCTCTCTGGCCCACACTTGTTTTTTTGGATGTGGGCCAGGGGTGACTCCAGTGCGCCTAAGAAATATTTACTTCCTGGCCCTTCAGATCCTCCTCCTCCTCCACCACCACCCACCAGCCCTGCTTTGCTGTTGATGAATTTAGTATGAGCTGCTTTCATGGAGCCATCAAAGGAGGGAACTGCTGCCAATTGCTGTAGTCTAGAAGCTCATATTGTTTTGGTTGCTCAGACCTCCTGCTCCAAAAGCAGAAATCTCTCTCTTGTAATATGGGGTTGCATCCTCCTAAGTCCTAATAATGATAATAATGATGATGATTTATTACTTGTTCCCTGCCCGTCTGACTGAGTTGCCCCAGCCACTCTGGGCGGCTTCCAACAGAATATAAAGAACACACCATACATCAACAACTAACTTAGTCATAGCCATTAACATCAATGTGCTTCCCCTAAACTGCCGCAGTCCAGTATACCTGAAGGAGCGTCTCCACCCCCATCATTCAGCCCAGACACTGAGGTCCAGCTCCGAGGGCCTTCTGGCAGTTCCTTCCCTACAAGAAGTGAGGTTACAGGGAACCAGGCAGAGGGCCTTCTCGGTAGTGGCACCCGCCCTGTGGAACCCCCTCCCATCAGATGTCAAGGAAATAAACCACTACCTGACTTTAGAAGACATCTGAAGGCAGCCTTGTTTAGGGAAGTTTTTAATGTTTGATGTTTTATCGCTTTTTAACTATTTAATTCTGTTGGGAGCCATCCAGAGTGGCTGGGGAGACCCAACCAGATGGGCAAGGTATAAATAATAAAATTTTGATGATGATGAATAGGACTAGCATTAGATGTAACCCGTTATTAGTATTTTTTGTGAAATTTCAAATTTAAAAAAGCCTTCCTAAGAAAGAAAACAATTACTGTGCAACACTATGCATGCCTACTGGGAAGAAAGTCCCATTGAATTCAATGGGGTTTACTCCCAGGTAGGCGGATATAGAATTGCAACCTTTATAATACAGCCCCATACGTGTCATTCATACAAACAGCCCTTTGTGAGAGGATTCCAAGGGAGAGTACAAAAGTATGAAGTGACGCAGTTTATAAGAACAATATTTAAAACAATTGTGGGGCCACCACTGAGAAGACCCTACCCCTGTGCTTTCCAGCCTATGGACATCTTTGAATGAAGGGAGGTACACACATTTAATAAATAAACAAATAATGGACTACACTTGAGCAGCTCCTCTATTGTTGATTCAAACAAGCCGACAGGGTCACATAGGCAAATGCGAGCTTTTAGATAAGCCAGATCCAAGCAATTTAGCGCTTTACAATTTAGCACCAGCGCTTTAAAAACGCACCAGGAAGCAGTGTTCTTGCTGCCAGCTAATTTGCAATGCATTTGAACCTCCTGGCCTGCACTAGCACTTGTTGAAGTTTCTGAAACTAGCATTTGTGCAGCCACATTTTGCACCTATGGACATTTTTACACACCACAGTCATCAGGTTTGGATGTCTAGGTAAAGGTAAAGGGACCCCTGACCATTAGATCCAGTCGTGGCTGACTCTGGGGTTGTGGCACTCATCTCGCTTTATTGGCCGAGGGAGCCGGAGTACAGCTTCTGGGTCATGTGGCCAGCATGACTAAGCCGCTTCTGGTGAACCAGAGCAGCGCACGGAAACGCCGTTTACCTTCCCGCCAGAGTGGTACCTATTTATCTATTTGCACTTTGACGTGCTTTCGAACTGCTAGGTTGGCAGGAGCAGGGACCGAGCAACGGGAGCTCACCCCGTCGCGGGGATTCGAACTGCCGACCTTCTGATGACCTAGGCAAGTCCTAGGCTCTGTGGTTTAACCCACAGCTCCACCCACGTCCTTTGGATGTCTAGGTAGCATATAAAAATGCACACGCATGAATACCTTTGGTGCTTTGCAGCAGCATGGCCTGCAATTTTACCTACCGTGGCTGCTGAGGTTTATTTTGAACTGGGTAGCTGCCTGGTAGATTTTTCTAGCTTTTCTGTTAGCAAAAGACCCATCACTCTCTGGGCTTTAACAATTAGCGGACAGCTAGCTATTGCAGAAGAAGTGATGTGAAGGTGGCAAGCTTGTGTGTTGTTGGACTACAGCTCCCTTCACCCCTGACCATTGGCTGTGCTGGCTGGAGGCTGATGGGAGTTGAAGTCCAACAATATCTCCAAGGCCACAGGTTCCACCTCCATGCAAATATAGCCTGTAACAGAACAATGCCTTCAGCAGTGAGTGCCTAATGCCCCGAGGGTATTAGCTTGAGATTTTTGTTATGGTGGGTGGATGACTTGCAAGCTTTTGTCCCTATTCTTGTACGCGAAGTTAAATGTTAGGTGCTTTGATGTGCCTTTGCGCAATTCTTACCCCGGCTAAACTTCCAATCCCCTGCCAATTTTCTGAATTGCATTTAATCCGCCTGAAGACGACAACAAGAAACTGCTGCAGTTTTGTCCACTGCCAAAATCTTCCGAAGCAATTTCGGCTTCCTCGACGTAGCTTTCTAATCCGATCCCATCCATATGGCTCACATTAAACCTGACCATGATGAGAAAACTGAGAACGATAAACCGCCCAATGAAAATGGAAAACGCTGTGAATGAAACGAGGTGAGACAAGCAGCAAACAAAACGTTGACATGTGGGAGTGGTTCTGTTCAGATTCTAGTCACTCCATTCTATCTCCCTAAGTCTACCTGGTTTTCCTCCCCCTGCCAAAAAAAAGAGCGTTCAAGAGCCACTGGGCATGCTCAGTGCTTACTGGGATATTTTTTTGGGGGGGGGGGTCTCCCCCATGGCAAATTTTGTTTTCAGCTTCTGCAAGCCTGAGGGGTCCACTGCCAATATCTTTCTAGTCCTCCGGAGCCTTGCGTCTGCTCTTGCCCATCCCTCTATTACAGTTTAGACCACTTTCTCCCAATCTGATGCCCTCCAGATGCGGTTGCAGTCCAGCGCCCATCAGCATGGTCAATGAATTGGGGATAATAAGAGATTGATTGATTGATCAATTGCATTTATATCCCACCTTGTTTCTCTCGGGAGAAATGACACCTTATTACCTGGGTTAAGGTTGCCGCAATGGAATGTCTAGGTGCCTTTTTTTAAACAATGAAATTTATTATTATTATTATTATTATTATTATTATTATTATTATTATTCATTTCATTTCTATACCACTTTATATTTTAAAGAAAAACCAACTCAGAGCGGTTTGCAACACATTAAAACATCAAATGAAACAATCCAGAATAAAACAAATTCAAGCTTCAAGGAAAGTATTTCAGACTGGGTGAACTTGGGAGTCAGCCACAGCCTCTTAACCTACCTCACAGGTCGTCATGAGGATTAACTGAGGCAGGGGGCTGAACCATGTACTCCAAACTCGGTCCTCCAGATGTTATGGGACTACAACTCCCATCATCCCTAGCTAACAGGACCAGTGGTCAGGGATGATGGGAATTGTAGTCTCAAAAACATCTGGAGGGCTGAGTTTGCCTATGCCTGATGTACTCTTTGGAGAAAAAGGTGAGAGATAACTGCAGTAAATAAGCCCTTCTGCTTACCTGATTTAAAATGTTGGAGGAGCCAGCCAGATGGAGAAGTCAGTTGCCAACCTGGCATTCAGAGATCTCCACATGGTCGCAATTTGACCCGCACCAGTAGCAAAACGCACCTGGCGCCTGGCTAATTTCTAACACTGGCTCAAGGTGACATAAGTGGTTCTCCCCATCCTCATTTAATTCCCACCACCAGTGCTTTCCCCCCCTAAAAAAATGTTTAGGGGTACTCTCATTTTGACTCAGGAAAATCACCATTTTATAGTTCAAGTCAGGGAAAATAAATACAGTAAGTGGTTCTCCCCATCTTCATTTAATTCCCACAACAGCCCTGTGAGGTAGGTGGCTGGCCCAAGGTCACCCAGTGAGCTTCATGGCTGAGTGGGGATTTGAACTCTGGTCTCCCGGGTCCTAGCGCAATTCTCTAACCACTACGCCACACTACATTGCAGCCCAGCGTCTTCTGGAGGACTTGGGGGAAGGCTGCTTCATAGCAGAGGTGGGTATATTTTTCTGTGGGATTTACTGTGATGCCTACCTCACAGTGTTGTCTTTTCAGTGTCAGGCAAAGACCTATTTATTTTCCCCACAGAGGTCTAACAAGCAATCCCTCTTCCCCCTCGGAATTGTAGCTCTGTTGGGGGGGATAGGGGCCTTCAAACAACTCTCAGCACCCAGCAACAAACGGCAGCCCCCAGGATTCTTTGGGGGGAGCCATGACTGTTTAAAGTGGTACAAAACTACTTTAGATATACAGTGCAGATGGGACCAAATTGGGGGAATGTACAAGCCAGAGAGTCCAGGGACACCAGATACTATACCAGTTCCAGGTCCAAGAAGCACAATCAGGTCATGCACAGGCCAATATATTGGAGGGCAAGCCCAGATATGGACGGTTGGGCAGAGGTCAAAAAGGCAAAGCAGCGATAGCACCCTGGATAGCTCCAAGTAGTGCCTTTACAGTACTTAGATATGGCAGGCTTCTGGTGGCGCAGAGGGTAGGGCCCGAAACAGTGGATTCAAATTACTGTACAAGAAAGGACATTTGGATTGTAAGATCTGTTTTAGAGTGGAACGGACTACCTTGGAAGGTGGTGCATTTTCCTTCACTGGAAGTTTTTAAGCAGAGGCTGTGTGGCCATCTGCCATGGGTGCTTTAGCTGAAATTCCTGCATTGCATGGGGTTCGGCTGGATGACTCATGGGGTCCCTTCCAGCTCTACAATTCTGTGAATGTAAATCCAGCAACCAGCCCACTCAGACTGAGGTTTAAATAGCTCTGCAACTTCCTCTGTGCTGATGGAGGGCACCTGGTTGGGGAAAGCCCAGTTTGTGTCATACAGTGGAACCTCTGGTTACGTACTTAATTCGTTCCGGAGGTTCGTTCTTAACCTGAAACTGTTCTTAACCTGAAGCATCACTTTAGCTAATGGGGTCTCCCGCCGCCGTGCGATTTTTGTTCTCATCCTGAAGCGAAGTTCTTAACCCGAGGTACTATTTCTGGGTTAGCGGAGTCTGTAACCTGAAGCGTATGTAACCTGAGGTACCACTGTAATAAACTTCATTCGGCTTCAAAATGACACAAGGCATCCCTCTCTGGCTAGTCTTTAGAGAGGACTCTGTTTAGAGTGCCTGCTGATTTAAAGATTCCCCCCAACCCTTGATTAACTTCGAACCTTTTAAATGATCCATTTGTGAAATGCAACATAAACTCGCGTATCACTGAGATGATAGCGCTGGTGCCCTTTTGAAGACGTTGAAGGACGCAAGATACTCATCTCACAAAAGAAATTGAATGATTGTTTTAAATATACATTAAAGGTCACTACATTCTTCTTGCAGGGGAAGCCGGGCGGTAGTTGTATGGCTTGTTGTGGAGTAAGGTCACAGACATGACCTCAGGGCTCCTTGCATATTTTGTGGGATTTGAGCCAATAGTGGCCTCCTTCTGGCAACTCCTGCAGCCAAGCTGGTGCCAAATGTATTATTCTGCTTTCCTTTGGACCACATCAGTGAGGCCGAGGGGAGGGTTTTTTCACCTGGGCAGCCCAGGCCCTCCATACACACTGCCCAGGTTTGCGCCCCGGAGAAGTCACTTCAGTGCTGCAAACACGGTTTTGCAATAATAATAATAATAATAATAATAATAATAATAATAATCATACGCTGCCCACATCACTGGGTTTCCCTATCCACTTAAAGTGAACTGAAGTACTCTGTCACTCTGGAGCAGAATTTCCCAAACTTCGGTCTCCAGCTGTTTTTAGACTACAATTCCCATCACCTCTGACCACCGGTCCTGCTAGCTAGGGATGATGGGAGTTGTAGTCCAAAAAACAGCTGGAGACCCAAGGTCGGCAAACCCTTGCTCTACAGCTTTTAAGAAAACACACAGAGAGTTTGCTGTTTGGAAAGTGACAGTGAAAGGCACTTACAACTGTGAGATGAACAAATGATTAATGGGAATTAATCTAAAAAACGGTGATGAACATATCAGAAGCGCTGTGCGTTTCTGACATATGAACGCATCCCCAATGAGAAGTTGTTAACTCATTTGGATTCACGACTATGTTTTTCACTTTTATAACTGCATCACTCCTATTACATTGTGTTTTATTACAGCCAACCTACTTCTAATTATTAGAATCAGCTATTCTTCAAAACATCAACACCATACTGAACATTTGGGAGAGTATGATTTCTCTGGCAATGTATTATAAACGGGGACCATATTTCCACAAATCTGTTCTCTTGATCTGATGTAGTAGGTTAGCTTTGACATTGAAGCTAATTCCCAGAGCTTTTTGATCCACTCACAAGCCAGGGGCAGTTTCAGGGCTTTCCATTTCTGAGCAGTCCCCCATTCTTGCTGCCACAACCCTATAGGTTAATTCTGTGCGTCCCCTATTTATTTAAAGGGAATCATAGTTTAGAAACAAAATTAAAGGGTGTAGCTCTGCACCTTATTGTAATATTTCAGATATTGATTTTTTTAATCCAGTGCAAGAAAACATTTGCTGATTGTAGCAAGAGGCTGTTTCAGATACAGTAAAATGCTTTTTGGCACAGACACAAATAGGCTGTCCATTCAAAATGCAATCAAAATAATACAAAACGCCAACCATTAAGACTTCCTGTGGTTGCTGTTAGGGATTCCTTCACAATCTTGCGACATTGTGATCAGGGCTGGAGTTTGGTAAACTTTCATAATATGGTGCCCTGTGCGGGGCCAACATTTTGCACCCCCAAATGGATCTTCTCAATTTTGCGCCCCCTCAGCTCGGCACCCTGTGTGAGGGAATGGCCCGCACCACCCTAAATCTGGTGCTGTTGTGATTAGATTAAACCTAAGACCAAGAGAGGGACGCGGGTGGTGCTGTGGGTTAAACCACAGAGCCTAGGACTTGCCGATCAGAAGGTTGGTGGTTCGAATCCCTGCGACGGGGTGAGCTCCCGTTGCTCAGTCCCTGCTCCTGCCAACCTAGCAGTTCGAAAGCACGTCAAAGTGCAAGTAGATAAATAGGTACCACTCTGGCGGGAAGGTAAATGGCGTTTCTGTGTGCTGCTCTAGTTCGCCAGAAGCAGCTTAGTCATGCTGGCCACATGACCCGGAAGCTGTACACTGGCTCCCTCGGCCATAAAGCAAGATGAGCGCCGCAACCCCAGAGTCCATCACGACTAGACCTAACGGTCAGGGGTCCCTTTACCTTTACTTAAGACCAAGAGAGCCAGCGTGGTGTAATGGTTAGAGTGGTGCGAGACAGGGGTTCAAATCCCCACTCAGCCACTGAGCCATTTGGGTGAGACCTATGTCTCTGCCTAACCTGCCTCGCAGGGTGGTTTTAAGACGGGCAGACACACCCTCTCCAAGCGGTACAGCAACTGGCCTTTCAGCAGGACTTCTGAAGCTTCAGGCCTGAGAGAACTTCACCTTTAAATGCTCAGCAGCAAACCAAGTCTATGGTCTTGCTCCCCAAACCTGTCCCTACTTTGCACTCTGCTAAAAAATAAATGAAATGAAATCCACAGTGTGGAGGGCATGTTGAATTCGTCCACTTTCAACCTCCAAAAATGAGGGGTCCTAAAAAGTTGCAACGTGACTTAGGAATTCAAAAGGTATTTTGAATAAAGATATAAATTAATATAATTTAGCTTTGCTTGGAAAGTCACATGTGTGTGCATAGAAATAATTAAAGGTGATCAGTAAGTATTTGCACCACTTCTTCTTCTTCTTCTTCTTCTTCTTCTTCTTCTTCTTCTTCTTCTTCTTCTTCTTCTTCTTCTTCTTCTTCTGCATTACCTGACATTTCCAGAAAGGAAAATTAAAGTGCTTTGGTTTTCCCAAGCGGTTTCGGTGCATCTTCAACACACAAAGCTAAATCTTCTCCAGTCGTAAAAAACAACTGCAGGCTTGAATTCCCCACACCCCAAAACATATTTTTAAGAGAGCTCGCTGGAAGAAAAATAAATAAATGCAAAAATGAGTTTCACCCCCTCCAAACGACGCGCCGAGCCTTTTTCCCGCCCTCCCGCCTCAGTTCCGCCGCAGCGCCGGCCCGCGAGAAACGCAGAGACGGCGGCGCCGGCGCCTAGACCCAACCTTGTGCGCCTGCCTTGGTGAAAACAGCTGGAGCGCCCCTCCCGCCTCCCGCTCGGCTCCTTCCCCTTTTGTTCGCCTGCAAAGCGGCGCGAAGGCAGCAGCAGCGGCGGCGGAGAGCTCTGCTTCTGCGCGCATCTCGCGCAGGGGACCCGCGAGAGCCCGCTGGGCCGCCCCCTCTTGCTGCTTCCCCCGCGGAGCCGAGACTCATGCAGGGAGGCGGCGCGGACGCTCCTTCGCAGCAGCAGCAGCAGCAGCAGCAGCAGGCGCCCCGTCCTCGCCGGCGTCGCCTTTTGTCCACGCGCCCCGTTTCTCCTCCTTGTGACTTGGATGCAGCGAGCCTGCATCCGAAGGGAGTGGCTGGCTGCTGGTGCTGCTGCTGCTGCCACCAGGATTATTACAGCTGTTTCTGTTTGAGGGAGCAGGCGGCCTAAGATCAGCCCCGCCGAGGCCGGATCCTTCCCTCTGCAAAAAAAAAAGGGGCGGAAAAAAGGAAAAAGCAAGCTTGCACAGTCAGAAGAAAGGAGGTAAGCCCACCCAGTGCAGGAGGAAGGAGGGAGGCTGGGATTCAAAAGGGAGACCTTCTTCAGGGTGGCTGCCTTTGCTGAGACAGCAACAAAGGAGGGGATGGAGGGGTGGGATGCAGTTTCTGGGTTGGAGGGTGGAAGGAGAGAGAGGGGGGAGGCATGCAGAGGGGTGGGGAGGGTCTGCTTCTGGTTGGGGGCTGGGGGGGGAGGGATGGGGAGAGATCTGCAGATCCACCCCAAATTGGAAAATATCTGAGCATCCACCACGAAAGGTTTGCGGCGCCAGCACTTCCTTGGCAACGGATTCTATCCGTTTGGCTCCTTCCAAACATGCACACATGCACCCCCCCCCCCGAAGGGCTGGTCGTTGTCCTTGGGTGGAAGGGAGGGAAAGCAGGGCTCTTGTTATTGTGGGGTGCGTTTTGCGTGAGGGGGCAGCGGTGAGGACCAAGCTTTGGGATATTCGACATATTCCCCCCTTCCTCCTCTCCCCAGGTTTGGAGGGTGAGGTTAAAATGACAGATTGTAGTGGAGGACGAAGAATGTTGACTTTAAAAAATGAGGATTATAATGTAATAATTAATGCAGCTTCTCCATCTTGGGAAAAGCTGTTCTGCACACACAGGCACACCATCTGCGAACGGCCGCCTGGCTCTGGTTGTTCATCTTGCAGGGAGGGAGCTGTTAGCTAAGGATGCCCTGTGTTGACAACTGCTTTTGAGTGGACTTGGCAAGAGAGGAGGGGCTGGGGGAGAGTGACAGTTGTGTTTGGGCATCTTTGGTACCAGGGATGGAGCACACCTTGAAGTATGTGGAGGGGTTGTTGTTTCTGAGTAGATGCAGAATGCTTTCCCCTTCACTGCTAACAAGCTTGGAGGCAGTTCACTTCATTCATCTACAGACCATCGCCTGACCGATTTGCAGCTTGGAGGGTGTGACTATGGGATGGACTCCTATTTTTTTTTTTAAAAAAACGTGGCTGAAATATTGCAGCAGCTCTGCCTGGCTTGCCTCATTCATATGTGCAAGTCACCCCTCGATGTGGTAGTCACCAAGCCATGAGCCAGCCTTGTAGTCACTTCCGAATGCTTTATGGAGTGAGGCAGTGGGCTTCCAGGTGAGAGGGCATGAACTCCTGGAAAGGTTGACTTGGAGCTGGGGTTGCTACTTCTTTTCTTTTTAAAATGAAACTCTGAGTGACATCCATGTTTGCACATTGGTGAGGAAGGCCCAGGGGTCAAACCCTGTTCAGCTGAGTGAATACTTCAGGCCTTGGTTCCCCAGCTGCAAAATGGGCGCAGTAGCTGTGTCATGAGAGTCCGTTTGTTTAAGCAGCTCCTACCTGAAGTCTGTTCTAGGTGCTTTAAAAGGTAAAGGGAGCCCTGACCATTAGGTCCAGTCATGACTGACTCTGGGGTTCTGGCGCTCATCTTGCTTTATTGGCTGAGGGAGCCGGCGTACAGCTTCTGGGTCATGTGGCCAGCATGACTAAGCCGCTTCTGGCGAACCAGAGCAGCGCACGGAAACGCCGTTTACCTTCCCGCCGGAGCGGTACCTATTTATCTACTTGCACTTTGACGTGCTTTCGAACTGCTAGGTTGGCAGGAGCAGGGAACGAGCAATGGGAGCTCACTCCATCGCGGGGATTTGAACTGCCGACCTTCTGTCCTAGGCTCTGTGGTTTAACCCACAGCGCCACCCGCGTCCCTTCTAGGTGCTTTAACTATGTGTAAAAAACTATGTGCTTTAAAATGTGTAAAAAAAAGTGGGAGGGGTAAAGAAGAAATTATAATCAATGGAATCCCTGAGGTTCTCATTCTGTTTCCATGAATAATTCTTAAAACAAGGACCCTTCTGGTGTTAATGGATGCAACGCCTATCACTCCTGGGCCATTCTGGCTGGGGCTGATGGGAGTTGGAGTCCAGCAGTATTAGGAGGGCCACCGGTTCCCCGTTCATGCCCTTAGGGTCGTGGGTTCAAGCCCCATATTGGGCAAAAGATTCTTGCATGGCAGTGGGTTGGACTGGATGATTCCCTTCCAACTCTATGATTCTAATTAATAAGCCCCTGAATGATTGTAAGAATATTTTTAGAAACAAACTTGCAACGCTTCCTTACAATTTGAAAGCTTGGGCAAGTTAGGCGCTCCCTCGTTGCCTTAACCATGTGACTTTAATTCTCATTGGATGACTCCTGGTTTTACAAAGTTTTTTAATGCACCTGTGGCTGTGAGAAGAAAAAAAAAGGATTAATTCTTTTTTCTCCCCCATCCTCCGTTTTGCGGTTTCCCCAATCTAAATCCCTCCATCTAAACATCTACAATGGAAAATAGACAGGAGCTTGTATAGGATTTCGCAAGCTTTGGGTTATAGGGTGAGTTCAACAATATTCCAATTTATCACATTTTATTTGTGGTGTGATACATTATCTATTGAAATCTGACCTGAGTTTCTTTTTTTGAGGGTGGGAAAGCAAGAGGCAAGAGTGCTGCAATTCTGTAGGACTTAATAGGAGAAATCACACCAAACTTGAATAACTAGGCACATGTAGGCTTGCACTGTTAGTTGATAATATTTTGCAGTCTTGTTTAATACAACAGGATCCTTTGCTGTTAATATTAGTAGGGGTTGCTGTTGTTGCTTACTTCACTCAACGACCCCCTACCTCCTGGATTCTCCCTACTTTAAACCTGTCCAAACCCACCCCATGGCTTGCTCCAAACTCCTCTCCCGCTCAGCTGTCCCCAAACACCCACCCCCTTCCCTTGCAGATCTTTAAATGCCCAACTGGGGTGGCACACTTCAGAAAGCAGTGCTCCCAATTGCTTTCTGGAGTATCTACTTTTCTTTAAATGTTGTTCCTCCTCAGCAGCTCGTCTGGGCTGCCTGCCATCCAAGCCACTTACTTGCTCGCCTGCTTGCTGTTTGGTTTTCCCCCTTACAAAAATATAGTGTTATTATTTGTATCTGTTAGCTGCTTTCCTCACAAAAGTGAACCAACGTGACTTTACAAACCAGTTACAGCAAACACAACCTATAACCCCACCCCAAGCACAACAATGCAAATAAAAGGCAGGTTTAACAGATCCTGTCCCACTAAAAGAGGCCACGAGTAGTCGAAAGCCTGTGTAAAAGAGGGCAATGTTTTCCTGGTTCCTAAAAATAAAGACGGTGCCAGTTGAGCTTCGCTGGGGAGAGCATTCTGCAGGTGGGGAGCCACCACTAAAAAGGCCTCTTGTGTTGCCACTCTCCAGACTGCCCTCAGAGACGACACACAGAGAAGGGCCTCGGATTATGAATGTCAGGTCCAGAGTGGTTGCTGTGTGGAGTGATGGTGGCAGCGTTCAAAATTTGTCAAGCGCATTTTGCACCTGGCTATTGCCCACCTGCAAGCAAGTGAAGATGCCTGGGTGCCAGGATAGCACCTCACATCTTCATCTGGAGGTGCATGCCTAGAGATGCTTGGATCTTAACTGTTTTCACACACTAGCAACGCATCCTGTAGAATTCTATCTGCACAATCAGAATAAATTTCAGGGACCAAAAAGTCATACTGAAAAAAACAAGGCTTT
Source organism: Podarcis raffonei (assembly GCF_027172205.1). Classification (NCBI taxonomy): domain Eukaryota; kingdom Metazoa; phylum Chordata; class Lepidosauria; order Squamata; family Lacertidae; genus Podarcis; species Podarcis raffonei. The sequence goes on along the minus strand of NC_070616.1, from coordinate 11,528,651 downwards.
TGAGCTGTCTGGCCCCAAGATGTCAACTAGGCATTCTGTCTTGGCGACTAATCCTGGTTTAAGGAGCCATTTGGCACCTAGCTTATGTATCTGAGTTTCTAACCCTGGGTGGTAGAGGTACTTTACAGAGGACTGTCCTCTGTGAAATAGACCACTATATATATATCAATATATCAGAGTATGGCTTTGGGTTGTTGACTGTGGGTTAATTGCTTGATTTCTGGCTTCGCTTGATTTGTGGCTGCCTCTTTCTCTCTGTTTTGATGTTGGCTTCTGCAATGCTTTCTTGGCTGTGCTTGATGGAAAGGCTGACTCTAAGCAAGGCCAGATGGGAAAGTGTGTGTGGGGGGGGTGATGGCGGTGGCTTTCCGTCGTTTAGTGGTTTATGTTGGATGATGTTGGTGGCCCATCCAGACTCACAAAGGCAGCCACGTTCCCTGAAGGGCGCAGAAGAAACAAAGCACAAGGAATGTTGTGTGGAAAGGGAAGAAGAAACGGGTCTTCTTCACAGACAAATAGGTTTGTCTATATTCTATACCTTTAAAACACATTCAAAACACACACACAGAGAGAGAGAGAATTCTGGGATCTGCAGGGAATTGTAAGTCTGTGAGGCATAAACTACAGTGCCCAGAATTCTTTGAGGAGAAAAATGTGCTTTGAATGTGCTTTAAAAGTTGTCTTGTCTACACAGCCAGAGTTACTGTACTAAACAGGCTAGCAGGTATATTGTGTATTTTCTGTTATGATTTTATAGCTATATCTATATACAGTCATACCTTGGATCCTGAATGCATTGCAAATCGAATGTATTACTCAGGGTAGAGCCTAACAACTCTTGGTGTCCTTAACTGACTACAGTGGTACCTCGGGTTACATATGCTTCAGGTTACATACGCTTCAGGTTACAGAATCCAATAACCCAGAAATAGTACCTCGGGTTAAGAACTTTGCTTCAGGATGAGAACAGAAATCGTGCTCTGGTGGTGCGGCGGCAGCAGCGGGAGGTCCAATTTGCTAAAGTAGTGCTTAAGGTTCAGAACAGTTTCAGGTTAAGTACGGACCTCCGGAACGAAATAAGCACTTAACCTGAGGTACCACTGTACTTAATTCGTTCCAGAGGTCCGTTCTTAACCTGAAGCACCACTTTAGATAATGGGGCCTCCTGCTGCCGCCGCGCCGCTGGAGCACAATTTCTGTTCTCATCCTGAAGCAAAGTTCTTAACCTGAAGCACTATTTCTGGGTTAGCAGAGTCTGTAACCTGAAGCGTATGTAACCTGAGGTACCACTGTACAGTTCCCAGGATTCTTTGGGGAGCAGTCATGAGTGTCTAAAGTGGCGTCATAGTGCTTTAAACAGACGGCTTCCACACACACACACCCTACCAAAGCCCAGGCTTATTGCCTGAAACTGGGACTGTTGGTCCTTGGTGGTCCTGAAAATGTCTGCATTGTAAATTATGATATTGGGAAGAATTTTTTGACAGTTGCCAAATTCAGCACATGCACAGTTCCCGCCCCCTGCTCCCAAAGGGGTTGTATCTGCTCAGAGTATACCTATTTGAATTAAGGGACCTAAGTTAGTCATGTCCACAGGGCTCTGAATATGTAAAATTGCACACCTTAAGTCTAGCTGGGGTGTGAGATGCACATGACGCCTAAAAATGTCCTGTCAATAACTGAGGTGTTAGAACATGAGTTGTCAATCTTTGCACATGCAAGGAGAAAGGATTCATCAATCCACAACAACCCCGATCCACAACGACCCCATTCTCTCTTTCCCCTCCCCCAAGGTCCTGAACACCCCCAGCATAAAATCAATACCTCTTTAGGTTCTCGGCACACAGAAATCTGGGTCATCTGTCTAGACAAGGGAGACTTGGCCTTTAGGTGACTTTCAGAATGACATGGGAGGAGATTGAATACCTCCTGTCCAATCGGTCTGACGGGCATATATCTCTGTGTGTCAACTTACACTGTGAAAATGTTTTTGTGGATTCACTGATATGTAAGCAAACTAGCTCAGTCCCTCTAGAAATTTCACGGCTGCCTTCTCCCACACGTACATTCTGCTCCAACCACTTTGGAGGACAGGTGGCTGGTGTCCACTAGGACTGGCAGGGTGGAGCAGTGGGTGGAGCCCAATAGTGTAGTGGCAAATTCAGAAGTGAAGGGTCCCTTCATGATTATCACAGTCACACCCCTCAATTACAGATTCAGGTAGGTAGCTGTGTTGGTCTGACGCACCCAAAATAAAAAATTAAAAAATGGTCAAGTAGCGCCTTAGAGACCAACTAAGTTTGTTCTGGGTATGAGCTTTCGTGTGCATGCACACTTCTTCAGGTATTTTTTAATACATTTTTTAATTTCCCTCAATTCTTAATTTCCCTCAATTTCAACACTGGTTGTTGTAAAATATTGGTTCAATAACGATATGGGAAGTGTATTTAATTTATTTTAATGCATTATTATGCATTATTATTATTTCAGTCGTACCTTGGATCTTGAACGCCTTGACTCCTGAACAAATCAGCTCCCAAGCATTCCGGTTTTCGAAAGTTCTTTTGGAAGCCAAATGCCTGACGGGACTTGCGCAGCTTCCGATTGGCTGCAGCAGCTTCCTGCAGCCAATCAGAAGCCGTGCTTTGATTTCCGAACGTTTTGAAAGTCAAACAGACTTCTGGAACAGATTCTGTTCGACTTTCAAGGTACAACTGTATATTTTTGTTGCTTTCAAATGGTCCAAAATAGCCTGTGCCAACATGGTACCCTCCAGGTGTTTTGGATCTACAACTGGCTGGGACTTCTAGCCCCCAACATCTGGATTGCATTAGGATGGCAATGGCTAGCCTAAATGGTATGTTTGCCCTGTTGTGAAGGTTGCATGCTCAAGGTTATATGAAGGTCAGGTGGCTGTTCTGTGCAGGAGAAGGTTGGGTAGGAGACCATACAAGGCTGCCTCCAATACATTGATGCCAAAATCCAGCATCGCCTGACTTCTGCGAGTGCGGCTTTCTCGCGATTGTAGTGCAGAGTGTTTGAGGACCGGGACATTCACAGGGAAACTAAAATGCAAGTTTACAAAGCTATTGTACTACCAACCTTATTGTATGCTTGTAAAACATGCACCACTTATAAACGCCAGCTCCTCGAAAGAGTCCATCAATGGTGTCTCCGAAAAAGTTTACACATCACTTGGGAAGCCAGGTGAACTAATACCAGTGTACTGGAAGAAGCAAAGATCACCGGTGTTGAGGCAATGATTCTTCAACATCAACTTCGTTGGACTGGTCATGTTGTGCGGATGCCTGGTTATCGTCTTCCAAAAGCAACTACTCTATTCCGAACTTGGAAAGCGTAATGCTGGTGGTCAACAAAAGAGGTTTAAAGACTGTCTCAAGGCAAATCTGAAAAAATGTAGTATAAACACCAACAATTGGGAAACACTTGCCTGTGAGGGAGCCAATTGGAGAACAGCCTTGACCAAAGGTGTCGTGGACTTTGAAGATGCTCGAACTCAGGCCATAAGGGAGAAACGTGCTAAGAGGAAGGCACGCTTGGCAAATCCACACCGTGATCAACTCCTGCCCGGGAACCAATGTCCCCATTGTGGAAGCACGTGTGGATCCAGAACTGGCCTCCACAGTCACTTATGGACTCATTGTTAAAACCGTGTTTATGGAAGATAATCTTACTCGGCTGCGAGTGATCTCCAAAGAAGACGAAGTTGTTCCTTGCTCTGTGGATAAAGGTGTTCTTGCAGGTATGAGCCTAAGAGAAAACCAGCCTCTAATGTGTGTCTCTTCGGGTGAAGCAGTGTGGGTGATAGGTTCTGAGGGCTTTTAAAAGCAGTCAAGGCAAAGAGACAGAGGAGGAGAGACATTTTGGCATTGATTCGTCTTGGTGGGACCTCCGATCTGGCTGCTTTCTTTTGACAATGAAAGAATCTTCCCATTGTGGGCCCAGACTGCATACTTTCTCCAAGAGGATATCGCAGGAAAACAAGCTGCGCTTGGCGGTGACCGGGTGTGAGCTGGTAGCTACCTCCTCTCCAGGGGTGAAATGTACCTGCAAACTCACAGAGCTCCTGCTATTCAGGAGCCCATGGGCAATGGAGAGTTGGTGGTATCTGGGCTGCTGCAAGCCAGCTGTGGATCTATATTGCCACAGTGCTGTCACCTGGGCGACTGAAATGTTTCTGTTTCCAAACTGAGACCTGCCGTGAGTCACTAGGGCTGCATTACTGACACAAGGGAGCTGTCCATAGGTTCAGCCAGCTACCTGCAACTTATCTTGCTCTCCCTGTTTTTCTGAAACTAGAGCCACATCTACACTATGCATTTAAAGCAGCATCATACCACTTCAAGCAGTCATGGCTTCCCCTCCCCTAAGAATCCAGGTAGTTCCTACCTGGAAGAAACCCTCAACCAGCCTCCCCCAACCTGGTGCTCTCCAAGTGTGTTGAAAGTACAACTCCTGTTGGTCCCAAAGCCAAAATGACTGACAGGAGTTGTATTTATTATTGTATGTATTTCATTTACAGTGGTACCTCGGGTTACAGGTACCATACGCTTCAGGTTACATATGCTTCAGGTTACAGACTCCGCTAACCCAGAAATAGTGCTTCAGGTTAAGAACTTTGCTTCAGGATAAGAACAGAAATTGTGCTCCGGCGGCACGGCGGCAGCAGGAGGTCCCATTAGCTAAAGTGGTGCTTCAGGTTAAGAACAGTTTCAGGTTAAGAACAGACCTCCAGAACGAATTAAGTACTTAACCCAAGGTACCACTGTATATCCCAGCTTTTTCTTTCAGGAGCTCAAGGTGGTGGCCTGCATGGTTCTTGCTCTCCTCATTCACAACAACCCTGTGAGGTAGGTTCTGAGAGGCAGTGGCCTGGCCCAAGGTCACCCAGTGAGCTTTGTGGCCGAGTGGGGATTTGAACCCTGGACCGACACTCTAACCACTACACCACACTGGCTCTCTTGTAGTCCGAAACCTCTGAAGGGCACCAGAATAGGGAAGGCTGTCCTGGGAGATTGTGAAATTGAGAACCAATTTAGTGGCTAGTGACTCAGGAGACAGCTTTGGGATGGGGAAGGGTCCTTTCTCCACTCAGCAGCTGAAGCTGCAGAAAAGTACTGTATTTTCCCGTGTATAAGACGCCCCCATGTATAAGACGAACCCTATTTTTTGTGTGCCCCAAATTAAGAAATAATTAATTGCAACATTCCGTGTATAAGACGATCCCCAATTTTAAACTTAAATTTTTTTGGGGGGAAATATAGTCTTATACACGGAAAAATACAGTAAATTTTGTGCCGCTGCTGCTATGTGTGTTTGAAATATTTCAAGGGGTTCCCCCACCCCAATCATTTGCTGATTTTTTGTTGTGGATTTGGTTGTTTGCTACTTTGATCAGCCTTATTTACTAGAGATGCACTTAAGCAGGGTTGCCATACGTCAGGAATTGCTGGACGTAGCCGGAATACGGCAGTTGGAAGCAGTGTCCGGGTGGAAATCACTGGGAAAATCCAGAAGTCTAGAATCTGGATTTTCACTTTTTGACATATGGCAACCTTAACTTCAGTCTTCACTTGTGAAGCACACATAGCCAACTTGCATGGACAGCAGATGTGTTAACAGTTTGTTTGTGTTTGTCCTGTGTGGCAAAATGTGTAGCATAGGTGCTTGTTCAAGAAACGGTGTACATCTGAGTCATGGAACCTTGCAGCGATGTTTTCCAACCAATGCTTGCAAAAATGCAAACATTAGGGGAGCGTGTGCATAAATCTGAATATGTTAGTGAAAATAACACAGGGAAATGCATTACGTTAGGGAAAACCGCTTTGCAAAAAATTGTACATTAGTCAAAGCTGCGTGCAGAAATGTGTTTATGTGGATAAATGTGCACTAAAATGTTGAAGGACTTTCATGAGAATTTTTCTAAAAAATAAAAATGTGCAAATTGTTGCAGAAATGTGACAAACTGAATTTCAAACTGGAAATCTGAGAGAACCAAAACTGGCAAATCTGCCCATCCCTACTCAGAGTAGACCATTGGAAATAGTGGACCTAAGTTTGCCAGTCTATTAAATTCAGTGTGCCTACTTTGAGCAGGGCTAGCATTGTCTACTTACCCGTAGTGCTGTTCGCTTTCTGCCTGTGAACGTCCTTTATTCTTAAGCCAATCTTGGAACCGCAAAGTTGGACCTTCGATATCTCTGTAAGTCCAATTAATTCAGAGAATTGGGTTGCTGACGCAGTCCCTTTATCCGCATGGCCTGCTTCTTTTGACATCCCCTTGTCCTTTTCCTTTGGAAAAAAAAAAGAGGGGAGTCTGTGCTCTCCAATTAATGCTGGGAAAGTTTCAGCTGTGAATGTGATGCCCTGAAAGTCAGCAGCTCCCTCCCAGACAGAGATTTGACTTTGCAAACGTCACAGAGGTGGAAATGACCTTGCAAAGTTTGACATTCTGGTTCACAACTTGCATCCAAACCGTACATTTTCAAAAATAAATAAATAAATTGTTGCCTACTATAAAATACATTTGCCTCAGAGTGGCAATACCAAATTAACATGCCTCAAAAGATGAGAAATATTATTAACTATAAAAGTGCTTGTTTTGCAATAACGCAAAAGGGACGTATCCCCCCCCCCAATGAAATGTTGAGCAGATGGCTTCCCTTAAAGAATAATGGGAACTGTAGTTTGTCAAGAGTGCTGGGAATTCTAGTTCTGTTGAAAGTAAACTACTATGCCCAGAATTCTAGGGGGGGGGAGGGGGAGAAAGTCCTGTGCTCAGTGGCGTAGCGTGGGGGGTGCAGGGGGGGGGCCGGCCGCACCGGGCGCAACATCTGGGGTTAGGGCAAATCCACGGGTTAGGGGGCGCAAATCCACGGGTTAGGGGACGCAAATCCACGGGTTAGGGGGCGCAAATTACTTGCCTTGCCCCGCCCGGGTGCTGACAACCCACGCTACGCCACTGCCTGTGCTTTAAATGTATGGTGTGAATGTGACCCATGATGAGTTTTCTTTTTACTTCTTAGAAGTTATAAAGTTGGGCAGTGGCCAATCTCACACTGTATTCATTTCCTTCCATTGTTTTCTCCAAGAACCCATACCCCAAATTTTAAGAACAGCAAACCAAAAGGCAGCTACAAAGAATTACCTGCCATTTCTGGCCATACTGCAATTGCTTATATCTTTTCTTTTGCGTTCCTCACCTGTAAAAATAGGACGATTAAAGGATTGGCTTTTCAGCTTCTAGCAAATATTCTAGGCTATAGTTACTCGGATGTGGATTTGTATTTGTTTATGCACATCATTTTGTGGGTTGCAGTGATTAAGGCCACATCCACAGTAGCCATTTAAAGCACTATGAAACCACTTTAAACAGGCATATCTTTCCCCAAAGAATTTTGGGACCTGTAGTTTGTTAAGGGTGCTGAGAATGCTTAGGAGACACACCGTCTCTCCCTCTGAATGGTTTCATAACCAGTCCTTCTTTCCAGGGAACTCTGGGAACTGTAGCTCTCTGAGGGGAACTCCTTGTTGTTGTTGTTGTTTAGTCGTTTAGTCGTGTCCGACTCTTCATGACCCCATGGACCAGAGCACGCCAGGCACTCCTGTCTTCCACTGCCTCCCACAGTTTGGTCAAACTCATGCTGGTAGCTTCGAGAACACTGTCCAACCATCTCGTCCTCTGTCGTCCCCTTCTCCTTGTGCCCTCCATCTTTCCAGGGAGTCTTCTCTTCTTCTCATGAGGTGGCCCAAGTATTGGAGCCTCAGCTTCAGGATCTGTCCTTCCAGTGAGCACTCAGGGCTGATTTCCTTCAGAATGGATGGGTTTGATCTTCTTGCAGTCCATGGGACTCTCAAGAGTCTCCTCCAGCACCATAATTCAAAAGCATCAATTCTTTGGCGATCAGCCTTCTTTATGGTCCAGCTCTCACTTCCATACAGGGGAATAGGGGCCTCCTAACAACTCTTAACAAAATACAGTTCCCAGGATTTTTTAGGCAAAGCCATGTCCATTTAAGCAGTATAGCTTTGAACCTGTAGTCTTAAGTGGTGCTTCACCGTTCTGCATTTCTTTCAGTGCCCCAAGCCATTACCTTGTTTCTATGTCTGGCTGATGGATCTTGAGTTAGATCCATAAACCTCAAGTCTGCCCATTTCTCTCTTCCAGTCCCTGGAACCTCACAGGCTTGTGGCCTGAAAGACAGAGCCTGAGGGATTTCCATGTTGGCCCGTTGCAGCAAAACCAGAAAAGATAAGATTTATTGTGGTATCGACTTTCTTGGAGTAGCGCCCGTTTTGTCAGGTGTGCTGTGCTTCTTCCTTAGCTGACTGATTTATAAAGACAAATGTCACCAGTAGCAGAATGTCCAGGATGCCAGCCAGCCAGCCATTCCATGCCCTATCTCAGGATACTTCATTCCATTCCTCCTAGTTTTTTGTCCCACTGTCCCAGCCACCCACCCCAGCTAACCGTCATGCTGTGACCAGTCAGCATACTCAGTCTTCATGGGCTCTTTGGGGGATTTTCTCCCCCTAAAGATTTCCCTGCACTTCTGCAGGCTTTGAGTTTAGCTGGGTGTGCTGATCTCCTCCTTCTTGTACATGGAAGGGACCTTTTTAGCTGCTCAGAGAATAAGTTTGCTATTAGCACGTAAGATCTAATATCTAAGCTAGGTAATAACAACTATTATGCAATTGCAGCTGTATAGAACACAAATACCGTGTTCCTAGTTCTGCTTTTGCTAACTTAATACATATTTAAAGAAAGAGAGAGAGAGAGAGAACCTGGGTTGAGGTTGAGTTAATTGACAACAACATCTTGCAGTTGCCCCATTGGCTACCTGCACTGATCCTCATTCTTTCTAGGCACCGTGTCATCCTGGCTTGTCATGCAGATGCAAAGCTTATTCCATTTGCTTCAAATTCAGAACTATGACAGTTGCATAACACCAAAGGGCATCAAAGTTTCTTATCTCCTTTGAACACGTCAAACAAAATTTTGAATCTGCAAGCGCCTCTTCCTTTCAGAAGATGTTACCGTCTTCTACTTGGCGTAATGAGGTCTCCTTTGAAAGCAAAGGGCTCAACAGTTTCATCAGTGGAAAATGCTGTCCTGCCCAGGGTGCAGAGGATTGAAAAATGTTGCTTATTCATGCAGAGACTGAAGTCAGATTCCCCATTTCCCAAACAGAGGAATTTTCTGCTTGTTTGTTTTTAAGCAGGGGATGGGGAAATTGCCACCTTCCATCTGTTTTAGGATCACAGATCCCATCATCCCTGCATATTGGCCATCCTGGCTGGGGCTGATGGGAGTTGGAGACTGACGCCATCCAGAGGGCTATAGGTTCCTCACTCCATTTTCAATTCTGCCTTGTTCCGTTGCTGCAGTGCTTTGCAGTAGCTTTAGAAATTTTCCTTGCCTGGGTAAGGACCTTAGCTCAGTGGCAGATCCTCTGCTTTGCATGCAGGATGTCAAGAAGTGAGCTGGCAGTAAATCACACTGTTCAAAGTTGAGGTTAACTCTTTATTAGCAAGAGCACGTCCTGCACAGACCTGGTGGAATGTCAGGCATAATGAACACTGCAGCTCATCCCTGCTAGGTCTTGCCCCATGAATCAGTTGCCGAGACTGAAAGTCCCCACCTCCCCACAGCCATCTAGGTCCCCTCCTCTCCAGGGATTTCCCCCAAGCAATCAGAAACTGTGCCTACATACAGCCTGCCACTACTCCGCCCTTTTCATGCCTCTTCTGGTTCTGGGAGACAGTGGGAAGGGGAGCTTGTCGCGGCAGGAGGCAGAGACACTTGTGACTCTTCACCAGCCTGACTCATCTCTACCTCTTGGCCTCTCTCCTCCAAACCTCCTGCTTCAGCGTCTACCTCTGACTCTGGAATCTCTCTGCCAGCTCCTGTTACCTCCTCAGCTTCCCACACACCCTCTTCCCAGTTTTCTCCCTCTGTCCCCTCATTGTCGTTCCACTCCCCCCAGCAGTGGCGTGCGGTGCAATATTCCACAGGGGAACAGTTGGGGCCAGAGGTGCTAGCTTACAAGGGGCGGGGGGGTTGATGTCATGTGTGTAATGTTGCGACGTCACACACGTGAGCTTCGCGCCTCCCTCCCGAAGCTGGGCAGAAGCTTCCTGGGCTTTGGGAAGGAGACATCAGGGAAACATTTAGGGAGTTAGCATAGTCCCTTTAGTCCAGTGGCCACACGCCACTGCTTCCAGGCTCTGAGCCTTCTTCCCTTGGGGATTCCTTTGCATCCAGCAGGAGATGCAGGAGGTCCCAGTCTCAATCCCCAGCATCCCTAGGTAGGGCTGGGAATGTCCCCTGCCCGAAAGCCTAGACAGCAGCTGCCAGTCAGTGCAGACAGTCCTAAGCTAGGTGGACCAATGAGCTAACTTGGGTGCCCTGTGTTCCCAAACCCTGAAAGCTGCAGTTAGCGCTCATAAACTCCACTTGTCTTCATTATCCTGGCACAGTTCCCATTGCACATTAAACCCTGAGGCAGCCTGTTCTACTGCGCAACTAGCTTGTGTCATTAGGAAGTTCCTCCTAACGTTTCACCAAGATCTTCTTCCCCGCAATTTCCAGCTGCTGGGAGAGGCCACAGAGAGCAAGTCTGCTCCTGCATGACAGTCCGTCAGATGTTTGGAGGCAGCTATCATGGCACTCCCTTTATCTTATCTTCCCCAAGCATTCATGGGCCTTTTCTTGTCCTGATCTTCCTTCCAGCAGTGCTTTTCTGCACACAAAGCCGCAGAAGAAAAAGTGCAGAGTAATCCTCTGGAGAACTTGGTGGTGCTGTTTTGAGCCTGTATGCACTACACATTTAAAGCAGCATCGTGCCCCTTTAAACAGCCACGGCTTCCTGCAGAGAATCTTGGGAACTGTGGTTTGTTCAAACTACAGTTCCCAGGATTCTCTGCAGGAAGCCATGGCTGTTAGGAGGCCCCCATTCCCCTCAGAGAGCTTCAATTCCCAGAGTTCCCTGGGAAGAGGGATTGACTATTAAACTAGTTGTGTTTGGAGAACAGGAGCCTCCCATCAACTTTCAACAACCTTATCAAACCATGCTTCCCAGGATTCTTTGCAAGAAGCCATGACCATTTAAAGTGGTACAATACTATTTTAATGTCGCAAATGTTGGTGCCTTAGTAAGCACCCTTTTCCTTCCACATTTCCGCAAGTAAAGCAAGGTAGAGACTTAAAAAAAATTAAATGAAAGCTAAGCTTTCAAGGAGCCGTCCTGGAATATCTTGGAGGGGAGCAGGGTTACCACATAGGACCCGCTTCATGTGACTACAGCCCTGGCTAACAAACAATTTGAGGAATCTGATTTTCAAACTTGTTTCCTGGAAAAAGTGTTATAACATTGAGGGTAAGGTTATTTGTTGTTGTTGTTTTGCCTTCTGCAGACTGTATACAGTACATGCTAGGAAGAAGAATTCTGGGTGCTGTAGTTTGTTAAAGGCTGCTAGGAATTATAGCTCTGTGAGGGGTAAGTTACAGTGCCCAGAAATCTTTGAAGGGGGTGGGGAAAATATGCTTAAAGATATATAGCGTGTGCTGGAGGAAGCAGTCTCTGCCCCAAGTGGCCTACAGTCTCTCATTCAACATGGGGAATTCAGCTGAAGGAAATTAACTCATGTGCTGTTATTTTTAAAGTCTTGTTTTTTATATATATATAAATCACTATTGTGGATGCAGACTCTGGATTTCTGAACCTCTTTAAAACCAGCAGATAGCCTTGTATCAGTAGCGTTGCCCATTTTGCAAAATGGCATTGGGACTTAGTAGATTACTCTTTTCCACATCGGTCTCTCTCCTCCCCGCAGTCAGTGAGTGTGTTTGCGGCACTGTTGAGAGCAATTTTTCCCCTCCAAAGGGTTTTTAGAAAGCTAGAATTCCTCCCTGAGCAAGTCTGTGCAAAAGTGCCTTTTATTGCCCAAAGCCCTTCTGCAGCTACTTTGACATTGTCTCATGCTATCCCACTTCCTGTTTAAGAAAGAGAGAGGGAGGGTGGGGGAAAGAGAGAGAGAGAGAGAGAGAGAGAGAGAGAGAGAGAGAGAAGAGAAGAGAAAGGGGTGGGAGTGGAGAATCCATTCCTCTTGCAGACACATCCCAAACTAATCTGCAGTGAATCACACAGCTGGTTCCCTGCCAAAGTGCACAGAGCCGAAGGGGCAGAGGAGGAGCAACTGCCCGAGAGAGTACATTTCTTTCGGGATTCTGGAGCCATTGACTTAATGCACAAATGCACAGGAACCTCCGCACACGAGGTAAGCAGACCGAGCCTCTCCGGCTTTCCCGAATAACGGGCAGGAGCTCTGAAGGAGAACTGACCGTGTCCCTTTCGCATTCCAAAATCTCCTGCTTTTTCCAGAGGAGTTCAGACATCTCCTGGCAAGTTGTCCCGAAGTTCTGGCGTCTGTTCAGGGACAATTTGCTGCCTCAGAACCTGGCACCCTCTTGCCGGCATCCTGTTGTAAGAGTTGAAGAGTTAAGCCAATTCCCCCCCCCCCCTACGTCTCTGTCTTTGTTTCAGTCTTAGAAGCAGCTCTGTTGGGGAGGTAAGTGGAGGGGGGGGTCACTTTGAGTTCCGCTCATTTTGTCTTGCGTCTGTGCCGTGACCCAGAGTTAACTCAATGGTGTTTCTGGCTTTGAGACATGAGGGAATGGCTCCTGGCTTGGGCGACTTTAGGAGGGGGCCTGATATATTCATGGAGAATAAATGGCTACCATTTTTTATCTTTATTATACAATATTTACTCAAATCTGACGTTCACCTTTCTTGGCCAAATCACGTTGCAAAAATTAAGGTGTGCATTAGATTCGATGGCACATTTACATTCACCAGCAGATACTTTTTTTGGTTTCTAGGTTCTGAAAATTGAGGTGCGCATTAGATTCGATGGTGCATTAGACTTGAGTAAATATGGTACTTATGTATCCTGCATTTTCCTCCCAAGGTGCTCATGGTCCTCTTCTTCCCCATTTTATCCTCACAACAACCATGTGAGGTAGGTTAGGCTGAGAGATGGTGGTTGTGCTTCGTGGCTGAGTGGGGATTTGAACTCTGGTCTCCCAGGGCCTAGTAACCAGCTCTGTAACCACTAGGCAAGATTGATATGGTATGTCCTTCCAGTCCTTCTGAATAAAGGGCCAGTTTGAAGAGGAACAACCCTGGATTTATAGGGCCTGTCGCTTTGGCCTGGCTTCTGCAAGGAGTCCATGCGAAACAGGTCCCATCCACACTGTACATTAAAAGCATGTGACTTTCACTTAATCATGGGAACTCTAGTTTAAGCGTATTGTGAATTGTAGCTCTTTGAGCGGGTGAACTACAGTTCCCAGGATCCTCTGGGGGAAGCTGTATGCATTGACTGTATGGTGTGCATGTGCCAAAAGTTTTTCGAGAGAGGTTTTAAATTGTCGATTTGATGCTCTGACTTGATCCTCGGTTTTATTTACTGGTTGGGAATTTTTATCCTTTAATTGCTTGGTGGTTGTTTTTAATCCTTGATTCTGGTTTTTGGCTTACTGTGTGCACACACAGAGTTTCCAATGCATTATACCCAGTGCTATTCCTTCTCAGAGTAGACACATTGGAATAGTGGACATGACGTAACTTAGAATCGCAGAATTGTAGAGCTGGAATAGGGTCCCAAGGCTCATCTAATCCGACCCTCTGAAATGCAGGAATCACAGCTAAATAATCCATGACAGATAACCATCCAACCTCTGCTTAAAAACCTCCTATGAAGGACAGTCCACAACCTTCCAAGAGAGACTGTTCCACTGATGAACAGCTCTTACCATCAGAAAGTTCTTCCTAATGTTTAACCACAATCTCATTTCTTATTATTTGAACTGCCTGGCTTGGGTCTTCCCCTCTGGAGCAGCAGAAAGTATGCTTCGTCTATCTTCCATGTGACAGCCCTTCAGATATTTGAAGATGGCTGTCATATCACCTCTCAGTCTTCTCTTCTCAACCGTTCCTCATAAGGCTTAGTTGCCAGACCCTTGATCATCTTGGTCACCTTCCTCTGCACACGTTCCAGCTAATCAATATCCTTAAATTCTGGTGCCCCAAACTCTGCACAGTCCTCCAGGTATGGTCTGAACAAGGCAGAACAGAGTGGGACTATTACTTCCCTTGACCAGGACGCTATACTTCTGTTGTTGCAGCCTATAGTAGCAATTATTATTATTAGACATAAAGCATATATAAAAACATAACAAAACGTTAAACATTAAAAGCTTCCCTATGCAGGGCTGCCTTCAGATAACAGCCACCACCACGACAACAATTTCATTATTTATACCCCGCCCACTCTGGGCAAGTTCCAGCACATATTAAAACGTCAAACATTAAAAACTTCCCGAAACAGATGTCTCTGAAAGGTTGTACAGTCACTTATCTCCTTGACATCGGATGGGAGGGTGTTCCACAGGGTGGGCACCACTAGCAAGAAGGCCTTTTCTGCTGCATAAGACCCCTAGATCCTTTCCCCATGTACTACTAGTAAGCCAGGGGGCCTCCATCCTATATTTGTGCATCTGGTTCTTCCTGCCTAAGTGCAGAACATTACATTTGTCCCCACTGAAGTTCATGTTGTTAGTTTTGGCCCAGTTCTCCATTCTGTTAAGGTCATCTTGAATCCCAATTCTGTCTTCTAAGATAGTGGTTCTCAAAGAGTTGGCAGGAGAGTGTGGTGGGAAGATTCAAGGACAATCAAATCAACATATGAACATTTCAGTATTGTATTGTATTGTATATACCATATTTACTTGAGTCTAATGCACCATCGACCCTTGAAACCAAAAAAAGTATTTGCTGGCAAATGTAAATGTGCCATTGAATCTAATGCACACCTGAATTTTCGTAACATAATTTGGCCAAAAAAGTTGAGCATTAGATCCGAGTAAATACAGTATATATTTTTTAATTTGCAGAATATTGATAGATAGCTTTTCAAAATGAGAGGATGAGAATTGGCTGTTCTTCTACAGTTGTTCACAACATACTGTTGTGAACAGCGATTTTCAACTCTGACAAATATGAAAGACCAGAAAAGAGAAAGGCTTCTTTGTGTTGATGAGGAGATGACAGTTTGTTTGTCTCAAATTAGACCTAATATAAATGAGATTACCCAGCAAAAGCAAGCTCACTCTAATTGAATTTGTATACAGTACATACTTAAGAGTCCTGTTTATAATTATATTTTGGGAATGATGCATGTTTTTATGTAGCTGCACTGGATGTCCCATGATCATATTATAAAGTAGTTGTGTTCTGTGATATAAATCACCACTAGGAGTTGTTTTTTTCTTTTTCCAATGTATGTATTATCAGTAAAAAAATTTGTTGTGGCATGAGCAAGTTTCTATTCTGAAAGTGTGGCCTTTAGAAAGAAGTTTGAGAACCACTGCTCAAAGGGATTAGCTACCCCTGCCAGTAGCTTCATGGAACCATTAATTTCAGTATGTCTACTCTGAGTAAAATGTAGCTGCAGAAACCCAGCATTTGCAGATGTGACTTGTTGGATATCAAGTGTCATATAAGTTGTGCTTTGCAAAACCCTTTTGGCCATAAGCGGGGGAAGTTTGACCTGACCAAATTAAAGTCTTGCCTTTTGTACGGTTCTTGGGGAAACGTCTCCGCAACAGTCCAGCCCAGAGATGGGGAACTCGTGGTCCTCCCAGATATTGTTGGGCTACAACTCCCATCATCCCTGACCATTGGCCTTGCCGACTGGGCCTGATGGGAACTGGAGGACCACACAGGATCCCTATCCTTCTTTTGCCTTGTTCTGGTGCACGAACCTGGGGTTAACAAAGTCAATATTTTTAAAGGACCATAAAAGCAGGAATGGCAGTAGCTGAGAGACAGGAAGTAATTAAGGCATGAGTCGGGGATTTTGGCGTAAGCTGAGCTGGTGGGGGAGACTTTTGGCAGCGTTTCACTTAGTAGCGGCTGACGTAGGGGGGTGGGGAGCTGTTTGCCAGGCCAGATTGAGAGAATCCCGACACAGTTTGTCCTTAATGCATGTTGCTCTGAGAAGTCCCGAGCATAGCAGGACACAGGATTCGACTGCCTTTGGATGAGAGAGCCACAGAGATGCATGGTGTTTTCTGGGAAATCTCCTTTGCGTGCTAAAGTAGAAGTGGAACAGCATAGGAGTCAGTCCTACTCCTAAATTGGGTGGTAGGGTCTCAGAAGCTCTGCGTCGGCTTCCTAAAGAGTACATGTTTGTGTCCTGGTGGCCAGTGAGCTTCTGGGCCCAATTCAAAGCGCTGGTTTTGACCCATAAATCTTATGCAGCTCGAGACTGCCTCTTCCCACATGAACCAACCCCCGACCTTGCTATTGTCATCAGTTTAGAGGACACAAGAACAGGCCTTTTCAATAGTGGCTCACCTGGTACCATCATTAGAAAGCTTTAGGCGCCAGGCCCAAACATTTCTTTTTCGCCAGACTTTTTAATCATCTGTGGCCTCCTTGAGTGTGTGTGGGGGGGGGGAAGGATGTTTTAATCCCACCTTTTAAAAATGTGGGTGCTTTTTAGATTTGCCTATGATGGTTTTAACATGTGTGTTTTTATTTATTGTTGCAAGTTGCTTTGGGTTGCGTTGGCAAAAAGAGAGAGCGACAAATAAGTAGAACAAATAAGTACAGACTCCAAGGCTGTGCCTCAGTGTCTAGCTAGAAACTCCCCAAAGCACGCTCCTCGTTCCAATTTTATGGAGATTGTCTCCATCTTCTACTGTTCTTAAGGCATTGCCTTCTATGGATTTTCCCCAAATCTCCTAACTATAGAATCCCATTGATCATCTCCTATTTAGCCAACTGAAAGGTAAAGGTAAAGGACCCCTGACCGTTAAGTCCAGTTGCGGTCGACTCTGGGGTTGCGGTGCTCATCTCGCTTTACTGGCAGAGGGAGCCGGCATTTGTCTGCAGACAGTTTTTCCGGGTCACGTGGCCAGCATGACTAAGCCGCTTCTGGCGAAACCAGAGCAGCACACGGAAACGCCGTTTACCTTCCCGCCGGAGTGGTACCTATATATCTACTTGCACTTTGACGTGTTTTCGAACTGCTAGGTTGGCAGGAGCAGGGACCGAGCAACAGGAGCTCACCCCGTTGTGGGGATTCGAACCGCCGACCTTCTGATTGGCAAGCACTAGGCTCTGTGGTTTAGACCACAGCGCCACCCCCAAAAGCAATTGTTGTTCAGCATCTGTAATGCTGCGTTGTTTTGGATGTAATGCCGAACTCTTGTTCATTGCTATGGGAACAAGCCCTCTGCTTCATTCGCTCCTTTCAATGCACTGCTAAATTAACTTCTGGTTTAGGCAAACCATTGTCCACCAGACTATGAAACCTGTAAACACTTGTTTGCACAAACCTCAGTTGGACGTCGTAGGAAATCTTGGTTTATCGTGATGTCAATGCGCCACTGTAAAGCCTTACGCTTGTGCTCCTCCTCTGGGGCGACTGCTTGGAGTCATTTGGAAGCTCTGGCTTCCTTTTTTGAATAACCACAGCTTGTTGGGTGGTTTTGACACCCAACCAAGTGTGGAGAACTGTAGGTTGTTTGGAACAAGCCACTTTCAAACCATGGTTTGAGAAGCTGACTTGCTTCATGCATTCCCTAACCTGATGCCTTCTAAGTGCTTTTTTTCTGGGGGGCGCAGAGGTACGCATACCCCTAAACATTTTGTGAATCTAACAGGAGAAGAAACTAATTATTTTTTAAATTTTTAGTTTCTTCTCTAGTACGGTGAATTGTCTGTTCCGTTGCTACTCCCGATGGCGGCCTCATTTCCTGTCACAGTGTTTCTGTCAATGGTGATTTTCTTGAGTCAAAATGAGAGTACCCCAAACATATTTTTTTTTAGAAAAAAAAGCGCTGCTTCTAGTTGATTTCGATGCCCATCAGTGCCAACCACAACATGGCCAGTGGTCAGGGAAGGTGGGAGCTGGAGCTATTTGACACACACTTTTATTCCACTTACAATTTTTCCTGTAGCTGGTATTTTCTTTCTCCTTCCCCTGATTTTTTCTCTTTGGGTGCCTTTCTTCTCCCCTCCAGGTCTCCAAAGATAGATGAAGGGGTCCGTTGCCTAGATGCCTGACATCGTGACACCAAGTCCTCAGCCGGCAGTTCGACCGAATCCCTTGGCTTGAGCCACGGACCTGGGCCAGCATGCTGAAACCAAGTGGACTTAAAATTCCCGGGAGGGCTGGGAAGCACTCCAGCCCCGTGGGACGCCCTGGCGGGACAGCAGCCGCCGCCACCACCTCCACCACTGCCTCCACCACCACAAAAGAAGGTAAGGAACAGCGTCTGGCCACAGCAGAAATTTGAACGGGGGATTCATGGCAGCCATGTTGGTTTTCCAACAAGAGGCATTAGGTCAGCGATGGCCAAACTTGGCCCTCCAGCTGTTTTGAGACTACAGTTCCCATCATCCGTGGCCACTTGTCCTGTTAGCCAGGGATGATGGGAGTTGTAGTCCCAAAACAGCTGGAGGGTCAAGTTTGGCCATCACTGCATTAGGTGGTCGATGAGGAAGGGACCTTTATAATGTGTCTGCGTTGTGTCCTCTCATTTTTTTATACTTCTTTAACTGAAAACATGTGATTTTATAACAGAGTGAATTTTTTTTAAAAAACAAACATAAAGGGAAAACAGTGCAATAGAAATTAAACATGCACACAGAGAAGGAACAAAACTTGGAAGCTGCATTCACAGTCCCTAGGATGAATAAAAATAATAATACAGTCATAACTTGGATCCTGAACACCATGCGAGTTGGACATTTTGGCTCCCGAACACCACAAACCCAGAAGTGAGTGTTCCGGTTTGCAAACATTCTTCGGAACCCGAATGTCTGATGTGACTTCTGTGGCTTCCGATTGGTTGCAGGAGCTTCCTGCAGCCAATTGGAAGCCGCACCTTGGTTTCCAAATGTTTTGGAAGTTGAACAGACTTCCGGAACGGATTCTGTTCGACTTTTGAGGTACCACTGTAATTTCAGATATTGGAGAGTTGTAACATTTTGTGTGTGTGTGTGACATGAAAAGGGGGGGGGGAGAAAAAATGGGGGGGAGAAATAATACCCATATACAGTACAAAAAAAACCAACAACCTTTGTAGCATAACCTTTAAAGTAATTGTGTCGTCTATAAATATCGGGATGTTCTCCTCAAGGTCATTTGATATTCTCACTTGGCACTGAAAAGTTACTAAGAATTCCAAAAAGTAGTGTACAAAATTTCACAGGAGGCATTTGAACATTGTTACCATCGTTGATATTTATACAATAAATTGGTTTATTTTTAACACACGGCGGATTTCTAACGAGGTGTTGGGTCAGTGAGTGGGGGAACTTTATAAAGCATAATCACCCTTTCCTCTCTCTTTCTCTCTCTTTGGTCTATCACCCTCTTCTCAGCCTTTTTGATCCATTGTGGTAACCTGCCAGGCCACCTCTATTTAGCCTGGGAATAGCCAGTCACCCAGTGGTGGTTAAGTAGGAATTTTGGGGAGCCATTTCTCCAGTTAGTCAATGCAATTTTAATCTGTGCTTAGTTTACTAAAATGCAATTCTTCCTCTCTTCCACAGCTCAGTCATAGTTAAACCCAGTGGGATTTACACCCAAGATTTTCAACCTTAAGAACAGGCTGCAAAAATAAATGTGCCTGAATTTTTTAATGTAGTAATGTGAGCAGGAATGAGGGATGAGGAGGAAATTGGATTCAGTTATCCTTTAATCTCCACCTTTTGAAACAATGCATGCAGCCATCCCAAGGAAAGATGTGCACACCTCTGATTTTTGAAGTGCACTTCTTCAGCCAAGTACTGGGTACAGAATAAACCACACTAGGATAGTGATAACAATGTGTGCAGAAATGCAATATAGTAGGGAAATTCGCTTTACAAAAATGTGGAGAAACTTGTCCTGAAAATGCTGATTAATTTTCATGAAGGACTTTTGAATGAAGATTCAAGACCATATAACACCGGTCTTAAAGACCTACACTGGCTCCAGTATGTTTCCGAGCACAATTCAAAGTGTTGGTGCTGACCTTTAAAGCCCTAAACGGCCTCAGCCTAGTATACCCGAAGGAGCGTCTCCACCTCCATCGTTCTGCCCGGTCACTGAGGTCCAGCTCCAAGGGCCTTCTGGCAGTTTCCTCGCTGCAAGAAGCCAAGTTACAGGGAACCAGGCAGAGGGCCTTCTCGGTAGTGGCACCCACCCTGTGGAACGCCCTCCCACCAGATGTCAAAGAGAAAAATAACTACCAAACTTTTAGAATACATCTAAAGGCAGGCCTGTTTAGGGAAGCTTTTAATGTTTAATAGGTTATTGTATTTTAGTGTTTTGTTGGAAGCCGCCCAGAGTGGCTGGGAAAACCCAGCCAGATGGGCATGGTATAAATAAATAATTAATAATAATAATAATAATAATAATAATAATAATAATAATAATTATTATTATTATTATTATTATTATTATTATTATGAAGAAGTTTGCAAATGGACTGTGGAAATGTGGAGGAACTGAACTTAAGACTGGAAAAATGGAACCGAAATGGACAGATATATTCATCCCCAACAGGAATTTAATATACTTTGAAGCGCTGTTAGCATCTAGGCTCCATCTTGGAAGATTGTTGGGTAATTTGTTTCCTGTAAAATGATCCTTTTTGTAATAACTAACTAACTAACACACACACACAACCACACTTCCAACGTACTGAATCACAAACTTGTCCCTGATTTAAGTTTCAATCCTGAATTCTTGCAGTGGAGAGGCTTTCTTTTTAAAACCTCTCTTCTTTCTCTCTCGCCCCTCCACCCCTCTCCGCCCCCTTTAAAATAGCAGTGGACACTCCGTACAATGAAAACTGTTGATCCCCAGGGCGTGAAATGAATCGTGCACAATTGGCTCTTTATTGCTTTTAACGTACAGTGCTTCTTTACAGTTTCTGGTCAAATTTTTGAAAAAAAAATGCAGCTTTTTATTGGCTGCCCAGGCTTGGCGTAAATGGATGCCTGCCAGCTGCTGAATCCACTCCTGTCTGTTGTGTGCCCTCGAAGCATCAGCAAACTCAACTGTATTTGCAAATCTATTCCCCCACCTTTTTGTGTTTTGTTTTTTTGAAAAAGCTCACTGTGCAATAATAATAGATACCAGCGTATCTTCTAGAAGCAACGATCGCAAAATCAGTTTGTTTGATTAGCTATCTTTTTTCTTTAGAAAAAGTGTGGTTTTTATGAGTTGCTTTTAATTGCTTTTTTTTGGGGGGGGGGTTGCAATCCCCTTCCTCGCTGAAGCTTTTTGGCAGCAAATTGGGTTGGGCTACTCATTTAGATTGTGGCGGGGATTCCTAAGGCTGGGATGCCTTTTTTAAGAAATGTGGAACATTTGGAAAGAGAGTCTATGAAGTTACCAACATTTGGAGAGGGGTTTTTAGTTTAGGGGACGGATAGATGAGAAGTCTGGGCCTGAGAGGGATGCTTGTTATATATCAATGCAAGAAGAGCCTGCTGGATCACATAATAGAATCACAGAATTGTACAGCTGGAAGGGACCCCGAGGGTCATCTACTCCAACCCCCTGCAATGCAGGACTCGAACCCATGACATTGAGATTGAAAATCTAATCCTCACCAACTGAGCCATCTCACTTGCCTGTGAGTTTTGTTTTGGGCACCACAGAGCTGATAACTCTTTAAATACTAACATCCTGCACATTTATGGCTGGATTTTGTACAGGCCCAACTCCAGCTTCTGATTGCAGAGTGTGAGGCCCGGGCGGGTGGCCGCTAAGACAGCTCACCCCGCGTGACCTTCAGGAGCGAAGATAATTTTGTGCACTAAGCCTGAAGATAATTTTGTGCCTAAACAATGAGGCACTAAGCCTGGAGGCTGGTCCCACGAACGAGCGCTAATGGACGGGGCCGCTTCTCAAGGCATCACAAAGCCATATATTTTATTCCTCAGGGTGAGCAGCTGATAGTTATTCTCCTCCTTTCATCTCCACCTCCATCTTTGCGCTGGCTGCTTGTTTCTTTAAAACACCCTCTGATTATCCTAGTCTTAAGGCTTCCCTGCAGCGGGACAGTGCTTTAAAGAGTACAAGGGGAGAGGTCTCTGCCCCCAGGAGCTTACAGTCTAAATTCTGGGGAAAGGTGAGAGGAAGACGAGGAGGAGACGCAGAAGTGGGGGGTTCCACCAGAAAGGGATAAAAACAATTGTTTGTCAAATTTCCTCCGTTTAAATTGCTACTTTGGAAGAGGATGATTTCAGAGGTCACCCAATCTCTTAGTACTCCTTGCAATGCAGGAATATGCAGTTGTCCCCATATGAGGATCGAACCTGCAACCTTGGCATTATCAGCACCACGCTTTAAACAACTGAGCTATCCAGGCTGACCCCATGCGGAAGGCCACAGTTTCAGTCCCCAGCATCTCTCCAGGTAAGGCTGGGAGAGGCGAAATTCCTGGAGACCTGCAATTCAGTGTGGACAGCGCTAAGGTGGATGAACCCAAGGGTCTGAGTTAAACTAAAGCGTGCTCCGGGGTCTGAAGGAGAGGCCTCTCCTGTTCCCTGTGGACAAATTTACCTGGAGGCACCTTGGCTTGAACCCAAGGGCTGTGGGCATGAAAACTATATTACTGTCCCTGACTGGGGAGATGTTCATAGGCTTTGCATGGGCATCTGCGGGAATTTTTCCGGGGTGGATGGCGAGCAAATACTCCAAATCAGCCAATATACGAATTTCTTGCAAAATGAATGGGCAAATGGGTCTTCTGCATGTGTGTCTGTTTTGTAGTCTTTAAAATGTATTGGTTATTTGCGTGTGTTTAACAGATTTTGCTGCTTTTGTTCTACATCGCCTTGATTGTGTAGAAGAGGGTGAATGAATTCATGGTGGCAATAATACTTCCTGCATATTTTGCTTCATATCTCAGCTTCTTCTTCTTTATTATTATTATTATTTGTTTGTTTGTTTGTACCCTGCTTATCTGACCGGATTGTCCCCAGCCACTCTGGGCAGCTTCCAACAGATATAAAAACACAATGAAACATTAAACATTAAAAAGTCAACATATAAAAACAGTGGATGATAAAAATTGGGTGACACCCACTTAAGCCAAATGGTAGAAGTGTACTTCTTATTTAAATTGAAAGAAGGGGATCTTTAGACTATTTGCCCTTGCCCCCCCACCTTGCAAAGTACCCCTTTGGGCTGTTCACACACGCCCCCTCCCCAAACATGGGTCTTGGAGAAAGTCTGATATTTGTGGTGTTTAGAATCCAGGCTTCGTCCCCCCCTCCATCTCTACCAGATAACCATGGAAACTGGGCTGCTACGTGGCCCATTCTGCACCGTCTGACAGCTGGCCGTCTTGGCACAGACCCGTCACACAGGCAT
The DNA here is from genome assembly GCF_027172205.1 of Podarcis raffonei. NCBI lineage: Eukaryota > Metazoa > Chordata > Lepidosauria > Squamata > Lacertidae > Podarcis > Podarcis raffonei. The sequence continues at coordinate 11,505,179 of NC_070616.1, read as the reverse complement.
AACAGGATTAAACGCGAGATTCGGACGCCGATGGGAAATGTTGGTGGGGTGGGGAGGGGAGTTAAAGCTGCCCTGTTCTTGTCACACCCTCTCCCCCAAATGGTTAAGGATTTTTCCGCTGCCACTTTTGCCTGCAGGCCAGATTCTTTTGGCCACAGGCCTCCCGTTGCATACCTGTAAATTTGAAGGTCACCTGTGCTTTAAAACCTAATGCTCATAAGTGCAGAAACCTCGTGAAGGATGCCTGGCACCAGCTGAAGCATAACACCTTTCTTTCTTTCCCATTTTGATCCCCAGGCACTGCTGCTGGCGTGTTGGCCGCCTTGGGAGTTGGAAGGGGGAATCTGTCAGGCCCGTTTAAACTCCTTTACAGAGCTGTAGGAAATGGGGAGCGGCAGAGCATGAGCTAGAATAATTGGATCAGAGAGTTGGAAGGGCTCTCCGGGGGTCATGTAGTCTGACCCGCAGCTCAGTGCAGGATGCGGCAACAGCATCCCCAACAGATGGCTGCCCAGCCTCTGCTTAAATAGCCCGGTCGAAGGAGAGCCCATCACCTCCTGAGGCAGCTGAACGGCTCTTACTGATAGGAATTGTTCCCCCTAATCTTCTTCCCCACTGTTTCCACCTGTTGGGTACAGCAACAACAGGGAACAAATCTTCTCCGGTGTCTGGTGTCGCAACTCTTCAGACATTTGAATTTAAGAATTGGTACCCAAGTTTGTTTCCCATCTCTTCTCTCCCCTCCCCCCCTTTTTAAAAAAAAAAATTTCGTTACCCACAAGATTCCAAATACACACCTTGCAAACACATATTTTGAATACAGTTACATATTTGACTTCCCTCCCCCCTTTTGTGGTTCCTTTTCTACTTTAGATTTTTAACACTGAATATTCCACTTTACTCCATTGTTATTATTTTATCTTAGTAATATTTTTAACTGCTTGATTTAAGTTAATCCTACTAAGGAACTTATTTGCATGCCAGAACTTTTCAGATATTCTTCAAATTTTTCCCATTCTGTAATAAATTTCTTTTTCTCTTGGTTTCTTATTACACCCGTCTGTTTTGACATTTCAGCAGAATCCATCAATTTAATCAACCACTTTTCCTTTGTTGGCATAGCATCTTCTTCCCACCTGTGGGCAAGCGCCATTCTGGCTGCAGTTGTGGCATACAATAGCAAATTTTAAAGGTCCTTCAGAATCTCTATATTCACAATCCCTAAAGGTTATCTTAAAGCATTTTCTTCAATTCGTTATAAGTCATTTTTGTTCTTTTACATACCACCACATATGATAGAAAGTGCCTTCCTTTTTTGCGGCTCTTCCAATTCATCAAAACAAGTTTTTTTGCTTCTAATATGGCACGGTACATAAATGATCCTTGGGACCTCTTCTTCTTCCGTGATGGTGTGAAACAATTAAAATAAATGCCTCCTCTTGATCTTCTCATCTCCAGGGCAGGCGTTAATAGGGCCTTCCTTGCTTGAAGGCTTTGTTTTCATCTCCCTTTATTTTATTTTACAGGGTCGCCTCTGCATAAGCAGACCTCCGCTTCTTCTTCTTCTTCCACAGCTGCCCCCGAGAAGCCTGCAGGGTCCAAAGTCACCGAGGTGGGCGATGACTTCCTGGGAGACTTCGTGGTGGGAGAACGTGTCTGGGTGAACGGCGTGAAGCCAGGTGTGGTACAATACCTGGGGGAGACTCAGTTTGCGCCTGGACAATGGGCGGGCGTCGTGCTGGATGACCCGGTGGGGAAGAACGATGGCTCGGTGGGTGGGGTCCGCTACTTTGAGTGCCAGCCCCTGCAGGGGATCTTCACGAGGCCTTCCAAGCTGACCCGCCAGCCCACCGCGGAAGGTTCCGGAAGCGACGCGCATTCCGTGGAGTCGCTGACGGCTCAGAACTTGTCCCTGCACTCGGGGACGTCCACCCCGCCTCTCTCCACGCGCATCATCCCTCTCAGGGAAAGCGTCCTCAACAGCACAATGAAAACGGGGAACGAGTCCGGGTCGAACCTCTCGGACAGCGGCTCAGTGAAGAAAGGGGACAAAGACTTCCGGCTTGGAGACCGTGTCCTGGTGAGTGTTTTCTTTCCACCCAGTTTTTCGGAGAGGTTGAAGTATTACGGGGGGTGTTGCCAGCGCTGAATTCTCAAATGTTTTGGGGATGGAGGCTGCCCCCTAGCAAGTCCTGTTCTTTTTGGCTTTTACAGAATTCCGAAATGTGACAAACCGAGTGACTCCCAAACAGATAGTGGAAAAATGTCCTATTAATACATTTTTAAAAATATTATTATTTATTTAATAACAGTAAATAAATTGGCCATTTATTGTTGGCCAGAAAGAACGGTGGTTTAGTGGCCATTGCAACTTTCCAATAAGCAGGGGTGGAGTGGAGAAGAGATTTCAGAAATATAAGCTCCCAAACTTTGTATTTCAGAATAATAATAAGAGGAAATCTTAGATTTAAAACCGAAATGATGAACGACAGATTTTTTTTTAATGAAACTGCTTGCTCAGCAAAAACCTCCAAACGGTTTTAACAAAATGTAAAAGTATACTGATAAAATCACATGTTGAAAAGACTGTGGCGTAAAATTTATCCAGATATAAATATAATCAGTGGTTTTAAAATAAACATTTGCGTTAAAATAACACGTCTGGGTAGGCTTGCCCAGAGAATTTGGTTTTTTAGTAGGCGCGGAAAACAATGCAGTGAATTTGCCTACAATGGGCAGGGAGTTCCAACAGTTCCACAAAGAAAGATGAATTCCTTCCATGTGTGGAATGAACATTATATGGCACTCATAAATCTGCCCATTCCACAAATTGAAGTGATTGAGTGGGTGTGTGTGAGCTGAGGTGATCCTTTTCAGTAATAGCCTAGTATAGCAATGAGTTTTTTGAATTTAAAATCATCACTGTGGCAACCAGTGGTGAAATCTGAAACAGTTCTTTCATTTTTACTGAGAGACTCAAAGCTGCCAAGGCATAGTGGAAACATCTCTTTTGGTCAAACGAGTGTGTTCATCAGAGAACAGATAACTTATCATTTCTAAAATTGGACTTTGCTGTTAAGTGGGCTTCAAACAGCACCAGGGACTGTTTGGGAGAATAAAGAACCTGGCATCATGAAAGGTGGAAAACCTTCCATCATGGAAGTTTTGTGGGTGCAGCTTTCCTGTGTTGCCAGGATCTGAGGTACCTGCTGCTGATCCTGCAATATGACTGTCCAATGCACATTGGTTTGTGATTGGATCAGATTGGTTCATTTGTTTCTAGTCATTAGAACATTCCAAACTGAGGCTTTAACCATTTAAAAGTTAGGCCCTCTGGTTTCTTGCAGGGCAAGGGGGCAGCCGCTGAGACTCGCAGCGATATTCAAGAGGCCCATGGTTTGTGAAGCGCATAGGGCTGGGCGATAACAGTGGTACCTCGGTTTTCAAACATAATCTATTCCAGAAGACTGTTTGAGTTCCGAAACCCGAGGTGCAAAGGATGGTCTGAAAACTTAATAAAGAAAATGGAGAAAAATAACATACAGTCATACCTTGGGTTGAATGCGCTTTGGGTTGAGCGCGTTTGAGTTGCGCTCCATGGCAACCCGGAAGTAACGGAGCACGTTACTTCCAGGTTTTGCTGCTTGCGCATGTGCAGCCGCTCAGAATGACGTCACACGCATGCGCAGAAACGGCGAAAAGCGACGTGTGCGTGCGCAGATGTGCCGTCACTAGTTATGTTTGCTTCTAGATGCGAATGGGGCTCCTGTTCATATCCAGAGGTACCACTGTATATACACTCAGCAGAAGCCGTTCGACTTCCGAGGCATGTTCGAAAACGGAACCATTTACTTCTGGGTTTACTGCGTTCGAAAACTGAAACATTCGTCAATGGAGACGTTCAAAAACCGAGGGACCACTGTATATCGATATATTGTCCAAAACCGGTTTGAAGTCCGTATCGTGATACTGGTTTCATGATTTTTGACCTGGCAATATATCATGAATCATGGTGTGTGTGTGTGCTATGAAAAAATCACAATGTGGGAAAAACCGTGAAGCCATCCAGTGCCTCTATATAGCACCATCCTTATTTCAGACATCATGATATATCGGTATATTCGTGATGTTTAGCTGGTGATATATCACACTGTTGAAAACCAGATATCGCCCAGCCCTAGAACCACCGCACCATGCTTTTATGTGGACATTCAGAAACCACTGGAGGGGGAGTGTCTAGTCAGTCGATTTGGTGTTCCATGTCATTAGTATGCTGGTGACAACCCGCCTGCCGTTCTCGTCTTCCTCCTCCTCAAATCCCAGTGCAGTGCTGGAATTCCTCAGTCGTTGCTTGGAATCAGGAGCTGGCTGGATGAGGGCCAGTGAGGCAAAACTTAATCCTTACAAACTCCAGTCTTCAGGGGGAGGGTGCTAGCCAAAGTGGCAATTGTCACACAAGCCCCAAGTGTACAGCTCTGGTTGCCTCACCTAAAGATGGATATCGAGCAGGTGGGGAAGAATCATCATCCTCATCAATCTTTATTACGGTCCAGAGACCCAACAAATCATTACAAAACAATGCACAATTCAGACAGCCTACCTCCAGATTAAACAAGCATTTTGTTTAGAATATAGGGCTCATTTGATCTTGCAACCACCGATAAAAACTTTGCCACTGCTAATGTTCTAACATTTGTCCAGTCTTCCAGTGGGAACCTGACATAGTGAGCCTCTGATTTTCCCGAGAAAGGTACCAGCAAGGGTAGTATCAGTTCAGCCCTGGCTTGCTCATATTTTGCACAATGCAACAAAATATGTTTTATGGAATCGATGTCTTGAGCACACGAGCAAAGTCTGTCCTGGTAGGGAACTCCTCTCAACCTGCCATCCAACACTGCAGAGGGAAAGACATTTAGTCTGGCTTTGGTGAAAAGCCTTCGGTAGTTTGGTACTATCAGAATTGGTACTGTCAGAATCAGAAAAGGCAACCAGAGTAGTCGGGGGTGGAGCAACAATGCTGAAAGGTTGTAGCCAGTGCCAGATTTACATATAAGCTAAACAAGCTATAGCTTAGGGCCCCACTCTCTTGGGCCCCCCAAAAAATTAAAGGAAAAACAACAACTGGGTGTACATTTCCAAAATATAAGATAAAAAACAAATAAAATAAAATCTACATACAGCAACAGGGTTTTGTGTTGTGTAGGCTCCCATGATGTAAGTAACTGACCCCGCCTGCTAGCCTGCTCCCTAAAATATCACTGGTTTGCTCATTTCTGTATAAAGGGTGCCTACATTCTACATGGACTGGTTCCATGGCAACATGTGCAAATGGCTTTAGATACCTATTAGGTCCATAGATTACCATATAGCATATATTCAACACAAAAAACAGTGACAATTTGTTGACAAAGGACAGCTGGACATATAAAGGGCCCTATTACCTTCAGTAGCTTGGGGCCTCATCAAACCTAAATTGGGCCCTGGTTGTAGCGTTTGGGAGAAAAGCGGAAATTATGCGGGGTGTGGAGAAAATGGACAGAGAAAAGTTTTTATCCGTCTCACCAGAATTGCCTCCCGACACAGACCTTGGTTGCGTGGAATGCCTGGCTCCCTCGCTTGCTCCAACCTAAGAGTCACAGCCAGCCGACTGGGGGAGGTTGATCCAGAGAGATGTTCACGGGGCCCTAGGAAAGACGGGAGCAGACCATAACCTTTTTGGGGAGGCTGGATAGGACGGGCTGGGAGGAGCTGCTGCTGCGCCATTGCTCTGTGTTCTGCAGAGGCAGGAAAACGACAGCTCATTCGACGGTGAAGTGCCACTGGGCTTCATGCCATATACATAGTGCAGAAGATTTCTCTTGAATATGGCTGCGGGATGTTTCGGCTCTGTCCAGTAGCATACTTAAAAGGCCAGGACCTTATTTACGGCACAGGACCACAATAACCCCAAGGAATGTCTTTCCCCATATAAGCCGACGCAGACCCTACGATCTGAGCCTCTTTGCCACCACCGCTTCTATAAGAAGTCCAGAAGACGGCAAGAGCCTTTTCTGCAGTGGCTCCCCATTTGTGGAATGCTCTTCCCAGGGAGATTCGCCTGGTGCCTTCCTTATACACCTTTAGGCGCCAGGCAAAAATGTTCCTCTTCAACCAGGCCTTGGGCTGATTAATATTCTACAGCCTTTTAAATGTGTTTGTAGGAAGAAGGGTTGTTGTTTGGTCGCTTCTTAAAAAACTATTTATTTGTGAGTTTACTTTGTATTTTATCTTGTGAACCACCCTTTTGATGAAGGGCAGTATAAAAATCTAATAAAAATACAGTGGTACCTCGGGTTAAGAACTTAATTCGTTCTGGGGGTCCGTTCTTTCAGGTTAACTGTTCTTAACCTGAGGTACCACTTTAGCTAATGGGGCCTCCTGCTGCTGCCATGCCACCACCTCATGATTTCTGTTCTCATCCTGAAGCAAAGTTCTTAACCCGAGGTAATATTTCTGGGTTAGCAGAGTCTGTAACCTGAAGCGTCTGTAACCTGAAGCATCTGTAACATGAGGTACCACTGTAAAATAAAAAATAAGAATAATCCTATATTTGTCTGCCAAGGGAACAGAAGATGTGGAGCATGCTACTTCATAAGTATTGTTTTTTGTTTTTTAAAAAACCACAACTTCCATGAGCTTCATGTATCCTAGCCAGGTGCCTTTGAGTTATTTTGGACCACAATGCACACCCAGACACTCACTGGCTGTTCTGGCAGGGATTGATGGTCCACAATCTCTGGAGGGTACCAGGTTGGGGGAGGCTGACTTATCCACAGCCCCTCCTATCAGCTGTCATTGCCAAGTAGAACCTCCATATCTGGATGCAGTGTATCTGTCAATACCAGATGCTGGTGGCAGAGGGATGTCATTGCCTGCCTTATAAACTTTGCTGTAAATGGAAGTTTCTGAACCTGATAGCAATCCATAGCAACAGGGAAATTAATAACTGTGTGGCTATGCGATTGCTTTTAAATATTTTGAGATGTTCTGAATCGGGGGCTCCCTTTGTGGTCTGTGGAATGAGTTTGCGTTCAGGAGGTCTTCATTAAATATGGTTTTAAACTGCATTTTTCTTCTTTTATTTCTTATAGCGTATTGCCATTTTAATTTCTATTGCAATATGGTAAAGTACCGTGTAAGAAATAAAAGCAGCAATGGAAACAGAATTAAAAATCTTATGGCATCTAACACAGTGCATTTCAGTTTCCGCAACAGGCAGAAAAATCATTATGTCGTCCGCCAGGAAAATAAGGAATTTTAAAGTGGTCTGTGGAGGAGAGAGAAGTTTGGGAGCCACTGCTCTGAATGTTTTGAGATGTTTTCTAAATGTTTCAAACAGGGTTTTTCTCTCTCGTTTAAATTCTACTGCTTCAGAGCGTAGGTTTAATCCAAAGCCTCTGGGGTTGCCTGGCCTCTGGCAGGTGGGTGGGGCTTGCATCTTCAGATGGGTGAGAGGGCCTTAAATTATAACCTTGGGTTAAGTACTTAATTCATTCTGGAGGTCCGTACCTAACCCGAAACTGTTCTTAACCTGAAGCACCACTTTAGCTAATGGGGCCTCCTGCTGCCGCCGCGCCGCCGGAACACGATTTCTGTTCTCATCCTGAAGCAAAGTTCTTAACCTGAAGCACTATTTCTGGGTTAGCGGAGTCTGTAACCTGAAGCGTATGTAACCCGAGGTACCACTGTATATATATATATAGAGAGAGAGAGAGAGAAGATTGTTCATGCAACGTAAAAGCTTCAGTCTGACAGGAGCTGGCTGCAAATCATAGCACAGACGTGTTTAGGCGTTTGTGCCTACCCTCATCTATGCCCCTCTTCCAATCAACTTCCTTTAGAGAAGTGACATCATACCCTGCAAGTGTCCCGGAAAAACCGAGACATCCCATTTTTTGTGCGAGAGCACAGCGGCCATTTTGGGCGCAATGATTTCACACCGAGAACTCGCCCTGACAAAGTGCTTTTTCGGGGGCCTGAGATCTCCTGCGGGTCACATGACTCACATGGTTGCACAGCTGGGAAGATGAACGTCCCAGTTTTGGGATTCAACATGGTGGCAGGTATGTGACATCACCAAGGACCGCCCCCCCCTCTGCCCCCCAGGTCTCAGGCTTGGGCTATGAAATCTGAGGGTCTGGGGTGCTTCTGAACTGGCAAACCCTACCGTTTTACTATTCTGATGTTTGGTGTTTTGGGCAACTTTGGGAGGAAGAATGGGGTGCAAATGTAATAAATGAACAAATAGGTAATACAAGATTAAAAATGCAAGAATGGATCTCAATCTGAACCAGCCCCGAGAGAACAAGAGTCCTCTTTTGCTCTAGAGTTGAGAGCAGGGAGGGTGGAAGGGAAAGGGATTGTAGTAAATTGGAAACAGGCGAGGGAAAGAATGTTTCTGGAGACACAATTTGAAAACTGCAGGGGAAGTACAAATGTTACGACTGTCTCCCCCCTGCGCCAGTCTTTATTTAGGCCACATGTCTGTCTTCCGGGCTTTCTGCTGGGGATGGATATAGCAAAAGAGGGCCTTTTCTCTAGAGTAGTTTTTAAAAAGAACCCAGACTTCAAAAACAAACCAAAAACTCTGTGCACCATCAACTATTTAATTTTAATTTTATAAAGCTCCAACCAGCGTGCATGAACATGTTTGCAGAGCACAAAAGGAGATAGATCCCTTTCCTGCAGAGCTTACAACCAGTGGTTGTCAACCTTTTCTGGCTGGAGGGCACATTTTGAGATTTAAGAGAGTTCTGGGGGACAAAGTAGTTGCTTTTGAGGGTCTGCTAGGGGTGAGAGTGGCATAATGCAAAATTAGAGAGACAGCCAGTAGAATTGTAGAATTAGAAGGGGGACCCCTCTAGTCCAACCTCTGGCAATGCACGATCATTTGGGTTGCCTTTTCTGAAGTTTTTCCAACTCTTCCATGTCCTTTTTGAGGTGAGGAAACCAGAGCCTTTTTATTGATTTTAGACACACACACACACACACACACACACACACTTGCTATCTATCTAACAGGGAACATTCCTCATAGGGGAAAGTGTGCAGAAAGATGCATATATTTGTGAAACAGGCAGGAAGGCAGAACGATGTCCATTTCCTTGGTGCAACAGAAATGTAAGTCAATCGTTCATGCTGTTGAGGAGCCAGAGGGAAGATTTGGCTATAAAATAATTATTTTAATCTGGGGCTGGACAAGAAGGAAACTACTTTGCTTTTTGGCGATTCTTATCTTTCTTTGTGGCTACTGTTCAGAAGCCTCTTTGCATAGAGTTTTCCCCCCATTAAGTGTGTGTGAGAGAGAGCTCATAATTGCCTTCTTGGCTCTCTCTGAGTTCAGGTTTGGGGTTTCTCTTGCAGATGGGCTGAGTGCATTCACTCTCTACTGCAGAGGCAATGCTTGTGGGTTTCGATGCTGCATAGTGTTTCAGAGCCATTAGTATTTAGCTGGAAAAGGAGATGACAGCCAAGGTTACACACTGGGGGGGGGGGGGAGGACGACAACACTTTTTTCTGGGGTTTAGTTTGCAGAGAGCTGGCTGCCCTTGTCTCTTTCTCTGGGCTTGCACCAGATGTTTGCAGCAAAATGTTTGCAGTGGGCTCAAACCCTGAACAGGGACACTCCGGTGGGAGATTACAGCCCCCCACCTGCCCCCTGGAAGGGGCCAGGCAAACCTGGAGACTTCAGGTTAAACCTGGAGGTCTGGCAACCCTAATTTTCAAGCCTAATTTTGGGTGAGAGGGGAGTAGGAAGGGCACCTAGGAACACCCCTGCTGGAAAATGGGTGCCCCCTGGCACCACTGTGGCAACCTCTGAATTGCAGGCTGGTGCATGGGTAGGCATGGGGACGTGGGTGGCACTGTGGGTTAAACCACAGAGCCTAGGACTTGCCAATCAGAAGGTCGGCGGTTCAAATCCCCACGACGGGGTGAGCTCTCGTTGCTCGGTCCCTGCTCCTGCCAACCTAGCAGTTCGAAAGCACGTCAAAGTGCAAGTAGATAAATAGGTACCGCTCCGGCAGGAAGGTAAACGGCGTTTCCGTGTGCTGCTCTGGTTCGCCAGAAGCGGCTTAGTCATACTGGCCACATGACCCGGAAGCTGTACGCCCGCTCCCTCAGCCAATAAAGCGAGATGAGCGCCGCAACCCCAGAGTCGATCAGGACTGGACCTAATGGTCAGGGGTCCCTTTACCTTTACCTTTAATGTGTCCTTTTATTTAAAATGCATCTCTGGGTTATTTGTGGGGCCTGCCTGGTGTTTTTACACCAGTGTGGTGTAGTGGTTAAGAGCGATAGACTCATAATCCGGTGAACCAGGTTCACGTCTTCGCTCCTCCACATGCAGCTGCTGGGTGACCTTGGGCTAGTCACACTTCTCTGAAGTCTCTCAGCCTCATTCACCTCACAGAGTGTTTGTTGTGGGGGAGGAAGGGAAAGGAGAATGTTAGCCGCTTTGAGACTCCTTTGGGTAGTGATAAAGCGGGATATCAAATCTAAACTCTTCTTCTTCTTCTTTTATTTAAAATGCATCTGTTCATTATTCGTTCATTATTTTTTTCCAAAATATAGTCCGGCCCCCCACAAAGTCTGAGGGCCAGTGGACCGGCCCCCTGCTGAAAAAGTTTGAGGAGATTTGGGGTGGACTTCTCTTGGCAATACTTTGCTGTAGCGACGTCATGTGTATCCACACACATCTCTTTTCCTTTGCAACACTTTAACTTCAGGAAATCCCCAATGTTGAGTTTGTAGCGAAAATGGCAACCACAAGAGGGAGAAAGGAACTCCTAAATTAGACTCTTGGTGACCTTAGAATGAGTATAATTATAGTTCATCTGAAGGCCTATTGTCTGTGAGACGTCGGAAAGTATTGCATCTCAAGCAGCCAAACCCCTCCCTGTGCCAACGTTAGTCACTTTCGTAGGCTTTGGGGTCCCAAGGGTGCTGATTTTCCTATCACTCCCTCCAACTGTGTCGCATGTTGGGATCGAACCTGCAAACTTGGTGTTATGAACACCACACTCTCTAGCTAACTAATGAGCCATGCATCCAAGCTGTGGGGCAACCACTAACAGTTACTCCCCTGAAGACCTCAGTGATGGGGCAGGTGTACAAAGATCAGGCAACGCCCAAGACATACTGGATCCAAGTTACTCGGGGCCTTGTCAATTAATGCCAGAACCTTGAACCAGGCCCTGTAGTGGGCACCAGAATTACATGCTGCCCATTGTCTCCACCAACAGTCCAGCCACAGCGTTCAATCTTCCAGCAATTCTGACCAACACATTGTTGACAAGGCATCTCCAAAAGGCAAAAACAGGGTTGAATTACCAGGGGCAGGGGTCGGAAACCAAGCGAGCCCTAAATCGTAACTATAACAGTTGTTGTTGAAGCATCTCTGTGAGAGGAGGCTGCTCTGTACGTGCTCAGAGGAACACTGACACTTGGTTCTTGAGGATTGAGCCTCAATGGCAAAACCAGGCAGAGGGCCTTGTCGGTAGTGGCACCCGCCCTGTGGAACGGCCTCCCACCAGATGTCAAAGAGAAAAATAACTACCAAACTTTTAGAAGACATCTGAAGGCAGCCCTGTTTAGGGAAGCTTTTAATGTTTAATAGGTTACTGTATTTTAGTGTTTTGTTGGAAGCCGCCCAGATGGGCAGGGTATAAATAGTATATTATTATTATTATTATTATTATTATTATTATTATTATTATTATTAATAGGTTAGGAGGTTTGACTCCCTTCGCCCCAGTTGACTTCCTTGCGCAACCGTGGGAAGCTGGGCCATTCGTCTGTCTGTGATCTACTATCCCTGACTGGCAGGGGCTGTCCAGGATTTCAGGCAGGGGACATTTCCTGCTTGGAGATGCCATTGAAGATGTACCTGGGAGCTTTTTGCATGCCAAGGTGCTCTGCCTCTGAACCAGGGCATCTACTATACCCAGCATGCTGTCCTTGCAGTACATCCCAACCAGCTTGTGTACTTCTAAGTGGCTCATGTCTGGGAGGAAAATGTGGGTGGTCTTGGAGCAGCGACAGCCTTGCAATTACGAGACACGGTAATTCAAGGTTTCCCTTCTCCCTTTGGCTTCCAAAAGGGATTATTTTCCCATTGCTGCTCAAGAGGCACACTTGGAATTCCTTTCTTCTGTGCTGCCTCTCGTTCAGCTGTGGGCTTTTTTCTTTCTCTCTCTGTGTGTTGACATCTTGGGAAGGCTTCACTTTGCTTTGCAGAATGCAATTAAGTTCTAGAAGGAAAAAAACTTGGCCAGGCTGTGTTTAGAACACGCATAGGCAACCTTGGCCCTCCAAATGTTTTGGGACTACAATTCACATCATCCCTGACCACTGGGTCCTGAGCCTGTAGCACTATTCACCTGAATAAAGATATTCTCCTTACTTTCAAGTGAGAGTTGCTGTTGTTGTCTTTTGGATCAGGAGCCTCACACAGAGTCTGTTCTTCACTGGGCATTCGTTCTGATTTGTTTTCTGGGCAGTTACACAACAGTGAGCAATTTGGCCTGAATTCATCCTGATTTAAATGTGCAGTGTTTCGATCCGCCCTCGCTATCCTGATCCACTTCTTCTAGCCAGCTTCAAAACTCAGGTTTTTTACTCCTCCCCCGTCTGCGTTCGAGCTGTCAAATAGTTTCTTCTGAGCCCTGAGCCAACATGTCATAGCTAGTAACCAGCAGGTCTTAAGGCTTGTTTTCAGATGTTTATCTTCACTTGTTTCCTCCCTTTCATCATGGAACCCTCAGGTGACAGACTTCTGCTTTATTTTATATTTATTGCATTTGTATCCCATGCATGGCCTCTCCCCCTTCTCATTTAATGCCCTACAACAACCCTGTGAGGTAGGTTAGGCTGAGCGGTGGTGACTGACACAGAGTCACCTGGTGAGCCTCATGACTGAGTGGGGATTTGAACCCTGGTCTCCTAAGTCCTAGTCCATGGGTAGGCAAACTAAGGCCCGGGGGCCGGATCTGGCCCAATCACCTTCTAAATCCGGCCCGCGGATGGTCCAGGAATCAGTGTGTTTTTACATGAGTAGAATGTGTCCTTTTATTTAAAATGCATCTCTGGGTTATTTGTGGGGCATAGGAATTCGTTCATTATCTTTCCCCCAAATATAGTCCAGCCCCCCACAAGGTCTGAGGGACAGTGGGCCGGCCTCCTGCTGAAAAAGTTTACTGACCCCTGTCCTAGTTTGACACACTTAACCACTGCACCACACCGCTTCTCATGTGCCCAGATGGTTCCCCAATCCAGGCCGAGACCTGCTTAGCTTCAGCAATTTGGTAGACTTGTTTGTCTTCAGACAACGGGACTTTAGCAATATAGTCTAGCAGCTTGCAAATCATTTGAGAAAGTGTCTCCCTCAGTCTCTCTGCCCTTGAAATGAAACCACCTCACTTGAAGGCCGTGACTTCCGTACACAGGATTCTCTCACCCCATTGCAGTCAGCAAATACCTTGCATTCAACGAGCCCGTCCTACTAGCAGAGGGATCAAACTTGTCAGTGGCTTTTAAATCAGACGAAGGGCCCCTCCCCATCCCTATACGCATTTATTTGAGCAGCATTTGCAGAAATGATGGAGATGACTAAATCTGCTTACTGGTCAGACAGTGTTCATCTGTTTGTTTTTCTGTGTTTGCTGCTACGCTTTCATTCCTGGGTCTGCACCCTGTGGCTAAATGGCACCTGCAGCCGGGTTCTAGTGGGGCCATGGAATTAGTGGCCTAAAGCCATCATTATTGGTTTAGCTGTCTGCTTGAGAGTGCCTGCAGGGCAGGGAAGCTGCCACTCCGGACAGGTCTGTTGTGCTGCTTGTGTGGAAGATAAATGCAGCTTGAGAGACTAGCCTCCCCTCCTGGAACATTTACATCCCAAATGGACATTAGAGAAACTTGCAACTAAGAACTTGCATCTGAGCTTGGCTATTTCTTCCTCCCTCCCAATCAGTTTTCCTTTCCTGCCATACCTCTTTAGGTTGCTAGCTTGAGGGGAGCAACTGCCACCCTGGGATCCATATATATATATATATATATATATATACACACACACATACACACACACACACACACACACACACACACATACAGTCGTACTTCATCTCCCAAACGCCTTGGGAGTCGAAGGTCTCTGGTTATGAACTTAATCAATTCCGGAGGTCTGTTTTTAACCTGAGGTACCACTTTAGCTAATGGGGCCTCCTGCTGCCGCTGCGCCACTGGCACACAATTTCTGTTCTCATCCTGAGCTAAAGTTCTTAACCCGAGGTACTATTTCTGGGTTAGCGGAGTCTGTAACCCGAGGTGTTTGTAACCCGAGGTACCACTGTATATATATTGCTGAGCAGTGGGACAATTAAAAAACCCCATCAGTAATAGACATGGAGTTTTGAAATGTACTTGGATAGATTTGTTTGTTTGTTTTTTAAACTAAATCAATTTGATGGTTGTGCTGGAAGATGGAGTAGCAAAAAACTCAGCTTTCCTATGTTTCTCTTAAAGCTGCTTTTCACATTCAGGCTACATACACATTACAACTTGAAAGCACAGTGGAAGCACATTCCCGCCCCCCTCAAAGAATTACGAGCACTGTAGACCCCTCCCAGAGTCACAGTTCACGGTAACCCATAATCTTCTGTGAGGGTTTGTGTGTTTTGAATGTGCTTTAAATGTAGAGTGCGTGCGTAGCCTGGTAGTCAGGCCACAGCCTTCTTTAGAGAGGCCAGGACTGATAGTGTAGCCCTGTCCACCAACAGATGGGCCAGTGGGCGACCCACTGCCCCCTGTAATCTGATGCCTGAGGTCAAATCCACACCATACATTCAAGGTGCTTATATCGCTTTAATTGTCACGACTTCCCCCCAGAGAATCTTGGGGACTGGAGTTTGTTAAGGGCGTTGACCTCACAGCACTGCAGTTCCCAATCCCTTTAACAAACTCCAGTTCCCATTATTCTGCATGACTTTTGCAGTTAGGAAAGTGATGGAGAAGTACACTGAAAAATGTAGAATGAACGAACGATTAATGGGGAGATGTATAACCTCCCCACAGGCAATCAAAACGAACGTTTCATAAAGACACCAGCTGTGCACACATGACTTTTTACTCCAGCGCATTCGCTCCACCAGTGTTTGAAGCCAAGTGGACATGATGTTAGCCACGATCCAAATTCATCCTGTAGTTTCTGGAGAAATGCCCCTCTGTGGTGCGTTTTCCTTCGATCCAGCTTCCATCTGATTAAAAACAGAAGCTGCGGTTAAGCTGTAAAGGTAAAGGGACCCCTGACAATTAGGTCCAGTTGTGACCGACTCTGGGGTTGCGGCGCTCATCTTGCTTTATTGGCTGAGGGAGCCGGCGTACAGCTTCTGGGTCATGTGGCCAGCAGGACTAAGCCGCTTCTGGCGAACCAGAGCAGTACACAGAAATGTCGTTTACCTTCCCGACGGAGTGGTACCTATTTATCTACTTGCACTTTGACGTGCTTTCGAACTGCTAGGTTGGCAGGAACAGGAACCGAGCAACGGGAGCTCACCCCATCACAGGGATTCAAACCGCCGACCTTCTGATCAGCAAGTCCTAGGCTCTGTGGTTTAACCCACAGCGCCACCCGCATCCCTTGCAGTTAAGCTGAGGTGTGGACAAATGAGACAACAGTTGCACGTGCCCAGATGGGATTTGGAGACGGGAATTGCAGACGGGGGAACAAGTCAGTAATGCTCACCAGGTGAAGAAATCCCCACCCCATCTTGTACAGCAATGTGAAAATTCATCTTGAAATGCATCTGGGGTGGTGTGAGAAACAACTTTACTGCATTTCAAGCTGCTGGGGTGTACCTAGCGCTTGTCTAATATCCTCATAAACTTTATGTGAGCAAATTGGGATGAATGCTTGATTCCTTAGATCTCATAACCTTTTTTAAAAAGCTCAGATAAAACACTTGCATCTCCCAACGTGGTTCAGGTATCATTGTCTCATGATCTTTTTGGGTGGTGCCTATATATTGTAAAGTCGAAAATCAATGGAGAGGAAAACGACACACTTGGTTAGATGCGATTATCTTGACCAGTCTGTTAGAATGTTTTGTTAATGTGAGCAAATGCAAAGGTGAAATTAGATACTATAAACTGCAAAGGTTTCCCTCTTGTTCTCTGGTAACAGTGGCCAGGGCTAATATTCTGCCAGAGTTGGTTTGTTTTTGTTTGTTTTTTTGCAATTTGAAAACCAAGCAAATTAGTGTCAAAATCAGTGAAGCATCTCAGAATTGCTTTGGAGTTGTGTCAAGCTTCTTATTCTGACCCCAAGTTACCTTTGCATTCTATCTTAATCTTTTTTCCCTTTCTGTATGTTTATGTCTTAAAAAAAAAACTTTGTAACATGTTTTGTTTGGTTCCTCTCCCCCCCATATGATTTTTCAGGTTGGCGGAACAAAAACTGGCGTCGTGCGATATGTGGGGGAGACAGATTTTGCCAAAGGGGAGTGGTGTGGAGTGGAGCTGGACGAACCTTTGGGGAAGAACGATGGAGCTGTTGCTGGAACAAGGTAGGGGGGCGCCACAGCCTGGGTGAGCAGTGTCTGTCTGTGCAGGATTGTTCTTTTGCCCCAGAGCTTTTCCTGTGAAAACCCGCTCCTTAGCGCCCAATCAAAGCCAACGTCAATCTAGGTTTTCCGGTGATCGCTGTTGCAGGGAAAGCTTCAGAGCAAAAAAGTACTGTATTTTTCTGTGTATAAGACTATATTTCCCCCCCAAATTTTTAAAGTTTAAAATTGGGGGTTGTCTTATATACGGAATGTTGCAATTGTTTATTCATTTTGCGCTCAAAAAACAGGGGGCGTCTTATACATGGGGATGTCTTATACATAGAAAAATATGGTTTGTGCTTGGACACAGAGCTTTTAAGCGCAAATTGTTCATGGAAAGAGCAGAAAAAAGGTAAGTGAGGATAATGTTTCTGCAAACTAAAAGATACACATTTTATAAATCCTTCTCACGTATAAATTATTATTTGCTGAATTTGTTAGTCACTTAAATCACCCAGGGCAACCTAAAGTGACTTACAACCAAACAGACAATAAACCCCACATACATATATTACAACCAAGGGGATAGAGAAGTGAATTAAAAACATCCTGCGCACTTCTGACCTACCATGATGCTCTAGGTTTCTATGTGCCAAAGGTTTTATGAAGTGGTGTAGCCTGGACCACCTCAGTCGTGAATCAGGTGTATCAAGCCACTCTCAGACCGGACACTTATGGGGAGAGGCCCAGGGCAAACAGAGATGCCTGGAGATTTCCTGATCTTCTGACACCTCTGTGGATCCGTCTCCCTGGCAACCAGCCGAAGGAGATGCTTTAGCCGAGAGGCATCCAAAGTCACTTGGAAATGGCAACCATAAACAGCTGCTTGCAAAGGACACCCATTCAGCTCTCAGCTCTGCAATTCCCCACCTCTGCCTCCCACAGGCAGAGAATTTGGGGCAGCTGCCAGCTGCTTTTGTGCAGATTTTGAGGCGGCGCTCTGGAACAGCTGCTCACATCTGGGTGAGATGTTTGGCGTGCCTGCAGAGATCTTCACTTGCCTTTTCAGTGATACATCACTAACAGCTTATTTAGTCAGCTGAGCTGCCTGAGAAAAGGAATAGCCCTGCCCTCTTGGCCCAGATGTTGTCATCTGCTCTGCTGCCACATCTGATATTTTTTTGGTGATGTGTGTGTATTCATTTTTCTTGGGTGGGCTTGTTTCCCTAGGCAGCCAGAATCTGTATAAACAGGGCTATGTATTATGAGGAGAGTTTTAAGAACTGGCACCTGAGCAAGGTTTCCCCCTCTTCCTCTCCCATTCCCCCTTTTTTGAGGTTGTAGACTTCTCATTTTTCCTAGCCATTGTTGAAAGTCTATTATTATCATCACCATCACCATCAATTTATTAATTGCCTTCTGAACAACTATCTCAAGGCAACATGCGCAACAGATAATTGAAAACACAAAAACAGCAAACCTTTGAGGCCCTTCTTTGTGTGCCTCTTCCACGAGAGGGTGGCAACACGAGAACAGGCCTTCTCTGTTGTGGCTCCCTGTTTGTGGACTGCTCTCCCCAGAGAGGTTCGCCTGGTGCCTTCATATTTTAGGCACCATGCGAAAGCGTACTTCTTCAGCCAGGCCTTTGGCTGATTGACATCTGATGCCCTTTTAAATGTGTTGAGGGAAGGGGGATTCTTGGTTTGTTTTTGTTCTTATTTTTATTATAGGATGTTTTGCTTTTTATACTGTGATTTTACGCTGTAAATGATGATGAAGATGCCCTGGGATCTACGGATGAAAGGCAATATACAAATATAATAAATGATATTATTATTGTTAAAACAAAAAAATTCTTTCCTTCCAGTAGCACCTTAAAGACCAACCAAGTTAGTTCTTGGTATGAGCTTTCGTGTGCATGCACACTTCTTCAGATACACATTTTTCAGATACAAAATTTTTTTGTTTTGACTATGGCAGACCAACACGGCTACCTATCTGTAACTATTATTATTGTTGTTTAGTCATTTAGTCGTGTCCGACTCTTCGTGACCCCATGGACCAGAGCACGCCAGGCACTTCTGTCTTCCACTGCCTCCCGCAGTTTGGTCAAACTCATGTTAGTAGCTTCAAGAACACTGTCCAACCACCTCGTCCTCTGTCCTTCTTGTGCCCTCCATCTTCCCCAACATCAGGGTCTTTTCCAGGGAGTCTTCTCTTCTCATGAGGTGGCCAAAGTATTGGAGCCTCAGCTTCACAATCTGTCCTTCCAGTGAGCACTCAGGGCTAATTTCCTTAAGAATGGATGCATTTGATCCTCTTGCAGTCCATGGGATTCTCAAGAGTCTCCTCCAGCACCATAATTCAAAAGCATCAGTTCTTCGGCGATCAGCCTTCTTGATGGTCCAGCTCTCACTTCCATACATCACTACTGGGAAAACCATGGCTTTAACTATACGGATATTATTATTATTATTATTAAACAATGAGGGCAATACAAGATAGGTGCTCATGGCAAAGATCCATTTATCCAGCTGGGAAAGCCTAGCAGGACAAAAATGACCACAGCACAGACCCAAAACACAGATTGTGTTTTGGGATCCCGAGTGGGGGATCTGGAAGCATGGAGCAGGAACGTAACCTCTCCCTTTCTTTTCAACTCCAGGTATTTCCAGTGCCCGCCCAAGTTCGGCCTCTTTGCTCCCATCCACAAGGTCATCCGCATCGGCTTCCCATCCACCAGCCCAGCCAAAGCCAAGAAGAGCAAGCGAATGGCCATGGGCGTCTCGGCCTTGACCCACAGCCCCAGCAGCTCCTCCATCAGCTCCGTCAGTTCGGTGGCCTCTTCTGTCGGGGGAAGACCCAGCCGGAGCGGGCTGGTAAGGAGCGGTTTCCGTTCGGGAACGACGGCTTGGGCCACAGGCCTGTACCATAACTTTAAAGCACTATGATCCCACTGTAAACAGTCATGGCTTCCTCCTCCAAGGAATGCTGGGAAGTGTAGTTTGTTAACGGTGCTGAGAATTGTTAGGAAACATGCCCCCCCATAGAGCTGCAGTTCCCAGAGTGGCTGAACAATCAACCCCTCTTTTAAGAAAGAGAGATGGATTTATTTACAGGCGGCGGCCATTTTGCGCACATCTAACTGATGTGCGACCGCCGACGCATGGGTCATTTTAGACCTGGAAGATGGCAGAACAAGGGCGGGGTGGGCTTATGCATGCTCTTCCCATGGAACCCCCATGCAAAATATTGCCGCCTTTTTGCATTTCATACGTTCATAGAGTTGGAAGGGTCCCCTAAGTGTCATCTAGTCCAACCCTCCGCAATGCAGGGATATCAAAGCATCCATGACAGATAGCCATCCAACCTCTGCTTAAAAAGGAGAGCTCACAACCTCCCGAGGGTGTCCATTTATACCCCACCTTTTTCCCCTCAGGAACTCAAGGTGACATACATGGTTCTTCTCCCTGTCCTCAGTTAATCCCCACAACAGCCCTCTGAGGTAGGTAGCTGGCCTGAGGTCACCCAGTGAGCTTCATGGCTGAGTGGGGATTTGAACCCTGGTCTCCCAGGTCCTAGCGCAACACTTTAACCACTACTCCACACTGACTAAATCATAGTCCAGCGTCCTCTGGAGGGCTTGGGGAGGGCTGCTTCAGAGCGGGGGGTGGGTGAGTATATACTTTTTTGTGAAGCTTGCCTGTGGCCCACAGTCTTGTCAATGTCAGAGAAAGACCTATTTATTCCCCCCGGAGCAGTTTAACAATCCATCCCTCTCCCCTCTGGGAATTATAGCTCTGTGAGGGGAACAGGAACCTCCTAACAACTCTCAGCACTGAGCAACAAACTGCAGTTCCCAGGATTCTTTGGGGGGAGCCATGACTGTCAAATGATGCTTCAAATCTGCTCTGTGGTCTAAATGCAACAACTTGGTGCTAAATATTACTATTGCAATGCAGACTTGTTCCACTTTCTCTGCTGGCAAATAGGTTTTTTGCAGGCTCTTGTATTCTCCATGAAGGGAATAGGGGTGTTAAACCACAGAGCCTAGGGCTTGCCGATCAGAAGGTCGGCGGTTCAAATCCCCGTGACAGGGTGAGCTCCTGTTGCTCGATCCCTGCTCCTGCCAACCTAGCAGTTCGAAAGCACGTCAAAGTGCAAGTAGATAAATAGGTACCACTCCGGCGGGAAGGTAAACGGCGTTTCTGTGCGCTGCTCTGGTTCGCCAGAAGCGGATTAGTCATGCTGGCCACATGACCCAGAAGTTTTACGCCGGCTCCCTCGGCCAATAAAGCGAGATGAGCGCCACAACCCCAGAGTCAGCCACGACTGGACCTAACGGTCAGGGGTCCCCTTTACCTTTAGCCATGAACTAGATTTTAGGGGCAGAGGGAGGGAAGCCATGTTAAAAGAGGAATCGTAGTGCTTTAATCTATGGTGTGAATGGGGCCTGTGTTTGGAAGTTGGGTTTGTTGCAAAGCTGACAGACCGAATAATAGACCTGTTGTGTTTCTCATCTGAGCTTTTCCAACCTTCCTCCTCCTCCTCCTCCTCTTGCAGCTGACAGAAACTTCTTCTCGCTACGCCCGAAAGATCTCCGGCACGACAGCCCTGCAGGAGGCCCTGAAGGAGAAGCAGCAACACATCGAGCAGCTGCTGGCGGAGCGAGACCTGGAGCGAGCCGAGGTTGCCAAGGCAACCAGCCGCATCTGCGAGGTGGAGAAGGAGATCAGCATATTGAAAGCACAACACGAGCAGGTAAGGGACTTGCCTGGGCCACCTCTGAGCTGGCAGAGAGGGATGAGAAAATCAGAAGCAGGGAATGAAGTGCTTTTTGTTGATCTGTGTGGTATAAGGAAGCGAACTTATACCGAATCAGACCATTGATTTATCTCTTTTTGCCCTACCTTGAGATTCCAGGGATCAAATTTAATAATTAAAACAAATACCTCAAGGACCGTTTCTCCCCATATGAACCTACCCAGACCCTGGGATCATCTTCTGAGGCCCTTCTTCATGTGCCTCCTCCATAAGAGGTCCAGAGGGTGGCAACACAAGAACAGGGCCTTTTCTGCAGTGGCTCCCCATTTGTGGAATGCTCTCCCCAGGGAGATTCGTCTGCTGCCTTCATTATACACCTTTAGGCGCCAGGCAAAAACGTTCCTCTTCAACCTCTTCAACCTTGTGTCCTGAGTTTGAGTCTCTTCAAAGCCCATGACACCTTTGGTCATGGCTGTTCTCCAATTGGAGCTCTTGCAGGCCAGTGTTTCCCAGTTGTTGGTGTTTATACTACATTTTTTATAGATTTGCCTTGAGACAGTCTTTAAACCTCTTTTGTTGACCACCAGCATTGTGCTTTCCATATTTAAACATATAACGGTGATATCTGTGTGCGTGTGCGCACATGCAGTCTCTATCTTGCCTGTTTGTGTGTTGCCTGTTTTGGGACCTTTCTTTTCCTTTTCTTAGTACATCTCTGAAGCAGAAGGGAATTTGCAGAGGGCGCGAACCATGCTGGACAGGTCGCAGAAGGAGAAAGTGGAGTTGCTCAACCAGCTGGAAGAGGAGAAAAGGTATCCAAAATAGAGCAGGGGGCAGTGAGACACGCAGCCCCCTTGCTTGCTCAGAGTTGACAGCGCCAGTGATGGCACTTCCGGCTAGCAATGAGGGATGCTGAGAGAAACCTGACAGAAACGGGAGGGTGGAAATGCTGGTTTTTACTTATTTGTCTGGCAAAAGAAACTCAGTCCTGCAAGCATGATTGGCACCTGTCCTTTGGAACCCCAGCCCCCCACTGCATATCAAACAGGCCCCTTTTCTCTGTTGTTCTTTCGGCTCCTCTGTCAACAGGCCTTCTAAAACCCAGGCGGCATTTGTCCTAGATCTGAATCGATTTGATGTATGTGATGCTGTTGTTTTAAACCGTTTTTTTTTATTCATAGGTTATTCAGTGTTATTTTATGCAATTGTTTTTATGTCTCTATCTGCTTTATGTATGTCATTGTATTGCAAATCTCGCTGAGATGTCTCGTGGGAAGCAGTTCAGAAATTTGGTAACGATGCTTTATTTAATCATCGCAGGAGAGATTCAGAGTATTTTTTAATCACACCCCAAAAATACAACCTTCATGCTAATGGTTTCCCCTCCCTGACTTCTTCTTTTCCGCTTCAGGAAGGTGGAGGATTTGCAGTTCCGCGTTGAAGAAGAATCCATTACGAAGGGAGACTTGGAGGTAATCTGTGGCAGCCCCACACTTTTTAAAACGGTTGTCCACGACCGCTGGGTGTCTCTCTCCTTCCCTTTGTCAGCCTTTCTGGTCCAGCCTTGTTTTAATAATAAACAGAGTTATATTGATTAGCTGCTGCCTGACGAAGTGCAGGGCTGGGACGTGTGTTTTCCGAACGGCTTTCACAAAGGACCGTTTTCGGACGACGTGCCGCAGAGCTGACATTTCTCGCTTGTGCTTTGGGTCAATCATGGGGCGAGTTTTGTTTAGTTTTGATCTCTTTGGAGCCTTTATTCTCTGGTGAGGGGGACTCAGTGCATTTATTTCACTGGAGGGGAGGGGGAAAAGCACATTGAACGCAGAGCATATCATGAGTGTTTCCAAGTTCTGGATTGTGGTGGGTACGCCCTCACTGCCTTGCTCCTCTCCCAATTTTGTTCCAGTTTTGCTTGCTATTTAAACAAGTCTTGCTCTGCATCCTGGTTAGGAGTAAAACTGTATTGTCCCTTTGAGTGGGGGAAGGAGCAGTAGGAGCGTTTCTGCGCTGTTAGGGTGATATTAAACTAAGTCACACTCGAAATAGACTGAAATTAAGCAGCTTAAGTACATTGATTTCAGTAGGACTACTCTGAGTTTGACAGACTTATCACCTGCGGAAAGAAAGGCTTAATGTCAACAGCATTAAACATGCTGACATACAATAAGGAGACATTCTATAAGGAGTTTTAATTAAAATCTAACTACTTTTGGGTGGAGGTAATTCGAAATGAGGAAAGCAGGATGCATTTATTTATGAATTTAAAATATATTTCTGTATCCTATTTGGAAAACGCTACTTTGGATGGTGTTCGTATGCTTTCCGCTTCCTAAGTATATTAAAGAAGGGCAAAACTGCTTTGGAACTGTGCAGCATTCACAAAGCAAAACTCGGATTAAAAGGTGAAGTGAACGTGATTCACCCAGGACACTTTGGTCCATAGAAGGAGGAGCACGAAGCCGAGAATGGCAGGTTCTCCAAAAAGCTGTCTACGACTGTGCGTGAAGCTCTGAGGGAGAATTGCTGCAAGGGGACAGAGAGGGCTTGGGTCAAATGGAACCCTGCAGTGGCAGGTTTGTCTCTACTACTCTTGGATGGAGACAGTCTTGAGGGGTCTGGGACGAGGCTGGTTTGGGGCAAAACGCTCTCATCGCAAGCAATTGTTTGCATTTGCAGTGGGACCTGAAGGAGCATCTCCACCCCCATCGTTCTGCCTGGACACTGAGGTCCAGCGCCGAGGGCCTTCTGGCAGTTCCCTCACTGCGAGAAGCCAAGTTACTGGGAACCAGGCAGAGGGCCTTCTCGGTAGTGGCACCCACACTGTGGAACGCCCTACCACCAGATGTCAAAGAGAAAAACAACAACCAGACTTTTAGAAGACATCTGAAGGCAGCCCTGTTTAGGGAAGCTTTTAATGTTTAATAGGTTGTTGTATTTTAGTGTTCTGTAGGAAGCCGCCCAGAGTGGCTGGGGAAACTCAGCCAGATGGGCGGGGTATAAATAATAAATTATTATTATTATTATTATTATTATTATTACTACTACTACTACTACTACTACTTGGGATTGCCAGCAATTCAGGGTGAACAGAGCTGGTCCTCTGTGCTTGGTACCTTCAGGAAAGAGCACCTGGAGATAAATATACAGAATAGACGGGCGGTTGCCTAGGGCAGCAGTTTGCAGTGATAGGTTGGCTCATCTTGGATCAGGAGATGGGTGTCTTTACGTTTACATTGTTAACTTTTGGGGGGTGCCTGCACATATGTGCTGCCACAGTTCAGAGAGTTGACCCGGAAGCTGTCTCTCAATTGCGTGGCAGTTGGCGCCACATGCTGCCTCTTGCTTGAGCAGACTTCCCTGCCCTTTTGGATCTTACGTTCTCTTTATTCTCCTGTTTGTGAACTGCCTTCCTTTGCCCTGTTTGCTGGAGAAGATAACGACGCTACACTTCTCCTCTTGTCCGTTCTCTTTATTTATTCCTCTGTTTTCTACTCTCTTTCTCCCTCTCCCAATTTTTTGTTTTGTTCTATTTTACCCCCTTTTCCTTCTGTGTTCTTTCTTTTATTTTCTCCTCCCGACCAGACCCAGACCCAGCTGGAGCATGCCCGAATACGGGAGCTCGAGCAGAACCTCCTGTTTGAGAAGACACAGGCTGAAAAGCTTCTCAAAGGATTGGAGGACTCTAGGGTAATCTGTCCCCAATGCTCCCCACCCCGCAAAACGGTCTCATCCTGCCCTGCTCCACGCAACCCAATGCCTGTGGATCAGATTGCTTGCATCTGTTTTGATACCAACAAATCCTTAACCTCCCCCCCCCAAAAAAAGAACCACTTTTGTTTTCGTTTCTGTTGTTTTGGTCTTCAGCTTTCATTATTTCATTTATTACATTATATTTGCAATTTCCGCTCTTCCTCTTCGCCCCCTTCCCCACCCGCTCTCTCTAACGCCCTGCAAAGGCTTGCATTTTGCAGTTTTGCCTTCTCCGTGTCTGTAAAAGGCAAACCCCCTCCTTTTGGTTTTCTGTCCTTCAGCTTCTCATGCAACATGATAACCACCGGGACTGGAGCAAACCGCCATTTGCCATCCGATTTAACCAATCGATAATCAATCGCTGGCCGAATACAGGGGGCCATTTACCTGGCAGTGTGTGTGTGTCTGTACCCTCCTTGACAGGCTGTCACCTGTCTTCATTCCACCTGGGAAGTGAGGAGAAGGGTTTTAAAAACGATTCTCCATATATCCTCACCGACCCAAAAAGAGGGGTGGGAACTAGACTGGGAATGCCATGACCACCAGCTTCCCAAGCAGCTCTGCCATGGAATCATAGAATTGTAGAGTTGGAAGGGACCCTCGAGGGTCATCTAGTCATAGCTGTCAACTGTCCCTTATTTGGTGGGAAAGTCCCTTATCCCAGCACCGTGTCCCGCTGCTGTCCCTTATTGATGATGTCCCTTAAATTTCCCGGGTTTCCTCTCCCTCCCTCCCTGCCGGCCAGGGAGGAGGGAGGCTCCAACCGTGTTGCTTGGCTGCGTTGCTCACCCAATAAGGAGTCTAAGGACGACTGGGAGGTGGAGCTTGCATGCCTTGTGCCGATCAAATCGGCCGCGTTGCCTGGGGACTCGCCTTTGCTCAGCGCTTCCCAGCGTAGAGGTGACGGTGGTTTTCCTTGCTGCATCCCCTTTGCCGGGTTGCTGCGCTGTGGGAACCACCGCTTGAGGCTTCATTTGGCTGCTGCCTGGGTTTTCTGCCTTTGGCTCGGAGGGGCTCAGAAGTTGAACATACCTGTGCTTGGAAAATCCCTTGTTTTGGCTGCTGATCCCTTATTTTCGAGGCTGCTGGCCTCTTATTTTCAAATCTGTAAGTTGACAGCTATGCATCTAGTCTAACCCCCTGCCGTGCTGGAATCTCAACTAATTGTCCATGCTCCTTGATAAATGGCCACCTGTATTCGTCCTTTCATCATCGCAGAGCTCTTCAGGGCCCCAGGAATTCTGCATCGAAACCAAATTCCTGTAGTGGTGGGTCCGGAATCTAGGAATGCAGATTAAACTGGGCGCACGTTTGCTTAACTGTTAAAATGGACGTGGTGTTGGGTGCCAGGGTATCACTGGGTGCTTGAAGAAGGCCGTGCGTCTCTGGTTCTCTGTCCGCCTGGGTCCAGTTCTGGCCTCCTCTCTGAGGCTTCCTCTCTGCCCCATCCTCTGGCTTGCTGAGCTGTTTGGAACTTGTGTGACTCTCAATTTCTGCGTGGAGGTCTTTCCAAGTTAGCTTCTTTCCTGTGCGCTTTTATTTATTCATTTTAAGCACCTGCAGCTCACTCTTCTGCTGAAAAGGCCCCTAGAGCAGCTTACCTCGGACAAGGCAGTCTTTTGCCTGTTACGACACAAAAGGAAAAGGGACGAGGAGGGAAGAGGGGGCGGAATAGGTGACTTCTAAGCGACTCTGCAATTCTGTGTTTGCAGCCATGCGTGGATCTGGTGGGGTTGGTTTGAGATCTGTTCCTTGAGATTTCCTGCCTCTGAAAGCGCCTTCCTTCCATTTCTTTTCACCATGACTCGCAAGCCAAACATGCTGCTGCTTACCGTACCCCGCATTAAGCTAGCCAGCTGCTTCCCAGCACATCATTCAACATTAACCATGGTCAGCAACGCTCTTCGCATCAAGCACCCTTCCTGACTCCTTCTTTTCTCGAACTCAGCTAATGGCTCCTTCTAACCGACTTGGCATGACTTGGTTTCTTTCTTTCTTTCTTTCTTTTAAAAAAGGGCACTTCACCCTTTTACACCAGGGTAAGCCATGTGGCAATAGAGGGGACAAAGTTAACTTAGCAATGAGCAGAAGCAACTCCGATGTTACCTGGATCATGTTTCGTTGTTAAGGGGTTCCTTTGGCCCCAGGAAGCAAGGGACCAAAGTTGGGGTGGGGCAGAATGCTGATGTTTTCATTGATGGCTGTGCAATGGGTCACCACTGTTCCCATTTGACAGGTGGGAAAGACTGAGGTTGATTGATGGGGCAAGGTGTGTGTGCGAAAGAGAGAGCGTGTATGAGCTTTCAGGAGCCTGTTGCACCCTGCCTTACAACACACTCGGTGCTGGCTTGCACACGGAGCAGAATGGGTGGGAAAACGTTGAGCACTTCATACTGCAGGTGTGGAAGGAATCTTTTTAAAAAGTCCTCTGTGTTTTGTCTGTCTGTAAGGCTGCCATTGTGCAGACACTTCTTGGAATAATTTTTTATACCACTTTATATGAATAACTGCAATGTTTTATATGACAGTGGAACCTTGGTTTTTGAACGTTTAGGAAATCAAACATTTCGTCTTTTGAATGCCAACAACCCAGAAGTGAATGCTTCTGTTTTTGAACACACCTCGGAAGTCAAATGGCTTCCAAGGCGTGTTTCTCCATGTTTTCAGTGGATTTCGACCGCCCATTGCGCCTCAGTTGTCGAACGTTTCAGAAGTCAAACGGTCTTCAGGAACAGATTACGTTTGACAACCAAGGTTCCACTGTATTGTTGTAATCTGCTTAGAGCAGTGGTGTCCAAACGTTTTTCAAAGAGGGCTAGTTTTTAGGATTTTACCTCAGGAAATAAACTGCCACAGGGCTGGATTAAACAGACTGGCGGGTCGTCTGAAACAAACTTTGAACATGCCTAGCTTAGAGGGTTGCTGTTGCTTTTTAAAAAAACAACAACAGCCAGCCAGTATATAATTGTTGTTAAAATTAAATTCATTCTAATGGAGAAAATTAAAAATAAGGAAGGGAGGCCCAGCCTAATCCACTCCTAGGGACCCATTGTTATGGGGTGGGTTTGGGGTTTTTTTGGCAATATATGGCTTGCCTCCATATGTACACATGCACACACTGCTAACCACAGTGATGGGGGATTTCACAGCTGGTAATAGGCCATGCCAAGCTCTCCTGTTCCGGGTGCCAGCCAGCCCATTTTCCTTCTTCCAGGCTATTGACAGCCATCCCTAAATTTGTGTCTTCGGTGTAATGCCAGTGGCAAGTATCCTTTACCTAGAAATATTTCTGCTATTGTAAAATGACATGGTTCTTTGAGAGAGAGAGAGAGAGAGAGAGAGAGAGAGAGAGAGAGAGAGAGAGAATGTGACTGCTTACCCTGGTGCAAAAAAAGAAGGAAAAAACCAAATCATACCTCCAAAGGAAGGTTCTGTTTACATTAGCAATGTACTTAGACATTTGCCTTCCCTCTGCTGAGAGTCTTTTCATACAGCAGCCAGCTCAGTTTTGCCACCAAATTCCCAACTTTTAAAATGAAGTTTGCATTAGCCTCTTTCGCCTGGCGCAACCAGACATCCATTTAAAACAGGGATAGCGGGGAGAGCCTATGTTCCACAGATGTTGCCATACTACAACACTCATCATCCTCCGCACTGACCATGCTGGCTGGGACTGATGCTCGGCAACATCTGGAGGGCCACAGATTCCCCCACCTGCGCCTAAAAATATATTGGGCTGTCTATTATTATTATTATTATTATTATTACTATTACCGTTATGATACACGGTGTGAAAAGACCCCAAAAGAAATAGGCAAGTCTGAAAATGCAATGGCTGACTTTGCGTATGTGCGTTTATTTTATCGTCCACTCTTCCAGCTGACTACGGTGGCCGAGAAGTCGCGGATCCTCCAGTTGGAGGAGGAGTTGGCCTTAACGCGAGGCGAGGTGGAGGAACTCAGGCAGTGCTTGAAGGACACCCTTCCTCCGGATTCTCCGGACCACAGCCTCGGCTTGCAGACGGAGGCCCTGCGCCTCCGCGACCAGCTGCTTTCTGCTAACAAGGAGCACCTGAAAGAGAGCAGCCAGCTGAAGGAGAAGTACGAAAGGACGCTGAAGAAGCACCAGCAAGAGATCGAGAAGCTGAAGGCCCTGAACGAAAAGTACTCGCAGGAAATCGTGGACCTCAAGCAGAAGGTCCAGCAGGCCACCAACGAGAACATGGGCCTCATGGACAACTGGAAGTCCAAGCTGGACACGCTGGCATCCGACCATCAGAAGTCGCTGGAGGACCTCAAGGCCACCTTGAACACGGGCCCCGACAGTCAGCACAAGGAGATAGTGGAGCTGAAGGCTGTGGTGGAGAGCATCAAGATGGAGCACCAGCTGGAGCTGGAGAACTTGAAGGCCAAGCACGACATCGAGACGGCCGTCCACATCAAGGAGAAGGAAGGCCTGAAGCTGAAGGTGCAGGAAGCCAAGGATGAGGTGGAGGAGAGCAGCAAGAACTGGAAGCAGCAGCTGGAGGCCAAGGCCAACCAGCACCTGTTGGAGCTGCAGGACCTGAAGGACAAGTGCCGAGACGCGGATCTCCGAGCACATGAGCTGGAGAAGCTTCACGGCGACTATGAAGATCAGGCGCAGGCCATCGCTTTCCTGAAGGAGCAGATCGCTCTGGCCGAGAAGAAGATGCTGGACTACGAGACGCTGCAGAAGACGGAAGCCCAGAACAAGCAGGAGATCCAGAGGCTGCAGGAGAAAGTCCTTGTGCTGGAGAACAAGCTGCAGTCCACAGAAGCGCTTCATCCTTCGCAGCATACCAACGTAGGTTGACTGGCCTCTCTCTCGGCAGCTGGTTTCCAGCACCTTCCTCCACCCCCTCCACCCCCCCACTTTTTAATTGTCTTTAAAACTCCTGGATGCATTTACAAAGATGTTAGCACACGATTGAGGGTTTGAAGCTGGCAGTAATGTTTTCTCCAAAACCAGGGCCGTCCCTAGTGTTAGACAAAGGGAGGCAACAGCCTCAGGTGGCAGACATTTCCAAACGTTCCCCTCTGTTGTAGGACATCCTGCCTACACATTCTGTCTTTGCAGGTCCAGATTAAAACCTTTAGAGACCCTAAGCACTTAAAAGATTTTGGTGCCCCCGTATATATCCAATTCAAAATATAAACAACAATAAACCATAAAATAGGATTTTATTTTTCGAAATGAAACGAAACCTAATGCAAGATACAAAGCGATGTTTATTGTCGTTTGCTTCCGCTTCTAAAAGAATGGCAGGTTTGGAGGAGCAAAGGCAGAATGAGAAAGTAAGGTGGGAACTCTAATAAAGACAAGGAGTTTGTGCTGGGTCCAGGGGCAGAACGGAAGCCGGCGACAGCGTCTGGGGAGACAAGGAAGCAAACAAACAAATGAAAATGGCATAGCGCAATACAGACCTGCGTAAGGAAGAGCCATAGCTCGGCGGCCGACTGGCAGGCTGTTCTGAAGGTGGCTCTGCCTCTTGGGTCAACAATGGCTGTTTTCAGGTCCTGCCTTTATCAGAGCCCCGATCCACCTTCGGGAAAGAGCCCTAGTTTCATGTCAGAAAGCCCTATGCTCAGTCCCTGGCACTTCCTGTTCAGAAACATGAGGACTAGAGTCTTGCTTTTTATGTAGGTGGTCAGTAATTCAGTGACAGAGCACTTGGTTTCAGGTTTAGTCCCCAAGGGCAGCTCCGGGGAGGAGTCCTGCTTGAAACTTTGGAGAGCTCTTGCCAGCCAGTGTAGGCTACACTGAGCTAGATGGACCAGTGGCCTGACTGTGCAAGGCAGTGCCTGTCCTAGGTGCTTCTGACCACAGTCCCCTGTTCCTTTCCCTAATATGTGCGCAATCCTTCTGACGTCTGGGGAATGTGTACATTGGCCACTTGTGCGCATTCTCCGTTTGATTTGCATGAGCCAAGGTGCACCCGAAAATTTTACGCTTGCGTGTTTTTACCGTTTGTTACAGAT
Source organism: Podarcis raffonei (assembly GCF_027172205.1). Classification (NCBI taxonomy): domain Eukaryota; kingdom Metazoa; phylum Chordata; class Lepidosauria; order Squamata; family Lacertidae; genus Podarcis; species Podarcis raffonei. The sequence continues at coordinate 11,474,086 of NC_070616.1, read as the reverse complement.
GATTGAAACCAACGACATTTCAGAAGAGAAGATCAAGATGAAGCAGACCATGGAAGGTAACTCACCCTAGAAATCAGACAGGCTGTGTTAAGTTTCAGAGGCCAGCCTAGAAACTGGCTTAATTTCAGGAGGCTATGAATGTCACTCTAATGTTTCTTGCTTCTGATGTTTGAGCCTATGTTTTCAGTTTTGCGAATTGTGCTATTCCCCACCTCCCTGTAAGCAGCGCCGGATTTACGTATAAGCTAAACAAGTTATAGCTTAGGGCCCCACTCTCTTGGGGCCCCCAAAAAAATTTAAAGGAAAAAAACACCTGGATGTACATTTCCAAAATATAAGATAAAAAACAAATTAAATAAAACCTACATACAGCAACAGTCTTATGTGTTGTGTAGGCTCCTATGCTGTAAGTAATGGGCCCTGTCTGCTAGCCTGCTCCCTAAAATATCACTAGTTTGCTCATTTCTATATATAGGGTGCCTACTTTCTGCATGGACTGGTTGCATGGCAACATGTGCAAATGGCTTTAGATCCCTATTAGGTCCATAGATGACCATACAGCATATATTCAACACAAAAAACATCGACAATTGGTTGTTGACAAAGGACAGCTGGACATATAAAAGGGCCCCATTACCTTTAGTAGCTTAGGGCCTCATTAGTCTAAGTCTGGCCCTGCCTGTAAGCTACATTGAGACATATAGTGAAAATCGGGGTGTTAATCCCTTAAACAAATGAATAAATGAAGCCCCTAATAATATAAGCTTGCAAACGTAACAGGTGACCCGACTCCCTCTTATCCTCCTGCAGATCTCCAGGACAAGCTGAGTAAGAAAGATAAAGAGGTGTCATCACTTGTCTCTCAAGCAGACACGCTAAGGACTCAAGTAAGTGGTAAGTTTGCTTAGGCTTGTGTTGGTCAGATTGACAGATAATTTCAGCCGGGGGGGGGGGGCGGGGGCCGAGGACGGACATCTATTTTAGTCCTCACTTTAATGGAGGGGCCGAATCCACATCTGGGCTGTACCACTTTAGAGCTGAGAGGAGGGCTCTCACACAACTGATGTGAATCGCCTCCACATGGAAACCAAGCAGCTCAGGGAGAAAGCAAAACTAGGGCCCTTCTCTGTGTGCGAAACCCAACAGTCGTTGCTGGAAGGAAAGGCCAGCTTTTAGTATGTGCTAGAGGCCGAAATTGTGAAAAGTTGTATTACTGATGGTTGATGGCTCATAATGCTGGTGTTTTTAGAATAATGCAATAAAATTATGTATGATCAGAAAGACGGTGTAAGGCAGAATAGAATGCAACAAACGGTTTTGAATGATCCTTATTCTATAAAAAGTTATAGCCAGATAAAAGGAGTTATACACAGAAAGTTGTGAAAAAGGTTATTTCATCACCGTTTCTGTTAGGACTTGATGTGGGAAGCTTTTGTTGCAATTACAGCCATGTCCCATGGAGCGAACCAAGGATTATAGTTCATCAGGTGTTATAATGTGAAACCAAGTTTGGATTATTGATTCTATCAATGGTGATTTATTCCTTGGATACTTTTGACTAACAAGTTTCTTCAATCGGCTCCACAAATTTTCTATTGGATTCAGGTCAGGGCTATTACACTCTGTCACTGGTCAGTTTTGAGTTAAGGAAATCCACTTCCGGTTACATAAGACAGACATGCTTTCTTTTTCTGGTTATTTGGCTGCAACATTTGATAGAAAAAAGATAATCCAACGTAGGGTTGCCATATTTCAAACAGTGAAAATCTGGACAGAATTTATTTATTTTAGCTTTGGGGGGGGCAAAAACTTTGATGTTTTTAAGCTAATATTATTGGAAATCGGCAAAAGCGACACTGCCGACACTGGTTGCCATACGTCTGGATTTTCTAGGACATTTTTCCGATTACTGCCAAGATGCTGCTGCCGACTGCAGTATTCCGGATGTGTCCAGAAAATTCTGGACATATGGCAACCCTAATCCAACACTGTTTGTTCCATTATATCCTGCATTGAACTATCTTTCTAATGATGTATAATTTTATGGTATTAAAGACTGATGTCATGAGCCATCAAACCTTAGAAATACAAATTTCCTTAAAGCTTCCCACGAGTTTGACCACTAGTATGGTCTCTCACAGTCCCTATGGCTGTAACAGCCTGAACAAAAGAAGCCTTTAAAAAACACACCCCACCCCAAAGAAAGTGTTTCAGATTAGCTCTACCATTGATTTAATACTTCTGCTGATAAAAATGCCAGCCTGTGTACAAACCCAAGTACAGTGGTACCTCGGGTTACATACGCTTCAGGTTACATACGCTTCACGTTACTGACTCCTCTAACCCAGAAATAGTGCTTCAGGTTAAGAACTTTGCTTCAGGATGAGAACAGAAATCATGCTGCGGCGGCACACTGGCAGCGGGAGGCCCCATTAGCTAAAGTGGTTCTTCAGGTTAAGAACAGTTTCAGGTTAAGTATGGACCTCCGGAACGAGTTAAGTACTTAACCCTAGGTACCACTGTACACAGAAAACTAAGAGAATTTAATTCTATCATGTTGCATTAATACCCTGCTTCTCTTCCATTGTGCCAACCCTAGATGGTTACAACTCAAAAGACACAGCACAAAAGGAAAAGGGTTGGGAGGGAGGAAGAAGAAAAAAGAAACGCAGGCACGAATTCTGTGTAGTCCACCTTCCTTCCATCATGGCACCCAAGGGGGCATGCATGTGGTTAACCAGAACCAGACCTGCTAAGCTTCAACAAGATGGTGGCCTCAGATGACAGTGTGGAATGAATAGACGGGGACAGAGATGTTACTAGGGACTTGCCCTCTTAGGAAGGTGAAAGGGCCCCCTCCTCTGGTTGGGAGGGCCCTGGACAGGATGTTGAAGGTTGCATTCTGTCCTTATCCATCTCTTTCCAGGGAAAGGCCAGGTTTGGTGCTTATGACATCAGAATGTAAGATAATCTCTCCTGTTCTCACACTGGCCAGCCAGGTGCTCCTCCTCCTGATTGCAAGAGTGCTCCCACTATCTGCAATTTCCAACAACCAGGATTGAGAAGGGCTGCACTTACGAGGAAGTCAGAGTAGGGTCATGGCAGCCACAGAGCCGGGACCGCAAGCTCTTTAAGAACAGGGCTGGGCTGCCAAATTTGCAGAACTACATTTCCCATCATCCCTGACCAACAGGGGCTGCTGCGAGTTGCAGTCCGGCAAATAATCCAGAGGTCCACTGCAGTTCCTGACCCATGTTTTAGGGAGGAGCTTGCGTTGCCCTGCCTTGACGAGAGAGAGAGAGAATCTGCTTCACCTTGTCTCCCCCCACCCCCCTCAAACACACACACTTTCCTTTGGTCCGGCAGCCTTGGAAAACAGATGCAGGAGTACCGAGAGGAAGGCAGATTCTCTGTTGAAAGAGAAGAAGAGGCTGGAAGCCGAGCTGGAGACGGTGTCTAGGAAAACGCACGATGCTTCTGGCCAGCTGGTTCTCATCAGCCAGGAGCTGCTGAAGAAAGAAAGGTCAGTCTCCTCCGTTGGCTTAGCAACCCCACCTTCAGCTTCCAACACCTCCTCTTCCAGTTCACCCACTCATCGTTGTCCCACCACCACTCCCTGAGCTCTGAGCCTCCTTTTTAAATATTTTTTTAATAAATACAATGCAAGTACAATATGGGCATGTCTTTAAGTTAACACCTTACATTAAAAACCTGACGGTACCAAATTATCGAAGGTTATTCACCAAAGGCAGACTAAACGTCTTTCCTTCTGCAGTGTTGGATGGCAGATGGAGAGGAGTTCCCTACCAGGACAGACTTTGCTCGTGTGCTCAAGACATCGATTCTATAAAACATATTTTGCTGCACTGTGCGAAATATGAGCAAGCCAGGGCTGAACTGATACTACCCTTGCTGGTACCTTTCCCAGGAAAATCAGAGGCTCACTATGTCAGGTTCCTATTGGAAGACCGGACAAACGCTAGAACATTAGCAGTGGCAAAGTTTTTATTGGTGGTTGCAAGAACCAATGATTCCTATCTTTAAGTCTGAACAAAATGCTTGTTTAACCTGGAGGTAGGCTGTCTGAATTGTGCATTGCTTTGTAACGATTTGTTGGGTCTCTGGACTGTAATAAAGATTGATTGATTGATTGATTGATTGATTATAATTTTTTATTAGGTTTTTAATCATTTTATACACATCAAACATAACCTTTTTGAACATGCAAATACAAGGTTCTTTTGAACCTTCGGACCTCCTTCCCTCCTTCCATAGATTCCATGTTTAAATTTAAGTTTGCCGCATTTTTTACCATTATCTATCTATTAATTAACCGTAATTATCATACATAATTCCATATTACAAGTGTCTTTACATCCCTGCCAAAGATTTCAACTGTTTACAGTGGTCTTTTCAGTAAATTACAAATTTACTCCAATCTTTAGTAAATACTTGATCTTCCTGGTTTCAAATCTTTCCTGTCAGTTTCGCCATCTCCGCATACTCCCATCAGTTTCATCTGCCATTCTTCTTTTGTTGATACTTCTCCTTCCTTCCATCTCTGGGCTAGTAGCATTGTCGCTGCTGTTGTTGCGTACATAAAAAGTCTTTTATTTTATCTTGGTAACTCTTCACCTGTTAGACCTAACAAAAAGGCCTTGAGCCTTCTTCCCTTGCCAGTTCCTCAGCTGGTTCCTCTCAGCAATCCTCTGTGTCTAACTAGTCCTTGACAATCCTTGAATAGCTGCCTGGCAAAGCTCTCCCCCAGCCTTCGGACAGTGAGAGGGCACAGTGTGTGTGCAGAGAGCACTAGCAAAACGTCTGTGGTAAAGCCCCCTTGTTGATGTTCTCCTGGCTCTCTCCCGCCAGGAGCCTGAACGAGCTGCGAGCTTTGCTCATGGAAGCCAACCGGCACTCCCCTGGGCCCGAGCGGGACTTGAGTCGCGAGGTGCACAAAGCCGAGTGGAGGATGAAGGAGCAGAAGCTCAAGGACGACATCAAGGGACTCCGGGAAAAGCTGATCGTTCTGGTGAGCTGGTGGAGAGCTGCGCTGGGTGCCCAGAGCATTGGGGGGCTGTGGCGGAGGGCTCAGGGGTGTAGCAAGGGGGGTGCGGTGGGTGCGGACCGCCCCAGGTGTCCCCACTCACCACGGGGCCTGCAGTACGCCCGAGCCATGCATCTCTCCTGGGAGTGACATGGTGGCTTGAGCGCCCGCAGGCTCTGCGCTGCCCCAAACTGTCTTCCCGCCACCTCCCCCTCAGCTGTAGGGCGACTGAGTGGGAGGAGGCAAGATAACTCCTCAGAGGCCCTGCAGAGCGTCCTGCCCCAGCTGGCCCCGCCCCATGGGTGGCTGGCCCCGCCCCCAGGCGCAGGGCACGCACACGGCTCCAAGCGCCCAATCGGCTTGCTCCACCACTGGGAGGGTTGAAGGCTGGAGCCACATGACGCTGGGCCACTGCAACGCTCTCTATCTGGAGCTGCCTTTACGAGTGGCCTGGAAACTTCTATTGACTAAAAAGGCCACTTGTCCCACTGTACCCCTGAGCTTGGGTCCAGTTCATTGATTCTACGTGTTGCCAGACTCCAGCACCCATCAGCTCCAGCCATTATGGCCGATGGTCAGGAATGATGGGAGTTGTAGTCCACCAACAACAACTGGAGGGCCTCAGGTTCCCCACACAATTCCAAGTGCCGCCATTGGCATCTCAGGCCTTTGCAGGAGGGCAAACTGCGGCCTGAACTCGTTTTATGAGGCCCCCCCCATGGTGGCGTACACACCATACATTTTAAAGCACACACCCCTCCCAGATTCCGGGGGACCACAGTTTACCCCTCGCAAAAGCTACAGTTCCCACAAACTACCGTTTTCGGGATTATGTTGGGAAAACCGTGCCTGTTTGAAGTGGTATGATGCTGCTTTAAATGTATTGTGCAGATGGGGCCTAAACTAGGTCCATATTCATTTCAGCAGATCTCCTCTTGAGTAAAACCTAGCTGCAGTGATTAGTTAATTAACTGGTTGGATTAATCTGATGACAATATTTAGATTGCCCTGGATTAATTTGGCACCAGATTTTGTTTTCTGCATTATCACTTGGTCTTATTCCTATAAAATATCCTTTAAAAAAAATAATCAGATGGCAAGGAGAGTGACTTTTGGTCTTTGCTTTGGTCACGTAGAAGATAGAGGAAACCTCCTTCTCTGTTGCTCCAGAGGGGAGGCTTAGGCTCGAGGGGTGGAAATTGCAAGGAGGCAAATGCTGGCTAAACATGAGAGGTGAATTTTCCCAAAGAGCAGGAGCTGTTGGGTGGTGAAACAGCCTGACTTGTTGGGAGTGGTGGCTTCTCCTTCTCTGGAGGCATTTAAGCAAGGATGCCAGGGTTTGCAAGATCTGGCATTGATCCAGGGATTAGAATAGATGACTCCCTGGGTTCTCGTCAAGTGCGTGTTTCTAGTTTTACGGTTGTTGTTCTTTTCAAACAGGGAGGAACCTCAAATACTCAAATACTTCTGCAGCATCATCTGAACTAAAGAATATTCCCTCCCTACTTAAAAAATCATTGAATGGACACTACCAATTATTATAATTGATGGATTCTCGTACAATCAATGATTCTTTTCATGAGACTTTTTAAATCGGGGAGGTAGTAACTCCTCCTGCGTCAGTAAAACGGCAATTTCTGATTGCCACCCGCCAACCCACCTTGTTATGAGAAACATCATAAACTGTCTCTACTCTGTGCTTTTCATTTTACACTTGACTGCCGAACTCTCTAGTGGTAAAGAGTTGTATAAAATGCCTATGGAGCACAACTACCAACAATCCCCATTTAATTAGTGTTTGAAGGACTCAAAGCACTTATGGTTTGTTTGTTTGTTTGTAGTATTAACATGTAATTATCAATAATCTGCACAACAGCCCTGTCTTTCATAGAATCATAGAGTTGGAAGGGACCTTGAGGATCATTAGTCCAGGCATGTCCAAAAGGTCGACCGCGATCTACTGGTCAATCATGGGGGCGTCCGTGGTCGATTGCGACACCCCCTGGTGTGTCACCCCCCAAAAAACAAACCAAAACCAAAACCTCAACAACTTTTGTTTCCCAAAAAAAAGCTCAGCAACTTAGGCTTCCTAAAAAAGCTCAACAACTCCTGTCCATTCTCCAGTGACAATGGGCAGATCACTGCCTGTTTATTTAAAAGACTGAGTAGATCACAGTCTCTTGGATGTTGGACGTGCCTGATCTAGTCCAATTCCCGGCAATGCAGGAATATAGATTTGTCCCATATGGGGATCGAACCTGCAACCTTGGCAGTATCAGCACCACACTCCAGCCAACTGAGCTGTCCATGGTAACTGAGCAATGCCGTATTATTATTACAGTGGTACCTCGGGTTAAGTACTTAATTCGTTCTGGAGGTCCGTTCTTAACTTGAAATCTTAACCTGAAGCACCACTTTAGCTAATGGGGCCTCCTGCTGCTGCCGCGCCGCCGGAGCATGATTTTTGTTCTCATCCTGAAGCAAAGTTCTTAACCTGAAGCACTATTTCTGGGTTAGCGGAGTCTGTAACCTGAAGCGTATGTAACCCGAGGTACCACTGTAATCCCATGTTGCAGAAGTGCCTTGCCTAAGGACCTGTTCCTGAGTGCATGGCAGGAGGCCAGGACTGGCGACTTCTGGTTTCAACCTCAGCCCCTTGTCCGCTCTTCAGAAGGTTCCTCCTCTGGGTGAATAGGCCCCAAATGTTCCTGTTCGCTTCTTTATTAAAGAGCTGATTTAATATTTGTTTAAATCTCACCTTTTGTATTTTAACACAATAATACTGTTGTTAAAAAACAATAACTTATCTCCTCCAGGATAAAGAGAAAGCAGTAACAGACCAGCGACGATACTCCCTCATAGACCCGTCGTCCGAGTCCGAAGTCCTCCGGTTGCAGCATCGGCTGGTCAGCACGGAGGACGTCCTGAGGAACGCGCTGGAGCAGGGCCAGCAGATGGAGAAGCTCGTGGAAGCCATGCGAAGCTGCTCTGAGAAAGCACAGGTGAGTGTTCCCCACCACATGGACTCTCTCTTCCCCCCACCAGGCAGATTCCCTCTTTTTTCTTTTTTAAATGTTACTTATGCTTTTCAGGTTTATACATTTCACTAATTTTGTAATCATTTTTAACATTTCAAAACTTGACTTCCTTCCCCCTCTTTCTGCGGTTCCTTAAATTTATTTTTAATACCTTCTGCATATCCAAACTTAATTTGCTCGACTTTAAATATATACTTTTACAAAACTGCAGGTGATTACAATAATCCTGCCAATGTTCTTATCTGTTTACAATTTATCTGCAAATACTCAATAAACTATTTCCATCCTTTTATAAAAAGTTTCTTATCTTGATTTATTATTCTTCCGGTAAGTTTCGCCATTTCTGCATATTCCATAAGTTTTTGTATCCATTCCTCCCTTGCTGGGACTTCTGCTTATTGCCATTTCGGGGGCGAGTAACATTCTTGCCGCTGAATAAGTTTCTATACAGTTTAGGTGGTTCTGTCCCTATAATTCGCAAAAGAAAAGCTTCTGTGTTGTCTTATACAAACGTAATTTTAAACATTCTTTTCAATTCATTATATATCATTTCCCAGGCAGATTCTCTTGTCACCTTGTCACCTGGGTGTCCGACTCTAGGGTTGTGTGCCCATCTCACTTAAGAGGCCAGGGGCCAGTGCTGTCCGGAGACACTTCCGGGTCACGTGGCCAGCGTGACGAAGCTGCTCTGGCGAGCCACCACCAGCGCAGCACACGGAAACGCCGTTTACCTTCCCGCTATAAAGCGGTACCTATTTACTTGCACTTAGGAGTGCTTTCGAACTGCTAGGTGGGCAGGAACTGGGACCGAAGGACGGGAGCTCACCCCGCCGCGGGGATTCGAACCGCCGACCATGCAATCGGCAAGCTCTAGGCACTGAGGTTTTACCCACAGCGCCACCCGCGTCCCTTAGCCACAAGTTATTTCAGTTGTGCCTCTTTCTGTAAAGGGGAAGATTGCCATGTCTTTAGCTTATGCCATTATTTTTCATAAAATAAGCTTTAATGCTTTTCTCTTTAATCATCTCACATCTGGATTTTTGCAGCACATAAAATCACTCACTTTCATTGTTCTTTGGCTATTTTTTTTATAAGATATTTATTAGCTTTTTCACACATTATAAGCACACATATCACAAGAAAAAACAAAAACATAAACCATAAACACACACAAAACACAAAAAACACCACATGTATAATTTCAATCCCTTATTTTCATAAAACTTATTTTCCCGACCTCCTCGTACCTCCCCTTACTGCATTCCAATCCCTAATTAATTTTGATCAACAAATTCCTCCCTAATTTCTAATAAATAATTTTAACCTTTCTTTTCTTATTGCATAATGGTTACAGCATACAACCTCATATTTTCCAAATCCACAACGTCTTAGCATTCAACAATTTTACAATGTTTCTTAAGATAGTCTTTAAATTTCTTCCAATCTTCTTCCGCCGTCTCTTTTCCCTGGTCTCGGATTCTGCCAGTCATCTCTGCCAGTCCCATATAGTCTATAACTTTCATCTGCCATTCTTCCACGGTGGGTAGTTCTTCTGTCTTCCAATACTTTGCGATGAGTATTCTTGCTGCTGTTGTAGCATACATTAAAAATGTCCTGTCCTTCTTTGGCACCAACTGGCCGACCATACCCAGGAGAAAGGCCTCTGGTTTCTTCAGAAAGGTATATTTAAATACCTTTTTTATTTCATTATAAATCTTCTCCCAGAAAGCCTTAATCTTTGGGCACGTCCACCAGAGGTGAAAGAATGTACCTTCATTCTCTTTACATTTCCAACACTTATTGTCAGGCAAGTGGTAAATCTTAGCAAGTTTGACTGGGGTCATGTACCACCTATAAATCATTTTCATAATATTTTCTTTTAAGGCGTTGTGTTCTTTGGCTATTTTTGATGTACCTTCTGATTGCTGTGCGTCCAACTTACCTAATACACCACCTCTTTCCATCACTTTTTCCACCCCACCCCCTTTCATTTTAGACTATTGGGAATTCCGGATCTGCTAATGGAATCCACCAACAGGAAAAATCTAACAAACAAGAGGTGGGTGATTTGAATCATCTCCCCTACACGGCTTCCTCGGTTTGCTCTGCTTTTTAAAAAAATACTTGCTGCAATTTACTCACACAATGAGCATAATAGCACTAGTTTAGGGGCAGGGGAAGTTAGAAGAAGAGTTAAGAGGGTCTGTGTGGCCTGTTGGCTCGCGGGTCAGGCCTAGGGCCTGAGAAACCGGCCTTCAAATTCCCCGCTTGGCCATGATGCTCACTGGGTCACTGTCCGTTACCCTAACCAACCTCACAGGGTTCCTGCAAGGATGAAATGGGGTGTGGAAAGAACTGTTTTCACCGCTTTTGAGCTGCCTGGAGGAAAAAGTGGGGTAGACGTTATGTTGTAAATGGGGAGCTGGATCCATGGGAAGGAATTGCCCGTCTGCCATCTCACCTGCTGTGACTCGGACGTCTTCCCTTGTCAGCACAGAGCTGAGCTCTTCTGGGAATAAACCAGGCAACGGGTGGCTCTATTGACCTTGTCTCCATGTCCAAGGAAGCAGAGGCAATGGTGCAAAACAGAGCTTGTGTGTTCAACTTCTGTGGAGTACTGCCCACTTCCTTGCACAGTCCCAAACCTCAAGACATCAAGGGGATTTTTTGTTTTTCTGAATGAAGAAGAGTTTGGATTTGATATCCCGCTTTATCACTACCCGAAGTAATGGAAGGAGACTGATCTAGCTCTTTGGCTAAAACACCTAGGCTAAGCCAAGTGCTTGGAGGCAGCTTTCTATGTGTGTGAGGAGGTGGGATTCAGTGATTAATCTGCACGTGCTCAGAGATAGTGTTGTTCCATTTATCGTATTACAGTTTGACCTTTCGGAAATGGTCAAACTGAAACACAGATGCCACACAGCATCTAGCACAGCACGTTAGTTATAGTGGCTACAATGGACAGAAAATAAATTAAGTGGTCTTCCAAGACCCTCTGCAATTTTCAAGAGGTCCATGGGGAAGGGGCGGGGTTTGGGAACCGCTGTTCTAACTAATGCCGATCCTGTTTTACGTAAACACAATTTTTGTTTTCGGAGGCCCCTCGGATGAGATATCGGCGTCAATTGTAGACATGGCCAGATCCGTTCTCTGGGATGTCGCAACGAGCTCAGAGACGATTGTCGTCGAGCGGCCTGTGAAAACGGCTTCCTGTAAAATGAAATCAATAACAAACAGACTGCCTTCCTTTCTTTCAGGAGAAGCACTGATGAAGGAACGGAGGTGGAGAGGACTCTATGATGCCAGGATTTGCTCCTGAGAAGAGGCCGGGCAAGAGACGTCGCCCTCCGCCCCCTCCAAGCCCCTCTCCCAGCTTAAAACACCACCTAAGATTATTTTCAGTATTTCCGCTCTATGGACAGGTCTGCGTTCATAGCGCGTTCTCGTAGGCACATCGGTTCATAATTTCCAAGCTGGGCCTGGTTTCCGAAGAGAGCGGTGCAGCAGCTGTGTGTCCGCGGCTGGATTCCTCTGCCGCCGGTTGCAGCGTCCAGTGACTGTTTTTATTGGCCTTGGTCACATTGTGCCAGTATATATATTTTTGGGTGGGGGTGTTAACACCCTGCTGCAATGGCTGGCAGAAACTTCTCGTTCCAGCGGCCTGGTGGGAGATGCCCGCAACCTCCTTAGCGACTTCCCGATACACTCGAATGCCCTTGGTGTTCTGCTCCCCCTCGGCCCCCGCCCCCAAGACGGAGGCTCCTCCCTTTTCTGTCCAAACGCTTGGCAGGTCAGCAAAACAGCGGCAACTCTCCATCCCAGGATGTTGGCCGTCGAAGGCGGAAGGGCGAGATATCTCCATGGCCTGCAGAATAGAGACTCTCTCTCTCAAGCTCCAGAATGTGGAGACCCTGCTCTTAATAATGTGGGATATAGATGTGCAGGTGGACCTTTCTCGTAACTTATTTTTACTTTGGTAACTGTGGAGTCATTTGGTAATTTGGAATTTATGGAATTGGTGAGGGATGTGCAGATCTTTGCTGCCTCCTCCCCGGTGTAGTTTGGGCATCTTGCCTGCTTGGAGATCTCTCTACATGAGTTGCTGGTGGGTGGGATTGCTGCGGTGGTGAACTCTGCAAAGCCCTGAAGATGGTTTGGTCTCCCTGTTTATTTCTCTGTCGCTTTGCCCAGTTTGCTTTTGAAGTTCTGAGGTGGTTTCCCCAGTAGTCGGAAGGAGGGTTTGAATTGCTCCCCCCACAACACAGGCCCAGTTTATACACTTGGTGGAATCAAGAAATAAAACACTCTCTTATTGTCTTGAGCTGTACTGCTTTTTGGCAGCTTGGTGTGTCTGCCTAAAACCAACAAAAATCGCATCTCCTCGCATGTAGAAAGCTAGCAGTGAGAGGGGTTCAACCTAATCTTCTCCCTGCCATACTCTCCACCACCCAGCACTTCTCCATAGAGCAGCATTTCAAATGCCCACCCTGTAGATTTTAGAAGAGGCTTGGGAAGCCTGTGGCTCCCCGGATACTGTTGGACTACAACTCCCATCATCCTGGACCACTGACCATGCTGGCTAGGGCTGATGGGAGTTGGAGTCCGGCAGTACAGGCAGCGCCCAAGCTCCCCCAGGCCTGCTGTAGAAGCACAGTCCAGGTCAAGTATTACCGCTGGATTCTCCGTGTGTATAAACTGGGCCACAGAGATTAATCTGCAAGTTGGAAAGTGTGTGTGTGGTTTTTCTAACACATGAATGCTGGGGTGAGTGTGGCGGTGTCTTGTTTTTCCTCCCCAAAGGCTTGCGATTTTGTGGCAGCGTTCGCGGGACCAAATCTTGCCACGATAAGCTGAGATCTGCACCAGTTTCGTGCTCCTCCCTTTGAGCAGGGAAAGCAAACCAGGAAGCCACAGTTGGCCATAGTTTCCCGTTACGTCCAAACCAGGAAACCATGGTCAATGGCTTCCAGACATGCCAGAACATGAAATCCTGTTTTAGAGTTGGCTTCCAGATCCTGAGCTGTCTGGAAGCCATGAAACACAGTTTCCCGGCTAAGATGCAATGGAAAGCTGTGGTCGACACGGTGGCCTCGTACAAAGGGAATACATGAAGCCCATGTAAGTCTCAGCTTATAAACAGAGTCTGGAATATCCGGACATGAAGCATGTGCATTTTGTGTTACGAATTGCTTCTATCTCTCCCCACTCGCAGAGAGATTGACCTCAGTATTAGAAAAAAGCAATATAGGGAATGGTGCCAGAAATAGACAACGTCTGGGCTTAAACCAAGAGATAGGAAGAGGCCCCCAAGACACAGTTGCCCCGTCCCCTGAATATAACTTGAACTCGGGACCCTGTGAGCTCTAAAAATGGTTTGGGTGAGCATTTCCACCACCACCACCCCTTCCCCACTGGTAGTAGGTTCATGTGGCTTTTTCTCAGCCTGTCCCCCGGAATCTGGCAAATCAGAGAGTAGCTGTGAGGCAGATGTGCCCGTGGTCACTGCCACCATTCAGAACCTCTGACCCAAGCCAAGGAATCGAGAAGAGTAGCAAGCCAGGGTGCTGTGGGAGTGGGGGGACGGGACATGCCATTGGACTCTCCATGCTGGCTGCAACCGAAAGGAGTCACGATCGGATGAATTTTGGGGTGTTGTGGCGTTGCCCATCCCTGTACCAGTTCAAGGGGAGATTTTGTCTGCCTGTTCAACAAGTGTGGGTGTTACTTAAAACCCAGCAGGGCTGGCACCTCTAGCACCCGGAATGAAAGGCTCCTATAAATCAGAAACATTATTCTAGATTCAGGTAGGTAGTCGTGTTGGTCTGACACAGTCGAAACAAATAAAAAAAATTTAAAAATTGTCTGGTAGCACCTAGAGACCAACTAAGTTTTTTCTAGGTATAAGCTTTTCGTGTGGTATCTGAAGAAGTGTTCATGCGCACGAAAGCTTATACTCAGAACAAACTTAGTTGGTCTCTAAGATGCTACTGGACAATTAAAAAAAAAGAAGATTTATTTCGACTCAGAAACATGGCAAGCCAACAGTGTCCCTCCTCCCCAATGGATTACAGGCTGAGCTCATATGCCAAAAGCATGCCACCCCAGCTCCTAATCTAGTTTGTTGATGTCAACGCAGTCCCTGCCACAACAGCTTGACCCAGGCATAGGCAAACTCAGCACTCCAGGTGTTTTGGGACTACAACTCCCATCATCCCTAACCACTGGTGCTGTTAGCTAGGGATCATGGGAGTTGTAGTCCCAAAACATCTGGAGGGCCGAGTTTGCCTATGCTTGGCTTGACCCCTCTTCTCCCCATCATTGCTGCTTTTTGGCCCAGCTCTTTATTTATACACCCCCCCCCCTTTTAAAGCAACTTGACTTTGTTTCTTTCAGGTACGTCACTAACCACTAAAATATTTCTGGATGCTTTTGGGGGGCAGGTGGACTCCTTGTTGCAGATTTGTTCCTAATGCAGTTGGTTCACAACGCCTGACGGTTCAGTTCCGTGTCCCTAACAGCTCCTTAGATCTGTGCAGGGAAATACGTTCCCTGATGGGTTCTCCAGGGCTCCTCTCTCGACCTCCAGGAGAAGCAGCGTGGAGCAATGCAAGGCCAGTGTTTCAGAAGTGCGCAGAGCTCTAAATCAGTAGCCCTCTCCGACTCAGGGCTCAGGGCAATAGGAAATGTGGAGAAGCCCTAGGCCTGGAATGCAAACAAGGCCTTTTCTACAGACTATCTTCTCAGGCCCTGCCAGGAGTCATGGACTGAAGGCTCTTTCTCAGTCCCCTCTACCTTAGTTCACCCATAGACTCATTGTCTGCCTTGGACATCCAATGATGGGGAGCGCAAGACTCCAGGTGAAGAAGCAGTTTCTGGGAATCACTGTGGAGGGACATCTTGGCTGGCAGGGTTGGAGGGCCTGGTCTTCCGCAGAGGAGGAGAACCTATATTCCTCCAGAGTTTGGTGGGTTGCAGCTCCCATCATCTCTGGCTGTTGGTTACACTAGCTGGGGATGATGCGGAGTTGTTCAGAAGGCCACAGGTTCTCCATCTGTGGACCTAGCAACTTCATGGTTCTTCTGATGGAACTCATCTAGAGGTGCTACACAAAGTGAGTGTACCAGCATCACGTAACGTGGACCTCTTGAGGATCCCAGTAAGGAATGCCTGAGGGAGCACAGCAGAATTTATTGCCCATTGCTGTTTTCCACGATAAGAGCACGGATAGCCAACCTGGTGCCCTCCAGCTATTGTTGGACTCCATCTCCCATCAGCCCCAGCCAGCATAGCCAATGCTCAGGAATGATGGGAGTTGCAGTCAAACATCTGGAGGGCACTGTGTTGTCTATACTCCCAAATCTACACTGTGCCAATACCTGCAGTATTAGGAAGAAAGGATGTGAGGAAACATCTTCTGTATTTTTCGTCTGCTGTTTTGAGGTATTCTTGCCAAACGTTTGGGCATCAAGGCATGGTTTGGTAAGAATAGCTGACCAAAACAGTTGACCAAAATGACCAGAACTGCCTTTGCCAACCTGGTGCCCTCAATATGTTATTGGACTCTGCCAACTCCCATCAGCCCCAGCTAGTTTTGTAGAGTTGTGGTTCAAAACTTCTGGGAGGGCACCAAGATGGGGGGAAATGACTCAAATATAACTTCTGTGAGATCTTGGTTCAGAATAACATGGGAACTTTTGTTATAGGTTCTGAGAGTTGTTGGGGGGGGGGCTTATTCTCCTCATGGAGTTACAATTCCCCTCAGAGAGATACACCATTCCCAGAGTTCCTTGGGAAGAGAGGGATCAGTTGCTTAAACCACTTTGAGGGGATTTGTAGCTCTGTGAGGAGACTAAGGAACTCTCAGCACCCACAACAAGCCAGAGTTCCCAAAATTCTTTGCGGGGAAGCCATGACAAATCAAAGTGGTGTCTTAGTGCTGAAATGAATGGTTTGAGTTTGGTCTTCATTGGTCTTCAAGTGGACCTCTGACAAAGCACCCCGTGTTGCTTCTCAGTTTTGTTTTGATGAATTGCTTCTATACTATTTATGGATGTAAATTCTTCTCTATCATCTCCCCCATTTATGCCATTTCTCTGTGCTTTCTGATGGATTTATCCACAGGGCCTTTTTGGGGGAAGCCCCATTCCAAGGACAGCTCACGCTTCCCACCCAAGTTCTGAAGGCCTCATTCCCAGAGTACCGGCACCTTTCCCCCCCAAGAAACAAAGTGCTGTGCAAATCTGTTCTAGACCAAGGGTAGGGAACCTCTGTGGCCCTTCCCAGATGTTTCTGGACTCCAACTCCCATTGGCCATGCTGGCTGGGGCTGATGGTTGCTGCAAGTCCAACAGCATCTGGAGGGTCAGAGGGTCTGCTTCCCTGGATCATTCCCCCGCCCCAAAGATATTTTCGTACACAGGGCCAGTATCTGCTCATCTGTGGTGGACACACCCTCTTCATCAGGAGCTGAAAGAGGGACCTGAATAAATTCAAAAAGGGATGCAACGCTTAATTTATTTTTCCCCGGCCATTTTGCTGCATGAGCAGGGAAAGCCTTAGGGATCTGTGAGTGCAAGAATCAAAATATAAGGCCAGTCACAGAGGGTGAAGGAAGGGACACCCACCCTGTCGAGAATCTAGAGAAGGGTTTCCCAAACTTGGGTCTCCAGCTGTGTTTTTTTAGACTACAACTCCCATCATCCCTAGTTAGCAGGACCAGTGGTCAGGGATGATGGGAATTGTAGTCCAAAAACAGCTGGAGGGCTGAGTTTGGGAAACCCTGCTCTAGAAGGCCAAATTATTTTCTCTCTAAGGATCAAGAGGACTGTATAGCTCAGTCGGTTAGCACATGGTGCTGGCAACACCAAGGTTGCAGGTTCGATCTTCATATAGGACAGCTGCATTGTGGGGGCTGGACTAGATGATCCTCAGGGTCACTTCCAACTCTGATTCTATGACTTATAGGGAGGACTCTGTGAATCCGGCTTTGCCGAGCTTGGTGCTTTCCAGATTGCTTTGAACCACAACTTCCAACCACCTAGAAGGCACGTGGTTGGCGAAAACACTTAGAAAGCATTCAGAGCCAAAGCTGTGTGTTGTCTCCTTTCGTTAAGGTGCAACGCTACACCCCGAAAGCCAAATTGCAAAGCCAGGTTGCAAAGAGGTGCCCGTGACTCGCCACCCTTCCTGGTCCTCTCCCTTTAGTTGAGGATGCCAACCAAATATATGCATGTTGTCAACTTCACACCAAGACAAAACCCGAGGTACCAACACAAGTCCTAATGGAAAGCTTTCCAGCAAGTCAGCACTTAAATCTGTTACGGATCTCTTAATAAATCCACTAAACGAACAAAGCCAACTTGTCGGCCTTCTGAGCAGGGCCAGAATTAAGCCGATACTAGATGTACAAATAAATTAAAATATGGATAACCTTTTACCCTTGTGGTATGTATTCCAATTTTGTAGTTTTAGTCACTTTTTTGGCAATCGAATTTTGTTAGAGAAAGAAAAATCAGTTTGACAGCTAATGTCCTATTTTGTTATCGGCTTAATTTTTTCCTTTTCCTTTTTTTTCTCTCTGTACAAAAGCTTTACAGATGGGAGTCTATTAAGTGTAACTACTTCTACAGATTATGTATTCATGTATCGCAGGCCCTGCGACAGGCCTGCTAAAGTGTGATGAGCTCATACTAAACCAATAAAATTTGTTGCGGAAGAGAAGCCCCCCTGTTTTCCCTGTGGTCCCTTCTCTAAGATGACACAAAACAGGAAGGAATTGCACAGATGGACATTAGAAAATGAGCTGAATTCTTGAAATGTATTAGACTTTTAAAAACAATTATAAAGAGAAAGTAGGTTAAAATTCAAAGCACTTCCTTCTTCCTGACCCAATTCTATACCTTTCCAAACTTCCACTGGGTGGCTATCTTTTTCTCTGACCCAGGAGAAGTTTTTCCCACTGCCTTGACCTATATTTCCTTGAAGAAGCTCTGGGACAGCTCAGTTGGCAGAGCACGAGACTCTTAATCCCAGGGTTGTAAGTTCAAGCCCGACATTGGGTAAAAAAAATAAATTCCTGCATTGCAGGGGGTTGGACTAGATGACCGTGATGGTCCCTTCCAGCTCTATGCTCCTTTCCAAACTCCTGTTTTACTCCCTAATATGGCATGGTAGAGGGACGCGGGTGGCGCTGTGGGTTAAACCACTGAGCCTAGGGCTTGCCGATCAGAAGGTCGGCGGTTTGAATCCCCCCGACGGGGTGAGCTCTCGTTGCTCGGTCCCTGCTCCTGCCAACCTAGCAGTTCGAAAGCACATCAAAGTGCAAGTAGATAAATAGGTACCACTCCGGCGGGAAGGTAAACGGCGTTTCCATGCGCTGCTCTGGTTCGCCAGAAGCGGCTTAGTCATTCTGGCCACATGACCCAGAAGCTGTCTGTGGACAAACGCCAGCTCCCTTGGCCAATAAAGCGAGATGAGCGCCGCAACCCCAGAGTCGGTCACGACTGGACCTAATGGTCAGGGGTCCCTTTACCTTTTATGGCATGGTAGAAGAAATGGCCGTTCTGCTAAAGTCCCAAGACCTCCATACCGTCAGTATTTTGCAGGAGAGATCCAAACACACATTGGAACTTTAAGTCTGTGCAACTGAAGTGGATCAAAGCAGTTGTTCTTTTTAAGTTGTTTATTTTATTTTTTGTGGTTTGGAAAGCGATAGGGAGAAATGTATTGAAAAGCGTGGGGTGAACGAATGATGAATGGAAAGGCCATTTAGCCGCTGAACAATGTCATCGGAATAATCCAGGACAAATGCTCCCGGTCACATAACTGCCCTGCAAACAATCAAAACGAAGGTTTGATAAAGACTAGGCATCGTCTAATTGCTGCATTGTGCATGCAAATCAGGACAAATGCTGAGTAAACAGCCCACCTGCAGGAGCGCTGCTTCTTTAATCTCTGATCAGAAATAATTGAGGAAACCAACGGCATAGCAACAAAGCTCAGCCCAGCAAGTTGTTTTCACTGGTTGGCTCCATCAACGAATCTGTCAACTGCAGCTTTCTCGGTTTCTCATTTTACCTGTCTTAAATTCAGACCTCCACATCCTCATCAATTTGCAAATCTATATATATATATATATTTATCCTCATGAAAATTCATCGGAATTTTAGCACCAATTACTTGTAACAAACACACTTTGGGTATTCAGTTTTGACTGGCATACATATTTTGCAAACAAGTTTTCCCCAGATATAATGCATCTTTGGATGCTGTCTTCAGTGTGGATTGTTATGCACACTTCACTTAATGGAATGCATTTTCCATTAAGAAAAGTGACTTGCCCAAAGTCACCTGGTGCGCGACACACCTGAGCAAAAAGCTGGAGCACCCACCACCCTGCCCATTCAAATATGGCCACTCCATGCTATCTAGGCGTCAGCCCTGGAAGTTGCTAGGGGTTGGGATTGGCAGGGTAGGGGGCAGTGTTCAAGCAGCTGTCTTGGACTGGCTGGGCGCCAAGGAACGGTGGGAGGAACCAGCTGGGGAACCCCCAATGTAAGGTTACCAGATGTCCCCGTTTCCTGGGGACGGTCCCCGGATTTACAAATCATTCCCCATACAAAATCCATTGAAGTTGAAAAGTGTCCCCGGATTCTTTGAAAAAAACCTGGTAACCTTATTTGGGGCAAAAAGGCTCAGAACTTGGTTGTGGGATCACGATGAGTGGTCAGAGAGAGAAGAGGGTGCTGTGGCATAACACGGGGGTCCCAAGGGGACTGTTGCCCAGGGTGCACCATCTGGGGAGGGTGAACCAGCCCCCCTACCCAGAAACCCCCATTGCGCCTGCCCTGCCTGTTTCTGGCAGCGAGGGCTGGGCGAGTGCGGAGGGTGAAGAGCTGATACATGCCCCGGACCCTGGCAAATAGTGCTATGCCACTGAAAGGTGGTGTTGGAAGCTGACGAGGCAACAGGGGTTAGTGAGCAGGAAGAGGCTGGGGCAGAGAGCAGTCCAGACTTGGAGGCAGGAGAGGAGTGGGGCCAGGAGACAGAGATGAGGCAGGAGGCTGAAGAAACCAGGGGGTCTCCCCCTCCTGCTGCATCTGGCTCCCCTCTCTTCTAGTCTCCCAGGACATGCAAAGAAATGAAGAGGGCTCCTATAGCACCAGAAGAGGCTGACACACCAGCTGCAGCACCTCATGCACAGTGAACCTGGTTGTTTTCAGCCAATAACCTCCAGGCTGGGCTCCTGCAAAGTGTTGCGTGGGGCTGCCGTTGAAGACTACCTTTTATTTTCTTTCTTCGCTCTTGTTTTTGCTTTGTTTCCATCTTTTGTATTACTTCTCTATTCAGGGTTAAGGAAGGGTTAACATGCAGGTGAAGATGATGGATGAAGGACTCTGTGTGAAGGGCAGGGAAAGGGGAGATCTCCCAGGGTGGGAGCATAGCTGTCAACTTTCCCCTTTTCTTGCGAGGAATCCTATTCGGAATAAGGGAATTTCCCTTTAAAAATGGGAAACGTTGACAGCTATGGGTGGGAGGTTGGGTGAAAGCTGGGAGGGTTCACCTTTCTCTGTGTTGGTCAAGATAAGATTTATCTGTGAAAGAGGACTTTGTATGTCTCCCCCCACCCTTTCCTTTTGTATATAATTTTTTATTAGTTTTTTTAACATATCATTTTCAACAGTAATTAAACATACTTTTACATCTTATTCAAATTTTTGACTTCTATCAATCCTGTCTGAAAATTTTCCAATCTAATCTCTCAGTATGCATTTCTTATCTTCCCTATTACATTTCAAACTCACCTTTCCTTTTGTTTTCGTTTAGATTTTTTTTAAAAATTGCAATGTATTAATAACATCTTATAAACTGGAAGAAAGAGACCATCAGCCTCCAAAACAATTCGATTTCTGTGCAGAACCAGTTGCAGCACAAAGCACATTTCCTAAAAGCAGAGGAGCTGTGCAACCTGTGGCATGGACCTGTCTCCAAGCCCTTGCTCTCTTTGAATACCTCACAAAGTGCAGAACAATCCCAAAATCTTGATTCCAGCCCAAAGCCTCCTTCCTATTTTGAAGCTGATCTTGCTTCAATCTACCACTACGTGGCGCTGTGGTCCTTATGGCAATGTGTTGAAATCCACACTTTCTGGATCAATGCGCCAATTCCCAGAATCAGCCTATGCCTCTCTTCCTAGCCTATTGATGCCTAGCAATTAACTGAAGAGATAGACTACCAGCGTGCCAAGGCTCCCTGTCCATTGCCCCATGCCAGCCAAGAGTCTTCTTTTTATTTTGCTCCTGTCCACACTTCAAACCCTGTGTGAGTTTTCCCCCAGCCAGGCAGAATGCCCTGTTCCTCTACCATTGCTACAGCACATCCCACCACTTGCCCTCTTCCCTCAGCAGTAAGAATGTTTGTGAACATTCTGGGGGGGGGGGGAGTGTTTGACTTGGGGCCACAGGTTTCTTTATCGGATTACTATAAGACTCCAACATCAACTTCGTTGGACTGATCATGTTGTGCGGATGCCCGATTATTAAAATGGAAAGCATAATGCTGGTGGTCAACAAAAGAGGTTTAAAGACTGTCTCAAGGCAAATCTAAAAAAATGTAGTACAGTGGTACCTCGGGTTACATACGCTTCAGGTTACAGACTCCGCTAACCCAGAAATAGTACCTCAGGTTAAGAACTTTGCTTCAGGATGAGAACAGAAATCGCACAGCAGCGGCACGGTGGCAGTGGGAGGCTCCATTAGCTAAAGTGGTGCTTCAGGTTAAGAACAGTTTCAGATTAAGAACGGACCTCTGGAACGAATTAAGTGCTTAACCCAAGGTACCACTGTATAAACATCAACAATTGGGAAACACAATACATACTGTATGTTGCTTGATCGAATCAATCAGCCAAATGTAGATGAGATTGGGTGCTGTGACTCAGTTCTGCACCAGCTGGAGATGCATCGCCCATGTTTGGGTGGCTGGTGTTTGTGTGTGCGTCTGTGAGAGAGAGCCTGCATAAGAAGTGCGATCGGCTACAGCACAGCTGGCTCCGGGTGACGACGAGACTTCTTTATTTACATTTCAATGCAGCCCCATAACCCACGTTCTCCCAATGCTGAACGATTCAATTGTAAAAAGCCATAAAAAAATTAAACCAAAGCTGCACACACACACAAATTAGAAGGGAGACAACGAGCAGCATGGGAGTATATAAAAGAGCATATTTTTTAAAAGCACTAAAACTATTAAGTTTAATTACTTAAAACTGAAAGGGCTTTTCTCAGCACCGAAAGGACCAAGTGAACCTCTTTTGGGAGGATTTTCCATAGTCAGTTTGATCTAGGAGTGCCGCTGCAATTGTAGACGTACATTGAGCCTCTGCAGCTCAGCAGGGTCTAAACCAGCCTTTGCCCACCTGTGGCTCCCTAGATGTGATGGACTCCTTATCGCCCCAGTGGTGGCTGGTGTCTATTGAGACTGGTTGGGCAGACAGCAGGGAGGCCAACAGCAGGTGGCGCCAGAGCCAAAGACACACAGAGCCAACCAGGAAGTCTTCACAGAGTGGCAGAAGACGGAGAGGGGATGAGGGTCAGTGCACAGGAATCAGAGCAGCAAGCCCCTCTGAAAGGAACAGCTTTGTTCAATTGGCATTGTGCAGGTCGGCTATGTAAATCGCCCTGTGTGTCGATAAATGTGTGTGTGTGCAGGGGTGCCACCTTGAATTGCTTGGCACCAAAACATCTCAGTGTAGACCAAACTCCCTTCCCTCATGTTCTTTACACCTTTCTGTGTTTTCGCAACAATGAAGTGAAAATATGGACGGTGTATACTCCCTTCCCTCGCATCCCATTCTTATTATAGTGCATCCTCTCTCTCTCTCTCTCTCTCTCTCTCTCTCTCTCTCTCTCTGTTGTTTTTCTTCTTTTTAAAGCACATATACGGAGCTTTAGTTCCGAGCAAAAAGTGAGAGGAAGGCTTTGGGGCACCCAAGATGCTGTCAGACTTTGCTAGAGGAAAGAATATGGCTCTTGCATTTAAACCGTTTGAAGTATTAATTAAAAAGAATTATGCACAGGATGAAGGATCTGAAGTGTGCCTTTGAATCTCAATAAGGCATCGGGATTACAAATAGCCAGGGGAGCTGTGAAAGAAGGAGAGGGAGAAGCAGGGTGGGGTGTCGGGAGGAGAAAAATAAAGCGAGCTGCCTGTCTTGGGAAAATCTCTTGTTGGAGATGAACAAGGATCCTGAGGGGAAAAAACATTCTGGACAACTTTTGGTGCTAAGGGCACGAGAGTTTGAACCCGGAGTTCAGAAAAGGTTGAAGGACCAACCATGTTTATTTGCTTTTATTTGAGATTATTATAGCCTGCCTTTCCTCCAGTGAACTCAAGACAGCAAGCTTCGGTTTTGTCTCCCCTCCATTTTATCCCCAAGACAAGGTTAGTCTGATGGTTAGTTTCATCCAAGGACATCTGGTGAGCTTTGTGGCTGGATTTGGTCTTCCCAATCCTAGTCCAACACTCTGAATGGCTCAGTCGGTAGAGCAGGAGACTCTTAATCTTATGGTTGTGGGTTTGAGCCCCACTTTGGGCAAAAAGATTCCTGCTTTGCAGGGGGTTGGACTAGATGATCCTCGGGTACCCTTCCAACTCTACAATTCTATGATTCAGAACCTGTCTCCTTCCAAACGCCGTTGGACTCCAACTCCCATCATTCCTGCTGGCTGGGGCTCATGGGAGTTGGAGTCCAACACAATCTAGAGAGCCACAGTTTAGCCACTCCTGCCCTAATCTCTGTGCTGCACTGATCAGCATTATGCCCACATTAAAAACAAACGAACCCTTCCCCAATGTTTCTTACAAGAGAATATAAGAATATGATCTCAGGGCCCCAGCAAGGTTTCTCCAGTGCACTGCTTGCAGAGCAAGCATCTCACTCCTGCACACCTTGAAGTGAAGGCTTCCTCCACTTGCTTTCCACCACAGTACAAAAAGATGCTTTGGCGGGCTCCTCCCCTTATGCACTTCAGCCAATCAGCATTGAGCAAAGGGCTCTTTAAAATCCTGCCTCCCCAGCATCACTTGGGCAGATCACACCACCGAGTCTGGTGGACAGGTGCTATTCTCCAGGGAGACACCGACAAAGCCCAATCTGGACTCGGGTAGACCAAAGGACAGAGAAAAAGATAACAGGAAGATGCCAGAATTTGTGGCTCAGGCAAGGCTCAACGACAACATAATGTTACAAAAGGGTCTGTGTTCCTTTGGAGAACTGAGACACAGTGGAGACTGTTGAAGCTTTAACAAATTGGTTTATTCACCTGTTTACACGTTCCATCTGCGTGGAGGGAGTCCAGATCTTACAGCATAATCATCCCAAGAGGGGTTTGTCCCCCACAGCAGTGCAGCTCTGGAATCCAAGCCATCTCTCCCAGCCAGCCTTCAGCCAGCCTGCCCAAGATGGATCCCAGTCTTCTTCCCAGAACACCCTGCTAAAAACTCTCTTTTCCTGACACCTCGCACCCAGTTACCATGGTAAGCTTCCAAATCCCCAGCCTCTGTTCACACCTCAGGGCAAGCGGGAAGGACAGTTCTCTTGTATTGCCAATGGCCTTGTCATGTTTCTTTTTTTTTTTTAATATTTTTTATTAAACAGTTTTTATAACCACACAAACATAACATAAAAACAACAAATACATAAACAAACAAAAACAAAAACAAAACAAAAAACAAGTACCATTTCATATCTTAATTTCTTATACCTTTCTTCCCCGACTTCCTCATGCCTCCCTTTTCTGTATTCCAGATTCTAATCAATTACTCAGCAAATCTTCCCTTATTTTACTTTAAATTTAAGCTAATCTTCCTTATTCTCCTTATCTTAACCATTGCTAATAGTAACCATTTACTTTCCAGTCCAACATCATTCTAACTTTCATTAATTTTGTAATATTTCTTTAGATAGTCCTTAAACTTTTTCCATTCTTCTTCCGCTGCTTCTCTTCCCTGGTTTCGGATTCTGCTCGTCATTTCTGCCAAGCCCATGTAGTCAATCACCTTCATCTGCCATTCTTCCAGTGTGGGTAGATCTTGTGTCTTCCAGTACTTCGCAATGAGTATTCTAGCTGCTGTTGTAGCATACATAAAGAAAGTTATATCCGTCTTTAACACCCCTTGGCCGACAATACCCAAGAGAAAGGCCTCTGGTTTCTTAGGGAAGGTATATTTAAATACCTTTTTAAGTTCATTATAGATCATTTCCCAGAATGCCTTAATCTTTGGGCACGTCCACCAAAGGTGAAAAAATGTGCCTTCCTTTTCTTTACATTTCCAACATTTATTGTCAGGCAAATGGTAAATCTTTGCAAGCTTGACTGGGGTTATGTACCACCTATAGATCATTTTCATAATATTTTCTCTTAAGGCATTACATGCCGTGAATTTCTTCCCGGTGGTCCACAACTTTTCCCAATCAGCAAACAAAATATTATGACCAATGTCCTGAGCCCATTTAATCATAGTTGATTTAACCGTTTCATCTTGTGTATTCCATTTCAGCAGCAAATTGTACATTTTTGACAGATTCTTAGTACTGGATTCTAACAATTCAGTCTCCAATTTTGATTTTTCCACCTGGAAGCCAATTTTACTGTCCAACTTAAACACTTCATTTATTTGGTGATAGTGCAACCAATCTCTCACCTTCCCTTTTAATTTCTCAAAACTCTGCAATCTCAGTTTGCCCCCTTCCTTTTCCAGAATTTCCCAATATCTTGGCCACTTCGACTCCATATTTAACTTTTTAACTGCCTTAGCCTCCATTGGCGACAGCCACCTTGGAGTTTTGTTTTCCAGCAAATCTTTATATCTGACCCAGACATTTAATAGTGCTCTTCTGACAATATGGTTTTTAAAACTTTTATGTGCTTTAACCTTGTCATACCACAAATATGCATGCCACCCAAAAATATTGTTAAAACCTTCCAAATCCAAAATGTCTGTGTTTTCAAGAAGCAGCCAATCTTTTAGCCAGCAGAAAGCTGCCGCTTCATAGTACAGTTTAAAGTCTGGCAGGGCAAACCCCCCTCTTTCCTTTGAATCCGTTAATATCTTAAATTTAATTCTGGGCTTCTTGCCCTGCCAGACAAATTTAGATATATCTTTTTGCCACTTCTTGAAACAGTCCATTTTATCCATTATTTGTAATGCTTGGAACAAAAACAACATTCTTGGCAATACATTCATTTTTATAACTGCAATTCGACCTAACAAGGAAAGCTTCAAGTTTGACCAAATCTCCAAGTCTTTTTTCACTTCTGTCCAAGTTTTTTCATAATTATCTTTAAATAGGTTCACATTCTTAGCTGTCATATTTATACCCAAATATTTCACTTTTTTAACCACAGTCAACCCTGTCTCGTTCTGAAACCTTTCTTTTTCAACCTGCGTTAAGTTTTTCTCCAATACCTTAGTCTTTAACTTATTCAATTTAAATCCTGCCATTTGACCAAACTCTTGAATTATTTCCAAAACTCTTTTCGTACTAGCTTCTGGCTCTTGTAATGTAAGTACTAGGTCATCTGCAAATGCTCTCAGTTTATATTGTTTAGCTCCGACCTGAATCCCTTTAACCAACTGGTCCCTCCTAATCATATTAAGCAAAACCTCCAGGACCGATATAAAAAGTAGTGGGGAGATAGGGCACCCCTGACGTGTCCCTTTTTCAATCTTGAACTCTTCTGTAACCACATTATTTACAATTAATTTTGCTTTCTGTTCAGAGTATATTGCACCTATACCATTTTCAAACCCTTGGCCTACCCCGGCCTTGTCATGTTTCTTAATGGCCCTAGCTTTGCATAGGCTTGCTCAGGAATTCCTCTGCAGCTTGTATTTCTCCCTTCACATCCCAAATAATCAGAATCCTACCATTTATCAATTTCTGCTGGATCTGGCCAATGGTCCAATTAACTGAGCACCCTGTTCTCATGGTAGCCGACCAGATGTCAAAAGGCAGGGGTAGCCTGGAAGGTTTTGCCGCTGCAGTGAAATGGCCGGAGGTGTCACTCTGTA
The DNA here is from genome assembly GCF_027172205.1 of Podarcis raffonei. Taxonomy (NCBI): domain Eukaryota; kingdom Metazoa; phylum Chordata; class Lepidosauria; order Squamata; family Lacertidae; genus Podarcis; species Podarcis raffonei. The sequence goes on along the minus strand of NC_070616.1, from coordinate 11,446,931 downwards.
CAATGCGGCAAAGGTGGAACCAGAAGGCCACAAAAAATCACATTCACACATTGGAGGTGAAAAAAACAGACAGGATCTCTCCTCTCTCCCTGATCTTTTCCGAATGATATCAGTCTCCCCTTTGTCCATTCACCCTCTAGCCCAGGCATGCCCAAAGTCCATTTCGGGGGCCTAATTTGGTCCGCTGGTTGGTTTAATCCAGCCCCTGTGGCAGTTTATTTCCTGGGGTAAAATCCTGAAAAAAAAAAACAACTCAACAATTTCAATCGTTAAAAAGCTCAACAACTTTGGTCAGCCCTCACGGCCCTTCACTTCATCAAATCTGGCCCTCTTTGACAAAAGTTTGGACACCGCTGCTCTAGCCACTTGTGGAAGCCCAAATTACTCCCAAGAAACTGGAGATGTGTGAGAGAGTAATTTATCCATTCTAGAAAGGCAGGCTTCTGCTTTCTCCCGCCCTGCCGCCCCTTGAATATAAATGGAGATTTATTTATTTAAGAACTGGATCGAAGGAGGCTTTCCGTTCCAACTCCACTTGCGAGCCCTATTTAAAAATGGATCAATATCGGGCTGACCTTGGGCACGGCTGTACTGAGCCGCTTCACGGGGTGTGTGTCACCGTCTGGAAGGAGGAATCACCTCCCCCAGCTCAGTTACTGCAATCCTTTGCTTCAGCAAGCACGAAATTGCTGCCAGGCGGCCGTCGAGTATTACATTTCCCCCAGTTGCGACCCGTTCTATGGGGTGTTGAGCGATGGATTTGCTCACAACGGGGTTTGCCCCAAGCAATAATGTGCCCCCTGTTACTCTCTGACTACAGTGGTACCTCGGATTACATACGCTTCAGGTTACATACGCTTCAGGTTACATACGCTTCAGGTTACAGACTCCGCTAACCCAGAAATATTACCTCAGGTTAAGAACTTTGCTTCAGGCTGAGAACAGAAATTGTGCTCTGGCGGCCCGGCAGCAGCAGGAGGCCCCATTAGCTAAAGTGGTGCTTCAGGTTAAGAACAGTTTCAGGTTAAGAATGGACCTCCAGAACGAATTAAGTACTTAACCCGAGGTACCACTGTACTTCTAACCCAGCACAGTGGCATAGCGTGGGAGGCAGGGGGCCGTGGCCCCAGGAGAAAATTCTGAAGGTGCGCAACCAGGAGCCCCCCCCCATGCAGACACTGGCTTCCATGGGGATCCCCAGCCCAGCAAAAGTGGCAGAGCAGCTGACCAGGGGAATGCTGCTGACAGTGCCCAGGCACATTCTGGTGGGCCCCGTCCCCATCTCTCCATCCTTCCCTTCCTCCCTGCTTGCCTGTTGCCAGGGGTCTCTGGGCCCCGGAGCCTGGCCTAGCAGGGTTGCCAGGTCCCTGGCAGAGGCTGGCAATTGCGGAGCCTCCGGAGGGCTCGGTCTGCCTTCCTTGTGCTCACGAGAGCGCATTTCTGAAGCCCTTTGGTCTCCAGACTGCACTGAGGCCGGCCTCCTTGCTGAATGGCCACCCAGCTCGCTCGCTCGCTTCTCGCTTGGTGTGCTGTGCTCCCCAGGGAATGGCGGAAGCAGCCCAGGCCCACAGTGAGTGGGCACAGACGGAGGCAGGCAAAGAGCAACCCCAGTGGGGCATAGAATGGTGCCCCCTCTGTTAGGGGGATTTGCCCACCAAGGAAAGGAATGGGATAGGCTGAAGCATCTCACCTTGGCAGGCATTATATTAAAAAATATAGGTCTCTCCAGTGTCTGGCTATGATGCTTCTGGCTGCTGAAAGTTGGTGGGTTATGAGTTCTTTGTGGTGTAAGTGGACATTATTGTCTTGGAAGATGTTTAGTAAGGTCAATTCTGAGGTGATTTCTAATACTTGCTTGGTTATTTTACTTATTTCTCATATGGTTGTTGTCCAGTATAGTTGGATTTTGGGGCACTTCCACCACATGTGGAGGTATGTGCAAGCATGGACCAATGGTACCAAATAGTATGGGAAACAGCCCTACTAGAAAAATTAACCAATAAACTAAAACTGACACAGGGACAAATAGAAGAAGACACCTTCACCCCAGTATGGCTCCCCTTTATCACATACACAGCCCAACAAGACAATGACAAAAATTCACCAACAGCGTACAAATCAATATGGCTAACCTGATCCAAAACACCCACTCACACATGAAAACAAAGACCCCCACAGCCAACCACAAATGAATAACCACACCCTAGGCCAACCCCAACCTCTCTCACCACCAAAGGAACACAAGTGCACAGCAGAGAACCTGCACAAGCAACGCTGACACCAAACCCTACGTATAGTAAGTAAAATAGAAACATCGCCACCCCACCCCCACCCATCTTCCCCCCCTCCATCCACCTCTTTCCCCCTTTTCTTCCCAATGTCTCAACAAATGAAACTGATTTGTAAAAATGTTACATGGGGGGGGGGGAATATGAAAGAGAGACATTGCACACACTTTTGTAAATCAAGAAAATCTTTAATAATAAAAGCAAATTGCCAATGATTTAACTCGGATAGGATACAGTTGACCTGATGCACTTAGACTGCAAAACACTTTTGACAAAGTCCCTCACCCAAGACTCCAGAGTAAGCTTAGCCATCAGGGGGCATGAGGAGAGGTCAGTTGCTGGTTAACGAACAGGATGCAAAGGTTATAAATGAATGGACAGTTTCCCCAATAGATGCAGGACGTGAAGTTCCTCAGAGTTCAGCCCCATGGGATCTGTGCTTTTCAACTTGCTCAGCTCTTTGATGCTGGGAGCCAAAGACAGCTGTGGTTCAAGGATGCTGGGGCAGACTAGTCTACACTGACTGGCAGCAGCTCTCCAGTACAAAAGGATCATGGGAAATGTAGTTTGCTCCGCAGAGAACTACAGTTCCTAGCACTCTCAGCAAACTACAGCTCCCGGGATTATTTCAGAGGGAAGCCATGCGCTTTCACTGTACGGTGTGGATTTGACCTGAAGGTCGCATAGCCTAGCATGCTGAAAGCCATCAAAACATTTAGGGGAACTTTGAAAATCTCCCGATAAGGACACACTCCCAAATACAGTGGTACCTCAGGTTATATACACTTCAGGTTACAAACTCCGCTAACCCAGAAATAGTACCTCAGGTTAAAAACTTTGCTTCAGGATGAGAACAGAAATTGTGCAGCGGCGGCAGCAGGAGGCCCCATTAGCTAAAGTGGTACCTCAGGTTAAGAACAGTTTCAGGTTAAGAACGGACCTCCAGAATGAATTAAGTTCATAACCAGAGGTACCACTGTAGACTGGGTATTGCTTATTTTACAACCTTCCCTCATGGAGTTTGGGACTACAACTCCCATGAGCCCCAGCCATGACTGATGGGAATTGTAGCCCAAAACGTCTGGAGGGCACCCTAAGGCTGCTTCATTGCATGTGTCTCTTGCAAGGAACATAGACTCATAGAACTGGAAGGCACCTCAGGGGTCATCTAGTCCAACCCGCTGCAATGCAGGAATCTCAACTGGATCATACATGGGAGGTGGCCACCCAACCTCTGCACTTGGGCGGATGAGCCCTTCCTCCTTGAGAAACCGCCGGCGCATTTGCCTTCCGATCCTCTTGGGCTGCTTTGCGGGATTCCTCCGCTGAGCTGAAAACCCATAAGAAAGACAGAAGAGCATTGCCGGATCAGGCCAGCAGCCCCTCCTGCCCAGCACCCTGGCTCAGCACCTAGGCGAGGGAAACCCTCCAGCAGGATCCGTGCACAAAAGCAACTCTCCCCTCTTGGGGTTTCCAACAACCGACACTGCTGCCTCCGACCCGTGGGGGCAGAGCGTCGCCCCCTCTGCAGCCCTCAGCCTCCTCCTCCACGAACTGGTCCCAATCCGCCTTTTTAAAGCCATCCAACTTGAGGGGGGCCTCTTCCTCTAAGTTCTGCTACGGGGTTTTCTTTGCATCCTAGAAAATACACTGGAGGAAAAAAGGAAGCCTTTATTTATCTCGGGCAGGAAGATACACACAAGGGGAGAGCGAGAAAGCTCTTGCACGCCTGCAGTTTACAATTTGCTGCTGCTGCTGCTGTAAAACTCTCTCTCTCTCTCTCTCTGCCTGCTTTCCCTTTCCCTGCCTCTTAATCCTGTATGTAAATGGCAGCCAATGGATGCGGCTCTTGAGCGGGGCTGGGATTAGAGCCGGGGCGAATGGGTGGCAATTTTACTGGGATTACAGAACAAAGAGGCGCCCTCCCCCTCGCTCGCCTGCGCTGCAGCCCCCGGGAGGAAGGGGCTGGCTGCATGGGCCCCCCCTGCTCGGCCCGCCACCCCCCTCCCCGTAGCATCCACCCCCACCCCCGGGGCGCCCAGGGTGCCGATTACCCCCACCCCCCCTTCCAGTCCCCCCACCCTCCTCCTCTTCCCTCCTCTCTCTCCTTCCTCCTCCTCCATACAGATTAATTCCACCCTGCAATCCAGGCGGGAGGAGCCGGCAGCTGGGAGAGGCTGATCCTTGCGGTAAGAGTAACTTTTCCAGACCCCCCCCCCACAACCTACACCCCCTTCTACTTTGCCCTGGTCCAGATCCACATCCCACCTCTTCCCCCCCCCCCACGTTTGCATCGCGAGCATCCCCCACCCCCCATCTCCTCTCTCTTTTGCGCCTTGATTTTTGCGCGCGCGCGTTCTGCGGGCGCGCAGTTTTGCAGTTTGCGCCGGTCTTGCGGATGTTCCTGGGCGGGGGGGGGGGAGGTGGGATTATTCGGAATTAAAAGACGTGGTGCGGTGGGGAGGGGGCTGGTCTGCCCGGGAGGAGTTGGGGAGGAGGGCTAGATGGCCAGTCAGCCCTGATGTGTGTCAGGTGTAAGACATCGCAGTCGTTATTTGTTGTGTGTGTGTGTTTTGGGGAGCTTACGGTTTGCGTCTTGGGGTGGAGAGCAGGTTGCGTCCGTGCTTTTTCCTCTTGTCCCGGTGGGGGTGGGTTGGGGGAAAGGTTAATTTCAAACTGAGTTGCAGGAAATGTTGATGGTGAGATGGTTTGTGTGGGGAGGGGGGGTTTGAGTCTTCCTCTGGCATCCTCCTCCTCCTCTGCGGTTTGGGAATGAGGTCAGTGTGGGGAAGCCAAGCTATAGGAAAGTGAGTTGATGATTGACTAAGACCTTTCACCCTTTCTTTCTTTCTTTCTTTCTTTCTTTCTTTCTTTCTCCCCCATCCACAACACTTTGCTGCTTTTCCTGCAGTTTCTGGTTCTCTTCCACCCCCGCACCTACCTGGACTTGCAACAGCTATTCATCCCTCTCCCCTCTTCCCCAAACTTGAAAATTGGGAGCCCTTTTTCAGACTGCAAACGCATCCAGTCTTTTCTCTTTTCGACTGGGCCTTCCTATTTCATGTTGGGCTGCAAACTGTCAGTGAGGAAGGGGAGAACTCAGTGGGGTTTAACCATTTTGACACTGCCTGCATTCTTACTCTGAACAGCTATTTATGGCAATCATTATCACGTTTTCAATTTCTGCTCCAAGTTCTGCCCCGAGTTGTTGTTGTTTTCTTAAAGGGCAGTTCTCTATCTCTCCCCCCAACTCTAACCAATCCCTTGTAACATTTCTCTCCTAATCTGAGAGATCTGATTATTGCTTAAATTTTATAATAAAAGCACCCACCTGGCTCCCTCCCAGCCTTCAAAAAGTGGAAATCCCTTCCCTCCCTGTGCGTGCGGCCTGCTTGCTGTTTGATTCATGGGTGAGCAAAAGGCGCTCTGTACATGCTCAGAGGCTTCGCCCTTCGGATGCTTGGCAGTTTAGCTCTGGAGTAAAATAAAAAAAGGGACGTTGGGCTGAGCTTTGGGTAAACCCTGGTCACCCTGTTCTCACCCCCAGCAAAAGGAAAAAGTATGCTGGGTTTTGGAAGGTTCTCTGTTTCACTGCATTTAGCCTCAGTTATCCTTTCTGTACTTGGTGTTGTATTTACAGTACATTTTTTTTTTTAAAAAGGAGGACCAGAGCTTTAGGAGGAGGGTGGTCTGTATCCCTGGCATCTCCAGGTCGGGTTGGGAATATTCCCTGCCTCCGTATACCTGGAGAGCTGGTCTGACTTCAGCCCTCTCTGCTCCCCCCCCAAACCCATATCTTTGGTGGGGTGGGTGCAGATTTATTCCCCCACCCCTGTGCATGTGACTGATGCTTTTTTAATATAAAGTAAAAGGGGGGGGTTGTACTGGCACCTCCAGAGTATTCCTGAATGACTTGGCATCAGCAGGGGCAGCCAGGCCTTCCTCCTGAGTTGCATCGATCAGCTTTGCGGCACTTTGCAAGAAGGCAAGTCGCTTTTAAAAAAACAACCCCAAAACAGATTTATCCACAAGCAGGGAAGAGGCTGCAGCAGGAAAGTGTGTGTGTTTTGTGTGGATAACCCAGCACAGCAGTACGGCTTAAAAATAGAAACGGGTGGTTTAACCGGCAAGGCACTCCCTAGGTCTTTTAAAAAATAATAATAATAGAAAACTGCTAACCAGACACAGAAAAATGTGACCATGCGCTTTGCCCTTTCTGAAGGGAAATTGCAAGCAGGGCTGTTGCGGAAGAGAGGGGCAGAGGGGGGGCAGGGGAGAGGTTAAACTCCAGGTCTGCCTGGCAAGTTGCACCCTGGCAAAGATTTATTCCTTTTTTTAAAAAAAATGACACATTGAGGAATTCGGTCAGGAAGGGCAACGTGCCGCAAGAGTTCCTGTCGGATTAAATTCCCCTCGGTATGTTGCACATGCCGGCACATTTTCCAGTTCAGGTTTACCTGTTAATGGAAAAATTGAACGGGGCTATTCACCTGCGCAGGCTCTGTGCTCGGTGGTGGAGATGGCAAGCAGGGTGATGGGTGCGTGACAATTCTGTGCGTCAAGGATGATGGGTATATATTCATGTGTGTCTTTCAAGAGAGAGGGAGTGTTTTTTCCTGTGCATAAGGAGTCATGCTTGGCCCAGAAGGGTACTCCCCCCCCCACCTGCTTCTGTCATAGTTCACTGTGTGGCTTTGAGTGAATTCAGTTTGGTCAATCCCTTCTCTAAGGTGCCATGCCATAACCAAGCTGCATTTGTAAGAAACCTATACAGTGGTACCTCGGGTTAAGTACTTAATTCGTTCCGGAGGTCTGTACTTAACCTGAAACTGTTCTTAACCTGAAGCACCACTTTAGCTAATGGGGCCTCCTGCTGCTGCCGGGCCGCCGGAGCACGATTTCTGTTCTCAACCTGAAGCAAAGTTCTTAACCTGAAGCACTATTTCTGGGTTAACGGAGTCTGTAACCTGAAGCGTATGTAACCTGAAGCGTATGTAACCCGAGGTACCACTGTACTTTGGAACTCTCTGCCTATTGATATCAGGAAGACACCTTCGCTGTTCTCTTTTTGGTGCCTGCTAAAATTTTTTTTGATTAGACAAGCCTGTCCAAATAAAGTTGATGTGTGTGTTTTAATCTGCTTTTTAGTTTAGTGCCGATTTTAATTTTATTTTTAATGTTCCAGATTGTTGCTTTTTTACTGTTTTCAAACAATCACATTTTAATTGTTTTGTTTATTCTTTTTGTAAACTGCTTCAAGGTTTGTTTGTTTTTGCAAACGAACACGCACAAGGTCTTAGGTTCGATCCCAGGCATTGCCAGTTTAAAAAAAGGGACAGAACTTGGTTGGAGGTGATGGCAAAATGTTCATTAAAACTCTTGACTTCCCAATAGCCCAGCAGACAATACTAGGTTAGGAGGACAAATAGCATTTAGGACTGAGTGCTGTTGGAAGGGAGATTTGCAGATTTTGGGTATAAAAGCCCTTTACCCATAATTTGGGACACGGGTGGCGCTGTGGGTTAAACCACAGAGCCTCGGACTTGCCAATCAGGAGGTCGGCGGTTCAAATCCCCACGACAGGGTGAGCTCCCGTTGCTCGGTCCCTGCTCCTGCCAACCTAGCAGTTCGAAAGCACGTCAAAGTGCAAGTATATAAATAGGTACCGCTCCGGCGGGAAGGTAAACGGCATTTCCGTGCGCTGCTCTGGTTTGGCAGAAGTGGCTTAGTCATGCTGGCCACATGACCCAGAAGCTGTACGCCGGCTCCCTCGGCCAGTAAAGCGAGATGAGCACCGCAACCCCAGAGTTGGTCACGACTAGACCTAATGGTCAGGGGTCCCTTTACCTTTACCTTACCCATTTGAGCATTGGGGACAAATATTGGGGACAAATTTGAGCATTGGGGACCCATAATTTGAGCATTGGGAAGCACTTCATGAATTTAAATGTTCTATATAATCCACAGTTAATAACAGCCAATTGCATGAATGTTTATTATTGCTTTTATATCTGAGGAGCTCAAGGTGACACACATGGCTCTTCCCTCCCCATTTTATTCTCACAACAGCCCTGTGAGGTAGGTTAGATCGAGAGACAGCCATTGGTCCACGGCCACCCATTGAGCTTATGACTGAACCCTGATCTCCCAGATTCCTAGTCCGACACTCTACCCGCTGCACCACATTGGCTTCCTAGAGTCCTTCTGCTATGGGGCAGCTCTATAAATTCAGTAGGTCAATAAATAAATATGGGGAAAGCAAAATGTCACTTGGAGAGAAGGATCTGAAATATTTTCCCGGAAGCTTGAATTTGTTCTGTTCTGGATTGTTTCACTGGGTGTTTTAACGTGTTGTAAACTATGTTGATATTTCCCCACCCCCCTTTAAAATATAAATGTGAATCACCCTGAGACCTGGTATAGGGCAGTATATAAATTCAACAACAACAGACAAACCTTTTCGTTCTGATCCATCAGGGCTGCTCTGATGTTCTTAAGTAGCTCCTGAGCAGCCTCTCTGTCACAAGAGAGAGCTTCTAGATGGTGTGAACCTCAGCCCCCTATTTCACAGAATCATAAGAGTTGGAAGGGGTCCCAGGGGTCATCTAGTCCAACCCCCTGCAATGCAGAAAACTTGCCCAATGTGGAGTTTGAAGCCATCACCCTGAGCTTAGGAGTCTCATTTTCTACCGACTAATGGGGTTTATATACTGCTTAATCATCAAAAAAACCTACATAAAACATATCGAAATGACCAATAATCCCCTCTACCTTGGAAATAAAATTGGCCATTTTAAATATATACATTATAAAACAAAACGACATATTGGATTGCGTGTCAGAATGGCTTGCCTGGTGTGGCTTGTTTAATTGAACAAAGAAAGTTTTTGCCAGGTGTTTTTGCCTAATATCAATGGGCAGGGAGTTCCCAAGACTCGGTTCCTTGCTAGTGCGGGAGGATCATTATGTTGCATTTGCAAATATAGCCTCCTTTGTGAGTTTCCTCTCACCACTTGCACTTCAAGCTGTTTCTCTCCCTCTTCCCACACTGCCCCCTTTTTAACCCAGCGGTGAATCGCTGCAAACATTCCCTATATCCAGCCTGTGCAGTGTGCTAGCTCTCACAGTGAGGGGGAACAGGGGAGAGAGAACACAAATTCTCCCTTAAACTGCTTTTCCACGTCTGATCTCATTTCCCTCTCTCCTTGTTTGGCCTGCACCCAGTTACCTGGCGCTTTAGCACGGGAAGGCGGCTGAGGATGACCTCCGTTTTTTGTTATCTAGCGCCTAGAGTGACGGCCGGTGATACCGATCCAAGTCCGAAGTGTATTCTGAAACCGCTTTGGCCGCCACAAGCCTTTCCTGATAAGGCACAGGTTTTGAATTCCACTTATTTTCCGGGGCCGAAAAAGTAGACGCCTGCCATCATATCTGGGTCACATGGAACGTTTTCTGTGTGATTTTAATCTAGATACTGGGCTGAGTAGACAGCAGCTGAGTTTCTATTGTTAAGGGCTAGCCTGTTCCTTCTCTTTCCTTGCGCCTTCCGACGGCAGATGTAGAATACTATGATTATTTTTTTATTTCTTGCCTTGCTGGCCTGTCCCTTCTGCAAGGACCTCAAGGCTGGGCACGTACTGAGCTCATTTGATCCTCCCAATCAGATTCGCAAGGTTGGTTAGGCTGAGAGAGGATTTAAAGTACTATTACACCACTTTAACGGCCATGGCTTCTCCCAAAGCATCCTGGGAACTGTAATAGGTTAACAGGTGCTGAGATCTGTTAGGTGTGGACAGGTTCATCGTATTGAGCTAGGTCAGGGGTGCCCAAACTTTTTTCAAAGAGGGCCAGATTTGATGAAGTGAACATGCGTGAGGGCCGGATTTTACCTCAGGACGTATACTGCCACGGGGGCTAGATTAAATCGACTGGTGGGCAGGATTAGGCCCCCGAAACGGACTTTGGACATGCGTGAGCTAGGTAAACTGATGGTCTCATGCAGTCTGAGGCATCTTCCTATACCCTTCGCCAAAAGTGCTAGAAATTATCCAGGCGCCAGGAGCGTTTTGCAGCTGGCGTGGGTCCAATTGTGACCACATGGAGATATCTGAATGCCAGGTTGGTTACTAGGGGAAGTAAAATGTCTCTCTTAGAAGGACCTGAAACATTTTCCACGAGGCTAGTGTTTGTCCTGTTCTGGATTGTTTTAGCTGATGTTTTGATGTGCTTTGAGATTTGTTCTTTAAAACATAAAGCAGTATAGAAATGAAATTATTAATGATAATTATAATAAACCACTGCAAGAAAATAAAAGGCAACTAGATATTCTGTTGCGGCAACCCGTAACCTAGGCCATTTGGCGATTAGATTATACAGTGGTACCTCGGGTTACATACGCTTCAGGTTACATACGCTTCAGGTTACAGACTCTGCTAACCCAGAAATAGTACCTCGGGTTAAGAACTTTGCTGCAGGATGAGAACAGAAATCATGCTCCGGCGGCACGGCCGCAGCGGGAGGCCCCATTAGCTAAAGTGGTGCTTTAGGTTAAGAACAGTTTCAGGTTAAGAATGGATCTCCGGAACGAATTAAATACGTAACCAGAGGTACCACTGTATACCTGTGTTTCTGACGTTGCTCTCAAAGCATCCTGGGAACTGTAGTTTGTTAAAGGGTGCTGGGAGTTGTTAAGGATCCCTGTTTCGCTCACAGAGCTACAGTTCCCAGTGCCCCCTGGGAAAAGGAATTGATTGTTAGATCGGAGAAGTGTAGAGATGGAAGGGACTCCCAGTTTTGGGAGGAAGACAAGCCGGCGTTTGTCTTGAGCGACGGCGGCTTAGAAGGAGCATCCCATCCTCTCTATGGGTGCTGCTGACCTTCTCCCTTGGGCAGCTGGGTGAGAAAAAAGGAGAAGCGGAGCGCAAGGACTCTTTATTTTTGAATGCTTTGTGCAAAAAAATGGGGGGTCAAGGAGGGTCAGTTGGGTGGGGAGTAAGAAATGTGTCTATTTGCATCTGAGGAATGTTGGAGAGTATGAGATTCTTCATCTCAGGGTTGTGGGTTGGATCCAACCCCAGATTTCCTGTGTCTCGTCCACCCTGGCTGTGGAAGGGAGATGAAAGCTTGTTTTGAAGATGGTTGGGGGGCAGACTTTCAGTCACCCCGCCTGCTTCCGGATCGTAGACATTGTTCATAGCAGCCTCAAGTGGTCTGTCTTCTCCCTCTGCCTCATTTTACCTCATGTGAGTTTCCCCCCTCGCCGCCTCTCCTCTCTCCATCCTTGCTGGCCTCTTGCCACAGCTTCTCTGACCAGTTTTATGAAGAGAAGCCGCCATGGAGAGTGTTTCTCGTTTTTAAGGACAAGCACCTATGCCAAGCAGTTTTTAAAAACCCTGGTGAAATCGGGCCCCAACGCTATTAATACAAATCTTGCGGTGGGGAGCGAGAGGCGGGAGGCCTTTGAGTGAGGCATTAAACATTTATTAAAACCATTAGAATTAGTGTCAGGTTGTATTGATTTAAAAAGAGAAGCGCAGAGGAAGCTGCAGTCAACGGCGAGGTGGGCAGAGGAAATGCGTCTCCTTCCCACCCTTTCCTTTTATTATTATTATTATTATTATTATTATTATTATTATTATTATCATCACATTTGTATCTCGCCTTTCCTTCAAGGAGCTCAAGATGGCACATGCAGTTCTCATTTGGTCCTCAAAACAACCCTGTGAGGTAGGCCAGGCAGAGAGAGACAGAGCGAGCGCATGTCTGGGCCAAGGTAACCCAGCAAAGTTTGTGGCTGAATGGGGATTTGAACCCTGGTTTGTCAGCTCCTAAGACTCAGCTACGTTAGTAGAGAAACAGCGATTTGAATGCACTATGAACCTGCAACACCAGGTGGTGCCAGAGAGCAGGAAAATTTTACAACATAATTTCCCATAGGGATTTTCCCCCTTTTGTTAAAATGATCTAATTTCTGACTTATTTATAGCGGTTTTTCCCTGTGTTTAGATCCACCCCCAGTCCGACACATCAACCATCACACCATACTAGTTCTGGGCTGCAGTGCTGGCTCCAGGTTTTTGTAGGAGTCATTAGGTGAGATACCTCTGTGTCCTGTGCCCCCGGGGTCTCTCCAGTAATATCTGGACCAGAGTTTTTCATTCAGGACTGGGTATTTGACTGGCAAAAGTAGAAAAGATTATTTGATAGACTGACCATTCAAATATTTTGAAAACTTTTTTTTATATATAGTTTAGAGATGAGATATGTTTAATCATCAGGAGGGCAGAATCTTGGTTGATTTCAGGAGCTTTTGAAGTGAGTTAACCATGATGCAACATGACTGGATTTTGTTTAATTGTAGTGTGTTGTTATAACTCTTCCCCCGTTTATTGATTTTTGCCATAAACAGTAAATGGCTAAAAAATGAACAGGAAATTCTGAATGCTCAGTATATAATTCACTTGCATAACCTGCTTATTTCCCTACTGCTCATTTACTGAAGCTTTAAAGCAGGCATAGGCAAACTCGGCCCTCCAGATGTTTTGGGACTACAACTGACACCATCCCTGACCACTGGTCCTGTTAGCTAGAGATGATGGGAGTTGTAGTCCCAAAACATCTGGAGGGTCGAGTTTGCCTATGCCTGCTTTAAAGTCACACTGTTGACCCCTTGTATTCAGACAAAAAGTATATATAGGCGTGTTTGCTGACAGATCTGCTTATGTGTGAACATATTATCATACAAGTACATGTGTGACTAGATGTTATTTTTGTTCAGGCTTTATTGTAGCTTTTAACCATGTTAGGTGTGGAGCGGTTGACCAAACCACTTCTTCTCTCTGCATTTCCTTCTGGCACGCAAGGGTCACTCTTCATAGAGAATGCACCTGTCAATCAGTTGCTAGTATCTCATGATCATAGCTTGGCGCTGTGGGTTAAACCACAGAGCCTAGGACTTGCTGATCAGAAGGTCGGCAGTTCAAATCCCCACAACGGGGTGAGCTCCCGTTGCTCAGTCGCTGCTCCTGCCAACCTAGCAGTTCAAAAGCACATCAAATGCAAGTAGATAAATAGGTACCACTCTGGCGGGAAGGTAAACGGCGTTTCTGTGTGCTGCTCTGGTTCGCCAGAAGCGGCTTAGTCATGCTGGCCACATGACCCGGAAGCTGTACACCGGCTCCCTTGGCCAATAAAGTGAGATGAGCGCCGCAATCCCAGTCGGCCACGACTGGACCTCATGGTCAGGGGTCCCTTTACCTTTACCTTTTTATGCTCATGATTCACCAACACTCCTCTTACAACAGACTCGCCTTTCCTGCTCTTTGTGTTGTTAAGATTGTTGATGATCATCGGTTGTTTTCTTGCTTCTTTCTTTCATGGAATCCTAGAACCACAGAGCTGGAAGGGATCCTCCAAGGATCCTCCAGTAGTCCAACCCCCTGCAATGCAGGAATCTTTGTGATCCAGTAATGCTTTTAGCTGCTGCATATTGGGAAAGAGAACTCTGATCCAGTGTTAGAAACTCACATAATATAAGCGACGCACCAAACGGCTTTTTTAACCAAGTCACCAAAATTGAATGTCTGGTTGCCATTTGGGGGCAAGATGGCTCCAAAGCCTTATTTTTTTTTCAAATGATGCACGGACTGTGATTGATTACCAGTTAAGCATCTGGTTGTTCAGATGAGAACCTTCAGCTAGGTCAAATGAACACCTCGTTCTATGTAATGGGTAGATAAAATGTAAGAGCCTATCGATTTTTCATTCATTATGGCCACTGCAACTCCTAAAGCTTTGCAAAAAAATTTAAAAGTACAAAGGTACCTTGGTTGTCAAATGGCTTGGCTCCCGAACAAAATGGCTCCCGAACGCCGCAAGCCCGGAAGTAAGTGTTCTGGTTTGTGAACGTTTTTTGGAAGCCGAATGTCCGACGCGGCTTCCCTGGCTTCCGATTGAGCGCAGGAAGCTCCTGCAGCCAATCGGAAGCCGTGCCTTGGTTTTCGAACGGTTCCAGAAGTCGGACAGACTCCCGGAATGGATTAAGTTTGACAACCAAGGTACCACTGTACAACCCTTTTCCTGCGCTAATGATGCAAAAGAAAAGAAAAGGCCCTATTATTTATCTACCCCGCTGCCCCCCTCCCGTCCCACTCTGCTTTTGACAAGCTCCATATATGTTTACATTGCTTGCCTTCAGAGTCAGTTTGGGTGTTGCCCAAGTCAGCTTTCATCGTGAAGTGGCCCGTAAGCATCTCTGCTGAGAGGGTTGCATTTATGCAGGTGTCATTCCCACGGGGAACGAGACAGTGATGTTTCGAGAGGCACCAATATCGTTAATGAATTACAAACATCAAAGCGGAGGAGTTTTCCTTTCCCTCCCCTTTCCTCCCTTCCAGGAGCACAATTCTCAAACCGCTAAATTAGAGACAAAAGGAACCATTTTGAAAATGAATAAAGAAAGATGCTGCTAGGGGGAATCAAAACAAGCAATTTGCCCAAAGCCAAATATGGTCCGTCCCTCCCAATCCTGTCCTTCTGCTTTAGAAGTTCAGCCTAAGACAGAAAAAGAATGGCAGAATCTTAAAACAGCGACTGCCATTGCAGGGATTGGGGAATGGCTATCAGTTGACGATATGTCACCGTAATCATCTATATTTATTCCCCTGTTTGTTGTCCCTGTTTACCAGCGATAGCCCCTCTGTTGTGGCGTATCAAATATACCTTCTTAACTACCGCAACTACATGGTCAGGTTCACACATAACACTACACCATGGTTGGCTTAACTATGGTTTGTACACCCAAAACCACCCAGGCCAGCTAACTATGGTTTGTTTGGATTACGAATCTTGGCTTTCATTAACCGTGCTCTCCCACTGCACCCAATCCACAACCCTGGCTTGTTTCAGAGCCCTGCCCCAGAGGCTCACCCTGCTACAGAGGGGCAAGGTAAGAGTAGACTGAAAATGGAGCCAATGTTGAGTGGAACAAGCCAGGGTTACTTGGCCCGCCTGTGAGAATGAACCTGGTTTGTTCAGCCAAGCATTGTTAAAGCAAACCATGGCTTAGTGTTACGTGCCCAGGCAGCTGATAGAAGTGAAATTGCAGAGGAAGGAATTGGATTTCCATGTACGTTGCCCAGGGCAGCCGAGGACACTGAATTGCATAAAATATATATGGATGCTCCCTGAAAAATAGTTGGAATGCTTTAAAGAGAAATGCTATCCTTCTCAGCATCGTTAGAAAGATCGTGATCAAGTGATCTGTTTACTTACTTGGTCTGCTGTTCAGATGCTAAGGGTTGTTGGCAGCTTCCAAGACCTCCCTCCCACTGTCTATGGAAGAGGAATAGAGGTAACAGGCTTACAGCCAATCAGATCAATGGTCCATCTCTTTCAGCATTGCCTACACTGACTGGCAGCAGCACTGGCAGGAATAAATATGGGGAAAGCAAAATGTCATTTAGAGAAGGATTTTTCTTGAAGCTTTCATTTCTTTTATCCTGGACTGTTTTATTTGATGTTTCAATGCATTGTAAAGTGCCTTGAGATGCTTTTCTTTAGACTATAAAGCTGTATAGAAATGAATTATTATTATTATTATTATTGAAATCAATTGCAAAAAAAAGGTGCCTAGACATTCCATTGTGGCAACCGTAACCTAGGTTTAAGGCGCCGTTTGGCAATTAGCTTATATACCTGAGTTTCTAACACTGCTTGCAACTCTCTGGAAAATCACGAGAGTTTTTTTGCCTGTGGTCTTCATGGAGAATGCTGTCTAGCAAAATTTGGGGAAATATTCCAGTGTAGTTATTTACCAACATTTCCATGGCTGAATCATGGGGCAGCAGAAGCATTAAAGGAGGCAGCATGTCCATTGGCGCTTGTTGTCGTGCCACTCCACGCCCAGGGTGCATGTGAAATTTAGCATGACATGGTGCTGTGTCGATCAAAAAGCCACAGTTCTATAACACAACAAACAGGGAATGCAGTGTGAAAGGAGCATTAGAAAATGGACAGGGGAGCCACCGCTGCAACCAGGAAAACTTAACACAGTAACCTCCACATCTGAATTGCACCCCTTGCTTGAAACCTTGGGAAATCACTGCCAGTTACTCTGTGCAGATAATACTGAGCTAGACTGGCTCAACAGAAGAGAGATTCTGACAAGAAGCTGTCAGGTGGAGGTGTTTGCATACGTTTATGTGGTTCCTCTCCTGAGAGGTGCAGGTACTACAGACAGGAGAAGGAATAAATAAGGCTGTTCTTCCAGAATTTGCTCTTTGATTCAAAAAATAGCAGCCTGCAAAGCTTTCTCATCTCCATCCTCCTTTTGGTACCGTTCCTGGAGATTTCTTCCTTGCAGTCATCTTCGGCCGGGAAATGGCTTGGCAGCAAATACTGCTTCTGATTTCCTGCGTGACTTTCTCAGATCCCCCTCACCTCTTGCAACTCATCTTCTGTCTCCGTGTGCTGCTGATAGAAAAAGGAGAAGCTGTTTTTGAGAGAAAACGAGAGTCACTTTTTCGGGTTTGCGCTGCTTCCGATCGCAAGCACTTTGATCACAGGAGGAGAAGTCTAGGTACCGGCAAATGTGTTTTGCCCTTCATCCTTCGGGCCATGGCAAGATATAATTAAGAGTGGCGTCTGATGGTTACTGTCACAAGCGAGGCTCCAGAGTCTTGATTTACGTGGAGAGGCCTTTAGATCTGGGTGATCCCATTTGCCCTGATACCTCTTGGGGGGAAATTGTGGAGCGTCATTTTTTGTTACTGCCTGCTAGTGGCTGACCTAAGATCATACGATGAGGTGCTGGATGAGCTCAGTGGTCCATTTAATCCTGCATCCCGTTTTCCTACCTATGGGGGAAGCAGGACATGAGTGCAATAGCCCTTTTGTTCCCTGGCAGCTGAAATTCAGAGGCATGATCCCTCTGACTCTCTACTAATACAGGTATAATTAGTAGCCATACATAAACCTTTCCTTCGCCATAGATTTATCTGATTACTTCTAAAGGGCAACCATCACTCCCGGTAGCAAAGCTGCTTAACGGAGTCCAGAAAGAAAAATCCCAACAACACTTTACTGAAAAAACTTGAACAGAAATACCATATAATGTGAAGAGAAAGGGACAGGGAGGTTTTATCTTTCTTACTTCGGGCTTTGTACATAGTGAGGAGACATTCAACCAAACATACAGAGGAAATCTCCCTCAGAACGACACAGCCAATCAGGATGTGAGGGCGATCTGGCTGCGACATCTGTCACCCCATTGATCGCCAGGGTTGATTCGGCTGATCTGGCTGGCTAGGCGGGTGTCCCCTTCCTCCCTCACCGCTCCATGTGCGTCCCTCCCGAAGCTGCGCGCTCGGTGGAAGAGGACGACCATCCCAGATAGAAGGAGTGTACCGTTCTTCGGTCAAGGGTATACGATAGCTGCGCTCCCCTGCTAGAACCTCCAAACAAGCTCAAGGTCCATTTGTAGGAGAACGTAGGGTAGTCAAGCTTCCAAGACTCCAGACACATCCAAGTAAGGCGCTGCATGTGGCAGTTTGCCATTAAAAAAAAAAAAAAGAACGACACAGCCAATCAGAGCATGTGCCACCTCAGCAAAGATCATGCCATTCTGCCTGGTTGCTAAGCAACACCACCTGCCCCACTCCAGGCTAGTTGACGTTAGCACCAACAGAATTAACCCTTGATCTGCAAACTGAACGATCCCTGCTATTGCACTTCCAACGACCACATCTTTCAGCAGATACTCATTACTCCTTGAATGAAGAAGTGCTTTCTTGTGTGTGCCCTGAAGCTTTTACCCGTCAGTTTCTAGTAAAAGGAGATAGGAAGAAAAACTTTATCTCTGACCACACCCTGAATAATTTTAGAACAGTCGTGTCAATCAGTCCATTAAATTTAGTAGCCTTCAACAGTGGGAGTAGGCCACCAGGGAGAGAGGGCCTTCTTAGTGGTGGCTCCCTAGCTATGGAATAGTCTCCTGCTTGTTCTTCTTAGGAGGTGCCTAGACAGCTGCCTGAAAGTCCTGCTCTGGTGGCAACAACCATCTCCTTCCTGTGGTAAAGCCCGCCATGCCATTTTTGTTTCCAGCTTCCCGAAGGCTGCCGTTTCTGATTAAGAGTCGCTGCTGCTACTTCTTCTTCTTCTTTTTTTAAAAATATCATTTTCATTCCTTCCCCCACCACCCTGAAGGCAAGTTTTGTTTGCAGGATTAGAAGCAAATAAATATTTATGCAATATGCAAATAAGACGTGATAAGATTTGAGCGCCGTGGAAAACGGGAAGCCTTTTAAGAGTTGCGGGGAGGAGATTAGGGAGCGTTTGCTGGCGTACCAAATTCCTTGTTGTCTGAAGAGGAGGTTTCGTCTCCCCCGCTTTCCCTAGTAGGAATGAAGGAAGGGAAGGAGGAACAAGAAGAGCATGGTTGCAGGATCAGGCCAAGGCCCATCTAGTCTGGCATCCTATATTCCAGAGCAACCAGCCAGATGCCTCTGGGAAGCTCACAAGCAGGACTCAAGAGCAAAAGTCCTCTCCTGATTTACCTTCCCCAGGGATATTAGAGCCATTACTACTGCTGGTTCTGCAGGTCGTAAGCAAGCATTAAGACAGGTGCAGCTGAGAGCCTTTATCCCATTGAATTTATCAAATCCCCTTTTTAAAAACCTGTAAGTTGCTGGCATACCTTCCAACATTTCTCCAATGAAAATAGGGACACCCTATTCCATTATTAGTATTAGTACAGTGGTACCTCGGGTTAAGAACTTAATTCGTTCTGGAGGTCTGTTCTTAACCTGAAACTGTTCTAGACCTGAGACACCTCTTTAGCTAATGGGGCCTCCTGCTGCCGCCACACTGCTGGAGCACGATTTCTGTTCTCATCCTGAAGCAAAGTTCTTAACCTGAGGTACTATTTCTGGGTTAGTGGAGTCTGTAACCTGAAGCGTATGTAACCCGAGGTACCACTGAATTAGTAGTATTATTATACCCCACCCATCTGACCGGGTTGTCCCAGCCACTCTGGGTGGCTTCCAACATTAAACATTAAAAACGTCCCTATACAGGGCTGCATTCAGATGTCTTCTCAAGGTTGTATAGTTACTTATCTCCTTGGCTCGGGGGTCGCATAACTCCATATCCTCCAACATTTCTCCCATGAAAATAGGGATGTCCTAAGGAAAAGCAAGACATTCCAGGATCAAATCAGAAACTGGGATGGCTACTGTAAATCTAGGACTGTCCCTGAAAAATCGGGACATTTGGAGGGTCTGTGGTGCAAAACCCACCGTTTAGCTGTGGATCTTGAGATGCTCAGGTAATTAGTATTCCGTACACCAAATATTCATCTGCAAACAGCATATGCTCCAGCTGTCCCTGTTTGCTAGGCACAGCCTCTATTTCCTGGCCTCAGTCTCCAGCACGTAGCAGCATAGGGTGCTGCCTTCCACTGGAGTCAGGACATTGGTCCATCTAGCCCAGTAGTGTCAACACTGGCTGGCAGCTGCTCGTCAGGGATTCGGACAGAAGTCTTTCCCAGCCGGGGATTGAGCATAGGAGGCTTTGTATGGAAAGGACTTGCTCTGTCACTGAGGCCCCATCCGCCCCATACATTCAAATCATACCACTTTTAAGTTTCCCCCAAAGAATCTTGGGATATGCTCCTTCACCTTCCGATTGATAAATCCTGATGAGGCTAAACCCATAGAGGGGTCTGGAGCAGAGAGAGCGGGAGAGAGCAGGAACCAGCAAGTTAGAGGGACTGAGAACATTGAATCAGAGCACCAAAGGTGGTCAGATCTGGGTCCTTCAGAACCATGGACAGGTCTCAGGAAGCAGAGGAGTTGCTCTGATGTGTGGACTTGATGACATAGCAAGGTCAAGGAAAAGTCCCCTTACTGCCAACAACTGGCCGCAGTATTATTGCACTTCAACCAGGCTCTTTCACAGAGCCTTGCTTTCCTCCACAAACCACCACTAGGTCTCCCGACACCGAGCCTCGGAGACCGAGCCTTTCAAACTTGCACTGATTTTAACCAACTTTTCCATGACGGTTCCTGAGTCCATGGGACAGATTTTCATGGTTGAATACAGTCAGATGGCAATTTGAATCAGTATGGTGGACTGTAACCACTGGTCTTTAGCCGCTGGGTTCAAAACTGCACTGATTTTTTGAATTCCTGAGCAACGCCAGCAGGTATGAAGCTGCTAGTAATAAGTAATCCACAGATCAGTGGTAGAGCACATGTTTTTCATGCAGAAGGTCCCAGGTTTAATCCCTTGCATCTCCAGATTAAAAAGGATTAGGGAGCGGGTGATGGAAACGGGACTCTGGAGAGCCTCTGACGGTTGGGAGTGGACAATACTGAGTTAGGCAGCCAAAATGTCTGAGCTGGTGTAAAGCGGCTTCCTCGAGTCGTTAGGGATTGTTCTGTGGTCTGACTCATAGCCGAAGGCGAGCCTTAGGCTCCAACTACACTGTATTTAAAGCACCATGAAACCGCTTCATTCAGCCATGGCTTCCGTACAAGAATCCTGGGAGGTGTGGTTTCTTTCCCAAGGCTGCTGAGAGTTGATAGCAGGCCCTGCCTATCCCCCTCCCAAGAGCTACAATTCCCACAGCTCCCTCTGAAGAGAGGTTGTTAAAGCACCCTGGGAATTGTAGCTCTGTGAAGTGGAAAGGGGGTCTCCTAAAAATCCTAAGCACC
Source organism: Podarcis raffonei (assembly GCF_027172205.1). Classification (NCBI taxonomy): domain Eukaryota; kingdom Metazoa; phylum Chordata; class Lepidosauria; order Squamata; family Lacertidae; genus Podarcis; species Podarcis raffonei. The sequence goes on along the minus strand of NC_070616.1, from coordinate 11,425,930 downwards.
CTTAACGAACTACAGTTCCCAGGATGCCTTAGAGGAAGCCACAAACAGTTAATGTTGTACAGTGGTACCTCAGGTTACATACGCTTCAGGTTACATACGCTTCAGGTTACAGACTCCGCTAACCCAGAAATAGTGCTTCAGGTTAAGAACTTTGCTTCAGAATGAGAAAAGAAATTGGGCTCCGGTGGCACGGCAGCAGCAGGAGGCCCCATTAGCTAAAGTGGTGCTTCAGGTTAAGAACATGAGGTACCACTGTATAATAGTGCTTTCAAAGTACAGTGGTACCTTGGGTTAAGAACTTAATTCGTTCTGGAGGTCCGTTCTGAACCTGAAACAGTTCTTAACCTGAGGTACCACTTTAGCTAATGGGGCCTGCCGCGCTGCTGCTGCATGGTTTCTGTTCTCATCCTGAAGCAAAGTTCTTAAACCGAGGTACTATTTCTGGGTTAGCAGAGTCTGTAACGTGAAGTGTCTGGAACCCGAGGTACCACTGTAGAGTGCAAATGGGGCCTCTGTTTCAGATCTTCACTCAAGCCATCAAACTCACTGGATGACTTTGGGGGTCTCTCCCTCCCTCCCTCATTTTTTCAACCTTTTCTACCTCGCAGGAAGTGTTAGAAACTCTCATATATAAATCCTTAAGCAAGGGTTACAGTTAGCAATATGTAATGTCTAGTTGTTGTTCGGGGGACAGACGGCTCGAAAGTCGTGTTTTTCAATATGGCTTTTTGGTTCCTGAAATTTGTTCTGATTGTGCAGATAAAATAGTGCAGATAGAATTCTACAGGACGTGTTGCTAATGTGTGAAAACAGTCAAGATCCAATGATCTCCAGGCATGCACCTCCAGATGCACCCAGGTGTTATGTACTGAAGTTCTCACCCTGGGCCAGCAGGGGGATACTGTAGATAGTTATGCAAATGAAGGATTGAAAGTGACGTTCAGTGATTGGATAGTTTGTATGCAAATGAAGGATCAAAAGTGACATTCAGTGATTGGATAGTTTTAGAAAGTTGCTACAGTAATGTTGTACTGGAGCTCTATATAAGCAGGCTGACTGAGCCTTCAGTTCTGTTCTGTTCTGGCCTCAGAATAAACAAGAGCTGTTTGAAGAATTGCTGTGTCGTCTGATATGTTCACCCACAACTTAACACCGGGCATCTTCACTTGGTCGCAAATGGCCGATAGCCAGGTGCAAAATGCGCCTGGCGAATTTCAAATGCTGTTTCGCAGGACTGCTGCAAGGATAAAACGAGGGCGGAAGTTACAGGGAAGCAGGCAGAGGGCCTTCTCGGTAGTGGCACCCACCTTGTGGAACGCCCTTCCACCAGATGTCAAGGAGATAAGCAGTGATATGACATTCAGAAGACATCTGAAGCCAGCCTTGTATAGGGGAGTTTTTAATGTTTGATGTTTTACTTTGTTTTTATATTTTGTTGGAAGCTGCCCAGAGTGGCTGGGGCAACCCAGTTAGATGGGCAGCGTACAAATAATAATAATAATAATAATAATAATAATAATAATAATAATAATAATAATATGATCATGTCTACTCCACCTGGAGCCCCTTGGAGGAAAGGTGGAATATAAGTGCAAATTAATAACCCATGCTTTTGTTTTTAAATGTGGGGAACAGGTTAGCGTGGAAACGCTGAGTGTGCAGCTCTCCCGAGTCCCCAACGCCTCGGGGAACGCATTTTTTGCCTCATGAAATGTGACTAATTATTTACTTGACGGTAGGCCTCTCTCAGTAGGCCGCACTGCCCTCCCTTTTGAGTTGGGGGAGAAAAAAAACACACACAACCACCCCGTGTATACAAAACTCTAGTCAAGGGAGCTCCCTTTCCAGGTGGGAACAACAGGCTTTTTATATTGCCTCTTCTGGATCTTGCCAAGCGGGTGAGAATAAAGATTTACAGTGTTTGGGAGATTAAAGGCCCTTGTTACGTTGTTCAAATACCACGAGATTAGTTTCCAAGGCGACGGATGCCAGTTGCCATAGGCACCGTAGGGGCCTGGAATTGAGATTGAGGATGTATTTATTTATTTTTTACCCTGGTCACGCAAACAGTAGCTGAACCGCAGTTGTGTGTGCACGCGTGCATGTGTGTGTTTAGCAGAAAGCAAGGAGAGGCTCGGGGAAAAGATGGTTGTGACTCTGAAATTTTGATGTTCAATGTTTTATTATGTTTTTATATATGTTTGAAGCTTCCCAGAATGGCTGGGGCAACCCAGGGTATAAAACAACATTTACAGTGGTAAATGTTTTTATTACAGTGGTACCTCAGGTTACATACGCTTCAGGTTACATACGCTTCAGGTTACAGACTCCGCTAACCCAGAAATAGTACCTCGGGTTAAGAACTTTGCTTCAGGATGAGAACAGAAATTGCGGCGCATTGGCAGCAAGAGGCCAAATTAGCTAAAGTGGTGCTTCAGGTTAAGAACAGTTTCAGGTTAAGAACGGATCTCCGGAACGAATTAAGTACTTAACCCGAGGTACCACTGTATTATTATTATTATTATTATTATTATTATTATTATTATTGAATAGGATGTCCCTGTTTTCATTGGAGACATGTTGGAGGATATGTCTTAATTGGTTCATCACTTGCTGTTTGCCGTCCTGGCTTTTTGGGGTGGAAGGGAAGGATATGCATTTAATTATTAAATTAACTATGTGGAGCACAAACACGACTCCGAGGGAGCCGGTTTCGTTTCACTTCCTCTAGATTTGTGACTCAGGTCATTCTTGTTTAAAGAGCCCTGATTGGTTGAGCGCGTGCATGCGCGCACACACACACACACGCACCATGATGCCAGGTCCAAAATTATGAAACGGATATCACAATATGGACTTCAAACCGGTTTGGGATGATATATCAATATATCACCCAGCCTTACTTAAGAGAGCTGTGTGTTTCTAAGACTTAAGGTAAAGGTAAAGGGACCCCTGACCATTAGGTCCAGTTGTGGCCGACTGGGGTTGCAGCGCTCATCTCACTTTGTTGGCCAAGGGAGCCGGCGTACAGCTTCCGGGTCATGTGGCCAGCATGACTAAGCCGCTTCTGGAGAACCAGAGCAGTGCACGGAAATGCCGTTTACCTTCCCGCCGGAGCGGTACCTATTTATCTACTTGCACTTTGACATGTTTTTGAACTGCTAGGTTGGCAGGAGCAAGGACCGAGCAACGGGAGCTCACCTCGTCGCTGGGATTCGAACCGCCGACCTTCTGATCGGCAAGTCCTAGGCTCTGTGGTTTAACCCACAGCGCCACCCACGTCCCGTTTTTTAAAATATGCTCCAAGTGCAGACTTTCATTATCGGTGACTTTGGAAGGTACATTTTGATTGGCAAGGAATTTAATGGCCTCTCTTGAGGGAATGCAGAAAGCAATCTTTGTGATTAGGAAGAGCGGAGCGAAGGGGAGAGGGAATAGGTTGCAAGTGATGAATTGAGATGGTCTTAGTTCATTAATACACCTTGCTAATTTTAGCCTTCCTTCTGAAACCTTTGCTTCTGCGATGTGCAATTTCCCAGCTAGCATCGGAAGTTTGTTTTCATTCTTTTTGTGGGGCGGTGCCCCCGGAAGTGCCTGCTGGGTCCCGCCAGTGACCCATCTAGTCCAGCACAGTGGCCAGCCAGATGCCTGTGGGAAACTCACAAGCAGGATTCAAGCACAAGAGCTCTCTTCTCTCCTGTGGTTTCAGAAGCATTGCTGCCTCCAGCCATGGAAGCAGAGCATAGCCATCATGGCTAGTAGCCCTTGATAGCCTTATCCTCCTGAATTTGTCCCATCCTTTTTTGAAGCCATCTAGTTCAACAACCTCAGATATGCAGATGACACAACCTTGATGGCAGAAAGTGAGGAGGAATTAAAGAACCTTTTAATGAGGGTGAAAGAGGAGAGCGCAAAATATGGTCTGAAACTCAACATCAAAAAAACGAAGATCATGGCCACTGGGCTCATCACCTCCTGGCAAAGGGGAAGAAATGGAGGCATTGAGAGATTTTACTTTCTTGGGCTCCATGATCACTGCAGATGGTGACAGCAGCCACAAAATTAAAAGGCGCCTGCTTCTTGGGAGAAAAACTATGACAAACCTAGACAGCATCTTAAAAAGCAGAGACATCACCTTGCCAACAAGAGAAGACTCCCTGGAAAAGACCCTGATGTTGGGAAAGATGGAGGGCACAAGGAGAAGGGGACGACAGAGGATGAGATGGTTGGACAGTGTTCTTGAAGCTACCAGCATGAGTTTGACCAAACTGCGGGAGGCAGTGGAAGACAGGAGTGCCTGGTGTGCTCTGGTCCATGGGGCCACGAAGAGTCGGACACGACTAAAAGACTAAACAACAACAGTTTGGAGGTCATCACTGCCTCTTGTGGCAGTGAGTTCCACAGTTTAACTATGTACCGCGTCCTGAATCTCTGTCCTGAATCTTCCCATGTTCAGATGTCCAGGAATTCTAGTGTTATGAGAGAGGGAGAAGAAAACCTTTCTCTATCCACTACCTCTACACCATGAATACTTCTATAAACTTCTATCGTTCCTTCCTACTTACCTTTTCTCTAAACTAAAAAATTCCCGGACGCTGCAACCTTTTTCCATTGGGGAGTTGCTCCATCTCCTCGGCCGTTTCAGCGGCCCTTTTCTGAAAAATTTCCTTGGCAGATCCAGGAAATTTGTGCAACAAGCGCATGTTTGTAGGTGAAGCAGGATTCACTAGCAACATTCTCAGGTGCACATTTAAATCCTGGGAACTGTAATTTGTTAAGGCTGCTGGAAGATGTAGCTCTGCAAGGGGTTAAACTGCAGTTCCCAGGGTTCTTTGGGGGAAGTTGTGTGCTTTCAACATGCTTTAAACATATGGTGCCTTGCCTTGCCCTGGCCTGTGAGCTTGAGGAGCCGAGCCACTGCTTTCTCTGACGCTCCCTTTTCACTAACCACTTTCTTCTTGCCTGGACCATATGTCTTGTCTCGTCTCTTGGCTGCCTTCTGTCTGCCACCCCTACATGTCACTGCTAATTTACTGTAGCGTTCAGCATTTACTATTGTCTGATGCCCCCAGAAACTGAAGTGGGCTTTTTTGTTTATTTGGCAGAGGAGTCGAGTCGAATGTTCAACTGCAGGTCAAAATTTCACACAACCGAACCAGGCCTATGTGAATTTAATTACAGGTGTGTTCATCCTTTTTTTTCTTTAAGGAGAGTGAAATCTAAATAACCTCCTGTGCTCATTCTCCTTCCTCTACGCTTTGAGAGAATTTAGAAGTATGCGAAACAGTGGCTGTGGGGTGTGTGAGTGTGTAGTGCTTTGCTGCAGCACACGAGAGTTTATGTCTTTGATCTCAAACAGCCCCATCACCAAAGGGATGCTGAACCCCAGGGAGCGCCATCCTTTTGAAACAGAAGCTTGAACGAATTCCCTCCAGATCTTCCAGAAATCAAAATAGAACGGCCTCTCTTTTTTCATGTCGGCAAAAGCTGTCTTGATTTTTTTATATATATAAAAAAATATGCTTTGCTCTCTCCCTTTCTCTATTCCCCTTAAACCACCCTGGGAATTGTAGCTCTGTGAGGGAAATAGGGGTCTCCTAACAACTCTCACCACACGTAAGAATCTATGGTTCCCAGGATTCCTTGGGGGAAGCCATGGCTGTTTAGGAACTGGAAGGCTGCATAGAATTGGAATTGCAGAGTTGGGAGGGACCCTGAGGGACATCTAGTCCAACCCCCTGCAATGCAGGAATCTCAACTAGATCATACATGACAGGTGGCTATCCAACCTCTGCTTAAAAACTTCCAAGGAAGGAGAATCAACCACCTCTCCTGGGAGTAGGTTCCACGGTCAAAAAGCTCTGTCAGAAAGCTTTTCCTGATGTTTATCTCCTTTCTTGTAACTTGAATCCATTGGTTCGGGTCCTCCCCTCTGACGCAGGAGAAAACAAGCCAGCCATTTAGATATTTGAAAATGGGTATCATGGCACCTCTCAGTCTCCTTTTTACCAGGCAAGACATACGCAGTTCCCTCAACTGTTCCTCCGTGTCTTGGATAAGGCCCCATGACTCTTCTCTCGGAGTCTTGTGGCTTCCGGACAGGCCTGGGCCCCGACGCCTCTTGCTGTACAAACCCATCGGTGTCTCCATGGGCAGGTTCCTCAGCAAGGACCTGTTTGTTTAGTTAATCCAAAGAGAAGTTCATATCTGAAGCACTCGTCTAAAAGCTCCTTCAAGGAGCTTCAGTGGGGTTATCTGGAGGTTCGGAGTACGTTGTCAGCTGATGACACTCGGCTCCATTTCTCCTTTACATCTGCAGGTGAGGCAGTGGAAGTGCTGGACCAGGAATAGGCAAACTCTGGCCCTCCAGATGTTTGGGACTACAGTTCCCATCATCCCTAGCTAACAGGACCTGTGGTCAGGGATGATGGGAATTGTAGTCCCAAACATCTGGAGGGCCGGAGTTTGCCTATGCCTGTGCTGGACCAATGTCTTGCCTCGGTAATGGACTGGATGAGAGCCAACAAATCGAAGCTCGATCCAGGAAAGACTATGGCACTGTTAAGAGGCAGTTCCCCAGACTGGATGGATGGGAGGTCACCTGCTTCTGATGGGGTTACACTGCCTCTGAAGGAGTGGGTACATAGCTTGGGGGTACTCCTGGATCCTTTGCTGTCGCTCGAAGCTCAGGTGGCCTCAACGGCACAGAGTGCCTTCCATCAGCTTCAGCTGGTGGCCCAGCTGCACACTTATCCGGATAGGGATAGATTCAGGTAGGTAGCCGTGTTGGTCTGACTCAGTTGAAATAATTTTTTAAAAATTAAAAAATATAAAAAATATAAAATAGTCTAGTAGCACCTTAGAGACCAACTAAGTTTGTTCTAGGTGTGAGCTTTCATGTGCTTTTTGAAGAAGTGTGCAGCAGAGTATCTGAAGAAGTGTGCATGCACACAAAAGTTCATACTTAGAACAAACTTAGTTGGTCTCTAAGGTGCTACTAGACCAGGGGTCAGCAAACTTTTTCAGCAGGGGGCTAGTCCACTGTCCCTCAGACCTTTTGAGGGGCTGGACTTTATTTTTTGGGGGGAAATGAACGAATTCCTATGCCCCACAAATAATCCAGAGATGCATTTTAAATAAAAGGACACATTCTACTCATGTAAAAACACGCTGATTCCCAGACCATCTGCGGGCCGGATTTAGAAGGCGATTGGGCTGGATCCGGCCCCTGGGCCTTGGTTTGCCTACCCATGTACTAGACTATTTTATATTTTTTATATTTTTTAAATTATTTAAACTGGATAGGAATAGCCTAACTTCTCTTGTCTATGCCCTGGTAACCTCTAGGTTAGATTACTGCAACGTGTTATATGTAGGGCTGCCTCTGAAGACAGTTTGGGAATTTCACCTGGTGCAGAATTCGGCAGCCGAGTTGCTCACCAGGGCAAAACCGTTTGAGCATATGACACCGATCCAAGCCTGCTTGCACCGGCTGCCAGTTTCAGGGCCCAGTTCATAGCGCTGGTTTTGACCCACAACTTTAAATCCAAGTCTGGCCTTTGAAGCTTTACTTGCTTCACTTCTGCTTTTATTTATTAAAAAGCTGTGGTTCCCACACGCCTCCCCAACCTCAAAACTCCTGTTTCGTTTGGCAGTTGTGTGTGGTTATTACATAAGCCTCTCACCACAGAAGATGTTTTTCTGCTGGGCCTTGGGGTGACCTGGTGACAAACAAGGTTGCCGTGAGCTTGTGCCCCTTTAATAGTCAAGTAGAAGAAGGAATTTCAGCAGGTTTCTTCTACACAGCGGTCTACGAGCCCTTTTCTTGCTTTCAACTGGCACTTGGACCTGTGAATATCTACTTCTTTTATCTATTATTTGTTAAATTTGTATCCCACCCTTCCTCCCCAAGCAGCGCAGGGCGGCAAACAGATACACAAAGCCAAACAAAACAAAACAAAAACACGAACCAGCAAAAACATCCTAAAAACAATGACAACCACAAAGGTTGCCAGGAATAGTATTCTTCGGGCACCAAATGTCAGGGCAAACTTTCACATTCCTCCCGAAAGTTAATAATGACAGAGATGAAGATAATAATGATAGAGACTAACTAGGAAGGGCATTCCACAACCGAGGGGACCACCACTGAAAAGTCCCTGCCAACGCAAAATTTACATTTGTTGCCCCACCCACTTTTGCCTCTGGCCCCACCCACTGCTGTCATGCGGCTCTTGGAAGGTTATTTCTATTTTATCGTACAGACCTATGCCTCTACCATCCTGGGAAGCATATATGTGCCTCTCCCCACCAGCTTTCAGATCTGTCCGAAGTATGACCACTTGTTCTAAAATAGGTGGGGGGAACTTGTTCCTCCCCAAAGCTGTACAACTATGGGGAAAAGTCTAGTGTTAGTCCTACTCTGAATAGACACACTGAAATTAGCGAATATGGCAAAAGCCACACCTGCACCACACTTTTAAAGTGCTCTGGTGCCACTTGAAAGAGTCGTGGCACATTGGTACATCTGTATTGTAAAGTAATATGTGAAAACCAATAAAAAAGGGGGGGGAAATAAAAAAAATGAAAGAGTCATGGCTTCCCCCAAAGAATCCTGGGAAATGTAGTTTGTAAAGAGTGCGTAAAGCTCTTAGGAGGACACACACGGCCCCCGTTCCCCTCACAGAGGGACAACTTCCAGAGTTCCCTGTGAGGAGGGACTGATAGTTAAACCACGTTGGGAAGTGTAGCTCTTTGAAGGAATGGGGTGCATGTGTGTGTTTCCTAACACCCACAACAAACTACACCTCCCAGGATTCTTTGGGGGAAGACATGATGGTTTTAAGCCGTATGATGCTGCTTTGAATGTATATAGAGAAGACACAGGAGGCCTTAATAAACACACAACCTCTGCAGTTGACCAGTCGTCGGTTTATATAATCACCTTCAATGGGTGGCTGGGAGTTTTTTTCTCTTTCTGTGTGTGCTCATTTCAAAATGGTGACTGCTCTGTGGGTTTCTCCCCCCTCCCACCCCAGTCGCTCAGCAAGCCTGAAGTGAAGGTCAAATCCTGGCCTGCTTGTAATCAATAGGAGCTTTGTTACTGACTCTGGGGTTGGAGCAGTGTGTGTGTATGTGTGGAGATTAATCTTTAATTGCTTCTTGGCTGAACTTCAAACAGGGTGGATTTTTATTTTTTTTGTAATAAGATTTTCCATTGTGCCCAGAGTTGCTGGAGGATATAGGTCACTTTTTTCCAGCTTTTTGTCAAAGTTGCCATTCCCCCCCCTTCCCTCTGTGTTAAAAACAAAGAGCAACCCCCCCCCCACACCCCGCTCCTGCTGAAACTTCAGATTGAGCCTTTTTTTGGTTCATAAAGATCACGGTGACTAAACACATGTGCTGGAATCTCCGTGTTTCCCTCACCTGACGGATCTTTCCCCCTGGCTTATTTTGCTTTAAAGGCCATGTGGGACCAATTATTTATTTCCTGCAGAAACGCATGTTAAGATGGCCAGGAGCTGCTTTGAGTTAGTGTAAAAAGAGCCTCGGTTTCCAAGGATTCGGAAATTCTAGTGCATAAAAGAGTGCTTTTCTTTCTTTTTAATGTGAAAAGCTGGTGTAGTCAATAAACATTGATTCAGTTTGAATGGGAGCGTTTGAAGATCCCGACTCATTTTTTTTTTTTAAGGAAGGGAGAAGTAACTGGATTCCGAGTTTGAGATGGCATCTTGGTAACAGAACAGCTTTTATAAATATGTGCCCTCTGTTTGATAATCGGAAATATTTATTAGTCAATATTCTCATGTCTGGTGCAGGGATGATAATATAAACCAAGGGGGGAATTGTTGCCTAAGAATCCCAATATTTCTCTTCATTTTCCCTTCGTCTTGTTAACCGCCCTGCGATCTTCAGAGGTATATACCGTATTCTTCGCTGTATAAGATGCACCAGACCACAAGATGCACCTAGTTTTTGGAGGAGGAAAACAAGAAAAAAAACATTGTGAATCTCAGAAGCCAGAACAGCAAGAGGGATTGCTGCGCAGTGAAAGCAGCAATCCCTCTTGCTGTTCTGGCTTCTGGGATAGCTGCGCAGCCTGCATTCGCTCCATAAGACGTACACACATTTCCCCTTACTTTTTAGGAGGGGAAAAGTGAGTCTTATAGAGCAAAAAATACGGTAAATTTAATTTTTTAAAAAAAAGAATAATAAATGAAACTTTAGACCCCACCCCTGTTGCCTAAGCTCCACCCACCCCGCATTGTTACGACAGAGCGGGAGAGGCTTGCAACAGGCTCCACCTACTCTGACAAGCACATTGCACATTCTAAATTTCATGCTGATCCCAGGGACTGGCAAAAGAAGAGGTGCAGTTTCGCAGGGAGGGACCAGGTCTGACTGTTGGAAGATTGGGGACTTTTTCATGCAGCACGTTGTTAAATTGTGGACCCTTTTTCTTTTTTTTAATAAATTTTTTATTGATTTTCCAACATAAATTAAAACACAATACAACTCACAATACATAGACAAACAAACATATAAACACGTATAATTTCATAACCTCTTTTTCTTAAGCCTTATTTCAACGACTTCCCCATGCCTCCCTTTTCTGCATCCCTGTTTTAAACTTTTTCAGCAACCCCTAATTTCAGTTACTTATAATTCACTTTCTTTAATCCTTTTTCTCTTACCCAATCATTTACCGCTGCAATTCTGTTTTACGTTACCCATGACATTTTAGCACTCATTAATTTAAATTGTGGACCCTTTTTCAGGAGTTATGGCCACCAACTTGGCTGGCTTTAACAGAGAAGTGGGTAAATTTAAGGACGGTACAGCTTATCATGATGGCTGGGACGTGTGCCTCCACAGCCAGAGGCAGTATCCTTCTGAATTCCAGTTGCTGGAAACCACAGGAGGGGGAGAGTCATGTTGCACTCAGGTCTTCGCTGTAAGCTTCTCAGAGGCAAATGCTTGGCCCCTGTGAGAACAGGATGCTGGGCTAATGGCCCACTGGCCTGTCATGGACTGGTTGGATGCAGAGAGAGAGGCACCAGCTGGGGAACCCCCAAGGGAAGAAGGCTCAGAGCACAGGGAGTGGTGGTGGGACAGTGATGAGGGGACAGAGGGAGAAGACTGGGAGGAGGTGGTGTCTGACGCTGAAGGGGGAACAGGGTTTAGTGAGCGGGAAGAGGCTGTGGCAGAGAGCAGTCCAGAATCAGAAGTAGAAGCGAAGGGTGGAGAGGAAGGGGGCGAAGAGGCAGAGATGAAGCAGACTGCTGAAGAAGCCAGGAGGTCTCCCTCTCCTGCTGTGACCAGCTTCCCTCCCTCTGATGTGACAGAACCAGAAGAGGTATGAAGAAGGAGGAGCAAAGATGGACAAGCCGAAGAAGTCTCAGGTTGCAAGAAAAGGACCTGAGGGAGGAGGCAAGACCTACTGGGAAGAGTTGCCGTGCTCACTAGGCCTGAGCTGTTTGGTTTCTTTGGATAAAGAGTTAACTTCACTGATGGCTTGTGGGTTATTACTGACCTGCTCCCGAGTACTGCCTTGACATTGCCTGATCCAGGAGGCTCTTCTTATGTTAAGAAATGAGCAGAGGGTTATGTGGGAGAAAAATTAGCTGTTCTAAAGGAAAGAACCCAACTTTGAGAAGGGACCATGGCTCAGTTGATAGAGCACCTGGCAGCTTGAGTTGGGCTGAGAGAGAACCCTGTCCAAATTCCTAGAGAGCTGCTGCCTGCCAGTGTAGGAAACACTGAGCTGGGTGAGCCAATGGCCTGACTTAGTATAAATAAGTTTATTCTGTTCCCTTGCTGCCATGCCCTGCCCATCTCTACCCATTCCTGTTTTCCGTACTGCCACCTAAACCTACCGCCCGCTTTTCAAGTTTTCCTTCAGAAACTTGGGAGCTCAAACCTTGGCTTTAATTTGAAATGCTCAGGATGATTCTCTGGAGATTGCCCTTTGGATGTTGTAGGCGACATTCCCAGGAGGCGATCGTAGATAATTCCTGGGGTCCTGCAAAATAAGTACACCATGTGTTTGCATTTCTAGCCCTTTTATAGCCTCCTTCGGCAGGTTGAGAAGCTGTGCAAAGCTGCACTTAATGGGAAACTGTATCTGCAGAAGTTTGGTTCAAAGGACGTGCACGCCAGGGGGACTCCCATGGAAGCTTCTCTCAGCTCATAAAATGGGAGCGATGCAACTGTATTGGGTTAATGGGCCCAAGAGGCTGTTATGGTTTTGATGTGCAACAGGAGAGAGAGGTGGTTAAAAGCGACTGGAAACACTCTATTTGTGTACAGTGGTACCTCGGGTTACATACGCTTCAGGTTACATACGCTTCAGGTTACAGACTCTGCTAACCTAGAAATAGTACCTCAGGTTAAGAACTTTGCTTCAGGATAAGAACAGAAATTGTGTAGCGGAGGCGCAGTGGCAGCAGGAGGCCCCATTAGCTAAAGTGGTGCTTCAGGTTAAGAACAGTTTCAGGTTAAGAACAGACCTCTGGAACGAATTAAGTACTTAACCCGAGGTACCATTGTAGTCCGAAATCCCAGAGAGCTTATGCCGGCCAGTGTAGGCATTACTGAGCTGGATGGGTGCAGTGTCCTGACTCAGCACCAGGCAGTTTCCTATGCTCTGAGAGGGCTGAGGGAAAGCGAAATGGATCCCCCCCCAAAATGGTGGTCCCTGCTGTGTTCAGCTCTCCTCCTTCCATTTCAGTTCTTGCCTTGCTGCCTTGTTCACCTGAAGAGTTGATTTCTTCAGCGAGCTAAAAGCTATTGACAGTCAAGATGAGCGCCAAATGGAGCAGAAATGTTGGGGCAGAGCAAAGCTCTCTGTCACTGATGTTGACAATGAGTTGGGCAGGGCTTTAGAAGTAATGTGATCCAGCACTCCATCCCGGATGTATAATTCCCATCCTCCCTGACTCTTCTGTCCTCACTGGGCACCTAAACAACCAGAGGGCTTGAGAGCACCAATGCCAATGTGGACAGCAACCAAAGCAGCATTCAGGGCTGGTCAGAGTCCAAGCAAGCAGGGTGCTGAGCAAAGGGTCAGGCGACAAGCAAAGGCAGAGCTGTCCAAGTCAGGTTTGGCACAAGCAAGAGATCCAGTAGCAGGGCAGGTGCCACAACCGAGAAGGCCCTCTGCCTGGTTCCCTGTAGCTTTGCTTCTCGCAGTGAGGAAACTGCCAGAAGGCCCCGGGCACTGGACCTCAGTGTCCGGGCTGAATGATAGGGGTGGAGACGCTCCTTCAGGTATACTGGGCCGAGGCCGTTTAGGCCTTTAAAGGTCAGCACCAACACTTTGAATTGGGCTCGGAAACGTACTGGGAGCCAATGGAGGTCTTTCAGGATCGCCAAGCTTTATAAGCATGTGAATTGAGCAGGTGCAAAGATGGCAACAGAATTAGGGTTGCCATACGGCCATAATTTTCCAGACATTGCCAGGATTCAGCCGTTGGAAACAGTGTCCGGGCGGGAATCCCTTAAATGTCCGGGAAAATCCAGACGTATGGCAACCCAAGTTGGAAGTGTAAATTTTGGTGAATTTCCTTTAAAATAGCTCAAAATCTTCTTTGTTTTTTTGAGATCTTGTAGAAAAAGCTCAATAACTTTTATGTCCAGATTTTCACTTTTTGAAATTTGGCAACCCTAAACAGAATCCCAGTTTTTAATTTTTTTCAGACTTTTGGAACTGATCAACACCCTTCTCTCCACTGCTTCTGAATTCGTCAGGCATTGCCCTTTTGCAGCCCAAGTTCTCCATCATAAGGTCTAGAGACCTGCCATTCTCAAAAGTAAATAAAAAGTGACCGTGGTAAAAGCTTGGACCTGGTGACATTGCAAAACAAAGCTGAACTTTCTCCCAAGGAAAGCAAACGCTTCTCTTGTTGTGCTCCCCATGTCCCGAACGCACCCTCAACCTGCCCCCTCCTCCTTCCACTTCCATATGCTTCCTCTTCTCCCCCTTCCGCTGGCTTCCCCGGATATCTGTCTGCAACCGTCAAAAACCAGGTCACGTTGCTTTCTCTGCATTCCAGAATCTCTGCTGTAGCCTTTGGCTGTGAAAGAAGGAGCCACCAGAACAGGACAGTGGTGAAGGATTTTGCTCACCGGATCAGCAAAAATCCATTTGCTTCATGACGGCACCTTGCACAATCTTCTCCAGAGTCGAGACCATTGGCCTGGCCTGCCCAGTGCTGTTTCCACTGACTTGCAGCAAATCTGCAGGGTTTCAGGCAGAGAAAAGTGGTTCCCAGCTCCACCTAGAGAGCAAATTTCCAGGTTTTCAGGCCGGAGTCCTTCCCAAGCCTATCTGGAGATGCCAAAGGTTGAACCTGCATTCCTTTTCCTGCTCTGTGGCTACTAACTCTGATGGCCTCAGAAGCAAGCCTTCCTCCTTTAGCAGAAAATGCTAGTCCTTGTCTTTTGCTGAAACTCAGCCTAAGTAGGGTGAACGGGGCATTTTTTCTCTCCTGCTCTGTCTTATTTTATTATAATTTTTTGCATCTGTACCCCACCTTTTTCTCTAAGGAGCTCAAGGCGAATGTCAGTTGCTGGAAACTGCAGGAGGGGAGAACGTTGCTGCTGTCAGGTCCTGCTTGCGGGGTTTTCCATAGGTGCATCTAGTTAGCAGCTGTGAGAACAGGACCCTGGACTCGATGAGCCCCGGCCTCATCCAGCAGGGTTGACTTATGTACTCTACTGCTGAGCTGCAGCCTTTACTAAGGAAGCTTCCTTACGCTGAGTCCGGCTGCTGAGTCTTTATCTCTCTCGCAAAGATGAAAAAGCAAGCATGGTTCTTTGCATCTTCTTTTTTATTTATAAATTTATTCATTTGGTTTTTCAGATTAAAATTTTACAGTCATATCCAACATGCAACATAGAAACAAGATTCCAGAGAATCTCCTGGACTTCCCTCCTCCCCTTTGTGGGTCCTATTATTAATCATTTCCCCTTGCGTCTTTTATAACAATCCAAATATTTTACCTTTCCATTGTGCCCAAAATTCACCATTAAACTACAAGTGTTATTCCAATCCTACTAACGATTTTAACTGCTTACAATGATTTTTAAGATAAATTATAAATTTTCCCCGTGGTTCTTTGCATCTTCAGATTGGATAGGACAGGGTTATTTTTCTATCAAGCCTTGTATTTCCTATAATAAACTTAGCTCTTTCTTGTTCCACCTCTACGATTCTCATACCCTCCAACATTTCTCTGATGAAAATAGGGATGTCCAATTCTAAGGTTGCCATAGGTCCTCTTTTTCCGGGATATGTACTCTTTTTTCATGAGTAGAGTCATCATAGTGATCCATAGTTAAAAGCAGAAGTTGGTATTGTGTCCTCTTCTTTGCTCTTCAAAATACGGCAACTAGACTATTCCATATTAATAATAATAATTTTCTTATTTATTCCCCTTCTCATCTGACTGGGTTGTCCCAGCCACTCGGGACGGCTTCCAACATATATAAAAACATAATAAAACATTAAACATTTTAAAAGTCCCTATGCAGGGCTGCCTTCAGATGTCTTTTAAAGGTTGCATAGTTACTTATCTCCTTGGCTCTGGGGTCGCATAACTCCATACCCTTCAATATTTATCTGATGATAATAGGGATGTCCTAAGGAAAAGCGGGACGCGGGTGGCGCTGTGGGTAAAAGCCTCAGCGCCTAGGGCTTGCCGATCGAAAGGTCGGCGGTTCGAATCCCCGCGGCGGGGTGCGCTCCTGCTGCTCGGTCCCAGCGCCTGCCAACCTAGCAGTTCGAAAGCACCCCCGGGTGCAAGTAGATAAATAGGGGCCGCTTACTGGCGGGAAGGTAAACGGCGTTCCGTGTGCTGCGCTGGCTCGCCAGATGCAGCTTTGTCACGCTGGCCACGTGACCCGGAAGTGTCTGCGGACAGCGCTGGCTCCCGGCCTCTAGAGTGAGATGAGCGCACAACCCTAGAGTCTGTCAAGACTGGCCCGTACGGGCAGGGGTACCTTTACCTTTTACCTAAGGAAAAGCAGGACATTTCAGGTTTAAATCAGACACCAGGATGGCTTCTGTAAATCTGGGACTGTCCCTGGGATACTTGGAGGGTTTGGATTCTGTGTCAGAATGGGCCTTTGTATGTTCCTTGTGAGTGCGGCAGTTTTGCTCAATAGAAGAAAATATTTAATTATGATATATATTTTTAAGGCATTGGCCAACCCATTTAAAACGCCCCCCACCTCCTTCCTCATTTCTTTCCTCTGCCAGTCGTGTTTTACATCCATCCGTGCACGGTGGGGAGAAGGAGTTTGATCCCAGACCCCCACAGAGCCTGGTGGAATCTTTTTGTCTGCTTAGCAAATTGAGTTAAACCGAGCTGGCTTCATTCTTATTCTCCAGACAGGCGCTCCCAGACTCAACAATTCCTCCTCCTCTCCTGCGTTAGAGGTTTTCTGTCTCTGTTCCCCTGCCCACCCCCACAACTGTGAATGATGGCCATCTTCATCACCACTCCCTTTTAGCAGTGGAGGTTGCTCCCACAAGGACCACATTCGCATATGACACCACTTTAAGCCCTCATGGTTTCCCCCAAAGCATTCTGGGAGCTGTAGTTTGTTATGGGTGCTGAGAGTCGTTAGGAGACCCCTGTTCCCTTCACAGCTACAATTCCTAGAGGTCCCTCTGTGAAGAGCGGTTGGTTGTTAGACCGCTCTGGGAATTGTAGCACTGTGACGGGGAACACACATCCATGGCAGGGGAAAGAGTTGTTGCAAAACGAGAGCCAGTGTGGTGCAGTGGTCAGAGTGTCAGACTAGGACATCAGAGGTAAAGGTAAAGGGACCCCTGACCATTAGGTCCAGTCGTGACCTACTCTGGGGTTGCAGTGCTCATCTCGCTTTATTGGCCGAGAGAGCCGGCGTACAGCTTCCGGGTCATGTGGCCAGCATGACAGAGCCGCTTCTGGCGAACCAGAGCAGCACACGGAAACGCCGTTTACCTTCCCACCGGAGTGGTACCTATTTATCTACTTGCACTTTGACGTGCTTTTGAACTGCTAGGTTGGCAGGAGCAGGGACTGAGCAACGGGAGCTCACCCTGTTGTGGGGATTTGAACCGTAGCCCAAGGAGGTGGGGGTCAGGGGGATGAAAAGGTTTTCGACTGTGACATCACGTCGATATCATTTGTGGAGTCCTGTATCTTTGCCCAGGGATCCTCGAAAGATTTTGTAAAGCAAAACCAACCTGATTTGCACTAATTTTTAAATTTGAATTTTTGCATGGTTTTTATTGTATGTATGGTTGCTGTAAACCGCTCTGGTTTTGGTTTTGTTTTTTAAAAAAACCCCAATATGAGTAGTGGTATACAATTTTTTTTAGATTGGGAAGCAGCTCTCCTGAGGTTTTAAAAACGGTTGAATTTCAGTTTTTGGCACGCCAAAAATATTTCTTAATAATAAAATGCGTTCAGAAATACATATTCAGGGCCGTCTTTAACAGATGCAGTGCCAGGGTGCAAATATCGGCCCAGTGCCCCCAAATTACCACGGATAGTGTTGGGGTGGCTGTAGCTGCGCACTGCCAGCCATGGGGGGGCGCATCTCTCTCCCATGCCGCTGCAGGAGAGCGATCCCCCCAGAGGCTTGGGAGGGAAGCTGCACACCCACCAGCCTTATGGTTGGCGGGGCGCAGCTGGCGGGCGTGTAGGGAAAGGGGAGGCCGCCTGCTAAGCCGTGTAGCTCCCCCACTTGCTGGGGCGCCCCTGAGAGGCCGGCGCCCTGGCGCAACGCACCACTAAGCCCTATGGGAAAGACGGTTCTGTACGTATTTTTAAGATGCATCTTTTTCAGAAAAAGAAATCACAGGTAGATAGGGAAACAGATGGAATAGACTTATGAATGAACACACAGAAAACTGATACGGTCCGGAAATAGACTGACCCATCCACCCCTATTCTATTCTAGTCATTCCTCCCTCCGTTCCCTCCTTCTGCTTTTTTCTGTGTTGGAGGAATCCCTCCCCCTTCTTGAGACGGAGCATTTTGTCATAGCAGCCCTCCACCCACAGACTGCAGCGGTGTAACTGAGACACAGTCTTCTTCTTTTCTCACTGCCTCCCTGAGAGCCAGGCCAAGGAAACTACAGAAGCCTGTTTATAGAAAGAAGATGAAGAAGTGAGGCAGGGTTTCGTTTTAAAAACAACAAAAAAAACCCACCCAATGTTACTGCGCCAAAATCATTTACAGCAGGAGGCAGGTGTTTGGGACGTGAAGCAGGAAGACAGTGAGGGGTGAGGAATAATAGGATCCAAGCGCATAACAGTTGTCAAAATCCAAATGTGTAGGATAAGGGTTGCCAGACCCCCAAGTTTCCAGGTTTGCCTGGCCCTCCCCAGGTGGCAGGAGGAGGGCAGGAATCACCAGGTGAGCAAGAGTGGCGTTAAATGTATTTATTTTTTATTATGAAGACGAAGCGCACAGCTTGCAAGTGACTGCAAATTATTGCATAGACTCTCCAGGTGGATTAGGGTGGTGATCCTGTCTTCCTCAGCTCCCTCCAACCCTTCTCCCAATTAACCTCCGTCTCCAGGAATAAGTGGTAGGAGGGAGTGCAAAGGAAGAATCACCAGGGCCCACCCCCATGACATCAGCGGGGCCATCACTAAGTTTCAGGTTTGGGCCCTGAAATTGCAGGATCTGGGATGCTCCTGACCAATGTTAGAAACTCATATATATGAGCTAATTGCCAAACAGCACCTTAAACCTAGGTTACAGTTGCCACAACGGAATGTCTAGGCACCATTTTGTTTTTTACAATGAAATTAATATTAAATAAGTATATATATAAATAAATAATACACTGGTTTATATTTCAAAGGGGGGGAAATCTCCACGTGGTTTAAAACACATTAAAACATCCAATAAAACAACCCAGAATAAAACAAATTCAAGCTTCAAGGAAAATATTTCAGATCCTTCTCTAAGTGACATTTTGCTTTCCCCATACCGTGAAACCTCAGAAACTGAACGCCTGTAGAATCAAACGTTTCGACTCCCAAACGATTGAAAACCAGAAGTGATTGTTCTGGTTTTCGAATGATTTTCAGAAGCCGAATGTCCGGCATGGCTTCCGATTGGCTGCAGGACACTCCTGCAGCCAATCGGAAGCCGCACCTCGGAAGTCGAACATTTTGGAAATTGAATGGACTTCCAGAACAGATTCTGTTTGACTTCCAAGGTACATCTGTATTTATTTAGTTACCTACTTAATTTATAGAGCTGCCCCATAGCAGAAGTACTCTAGGAAGCCATGTGGTGTAGTGGTTAGAGTGTCAGACTAGGACCTGGGGGAGCAGGGTTCAAATCCCCACTCAGTCCTGAAACTCAATGGGTGATCTTGGGCCAGTGAGCCTCTGAACCTCCCTCACAGGGCCGTTGTAGGGTTTAACTGAGGAGGTGTGGGGGTGAACCGTGTACTCCTTGGAGAAAAAGGTGGGAGATACAGTGGTACCTCGGGTTACATACGCTTCAGGTTACAGACTCCGCTAACCCAGAAATAGTGCTTCAGGATAAGAACAGAAATCGTGCTCCGGCGGCAGCAGGAGGCCCCATTAGCTAAAGTGGTGCTTCAGGTTAAGAACAGTTTCAGGTTAAGTACGGACTTCCGGAACGAATTAAGTACTTAACCTTAGGTACCACTGTAAAGGCATTAAATAAACTCTCCTGGTTGCCTGCTGAAAAATGCTGGAGGGACTAGCTAGACGGAGATGCTCATTGCCAGAGTGGCACCCAGAGATCTCCATGGGGGTCGCAGTTGGACCTGTGCCCGTGGCGCATGGGGAATTTCTAACGCTGCTCCTGGCCTGGCAGCCTTTTGTTGTTGTTTAGGCGTTTAGTCGTGTCCGACTCTTCGTGACCCCATGGACCAGAGCACGCCAGGCACTCCTGTCTTCCACTGCCTCCCGCAGTTTGGTCAGACTCATGTTTGTAGCTTCGCGAACACTGTCCAACCATCTCATCCTCTGCCGTCCCCTTCTCCTTGTGCCCTCCATCTTTCCCAGCATCAGGGTCTTTTCCAGGGAGTCTTCTCTTCTCATGAGGTGGCCAAAGTACTGGAGCCTCAGCTTCAGGCTCTGTCCTTCCCGTGAGCACTCAGGGCTGATTTTCTTAAGAATGGATAGGTTTGGCAGCCCTTATGTAGGAGCATTCTGTGAACAGGAGGGTTCCCCATCAAACGTGAGAAGGTACCGTCTCTTCTACACCCATGTCTTTAGGAAGCTTCTCGGCAGAGCATTCTTCAGCTGGGGAATGTTATAAATGGGACTGCGTTCAAAAACAACCTGGAAACTGCAGTTTGGTTCAAAACACAACCACAATCCCATTAGCAGGGACTTGGCCTTTCACTCCTAGAACTGCAGCGCTTGTAACCAGCTCCCAGTTGGTTTCCAGGCTCAGTGTAAAACGCTGGTTTTCACCGATAGAGCCTTAAACAACTTAGGAGCTAACTGATTGTGTCTTAGATGACCTCGAGGCCATATTTAGATGCCCTGCTCTGAGTGCTCCCACCAAGTGACGGAGAGGGTCTTATCGCTGGTGTCTCCATTGTTATGGAATAGCTGCCCCAGAGAGGCTCACCTGGAACGTTCCTTATGATCCTTTCAGTACCACACAAAGACAATTTTATTTGACCAGACATTTGAACAAGGCTGTGTTTTGAAACAAGTTCTAGGCTTGTGCCTTTCAAAGAAACCTGATGCTCTAGTGTAATTTTGAGCTGAATTGCCATGCGTCTTTATTCTGTTTCCATTGGAAAAAGAGTTTTATCTTGTTTTTCTTCATCTTCTTCAAATAGATTTTCTTGCTGTAATTGCTGTATTTTAAAAATATGGGATAGAGTATTTTACAAATTTTATTGAGGGGTGGCCATATAAATTTAAATAACAAATAATAACGGAGGTCTCGTTCTTGTTGGTTTCCAGGTGGCTATGGCACTGCTGGGGAAGCTGTCTGAGGGGCTTCCAAACAACTCCAGGTCTGACCAGTGGCACTTAGTCTTCTCTCAAAAAGATGAAGTCATCACCAGCTTAGTATCTGCCTTAGATTCTATGGTAAGCTTCTTCCTCTGCCTCTTCTCTGCACCAAACCGTACGACGTTAAAAAACATTAAAGTGTGGATTCCTTGTGAAGGGGCTAGCAGAGATCTCTGTGAGGGCCAAACCACGCATGATGTGCAAACTTTAATGTGGTGGGAAGGTGTGTGTGTGCTTGAGACAAGACTTATGGAAGTCCTCTCTGGTATCTTGTTTCCTGAGGCACCGCTGCTCTGCTGCTTTTGCGATGGTCACTCACTCCACAGAGCAGGCATCCCCAAACGTTTTGGGACTCCAACTCCCATCATCCCTAGCTAACAGGACCAGTGGTCAGGGTTGATGGGAATTGTAGTCCCAAAACATCTGGAGGGCCAAGTTTGGGGATGCCTGCCACAAAGTGACGAGATGCTAGAACTCAGCAACATGTTGTAACATGCAAGACGGATTTTAAAAAATACTTCTTCACACTAGCCCATAGTTAGATTGGTGATTGTTCTTCTTTTAAAGCACCTGAATTGGTGCCAAACAAATTCTTGGAGGAGGCAGCCAGGGGCTTTTTGGCTATGGTTACAGGGAACCAGACAAGAGGGCCTTCTCAGTAGTGGCACCCGCCCTGTGGAACGCCCTCCCATCAGATGTCAAGGAAATAAGCAGCTATCTTATTTTTAAAAGACATCTGAAGGCAGCCCTGTTTAGAGAAGTTTTTAATATGTAATGCTGTATTGTTTTTAATACTTGATTGGGAGCCACCCAGAGTGGCTGGGGAAACTCAGCCAGATGGGCGGGGTATAAATAATAAATTATTATTATTATTATTCCGTGGACAGAGGCAGCGATGCTTCTGAATACCAGTTGATGGAAACTGCAGGCGGGGAGAGGGCTCTTGTGTTCGAATCCTGCTTTTGGGTTTCCCTCAGGCATCTGGTTGCCCACAGTGAGAAGAAGTTGCTGGACTAGATGGGCCATTGTCCTGACGCAACAGGCTCGTATTAAGTTTTTATGACACAAAAAAATGCCCATTTCATTGCGCAATGATAATAAGATTCTAATACATAAAGTAAGTTGAATTGAGGTGGAGGGAAGTCACACAGGTGTACCCTTATGTTCATTTCTTTTTTATTATTTCACTTTTTCTGTATACAGTGGTGCCTCGCAAGACGAAATTAATTCGTTCCGCGAGTCTTTTCGTCTTGCGTGGTTTTTCGTCTTGCGAAGCTCGGTCAGTCGCAACTGCACCTCTTCAAGCGGTTTTAAGAAAAAAGGAAACAAACTCGCAAGACGTTTTCATCTTGCGAAGCAAGCCCATAGGGAAAATCGTCTTGTGAAGCAACTCAAAAAACGAAAAACTCTTTCGTCTTGCGAGTTTTTCGTCTTCCGAGGCATTCGTCTTGCGAGGTACCACTGTATTTTCATTTTTAAGTTTGGTTAACATATACTTAGGACGTGGGTGGAGCTGTGGGTTAAACCACAGAGCCTAGGACTTGCCGATCAGAAGGTCGGCGGTTCGAATCCCCATGACGGGTTGAGCTCCCATTGCTCGGTCGCTGCTCCTGCCAACCTAGCAGTTCAAAAGCACGTCAAAGTGCAAGTAGATAAATAGGTACCGCTCCGGCGGGAAGGTAAACAGCGTTTCCGTGCGCTGCTCTGGTTCGCCAGAAGCGGCTCTGTCATGCTGGCCACATGACCCGGAAGCTGTACGCCGGCTCTCTCGGCCAATAAAGCGAGATGAGCACTGCAACCCCAGAGTCGGTCACGACTGGACCTAATGGTCAGGGGTCCCTTTACCTTTACCTTTAACATATACTTATGTATAAGATAGTTTAAGAGTTGTGAAATTGTTTATTTTTTCTTTTATTCTTTTTCATGACTAATTTTTTTTTTAAAAAAAATTTTTTAAATGCCCATTTCCTCTTGCCCACTATTTGCTGAGCTGCTGTGATGTGACTGAGGGGGAAGGATCAGTCCTGGAATGTTTCCTAGGGACAGGAAAGAAGACTATGAGGGAACATGTCAGAGAGTGGACACTGCACTCCTGTTGCCTTATGATGATATTACGGACAAACAGCTTCAGGGATTTGGGCTCTGAAGTGAAAACCGCTCCCTCGCATCCACAGCCAGAAGGGTTTTGAAGTCAGAATCTTTAAGAACACATATTGAGGTTTCTATTAACCTTTATGCTGGAATCTGCTGTTTGATCGTCCCTTGTGTGTTGCAAACTCCTGTGTGAGGTTTTCCACAACAAGACAGTGATGGCTTTTATCTCTGTGACAAAAGAAAATAATTTGCATGAATTTCTGCAAAAAAAAAAGAAGAAGTAAGTCTACTCTGCTTTTTGATGGCTTAAAAAAAATGAATCCCATGATGAATCTTACATAAGTTTATTTTTTTTCCTTATACAAGATGTGTGTGCCTGGCTACATCTCTGCATCAAAAGTGATCTTATTTTAACTACGAAAGAGATCAGACAGGGAACAGTTTGTGTGTGTGTGTGTGTGTGTGTGTATTCGCACACACATATTTTCAAAATGCTATAAATAAAAAGAGAAGCTCTTTAAATAAAAGCCCTGTTCAGGGGGACACATTTAGACTACACATGCTTGAAACCGATTAAGCTGAAATGGATTCCCCATACACTGTTCTCACCCCTGAAACTGTAGCTGCATGAGAATTCTGTGATGGATTCGTAGGCTTGTAAGTCACGTGAGGCAGAGACCTCTTCCATTGTGCTTCATAATGCACACACAAAAAATTATGTGTGTGTACATGCTTAAAATTTATACACCATTTGGTTGTAAAAAAAAACCCCAAACAAACTCAAAGTGGTTTACAAATAAGATAAAACAATGAAATTATTGATGAAAACAATTAACAACGGTTGAAAACATTCAAAAAATAAAAGCCAGCAATAGACTAAAAACATTGAAGCATGCATCAATGGGCCATCAACAGTCTACATATCTGGGCAGGCTTACCTAGGAGAAAATGTTTTTAGTGGGCGCCGAAAAGAGTACAGTGAAGGCACCTGCCTTCAAGAGGCAGGGAGTTCTGTAGTGTAGGTGGTGCCACACTAAAAGATTGAGTTCTTGCAAATGCAGAATGGGTATTATGGGGCATTTGTAACAGTGCTGGTTTTGCAGATCGAAGCAGTCGAGTGGGTCTGTATTGGGTAAGGTGATCTTGCAGGAAAACTGGTTCCAAGTTGCTCAGCATTTTATATACTAATAGTAACACTTTGAACTTGACTTGCTAGCAAATTGGGAAACAGTGTGGGTCTCTTTGCAGCAGAGATATGCTGACAGGACCTCGCTCCCATCAGCAATCGTGCTGCAGCATTCCTCACCAGCCGCTACTTCCAGAAACTAATTGGCAGCTGCATTCAGGCCAGAATTGGTGTTAGGTCATACCTGCAACCAGTAAATCTCCTGTGTAGAATGCTTTTGCAGCAGTCCAGAAGAAGATTTCCTGGTACTGGTATGGCAATCTCTTAAAATATTCTCACATGCTGTTTTATTACACTCCCATTGCTAAGCTGCCTTGGAGGTCCCCTTGTCTCAGAAAGACAAGACAGAAAAATGTAGACTAAATCATGATTAAATTCAAACCACCCTGGTTCTCTCTTCTCTTTCTTTCCCAGTGTTCAGCACTTTCTAAATTAAACGCTGAGGTTGCCTGCATCGCGGTCCACGATGAAAACACCTTTGTCGTCGGGACGGAAAAAGGGAGGATCTTCATGAACACGAGGAAGGAGGTCCAAGCGGATTTCAAGAAGTTCTGCAGTAAGTATTGGGTTGTCCTGCGTCTGGCCAGGATGGGGTGAGGTCAGATCCTGCTGCCTGCACACCTTAAGCTTGGGTAGAACTGGATAGAATGGTAGCAGAGCCATATTTCCTCAGTCTTGGGCCTGCCCCAATCTTGTAGAATTGAGGATTGAGGCTGAATCCTGACAAGACAGAAGTACTGTTCTTGGGGGACAGGGAGCAGGCTGGTGTAGAGGACTCCCTGCTCCTGAATGGGGTAACTGTGCCCCTGAAGGATCAGATGCGCAGCCTGGGAGTCATTTTGGACTCACAGCTGTCCATAGAGGTGCAGGTCAATTCTGTGTCCAGGGCAGCTGTCTACCAGCTCCATCTGGTACACAGGCTGAGACCCTACCAGAGTGGTGCATGCTCTGGTTATCTCCAGCTTGGACTACTGCAATGCGCTTTACGTGGGGCTAGCTTTGAAGGTGACTCGGAAACTGAAATTAATCCAGAATGCGGCAGCTAGACTGGTGACTGGGAGTGGCCGTCGAGACCATATAACACCTGTCCTGAAAGACCTCCATTGGCTCCCAGTACGTTTCCGAGCACAATTCAAAGTGTTCGTGCTGACCTTTAAAGTCCCAAACGGCCTCGGCCCAGTGTACCTGAAGGAGCGTCTCCACCCCCATCGTTCTGCCCGGACACTGAGGTCCAGCTCTGAGGGCCTTCTGGTGGTTCCTTCCCAGCGAGAAGTGAGGTTACAGGGAACCAGACAGAGGGCCTTCTCAGTGGTGGCGCCCGCCCTGTGGAACGCCCTCCCATCAGATGTCAAGGCAATAAGCAACTATCTTACTTTTAAAAGACATCTGAAGGCAGCCATTTAGGGAAGTTTTTAATGTTTAATGCTGTATTGTGCTTTTAATATTTGGTTGGGAGCCACCCAGAGTGGCTGGGGAAACCCAGCCAGATGGGCGGGGTATAAATAGTAAATTGTTGTTGTTGTAGAAGAGGGGCAGGCAGATGTGAAGCTTTCAGGACACGTTTGTTCCTACTATGGCATATAAACATACAAAGGGTCCCTGCTGGATCCTGCCAGTGGACCATCCAGTCCAGCACCCTGTTCTCACAGTGGCTGGCCCGACTCCCCCAAGAAGCCTGTTGCTGGAAACTGAGTGTGTTTCAGCTGTCGTTCAGCGTTAGAACATCAGCTTTTCATGCAAGTTGCAATTCTCAGCATCTGCAGGTAGGGCTGGGAATATCCTGGAGAATGAAAGAGCTTTTATGCTAGCTCGTCTTCAATGCAGTCCCCCCCGCATCATCTGTATTGTTTGGAACGTTTCAGAAAATCCCCTTCCAGAACAGATTCTGTTCCTGTAATAAGAAAACACCAGATACAATACATCACATAATTCTCGATCGCCCTCTTCTTGACACCCGTCGCACAGATCTCCTAGTTGACTCCCTTACAGCGAGAAATATCGATTTGCAAAGTGTCTGTAATCCAATATTTGTTGAGGGATGATACTCCCGAAACTACCAAGATTGTTTCGGGGTACTTAGCTGAGATCTTTAAAGCTAAATCTAAAGTTGCCTGATTTATTCAATGGTGGTTATCTGGTATTTTATATATGGTATATGTTTGGATTACCAATGTGTTTGGATGACTTTGTATGATTTTATGATTTTCTTGTTTTAACTTATGCCAATAAAGGATAGTTACAAGTTACAAGAATGAAAGACAAGAAAGATGGTGGCTTTGAGATTTTTGTGTGTATGTGTGTGTGTGTGTGTGTGTGTGTGTGTGTATATATATATATATATATATATATATATATATATATATATATGCATGCTTCATGGGGCAATGCTGTGATTTGCCCCAATGGCCTCCGCTGTGTATGACCGAGCCTCCACTCAGTTGTGATGGAATTACAGAATCCTGGCATTGTAAGAGTTAGAAGGGACCCCGTGGGTCATCTAGTCCAACCCCCTACAATGCAGGAATCTTTTGCCCAAAGTGAGGCTCAAACCCACAACCCTTAGATTAAGAGCCTCACGCTTTACTGACTGAGCTCTGTGTGGGTTTGATTTGCAGGATGCTCAGAGGGCAGGCAGGCAAGCGCTTCCTAGTTGGGCTTTTTCTGTGGGACAAAGTGGCTTAAAGCCTTGTAAACAAAAAACACATGTTTGCTTAGTTATAATCCCGAGGTTTCTGATGTGCTAGGAAAACCAGGCGGGGGCCTGCGTACTCCATGCTGGCAGAGAGTTTATGCTTAATCCCCTCAGTGGGACTGCTCAAGAACAGTTCATTCTCCGGCAAATATTAGCCTTGCTAGGCTGTCAAGGTCAACGCTGGCTTGGATTATATGCAGAGTCTGCACCAGCTGCGAATTTCGCCCGGAGTCTAATCCATTTCTGAGCTTTCAGCATTAGCAAAGACTGCGGCCTTTTGCTTCGCTCCTGGTATGTGTTTCACACGGCCAGAAATGGAGCAAAGAGGCTGGAATTTGAGGGGCAGTTTGATTCTTAAACCATGGGTTTAAGAAATAAAATTTAAGAAAATATTTCCTTTAAAAATCTCTGCCTGATCTTCCCTTTTGCTTTTCGTCCATATTTCTCTGCCCTTTCCTTAGGGAAGGGACTGGGTCAGGGGCTCGCTGGATGAGGAAGAGTGGTGGGCATAGCTGTCAACTTTCCCCTTTTCTTGCGAGGAATCCTATTCGGAATAAGGGAATTTCCCTTAAAAAATGGGAAACGTTGACAGCTATGGTGGTGGGAGCCCCCCGCCCAAGAGCCCCCCAGGGACGAGACAGAAGATGACAATTTACCGTATTTTTCGTCCCATAGAACGCTCCGTTCCATAGGACGCACCTAGTTTTTTGGGGGGGAAATAAAGGAAATTTCCCCCCCTTTATTTCCCCCCCCCAAAGCAGATCGGAGAAACCAAACCAGGTCGAGGAACAGCGGGATGGCGGCGCTGCGCCTCCCTGCTGTCCCCCGAGCTTGTGGGGCTGGCCGATGTCTGCCCGGCGCGAGGGGCGCTCTGCTTCAGGGCGCCCTGCCCGCCGGGCGGCAGGCTGCTATCCACAGCGTAGGGAGCCGTGCGGGACCTCCCGCAGGGCTGCCTAGGCTGCGGATGTGTTCCCGAAGCAGCGGGCGCTCTGCTTTCAGCGTGCCCGCCGCTCCAGGAAGCAGGCTGCTATCCGCAGCCTAGACAGCCCTGCGGGACCTCCCGCAAGGCTGCCTAGGCTGCGGATGTCTTCCCGAAGCGCCGGGCGCCCTGAAAGCAGAGCGCCCGACGC
The DNA here is from genome assembly GCF_027172205.1 of Podarcis raffonei. NCBI lineage: Eukaryota > Metazoa > Chordata > Lepidosauria > Squamata > Lacertidae > Podarcis > Podarcis raffonei. Next base: position 11,397,809 of record NC_070616.1, on the reverse strand, counting down.
TCCGGGAAGCAGGCTGCTATCCGCAGCCTAGACAGCCCTGCGGGACCTCCCGCAGGGCTGCCTAGGCTGCGGATGTCTTCCTGAAGCCTGGAGAGCGAGAGGGGTCGGTGCGCACCGACCCCTCTTGCTCTCCAAGCTTCAGCGAAAGCCTGCATTCGCCCCATAGGACGCACCCAGATTTCCCCTTCATTTTTGGAGGGGAAAAAGTGCGTCCTATAGGGCGAAAAATACGGTAGATCCCAGATCTTGCTGAACAATGGGCCAGACAGGCCAGAGGAGGAGCCCTCTCCCTTGACACAGCCTTTACAGTGGTACCTCGGGTTACATACACTTCAGATTACATACGCTTCAGGTTACAGACTGTGCTAACCCAGAAATAGTGCTTCAGGTTAAGAACTTTGCTTCAGGATGAGAACAGAAATCGTGCTCCAGTGGCGCAGCCGCAGCAGGAGGCCCCATTAGCTAAAGTGGTGCTTCAGGTTGAGAACAGTTTCAGGTTAAGTACGGACCTGCGGAACGAATTAAGTTCTTAACCCGAGGTACCACTGTATGTGCTTGCGAGGGACTCAGAGAGAGAGGCTAGAGGGGAAAGTGTGGGGCTAATGGTCAGTTTCAGCAACATCTCAGACCAACTGAAGGACTCTACTGTGTTGTCGTTTTCTGTTAATAAAAAACTAATTGCATTCCATGCCTCCTGTGCTTCCCTGCCCTGTGGTTGACCTGGGCAACGCTTGACAGCTCCTTGATAGACTGTGGCTCAGCAGTTCAATCCCTGATGTTCTCCAGGTTATGGAGCAGAGTCCTTGAGGGCGGGGCTTCGGAAGAAGGGGCGGGGCCTTAGGCAGGGACTGCATTTGGTCTGAGATGCGGTGGTGAGTCCTAGCGCCCGATTCCTGAACTTCCACCTCTCCCTCTTCCTGTTGGCAGGAGTCCAACAGAGGAAAGAGCAGGATCTGGATGGCCAGAAGAAGCCCAAGGACTTTGGCCGGACCATTCCCCGGATCTCCCCGGATCAGGGATCGGATGTTTACCTTCTCAGGAAGATGGTGGAAGAAGTCTTTGACGTGCTTTACAGTAAGAAAGAGCTTGGGATACAGTTCGGTTTGGGCTCAGTCGCTGCTGCCTTCTGCTGTAGGGTGTCTAGGTCATGTTGTCTATGGATATCTTCTCTACTAGCGTGTCAGAGCAGGGGAGGAGGGGCTGGGTGTGGTGGGGCTTGGCAGGGTGATCTGGTGGGCCACCAGGGGGGCCAAAGGCGAGGGCTGCGAAGCATGAAAGGTCAAGGCAAGCTGGTGGTCAGCTTACTCCAGAGGAGCCGAAAGGTGCTGTAATCCAACAACGCCAAAACTTTTCCATATTCTGCAATACAATTCTCCAACCAAACAGTGTTTGCATTTCTTGGTAACGGTGTGGCCAAGAGATGGGGCCCAGGAGCACCTCGTGGCCCAGCTAAAATCTGAACTCTGTTTTGATCTGTGTTTGTGATTCTTCCTCTTTGCCCCAGGCGAGGCCTTAGGGAAGAGCAGTGTGGTGCAACTCCCCTACGAGAAGTTCTTGAAAGAGCCTGGCTCTCTGGTGGTTGCTGGGCTGCCCGATGGGCTCACCTTCAGGAGGCCCGCCGAGTACGATGCGAAATCGCTGATGGCCATCTTGGAGCACAGCCACAGCATGTGCTTCAGGCTCAAAAGGTAAGGGGGTCCCGCCTCGTGCTCAGCTAATACTTTCAGGTCTCAAGAGCCGATCTGCAGACACTTTGCGTAAGGATAAAACGGGCTGTCCTCCCATGGCTGTGTTTGGACGCCACACTAAACTGTGGTTTGTCGCAACCTTGCATTTAAGCACTAGCCTGGTAGGCATAAGTGAGGAGGAATTGCATGTAGGTAGTCAGTGTTAGAAACTCAGAAATATAAGCTAATCACCAAAAGCTACCTTAAACCTAGGTTATGGATGGCACCATGGAATGTCTAGATGCCTTTTTTTTGCAGTGGCATTTATTATTATTTATTTCATTTCTATACCGCTTTATACTTTAAAGGGAATTAAATCTCAAAGTGGTTTACAACACATTAAAACATCCAATAAAATAATGCAGAATAAAACAAATGCAAGCTTCAGTATTTCAGATCCTTCTCGATGTGACATTTTGCTTTCCCCATATTTATTTACCTACTTAATTTAGGGAACAGAAGTACAGTCGTACCTTGGTTCTTGAACTTATTCCGTTCTGGGAGTCTGTTCGACTCCTGAAACAGTTCGAAAACCAAGGTGCAGCTTCCAATTGGCTGCAGGAGCGTTGTTCAAGAGCAAATTTTTTTGGGAGCCAAGGCGTTTGAGATCCAAGGTACAAGTGTACTCTAGGAAGCCAATGTGGTACAGTAGTTAGAGTGTTGGACTGGGACCTGGGAATGCGGGGAATTGAGAATAAGAGAGATGAGTGGGGGGTGTGCTCGTGTAATCTCACTGTACACAAGTTGTACAAGTGACAATAAAGTGTTTCAATTTCAATTTAGCTGCAGTTTCCTCTCCTTTTCTCAGACCTCCTGAGGACTCCGCCTGGGACCCCAACCCTCCTGTCGAGGCGAGCGGCCCCGTCCAAATGTCAAAGGGGAATCGAGAGCCAGGGCTGAACCACGTGCACGCTAAGCCGGCCAACTCAGAGGCTCTTCCTGCGGTCACTACAAACAGCTTCCTGTACGGGGTGTCGCTCCCCGCGCAGATCGCCATGGAGATAAAGCAGGAGGGTCCTTCCGGACGGCACGGGATGAGCACAGCCAGCGAGATGCTGAGGCCCCGGCTGTCAGGAGAAGCGAAGGTGCCCTCGCCACAGGAGTTCGGTGACTGCTGTGGTAATGGCCTTAATGTTTGCTGTCCAAGGCGTGGCTGGTTAAAAGCCTACGGAGAGGCCCTGAAATGCCTTGGATCGGGACTAAAACTGGGTGGGGGACCAGGAATTCTGTCCTGGTGGCTTTTGTGGCCACGATGCCTGCAAAAGGCACAGGAGCCACAGCTGAGTTGGTAGAGCATGGGACTCTTAATCGCATGAGGTGTGAGCCTCATGTTGGGCGAAAGGTTCCTGCATTGCACAGGGTTGGACTGAAGGACGCTTGTGATCCCTTCCAACTCTACAGTTCTATGATTCTAGATTGAGCTCCGTTCAGGGAACCCAGGAAAGCTCACTTGAGGGTTTGCAGCCAAGTATTGCAACATAGGAGGGACGCGGGTGGCGCTGTGGGTTAAACCACAGAGCCTAGGACTTGCCGATCAGAAGGTCGGCGGTTCGAATCCCCGCGATGGGGTGAGCTCCCGTTGCTCGGTCCGTGCTCCTGCCAACCTAGCAGTTTGAAAGCACATCAAAGTGCAAGTAGATGAATAGGTACTGCTCCAGCGGGAAGGTGAACGGCGTTTCCGTGTGCTGCTCTGGTTCTCCAGAAGCAGCTTACTCATGCTGGCCACATGACCCAGAAGCTGCACGCCGGCTCTCTTGGCCAATAAAGCGAGATGAGCGCCACAACCCCAGAGTCGGTCACGACTGGACCTAATGGTCAGGGGTCCCTTTACCTTTACCTATTGCAACATAGGAAGCTGCCATATGCTGAGCCAGACTGTGGGTCCATTTAGCTCAACATTGTCTACACTGACTGGCAGCAGCTCTCCAGGGTTTCAGACAGGGAGTCTCCTGCCTGGGGTTGCTGTCAGGGACTGAACCCGGGGCCATCTGCCGCTGAGCTGCGGCCCTTTCCAAACAGGAAGCTGTAATGGGGAGGTGGTCTGGAATAAGCTCCAGTTTCTCCTTCTAGCAGCAAGAAGGCAGATTCCCATGCTTTAGGGAGGAGGTCACATGACTCCTTGTGCAAACACTGATATCACACCATATGACAGTGGTTGCTAAAAGGCAAGGATCCCATGGCTCCGTTCAAATTGGATGTGAAATACTGCCTTCCAGGTCGAGCCACCCAATACTTGTTAAAGAAGGGGGGGGGGCACAGATTGCCTGGCAGCTGCCAGAGGATGCTGCATGCTGGCACACAGGCCTGACTCTGAGCTGGAATAGCCTTAGCTGAAACTTACATATCAGGTTAGGATGGATGGAGTCCAGCCTTGTTTGCGCCCGACACCTTTCCATTTGTCCTTGCCATTTTGGGTTTCCCTCCCCCCCCCCAAACAAAATCTCATCTTTCTCATTCATTCATTCATTCATTCATTTATTCATTTATTTCGTTTTTCCTATGTCCAGGACAGAAATCTGCTCTCCCCGGCGGTCCGCTCATCCAGAACGTACACTCCTCCAAACGCATTCTGTTCTCCATAGTACACGACAAATCAGGTACGCTTGCTGGCGCTTGCGAAACGGAGAAGGGGTTTAGGAGTGTCGGCGTGTGGGTTTTAAATCACGCCCCCCCCCTTGCTTAGGAACCATAGAGCGACAAAGGTACAGCATTTGGGCAGGCCCAGATTATTGGCAGAAGCTAAACCTATTCCAGAACAATCAGAATGGCAGATTTCAGGCCTGGGGCATTATTAAGTTTATTGTTCTTGGAATTTTGTTTCTTAGGAGGGACTGCCACCTCTGCTCATGTTGCTTGCCAAGCTGGAAAGCTCCGCTCCCTGCCAAATCACCCCCCCTTGCCAACCCACTCCCCCTTTATACCTCACCCAACCCCACCATCCCATCACATCCCGTCATGAAGTGGGACCATCACACTTGCAGCCTTGGCAGTGCCGCCGCTCACCAGGCTCAAGACGGGGCAGAGCAGCGCCAACTGCAGACCCACACATGCTTGTAATGCCACTGGCACCCTGGTTCTTTCCCTGCATTGCACCCTGCCCCAGTCCTGCTGAGCGGCAGCACTACCGCAACTGGAAGGGCAGCGCAACGGCGCCGCAGTTCATGCACTGCAGCCAGATATGCAAATGATAGGGTGTCCATGTCATGTTTCGCACCTGCATCTCTGTGTCAGTGTGGATGTGAAGAGGACTAAAAAACAATGGCTGGCGGCACTAGCTTTTTTATTTTTATATTTTACCAAGCATAACAAACTCTCCCATTTTTAGACCCGCATACATTGTTTGTTTCTTCCGCTCTTCTAAGTCTGGTCATGAACTCAATGTTTGAAGTAGATGTGTCAATAATTACCTAGGCGCTTGGATAATCCTTCCGATATGAAATATTCATTTTGGATGTTTGGCAAGGGTCTTTCGTAGGAACGAATTGAGAGCATCGACCGCTTTGCATGCAGCGCCAAACCATAGTTTAGCGGCGCATGAGCGAGCCTGGGGCTCATGTGGTCCTTCCTCTGCAAATTCCCTCCCTAGCATTAGAGACTACTTTATCCTGAGTCAAAACACGGTGGTCCCTCTGTTCTGAGTGTTGTCTTAACTAATGGTTTCCAACCTTTTTGATATAGCAGCCCGTGAGTCCCAAATTTACTTGACCCATCAGTTTATCGCCATGTGAATTTTGGATGCTGCTATTAACATGAAAATTTTCTTAGAATATTTTTAGTACTTACAGAGTTAGTCACAGTTTGTTTATGGGTGGGGATGTGTGAACACCAGCCATCTGAATTCAGAATATTCCTGTGCATCAGAAGGGAGCTGCAGTAATTGCTCCCTGTATGAGCCCATTGTGGTGAATTGCCGCCACATCTTCTATCAGCCAGCAGACAGCAGTTGCCAAGTCCTAAAACATATGAGTGGGCCTTCCCGATCTAGCTCAGTTGGTAGAGCATAAGACTCTTAATCAGGGACGCGGGTGGTGCTGTGGGTTAAACCACAGAGCCTAGGACTTGCTGATCAGAAGGTCGGCGGTTCAAATCCCCGTGACGGGGTGAGTTTCCGTTGCTCGGTCCCTGCTCCTGCCAACCTAGCAGTTCAAAAGCACGTCAAAGTGCAAGTAGATAAATAGGTGGGAAGGTAAACGACGTTTCCGTGCGCTGCTCTGGTTCGCCAGAAGCGGCTTAGTCATGCTGGCCACATGACGCCGGCTCCCTCGGCCAGTAAAGCGAGATGAGCGCCGCAACCCCAGAGTCGGCCATGACTGGACCTAATGGTCAGGGGTCCCTTTACTTTACCTTTAAGACTCTTAATCTCAGGGTTATAGGTTTGAGCCTTACCTTGGACAAAAGATTCCTACATTACGGAGGATTCCTACATTGTAGATGACTCTCGGGGTCCCTTTTAACTCTACAGTTCTGTGATTCTATGATGTTCAGCTGCAAGTTGTACGTAGCATCTATTATTAAGGAATAAAAGCAATTAGATGTGTACTTATACAGCCTGTGGCTTACTTGCACAGAATTTGTGACCCACTCAACCATGGGATTCACTGGGTGATTTGGGGCCAGTCACAATCTCTCCACCTAACCTACCTCACAGGGTTGTTGTGAGGAGAAAAATGGAGAAGAACCACGTATGCCACCTTGAGCTTCTGGGAGGGAAGGCGGGATGTTAAGCAATAATATACAATAAATAAAAATGACTGGGTTTGTCGTGTATTTTTGTAACATCGGTTGTTCGTTTGGTTTTCTGCACGCTGCTGAGGGAGATTTCTTTACGGATAAGGCCATAATAGAAATGGTCTTAAGTAAATAAATGAATGGAGGTTGCAAGCCAGTTGCTGGGGAGAGCATAGTTGTGTCCATGCTCTGGTTATGCGCTTCCCAGAAGAGACATCTGGTTGGGGATCAGGCTGCTGGGCTAGATAGGCCTTTGCCCTGATCCAGCAGCCAGTTGTTCCTCTCGTTGTTACGTTGGGTGGTTTACAGTCACTGTTTCCATTTGCCAGCTGCAGGGTTTGCCTAAGGGAACCGTCCAGCGCCCAGGATTTGAACCCAGTGCAGCTGCCGCAGTTGGAGCCTCCCACTTCCCCTCAAGCTCAGGCTTTCTCTCAGAGTGGGGAGGAACCACAAACCTTGTTCCCGAGGGCAGAGTGAGAGGGATGGGGAGCATCTGTGCCGGAGATGCCATATGGAAACTTCTTGTTTTGTTTTTGCTAGATAAATGGGACAGTTTTATAAAAGAAACCGAGGATATCAACACCCTGAGGGAATGTGTGCAAATTCTGTTCAACAGCAGATATGGTGAGTGGATGTGAAGTGCCTGTTTTTCATCTGCGCTGCTTATGGTGCGCATATCATTATGGAGAGATTTTCTGGACTTTTTTCCCTGACTTTCTGGTGTTTCCCCCCCTTTTCTTTTTCTTATTCTCTGACGCAGCATCAGGCACCATATGCTATGTGTCCCTTCACTTAATTGCTTTCTTGGCATGGCATTTTCCAGGCCCACAGCTTCTAATTAATGCAAATGTTTCTGGGTGTGTTTTTTTTAACTCGTTTGTATCAAGTCAGTAAATGTGCATTTGGCCTGAATGGGGTCTTCTGGCCTCCTCAGTGGAAGGCCTTCATGGAGTCAAAACCAATGGGGCAACAGCCACAGAAAGCCATCTCCTATATTTGAAGTGTTTTTTTAAAAAAAATCAAAAACACCACCAAGTGGTATATAAATTTTACGGAATAAATTAAATACATATTTTTTTCAGCCTGGTGCCTTCTAGGTACCCTTTGAACTACAACTCCCATCATCCCTTGCCATTGGGTAAGTTGGCTGAGACTGGTGGGAGTTGGAGTTCCCAATGGGTGACTGGCGCTTCTCAAACTTGGGTCTCCCGCTGCTGTTGGACTCCAACTTCCATCATCCCTAGTTAGCAGGACCAGTGGGCAGGGATGATGGGAGATGTAGTTCCAACAACAGTTGGGGAACCAAGTTTGAGAAACACTGACAGAGGGCACCAAGTTTGGGAAGGCTGCCTTATGTCAGTGTCCTGCTAGGACCCTGTCCATCTTTGAACTGATACTACATAAATTGCTGCCTTTATGAGTTTGGATGTATGCAGTTAGTACTGTGGTCCCCAAGAGGCTGCCCATGGGCACTGCGTTGCCTTCAGGAGCCTGCTGAGCAATCTTCCACTTCCAATATTTTCACTGAGAATGTGATGTGCCACTTTACCATATTAGCTGCCATTGAACTGAAAAGGATGGCCATAAATTAATGGATGATGACAATAATTTGTAAAGCACTTCAGAGTATTTATTGAACTCCTGGCATCCTATTGGGCACCTTAGTTTCTGAGCACAGGACATTATATTCCAACTTTCTGTTATTATGCCAATGCGACATGTTTGAAACATGGCCAGGGCTTACTGAAAGGGCAAAGCAGCATTTAACTTTCAAAAAACTTTCCCTGCAGGGAAAACTGGGTTGCAAAACTGGGTTCATGCCAGTAGCGGACCCAGTTTAGCAGTGTCTGCTGTTAAGAGTGTCCTGTCTGTTCTTACCCTTTAAAGGTTAAATGTTCTGTCACTTTCAGCTGAAGCTTTGGGGCTCGATCACATGGTCCCTGTCCCGTACCGGAAAATCGCTTGCGACCCAGAAGCGGTAGAAATTATCGGTATCCCTGACAAAATCCCATTCAAACGGCCCTGCACCTATGGAGTCCCCAAACTCAAGCGGATATTGGAAGAGAGGCACAACATCCATTTCGTCATCAAAAGGTACGTGATTGTTTTGAGAGGCTCGTGAGCAGGGGGACTGCAGAGAGCCAAGAGGTGGGCTTCACTCTGCGTGACTCAAAAGCAAGCTTTGTGAGAGGTTCTTCTTTCCCCAAAATTGCTGTTTCTCCTTTATTTTAAAACATTTATATACCATTCATCATGGAAACGTTTCCAGGTGGACTGCAAGAATATTAAACTTACAACATGTTAAACTTACAATATGTTAAAAACATATTCAGGAGGTGAAATATTTAAAATCATAGACCACCTAACAGTGGGGTGCTTCTGTAGCAATGGGGAGGCAGGAAGTCTGGGCGCTTGCAGGGGTGGGCTGCCTCTTCCTTTTCTACCGCCTGAGGCGGCTGCCTCCCCCTCCATCATGGATGGGACGGCTCTGAAGTACATCCACTGAAGTTAATGAACATTACTAACTTAAACCCATTAATTCCCGTGGATCTGTTCTGAGGAAAACTTAGTTGGATACAGACCATTGTTTTCCCAAATTGTCTGCATACTTTTGTTTATTTTATTCACACCCCTCCTCATTTAATCCTCTCAGCAACCCTGTGAGGTAGGTTTAGGCAGAGAGGCAGTGACCGCCCCAAAGTCGCACCATTTGTGGCTAAACAGGGATTTGAACCCTGGCGTCTCCCAGGTCCTTGTCTGACACTCTAACTGCTCTGCCACACTGGCTGGCGGCTAGGAAGGGTGCAGATAATGTAAACTTTAATGTGCTTTCCTTTAAAATTCCACTACCAATATTGGTTCCTCACCCCTGCTATAACAAATGAACGTGGTAAAGATGGTGGCAATAATCTGATTTAGCTTATTCTTGTTTTTAATTAGTTCTGCATGGTTGGTTGGTTGGGTGGGTGTGTTTGTAAAAAACTGCTTTCAACCATCTGTATTGATCATTTAAACATTTTACTTTGTCATGAAAATCCCAAAGCAGCGTACTAAAAACAATCCAGAGCAGTATGTAAATTGTATCAAGCCAATAAAATGGCCGTTGTGGTGACCCCCCTAAGGCCAGAGCACAACCCACTAGTTGAAGATCCTACATGAAATATTGAATTATTTTTATTCCCTCCCTTCCCTCCTCCTCCTCCTAAATTGTTGCCTTTTCTTTTACAGGATGTTTGATGAAAGGATCTTTACAGGTACGTTGGGCATAGTCTTTCATTTTGGGGAAGGGATGGTAGTTCAGTGAGTAGAGCGCATGCTTTGTCTCCAGACAGTCCCAGACTCAGTCCCTAGCATCTCTCGGTAAGGATGGGAAAAGCATCTACCTGAGACCCTGGCGAAGTCCAGGAACCTCTTGCCCTCCAGATGCTGTTGGACTACAGCTCCCATCCTCCATAACTATTGGCCTTGCTGACTGGGGACGGTGGTCCTCCAATTGTTTCTGAACTATGACTGCCACCATCCCTGGCCATTGGCCATGCTTTCTGGGGCTGATGGGAATTGTATCTCAGCAACACCTGGAGGGCCATCGTTTCCCCAAACCTGCCTTAAGCTGACCAACCGCATTCTCACAATGTCCCATTTCCAAGCCAATTCCTAGCTTCTGGTAGTTTTGGGAGGTGACCAGAATATGCTCAGCATTTGTTCATCTTGCCTTCCCAAATCCGCTGGGAAGAATTTGGACCTTTCCCTCCATATTGGGGCATTTGTTGCCCAAATCTCTTTCCCACATAGCTTTTGATTTTTGATTTGATATTTCTATTTTGCTTTTCCAACAACAAACGCTGAGCTCAAGGCAGCTCACAATGATCACAAAAGCTTCAAAAAACAATAAAAAATTATAATCACTGTGCTATCACACACAATAACATATAAATAAAGCAAACAACAACAGGTTCACCAAAGTGATTAATACAATTCAATAAAGTCATAGCAATTCAAAATATCCCTCCCCCATAATTATTAAACTAATCTGTATGAATGGCAGACTTACTGGGAAGAGACAGGGAGAGGTTGTGTCTGGCCATGGGTAATTATTGGTTCAAAACTCTGCGCCTGGAAAATATCTATTTGTTCTTCCTTACTTGCAACCAGGAAGTAAATTTACCAAAGATTCAACCAAGATAGAGCCATCCAGCCCTTCTGGGGAAATCTCTCCTGACCCACACAGAATGGCGTTTCTTGATCTAGCAGGAACTTCACAGTCCAGTCATAGGTAAGCCTGTATCACCCCATATCAAATCATAGAGTTGGAGGGTCCTGCAAGGTCCTCTAGTTAAACCCCCTCCTTGATGGCAGGAATTCAAAGCACTTCCTCAAAAACCCAGGGTTCCCAGTTCCTGGCACAGCTGCTATATTGTAGTCATAACCAACCTTGCGCCCTCCAGATGTTGTTGAATTGCAACTCCCACCAGCCCCAGCCAGCATAACCAGTGGTCAGGAATGATGGGAGTTGTGGTCTTGCAACATCTAGAAGGCGCCAGGTTGGGAAAGCCTGGTGTCTTAGTGTCTCTAATTTGCTCCGGCCAGCATGTTTTCTCCCTGGAATGCCAGTAGAGGGGAGGAAAATGTTATGTACTGAAGTTCTCACCCTGGGCCAGCAGGGGGATACTGTAGATAGTTTTCACTCAGGTCCACAAATGCAAATAAGGGATTGAAAGTGAGGTTCAGTGATTGGATAGTTACAGAAATTGGTTACTGTTGCGTTGTAGTGGAGCTCTATATAAGCAGGCTGGCTGAACCCTTCAGTTCAGTTCTGTTCTGGCCTGTGAATAAACAAGAGCTGTTTGAAGAATCGCTGTGTCATCTGATATGTTTACCCACAACTTAACAGAAAACATGGCTGCTGCCCGAGTCAGTGACTTTGAAACCATTTTTTAAAAAATAAAACAGAGAAAAGAAAGGAAGCTTCTGCTGTGATAAGGGTGTCCTTCCCCATCACCACCCCAAAACCTATTTTGGCGTCCCCAAATTGATTCCTGAGAGACCGCCATGTCTTTCCCGGCTCCACATTTAATTCTTTAGAGGAGATTTTTCTATGGTTTTTCTCCCTGCCTTGAACTTGGGGGCATCCAATGAAGCTGTATGGTGGGAGATTCAGGAAAGATGATAGAAATTATTTCTTCATGCTGTTTAAACTATGGAACTCCCTGCCACAAGAGCCAGGGACTGCCACCAGTCTGGGTGGCTTTAAAAGAGGATTTGACAAATTCACGGAGGATGAGGCTGTCTGTGGCTACTAGCCAGAATGGCTGTTTTCTTCCTCCACAGTTGGAAACATTATTCCTTACTTTGCTGAGAACCATGAGCTGTTGTGCTCATGTCCTGCTTTGGGGCTTTGCATTGTGGCTTCTGTCTGGCCAATGGAAGAACAGGATGCTGGACTAGATGAGCCTTTGGCCTGGTCCCGCTGTGCCGTTCTTATGTTCTGCTGATCTCAGACTGGTTCTTAAGGATCTGGGATGCAGCAAGTGTGATTAAATCAACAAGTCATGCCAGAGGCAGGGAAGGCAGCAAAACAGATAATAAGCTTATGAATCAATGGAGCGCTGGAATCTGATGGGTTGGGACTCAGTCCAACCATGAGCAACACCGGGTGCTGTTTAAGAATGTAATCTGATTTGTCTATGATGGTGGACTTTTGGTGAATTATGGAGGTGAAATGAGCAGTGGTAACAGCAGTCCTATGCATGTGTGCTCAGCAGTCAGTAACATTAAGCACAGTGGGGCTTTCCTCCGTGTAAGAGGGCATACGATCGCAGCCTGTGAGTTGAATCCAACAGCCCAGCAAGAAAGGAGAATCTGCTGAGACTCTGAGGGTCCTGCTCTTGCCTCTCTCCACCAGGTCTAGGGTGGGGCCTGACAGACTACAAAACCACTGCTGCTGCCAAGCAGAGATTACAGTTAACATTCTTTTCAACTGCTTTTTATAACTGTGTTTTTAAATTTTTTTAAATTATTTTTAACTGTTTTAATGTTTTTTGGGGGGTATTCGCCTGTTTCTGTTTATATTTTGATTATGTGTTTTGTGTTTTTGTATTGAGAATGTATCTTGTGAACCGCATGCAGGTATAGGGCGGTATATAAATTTAATTAACAACAACAGCAACAATATCTGACTGCTAGTTTGCTTAATTTTAGGTCTCGCCCTGAAATTTAAAGCCCTAATTGACTATTTATTTCATTTTAGTTAGTTATTAAATTTGTACATCGCCCTTCATCTGTAGATCTCAGGACTGGTTCAGAGTATTAAAATGCAAGATAAAAACTACGTTCCCAGATAACTGAAAGACCACCTGCTTCCTTACAGACTATGCCATATGTCCGGAATTTTCATACATAGCGAGAATACAGAATACAGCATTTGGAAGCAGTGTCCGGGTGGAAATCACTGAAATGTCCAGCAAAATCCGGACGTATTGGCATCCCATTTCAGAAGTCTAGATTCTGGCAAATTTCCTTTTTAAAAAAATAGATTTTGTAACAACTTTGGCCAAAAAACCCCCACAAATAAACTTTTGTGTCCGGATTTTTACTTTTTGAAATATAGCAGCTCCAATACAGACCCACCATTATGCAGAATGATGCCATGTTTGCTCCTAAGGGCGAAACAAGGTCAAACATTGTACATTTTTAAAAAAATAATGAACCTATGGAATTGCCTCTTTCTTTGTGGGCTGTTCATACCTGTTTGGTTGTACAGCACATTGTATCCCCCCCCCAAATTAGGCACTTGATATAAATGAAATTTAACCATGATTGCTTTCCTTTGCCAGATCTGAAAAGTGCCCCATTTCTGGAGAATGTGAACCAGGTAAGCTGCAAACAGCCACTGCTCTTTTAATTAGAAACGGGAAAAGGGAGTATGATTCTCAGATCTTGCGAAGCTGTGTTGTCAGGGAACTGCTATCAGCTCAGAGGCGAGAGGTGGAAGGGCAGTTGTGTAATAGGGAAACTCCGAAGTTCTTGCGAAGCAGTTCCTCCTCTGGCGAGGAGGAAAGCCCCGCCTCCAGTGGGGAGGAGGTGCAGAGACCAGGAGATGCTAGGGAGAGCCTCAACACAGAGCCTGAGCAAAGCGAAGGGGAGGCAAGTCCCCCTTTGCCAGCACCCACTCTGCGTAGTAGGTTTTGGCACAGAGAGGGGAGGAGAAGGATGGGGGTCACACGGCTGTTATGCTGGGGGAGGTACAAGGACTGGCCACTCTCAGATTCTGCTAGCGACTGAGCCAGGCATGAACTTGCGACGATCTTCACTGTAAATAGTTTGCACTAATAATAAAGCTGAAAAAGACACGTTGGAGTCTTGCCTGTTTGCTCTCGAGCGACCACATCACCACCTGACACGTGTGAAAGCAGGAGGATTGTCGTCTTGCAAAAGCCCTGTACACAATGCTCTGCTCACCTGCTGATGGAAATGCCTGCAAACCCCCCTTTTGACTGTATGATAGCTAGGCTATCAAGTAGGTGTAGCTTGGCTGAAATGGCCTCACGGACCAAATCCAGAGCATGAACAGGCCTTATTAGCCCCATGGGCCGGAGATTCCCAAGCCCTGGCTTAGGACCCCAGTGTGTCCTTTCAACACACTGCTTGAAGCAGTCAAGCAGCAGCTCAGTCGGTAAAAGCGAAGACTCTGAATTTCAGGGTCATAGGTTTGAGCCCCACATTGGGGGAAAAGATTTCTTCATTGCAGAGAGTTGGACAAATGACCCTCGTGGTGCCTTCCAACTCTACGATTCTTTGTAGATTTGGGGGCCCGCAGGGGAGGGCAGAACCTGCAGCTCTTTGGTTGTTGTAGAATTGGAAGGGACCCTGGGGTCATCTAGTCCAACCCCCTGCAACACAGGAATGTTGTTGGACTCCAACTGCCCACTGCCCCAGTCAGTACGCTCAGTGGTTAGGGATGAAAAGAATTTCAGTACAGCTATGTCAGGCTCTCTGCTTCTGCATTAAAAGAAGTGTAGAGTCTAATTCGCATGAGTCCCCTATTCTGGCCACTGCTGGATTCTGGGATCATGACAATTAGCGATCCTGAATCCAGAACTCTTGCGCATGATAATTGTGCTTCCAGATATTTAGCTCTCCCAGAATCAGAGCGTCTCTGCAAATGCAGTAAACAAGAATCTGATACTTTGGAGCATATTTTCTTTTCTTGTGATTTTGGCATTTTTGCCAGAAGACAATTATTAGAGGCCTTACAACCCAATAGACTCAATTCTATGCTACCAGCGGTTCAGGACCTGCTCTCGGACAATGATCAAATTACTTTAATAGTGGCTGAATTTTTGAGCGCTGTCCATGTAGAAAGACTGGGCCATTATAAAGAGATTTAGTGGTTCTTAATTGATCGGTGATGTGGTAGTGTTGTATTGTACTATTTATGCAAACTGATTCTCTCTGGAGTTAAAGATCTGACTGGGACAAACCTTGTTATGTTGAGCTCGTATTTTGCACAATTTGTATACGGTGTCTGTTTGATAATGTGTGGTTTGCTATGCCTAATAAAGGATATTTTATCTAAGTGTACTTCCAAATGAATTAGTGCCAGGCCATTGTCCATCTAGCCCAGTGCTTCCTATTCTGACTGGTAGCTAATGTAGACAATGCTGAGGTAGAGGGACCAATAACCTAAGTTAACATAAGGAAGGCTGTCCCTCAGCGGGAGAGCAGCTGCTTTGAGTGTAGAAGGTCCCAGGTTCAGTCCCCAGGGGCATTTCCAGGACCATGCCAGAAAAGACTCCAGCCTCGAACCCTGGATAACTTCTACCAGTCAGTCCTGATTTGTCGTCGCCCCTCTGCTTTTCATTCTTGTCTCCATCTTCCTTGACAGGTACTTCCGGAGAACTGGGAGGCATAAAACGCATCAAGATAGAACCGGACGAAGTGGACATCATTCAAATCACCGTTCCAGGTAGACTAGATAAAAGCTCTCGACAATGCCGGCAGGATTAAGATTATTTCTAGATGGGCAGTGTCGATTTGGGAACAGTTTTCAGCCCGCTGGGTTACGGCCCAGAGAATTCTGGGAGATGTAGGCTGAAAACATTGAGGGTGGCCGAGAGTTGTTTAGGATGCCCCTGTTCCCCTCACAGAGCAGGGAGTTCCCTTGGAAAAAGGGATGGGTTGTTAAACCACCACGAAGGGAATTGTAGCTTTGTGAGGGGAACAAGAGGGTCACCTAACAGCACCCTCAACAAACGATGGCTCCCAGAATTCTCTGGGGGAAGCCATGACGGTTTTAAGTGTTGTCATAGCGCTTCAAATATATGGTGTGAATGTGGGGAGAGTTGAGAGGGGGCCGGGGGCTAAGGCAAGGGTGGCTCTGCCACATCATTGGCATCACCAAAACGATGGACTGAGGGTGAGGCAAGTGGGGGCCAGTGGCAGAGAGGAGAGGTTGGCTAGGAAATGTCTCAGGATGGAAGGATCTGCCATCTTCTCTTCTCTTGGTTTTTCATTTTATTCATCTTAAATTCAGTTCTCCACACTTCAGCAGTTTGCAAGAATGTATTTTTAAAAAGCCTCGTGAAGATTTGCCAGCGTTTTGGTGCAAATTTCTCCTAATAAACGCATTTGCATGAAGGCTGGACTAATCTACACTTCTTTTTTTGCCGGCAATTTCCCTTAATATAATGCATTTTTTTCAGGTTACAGTCCTCTGCTAGGATGTTTAGTTTCCTGCTAAATGCCCGTCTCCTCTCTGGTTTCAGATAAAGGGCCCAGCAATGATTTACAACATAATGAGAAGCAGATGGAGGGCAAAGGTGAGTTTGGCCCGTTGCCTGGATACCTGACGGATCACCTCCTCCAGTGCAGGCCTGCAGGTACCTGAAGATGGCCTTCATAGGCCCTTCACCATACCCCACCCCCACCATCTCAGATGAGGCAGATGGTAGGTGTGGAGGCCCTTTGTGGTGTTGTTTCCTCACTAGAGGAATAGTCTCTCCAAACCTGGAGTCTAATAGGGAAGATCTTTTAATGAGGGATGGGCAGGTTGGTGCATCTGTACGACACTGACCTGCCCGACTCCTCTCCCTCTCCTGCTTGTGGCCTCTAGCATTAGTCTTTCGCATTTTCCCAGACGTGTCAACCATCTCAATTTTATCAGTGCTGTCGACGGTACTTTTCTCTGCTTGCTTGTGATTTTTGCTGTTGCTTTATTCCTTGCTTTGTCCTGCTTTTTAGTCCTTTGTTTATGAGCTGGCCTGGAATTTTTTCTTTGAGGAGGCCAAGATAACACCTCCCCCCCCCCCATGTGAGTCTTATTGCCGTTAATCCCTGAGTTTGCTGCTTTTTTTTTCCCAGATGGCGTCGGTGACGTTTTAAGTCACTTGAGGAAACAAGTAGAAATTTTGTTCAACGCTAGATACGGTGAGATACTTGGCTTCTTTCTTATAAGTGTGCTTTTTGGAACCTGGATCTGCCGTTAACCTTTGCACATCTGGAGGGCTCTGGGTTCCTCACACCTTCTCTAGAACCTCCTAGGCAGGACAGCTATTTTTTCCTCCCCTTCATGTGAAAATCACAAGATAAAAAATAGTCTCTCCATAAAAGCACATATTAGATAATTTAAACAAAAGAATAACACAAACACGTTTAAAAGGCTGTAGAATATTAATCCGCCAGAGGCCTGATTGAAGAGGAGTGTTTTCACCTGGCGCCTCAAAATGTATAATGAAGACACCAGGCGAACCTCCCTGGCGAGAGCATTCCACAAACAGGGGGCCACTGCAAAAAAGCCCCCTTCCAGTGTTGCCACCCTCCAGAGCTCTTGGAAGAGGCCCACAAAGTGCCTCAGAGGATTAACACAGTGTCCGGGTCATTTTTTATGGAGAGAGGCAACCTTTTTCTAAACCATTTCCTATTCAGCGATATCCTTTTTGAGGTAATACCATGTTGGCAGCAGCAAGCATTTTAACAAGCTCAGTGGTGTTTCAATATCTTGACGACGACCTTTAATCTACAGGGGCTCAGGTCAAAGATCTTTTCTGAAAGTTGTGTTTCTTGCGCTTGCAGCTAAAGCCATAGGAATTTCCGAGCCTGTCAAAGTCCCGTATTCCAAGTTCCTGATGTACCCGGAAGATCTCTTTGTCGTGGGCTTGCCAGACGGGATCTTGCTCAGGCGACCAAACTGCTTCGGGATTGCGAAACTGAAAAAGATCCTCCAGGCAAGCAGCAGTATCCGGTTTGTTATCAAGAAGTAAGTTCAAAGCCTTCCTCTCGCTTCGGCCCAACCATGTCCCACCAAGAGAAGGCAGCTTTCTGTGTTTCCTCATTATTATTGTTGTTATTATTGCAAATTTCTCTTTCAGGCCAGAACTTCTTACCGAAGCAGTGAAGGAGACAGTTTCTGATAGCCCAGGAACAATAGGTAAAACACATTTATTTCCAGTGATTTGATTAATGAACCCAGGGGTTCCCAAACTGCGTCATGTGGACCATCAGTGGTCTATGAGATTCCTTCAGGCAGTCTGTGCCTATTCAACAACAACAATAATAATAATATTTATGCCCCACACATCTTATTGGGTTGACTCAGCTACTCTGGGCGGCTTCCAACATATATACAAACATAATTAAACACTAAACATTTTTTAAAAATGTCCCTGTACAGGGCTGCCTTCAGATGTCTTCTAAAGTTACTTATCTCCTTGGCATAACTCTATACTCTCTAACACTTCTCTGATGAAAATAGGGACGTCCTAAGGAAAAGCAGGGCATTCTGGGATCAAAACCCAGGACAGCTTCTGTAAATCCAGGACAGTCCCTGGAAAATAGGGACACGTGGAGGGTCTGCTTTCTTGCATTGCCTCTCCTTATTTACATTTAGACTGTAAGCTTTTGGGGGGCAAGGAAGCCCTTGCATGCTTGTGTGAATAAGCAGTGATACAGTCCTGAGCCTTAGGATCACCTAACGAAAGAGGTAATCCATTTTCGGAACAGGCCAGCTTAGCTTGGGACAGACTAAGAGCTCTAAAGAGCTCTTAGAGCTCAAAATAGAACTTGTAGGGTCGTATCCAGTGTTAGTTATAGAACCTCTGGAAAGAATGGGCATGATAAGGCCCCATCTAAACATTTAAAGCACTATGATGCCACTTCAAACAGTTGTTGCTTCCGCCCAAAGTATCCTGGAAGCTGAGGTTTGTTAAGGGTGTGGCCCTTACAGAGCTACAGTTCGTGGAGTGCTTTAATAGCCAATCTCCCTTCACAGGGAATTCTGGGAATCATAACTCTCTTGACGGGCTCCCTAACAACTCCCAGCACCCTTGGCAAGCTAAACTTCCCAGAATCCTTTGAGAGAAGCCATGACTGTTTAAAGTGGTATGACACCGCGTTAAATGTAGGATGTGGCCCAACTTAAGTCCAATTGATTTCAGTGGGTAGAATTGGGTCAGAAACAGCCTACTCTCTGGGGCGTTGTGGGGTTGGATGCTGAAGAGGGGAAGAGCTAGATGCTGCTTTGAATGTGGAAGAGGATGTGTGATGCGGGCAGTCCTCAGAACAGACGTTGAAATTAAGACAAATAAATAAGAACCTTGGTGCTTCTTCTGTTGGCAGCCAGTGAGAGAGACTCTAGTGAACGTCTTGTAGAAGAACCGGTGAAAAGACCAGGATTTCAAGGTGAGAAATGGAGATCTGCCACTGCTACCACGACCACAATCCATCTGATTTCCCAAATTATGGGGTGTTAATTTATTTTACTGTTGACATCCCAGTGTTTATTGACGTCCCTATCCTTCTACTGTCTACTCAGAAGTAAGCCCCACTGATTTGAGTGGCAGATTACTTCACATTAGTATGATTGAGATTGCAGCTGAAATGGCCCTTGCTGGTAGCTTTCCCCCTAATAATGAAAACAGAATTGTATGAAGAAGGAGCAGGCATTTGACATTGTTCTAGCATGCTCCCCCGCGCCTTTCCTTTTTGGTTTTATAAAAAAATGGACCGGCTATTTCAGAGCTGAGCCTATCTCAAGGTTTTCCCTGTTGTAAAAGTGTACTATAGTTAAGCATTGTTGCGTTTTGTGTGTAGCCCCCCCCCCAAAAAACCCTCAATGGGCAGAACTCTAGATAGTTTCCTCTCTCTCTCTCTCTCTCTCTCTCTCTCTCTCTCTCTCACAGAAAATTATGACACTCGGCTTTCGAGGATAGATATTGCAAACACGCTAAGGGAACAGGTTCAAGATCTGTTCAATAAGAAGTATGGTGAGTAATCTGGCTGGATGCTAATCTTGACACTTGGGGTTCGCAGAATCATAGAATTGTAGAGTTGGAAGGGGCCCTGGGGTAGGTAGATAGTTACCTGGATCTTCTCCCTACAGTTTTTTGAAGGTGGGGACGACGTTTGCCCACCTCCAGTCTGCAGGAACCTCACCTATTCTCCAAGAATTGTCTAGGGTTATAGACAGAGGCTCTGAAATTGCACCTGCAAGCTCCTTTAGCACCCTTGAGTGGAGCTCATCAGACCCTAAACATTCTATCTTGCTCAAAGCAAGAGTCCCCGGGGAGAGCTGTTTGTATGTGGTCCTTAGCAGGGTGAGAGGAGAGCAGAGCAGCCTCAAAGGCTGTGGGGGTAGCGATAGTTCTAGGCCCTGGAGGTCTCCTCCAGCAGAAGTCGCTGGTCCAGTGGTGTCTTCTGAGGTTTGTTTCAGGGCATGGTGATTCATGTCCACAGTCTTCCCCTCTGTGATGATCTCTGATCTGTCTCCTGGTCATATGGGGGCTGATAATTTCTTTTTATTAGTTTTATGTTAAGTTATATATAACTGTTCCAAAAAAGTAAAATAAACAGAGGTTCTTTCAAACCTTCAGGCCTCCTTCCCTCCCTCCATGGGTTCCACTTCTAACAATTTCCCCCCCTATTTTCTGCATCTTTTACCGTGATCCATCTATTATGCAGCCATAGTAACCAAAGTTCGTTTTACTTTACAAGTGTCATTATATTCCTGCCAGTGATTTCAGCTGCCTTCAGTGGTCTTTCAGATACGTTAAAAAGTTATTCCAGTCTTTTAAAAAGACTTGGTTTTCCTGGTTTCTGATCTTTCTCATCAGTCTCGCCATATTCCATCAGCTTAGTGTGATAGTTGGTACTTCTCCTTCTTTCCATCTCTGGGCAAGAAGCATTCTTGTTGCCACTGTCGTTGCATACATAAAGAGTCTTTTCTTTTCTTTTGGTACTTCCTCGCCTATAACACCTAACAAAAAGGCCTCTGGTTTTTTTTAGCAAAAGTTATCTTAAACTCATTATATATCATTTCCCAGAAAGCTTTTACCATCCCACATGCCCACCACATATAATATTATAATATAATATAATATAATATAATATAATATAATATAATATAATATAATATAATATAATAATATTGTATTATATTATATTATATTATATTATATTATATTATAATTATTGTTTATACTCCCCCCATCTGGCTGGGCTTCCCCAGCCACTCTGGGTGGCTTCCCCAAAAATATTAAAATACTGTAATACATCAAACATTAAAAGCTTCCCTAAACAGGGCTGCCTTCAGATGTCTTCTAAAAGTCTGGTAGTTGTTGTTCTCTTTGACATCTGGTGGCAGGGTGTTCCACAGGGAGGGCGCCACTACCGAGAAGGCCCTCTGCCTGGTTCCTTGTAACTTGACTTCTCACAGTGAGGGAACCGCCAGAAGGCCCTCGGCGCTGGACCTCAGTGTCCAGGTAGAACGATGGGGGTGGAGACGCTCCTTCAGATATACTGGGCCGAGGCCGTTTAGGGCTTTAAAGGTCAGCACCAACACTTTGAATTGTGCTCGGAAACGTACTGGAGCCAGTGTAGGTCTTCCAAGACTGGTGTTATGATAGAAAGTACCTTCTTTCCTTTTACATTTCCATATGGGGGCTGATCCTGGCAAGGCAGCATGGCCCAACAGCATTGTCTGTTATCACCGACCCGGACTTCCACTCCACGTTTATCAAGGCCAGGCTGGAGCAGAACTTGGGCATACCTGCCTCCAGCCCCAGTGCTATAACCACTACACCATCCTGCCCACCTGTCACCTTCCTGCCTTGCCTTTCAGGTGAAGCGTTGGGCATCAAGTACCCTGTCCAGGTTCCATACAAGCGCATCAAGAGCAACCCGGGCTCTGTGATCATCGACGGGCTGCCCCCGGGGATCCCCTTCCGGAAGCCCTGCACCTTCGGCTCCCAGAACCTGGAGAGGATATTAGCCGTGGCAGACAAGATCAAGTTCACGGTAACAAGGTATTTCCCTCTCAGGGATCCTTCCCAGGTTGTGCTTTTGTGAGGGCGAGTGTGTTTGTGCTGGAGTGGGCCTTCTGCCTTGTGGCTTACATTTATGACTCTCTGCTAAAACAAGTCGCTCGGGGTTTCTTCCTAGGCTTACAGGCATACTATCCATGTGGGTTTGTATGCGTGTGAGAATGTGGATGTCTTGGTCTTGCCCACCACTACTGTGCATTTCCCTTCCAAAGGTATCTGGCCTAGCGGGTGAAGAAGGTGCAGAAAGGTTCTCTCACCTGCTACTCGAAAGTAATGCGCACCTTTCTGGGCCAAACGATGCCGCGATTTAGCGTGAGCATTAGATTCGATGGCGCGTTTGCATTCGCCAGCAAATACTTTTCTCGGTCTCAAGGTTTTGAAAACTAGGTGCGCATTAGATTTGCGTAAATACGGTATGAGACATGGTGGGAAATGCTTATCCCCCCTATTGTAAAAATAAAAAAAGGTCTTTATTGCCAAACGTACATGGCCCTATAACTAAATATTAAAGTAAGTTTGGGGTGGGATTGCTTATCATAAACAGGAGAAATAAATCACACCATAACCCACAAAGAACAAAGACTGAAATGAGGCTGGGGGGAGTTAAGGAAAGGAAATACTTAAATCAATTGTGATAATCGTAATAATTGCTTACTTATTTATTAATACATATTTTCTTTTCCAGGCCTTTCCAAGGACTCATTCCCAAGCCTGGTAAGTGCCCAGTGTAACCAAAGACTTAAGTATATCTTTCCATTCTGGAAAGCAAGATAACTTTAACAATTTTGTGGGGCCGTCCATTTGGGGGAGGTTGTCTGTTAAATTTTTGCTCCATGGTATTCTCCATTCTGCATGTGCATTAGCTCTGTGTGTCTTTGCAGATGTAGTTGCTTTTCACATCTCTCTCTCTCTCTCTCTCTCGTGTGTGTGTGTGTGTGTGTGTGTATTCCATTGCTTGTTTCAAATTGTATGTTACCCTGTAAATTCATATTCTATATATACATGCCAAACTGAGGATGACCACAGGGCCAAAATGTGTCTGGCCATATTTCATTTTGTTTGACGGGAGTCCAGCCATTTTATATTTGGTCTGTTTATAATACAGTCATACCTTGGAGGTTGAACGAAATCCGTTCCAGAAGTCCATTTGACTTCCAAAGTGTCTGGAAACCAAAACGCGGCTTCTGCTTGGTTGCAGGAAGCTCCAGCAGCCAATTAGAAGCCGCAGAACTTGTGTCGGACGTTCTTCCAAAGAACATTCGCAAACTGGAACAATCACTTCCGGGTTTGCGGCGTTCGGGAGCCAAAACATTCGAGAACTAGGCTGTTCGAAAACCAAGGTACGACTGTAGTTCATATTAGTTATACAGAATGCTAGTTCTGTGTAACTAATATGAACTGCAGTTGTACCTCGGTTTTCGAACAGTCTAGTTGGCCTTCTTTGGATGCTCAGTTTCCAATTTGTTCAAAATGGCTTTCATTAGCGGCTTATTACGAAAATATCTCTTAAGAGCCAAAGGCACTGCATAAAATGAGAAACATTGCATTGCAATAGAAGTCACTGCAATGACCCATAAACAGACCAAGCAAAGCAGCAGAAGCTTGAGCAACAGAAAGCATCTTATCGATAAACAGCTTCCCTAACTCCATGCCTTCCAGATGTTATTGGATTTCAACTCGCACCAGCCCTAGCCAGCATGACTAATGGTTAGAGGTGGTGGGAATTGTAGTCCAACAACCACCGGAGGTTCACAAATTCCCTATCCCTGGTCCAGGCAAAACTAAGCTGGATGGAGCAACAGTGTGGTATATAAGGGGCCTTCCATAACATTTTAAATGGTGAATGTGCTTTACAACCTCTTTTCTCATACTTCAGAAACCTCTGACTTCAATGTTAAGTCCATTTTGCAAGTGAGGGAACAAGAGACTTAGGAGTGGGGGGTGGGTGGCAGATCAGTGCTTCTTCCGATGGAGAGTTCACATTTTGAGAACTCAGTCCATCAGAAGCAGAAATCGTATTAAGGAGTAAAGCTCTCTGTGACTTTTGGTGAAGGGGATATGGTGTAACCCCACATTTTTCGGTCTGAAAAATGACATGTTTGGGGAAATGGGGCTTTCAAAAGCAGGAGAGATGGAGAACAAATACCGGTATGTTTGAAAAAGAAAAAAAGAGTAATTAGGGTCAATATGTTGCATGTATTATGCTTATTCCAAAAAGGGAGGGGGAAAGGAAATTGCTGGGTAGAAGGTGACTTATCATTATTATTATTAGTGACCTGTTTGCCAATTTATCAAGAAGAGTTTCTTCCAAGTCTCGTGAATTGCCCAGGGGCAGGGAGCAATCATGCTTGGGAATGCAATGAGGAGGGAGGGCATGCTTTGCCCACTTGAAAGCAGAGTACCTTTTAAACTTTCAGCTTACGGCAAGAAGGCAATGATTTTTTAAAATGTATTTCTCTTTTTTTAAAAAAAAAAGTTTAATAGCAAAGAAACGTCAGATAATAAGAATAATCCATCAATCTGAATTCAAATACAGTGGTGCCCCGCAAGACGAACGCCTCGCAAGACGGAAAACCCGCTAGACGAAAGGGTTTTCCGTTTTGGAGGCGCTTCGCAAAACGAATTTCCCTATGGGCTTGCTTTTTAAAAGCCCCCGGGACAACGGAGACTTCTCCGCTGTCCCGGGGCGATCTGAAAATGCTGGCGGGCGGCAGCGAAGCCTTCGCTGCCACCCGCCAGCATTTTAAAAGCCCCCGGGACAACGGAGACTTCTCCGCTGTCCCGGGGCGATCTGAAAATGCTGGCGGGCGGCAGCGAAGCCTTCGCTGCCGCCCGCCAGCATTTTAAAAGCCCCCGGGACAACGGAGACTTCTCCGCTGTCCCGGGGCGATCTGAAAATGCTGGCGGGCGGCAGCGAAAGCTTCCCTGCCGCCCGCCAGCATTTTAAAAGCCCCCAGGACAACGGAGACTTCTCCGCTGTCCCGGGGCGATCTGAAAATGCTGGCGGGCGGGAGCGAAGGCTTCGCTGCCGCCCGCCAGCATTTTAAAAGCCCCCGGGACAACAGAGACTTCTCCGCTGTCCCGGGGCGATCTGAAAATGCTGGCGGGCGGCAGCGAAAGGCTTAGCTGCCGCCCGCCAGCATTTTAAAAGCCCCCGGGACAACGGAGAAGTCTCCGCTGTCCTGGGGGCTTTTAAAATGCTGGCAGTCGGGAGGAAAGCCCTCCTGTCCCCGGAGCTTGGGGGGCGGGAGGTGGGGAGAAGGGCTTTTCTTCCCACCGCCAGCCTTCAGAACAGCCTTCTGAAGGCTGGCAGTGGGAAGAAAAGCCCTTGTCCCCCCCCCCCAGCCTTCAGAAGAGGTCGGGGGACAGACTGTCCCCGGACCTGGTCTGAAGGCGGTTTCCATAGGAACGCATTGATTGATTTTCAATTCATTCCTATGGGAAACCGTGCTTCGCAAGACGAAAAACTCGCAAGAAGAAAAAACTTGCGGAACGAATTAATTTCGTCTTGCGAGGCACCACTGTATTTACATATTCATACAAAGAGTCCATATGCTCAAAAAGATATCCAAACAAGATTGATTATACATTGAAATCCCATATTACCCTTGCAATTTATTGTTATTCATGTATTACATTTTTAATCCACCTTCCTTCCAAGGAGCTCACGATGGCGTACAAGGTTCTTCCGCTCCCCGTTTTATCCTCACACAACAACCCTGTGGGGTAGGCACAGGCTGAGGGGCAGTGAGTAGCCCAAGGACACCCAGTGAGCCTCATCACTGAGTGGGGATTTGAGACCAGGCATAGGAGACATCTCCTAAGGGCTGAGGTCCCTTCACACACACACCCCAATAAAATATTTGAGGGGGCCAAGCCCCGCAAAGTTGATGGGCACTGCCATTCAAATGGTGCGTGTGTGCCGCGTCTTGTGATCGATTAAGTGAGGGGGGCTTACCTGCCCCCTCCCCATATTTTGTTCCAAGTTGGCACCCTGATATCAGGCATCCCGGGTCCTAGTCTAGCACACTTACTGCCACCCCACAAGGCTAACTTTTCCTACGGCCAGAACAAAGCAGCGCATGCCATTGTTTTATGTTATGAACTGCCCTGTGATCTTTGGATGAAAGGCAGTATTCAAATTTAATACCGTAGATTCTGGCGTGTTAGGCGACTGGGCGTATAAGACGACCCCCAACTTTTGCTGTTCAATTTTAGAGAGTTTGAGTGCCGCCAGGGGCAGAGCGCGCACCCCTCCGCTGCCTCTGCCGTCGCAGCAGCAGCCCGAGGCGAGGCATTTGGCGGGCGGGCGGCTGAACACCGCACTCAGAAGGACTTTCCGCGTTCCCTTCTGTGGGGAGGGAGGAGGAACAATGGCAGAAGGGGCACCTGTGCTCACCGGCTCCTCTCCTTCTTCCCAACATGTATACCCTGCATATAAGATGACCCCCGACTTTGGGGGTAATTTTTCCAGGGATAAAAAGTTGTCTTGTACGCCGGAACATACGTAAATAAAACACATTGCACAACTTAAAGGGCATGCACACACACAATAGAATTAGTGGGTTTTAAGTAGATAAAAGGTAAAGGACCCTTGGACGGTGAAGTCCAGTCAAAGGCAACTATGGGGTTGTGGCGCTCATCTCACTCTCAGGCCGAGGGAGCCGGCGTTTGTCCACAGACAGCTTTCCGGGTCATGAGGCCAGCATGACTAAACTGCTTCTGGCGCAACGGAACACCGTGACGGAAACCAGAGCGCACGGAAACGCCATTTACCTTCCCGCCGCAGCGGTACCTATTTATCTACTTGCACTGGCGTGCTTTTGAACTGCTAGGTTGGCAGGAGCTGGGACAGAGCAACGGGAGCTCACTCCGTTGTGGGGATTCGAACCGCCAACCTTCCGATCGGCAAGCCCAAGAGGCTCAGTGGTTTAGAGCACAGCGCCACCCAACATATTAAAAGGAGCAGAGGAAGCGAGCTACCTGATTCCAATTCAGACCACTGGGCCATTTTAGTCAATATTGCCTACCACGACTCCAGGGTCTCAAGCGAGAGGTTCCCTCCCCCCATCTTGCTAAGAGATGCTGGGTGGGGAGTGAGCCTCTCCCTGCCTTAGCCGGAGATACTGGATACTGACCCCACAATCTTCCGCGTGCAACTCATATGCTACGGCCCTCGTCCCTGGTCCGCGGGAAAAAACACTTGACCACAGGGGAGCAGTAGAACAAATGCCACAGCCATGAGCGATGATGCCTCTGGTGCAATGCGCCCAAGGCAGCTTGCCTCCAGATGTGTAGCTTAACTTTGGCACAGAGCTTTCGGGAGATGGGGGTGAGCTTCGTGTGTGGATCGGCCGCAGCCATTTTGGCTCGGTTTTCGTGCGAAAACTGACCTCCACTCATTCTCGCTCCCCCTTCTCTCTTTCCTTAGCGCCTAGACGGATTTCCACACTGGAAAAAGCTTACGCTGCTTTGCACGGTACGTTGCTCCGTGGGTGCGTCATGGATGGTAGCAGACAAGAAACGCTTGGCTAAGGGAACATGCGATTAAACCGAGCGGCTGTGGAAAGGCCCTGGTGGGTTTTAAATGCAGTGGGTTACAGACGGTTCAGGTTACAGACACCGCTAACCCAGAAATAATACCTCGGGTTAAGAACTTTGCTTCAGGATGAGAACAGAAATCGCGTGGCGGCAGCAGGAGGCCCCATTAGCTAAAGTGGTACCTCAGGTTAAGAACAGTTTCAGGTTAAGAACAGACCTCCAGAACGAATTAAGTTCTTAACCCGAGGTACCACTGTATGTCCAGGGACTGTAGCTGGCATTTTAGGTGTGCTGTGGAGCTGCTGAGCCTGTGGGGGGTGCCCCACAACTAGCCAAAGAGGCTGCCAAACATCACAATTTCAAGGATCTATGGGGGGGGGAACATTCCTGCATTGTAGGACATCACCTTGCCAACAAAGGTCCGTATAGTTAAAGCCATGGTTTTCCCAGTAGTGATGTATGGAAGTGAGAGCTGGACCATAAAGAAGGCTGATCGCCAAAGAATTGATGCTTTTGAATTATAGTGCTGGAGAAGACTCTTGAGAGTCCCATGGACTGCAAGAAGATCAAACGCATCCATTCTTAAGGAAATCAGCCCTGAGTGCTCACTGGAAGGACAGATCGTGAAGCTGAGGCTCCAATACTTTGGCCACCTCATGAGAAGAGAAGACTCCCTGGAGAAGACACTGATGCTGGGAAAGATGGAGGGCACAAGGAGAAGGGGGCGACAGAGGACGAGATGGTTGGATAGTGTTTTCGAGGTTACCAGCATGAGTTTGACCAAACTGCGGGAGGTAGTGGAGGACAGAGGTGCCTGGCGTGCTCTGGTCCATGGGGTCACGAAGAGTCGGACACGACTAAACGACTAAACAACAACAACAACAGGGGATTGGACTAGATGACACTTGCGGTCTCTTCCAACTCTACAGTTCTATGATTCTGTAGCTAACAGGTGGTGATGGGATGAAGTGAGATGGCAACTTGGCCAGGAAGGCTGCACCCTGACCTGAGCTTTGCCCCTGACCTGGGCCACATTTATGCCCTATGTTTAAAGCAACATGGTTCCACGTTAAACAGCCGTGGCTTCCACCAAAGCATTCTGGGAATTGTAGTTTGTTGAGGGTGGCTGAGAGCTGTTAGGAGACCCCTGTTCCCCTCGCAGAGCTACAGTTCCCAGAGTTGCATGGGAAGAGGGATCGACTGTTAAAACCACGCTGGGAACTGTAGCTCTGTGAAGGGAAAAGGGGTCGCTTCCAAGCAACTCTCAGCACCCTTAGGAAGCTACAGCTCCCAGGATTCTTTGTTTGGGGGGGGGGAATCTACGGCTGTTTAAAGTGGCATATCTTCGTGCTTTAAATGTATGGTGTGAATGTGGCCCTGGTTCAGCTTCATTGTTTCCCTCCCAGAGGTTGCTTTGAATATTTAAAATAAAATTTAACCAGGCAGAAGAGATCAGATTGCAGATATATAGGTTGACTCTTACCCCCACTTAAAGTGAGAATAAGCAATCTTAGGAGTTGCGCCCACTTTGTACAGTGGAAAAATAGACAAGATTGTTGTTGTTGTTGTTATTATTATTATTATTATTATACCTGGACTTCAGCCAAAGATCCCACAGCGGCTTAGAACAATTAAAACACAGTATTACAGACTTTTTCAAACAACTTAAAATTACACAAATAAGATGGGTCCTAAAAATGTACACCTCAAGTATAAAAAGCCAGGTGTGTCTTCAGCGTTCTCTAAAAGCTGTATTGCGAAAATACCATGCGGGGAGGGAAGTTTCACAACTTAGGGGCTGCCACAGAGAAGGCCCTCTCTGTGGTCAGGTGAGGTGAGAGGTGGGAGATTCAGGACAGAAAAAGGGAAGTGCTTCATTTCACAGCTGAACTGTGGAACTCGCTGCCACCAGATGCAGTGAGGCCCTCATCCTTGGACAGCTTTCAAAAGGAGATTAGGCAGAAGGATAAGACTATCAATGACAAATAGCCATCAGGGTTAGTGGCAGCGTGCCCTTGAAGAGCAGCCACTGCAAGATAAGTCTATGGCTCTCATGACCTGTTCATAACTATTCCATTGGGGGATCTGGTCTGATCCTGCTGAGTTCTCCTTATGTTCTTTGGTTAGCTAGAGAGGACCTTACTCCTAGGTTGAAGGAGCTGACAGAGGCGTTCTACAGTAGCCATGAATTTCATAAAGGGTGCAATACAACCTCTCTGCGTTTTATATCTCTCATTAAGCGCAATTGTCAGCAATGGCATCGGAGTAGGTCTTTGGGGCAGAATAAGGAGGTTTGTTTACTTTTAAGAACTATTTATAGACAGCACTTCCATAAAAAAATACAGCATACAGAATTACAGTGAGATAAATAAAAAGAGCAGTAAATTCCGGCTGGCATAAAACAGAAAGTCACCTTGCAAAGCACTGAGTAACAGTTTATAGGAAACACCTGAAGGAAGGCAGGGATAATTCCCGCCGAGCCTCTAGTGACAGGGAGTTCCACAGGGCACAGACTGCCGCATTAAAGGCTTGGAGGCCTCTAGTAAAGACTGACCAAACCCCAGGGGTGTGAGGAACCTCAAGGAGTGGCCATTAAAGGATCTCAGTGATCGACGCAGAGCATAAGGAATCAGATGGTCCTTTAGGTACTTTGGACTCAAGTTGTGTTGTAGCAGCTGGGCCTGGCAAGCGGGAGAGGGCGATCATACTCACATCCTGCCTGCTGGCACTTCTTGCATCCTCAAGAGCAACACAACCGGTGACAAAGGCTGCATTAGCACCCTAGGGTGCTTCCAGGATGATGGGATTTTTGTGACCTTGCCCACCATTATGAGTCTCAATGATGGAACGGGAGCAGTCAGCCCCTGGTGCGCAATGGCACCTTCTGAAGCACACCGGCGACTCCTGAAGCACACTGGTGGCCCTGCCACTTCCCCCATCGGTGGTGCGTAGCTGGGGACGCACCATAGCTGGGGAAAGTCTTCTGCAGCCTGCATAGGTGTCTTTTTGAGGCCTGCCTCTGCCATCACAAGGGGCTTGAGCAGCTGTGCCAAAAGCCAAGGTTTCGGATAAAATAATAATAATAATAATAATAATAATAATAATAATAATAATATCAATATCTTTATTGTCATTGCCCCCTCTCGGGGACAACGAAACGGTCCAGACTCCTCTGTCCTTGCATTACACCCAATATTCACTGCCTGAGGCAGGTGTGCAGCCCTCTATGTGGCGCTGTACTACAACTCCCATCAAGCATTGCCAGCAGTCAGGCATTATGGGAATTGTAGTCCAACAGCAGTTAAGAGCTGCTCAGTGTGAGGAGCTTCCTTTCCTTGGTGCTGTTTCAAACCAAGCAAAATACCCAACCGTGTGTTTCAGTCCAGAGTTTCCTTTCTTTGTCTGCTACCATCAACACACCCACATCTGCCAAACTGAGCATAAGTGGCGTGAAGCTCAAAGAGTGAACGGGAGGCCGAGCCCCTTTCCTCCGGATCCTTCTAAATCCTTCAGGACATCCTTCCACCCCGATAGCATGAACAGCTGCAGACCCGAGTGGCAACAGGCCATAGATCATCTCCCTCCCCCCATCTGGTGCCCTTCTGGGTGCTTTGGACTACAACTCCCATAACTCCCGGCAAAGCTGTGCTGGCTGGGGCTGATGGGAGTTGTAGTCCAAAACGTCTGAAAGGCACCAGAACCTCCCCCTGCCCCCCAGAGGACCAGATGTGTATCTGCCCTACTCCTCAAGCACCAAATGGCCTGACATCAGATGACCCAAACTGGCTTGCAAATTTTTAGTTTGTTTGTTTGTTAAATTTATATGCTACCCTTCATCCGAGCCTGGGGCTTTGCAACTATGACATAGTGAACTGAGCAGAATGGGAAGCAGGAAGCGGGGAGGGGGCCGAATTTTGGCCTTGCACAGGGTGCCACTGAATTTTTAAAGACCAACATCCACCACTGCCCAATTCCAGTTGGGAGCAAAGGGCAAAACGCCTCCCACTCCTCACATCAAAGTCTTGATGCAGCTCCTACACGCAAGCTAGACAATTAGCCAGTGCACTGTAGTGGTTAGAGTGTCGGACTAGGACGTGGGAGACCAGAGTTCGAATCCCCACTGAGCCATGAAGGTCACCCTCAGCCTAGCCCACCTCGCAAGGTTGTTGTGGGGATAAAATAGGAAGACATGCGTACGCCACCTTGAGTTTCTCAGAGGAAAGGCGGGCAATTAACGTAACGAGCTAAAATAAACCAGGCAGAGGCAAACTACGTGTCCCCTGCAGTGGGTTATGTCAGCAACCAGATGGGTGGGAGGAAGAGCTCCCAAGGTTACAGCTCCCTGTTTCCTGTCTCTGCAGACGAGGACGACGCCAACCGCTTAGGCGAGAAGGTGATTCTCCGAGAGCAAGTGAAGGAGCTCTTCAACGAAAAATATGGTGGGTTGCCTTGCTCTGCGAGCGACACTAGATCTGCCGTGGTGGCGCTGGTGGTCAGAAAAAAAAGTTTTTGCCTGCTGCCCGGTAATATGTAATGATGGCACCAGGAGAACTTCCCCGGGAAAGCTTCTGTAAGCAGGGGGCCACCACTGAAAAGGCCATCCTTCTCTTGCCCCATGGAGGAGGGCCTCAGTGGACGATTGCAGGGTCTGGGTTGGTTCCTGTGGGGAGAGGCGGATAATTTCAGAATCACGGGGAACGTGGGCAGAGTGCATCTCAGCGAGGCAAAGAGGCAGAGGCCTGTGGTGTCTCCAGCAATAGGAAGGCTCGAGAAGGAGGCCTTGTGTAATTTGGCCTCCTAAACTCCAGCAAGTGCTGGGGTTATTTGTGAGGAAGGCTTCAGGAGTAAACCCTGAGGAAAACTCCATACTGTCTGCTGCCTTGCGGGACATCTTTGGAAGGAGAAAGGCTAAGTCTTTAAGACAACCTTGTACGCCTCCTTCTGGCAACTCCTGCAGCCAAGCTGGTGCCAAACGTATTGCTCTTCTTTCCTTTGGATCACCTCAGTGAGGTCAAGAGGGGGGTGGGGTGGTCCTGTTGTCTGAGCAGCCCAGGTCGCCTTGCACCCCAGGGAGGTCACTCCAATGCTTCTAACGCAGCGAAAACAACACAGGAGTCAGCAGTTATGAGTTAGCAGTCTCTGCCGCTACAGCAGACACTGGGATTCTACAGGGGGTTGACTTCACCCCTGGGTGGCACACTCCATTGTCCCTCGAGACAAACAATACAGTGGTACCTCAGATTGAGAACTTAATTCGTTCTCATGAACTGGGCAGAAGGAGGCAGCAAGCAGACTTGGAAGCAGCAAAGAGATACGCATGGTGTACAGTGGTGCCTCAGGTTACAGACACTTCAGGTTGCAGACTCCGCTAACCCAGAAATAGTACAGTGGTACCTCGGGTTAAGTACTTAATTCGTTCCGGAGGTCCGTTCTTAACCTGAAACTGTTCTTAACCTGAAGCACCACTTTAGCTAATGGGGCCTCCTGCTGCTGCCACGCCACTGGAGCACGATTTCTGTTCTCATCCTGAAGCAAAGTTCTTAACCCGAGGTACTATTTCTGGGTTAGCGGCGTCTGTAACCTGAAGCGTCTGTAACCCGAGGTACCACTGTACACCATGCATATCTCTCTGCTACTTCCAAGTCTGTTTGCTGCCTCCTTCTGCCCTGTTCATGAGAGAGAACGGGCAGTAGCCGACTAACTTTTACTCAGAGTTCGCAGTTACAGTTTAGGACCAGCCTTTTCCAGGGAGGTTTTGGAAACCGCAAACAGGATGGGGACCAGGCCGGTTTCGTTTCGGCTGTGAGACGTGGCAGGGTTCTCCATCTTGGGCCTTTTGCATCCCACTATATCCTCTGCTGTTGTTTCAGGAGAAGCTCTGGGCCTGAACCGACCCGTCCTGGTGCCATACAAGTTGATCAGGGACACTCCAGACGCCATCGAAGTAACTGGCCTGCCGGACGACATTCCCTTCCGAAACCCCAACACCTACGACATCCACCGGCTGGAGAAGATCCTCAAAGCCAGAGATCGTATCCGGATGGCGGTTACCAACCAGCTCCAGTAAGGGCGCCCCAGTTCCCACCTCACACCTCTGAGCGCTTCTGTTGGATATGTAATGTCGCAGCGGCCTCTGCTGGCCTGAAACCAGAACTGCTTTGTTGGTTTGATTGCGGCAGAATTGCTGCAAGTGAATTGATCAGAACATACAAACACAGGTCAATTCATTTATTCACCGCATTTTCCTCCATGGCATCTGGGGTCAAAGCAGTTCACGCTAAGAAAAAGACTAAATATGGTAGTTCAAAAACAATGGCTAGCCAAAAAACCCCAAAAGTATAGTATCGCTAGATAGCTCAGTTGGTTAGGGTGTGGTATTGATAATAGCAAGGTCACAGGTTCAGTTCCCTTATGGGACAGCTGGCCACTAATGCTATTCTAGGCTGCATCAACAGAAGTATAATGTCCAGATCAAGGGAAGTAATAGTAATGCTCTATTCTGCCTTTCTCAGAACACACCTGAGGTCCTGTGTACAGTTCTGGGCACCACGATTTAAGCTGGAATGTATGTAGATGAAGGTGACCAAAATGATCAAGGGTCTTTGTGAGGAATGGTAGAGGATCTGTCTGGGATTATTTTGCTGTGATTCCTGCATTTCAGGGGGTTGGACTAGATTACCCTTGGGGGTGAATTCCAACTCTGATTCTATGTTTCTGACAGTAGTCCACTGGGCAGGAAAGAGATGGGAGAGAGAACAGCAAACCAGGAGGGGA
Source organism: Podarcis raffonei (assembly GCF_027172205.1). Taxonomy (NCBI): domain Eukaryota; kingdom Metazoa; phylum Chordata; class Lepidosauria; order Squamata; family Lacertidae; genus Podarcis; species Podarcis raffonei. The sequence goes on along the minus strand of NC_070616.1, from coordinate 11,363,725 downwards.
GGAGGAGTGCCCTTATTGACCCCGGACCGATGAGCCCTGCGGACGTGTGGTCCTTGTCAGGATACGAAGCTTGCGCATCCTGTTATACATAACTTCCCTGGGAATAAGTCAGTGGAACATACCTCTGATTGCACAGATAAAGGCACCTCCTTTGTTTTGATTCCAAGATTGCAGACTTTTCACAAGGGCTTCCAAACTCTTCTTTGTCTGTTTCATTTCCTTAAGAATCGCCATCAATCTTTCACTATGCAAATACCGCATTTTTAAATTCCTTTTTATTCTCTTTTTTTACACTGCAGGCCCTTTGCAGACCTAGGATCTGAGGCCAAACAGCCAGGTAAGTTGAAAGTGAGCATGAGGGGAGATTAAAAACAAACAACCCCAACCCCGAAACAGTCTCTCTTTGCTCGTAAGAAGATTGGAAGAATCCTGCGAGTCTCTTAAAACTTCTAGGAGGGGGAGGGTGTGATTTGAAGTGGGAGAGGGTTGCTGTGTGTTTATTGTGTTGCGACAAAAAGTGGGGGCGGGAAGCAGGAAGAGTGTTGCAGTTCCTGTTTGAACCCACGTCCCCCTTGGATGTCCCTAGAAAACGATGGCACCATTCCCAAACGGAAGCGGAAGAGGATTTCGGAAGGGAATTCCGTGTCTTCCTCTTCATCATCATCTTCCTCCTCTTCTTCAAATCTGGAGTCCACGTCATCAACCAACCAGATCTCACTTGTGGTAAATATACACAAAGGGGCTTGTTTTTGCTGAAGGGGAGGGTCAGCCTGTGTCTGGACTGCACCACCTCAGACTGTGGATCGGGCCTCCCATGACTGAAGACACAGCACGCCCACTGCTTTCAAGACCCAGCGTTGTCCTAAAGAGGATTCAGATTAAGGGCTTTATCAAATGCTGGTGCTGCTCAGAGTAGACCCACTGAAAATAATGGGCATTGCTGACTTACAATCACAGAATTGTAGATTTGGAAGAGGCCCCAAGGGTCTGAGAGCCAGTGTGGTGTAGTGGTTAAGAGCAATAGACTCGTAATCTGGTGAACCGGGTTCGTGTCTCCGCTCCTCCACATGCAGCTGCTGGGTGAAGTCTCTCAGCCACACTCACCTCACAGAGTGTTTGTTGTGGGGGAAGAAGGGAAGGAAGGGAAAGGAGATTGTTTGCAGCTTTGAGACTCCTTCGGGTAGTGATAAAGCGGGATATCAAATCCAAACTCTTCTTCTTCATCATCTAGTCCAACCCCCTGCAGGAATCTCAGCTAGAGCATCCATGACAGATGGCCACCCAACCTCTGCTTAAAACCTTCCAAGGAAGGAGAGTCCACCACCTCCCGAGAGACTCGGTTCCACTGTTGAACAGTTCTTAGGGTCAGAAAGTTCTTCCTGATGTTTAGGCTGGATCTTCTCCCCTCCAGAGCAGCAGAAAACAAGTTTGCTCCATCTTCCACGGGACGGCCCTTTAGCTATTTGAAGATGGCCTTCATACCACCTCTCAGTCTTCTCTTCTCCAGGCTAAACATCTCCAACTCCTCAACTGTTCCCCATCAGTCTTGGTTTCCAGACCTTGGTTGCTCCACATGTTCTAGCTTGTGAACCGACCTGAGATGGCTTATATTTGGGGCTAGAAAAATGTCACCGAGACCCAGGGAAACCAACACGGTACCTTCCAGATATTACTGGACAGCATCTCCCACATCTTTGGCCACTGGTGTAGCAGGCTGGGGCTGATGGTAGTTGTACTCCAACAAATTTGAGGTGGCCCACATTGACTACCCTTGGTCTAGACAGGCCCCATTATAGAGTGCTAGCTTCCTATGAGATCCTTGAATCCCTTGGGGGTTCTTTGTTTGTTCACTGTTTTGAGGGCTGCATCTACACAGCTATAAAAAAAACATTCTGAAAATGCTCTGGAAGAAAAACCATTTTAAAGTTCACAATGGAAAAATTCATAGAGTTCCGATTTCAGCTCTACAGCACCATCTCGTGTCACAGTGTTATAACACATTTATAACATTTTATGTTTACTAATGTAGCTGAGTCCATGTACTCATTGTGGTACATTAGCCGATTTGGTTAAAAGGCTTCGTGTTTAATAAAAGCACACTAATTAACCATGTATAGTGCTTTTTTAAAATGCCTTTAAAAAAATTAATTGCTTAAAAATCAATGAGTAGCAGGAAGTAGCTTAGAAGAAATGAAATTCCTTCTCTTCTACCAATAGTAGGACACTTTAATCCTGTATATGTGTGTGCTGTGTCTGTAGAGTGTAGGAAGTCATGTCCAATTTTTGGTTGTGCCCCCAGCTGGCAGGCCAAGGGTGAATGTGGTTTTGGGGCTAATGAAGGCTCCCAACCCTGGTTTAGTGCTGTGAGATCAAGCTCCTCCCTGCTCTCCTTTCCCAGTGTGGTTACAAGGAGATTGGAAGCTTCGATTAACCACAGTTTCGTGTGTTAATCCAAACTGTAAACTATGGTTAATCTTAAATACGATTAGCGAAAACAAACCAGCTTCATAACCTATGGTTTGAAGGTTGACCTGCTGCCATGAACCTTAGTTAGCTACTAACCACTAAGCATAGTTAAAGACTCATTGCTGTTTGTCCAGGCTGGGACATCACAAAATAACTGTTGGGATACTGCCAGGGAGACAAAGTCCATCTTAGCCCCCAAGCCGGCTGCCGGACGATCCATCGACCTCCCGTAGAACACGCAGTATCAGCAATTAGCGACACGAAGCCTCAAGAATAGATTGCCACATTCTTAGGCTGGTGCACACTCTGTCAGCAGAATTCACACAGCGAGAGATGCACAGCAGGAGAGCATTTTTCCAAGTTTATTCAGCGTTGATCAGAACAAAGAAAAACATGACCGTCTGCTTCGGTCTGCTCAGGCAACAAGAAACGAAAGCAACTGAAAACATAAACATCCTGTGAACAGGAAATACGCAGACTCTGTGACTCACAAAGCATGCTCCCTTTTAAGGTGGAAAGGAAATATCCTAACAATAACATGAAATGCAAGTGAAAACTTCCAAACTCCTCCTGACAGTCACACCAGGAGGAAAGGGGAACCGTGCAGGTTCAAGGCTCACTGGCTCTTACGAGTTAATGTTCAACTATGTGCAAATGTAACCATCCCGTTTGGCCCTGATGCAGCCCAATATTTGCAGTGTTGCAATTTCCTTTTGTGTTTTAAAATTTATTATTATTATTAATGAGTTTTCCCATCTCTTGCTTTCCCCCCCAGCAATGGCCGATGTACATGTTGGACTACGGAGGTCTCAACGTTCAGATCCCAGGACCGATGAATTATTGAGACCTCATTCACTGAATTGGAACCTCAGATTATATAACACACACACACAAAAAGAAATCTCTGACGATGTGTAATTTTTTGTACAAAGTGTATATTCCAATATGTATCGATGCCTTTTAGTTTTTCCAATGATTTTTACACTATATTCCTGCCGCCAGGGCCTTTTTGAATAAAAAAAAGGAAGTGTTGCCTTGCTCTTAAAAAAAAAAATGTTTTAAAGTTATTGTTGACCACGTCTACATGCTTACGGAGAAAGAAGTCCCATTGAAAACAGTAGAATGCGGTGCTAGTTCTTGGAAGCCCTACCTGGTAGCAAGCCAATCCCACCAAGCCAATTTGGGTCTCAAATTCTTACTATTATATTTATTACACATCCTTCACCAGAGGGTCCTGGGGTGGATAATATAAAATACAGTACTAAAAATGATTTAAGACAAATTTCTGTTGCACTAGAGTGGGTACTAAAATACATATATCTTGAGTGTTCAGAGGCCAAGGCAGGGACTGTCAACCTGGTCCCTACCATCCACTAGTGGGCGTTTCAGGATTCTAGGTGGGCGGTTGGGGGTTTTATGGCACAAGCTGAATCCTCCTTCCATCGAGCACTGGTGGGCGGCAAGGAAATTTTACCATCAAGAAAGATCCATTAGTGGGCGGTAGGTATAAAAAGGGAGTGGTGGAGGAACCCTCTCCAGAACCTGGGGCGGGACAAACCGCCCGGTGGTGCACAAGCAACATCCCGTACAGACTGCGCATGTGTGGCAGCCCGTGCGGACGCCATGTGAGCGGTGCCCATACTAACTATGCGCACCCCCTTGGCTGCTCTACAACTGGGGGGGGCAGCGGGCCATCTTGTCACCCCCCCCAGTGGTGCCTGGGGTGGCCAGCCCCCTCCACCCCCCCCTTCGTACGCCCCTGTAAAAAGGTTGATTACCCCTGGGCCAAGGCAAGGAAAGTGTGTCTTCAGCATATGAAAGCTGTACAATGAAGGTGCCAGGAGTGAGGAGGGAATTCTACAACTCAAGGACTGCCGCAGATAATGTCCTCTCCTGGGCTACCACCACCTTCGAGCTTTTGAGGGTCCTCACCTCAAAACACCCAAGAGGGTCTGTAGGGCCTGTTAAGCATCACTTGGCCTAGTTTTTGGCCCATGGAGGTGCAGCTGATGGAAGCAGCTGAATGTCACAAGTTCCAAGGAGGGTCAAGCCTTTGACCAAACACCCAAGAGAGCATAGCCCCAACAAGCCGAGGTCAAGCACAGATAATCAGCTTGGGTCCAAAAAGGTGAACCAGAAACAAGGTCAGGGAACAGTCCAAGGTCAATCCGAGAGAGTGAACTAGAAGCACATCCAAGGAGTCGGAGACTAAACAACTAGAAGGCTCAAGAGAGAGGTCTTATCTACTGCGGCCTCCTAAACCACCTCCTAAGCATAGCTGCTGGCCATGAAGAGATTCCTTACAAAGTCTCTTGTGTCCGTCGTAGTCAACAATACTGTCGCCATTCTTTTGGCCTGGACACAAAACGTTTAGGCTTGGTGATCTTGAGGACTTCTCCTCCTCTGACAATTTCCGGGTGCTTCATCAGGTAGCACCTTGGGGGTCCCCTCAGCATTGGATATGGGGGTTCTGCCGGCTCCTCCTCAAGGTCCTCAACCTGTGAGGTGTCTTGTTCATCTTCAGAGGACTCCATGCCTGGTGCCGTGCCAGGTCAGGTCAGCTTACAGCACATAAAACATTGTAAAATATTAGACATTGAAAATTTCCCTAAGCAGGGTTGCCTTCAGATGTCTTCTAAAAGTCAGATAGTTGTTTATTTCCTTGATATCTGATACATCTGATGTCAAGGCGCCACTACCGAGAAGGCCCTCTGCTTGGTTCCCTGTAACCTCACATCTCGCAGAGAGGAAACCGCCAGAAGGCCCTCAGAGCTGAACAATGGGGGTGGAGACGCTCCTTCAGTTACACTGGGCCGAGGCGTGGTGGCAGAGGGCCTCGTTGGGCCTGCCCGCGGTGGTGGCAGCTCCCCGGGCCTCATGGCCTCCTCCCAACACGTGTGACGTCACACGTGTTGCACGTGTGATGTCACACGCGTGCAACGAGCCCCCGCAATGCTGTGCAGAACTCAGCGCCTTTGGTGGTATCACAGCGGATGTTAGGCCTTTCTCCTAAACCAGGTCTTGCATCGCTGGTGCCCCAGATGATCACAAGTGTTGCTCATATGTAGTCAGGCTTGCATTCTATGGAAGGCTTTCATAAGGAATCTCCTCTCTCTCTCTCTGCCAAAATTGCAAGAGAATCCCATGATTGCTTTATTACTGTTTTCCCTCTGCTGCTAATTCTTGCTGTTTCCCACAATCATCCATCTTTTCACTTGTCTCCTGCTTTCCACGCAAAGCTTCTGTATATAACATAATTATATGCAGAAGGGACTTTTTGCTTCATTGCAATTAAAGAGACGGGAGCTGCAATCCTTCCAACCCCCTCCACGCATCCTTTTACAACTTTTGAAGGAGTTTGCCGGTTTATTTGTTCACGTTGCACATGCTTGCACACTCCAAATTCAATCACAATCCTTGTTAGAAGTGGCAAAACATGAAACGGGTTTATTAAGAAAGGAAGGGGGGAAAGAGTATCCCGAGCAGATGGCATCTCAATGGAGCTTAATTAAAGAATGACAGCTTTGATTAAAACCGTTCCTTGGAAAGCGACGGCGCTGAGGTGTTGGAGAAAGCGGGTAAGCAGAATCTGCAATCTTGCCAAGAGCTTGAGAATCACCACTGCAGTGGGGTGAGGGATCAATCTACTTTTGAGCAGAACTTGGTGGGATACAGCCCTATGTATTTATTAATTTGCATTTATTATTCCGTTTACATCCTATTTTACATGCTTCTCCCTCCAAGCAGCTCATGGTGGCATCCAAACTTCTCCCTTTCTCTTTTTTTTCCAAGTGAATTTTTATTGTTTTCCTTACATATTCCTTTCCAACAAATTGTAATAGCACCATACATTCCCTTTGACTCTGCCGAGTCACGACCCCCCTCCCTCCCCACAACTGGTATATTTATCCTCTTTCCATCACGCACATCATTCTCATATTAGTACTATTATACATTGGAGGTATTATGTCAATCCTGCTAGTGTCTTGACCTCTTTACAATTCTTCTTTAAATATTCAATAAATTTACTCCAATTATTTTGGTATCTTTGATCTCCCTGGTTCCGGATCCTCCCTGACAGTTTGGCAAGTTCTGCATATTCTGTCAACTTCGCCTGCCACTCCTGAATAGTTGGTATATCTTGTACTTTCCATCTTTGGGCCAGAAGGGTCCTCACGGCAGCTGTAGCATACATGAACAAATTTTGATCTTCTATTTTAATTTCTGTTCCTATTAAGCCTAATAGACACGCTTTCGGTCTTTTGGGGAAAGTATATCTAAATATTTTTTTGAGTTCATTATAAATTGATTCCCAAAATTTTTTAACCTTATCGCAGGTCCACCACACGCGGGTTGTGTAAGGCTCCCAAGTTCCCGAAGCGTAATTTCCGGCTTCTTCTTCCTCCCGATGACGGAGAGGGGGGGAGGGAGGGGGGAGATTAACCCCCCCTTGTTTTACTTTGTTCCTTTAATATTAGTCTTGGCCCCCTCAGGAAACTGTTAAAAGTCAGTGTAGAAACCACCACCACGCGCTTCTCCTACCGTCAGGGTTTCACCTTGCTTTCTCTTTGAGTCTGCAGTCCAAATCTTTTTGCAAGTCCAGTATGGCTGAGACCCTCTTCACTTAAAATGGAGGAGTGCGATGAATTATTTAGTGATTTGCCTCCGTCCGACAGAGACCCGTCCCAAGCCGATCAAAAGACACCTACAGTACTTTTTCCCCAGTAGTCATTTTCAAAAGTAGCTTTGCCTCAACAGTTTGTAGTTCGTGTTCGAGGGCTTAAAAAGTAACACTCACTCAGCGGAAACTTTTTTTCTCTCCTCCTTCCTCCAACCTTCCGTCGTGTGCCATTTTCTCCCAGTTGTCCGGGACAGACTCCCTTTCTGCATCCCGTAACTCACCGAATTCTAATAGATTTCAAGTTTTAAAGCAGTGCTCGGATTAGCTCCGTCAGCTGTAGGTCTGAATTTGTTGTTGGTTTTGGAAGCTAACTGCTTTCATAAGAAGTCTGAGGCTTCACGGTGTGGGTTTAAAGTTGCTCCCCCTTCGTGCCCGCAGCTCAATCCCGTCCCTGAGTCTATTATTAAGACCCAGGGAGCAAGAGAGCACCTCTGGGCACCGCTGGGTACCAGCGTCCCTCAGGATCTCTTCCCGAGGTTCCGAGGTCTGCGTAGCCTTCGCGAAACCTCTCAAATAGCCCCCACACCGCTCGAGACCCCCCGGAGGGTTATCTCGCACTTCTTATCATGTCTGCAGTTCCGCCGGAAGCCCAAACTTCTCCCTTTCTCAGTTTTAACCGCACGACAACCCTGTGCGGTAGGTTAGGCTGAGAGATAGCAAATGGCCTCAAAAGTCACTCAGTGGGCTTCATGGCTGAGTGGGGATTTGAACCCTGGTCTCCCAGGTCCTGGGACACAGGTGGCGCTGTGGGTTAAACCACAGAGCCTAGGGCTTGCCGACCAGAAGGTCAGCAGTTTGAATCCCTGCGACGGGGTGAGCTCCCGTTGCTCGGTCCCTGCTCCTGCCAACCTAGCAGTTCGAAAGCACATCAAAGTGCAAGTAGATAAATAGGTACTGCTCCGGCGGGAACATAAACGGCGTTTCTGTGCGCTGCTCTGGTTCGCCAGAAGCGGCTTAGTCATGCTGGCCACATGACCTGGAAGCTGTACGCTGGCTCCCTCGGCCAATAAAGCGAGATGAGCGCCGCAACCCCAGAGTCGGTCATGACTGGACCTAATGGTCAGGGGTCCCTTTACCTTTACCTTACTCCCACGTCCTAGTCTAGCACTCTAACAGGTACACCACAGTCCTACTCAATTGTATCCTTTGTAAGTTCTGCTCAGAACAGACCCATTGAGAACAATATGCATAACGAACTTGGGTCCATTATTTCAGTGGTCCTGCTGTGTGCAAACCTTCGTTGGAAGTCACCAATCAGAAGTATTTAACATACATTAGCCATGCCACATTAATTTTACTCTGAGTAGGGCTAGCATTAGCTACGGCTCTGTATTCTATTTACAAAAATATGTATCTACTGCTGTGTAAAATGCAGAAATCTCTTGCCCAACGCCGGGGCTCAAACCCTGAGATTTAAGAGTCTCACGCTCTGCCGACTGAGCTAGCAGTCATAAATATATATTCTAAAGATACATCACTGTGGTTGAGAGCAATATAAAAACATAAAACTAAACAGTAAAACTATAAACAGTTAAAAGCAAAAAGCAATTAAAAACATGTATCTGTCTTGAGCAGCACACAGGGCACAGATCTAGGCACAGATCCCTCCTTTACAGGTCGGAAGAAGCCTAGTTCTTGTGAAAATGGCACCCTGGTGTCAGGGCCAGGCAGTGGGCAGCAGCCAGAGATGGACAAGGGACCAGGAGCTGTAGGAGAACCAAAGGACTAAAGAGGAGGCGAGCTGGACATTAGGATCAAAGTATAACTGAAGCTGCAGCTGTCAGAGCTCAAGAGTTTGTTGCTCCAGCAAATGGCAAATGGAACTGGAATCCCGTTTATAGTCCACCCTGTTCAGGAGGAGCCAATGGCCAGTTTGGGTGGGCAGAGTCAGCCTAGGTGCCCACCTGCAATTTCCGAGACTCACCACATGGGGCACCAGAAGGCCAGTAGCTTCAAACAGGTGCAGATGGTGGCAGGCTCCAGGGGTCAGCAAGCTTTTTCAGCAGGGGGCCGGTCCACCGTCCCTCAGACCTTGTGGGGGGCTGGTGGACTATATTTTTTTTGGGGGGGGAATGAACGAATTCCTATGCCCCACAAATAACCCAGAGATGTATTTTAAAGAAAAGGACCATTCTACTCATGTAAAATGCTGATTCCCGGACCATCCGCAGGCCGGATTCAGAAAGCGATTGGGCCGCATCCGGCCCCCAGGCCTTAGTTTGCCTACCCATGCTCCAGAGGTACTAGGCAGGGCTGGCCCATCCATGAGGCAAGGTGAGACGGCCGCCTCAGGTGGCAGGATGCACAGGGGCAGCAGCAGCAGCGGTGGCACGCTCCTGCCGTCACCTCAGCTGCCTTGCCATGCCACCTCTACAGCAGCCTCTTGGCGAATACAAGGCTTCGCTCCAATCCTGCTATCACAGAACTGCAAAACTGGAAGAGCTCCTGGAAGTCAAACCCCCAAGCCAACCACAATAATATTTTTTTTGGGGGGCAGATAGTGTCCCTTGCTCAGGGTTGACCCTAGCTAGCCGCAGCCTGTCTCCACAAGATCCATTTGGAGGAGCAAAGCCTGCAGCCATCTTGGGAGATGTTATCAAAAGTGAGGCCTGCATTGCAGTGTAATGGGCTCCTGTTTAGGGTCCTAGCCAGCTGGCCAGCTAGCCTCTTTTGGAATATTCTATTCCACTCCTCTCCACACCTGGTTTCCTGCTTTGTTCTTTTCCAAAAGCCAGCCAGCATTCTGTGCCTCAGAGCTTACTGAATACTTACAGGGCCAATTTGATTGATCCCACCTCCTTTTAGGGTTCTGTACTTGTCATTCTGCAAAGCTTGGGGTTGCCCCAAGACTCAAGGGTCAGCAAACGTTTTCATCAGGGGGCCGGTCCACTGTCCCTCAGACCTTGTGGGGGGCTAGACTATATGGGGGGGTGAACGAATTCTTATGCCCCACAAATAGCCCAGAGATGCATTTTAAATAAAAGCACACATTCTACTCATGTAAAAACACGCTGATTCCCAGACCATTCGCGGGCCGGATTGAGAAGGCGATTGGGCCTCATAAAATGTGAAAAAATAAGCAAGTGAATCATAAAATCATAAAATGTGAAGAAATAAGCAAGTGAAACAAATGAAAAACAATACCACACTTTTTTTTAACCTTCTCTAATGAAATAGCTAGTCCTGATGGGCTCTATTGTATTGTGAGACCATCTTATTACAGAGGTTCCACAAAGGAGGTGCACTCTGTACATGCCCATGTGCAGAGGCTCATAGTTCCTCCTTAGCTTTTTATCACCACCATATATATGTTGGATGTTTTTTTCTCTATTCCCAAATCCTGTCCACTAGACCTTTTCAATAGCCAGGAAGAGGTGTTTGCCTAGATACGTTGAGAGCTTTACCCTGGCACACTGGGGAGAATGATATAAAGTGCCCCAGATGGTGCCTTTGTACTCATAGAATTGGATGGGACCCCAAGGGTCATCCAGTCCAACCCCCTGCAATGCAGCAATCTTTTACCCAACATGGGGCTTGAACCCATGTCCCTGAGATGAAGAGACTCACGCTCTGCTGACTGAGTTATTCCAGCCTAATGCATTATATACACTTGCGACAGGGGTTAGGAACCCAAGAAGAGCCTGCTGGATCAGGCCAAAGGAGACCCATCTACTCCACCATCCTGTTCTCACGGTGGCCAACCAGATCCCTGTGGGAAACCTTCAAGCAGCACACAAACACAAAAGCACTCTCCCTACCTCCCGCCATGTCGTGGCTTCAAGCAACTGGTATTCAGAAGCATCGCTGCCTCTGATTATGGAGGCAGAGCCATAACTATTGTGGCTAATCGCCATTGAGAAGCCTTATCTTCCATAAAACTGTCCAATCCAAGATGGGGCCCACCCCTGCTTCTTGCTGAAGTGAGATCCATAGTTTGACAACTGTGTGAAGAAGTGGAAAGAAGCAGAAGTCCCGGCAAAGGAAGAATGGATACAAAAAAAACTTATGGAATATGCAGAAATGGCGAAACTTACCGGAAGAATAAGAAATCAATATAACAATGTGTGTGTGTGTGTGTATATATATATATATATATATGAATGGAAATGGTTTATTGAATATTTACAGATAAATTATAAACAGATAAAAACATAACATTGGCAGGGTTATTGTAATAACCTGCAGTTTCATAAGAGTATATATTTAAAGAAGATCAATAAGTGAGCAAATTAAGTTAACTTGGATATGCAGAAGGTATTAAAAACAAATTTAAGGAACCGCAGAAAGAGGGGGAAGTCAAGGTTTGAAATGTCAACATGATTGTAAAATTAGTGAAATGTATAAAATTAGTGAAATGTATAAACTTTAAAGAGGACGAGATGGTTGGACAGTGTTCTCGAAGCTGCCAGCATGAGTTTGACCAAACTGCGGGAGGCAGTGGAAGACAGGAGTGCCTGGCGTGTTCTGGTCCATGGGGTCACGAAGAGTCGGACACGACTAAACGACTAAACAACAACAACAACAACTTTAAAAGTACAATACATTAAAAAAGAAGTACTTTATTTCATCTGTCCTGAATCTTCCAGCTTCTTTAGATGCCCACGAGTTCCAGTCTTATGAGGGAGAAAAAAACTTCTCTCTATCTATTTTAATATTTACAATACAGAGAGGGTATATGTGGTGGTAGAGCAGGGATAGTACCTCTGGGAGCAGGGACACATCCTGCTCCTTCTAGGTTAGTTTATCCATCTTTGCTGCCCACCCTGCACTCAGTTCTCACCAGTGGCTCCTAGATGTCAGCATTGCAACAGCAGGAAACGGCATTGACTGGCTGCCTAAACCAGGTGAGTCTAGCTGGTGATGGGTCTCAAACCCTCAGTGAGCTAGGGACTTCCCCAACATGCGGCAGATTGAATGGACAAGACCAATAGTGGGTTCAATGGTCAAGAAGGCGGTTTCTGCATGTGCTGTAGAGGGAAGTGAGGGGCAGATGGGGCTCGTCAACCTGAGAAGGCAACCCATCTAGGAGAAGGAAAACTCTGATCCTAAACCTCCACTGCCTTGCAGAACATCTTCAGGAAAAGAAAAGGCTAAGGAGTAGCACAATTCTGGAGTGGAGTTCCTAAGACGGTTGGATGGTGCCTTGTATGCCTCTCGCGAGACAGACGGATGTCAACAACAGTACAATGACACACGCTTACTTATAGGTAAGCACAGCTGAGCCCAGTGGGACTTATTCACAGGATGTAAGAAGGGAGTGATTTCCATTGTGAAGTGTATTCATTGCAATCGGTACTGTTTACATTCTGCTGCAGGTCAGTTTCTGCCAAATACTAGTTATCCATCTCCCTGTTTGCTATTTAATGTGACTTGCGTAACTATTTATGCAACTTACATTGCTGACATTAATTTCAATGTAAAGGAACCATCAACGCCATGTGAAAAAAGCAGTTTAATTAAGCATTATATCTGTGGACAACAATGATGTGAATATCAGTTGCATTTACTTGACTGATTTATGTTCCTGACATAACATGCAAACTGCATCAATTTCCACTTCATTTTTAATTGAAATTCTCCAGCTTCTCTGCCCGCTCATCCTGTGAATAGGCCCCACTGAGAACTTACTTTTGAGTAGATATACCGTATTTTTCGCACCATAGGACGCACCGGACAATAGGACGCACCTTGTTTTAGAGGGGGGAGAACAAGGGAAAAAAAATCTTCCGCTCTCTGCCCAGCGCCCCTTCAGTGAAGCGGCAGGAGGCGCTGCGCAGAGAGTGGGAGAATTTCCCCCCTCTTGTTTTCCCGCTCTAAAACAAGGTGCGTTTCAGGCGCGTTCAGGCGGCTACCTTGGAAGCCTGGAGAGCAGAGGGGTCGGTGCGCACCGACCCCTCTCGCTCTCCAGGCTTCAGGTTCCTTTCGACCTGCTCTTTGGGGCTGGCGGGGGGAAGCCCACCACCAGCCCCAAAGAGCAGGTCAGGGAGCAGCAGAAAGGCGCAGCAGAGAGGCTGCTGCCATAGTCACGCGTCACTTCTCTAGCCGGGAGAGGGTCGCGGGGGGCTAAAGAAGCCCCCCGCGACCCTCTCCCAGGTGAAGAGGTAACGCGCACCTATGGAGGCTCCTGCCATAGGCGTGCGTCACCTCTCCAGCCGGGAGAGGGTCGCGGGGGGCTTCTTTAGCCCCACGCGCGCTCTCCCAGCTGGAAGGTGACGCGCGCCTATGGAGGCTCCTGCCATAGCCCCGCTTTACCTCTCCAGCCGGGAGAGGGTCGCAGGGCTATGGCGTCTTCGCTCCATAGGACGCACACACATTTCCCCTTCATTTTTGAAGGGAAAAAAGTGCGTCCTATAGAGCGAAAAATACGGTATGTATAGATAGGATTGCGCTGTCAAGGTGAAACCCTAATCTTGTTTACCAGGGAGTAAGCTTCACTGTACTGTACACTCTAAGCCTTCCTTCTGAATAGAAAACCTTGTGTGATACAGGCAAGGAAATCTTGCAAAGGCAGTATTTCCATTTCTCATCACTAAGCAAAACAGGACAGTGATTTAACTAAAACATAGGGGCATTTGGATCTGTCCTCTCAGATTTGATGGAGGTTTGGGGAGAAGAAACATATATACAGTACTGTATATGTATATGTAAATATTGCCCTCACTATCCTTAAAATGTTTTCTCTTTGTTGTTACGGAATAGTAACAGTAATTTTTGGATTTCCCTCTCTTAACATTGTCTATATAAATATTTCACATTATTGTTGATTATGCAGCAGAGTGTAAGACAAAACACTTAACGGTATCAATGAGTATTATGCATTTACTATAGGCTGTATCCAATATTAGTCATAGTCTTGACTCCTTGAAATCAACTTGTGTCCATTCATTTGAATGGGTTACCTCTGAGTAGTACTTCCCTGGGTACAATCCTATGTTCAGATTATCAGAGGGAAACCATGAAAAGTTGCAATACTAATCCCAAAAATTATAGTGTCGTGCACATATTGCGATTTTTTAAAAAAAGAATAGAATAAGCAACGTAATATTTTATATGCATTTAAAATGTTTCTAGACCTCAACACTTTGGCCAGCAAATGTTCAGGCAACATCTTAAAAATGCTTTTTTTTGTTTTGTTCTTTTTGTATAAATTAATGCCAGGGCATTTTAAAGGCAGATAGAGTTGCGGCGGGATGGGGAGTGCTAAGAAACAATCACCGGACAAAGTTTAAAGCAGGCAAAACAAAGCCGCGCATCTCGCCTTGCCAGGGCGCACCCTCAATGGAGGACGAAGAAGAAACGGCCTGATCTCGCCAAGCCTCCTGCCTCTGCAGCAAGATTCCCTCATTGTGCATGGGGAAAGGGGGCGGGATTTATTTTTTGTGCCAGTGCATTACACACACACAGCAATTCAGGTTATGTTTTTGTTTTGAGCTGTGCATCAAATGCAGTGACTTACAATCCCGCTATAATTTTTTTGCAATTACCATTACTATTATTATTTTTTATTTATTTTTTTAAATCCTTCCTAAGTGCAAGGAGCTGCTGGAAAGCAACGCCGCCTGGGCCCTGCACAGCCATGTTGTTTCTCCCTCCCCCCTTTTCCCAGGTCCTCGTCGATCGACTCTCTCCGGCCCTTAAAAAAAAGAGGCCAACGCAGCCCCTCGCTACTCGGCGCGGTGCTTCCTGGGAGGCGTAGTCTTCCCGCCGAATCCAGGCCGCTCGGAGGCGCCTCGGGAGAACTACATGGCCCAAGGCCGCCATGCGGCGGCGGGGCATGCGCAGAAGCGCCTCCCTTCCCCGAGAACGGGTGAGGGGGGAAAAGGGAAAAAAAGAGAGAGAGATTCGAGGTCTTCGCTCTCCTCCCCCTCCTCCTCCTCCTCCGGTTCTGGGTTCAGGGTGAGCCGTTGAGCGCAGGGCCCGCGCGCCGCCCCGAGACTTGAGGGTGGGTGAGGGGGCGGGAAAGGCGGCGGGGGGGGGACTTCTCCACAAAGAGGGAGGGAAGGGGGAGGGCGGTAATCCCGAGCTTTTCCGCAGGCGGCAGAAGTGCAGGGACGGTTTTTTTTTTTTTTACAAAAATATTTATTTAATTTCGCCACCCGACGCTTCTCTTTCTTCTCTCTCTCTCCCGATTCTCCTCAGCGGCGACGAGTGAGTGGGGGAGGGGAAGGAGCAGGAGGGGGGAGGGGCGAGAGGAGGAAGGTGGGGGAGGGGAGGCCTCGGCCTATCTCTCTCTATCTCTCTATCTCTTATCTATAAAATGCCTATTAACCTACCCACCCCCCGCCATGTGGAGGAGGAAAGAAATTGCTCTTCCCAGGCCAATTTCTATTTTTGGTTTTTTTTCCGAGGGGGAAGGGCGCTATTGTTTGTTCTTGGGGTTTATATTTTAATATTTATTTCCCCTACCCCCACACTTTTTTCCATTTTTACTTATTTGTTTTTTGCGTGCGAAGGGGGGGGGAGGTAGGGGTATTGTTGTTGTTGTTGATTGAACATGCTTCATTGGGTATTTTCATTGGGTGTTTTTATACTGTTGTGAGCCGCCCTTCTTGGGGTGAAGGGCGGTATACAAGTTCCATAAATAATAATGATGTTCTGGCACTCTTCCTTCGCTCTCTCTCTTACCCCCCAATTTTCCATCGTGTTTGTGCGCCTGGGGTGGGGGGACGAAAGAGGGTTAGGCCATGATTATTACTGTTAGGAACGTCATTTAAAGATACTTTCGGACTTTTCCTCCTCCCTTTCCTCCCATTTTCCTTTTGTAGCGCTGGAAAGGAAGGGAGGTTGGGGCTTCATAATTGTTGCAAACTTAATTTTTAAAAATATCACCACCCTTTTCCTCTTCCTTTTCCTCCCATTTCCCATTTTTTGGGGGCAGGGTTGGGACACCATTATTGTTACAATATTTAGGAACTTGATCTTAAAATGTCCTTTTCTATTTGGGAGAGTGGGGGCCAATTTTTTCCTCCAGGGTGTTGGGCAGAGGAAGAGGGAACCACACTGAGACCTTGTTATTGGGAACCTAATTAACATTTTCTCCTTACACTTTCCCATTTTGCTCATATTTTCCATTGGGGGACGTTGAGAAGGATCCCCTGGCCCTATTTTTTTGGATGTGGGAGAGGGAAGAAGGTTGAGGTTTTATGACCATTGTTGCTTTCATAAGAAACTTCATTTAAAAATTTCTCTTTACACCTTTCTTCTCCATTTCCCATGGGAGGCAACAACAACAAGAACTCCCTGAGCCATTTCTCCCCCCCCACCCCAGTGCAAAAGAAGTAGGTTGTTGATGTTATTCGGAACGTATTTAAGAATTTCTTAACTCTTTCTCCTCCCATTATCTATTATGGGAAACGGGAGGACCAAATGTTTCCAGTGGGGCAGGGGGAAGAAAGACAGAGGCTCTATTGTTGTTGCTATTATTACTAACTTAATAATTTCTCCATTCACTACTACAGTACTTATTCCCTGGTCTCCCGGTTTCTGTTGTGGATGAGAAGAAGCTCTTCCTGAACTAATTTTTTTTTGGGGGGAGGGGAACAACGGGGTAAGATTGAGGCTATATTATTATTGTTGGTGGTGTTGGTGTTTATTAATAAAAAAATTTCCTCACACGTTTTCTTCTTTCTCCCCAACTCATTGTGAGGGAGAGGAAAGACTTCTAGTTTTTCCAGAGTGGGAAGGAAAGGTGGTTGGGGGAAGTGTTGTTATTGTTAGGCACTTAAAAAATTCTTCTTATACTTCCCCCACTTTTCCATTGAGGGGGTGGGGTGGACTGAGCCATTAATAATATTAGGAATGAACCTTTATTATTGTTGTTGTTGATGTTGTTGTTGTTGTTATCCACCCTTTGACCTAAGGTCACACAACAATTAGATATAAAATATCAAAACAGCCGAAAACAAATTACAATCACATGAATAGGGTGGGTCCCAGCGTATGAATGCTGCAACTTAGGGGGTGCCACAGAAAATAGCCTCTCCAAGTGCCACCCTGAAGCAGCCTATTATACACTATTATCATCATCATCATCATCAACAACAACAAAACAACAACAACATTCACTTCATATTAGTATTTCTTTACAGCCTCCCCTCCTCAATTCTCTAGAGGAGAGGGACTTACCCGGTTTCTTAAGGGGAAACTGAGGGTTATATCCAGTGTTAGTCTTACTCAGAGCAGACCCATGGAAATTAGGCCTAAGTTAGTCATTAATTTCAATGTATCTACTCTGAGCCAAGCTAATATTGGCTACAACCCTGAGCCTCTATTATTATTATTAACAATAATAATTTATCCTCACACTTCCTCCAGTCTTCATAGAGGGAGTAAATACTTTTGTTACCTATTTTTCTGTAGGGTGGGGAAAATATAGCCTCTGTTTTTGTAGTTATTGTTGATAGGAAGGTGACTTGAGCCTCTCTTTTTGTTAAAACACTAGCAGTGTGAGGAGTAATGTTTTAGTTAATAGTAATAAATAATAAGACTTTCACTTTGGAAAGTTGACTAGGAAAGTTCTCTTGCCTACTCTCCCATCTCACAGAGAATTTGAGATAGTCCAAGTAGAAATAATTTCTTTTTCCTTGCACTCATTTCCCCCACCCCCCAAAAAAATTATCCATGGGAAAGTAACATTCTTAGTTTGTATTTGCACGTATGTTTGGAAAGCCAACTGATGAAGACCTCAGTGGATAGGTTTTTTGTGGGGGTGGGGGAGTGTGGAGAAATACCGTATTTTTTGCACCATAACACTCACTTTTTTCCTCCTAGAAAGTAAGGGGAAATGTCTGTGCGTGTTATGGAGGGAATGCGTACGGGTGGCATGCCTACGTATTTTCCTCCTCTAAAAACTATGTGCGTGTTATGGTCGGGCGCGTGTTATAGAGCGAAAAATACGGTAATTATAAAATTTCTTTTCCCTCCCAGTTATCTGGGAAGGCCTTCCTTAGCCAGTTTTCCACAGTAACAATACCAGAGGTTTGTTTCCACTCTGGAAATTAGGCTAAGGCAGTCCTCGTGTGGGATAGGGTGGGCAGTGTGGTGACTGGGGTCTGGCTCCTTAGCTTGAAAGTCTTGACTCTGAGGACTTGTGAGTCGGAGGCTGCAGACTTTGAAGCTAAGGAGTCAGACCAGGTGCAGGGCTGTGAGCCTCCTGCTAGTAATCACTGACTCAGAATTGTAGAATTGGAAGGCACCCCGAGGGTCCTCTAGTCCAACTTTCCTTCAGTGCAGGAATGCCAGTCCCCTGCCCAATTTGAAACCATACCTGACCCTGCTTAAGCTTTGCAAAAATGCTAGCAGCTTTATCGCTGAGGAGGACAACTGAGGGTGAGGAACATGGGTATGTAGGGCCAGAGCCTGAACCACTCATGAACCTCATCATTCCAGCTGGCAGAGAGTGCAGCATGCCTGAGGCAAGAGGAATCGAGAAGTGCTCCTTGTCTGGCCAGAGGGTTGGCCCTTTAAGAGAGTAGAGTTAGTCACAAGGGGGTGGAGTCTGAGAGCAGGAGCTTAAAAAGGCCCAGTCTGTTCTCAGCCTTTCTCCAGAGCAGATTGCTCACTGGGAGCTATCCGTGGTGCTGGTTGGGCAATTGCAGGCCAGCCTTGCCTTCTTGGGGTGTATTATTATTATTATTATTATTATTATTATTATTATTATTTAATTGAGTTTATACACCGCCCTATGCCCAGAGGTCTCAAGGCGGTTCACAGAACATATTAACATCTATTCATAAATTCTGATGCAATCCAACTTTTAAAAGGTTTGACAATTTTATCTAAGATATTTGTTTACTGCCGTTCATATAAATAACCCAGGACAGCATTCAGAACTGCAACCTGTCATGAAAAGAAAGAGGAGGAACAGAAAGAGGAGGAAATACATGTGTACCAGAACATACCAGGCAGTGTGGAAAATAAATTACAGTGTTACCTTGGTTCTCGAACTTAATCCGTTCCGGGAGTCCATTCAACTCCCAAAACCATTCGAAAACCAAGGCACAGCTTTTGATTGGCTTCAGGAGCTTCCTGCACTCAATCGGAAGCCGCATCGGACATTTGGCTTCCGAAAAGCGTTTGCAAACTGGAACACTTCCTTCCAGGTTTGTGGCGTTTGGGAGCCGATTTGTTCGACAACTAAGCCGTTCGGGAACCAAAGTACCACTGTACTGTTTTCCTCTTCACACACACCCTGCTGCCAAGTCTACATGATGGTGGCAAGGCTTTCTCAGCCTCCCCCCTTTTTTTGCTGAGGCCTGAGTAGTTGTTGTTGAGATGCCTCCCTGAAAATTTGCTTATCCTTCCACTATGAGGTGGGTGATGCACAAGAATGATAACTAAATAATTATTCCTAAAATGATAGTAAAATAATAGCATTTTCTCCTCAAACTCTCTACCTGCCTCACGAATGGGCTAATGAGCCCTTTTCCCATATAGGGAATGGAGGGGCAGTAGGAAGAGAGGGGAAATAATTTTATCGTCAAACTCTCCTCCCATTCCATATGTGGGGAAGGCCTTTCTTATCCTATTTCTAGGCGGAGGGGTTTCATTCAATGTGTTGATAATAATTTAAAAATGCAATAATCAAATTGAGCTTTCTTCTCTATATGCACATCTTTATTCCCTTGGTACAAGGGAACAGCTTCCATAGTGAATCTACCAGGAAGAATAAAGGGTGGGTGGGGAAGAATTAAGTTTCATTATTATTGTTTGCTGAATTTATTTCTCTTTCTCCTACCAGACATTATAGTGTTTATTTGTGTGTAGACTTCATTGGTGAATTACAGTGGGTGGGTGTGGAGCCCCTGTACTGTATTGTTTTTGTTGTAATCTTGATTCCACTCTGGTTGCTACATTGTGGTGCTCCCAGCATATTTGTTTCCATATGTGTATCTGTTTTCTACCCTACCCCCACCCTTAGCACCAAATCATAGTGGCCAGAACAACAACTTTCCCCCCAACTATCCTCCCAAATCTGAAGGAAGCCTCCCCTTTTTTCTTTGTTAATTGCCTTTTAAAATAAAGTTCTATTTCTGGAAGGAAGGCTATTTTTGTTCTTTCTCTCCTCCCAAAAGAATCTTCCCACACAAGTTAATGTATTATATATAGATAGATAGAGATAGACACACACACACACACACACACACACACACACACAATGTTTTCAAAGTTTTTGGTGGGATTGTCTTAAATTTTGGCACAGAGCCTGGCATTAAAAAAAAAGGAATGCTGTGAGCCCCTTTTGGAGAATTCCTGTCAAAAAGTACGATACAGATTTAATAATTGAAACAGTGCAGATATATTTTCTTTAAAATACTTTCTCCATTATTTGTTATCTACTCCTTCCCCCCCATCTGTGTCCTGTAGTACACTGTTTTTCTTATTTAGCTGAAGCTTTTCTCCTCACACCACATCAGTGGTAGGAAATTTGCTTACATATTGTGCAAAGAGATGAGAAACAAAAATTCCCTTCCCATAGTTCCTACGAGTCCAGTTGTCTTTAGATGGGAAACTGTTCCTTTAACTTTTCAGTGGCCTTGTGTACATTAGCCAAAAGTTGGTAAAATGAATGTGGTAAATGTTTGTGTGGTAGTCAGGTATGCTTAAGATTGCAGCCTGATCTTACACATGTTTCTTCAGAAATAAGTCTCCACTCTGTTCAGTGGGTTTTACTCCCAAGTGTGTAATAGGATTGTAGTCTTAGTCTGTTATCTCTTCTCTCCCCGCCTCCAATATTTCTCATGGGGATGTAAGTACGCTTCTTTTCTTCTTCCTGCTATGCAAAGTGGAACCTTTTAGTTATCTTCTCCCCCTGCCCAGAGTCTATATGCTTGGCGGAATGATAAATATGGGGATGATATTTTTTTTCCACCTGTAGCTTCCCACTGCATAATTTCCTAATGGGGATCTCCTTATATATCCTCCTGTTACTGCTTTATTTAGGATAAAGCTGTCTACCCCTACTCACCAAAATAATCCTTGTAGCCTGTGTGTTGAAAGTGGGAAAGAAGTTGTCTAAATATACACCTCTGCTTCCACAGTAACTTCTGATTGTTCCCCAGCTTTTTGTGTCGCAACTTTAGACAATTTATTCCCACTCTTTGTGTTTGGTTTTTATCTTTTCATATTGTTTCTTCAAGAAGTAGTAACTTCTCTTCTTCCCCCACCCCCACAGTTCCTAATTGGCAAATGAAAAGGGAGTATTGCATTATTTGAGTATGGCTGGATGTTCTTCATCATCACATGTATTCAGTGGGCCAAAGGACTTGCTTTAAATACAATATCCTTTCTGCTTTGACCTTATTAGAAGTCCTTTGTTCTGTTTTCTCCTTTCTGTGTTCCCCTCTTCCCCATTTCTCATTTAAGAAAAGGCCTTGAATCTTCTCACAGCTTGCAACCCGCTCCGCCCCCACTCCATATCAAGATAAAGGAAGCATGTTTTGAGTAAACACTTCTTGTGATGCTGGGGAACACTAATCTCCACTCTCATACACTTTGTTCCTGAAACCTATCCTTAAACATAAATCTGTTTTAAAAGAAATTATTTGATTATCCCTTTTAGAGGAGTTGGACTGTAACCCACAACTTCTTGATATTTTCATGTATGTTACCTAAATTCTCCACTGTTCTAACTACAGATGGAGAGAGATTTTCCCCTGCAATTCCTTTTCTTCTCCAGATAGTCAATTTGTTGCAGCAAGTAGCTGCAGTACTTGCTGTTGGAGACTTGGGATCTAATCCCTGATGTTACTTAGAATTTTTAGATTGACACTTGGGATATGTGTATGTGTGTGGGTTGCAGATGTATTGCCACCTTTTAAAGTCTGTTACTTCCTGCATATTTAATTATTGTAGTGGTACAGAAGTCTTGATCAAGTGTTGTTTCCTTCAGAATAGCATGCAAGTATGTCCAGGCCGGTGTCCTCCATCTTAGAAAGTATTCTACTCCTAGTGCTTATTTTTTTTTTTTTTTTTGTATTGGTGATTTATTTATCACACCTATATCCTGCATTTCTTTCAAAATGTACATTAATTACTTCATAAATGTGATGTTCCCAAGAGACCTTAGTGGCCTCTGTGCAAATTTCAGCCTAGGTCTTCCTGATCTAAGCCCTGCCTTCTGCAATCTATGAAGCAAATACTGAATCACCTACTTTTTGAAAAATCCTCTAATTTCTAATACTCTTTGCTTCTAATCTAGACTTTCAGAATTGCTTTAAGAATGTTTTTGACCTATAGAGGGGTTTTGGGGGTGGGTTCGCAAAAAGGTGTTTAGAGCAGAATGAAAAGGCTTGATGTGTTGGCCTCAGAAAGAAAGTGGCCCAGATTTCACAGACCTAAGTAAACGCAGGGAATCCAGGTATCATCCCCACTGTCTCCCAGCACCTCTCTTAAAGTGACATGATTTTTCATGCAGCATTCAAAACACTATTTTGAGAGGCTGGGAGAGTGCAATTTCACCTGCTGTTCATTTGCAAAGTACGCTATGGATAGTGGTTGTAACTCACAAGTCCAACTTCCCGGCATCTGAGCCATTTGAACTAGTATCTTACTGCCAAAGTAAACAGCCTAGTTGCCTGCGGATATCCTTGTTGCCTTCCAAAATTTCATATTTTACTGTTAGGTAGCATAGATTCCCCAAATCCGCAAAGCTTCCCACCCCATTTCATTTGCATCTCAATCCAATGCGTGTTTACATAGAAGTCCCACAAAGTGCTGTGAGACTTAGTAAGTATGTTTAGGTTTGTATTGTACTGGCCAGAAAAAGTTTTGGTGCTTCACATTAAAAATGTGTGTTTTTCTTTGTCTCCTCCACATTCCCTTGTCTGTCTGGAAAAGTCCCAGATTTTTAGAAACAATTGTTTGAACTTTCTTTGCTCAGAAAATATGATCACTTTTCAGTTTTGCATTTTTCTGTTTCAGGTTCCATTTTAGCTGTGCAGAATTCTTGTAATGCAGAGAATAGGTATGAAAATACAAACTGGACTTTCATTAGCTTTTGAAAATAAGATGTGAGAGATACTGTATTTGCAGTTGGTACCCATGTGTTGTTACCAATGAACTTATGAAACAGAACCTTTTCTACAGAAGAATAATTTTTCCCATCCCACATCACTGGAGCAAATGAACGGTTGACTCCAAATGCTGGCATCAAGGGTATATCCTTTATTAGCCACAGTTTGGTTTATCAGAAAGGTCAGCAGGATCTTTCATTATTGAGAACCATGGTAGAAGCCTGGGCTGAACAACAGGTAGCTTTTCTATCACACAGCATGATAGAGTGCAGTATATAGAACACTCCAAAGTCTGGTCATTTTCATCATAACCCCCTCCAGTTTTGTTGGCAAAATACTGAAAAAACTTTGCAAGTTTTTAAGTCCCAATAAATACATTGACTTAGAAAAATGACACAAGTGGCTCTTTGAGTGGGCCCTTATCATAATCAAAAGGAAGAGGCCCATCTTTAAGAGAGATAAGATTGGGTGGGTTATGTAGCAGGACCTTTTCTGTGGCGGAACCAGCTGACAGATCTGCTTGGGCCTGACTCTTTCCCTATTTTGTAAACATGGCAAAACATTGCTTAGGTTCCCCTTAGGGTTTGATATTGTTGATTGTGTTATATGG
The DNA here is from genome assembly GCF_027172205.1 of Podarcis raffonei. Taxonomy (NCBI): domain Eukaryota; kingdom Metazoa; phylum Chordata; class Lepidosauria; order Squamata; family Lacertidae; genus Podarcis; species Podarcis raffonei. The sequence continues at coordinate 11,339,955 of NC_070616.1, read as the reverse complement.
TCTTACAGTAGTATTGTGTCATGTTTGCTTGTAGCCACTTAATTAGAAGAGGGAGAAGTATAAAACAGTAAATAAATAGTGACTTGCAGAGCAATCCTTGTCATGTCTTCTCATTGAAGGCCATGTCATTGATTTCACTGGGGTTTACTCCCAAGTAAGGGGGGTTAGGATTGCAACATCAGACACCCTACATTCCTTCTAGTCTTTGAACCTTTTGTATGTTATCTAGGAATGTAAGAAGCGGCCTTGTACCAAGTCAGACCATTGGTCTCATTATTGTCCATGCTGACTGGCCGTGCTTTGCCTGGGTTTCAAATGGAATTATTTCCCAGTCCTACCCAGAGATGCCTGTTAATGAACCTGGGCTCTACTGCATGTAAAAGATTTGCTCTACCAGTGAGCTATTGCCTTTCAGTGTAGCCATGAGTTCTGCAAATCCTTTAAAAAAAAGAACTCTCATTAATGATCTTTGCTGATCATTATTATCTTTACATCCTTATTGCTATATAAGACTGCATTTGATAGTGGCAGTTGAGCCATGAAATAGGTCAGGATTTGAAAAACTTAATTCTTTTTATAAAAAAGTTTGCATAAAATAAGTCCTTAAGATGGAGGCGGGAGGGAGATGGGAGCTCCTCTTTGGGCATTTAGAGGTGCTAATATATGCCCAGATTTAAGAGTGTGCAGTGTCCAATCATATTTGTGTAAATAAAGTGCAGGAGAGTGCTACTAGGGTTGTATGATGCAGAAGGGAGGGAGCTCATGTTTATTTTTGTATATTTTTATTCTGCCCTTACTCCAAAGAAATAGGAGCAAGGTACATGGATCTCCTCCCTCTGCTCGTGTTATCCTCTCAGCAGACTGTATGTTAGGTTAGGCTGTGATAGTGATGTTAAATTCTCGAGAATAATCTTTTGGAGAATATTCTCGATTAATGAGAATATTAGAGAATTTTCATTTAAAATAGGAGAATATTCATTTTCATGCATTGAAAATGATATAATTAGTTAATATACATGTTTATTCATGAGGGAACTTGTTCAGATGGCAACCAAAAACTGTAGAGATACTTTTATTCAATGGGGCAATGCAGTGTATTCACATTCTTTGATTTTTTGTACCCAATTTGAAATTGAAAATTCAACGTGAATGACTCACGTTAATCACTAAGCCTGCCACTAACCAAATATTTACCATCAATTTTGAATTCAAATTATGTTGTGTATGTATGAAATGTAGCTTTTAAAGTAAAAGGAATATGAAAAAAAACCTCAAGTCCGCTACATGAGTACGTTCTTTAATAAGCATATCTACATGGTATAGCATTTTCAGTGCAACACTAATAAAGTCAGTATAAAGTTTGAAATAAATGCTATTATTTCCAGAAAATAAAACACAAATAATCAGTAATGACAAGTTACATAACATCAGAAATGCAAATTACTATCTCACATTTCAGAACTGCCAATGGTGAATGACACAATGGCCAGTAATGTAACTGGATCAAAAACATCATTATTCATTACTTACACTGGCAATATCACAGCTTAACTTACTATTTACTAGATTTGTAAAACTGGTTCTTACATTAGAATTTACAGTTTGTGGAGAATACTCTCCTGGAGAATTTTCTAGCAGAGAGATGTGAAGGGAGTTCTGGCAAATGCAAGATATCAGGGTAGGGGGAAAGGGAGCATCTTCACCTTCTACAGCCATCCCATAGTGAGCAACTGGGAAATCTGGTTGCTCAGTAGTTTGGTTATCAGTTATTGCTCTTGACTTTGTATTCCACACGATGCAAAGGGTGTAAATAATTCATTATGTGTATGCCTACTCTATAATTTGGATTCACTGTGTTCTTTTCTCATTTTTTTCATAGCAAAAATGGCTCAAGCAGCTATGGCAGCAGCATCTAGCCATGAAGAGGATTCATCTGAAAGCAGAATGGTTGTTACATTTCTCATGTCAGCCCTTGAGTCAATGGTATGATGATACTGGTATTTACTGTAATGTATCTTCTGCTTGCAACATTTCTTTAGGTATCTTCATGCATGCCTGGTCATCTGATTGTTATTTTATCTTGCAAGTGGTAGAAGGTGTAACTCGACAGTCTTTGAAACCCGTCTTCCTCGTCTTTTTTAATAATTAAATAATTATGATACAGCTGTGCCACTTGTTACTGCAATTCTAAGCAGCAACTTTTTCCTTTTACAGTGCAAGGAGCTTGCCAAGTCTAAGGCGGAAGTTGCCTGCATTGCTGTGTATGAAACAGATGTGTTTGTGGTGGGGACTGAGAGAGGAAGAGCCTTCGTTAATACAAGAAAAGATTTTCAAAAGGATTTTGTAAAGTACTGTAAGTTTAAATTGCGTTTCCCCCCTCAAACCATTTAAGTGTCTCCTTTGGGAAAAGCGTAACCCTACACAGATTTGGACTGGAGTGCTGAAGATGGTTGGATGGTGTCTTGTATGCCATCTCTGGCAATTCCTGCATCCAAGCTGGTGCCAAATGTATTACTTTCCTTTGGGCCACACCAATGGGAACCCCCCCCCCAAAGTTTTTTTAAACCCCTAAAAATGGGGCTTTTCTCCTCCCTGAGAAAAAGCTCAACAGCTGTGAGCTGACCCCCCAAAAACATGGCTTTTCTCCTCGAAAAAGCTCAACAACTTTGAGCTGAACCCCCCACCCCAAATGGGGGTAGATCACTGCCAGTTTTTAATTCTGAAAGTAGATCGCAGTCTCTTGAGAGTTGGCCACCACTGATGTATTTGAAATGACTACAAAATAGAAAAACGACTGCACAGTTCATGAAGACGGCAACAGTTAATGCAAATCAATGTTTTAGGGCATCATTTGCATCATATAAACATCTGTGTATACCACAAAAGTCCAATACCATTCCAGAATAATGCATATTTGTGCAGCTGCCCAAAAAGGAATGTAGAGAAAGCTAGGCACACTATATTAGAGGGAATTCAATGTTGGTCCAACAGTTGACAAGACTGTCCTCTGCATGGTCTTCTGCTGTATTGAAATATCTTAACTTGTGGTTAGGCCCATATATTGTTGCAGTTTAGCATTCAAAAGGTGACTTGGTTTTGGATTTCATACTTTCTGTTTTGCAGGTGTTAATGAAGAGGCAAAGGCTGCAGAACTACAGAAAATAAAGTCAACATCCCTAGATAATAGGATGACTGTGGATATTGTGGAAATGGAAGCCCTCAGGAAATCCGTTGAGGATTATTTCTGCATCTGTTATGGTAAATATTTTTGTTTTATTTAGAATAATGGTATAAGCTTTAGCTTATAAATGTTGAAGCCGCTATAAAGAGGGTTAAAGCTGGTTTGTGGATCCTCTTCCATTCCCGGTTCTAGGGGTTCAGGGGAGGAAAAAAAAAATTGAGTGGAAAGTTGTCATAATAGAATTGTGATGTCCTTATTCCTGAGCTGGGATGCAAATGGGTCTCTCCTTGAGGAAGGCAATAAGACCACGAAGATGCTGAATCCTGCCTTGTTGGATAGGCATTTCCACCCATTTCATAGACGCGAAACTAGTCTTAGGTAAATAAACCCATAGCTGCTTTATTCCTTTAGGAACGGGATAGTAATAGCAGTTTTATAAAGCACTATGTAAATAAAATGCACTGTGTGTGTGAGAAGCAGCACTTCACACAAGTTTGCTCTTGTTCAAGTTTTCTTGTTCAAATTTCTTGCGTAAGATGTCACCATGCTAGCGTCCATTACTGTGTCTTGCAATTGTAGGTAGTATTTTCCACTGAAGAACATTGTTACAGTAAGGACCAGTGTAGCTAATGTGGTGATGACCTGTGTTGGAGGACTGAAATATTCAGAAAGGCTTCATTTACTGAGGCCATGGGGTGTTAATTGTTTTCAGTGTCTATATCCAGAAGTTCTCTCTTGGCTATTGTAGGACCAGTAAGTCTGACATGCTGCGGTTGTCAGAATTGAAATGCTTAGCAAATATTAATATTTAACAGTTTATAGACAGGTTCTGAAAAGTTCTGTTTTTCTAATAATTCATCATTATTGTCTAATAATCAACCTACATTCAGTTACTGTTAAAGTCAGATTGTTGCTACAAGGTCTCAGTTTTGTGGAAATTATGAAGGAAGCACTCCTGCCCTCCTTTTTTCCTGCTTCAGGAGTACTATCTATTACAGACATATTTTGCTTGGAGAAATGATTTTGAGCTTACAAGACTGAGGCAAAAAAATGGGTGGAGGAGGGGAAAGACAAAGGAAGAATGTATGTTGCTGTGCAAGAAGGGCATAATTGTCATAGTTTCGGTATCTTATTGATAAAGATTGCTTTCCTCCATCCAGGCAAAGCGTTAGGAAAGTCAACTGTAGTTCCTGTGCCGTACGATAAGATTCAGAGGGACCCATCTGCTGTGATGGTGCATGGTCTCCCAGAAGGACTTGCATTTAAGCATCCCACCAACTACGATGTTACAACACTGAAGTGGATTCTGGAAAACAAATCTGGGATCTCATTTGTCATCAAAAGGTGTGCTAGCACCTCCTTTTCTTGGAGCAGTTTGTTCAATTAAATTATAATTGCTTATAAATCTTTCTGTATATCCTTAAGTTTATCTATAATTATATTGGAAGTGGGTGGTATTTAGTGGAGCAGTATTGCTGCTGAGTTGTGAACTTGAAAATCTCTCGTTCAGACATTTCCTTTGCTAAGCCATTATTATTATTATTATTATTATTATTATTATTATTATTATTTGAATTTATATAATGCCTTATACCCAGATGTCTCAGGGCAGTTCATCTGTTGTCTGAAATGGGCATAATAACACTGAGCTGTTTTCAGGGTGGCAGTAAGGATTGCATATACAGTCGTACCTCCGCTTACGTATCCCTCCGCTTACGTAAACGTCGGGATATGTAAGTGGCAAACCTGGAAGTATATTTCCGGGTTTTTGCATGCACAGAAGCGCTCTACTGCTGCACATGTGTGCGCAGAAGCGGTCCCTCTGATTGTGGAAACCTTGGGATCTGATCGGACCTCCAGAACAGATCCCGTCCGCAACCGGAGGTACCACTGTATACAAAATGCTTTGAATACTTTTAAATGCTAGTAGCTCTTTTTTAGCTGTGCTTTTAAAATAACAGAACACTTTCTTTTTAATAGGCCCTTCCTCGAGCCAAAGAAACATCTAGGTGAGTAGACACTTGTCTTATCTAAATAAAAACACTGGAAATTTCATTTGATACAATGGCCCGATTTGCACATTTTGGCAAGCCAGGGGATGACTAACCCTTTTTGTACTGAGGGCTACGTTGACACATCACCAATCTTCCAAGGATTGCATCATAAAAGTGGGTGGGGCCAAAGGGTACAATTCGGCATGGCCATTTTCTTGTTATTGGGGAGGACAAATTTGCTGTATTGTAGCAGGGGACCTGCAGGAGTAGTCAGTTTAAAAATGTTATTTTTAAAATATTTAGGGGGGCAGTCACGGACCCCTTTTGCTTACACAGCCAGTCACTGCTTGTCAGATCTGGCTTTTGTTACATTAGTGTTAGGTAGAGATCAATCTGTTAATTGATCTGAGCAGCAAGCAAGCCTAACTCAGAAGCCTTTATAGGTATCAACAGGTATTTTCTGAATCACTCTGGCCTGTTACTGTTAGAGACTTTCTTTGCTGGTGTGACTGACTTTTCTCTTTCTCTCTCTGTAGTTTGCAAGGCTTGGCTGAATTTTTGTGAGACCCTTGGGTCCCAGATTCAGGACCTGCTGTGACCTTGAGTTCTGATACTGGTGCTATGCCACTAGTAGTGTTAATCTTTCTAGGGCGGGGGGAGTATTTTCAACCAGTTCCTATTATTATTGATGGTAACTTTACGTACATATCAAGTGGCATTACTTCTTGCTCACTTGTTCTTCTGGTTGTGTATATACAGCCAGTGAGGGGAAAACACATCACAGATGCTATTCCTTGACACAACCAAATGCTGCCGGTGCTGTGATTTGATGCATTTTAGTTTTGTACCTTGTACTTAGATTCTTTGGGATGAAGGGTAGGCTAAAAGTAGCTTGAAATAAATAAGTGAAAATGTGGAGTCCAAGTGATATTAGTTTAACCTTACTCTAGAATTATAATTGGGTGTGAAATATAAGCACTACATTAACAGCTAACATTTTATTCCTTGCAGGACCTCGCATGACAGATTCCTCACACACAGTAACATCCCCAGGTGGAAGGTAGAATATCTTTTCTGTTTTTCTGTGGTTGTTTCTTTTTTTCAACAGCTTTTCTCCTGTTGGTGCAAAAATATAACTCATAAAGCACGTCTTTCAACCACAAAATACGGTTTTGAATGTTCGTCTTTCATTTAAAATACTCATTTCCCCATCATCGTAGTTTGCCAGGCTGCTGACAGCATCCTTTGTAAGCACACTGAGATATTTTTTAAAATACTAAAATACAAGAAATCAGTCTCATCATCAGGATCAATCTTGTTAAAAGCCTAAGAGTATTTGGTGCCAAAAGGCCACCTGAGTTGATGCCAGACAAAAATATGCGTGATGAACTTCTCATCCATGCAGTTGTCTGTCTTGGCTGATGGGGCCCTTTTGACATTTGTAAGAGCCACATCTGCCATTTCAGACCAGAATAGAAGTTTCCAGCCCTTGTAGTCGTGAGGAAAAATGTGAAAACAGCCCAGTGTGTCTACTAGTCCTAGGAGCCTAACGTAAAATGTTCTGTGGTTTTTTTTTTAAGATTTCACCTCCATGTTGCATAGCTCTGGTATAAACACAGGTATGGGATATAATTTGGCACGTCTGTATCGCTTCCAGGGCAACAGAGAAGGGCAAGAGTTTAATGACAAAGCACCTGCTTTACATGCAGAAGGTTCAGATAGGGAGAGCATCTTCATTTAAAAGGCTGTTGGGTAGCAGGGCTGGAAAGGACCCTACCTGACACCCTGGACAGCTCCTGCCAGTTTCATGGGCTAGTACCAGGTTAGATGGGCCAGCGGTCTAACTTATTTAAAGACCGATCCGTAGGATTTTTGTTACTGCACTCATGGTTTGCATTAACATACTCTTTCTCATGCATTCATCTAGCTGCCCTGCCATCCAGGTGAAGACTGAGCCCAGTGAAGATTCTGGTATGTATCTCTTACTTCCTTGTTAATATTTGTCTCTTGAGCAATAGGGGATTGTGGTATATATACATCACTTAATATACATATTTAGGTGGTTATTATTTCATGGTAATATGGAAGCTAGAACTTAGTGAACTTGCCCTGTGCCTTCTCCCCTGGCCTTATGCATCCCACACTTAAAGACCCATTCCACTTGAATGATCCCATCAGCATTTGAATGCACAGTGGTAACTTGGTTCTCAAATGGCTTAGCTGCTGAACAAATCAGCTCCTGAAAGCCGCAAACCTGGAAGGAAGTGTTCTGGTTTGTGAATGTTTTTTGGAAGCTGAACCTCTGACGCGGCTTCCACTTGAGTGCAGGAAGCTCCTGCAGCCAATCAGAAGCTGCGCCTTGGTTTTCAAATTGTTTCGGGAGTCGAACGGACTAAGTTCGAGAAACAAGGTACCACTGTATGTGGTTAGTGGATCTCAGTAAACATTAATAACATGACTGCTTGTAGTATATCTGATTACTTCCGTACATACTTAGTAGATTTCAGGGCAGTCCACAGCATAAAAATACAAGGATATAGCATATCTAATTAGAAAGGAACTGTCTCTCTGCTCTAATATAACATGCAAAAGAACTACTGATAATTGGGTGTTTTTAAAAAGATGTGGTCTGGCTTTCATGGCAGCAATGGGGAGTATTGCTGCATGGGGAATTTCCATTGGATTGGGGTGCTTGGTGGACAAGGCCTTACTCCAGGTAAGGCCTTGTCCACCAAGTACAGTCATACCTCTTGTTACGTTTGCTTCAGGTTAAATCTTTCAGGTTGCGTCCAGCGGCGACCCAGAAGTACCGGAAAGGGTTATTTCCGGGTTTCACCGCATGCGCAGATGCTCAAAATGACGTCATGCACAGATGCGGCGAATCATGACATGCGCAGACGTGGGTTGCGTTCTGCTCATGTTGCGAACGGGGCTCCGGAACGGATCCTGTTCGCAACCAGAGGTACCACTGTACCCAAATCCAGTGGAAATTATTACCATCCCTAATAGACCTGCTTGTGGGCTTCCAGAGATTGCCAGTAAGCTGCTGTTGGGGGAAGGGGGAATGGAAAGGGTGTGCATAAGTTGATTCAATCCACAACTCCTAGTTGTATTGAATGAACTTGTATGCACTCACAACTCTGTCATTGTTTCTTTACGTGAGGATGCCTGCCATGGTTGGAAACTAAACGCCAGACAAAATGGGCCTTTATTTGATGAAGCAGGACAATTCTTGTCTTTTTCTTTAGTCTTTAGAGAGCCAGTGTGGTGTAGTGGTTAAGAGCGGTAATCTCGTAATCTGGGGAAGCGAGTTCGCGTCTCCGCTCCTCCACATGCAGCTGCTGGGTGACCTTGGGCCAGTCACACTTCTCTGAAGTTTCTCAGCCCCACTCACCTCACAGAGTGTTTGTTGTGGGGGAGGAAGGGAAAGGAGAATGTTAGCCGCTTTGAGACTCCTTAAAGGGAGTGAAAGGCGGGATATCAAATCCAAACTCTTCTTCTTCTTCTTTCTTTCTTCAGCCTTGTAGCAGTACTCTTATCTACCCCACAGTTTCATAGCTATTAATAATGGACATGGGGCATAAAGTGGATGTGTGCTCTCATTGCTATTTATTGCTTGAGCACACCTTGAAGCGAGTTTGAACAATGCAAGCGGGGGGCGGGTATGATTTTCTACTTTTGTAATGTTTGAACTGAATGAGAGGTTACTTGATGCACAAGAAACCTGGAATCCCTCATACTGTAACAAGCTTTCGTTCAAACTGTTTTGGTTTTCTTGAGGCTTCAGAAGAGGGTTTTTTGCTTTGGATGCCTAATTGCCAATGTAAATGGCTGACACTTGTTCTTCTTCAGGGCTTGAGATGGTAACAGTTAAAGAAGAATCTGAGGATCCCGACTATTATCAGTTTAACATTCCAGGTAACATTGAGTGTAAGACTTTTACTGTGCAGGCTGAAATCATGAGTGTTAAAATATACTGGTGGAAAGGCAAGTGAAAGTGGAGGCTATTGGAGGAGACAGAAAAATCAGAAAGGGCCCTGGTTCTAATGTGAACTTAAATTATTTGAGGCAGGGTTTTCCTTCGGTCAGGGGATTCTTATGCATGGCTCCTGCTCTTTTTTCCTGCTGCTTTTGGTCCTTGTTCTGCCATTGTCTGTGCCTTTCCCTCCCTTGTTCTCTCTCTCTCTCCCCCTCTCTCTCTCTCCTTCCGTCATCTCTCAAGGCCTTGGCAAACGTTTTCTAGGTACTGGAATAAATTAAATCATTTATATAGGTCTGTACGATAAGTGTCTTATCAGTATCCTAACCTGTATTACAGGTAAACAAGCTCGGATTTCAGTGTTGCAAATTGGTACTTTTGAGGGAGGGGAGGGTGTGCAGTTGTTCACTTGCCTTGATATTTCAGGCTAAGGAAGATTATTCTTATTCTCCATGAGTGCTTATATTTATGACAACTCTGTCACTGGTTCATCACACTGAATACTGACTATTGTTACAAAGAATGAATTTAACCTGTACATTGGCCCATTTTGTGTTGAAGGCTTTAAAAAAGTGGCTGTGTTAACATTGCCGGTGTTATGAGGTACAAAAAAGCAAAACAGCCACAATCAGTACTTCTAAATATCTTTTCTTTTAGCAAGGCATTGTCAAGTATATATTTCATGTAAACCCTTGTGCATGTAGCTCATGTGTATGGTTTAATAGAAATGATCTAGCTTGCTGTACTACTAAAGACTAGTGGAGTGTGCATATTTTTCCCCTGTCACTATATGCAAATTTCCTGAAAAGCCTCTTTCATAGTCAAAGCTTACTGTTAAGTAGGTTTCTTATTGATCCTAGCCTCTAACAATTGTTGTATGTGTTCCAGGACTATGGTCTAAAGGCACATGACATTACGATCTTGCTTGTGCTAAGCAAGTCTCCATTTGGGGATTGCCTTAATGGGAGACTGGAAACCATACTTACAACACTTTGAATTCTGTTATAAAAGAAAATCGGGCAATAATATAATGAAATGGTCCCCTTCCCAATTCACATTTGTCTTCTAGCTGCCATTACTAAAAGAAACAAAAACCTTCAATATTTCTTTTTCTGTTGGCTTATTGGTTGTGCAGAAGGAAAACGAATAATGATTTTGGGATTTAACCTGAAATGGTGAATGGAATATGGTCGGCCCCACAACCTATTTCTTGTGAGCTCCTTTGTGACTTCACTTTCCCCGTTTTAATGGCCCATTTGTGACACCCGCTGTCCAGGGAGATGGATTTTGAGAACAGCATGATTAACTGGATACTAGTTTAATGTCACCTAGTGACCCGTCGCCTAGTGCTGGCAACGCAAGTCAATGAAACACAGTGTATCGTTGCCAGAAAGTTGAATGCCGTTGCTCTTACAGATTAGTGGCATATAAATGTGAATATAGAGGATGTGGCAGTGCTCAGATTTTCCTTGCAGAGCCACCTGTGGCTCTGTTTCTGCAACCAAGAGATCACTGGACTTGCAAAGCCTTCCTCAGCATTGGCTCCTCTCCCCTGCCACATCTTGTTGATATCACATTCTCTAGCTTGTTGGAAAAGAGCAGAGTACTGTAGTGTTGTCCTTACTGAATCTCCTTTGAAGCTTTTAATTCTGGTGCACGCAGTTGTGGTAATCCTGCCTGTCTCTTTCCAGCTAGGGCAGGTGTTGTGTGCTTTGTGTGTTCTCTCTCTTTAAAAGGTAGTAGAAAGGGGAGGGTCAGTACTTTGCAAGAGTTATTCTGACATGACTATTAATTTTCCTTATTAAAAAGGAATATGTAAAGGAGTCTTTCATGGGCAAGGAATTCCAAATTGTTTAAACCCCATAATATGAAGGCCACTTTCACCCAATTCTACAGAGGTAACAACCTTGTGAGTGTTCTCACGATCCCTTAATGCTTCAGTGGAAAAAAAGAGAAGAGTCATGATCCCTTGCTTTTTTTTACCAGATGTTCTTTTCCTATTTAACTCTCTTCTTTCTCTGAATTGGTTCAATTGAGAGTTTATAAGCTTTTCAGATAAGCTTCTGATATGTCCCAATTATTAGTTAGAATAATTCAGAATATTTATCATTCACTGTATTTTTATCCCACTTTCCAGACACATGTTGTCTCTCAAAGTGGTTCACATCAGTAATAATAATAATAATAATAATAATAATAATAATAATAATAATAATAGAGACAGGCCCTGCCATCAGGCTTGTAATCTGAGAAGACAAAGTCTCTCAAGGTTGGGGGAGCTGCTTTTGACGGCTTTCTGGCTGGCAGAAACTTAGCAGGTGCAGAAATAGATTGAGATGGCTCTGGACCAACAGCACAGCAGAAAAATATCCCTTATTCTGTTAATGTACAAGGGTTTATGCATGCAGAGAGAAAAAACAAGAAAGGGTTAAGTTAGGTGTGCTGATTAATTTTGGGTGTTTTTGCTCTGCACCTGCAACTAGTTAAGCATGTGAGAGTGAGTCAGCAAACTTGAGAGTGGGACTGCAACGCTGGCAGTGTTGGAGCATGTTGCTGCCTTGTGCTTCTTAAGGCGTTTGCTTTCTTTGTTGATGAGATTTGTTAGGGGTCTGTGAGTTGGTTGAAGATGTAAAGCACTGTTGGTGAATACAGAAAATGGAGGGTGGGTAAATCATAGTTTTTTGCTTAAGATTGTTTTCAGAAAAAAGTATATGATCTCTTTTCTCAGTGTTGGTCTGTTTGGTAGGGACAGATTCTGGGGGAATGCCATTATGTGGCCTTCCTGCTGCACCATAACTGGTTGCTAAGTCAGGAAATTGAGAACTGAAGTTTTGTGTTGGCTGGATTTGTAAACTGATGAACTGGAAGAATCGTGTGCTTTGCTTGATAGAAAATGGAAGGTTTTGAAGGGATAGGTGGGACTTGGCAAAAAGGGAATATTTGAGACTCACTTTGGCTCAATTCAGATACCATACCAAACCAACGAAGCTTAATTGGTTTGCTTTGATGTCTGGTGAACGCTGACTTGTGAGCAGCTATCAAACCCAAATCAAAAGCTGTAATTTGAAGTGGGCTGAAAAGTCATTGTTTGTGCTACTATGCTTTGGAGTGATGAATTGTTTGACCGTAGTATGTTGCTCCATCTCCAGACAAGCTGCCCTAAGCTGCGGCTTGCCTTAGTGTTAACTAAAGCCATGTTTTGGCAGATGTGCGAATTGAGTTGCTGCTTGTTTCACAACAAAGAGCTAGATGACCCTTGGAATTCTCCTCCATGCTGTAATTATATGAAACAATTCCTATTTTGTTTCTACGGTTTCTTTATTCAGCTCAGCATGCTCTTGTATCGGGATGGGAAAATCTTGGGAAGTGATTTTTTTTATGGCTGTCTTTGTTTATCAAAGCAGGTCCTTCAGAAACTTCGGCGATTGATGAGAAAATCGCCATGGCAAAGTCTTACACAGGTATAGCAATTCACTTGTTCATCGTCACAGTGCTATTTCTCACAACAGCATTGATACCTCAGTAGCCATGTTCTGCCTGCCAACAGTACTGTTCTCCAATATTGGTTTCAATAAATGGCTTGATTTCCCCCCTCTTCGTTTCGTGAAAGAGCTGTAATTCTACCCTGACCCTAGTCTTGTTTGACTTTCATTCAGGGGACTTTTGCCTACCTAGAAGTACTGTGAATTTACTGTTGTTGGGCATTCAGACCCTGTAAGCTTATGTTTTCTATGGAAAATACAGAAAGGCCTTTCTATTCCTATTAAAATGAAATCTGATAAAAATTGTGTCAAATAACATTTTGATCGGGACGCGGGTGGCGCTGTGGGTAAAACCTCAGCTCCTAGGACTTGCCGATCGCATGGTTGGCGGTTCGAATCCCCGCGGCGGGGTGTGCTCCCGTTGCTCGGTCCCAGCGCCTGCCAACCTAGCAGTTCGAAAGCACCCCCGGGTGCAAGTAGATAAATAGGGACCACTTACTAGCGGGAAGGTAAACGGCGTTTCCGTGTGCGGCTCTGCCTCGCCAGGGTAGCTTCGTCACGCTGGCCACGTGACCCGGAAGTGTCTGCGGACAGCGCTGGCTCCCGGCCTATAGAGTGAGATGAGCGCACAACCCTAGAGTCTGTCAAGACTGGCCCGTACGGGCAGGGGTACCTTTACCTTTACCTTAACATTTTGATCAGACTTATTTTGCCACATTTTCCATTAAATGTTGTTGTTGTTGAGTCAGGAGGGAGAACAGTTATGAATTATGAAGGAAAAGTATTGAAGGCTTTATGGCAGAACTTGGAAGAATTTTGTTCCCGCTTCATATTTATGCGCCCCCACACATGTTTTCAAACGTTGTGCTATCCAGATTGTGTCTATGTTTTCAGCAAGGCTCTTCTGAACTATAGATGGCCTAATTGTGTTTGCCTTTTGTGAGGAGTGCACTCTGCCAAAAAAACCTTTGGTTTTATGTGAAAGAAAATGGGAGCAGAGATTGATTGACTGTCGACACAGACTCTTTTTTGAAATGATCCTGTTTGAGATGATGGTGCGATATGGGCCAAGGTTCACTGGTTCATAAAATCTCTACTCCGTTCCTTGGGATACTAATTCTGAAATTTCAAGTGTTGACTAGTGCCCTCCTTGTTCTTATGATGGTGTGTTTATATTTGTCTAAAGGAAGCAACCAGGGTTCCGATTGCAGTGAAGGAACAGATGTGGAATTGCCAGTAGAAGGTTAGAGATATGTAAATTAAAAAAAAAATTTAAAACTCTGGAAAGTTTTTTAAAAAATAATAATAATTAAAAGAGCACTTAATGCAAACATGTCCATTGTGTTCGTGTCTTGCATTCTTTTTTTCCATATTCTACATGGTTGTATTTTTATTTTCATCCCCTTGAGTTGTGATCCTGCATGTTTATTGTGGACAACTATTGAGAAGCCTTTGCAAGATGACCCCCATCTCCTTCTCTTTCCTTCCACACCTTCCAGTGAGCTATAGAAGCTGTTGAAAAAGAGCTAATAAAGTTAGCATCCTACTGCCTTCTTCATGACTGTGGTGGCTTTTGCTATATGTCACACTTTTCCTTAGGAGGTCTGAGTGAGTAACAGCATTACCCAATGTGATATGCTTGAAAGCATGAGGACAGCGTTTGTTTTTGAAAGTAAGACAGTGACTTAAAGCTCTAGACTTACAGTGACCTCGAAACTTCTGATTTCTAAGCCCGTCTTTTGGTTACTTTTGAAGGTGCCGAATTATCTGGGGCTAGCAATGCAAGGTTTGGTGCAACAGAACATGCATTTGTTTAGATCCTGAATATGTCAATGTGGGGTGAAAAACAGTGTGCAAAGCTCTCCAGTTCATGCTGCTCCTAGTTGGAATGTTTGTTGAGTAAGTTACCTGCCTCAAATCTTATGGAGATCCACTGCCTCCCTGAGAATGTGAATCTGTCCTTTCAAAAGGAAATGCTAAATACACTGTTGATTTGAATTATGTAGTTTTGGCAGAGCCACTCTAAATAGGCCTGAATATCAGCTCTGCCTGACCTCCAACAGTTCTGAATTGCTTGGCCACAACTTCACCTCAGAAGAATATTCCACTATTTTTGAACTGTCATTGAATCAGCTCTGTACTGGGGTGTGGCTTTGTGAAGCTTGGATTTAGTGGATATATGGATGAGGTGGGAGTGCCTTTATTTCCTTGCAAAACACGAGGAAATTAAATTGCCAACTTATCAGCTAGTTTCTAGCTCAACCTATACTTACTGAACCTGGAAATACCATTGGAAGTGCTTTTCTTGTTGGAGTATGATGCCTTTCTGCTCAAACTAATGGTTCGTTCTGTTTTGCTTAATGTTATTTTAAAGTATTATGTGTTTCCTAATCACATTTTGGATAGCTGAAGACGCTGCACTGTTCCTTCCAGGGTTGTATGTTTTTTTAAAAATGTTTTGCTGGACTCCGTCTGCAAACTGGATTATTTTTTTTAAACCTGCTCGGCATCTGCAAAGAAAAACTGCAGATGCAATATGCTTTTAAAAAGTGTTTCTGAAGTCTGTGAGAGATGGGCAGTTTAACTGGTGAAATGGGAACATTATAGAAAACCTTTTGAAGGTGTATGCGTTTTTAGAGACTGTTAAAGGAATCCGTGTCTTAAGGGATATAAGTAGAATGTTATTGTCAAGGAGCTGGATCCAACAAAGGTCTCCTCAGAGTAAGACTAACCTTGAATACAACTCACAAACCTTTCTCTTCTATGATCTCTTTTGTATCATGAATACTTTTGGACATGTGTTATACATGTGGAGATTGCTTCCTTGCCAGCTTTTGACCCTTGACTTGATGTTATCAGTGCAGATGATCCCATGGAAGAGAGATCTTTGGTCAACTGGATGGATTCATGGATTAGTATCTTCCACTGTACACTGTGGTTACTTAGAAAAGAAAATCCAAGTACAATCACTTCTATAAGGACTATGTTGTGTGAAAAAAGTAGAACTAAAGTATCAAAATAACACATTGATTAGTGTATCACTAGTACAGAATTATTTCAGCACTTTAGAAGCTGGAACTGAAAGCTGGATGCAAATATCTCTGATGTGAACTACCCTACACCTATCAGAGAACTTTCTATAAGGTACATTGTGGTATAATTTCTGTAAAATGATGCTTAACTGAAGGCCAGTAGAATTAGATTTGATAGGGTAACTTGAAAAAATATCCTCTTAACACTGCCTTGCTAAAGTTCATAAACCTGTTTGCTAACCTGCCTGTCTATCTGCTTTACACATCCCTATTTTAACAATTTATATAAAATTTATGGTCTGAGAGAGAACTGGTTAGAAAGCTGTTTCACAAACTTCCTGTCTTCCTATCCATTAGCAACCAGACAAGTGGCTGTCTCTGAAGTTGTTCTTCGATCCCTTGGAATCAGCCAACTATGTCTGCTCACACAATTTTTCAGTATCTTCATTAGTTATGATCGTCTAGATCCATCTATTGGGCTAGTAGTGAAAGTGGTGTACTCAGTTATGTTGCCTGTAAACCCATCCGGCGGACATCACTGGCAAATTGCTGCTATGGATCTCTCAAAATATCTTTATCTTTTTGGGCTAATGAGCTTTTGAATCCAGTCCTCTTCCTGCTCCGTGTCATTTACTCTGAATTAACAGTTGAACCTTTTTTTTTCAAATTTGAGGAAGAATGTTTCAAAGGATGTGATGGAAACAGAGACCTGCATGAAGCTATCGCCAGAAGACTCATTTGTGCTTTTATTATGGGAATTCAGAAGTTGACAAAGCAACTTAGCGTGTTGGTCAAACCAGTAGTATTGCAGCAGCGGAACTAGATTGCAGCTGCTGGTGGGGCTCAATAAACTGGAACCTTCCCCTCCTGTCAGCAATTTCACGTGTCTTACGAGTTCTCCTTCTGGTTGCTCATGATTTGATGTGCTTCCTTACTTTGGCAATGGGGGTAAAAAGGCACTAAGAGCAGCATGTTTTAGGATGCCCTCCACGTTGGTGGTCCCACACCAGCCAAAATTCCATTTACATTGGCAGGAAATCCAACCTCTCACTGAGATATTGTCGCTTTGTGAAAAGTTGGTTGCTATAAACGTCTGGAGTTAACGTGAAAACAAGATGTTCCACTTGCTTCTTTGGATCCATCTTGCCAATTGTAGGAGATATTCATTCCATCGATGAAAACTTTTGACTGCGTTTTATTACACAACGTTTTACAAACACTATTGTAACATTTTCAATTTGTACACATATATATTGTTTTAATTGTATTGTGTGAAAGAAGAGAGACTTGTAAACATAATATCTTCAGCAATGAGTGAGAAAATGTTTGACAATGAAAAGATAAGTGAACCTAGGAGAAGGCAACTCTCAGCAGCTGCTGCACCTGTAGCTTAGCACTTAGAAATCTCCATTTCCTTGGCAACATCCCATAGGACTTGAGGCTTGTGATAAAGTATTTCGGCCTCTGTGTTTGTGAGTCTCTTATTCATAGTGCACCACACACTTGTTGATTAGCCATTCTGGAGTAAAACCGCTCTTCCAGTTCCTGCGCCGTTCAGACTTGGTTTTTTGTTCTGCTTTTTTCAGATTCTTCTCAACATGCCACTTCTGAAACAAGTGAGGATCCTGAAGTGGAAGTGACCATTGAAGGTTGGCCATTTTCTCAGCTAATACTGTTTTGCTCACTTGTTTCAGAAGAATCTCAGTCATGTGGCGTTGTGCGCATCTCCTCTATATACCCCCCAAAAGCCTTTCTCGTACTGTAAGATAACATTTGCTGGGCAAGATAGACCTTAAATGATTGAAAACAAGTTGTCAACATTTTTAAAGGCATCTCTTAGAGGTGTCTGTATTAAGAGTGCATGTGAAAACAAACCAAATTATTCAATTAGCTGGGGTTTTTGTTTTGCTTTTCAGAAGAAATAAGCAAGAGGATTGGGCAGACTGTTTTATTTTGATACACTTTGTTGGGAGATTATTATGGATGTGGGAGTTCTCCAAAGTGGTAGGAGACCTTGAGAAGGATCAGTTTGTTTAGGGAATACAGCGATTGAAAGGTGTCCCTAGGATTATTTGGGTCTTACAAAACTTGTAAGGTGGAGGACAGATAGGCAATATATTTTGACAAACCCTGTGATTGGTTTGGAAAGTAGAAAGTAAATGGTGAATCTGAATACCTAGCCTCAAAGGTCTGAGTGCTGTACAGTATATTCCTTAAGCAAATCTTTTGTGTTAAATCTCTCTCCTCCTCTCCTCTCCCCTTCCCCCTTCGCTTCTTTTGTAAATATCCTCTTGTGTATAGCAGCATTTGTTAGTTTTTAAACACACCAGTCTATAACAGCTAGGTAGTCGTGTTGGTCTGCCACAGTCGAAACAAAATAAAAAAATTCCTTCCAGTAGCACCTTAGAGACCAACTAAGTTTGTTATTGGTATGAGCTTTTGTGTGCTACTGGAAGGAGTTTTTTAATTTTGTTCAGTCTATAGCAGACACTATGCTACACCTCAAAATAGGAAGTAAAGCAAATGAGATGAATTACTAGAATGGAGTATTTACATTAGGAGGGCTTGGTTTCCTATCTAGATTTTGCAACTTCTAGACCTTGCTACTAGTAAGTTAGTTTTTGGGTTAATCTGTTAAGGGGTTGTTGATAAAGCTTCCAATAGTGCTTCTAGATTATGAGTTGCTATTTCTCTTGCCTGTGTAGTGAGATGTTCCTTATGTCATAACAGCGAAGCAGTAGTCATATTTCTCAGTTCGGGGTGAAGGAGGCATCCAGTAGGGTGGGTTAACTCCTTTTGAAACTCAGCCCAGGCCTAAAGGTTCCTCACTCAATTCATTCTGTGCCTTTGCATAATACAGCCTTTCATCTCGGCTCCTCCTCTGATTTACCTTGCCTGTGAACTGCTAGTTTTCCCCCTGACCCTTTCTCCTCCCTCTTCGTAGTCTGCTACTCCAGTTTGTTGTTTCTTTTTAATAATCTTTTATTGCTCTCCTTTCTTTTATTGCCTTTTCTTCCTTCATTATGGCCCCCTTGGGAAAGCAAATAGTGACATCCACATAAAAAGAAAGGAATTCTATATGTCAGAATGGGGAAGCAGACTAAGCCAATCAAGTGCCTGCTGTAGCTACTACAGAGCCTCCCACTGTGGGCCTCCACCTTGTACTGATTCATTCTTCTCCAGAACAATTGGAGTCTCTCCCCCCCCCCCCCCCAATCTCCCCATGCACAGTCCTATCAATAACTACCCACTATCATAGGCTCAAACGCACTCGCAGCCAGCAAACAACTGAGGAGTGAGGGAAACACATTCCTCCTACCTCAGTTGGAGCAGAAAGAGGTTGTGAAAAGGGGATTGTCAGGATGCCATTTTTTCCTTCTCTTGTCTTCTTTGTGCCAGGCATCATTTAGGGACTTGGTGAACATACTGTAGCATCTCTGCTACGTCATTGTTATCCCCATTGCTTCTTCAGGTTTACCTACAAGCAGATACATTTCAAGTATGCTCAAGTACATATTCAAGTAATGGCCTTGGGTCTTGGCTTGACCTCAAGAGTTTTCACGATTTCAGTTACAGGGCATGCATATATACCATTATCTTGAAGGTCTTCTCCTTAGTTCATCTTGGGTCAAGGCCCACCAGGACCTAACAGGCAACAGTAACCCCCAGCAAGATCATTGCTTTATTTTAAACAAAAGGTGGAAACTACCTGTCTCCATGCAGGACACTCCAGCACCTGAGAACTGATTCATCTATCTTTCACATAAGAGAACCCAGAACCCCTCTTGGACCTCAGACTCCTTACATGTCACAAAATGATGGATCTCTCAGCATGAGCCTACACCCTGGGCCTGATTATTCATACCTAAGCCATACAATAGCCGTATGGCTCAAGGTATGCATTTTCTTGACCTATGATGCTCAGTGCTTGGAATGAACTAGTTCACTTGAAAAAAGTTCATTGATCTAGGTTGGCAAATGCTGGGACAGAGCAATGGGAGCTCACCCTGTCATGCGGATTTGACCTTGTGCTTCAGGGCAGCAGTAGAAAGTTTTTTCAAAAGCTGATTTTTAATTTACAAAAATTGCCGTTTGAACTGATCTCATTCCTTTTTAAAGTGAACTTTCAAAGCAATAGTGATTCTCAGCGAAATGTCATGACATGCTAGGCCTGTCATACGTCAGGTTTCCGAGTGTTAAAATGTCGTCAGCTCCAAAAGCTTAAAATCACTTAACATCAACAATTTTGGGGTCTTCCTAAAAAAAGTCCAAATACGGCAACCCCATGATATACTCCACGAGTAGCAGCAGCTTCCATTTCCGCCATGAGGAGATTTCCCTCTACTTTCATTAGACATTGCAAGTTGGACTATTTGGCCTCTGCAGTGGCAGCCTTTGAGAGGAGAGTGCTCCAGCATGATTTGCTTCCCTAAGTTCAGGGTTGCTGAGGTATGCCTCCTTCACCCCAAACTGAGAGGAGAACATTAGACACAATGTGAAGTTTCCTTCTAGTTTGGGGTGAACAAGACACCACCCAGCTGGCTGCACCCTATTCTGACCAGCAGGTTGATTCACGTGTACACCTTTGCAGTTCACTATTTCCTGGGGCCTCCAGCTTGACCTTATAGAGTGCGAAGTTCCATGCTCTCTTTTCTGTCATTTCTCCTGTGGCTCTAGGTTTTAATTTGCAATTTCTCGTCATTCTGTCCTAAGCACAGCCACAGGAAACTGGGGAAGAGCCTACAGGACTGAGTTAAATCTCCAAAAGCTGGCCACATATGCCTTCCCTTCCTTGGTGAAATGAGGAGCTATGCTATTCTCTTGGATGCCTCATTCACCCCAAACTAGAAGGGACCTTCACAGGAAGTGCCCAACATTAGTTTCTCCATATGAGGAAATTTAAAAAGTCTGGTAGCGCTTCCTGCATAAGGAGCTAAAGGAGTTGTGTTTTATCAGCAGTGGCAGGTTTTTTGGGGTATATGCTTGATTGCCTTGCACTATCTGTTTGAAGACATATAACTCAAGAACTCATAGACCCTAGTTCACTTTTAGGGCCCATGCTCTTCAAAACAGCATTTTTCTCTCATTTTCAGCGATGAGAAAACTAGCCTTAGATGTTCTAAAAACAGCGCAAAACTTTGGAGTGCAAGTCTTGTGATATAACTTTCTTGTATTGATGTTGATGGACAGTGACTGCACAGTGTGGTGTCTGTTGGCTTCCCTTTCAGCAGCTCTTGCACTAATTTTAAAGTGGGGGATTTGTGAAGTAGTTTTGGGGTTGAATGGAGGAGGGCTGCTGAAAGGACAACTATTAGGGACACTGAAGTGTGTTTATCTGGCATCAGGGTGTCTGGCATCTATCTTTCTCTCTTCCCCCAATAATCTTTTAAGGTTTGCAACCTTAAATATCTTATTCAACATTCTTACTGTAGATACAGCAGTTTTCTTTTCTTTTTTCTTTCTGGAAGGGATTATCTATTCCTGGATGTAACAATCCTAGCCAGTTGCCACTGAAATCTTCCCAACCTTTTCCAGTTGCTTGCAATTTCTATTTATGCAGTTGATGCTGGAATAGAAACCAATTTTTCCTCTCTTCCCCCACCGTCTCCTAATTATTTCCTCTATGTCATGCTGTTGTTGAACCACTGGATCTGGGAGAAGCTTTATCCTATGATCTTTATGATACTTCATTTTCAAAATCATCGGACCTGATGTGGTATCCATTATATATTTGGTACCAGTAGAGTTGTTGGGTGTCCCTTAACAGTAGAAAAGGGCCTCATTTAAAACAAGTTGGACAATGCTGCTGTGCATATTCTAATGCCATTAGCATAATTTGAATATTAAATGAGAAATTTGGATGCCAGGCTCTGACCAGTCAGCGTAATGCATGTGGAATTTTTTCCTCTAGAATAATTCTCCTCCTCCAACGGCAAATAATTTTGAGTTAGAACCATAACACCTTGAAAGACATTCAGGCATAACAGTAACAGCAGCCATGATGCATATATCTGTATTTTTCTGTCTGAAGATGATGACGACTACTTGCCACCTCATAAGAAGACAAAGAGCACAGAACCAGTCAACGATGCTGCCAATTGTGGAAGAAGAAAAGCTAGAGAATTCAATTTTGGTAAGTTTAAGAGTAAAATGGTTCCTAACCTTCTTCACAGTTTTGTTGGCCTGGCTCCTGTTGGCTAAGGTGTATTCAAGCTTTCACTTGAATTGGTATTGAATATGACTGTATCTCTATTTGAACATATGAAACTGCCTTACACACATACACACACCAAGCCTGAGACTGTTCTGTCTAGTTCTGTGCTGTCCAACAACAGCTCTCCAGGTACAAGTTGTTTCCAAAACCATAATATCTGAGATGCTTTAAGCTTGAAGTGCCAGAACTTGAATCTGGGATGTTACACGTAAAACGTATGTGCTCTGCTATGGTGCTGCAACACAGAACCCCTTGCCTTCAGTACCATTAGATCTTGTTTCTCAAAGTGGAGGTACCAGCAGAAGGTTTTCCTGGGATGCCTTGAAGATCCGGGAGACTTGTGTGGGAGGAGACATTAGCCCCTTATTTTTTATTTTATTTTTTAAAAAATATTTTTATTGGTTTTTCAATAAATGCATCTTTTATTAAATATCTCTCTAACAATTTTCCATTTTTTTCCTGCCCCCCTCCCCTGGACTTCCCTCATACTTCCACTTCATTTTACTTTCAGTTTATTCATCCTGCGTATTATTTCCCCAGTTAATTCCTAATACATTTACATCTATTTTTTATTATATACATTTGTGGATGTTTACTCAAACCCTGCCAATGAGTCCAACTCTTCGTGTTGTCTCTTCATATATATTGTAAATGGTTCCCATTCTCTTTTGAACTCTTTGTTGTCCCTTTCATGTAATTTATCTGTTAATTTTGCTAATTCTGCATATTCCATGAGACATTGGCCCCTTAAACACCATGATTTAATGCGCTGTGCATGAGCCTCAGTAAGTCTGAGCAAAGTGTCAGGTTCATACGCTCCCCTCATCCTCCTGCATGATCAGGGACTTCTGCTAAGTTTAGTTTCCTTTTTAAACAATTTCCACTTCATTTTTCTTTTGAACCAGCTGGTTTAAAACAGCTTGTTTTAAGTTCCTTAACATGCCAGCTTGAAAATGAATTGTTTAAAACAATGGTTTTGTTTAAGTAGGGTTGCTGGTTTAAATGTAGCACTAAGCTGTTTTTTTTTTTTTTTTTTTACAAAATGCAACAAAGTTTGTCCTCCTGGATGTTCAGGGGAAGTGGAAACCTTATTCCTTACTTTGGATCATTGAGGTCCATCCACATAGCACACCCATGGTTTGGTATTATGTGTGGATGCGGCCACTCTTGCAGAAGCACTTCTTCAAGCTTACTTGATCTTTTACATCAGTAGAACTGAGAAAGAAGGGAAGGAGAGTTGGTGACTGGCTTATCTGAGCAAACTGCCCAGTAGGCTGATCGTGGCAGAATGCATGAATGGTTTGAGGATGGGCTACGCAGAATGAATATACTTGGAGTTTGCTGTTTATTTAGGGACTGTTGTCAGTCTTGAGACAGTAGTAGCTTGAGGAGTCTGTAATGAGTCTGGCTTCTGTGTGTGCCGTCCTCTTTCGTAATGATTTCCTAAGGCTTCGGATGTCTGACGTAAATATGGTATAGAAGTGCAAAGCCATGAAGTACTCCAGTGCATCAGTAGCTTGAATGTGGATGCCTTGTGTCTTGCTGCCTCTATTTTCTTTGAGAAGTGGGACATGAATGCATTAAATCAACCATCACTAGGACTGGAGTAATGATGGGGGGGCTGTATGGTTCTTCATATAACCTCTTTAGTTAAGGCTTCTGCCAATACGGCTTCACACACTCATTGTAACTCTGGCCTTTTAAGAAACCTCCCAATTAAACCTTTCAGGCTCTGAATTAAAATAATTTGTCAACAGCTGCTTCAGATCAGTGTAAACCACGATGGGAGTGAGCTACTGACCATAGAATTGCTGTAGAGCAGGCATGGCCAAACTTGGCCCTCCAGCTGTTTTGGGACTACAACTCCCATCATCCCTAGGCTAACAGGACCGGTGGTCAGGGATGATGGGAATTGTAGTCCCAAAACTGCTGGAGGGCCCAAGTTTGGCCATGCCTGCGTGGAGTAATTATGGACAAAGTTTTTAGCTGCTTTTGTCCAGCAATATGTATATAATTTTGTCTTCAGAACGTATGCAGATGTTACTTTTAAAGGGTTTAGTGTTTTATAATCATGCATGAGCAACAAGGCAAAATGCATAATCCAGAATTCAGCAGCTTGATATATTAAAAGCTTGATATATCTTATATTGGGATAACATTATTTTTCCTTTCAGAGAAATGGAATGCCCGCATTACAGACTTGAGAAAGCAAGTTGAAGAGTTATTTGAAAGAAAATATGGTATGTGTACGCACTGTATCCCCGACCCCCTTTTAAAAGCCATTCCTAGAATTTGAAACTCCCCAAACTTTTTTTGGAAAAAGGTTAGAATTCCCCACTCCATAGAGTCTGAATTCTTTTGGCATGTTGTCCTGCCGTTGTCCAAGGACTGCCAGTGCCAAGGGGTGTTTGTAGCCGTGTTGGTTTTGCAGAATTAGAGAGTTGGCAGTAAGTACAATGATATCTCCTTTTGGGGAGTGGGGTAAGTAGTGTTGGAAGTTCTGCAAGCTGTTACTTCCACAGCCTTTGGTTCTTAACATTACACATTAATTGTGATCTGTATTAAGAATAAAATGTGGTACCAAAAAAGGGGGGGCTGCAGTCTGCAATCTGTGTAAAGTAATGTTGCTTATTTTGTGTAACTTAATTGGTTTCAGCTAATCACCTGAAAGGGCAAGGAGTTTGGCTCTGTGTTGATTTCACTCTTCTGGTTTCTTAGATTTGCTGGACTTAACCACATAGTTCATAGTCTTGTAGGCTTAAAACTTTGCTTTTTAAAAAGTTGGAGGAGGATTTCTGCATCCTTCCTGTATTTGAAAATGTTGACATTATAGGTGGGCATACAACGTAACTACAGATCTGCAACATCTAGATCAGTGGTGACTAACAAATAATCCCCAAGGTATTGCTGGGCTCCAGTGCCCATCAGCACTGGTTAGGATGGTCAAAGTCATTGATGATATGAGTTGTGGTCCAACAGTATCTGTTGGCCCACAAATTAGCCACCCCTGGTCTTAATACGTTGTAGCATATGTTTGCATATAGCAAGTAAGCTACTCATTTTGGGCATTGTGCAAAACTTGTGTTGGGTGATAATGTGATCCACTGTCAAAAATCTGAAACCATGACTTGAAGTTTTTATAAATCATGGCTTGGGACTGTCTGTGGTTTGATGGGGCATCTGAGTTGACATTTCGTACTTAATGGCTATAAATCTTCCTCTGGGAGTCCTGGCTCTGCACTATAGTTTCCATATGGGGACAGAAAATAAGCACAAATAAGCAGCTCTGAGCTGTTGTACACTTTGGAAGCTCAAACTAGGGCTTGTGTTCTAATCTATGGTTAGTGCAAATTAGTTTGGTGTGGGGTTTGAGTTGCACTTACGAGGCATAATCTCTTCCTCTTTTATATAAAGCAGGTTTGATTGTATAGAGTTCTGCTAAGTGAGATACTACATTTGGTGTTCTTTCGAAACAAGTAAGTTTGCAGGCAATGCTAAGCCACTCTTAGTGTGTTTTTCTTTTTATATTAAAGCTGAAGCTATTAACGCAAAAGGCCCCGTGACTATCCCGTATCCACTCTTCCAGTCCCATGTTGAAGATTTGTATGTAGTAGGACTGCCAGAAGGAATTCCCTTCCGGAGACCCTCCACCTATGGGATCCCTCGCCTCGAAAGGATTTTGCTGGCAAAGGAACGGATACGATTTGTGATTAAGAAGTGAGTAAGTTGGTTTAAATTAGAGTGTCCACAAATGCAGGATTCACAGCATCTTTTTCTGTAGAATTGCTCATCAATTATAACCTCTCTCCCCCTCATATTATTGGCACTTGGGCGGGGGCTGTCTCAGTGAAATTTATTAGAAGTAGATTCAAGGCAGAAAAAAAAGATATCATATAAGGGCTGTGTTCAAATGATCAAACCTCAGCTTAATAATTGTTGAATGATTTAAAGTTGGCCTAATATCCCAACCTGTTTGGAAGCTGTTAACCATAGCTTCCCATTTTGGATGTTACTGGATGCCGTAGTGAACTGACTTCCTGGCTTGTTCTCTACTTGCATGGGTGGAAAAGTGAAGCAGCTACATGTGTGCGCGCGCAGGAGGCTCATTCTCATCTTGGCTCAGTGCACAAATACAGAGCTTGCAGTCACCAGATGCAGTGAAGGGCAGGGAGACAAATTCATGAATGGGAGTTGCTCTATTAATGGTTATTACTATACATGATAGCTGGACAGAACCTCTGTGTTCTGAAGCACTATGCCTATTGGATGGCAGTTGCTGAAAGAGAATAGGGTTGTTGGCTTCCCAGAGACATATAGCTGGCCTCTGTGGAGAACAAGACACTAGACTTGATCAACTTTTTGACTGATCCAGCAGAGCTGCTTTTTACATTCTTACAGCATAATATTTGCTTCCATTTCATGTATTTCTGCAGTGTTATTTATTTAATGTATTTTTACCCTGCTGTTCAGTAGACAAATGGCTAAAGTAAGATCTGTAGTACGCAAGGCATGTTTTGCCTTGCAGCCTTACAATTTAAAAGACATTTTGCACAAGAGGGATCAGGAAAATGAATAAAGGCAGGCACCAGTTGATAAATTGTGTGGTAGTTGTTATACCCTGAATCGAAATAATTCAAGGTTATGCCACCTTGAATGGAAACAATTCAGCTATCCCATCTCTCCCTCTGCTGCAGTCAGGTGGAACCAAGTATTGTTCAAATAATCAGAATATATATTGGGGTGCTGCTACTGCAGATTCTTCTGAGTGGTCTTCAGATTTTTGCTGATAGACCTAATTTTATTCAAGCTTTGAGATAACCAAATGTTTGTTTTTGCCATTGGTTATTACTGTCAAATTATCACCATGGCGTATTGTATAAAGTTTCTTGCGAGATTATTCTGAAAACACTTGCTCTTTAATAAGTATGAGGCTCTCTGATCTTGAAAAAAATGTACACTACCCACCTGTAAGTTGCATTTTCTGTAAGTACTTCAGAAAATATTCCATAGCCAATAAGACTTTAGCAGATTGCCGGCTAGAAGTGAAGTTTTTACCCTGTCACAGTATTATGAGCTTCATGCTTTAGATATTGTATTGTATCCCATGCAAGTCCTCAGAGTTGACCTATTGAAAATAATGAGCATGAGTAACTTGAGTCCATTAATTTCAGTTGGCTACAGCCCTTGGCAATTTCTGTTATAATTTGTGTATCCCTCCCATTCCTGTTGGTAAGATGGGGTGGGGGGAGTATTATTTGATGGGTGAAATAATGGTTGCTATGGGGTAAAAGTAGTGGTAGTGTAATAGTAGTATGTTGATTCACAAAAATATGCCCTAAAATGTTTGCAGGCATGAGCTGCTAAATTCAACGCGAGAAGATCTACCGTTAGACAAACCTGTTGCAGGAGGTAAGAGGGGTATGTGGAGTTGGTGGCTGTGTTTATTTTGTTCATGGATTGTGTTTATGATGGCTGCCCAACAACATTGTGCTCTGAATGGCTGTCCCAAGATAAAATACAGTATTACGTGTTCTAAAGACAATTGCAGCATAAAATTTGCTGAGAGAGACCTAAATCCAAGTTCACAGCATAACTAAAAGTACAGTCATAACTCATGTTGCGGCCGCATAAGGTTACGTGTTTTGTCCTGCAGCAACCTGGAATTACTGGAACAGGTTACTTTCGGGTTTTGCCACATGTGCAGAAGTGCTAAATTATGCCGTGTGCGTGCACAGATGCGGCACTTCGGCTTGCGTCAGTTCTGTGTTACGGACGGGCCTCCGGAATGGTTTCTATCTGTAACATGAGGTTCCACTGTACACAACATACAGTCAATTGAATAAATGTGTTTAGGGTATTGCTGTTGGGTCAGATTTGACAAAGTTTTCTTAGGTGAGCTGGATAGTAAATTGAGTGAAGGCATTATTGGTTGTGGCACCTGTCTGGCACTCTTTCTTCCAGGTGGCTTGCCTGGCATTTGTGCTGCTGCTGTTTTGGTGGCAGATGAAGACTTTTAAAAGAATCTATTCATCCTTCCTTTAATACTTTTTAATGGCTTTAATGCTGCTTGTGATTTTTGTTTTATGATTGAATTGTATTTGAGACTTAAAATTGATCTTGTATATATTTCTAGCCATCTTGGAAACATTCGGTGAAGGGCAGAAGAATGTTCCAGTGAACAAATTAAAACAATTTTCATCTCTTGAGCTAGGCCTTAAGAGGTGAACCTTAACTGTAAAAATGTATTTGCTGGGTTGAAGTATAGATGTATTTGCATCTATTTTTTCTCTGCTTCTTTGCTGCCTGCTACCTGTCAGTTTGTGAGGGCCCCTAGGGACAACTTCCTTTTATGCCAGGGGTGGAGAGCCTGTGGCCCTCCAGAAGATATTGGACTCTACATTTCCATCTCTGGAGGCCTATAAGTTTACCCCTTTCCTCTCTACTTTTATGCACTTGCCCTCTTTCGCCACTGTAACTCCCAAGGGGGAAGGATGGCAAAATCAATAAAGTTTTACCAAATCAACAGTTTTTTAGCTTCAGAATGTTAAACGTTTAAATCAAATTCTTGTTTTTATCACTGATCACAGTGAAAGAAGAATGGTATGCCCGAATCACCAAACTAAGGAAGCTTGTCGACCAGTTATTTTGCAGGAAATTTGGTAAGTTCTCTTGGCAACAATTCATTGTTCAGTTTTGGTGGTGGTGGGTCCAGGGCTGGCATGCAGATCAGAGATCGCTTTCCAGTTAGCAACCACTAAAATTCAGTAGTTTGCTTTCTGTTTGTGGCAAAGAGAGTTAAGAATGCCTCTTAACATGTTTTTACCTTTTAACTGGGTCCAGTGGCATCAAAATGGGGTGCTCTCAGGAGCCAAGCTGCATCTGGCAGATCCAGGGCTGTCAAGACATGATCTGCCCCAATTACCTAGAAAGTGCTTGATTGACGAGGGGTGCACAGGGCAGGAATGGAAATACACATCAATTCCCAATGCCCTTTTTTCTCTGTACCACATATGCTTGCGATATTAGACTACAGCAGAAGAGAAAAGGACATGGGGAGGCAAACTGCAGGGAGTTTAGCCGTAATTGGGGCAAGGCTCTGTACTCACCTGTATGTCCTTTCAGTAAGGGGTCCTTGTTCATAAAATGTATTGACCATTAGTTTAATTAAAGACTGAAACTAGGGTTCTTGTCTGAGTTTTCCCCATGTTGTGAAATTACAAATGGTCTGGCTTCTTCTAACAGCTGAGGCACTGGGGAGCACTGAACCAAAGGCTGTCCCTTATCAGAAATTTGAGGCGCATCCCACTGATCTTTTTGTGGAAGGTCTGCCAGAGAACATTCCATTTCGGAGTCCGTCCTGGTATGGAATTCCTCGGTTGGAGAAAATTCTTCAAGTGGGCAACAGAATAAAATTTGTAATAAAAAAGTAAGATGAGCTTTCTTTGCATTTCTGTTTTTTGAGATTAAATTTGTCAGTGCCAAAAAAATGCCAACAGTTTTTCTTGACGTGTGTTAGAGACTGGAAATATATCTATAGGAATATACAACTTTTGACGGGTTTGTCTTTCTATCTCTGATTTCTCTAGCAACTTGTCTTGGCTAGAAGAGATCTGCTTCACCCTTGAACTTATTTCAAAGATCTAAACTGTTACTGAAGGATTGTTTTCTTTCTTCATTCTTACATTGTAAATCATCCCTGGATTGGAAATACAGAAAAGGTTAAATGATATGTGAAATAAGCAACCTTCATTTTAGATGGTACCCTTTTGTTAAAAAAACAAAACCCTATTATCAACCAAAATGCAATTCACCAACTTGATAGTTTTATATGTTTCGAATGGGCTCTTGGAACCTTTGTATTTTGCTGATATCTGCTATTTTGCTTTTTAAAGTTCATTGTTTTGAGCTGGTACTTGATTATTATTTTTTAAGTGAGCTTCACAATGCAGAGATTAATCAATTAGTACTCTCACTTGGATAGTTCAAGGGTAGAAGCACTAAAGATTGTACAGTACAGACTACCTCCCACTATGTGTTAATTTTTATTTTTATTTAATTACAGGCCAGAACTGCTAACAATCACTCCTGCAGAGGTTACTCAACCAAGGACAAACATGCCTGGTAAGATGGGCATTTATGAAGTGATCAAATACAGACAGCATTACTTCCACCCACTACTTTTATCACCCACATTATTGCTTGTTAGCCACCCTGAGCCCAGCCTTGGCTGGAGAGGGTGGGGTATAAATAAAAATTATTATTATTATTACTATTATTATTATTATTACTTGGAGAGATGCTTTTTCTGTCCTCCTTAATGTATTCAGATCCCATTTATTCATAGAGATGGGTTGCGAACTTTTGGAGCTTTGGTATTCACTTGTTTCTCTGTTCTAAATGCATTCATTAAGATGGGGAAAATATATTGAAAACATCCCACCTAAAAGGCCACATATATTATTGCTATTTATTAAATTAGGTTAAACAGAAGAGGTTGATTCTACAAAGCAAAATAACTGTCAAAGGCCAGGGTAACAAGAATATGGTGCAGTTCCAATGGTGATTCTTGAAGGATGCAATCCATTATCAGAATGGGAAGGGAGGGACAGTTTTTGGCGATTCTTTCTGTATCATGTTGAGGGTTACAGAGCACTGCAGGAGGGAAGGAGGAACACCAGAAACTATCTCTCTTTCAATTTTTCTGATGGATTTCTTCTGGGGGCACATTATCATCATTGGATCACCATCACTCATTGTCTTCGTTGTTAAAGCTAAATATGAGATGATATATCTGAAAGCATTTTTATCATTACTGTGATTTTCCTGCTGTCCCTTATTTTCATTAATCTAGATGCTGCCTTATGTACAGTGACTCAGATCACTAACAACAGCAAGTAATAATAATAATAATAATAATTTATTATTTATACCCCGCCCATCTGGCTGGGTTTCCCCAGCCACTCTGGGCGACTTCCATAGAAACCAAAAATACACAAGTGATGCTTTGAGAACCCAAATGATCTGAATTTCCCACCATAGAGCAAAAATATAGCTTGTTCGCTTTCATTTCATAGCCTGCATCTAAGGATATGTATTTATACACATGCAAATCTGTAGGTTACATGTTTGAATTGATCTCTCACTAAGTGCCATCATTGCACGTTTACAGATGGAAGCATACATTGTATATATGTGTATTTATTTTTAATTCCCAGTCAAAGAAGATTGGAATGTCAGAATCACAAAACTGAGGAAGCAAGTAGAAGAGATATTTAATCTAAAATTTGGTAAGTTAACTGTTGGATATTCACCTTGTAGTACCGTTGCTTGATGAAAATACTGTAGAAGTAAAAAACACAATTTTTTCTACATTGTTGTAGCATTTTGACCAATTGCCTTTATATATATTTTGGGAAAGGCTATATGTGTAAAGCTGTGAAAGTCAAGGATGCCAGATCTGGATCTTAAATTACGTGTTATGACTACTTGGAAATTTTAATGATTTTCATGTACATTGTGTGAATTTCTTTGAGATTTATAAATGGAATATAAATATTTTAA
The DNA here is from genome assembly GCF_027172205.1 of Podarcis raffonei. Taxonomy (NCBI): domain Eukaryota; kingdom Metazoa; phylum Chordata; class Lepidosauria; order Squamata; family Lacertidae; genus Podarcis; species Podarcis raffonei. The sequence goes on along the minus strand of NC_070616.1, from coordinate 11,308,512 downwards.
ATATTTTAAATAGAATAAATAATTAAAAAGGAGGGGGTAGCCTGCCTTTTAAAGCAGAACTTTGATATCTAATGGTCTATTGAATCACTGCCAACTTGTCACCTTGATTCTAGGACAAGCTCTGGGTCTGAGTGAAGCAGTGAAAGTTCCTTATCCTGTCTTTGAGTCAAACCCTGAGCATTTGTATGTAGAAGGTTTACCTGAAGGTATCCCCTTTCGAAGTCCAACATGGTTTGGAATCCCACGCCTGGAAAGGATTGTCCGAGGGAGTGGAAAAATCAAATTCATTGTGAAAAAGTAAGCTGGTGGTTAATCTCTTTACTATTTTTAAATTTACAATTTTATTGCTTTACTGTTGTTTTTTAAAGCAAAAAATGCTTGTTCTGGAAAATCTCAAAATGCTATCTGCAGATGCAGCCTCAGTCTTGACTTATTACCCCAACAGGGATCTTTAATACCTAGGTCTAAAGTGATGTTGCTGTTGCTGTTAATATTTATATCCTGCTTTTCAGCATCTAGGTCTCAAAGCAGCTTGCAACGATAAAAATATATAAAATTTAGAAGAAATTAAACCCCAGAAATTTAAACAAAGAACATCAGGAAATTTCACAACATCAGAGAAGCATTCCTGATGTAAAGGCCTCCTGAAATAAAGCAATTTTAACCAGTCATCTGAAACTCAGCAGGGATGGTGCCTGTCTAAGTTCTGGTGGGAATTCCAGAGTTGGGCCCATAACACTGAATTCATAACCTTGTTCATATGAGTTGCACTTCTGGTCCATGGAGGACCACCAAGCTCCATCAGATGACCTCAGTGATCAATTTGGCATATACAGGGAAAGGCAGTACTTAAAGTATTCTGGGCATCAGTTATTCAGGGCTTTGCACACTAGCAGAAGAACCTTGAACCTGGCTTGGTTGCAGATGGGAAGCCAGTGCAAGTCTTTTAGCAGCAGTGTCGTGTGTTGGTAGTAGCTTGCTTCCAGCTGTCTGGCCACAGCATTCTACACTAGCTGAAGCTTCCGGACCAGACTCAGGGGCATCCCCCCATAGAGTGCGACACACTAATGGTTAGTGCTATTAGAATCATGGAACCATAGAATTGTGGAGTTGGAAGGGATCACGAGGGTCATCTGGTCCATCCAGATCCAGGTCCATTCCTGCAATACAGGAATCTTTTGCCCAACATGGGGCTTGAACCCACAACATTGAGATGTGGGGTGTCATGGAAATGTGAAGCAAGCTTACATGCAGGATGGATGAAACAGACATTCAAGTAATCATTCTTAAGACATCAGCCACCTTCGCAGGGGGTGCAATGTACAGTTTATGTGTCTCGAAATCACTGATTTCAAATGTGTGAATATGACGGCAGCATTTAACTTGAGGGGTTGGGCAGGTGGTTATTAGTTGCCAGGTTCCACTTTTAGAACTGTAACCATTGGGCCGTCTTAACAGGATCATTAGAATGTGTCAGGTAGACACACATAATTTTGAGCTGCTGTTGCATTGTGCACATTTGGGCAACTTAGAAATTTCATATTATCTCTGGAAAATAGCTGCTGTTAAAGTGATGTTGAAACAGATATTAATATTTGGGTATGTACAAATTGGGATGTTACACTGGTAACATCTATAGTTGTCTCCTCCCTTCTTAATTATAATTAAAACCCATCTCTTACTGGAGATCTTCCTCCCCACTCCCACCCCATGCAGCTGTTATAGGATCCATATGGTTTTTACAGGGGGTTTTGCCCCTGCTCGTATTGCTCGCCAACCCCGCCCTGGTGACGGCTGCCTGGGCCTCTCACTTGCTTCACTCTGCCATCCTGCTTGGAGATTTCTCCCCTTCATTCTTCCCCCTGTTCCCAGGCAATGCCAGCAGCAACAGTTGCTTGCACCGCCCACTCACTTGAGGCTTCTCAGGCTTCCATCACCCTGTTTAAACTTGGCTGTAGTTGTGTGTTTGCTTCCCAGCATGAAGATGGACGAGTACAAATATTGTATGTAAGATACTTGCATTGTTATGAGAGCACCCTATTAAAAATGCATTTTCTAATTTATAGGCCAGAACTTGTCACCTCTTATTTGCCTCCTGGATTGGCTAGTAAAGTGAATACTTCGGGTAAGTGACTGAACACCAGTTACAAAGGAAAGGGATGTCATCTTCACACACCGCACGGTGTTTGAGTTTTCAAAGCAAGAGATCTGAAATCTAGCAGGTGTCCTCACATGCTTCCTTTACACAAAACAGATGGAGTAAATAGTTTGGAAACTAGCGTAAGCATTTCAAGAAGTCTCTCTGCCCCATGCCGATTTAGGCATGCTAGTTAATTGTGGCAGGGGACATTGTCTGAAACAAGCATATCTACATAGAGCTTTATAAACAATAAGCAAACTTTCTTTCTTTTTAGAACCCCAAAGTCCGAACAGCTCAAACTCTGCACAAAGTCCTGTAAGCAACTCCAAGATTCCAGAGATTGAAGTTACTGTAGACGAAGGTATGGACTTGACTAAATATGTTTGCTTGAGAATAAGTAGCTTGGCTTGTACCGGTTACTGAATGAGGGTTTCTTCTGTCTGCAGAACAGAGCTTCTCTGGAAGCTTAGTCTGTTGAGGGGGAGGGGAAGAAGAGCCATCAGAAAATCTTCTCATTCTTAATCATAGAATTGTAGAGTTGGCAGGAATCCTGAGGGTCACATAGTCAAAGCCCCTCACATTGCAGGAATCCTGCCCACAGCCATCCAGTGGGCTTGATCCACCAACCTTCTGGTTAGCAGCCAGACACATTGACCCATTATGCCACCTTTGGTATGCTATTCCCAGCACAGATTTTATGTATACTTTCATTGGGCTAAAAGTCCCTAATTCCCCACCCACTCCTCATTTTCCCATCATTGTATAGAGAGATGTCTGTGTTACCTTTCCAGTTGTGTGGGTTGTGAGTGTTGAAGTGAATAAAACAACATCCTCTAAAATGTGGATTTCTGGCTTTTCTGGGAATAGAACAGGGAAAATCCACTCACATGAGTTGGGACCATGTGTGTTTGGGGTGTGTGTGTGTGTGTGTGTGTGTGTGTGTGTGTATACCGATGAAAAGGGCTGATTTCAACAGTTTATGCATTTTAGATGATAAATTAGTTGAATCCAAATAAAGTAGCTTAACAGCAAGATGGATAACTTTAAAAGCACACTTCCTTGAAAAATGGGGTAGCTGCTTGTTAATATTATTTTCAAGGGTAACTGAACACTTGTGCCATGTCCACTAAGATCTCAGCAGATTTGAAATTTTAGAGTAGTATTGTAAATTCTAGTCTTGCATGTTCTTGTTGTACACTAGAAAGTCATTAATTTACATGGGATGTATTGTGTGTGTGTGTTAACACAGGTCTTGCTAACAAGACACAAACCCCAGAAGTTAAAACTAATCCTCAAACCAATGGATCCAATGTAGGCTTTAAACCAAGAGGAAGAGAGTTCTCTTTTGGTAAGTTCTGAGGAAAACTGTCTCCTTCATTTTTTGTTGGTAACTCTGTTAGGAATTTAATTACTTAGGGGCTGCTTGCCTTACGTCTAGTACCTAAAAAGAGAAAAGTTACGTAAGTTGCACCTGGGACAAACCCATTTCCCCCTTTATATGTGGAACTTGCTACTAGTTTTTTCTTGCTCATTGTACAGAGGCATCCAGATAACATCACTTGGTATTTCCATAGAAGCAAAGAAGTAGTGGATCAGGGTGCAGATAATTGACTTACTCTTTTGATGTTTTAACAGAGGCCTGGAATGCCAAGATTACTGACCTGAAGCAAAAAGTTGAAAACCTTTTCAATGAGAAATGTGGTAAGCATACTGCGCCTTTTAAAACATTATCTTAGCACGTCTGAGGGGAACTTTATCAGCAAAATATTTGATACATGCATAAATTATAGCCTAGTTCTTATTATTAAGTTGGTAAATCGAAGTCTTGACTGTACCACTTTAAACTGCAGTTGAGAACTCACAGATAATAAATGTAAAAGAATGTGATTATTGTGATTTGGCTTTCTATCCTGTTTTTTTGCAGCAACAAACTGATTCTCTTGCGTGAAAGGAAAGAGGTTAAGCTTCTGCAGTAGCCTGTTTTCTTAATTTGGTACATCGGCATATGGATAATACCTCTAGATTCTGGATGTATAGCCTCTTTTGTTCTTTAAGGGACTATGTTACTGTTATGTAAATATACAAGCAGGAATTGATAAGTCAACAACTGCTGGATAATGGGAAAGGAAAAAACTAAAAAATAACTAATTGTAAATGGAATATATGGAATGAAATGTGAATTAGAAATATGTAATATCAAGCAGCAGTGGGGGAAAGTAGAGACATGTCTAGGTTGAAGAGCAGGAATGGAAATTTTTGGGAAATTTGTATTAAATTAGATGTAATTTGGCACTGATTTGTTAAAAAGTTGGAAAACTAATAAATATTATTTGGCAAAAAACACCTGCAGATTTTGGATTTTCGTGCTGATTTTCAATATTGGTTGAAAGCCTACTAATGTGCATTAGGGCTGAGTGAAATTTGTGTGGTGTTTCTTTTTACAAAGCAAAAAGTACTTTTGCCCTCTCCAAAACATCTTCTCCAAAAGAGCAGTGTTCCATAATCACCTTTCACTATAAAATCATGCTCTGAAGGGAGAAAGAATGTGCAGAATGTATTACCAATTGTCTCCTGCTAAAGGGGCGACTGCACTACAAAGTGATTATTTTGCCACCTGTTCTAATCCCTATATCAAATATAACTGGAATTGGGGACTTTTTGTGGAGGGTCAACTTTCAAGAAAAGCTTTGTCCCTTCGTGTTTTGGCTTAGCTCTAGTAACCACTAGGACGTAAGTGTGAGAGAGAAATTCATCAAAGGTCCAGCCCCACCCCCTCAAATATTGTGAAATACATTTTGTTTTAGGGGAAGCTCTTGGACTGACGGAGCCTGTGAAAGTCCCTTTTGCGCTCTTTGAGTCTTACCCTGAAGATTTCTATGTTGAAGGCCTTCCCGAGGGAGTGCCATTCCGTCGCCCTTCCACGTTTGGCATTCCAAGATTGGAAAAGATCCTCCGAAACAAAGCTAAGATAAAATTTATCATTAAAAAGTAAGCCAAATGCAATGCGTACCACATGACTGGCCTCTCTGAACAACTTAAATACAGAGTTCAGCCTAGACAGATGCTGGATTCTTCCATCAGAGAAACGAGGCTGTATTTTAGACTAGCAATGCTCATGGTAGGCTTCTCTAAGACTTGGGCAACCTTGTTTCAAACTTTTGGAATAATAACTAATAAATGCAAATATTTCATTTCTTCATAGTCATAAGACTCCTCACAAATTAAGGTTTCTAGCTGAACAAGCAGCATTTTAAAATCAGTTGGTAAGGGATCACTTGCAAACTCCATATTTGAGACCCAAATCAGCAAATCAAATGTTTTAAATCCAGATGACCTCAAGAGCATGGCTCCAAATATTGCTGTGCCAACTTCAGAATAAATTTCTCAGTCAGAGATAGAAACAAAGTGGCCCTGTGGGTTTTTGGTTTACTTGATAAGTGAAAGCAGAACTTAATCAAAGTAAGATTGAAATGCCCAATTAGGATGACAGGAAGCACTTGGTTACGGAGTGTTGAATAGAGTGAATACTGTATACAGTCGTACCTTGGAAGTCAAACGGAATCTGTTCCGGAAGTCTGTTTGACTTCCAAAACGTTTGAAAACCAAATTGTGGCTTCTGATTGGCTACAGGAAGCTCCTGCAACCAATCAGAAGCTGCGGAAACCCCATCAGAATTTTGGCTTCCAAAAATAGTTCGCAAGCTGGAAAAGTCACTTCCGGGTTTCCGACGTTAGGGAACTAAGCTGTTCGAAAACCAAGGTATGACTGTATTGTATAGTTGTTAATGTTTTCAGCTGGTTGAAGGCTACTTCTTAAGAAGGATCTTGTCATATCCAAGTATGCCTCTTGTGTTGTCTGAAAGTGAATAGTGATAAAGGCATTTAGCAAATCCAAAAGGCAAATTGGGCAAGTATTGCTTAAAGTAAAACACCTTGTTGCCTTATATAATACATGAAATAATTATGCAGTTGCTAGTGCCTGCCTTTTGTCTCTTGAGTCTTGTTTTCTTTTGTCTTCACTAAATCTACTGGGACAGCTTTCAGTGCATTGGCATTCTGGCCATAAGCTAACATGAACGCATTGCATTTCTGAGTCCATCTGGAATTAAAACCTTGTTTACTTTCTTCCATATAAGACTTATTCAGTACCTCCTGTTATTTCCCAGAAGAATAATGAAGATAAAGGCAGGCACTGAGCTGGTAGCACTCGTATTTGTCCCGGGGTGGGGGAGGGTGTAGCACTGAATGAAGAGCACAAAAGTGAAATTTAGAAATAATAATAATAATAATAATAATAATAATAATAATAATAATAATTTATTATTTATACCCCGCCCATCTGGCTGGGCCTCCCCAGCCACTCTGGGCGGCTTCCATAAAAACAAAAAATACAGTAAAATATCACACGTTAAAAACTTCCCTGAACAGGGCTGCCTTAAGATGTCTTCTGAATGTCAGGTAGTTGTTTATCTCTTTGACATCTGCTGGAAGGGCGTTCCACAGGGCGGGCGCCACTACCGAGAAGGCCCTCTGCCTGGTTCCCTGTAGCTTTGCTTCTCGCAATGAGGGAACCGCCAGAAGGCCCTCGGCGCCGGACCTCAGCGTCCGGGCAGAATGATGGGGGTGGAGACGCTCCTTCAGGTATACTGGACCGAGGCCGTTTAGGGTTTGTAACCATATGAGCTGACCCTGAGGTCAAAATAAGGGGTTGGCCCATCACACTGTAACATTAAAAAACAATAAAATGAGCTGGACACAAATGTCCATGCAGTGTTTCAGTTGATAACTACACACCCTTGCGTCCTCTCAGGAGGAGTTTGAGCCTTTTATAACCCAGGGGCACAAAACAGGTAACTCCATTTGTGGAGATATGTCTCACGCTAGGGGACAATATGCAGTAAAGGAACAAATTGGTGGAGGATAGCCAAATGGAACCCAGCTTACAGGATCAGAGGCAGTGTACCACTGGGTACCAGATGCACAAGAGGATTTTGCTTTTGTGCTGCCCAGGTGGACCTGACTGGTCATGGATGAACAGGCTTGGACCATGGTTTCATTAACCACATTAACATCCATCACAGTTAGAAAACTTCCCAACTCTTGCAGCCTTTCCACAGGAGGAGGAAATGTGCTGCAGGCCTGAGGCTCACTGGCTTGTCCTGGCTCATTCGCATCACATCACATTGGTTTAGTGTGATGTCTGAATGCAGCCAACATGTTTAAACTTCTTGGTTCAGGTTGCACATGGATAACTTAATAGGTTCACTTTGCTTTTGCTTTAATGTTTGGCTGAAGGGTTTTGAGCTTCCCTGAGATGAGAGAGGGCTTCAGGGAGGGATATCCAAGACAAGTGGAATTTACAGGGAGCAAGACTGCATGTGTTTGGGAGGGATGGTCATTGTGCTTTCTCCTCCATCCACTTGACCAGCCGTGCTATGGCATTTTAGAATGATCAGCTTCGCCTCAGAGGGAAATGAAGCTGCAGTTGTGTTTACTTATTGATCGCACTTCTTTATATTCTTATGCCAAAACTTCACCATGTTTCTTTGCAGGCCTGAGATGTTCGAGGCGGCAATTAAAGAAAGCGCTGCGGCTGTTCCAAGTCCTCAGAGTGAGTTTTGTCTCAGAGATAAGCCCTCAACGGCACCAACTTCGTTGTGTTCATAAGATGGCAACACTGATCAATAGGGAACAATTCAGGGGAGTGAATTAAAGTAATCCAAGGGTTGATAGCATAAATCAAGTCATTGCTTTTGGGCCTTGCACCTCAGAATAAGGAAGAGTCTTGTGTCTTGAAAGTGCTATTAGGTTACTATATCAAAGAAGTGACAGGAGCTGCAGAGACCAAGTTACTGGTCTTCTGCTCTCAACATCACAGCTCTCATTCCAAATCTCTCTAGCTGCCTGCCAGTCTACGTGTGCAATTTCCTCCTCTTCCACAGCCTCCCTGGAGTGCTCTGACCTCAGATGTGTTCTGAAATTCAAATAGGGCATAGTGTGTGTGATGAAGTCTTTGTTGGGAGAGTTCCTTATGCTTTTGGAGTGTAGAGACACTGCCATCCTCTGCAAGGAGTAAAGCAGCACTCCTGTTAGAACGTGGACAGATTTGGCACTGGATATGGTTGGGTGGGGGCCAACAGCTGTCCTCCAATTAGGACTTAGATCTGCCTTGTATGTTGGCCATTCTTTTGAGTTCAGTCTTATTTGTTCTTTATACTTTTTTACTGGGCAGTACTCATAATACGAAATAAGATTCAAGTCCTTTTGGTGTTAATGCTTTGAAATCATGTGTTTTGTAAGGAAGAACAAGTCTATCAAACACCGTGATAAACACTGTAAGTGTGCCTGATCCGGTGGTGAACACAGCTGCTGGAGTGGAAGATCTTAACATCATCCAAGTGACTATACCAGGTACTCTGCCCATTTCCCTCCCTACCTTGCATTTTCAAAAGCCGTTTTAAAGACAGAGTCTTTTTCCAGTTCAATATTTTTGTTCCTGTCCTACTTCTAATTCTAGTTCATGTGCCAGCAGACACCACATAAGATACTAGTCATAACAAACCGTATTCTTCTGTGTTACTTGCAAAAGTATCTTGAAGCTAAGCTTCCAAGGGCTTGAAAGAGAAGAAGCAGACATTCTTAACTATTGCTAATAGTTCTCACTTTGCAAATTAAACGTGACATAGAAGCCCCATGTTCCTTACTTTCATTTCCCAGAAGAAGCAGTGCTGCAAAGACAAAGGCTATCTTATTGATGATTTACAGGAACTGAAAGCAGCCTTCCTGAGTTGGATTGCTCTGCTTACAGGAACACGCTGGCTTCCCACCTGCCAACCGCAGACTGTCCTTAGAACTTGCACAAGGGTTTAGAGAACTTCCTTGCTATATTTCCTATTGGAGAATGTGGGCTGCAAATCAATGACCTGACTGACCTTCCCCAAAGATTCAACTAGGGGAGAGTGCTGGTAGCTGCCAGGTTGCTAACCAGCTGCCTCCCTTTCTCAATGCTTCCATGAGGTTCCTAGCTTGGAGGAAGAGCTTGTCAATTTGTTATTTTCTGCATTAGTTCACTTTTTTCAGTTGCTCCAGAAAAACACCAAGGGGCACCTGTATATCTGCTATGTGCTCTTTCCTTTAATCTTTCAGGCAAGGATGGGCGTGTATGGCCTCCAAATGTTATTGGTTAACATCTCCATCATCATTGACCATTAACCATGCAGCTAGAAGATGTAGTCCAACATCATCTGGAGTGTGTGTGCAGGTTTCCCTGCCCTGCTTTAAAATCTAGTGACTTAAGCTAAAAGAAAGAGAGGACTTTAGCAGCAGGTACACCTGGTAGAGACATGCCCTATAGGGCACTTCAGAAAGTGGGCACACACTTGGCTCAGGCTCTCTCCTGCCACTCCTTTAAACCCCAAAGAACTAACAGTCTTAAGGCTGAGAAGGAGTTGGTGATAGGACAACAGCAACACTAGATGAGTAGAACAGGGCTCTTTAAATAACTAGACTGACTTAAATTGGCTTTGCTTGCGTTTAAACAAGATCTGTTTTTTTTAAGGTTCAAGTCAATCACAAAATATGATTTAATTCTTGTTTCTTCAAATTTTACAGACGATGATGAGAGAACATCCAAAGTAGAGAAGGCCCGACAGCTGAGAGAACAAGTGAATGACCTGTTCAGTCGGAAGTTTGGTAATTTTAATTTTGCAATGTAGACTCTCTAATCCAAGGTGCAGTAGGCCTACCTTTGAGACCTGAATTGAAAGAGGACTGAGCTGTAAAAGTCTGGAGCTGCAAAAGGGCCGTTTATGCTTCGGAAAGTCAGAAGTTGGGAGTTGAGTGCATGTGTCCTTGCACACCTAGCTAGCACCTGTTTTCTGTTGGTGGTTGGCAGGTGCTCTGGTTGACAGGTGGTCTATAAATATAGTAAACAAGTTCATCCTTTTGTACTTCATAATTGAAGGAAACATTTCTGTTCCCTCTTTCCTGAGTTCTATATGTAATTCCACTTCACTGAAAAGCATGTATTGAGTCGTTGGAAAATAGCTGTCATTTGATGCTTCTTGAGTTCAATAGGTTGCTTTATTATAGTTATATATGATCATATATAAAAATACACTTTGGTTTAAGTGCATGTTTGTGTTAGGTAGCTCATGTTGCAGTCTCCATGCAGCCTTGGATGATGCAATGGGAACGACTGACACCCGTGATTTAAAAAACAGTGGGGTAATTAGTTAGATGAAACTTAATACCAGTGGTCATCGAAAGACTGCCTTTGAAGAAAAACTGCCAGCTGGTGTCTGGTGGATTTCATACATCTGATTAGTGATGGCAACCAAAAGGGAGTATTTCTTTACACAATGCTTAATTAACTTCTTGAACACAACACACAATAGCAGCCATGGGAGTAGATGGCTTTAAAAGATGCTTAGCAGAGGATAGATCTACTGGAGGCTATTAGTCATGGGAACAAAATGGAATCCTCCTGATTCCAAAGCGGTGTGAGACACTGGATACCATTTGTTGGGAGGCAAATGATGGGGAAGGGCTGTTGCCGTCATTCCCTGCATTTATGATTCCTATAGGCATCTTATTAGTTACCGTAGGAAACAGGATGGACCTTTTTTTTTACTCTGATCCAGCTGGACACTTCTTATATAGGTGCCGGTACTCATCATAAAGTTGTTACACTAAGTGCCACACTTTTTAACAACGAAAGAAAGAGGTGCTCTTATTGCGTACCCTTGAGTACTGTTTTAATCAGTATTTTTAAAAACCGCACTTCCAAAAGCTTAAATGAAGATAAGTGGAAGGGTTCAGTCCCAGAAGGTCAGCAAAAGCACATCTCCGTTGAAGTTGATTCTGATTTTATAATGATCCTGCCCTTGTTACCGTGTAGTATTTTCTAGTAAACTCTGCCTTCCTTGTGGCCTAGCGCGAGGACAGTACAACGTAACTCTCACAACCTCTCTCTCTCATCAGGGGAAGCCATTGGCCTGGGGTACCCTGTGAAAGTGCCCTATCGAAAAATCACAGTCAACCCTGGCTGCGTGGTGGTGGATGGGATGCCTCCTGGGGTGTCTTTCAAAGCTCCCAGCTATCTTGAAATCAGTTCCATGAGGAAGATACTGGATTCAGCAGAGTTTATTAAATTTACTGTCATCAGGTATGTGGCTTTCAACTGCATTCTCTATAATACTGGTTTTCTTTTTTCTTTCTTTTTTTGTTGGAGAAGATGTAAGGTGGGGCCTGCTTATTCTGGCCCTGGTTGATGGATTAGACATGCAGTGAAGATAATGGGAGAAACTGCCACTGTTTTCCATTGCAACCAAGCTAGGGCCAGCGCACAAGACCAAGAGATCCTCTTGTGATCTCTATGACACTTTTGACAATGCCCTGGGTTTGCGAGGCTCAAACAAGCCACTAAACTGAAGCTCCATATTTTGAGGCAGCATGCTTCTCCTTATGAGGTCTTGTGGGGAAAGAGGTGACTGCTGCTTAGGATCATCCCAGAAGCATGGAGTACGATTGTTTTACAGTCCAGGCCACCTTCCATTGGGGCCAGTTCCTCATGGCCTGGGGCCAGCATACCTAAGAGAGTGTGCCTTCTTCACTGTGCCCCACTGCAGTGTTGAAAGATCAGCCGAGAATGTGCTCTTGAATGATGCCAACATACAAGCCAGGCTTGTAGGAGGATATGGAGAGAGGCGTTCTCCACGACTGTGGAACTCCCTTCCCTCAGATGTTCACATTCTGAGGCATCTGTAAGGGCTCCTGTGACCAAAATGTCCTGCCTCTCCCTTACAGGAGGCGAAACAGATTTGGAGCGCTGTTACTAAAGCAGCAAGGATGAGCGGATATTTTCTTAAAAGTTTCACCAGCGGTTGTGTTAGGAGCAGGCAACAAGAGTTTATTGGAAACCTACTGGTTGCTACTAAGGACATTAGCCATATGTGAAGTGGCCTATTGAAATGAATAGAATGTTTAACAAACTTCCATTATTTTCAGTGGGTCTCCTGAAAGTAGACCTGTATTTACTAGATACAGCGCTAGGAGCAGAATTTTGAAGAGAGAGTCCACCACTGACCTAGCAAAGATATGAGGGTAGAGAAAATATAATAAAAATGGAAACTGGAAAGTATACAAAGACAACTGGAGAGTAAGTAACAAAAATGGAGTCAGTTGAAAATTTTCAACTTAGTATATAAATGCAAAGCTCAGGGTCACGTAAGTAACTTACTCATGTTGAATATATATATTTTTTTCTTGGACCTTGCTGGGAGGCTTAAGAATTGCAGTACAAGATCTGTGGCTTTATGCATACATGAAAGTGGAAGAAAATTAAACGCAATGAGAAGATCAGAGTGCATCTGTGGTTATACAGTTTGGCACCTCAGATTGTTATGTCAAATCTGTAGAACGTTAGGATTATATGTAAATGATCCCTTATTGAAGTGTTGCATTCTGTGTTTTCCAACAGACCATTCCCTGGACTTGTAATGAACAACCGTAAGTATTTCATTAGTAGTGCTTAATATGTCCGTCCTTCTATAACTGTGTTGTCACTATGATGCTGCCAATGACACAGTTTAGCTCTTTCTTAGCATTTTATACATGTGACCAGAGAAAAAATGGCAGCGTATAAATGCTAAAGGGGTAAAGATTACGAGGGAGTAGATAAAAAAATAAATGAAAAAACAACTCTTTGGAATACTATTTCTCTACCACATCTTTCAAGGGATTGGTAATATTTTGCTTGGTGCATACTGACATGGAGTAAAATTGTGGTTTTAACATGAATACATTTACTAGTGGAGGGATGTGTCCTTGTAATAACTTAATGCTGACCTTACTACTTCTAGAAATTGCTGAGAAAGCAGAATCAGAAGCACCAGCACCAGCAGCTGTGCCAGTCCCCGAGCCAGTGGAACAAGGTAGGTGTTAATTTTTATTAGACTGCCCTTAGAAGTTGATAACATGATTGGTAATAAAGCCCCTTTTTCGAGGTGGAGCAAGGGTGCGGATGGGCGTGAAGACCAAATCTGTGCAATAACACCAGGGTGGAAATAATACACTAGTTTGGTTTGTGTGAGAATATGGACATTCATTTTTATTGATTTACTTTATAAAATTTATAGACCACTTGATTGTAAAAACAAAAGCAAAAACACCTAAAATGGGTTTTCCTAATTCTTCCAGGTGCTTTTCAGAGAATATACATTATGTTGTTTCCTCTGGTTACGTAGTCGATCATGTTTGCTGTTGTACATTATATGAAATAATGCAACTAATTTTATGAGTCTCCCCCTTTTTTTAAGATCCAGTTGAACCAGACCAAATAGTACAAGTATCTGTGGAGGACGGTAAGTGTTTGTTTGATGAGTGGAAAGCAACAGTTATTTGAAAATGTATTTTCATGCCCACAAAACCAAAAGGAAAAGAGCAAGGTGAAGCCCAACACTGCTCTCTTCCCTCTGGCCCTGTAAAGTTGCCTGCTAGCTTTTCATTTTTTAATTTATTTTTATTGACTATGGCTCAGTTGCTAGAGCAACATGAGATTCTTAATCTCAGGGACATGGGTTCAAGACCCATGTTGGACACAAAATATTCCTTCATTGCAGGGGGTTGGACTAGATGACCCCTGTGGTCCCTTCCAATTCTACAATTCTATTTCATGTGTTTCCATACTGTTTTATATTCGGAATTTCTGAGCGATGCACATAAAATGTTTTTTTTTTTAAAGGCAAACACAAACCACGCAAGAGTATAAGAACAATTAAAAGTAAACATAAAACCATAACATAACATAAAAGCTACTTTTAAAGTGGCTGCTGAAATAGCCATGAAGTAATTTCAGTGAAACAATTTGTAGCTCCACCACTCTTGTTCTGTGGTTAAAGATTCTGGCGGCCCATTCTTAAAATTACGTGGTATGATTTTCATTGGTGGTTTGTGTTTGAATGGTGAGTCATTTTCCAGCTGTGGCTTTTCTCTCTTTCAAGCAGCTGCTCTCTATAGTTCACTGAGACAAAATTACTATCACCTGGGAAAGAACAATCTTCTTAATTAAGTTTATGCCGGAGCTTTGTTCCTCCTTGCTCATTTCCGGAAATTGCAATTTTTATTTACATTCTCAAATCCCCTTCCCCCTTTCTTCAGCGATCTTGTTGAAAGGCATCTAACTGTCCTTTTTTTCTCCACAGATTCAGCACAGACTGAAGAAGACACTCAAATAAAACAAGAGCCAGACCCAACGTGGTAGACCTCGCCAATATTTAGGGTAAAAAAGTCATGAAGAAAATGGAGCGGTGGGTGGCATGCAGATGATTTTATAGATAGAAGGTGGATTGTACTCTTAATATACAATTACAACCCACGTTGCGTTCATATTGGCCTTTGTAGATTGCTTCACTTGGCAATACCCTGTTGCAATCTTCAATTTGTGCTCATATTGTCCCTGGGCACACTTCGTTTAATTTTAGCCCAGCTGAACCTTTAAAAGAGCAAGCTAAATGAGTGAAACAGGTTTAGCATGTCGAGTAGTCATTATTTTCATTGGACTTCTAGCTGCACTTGATTTAACTTCAATCCCTGCCTTTTTTATTCCCTCCTCACTGTTTAGTCAGAAGCTTCCAGGATTGCGAAGAGTTTGCTGGGACGGCCCTGAGCTGTGTAATATAGCTGTATAAGAGAAGTACCTTCTATCCACCCTCCCCCAACCTCCTTTTTTTGTATTTTTAGATAGAAATGTCTACTCTGTTCAAAAGTCCTGATAATTGACATGAAGCAATGAAATAATATTCACAATGGCTTATTTTATTTTAAAAGAATTAATTGGCGGAAGAAATGCTGGATACATGGCTTAATGATTGTTAGCTTTTCATTAATATCAACAGGGACTTTCAAAAAATATCTGCCTTTCCAATTAAGACTGTCCATTAGATATTGAAGAAGAAAGAAATATGCCTATCGTAGTTCAGGTTTTATTTTTTTCTCCCAGTGGGAGTGGGTGGGTGTGGGAGTTGAAATTGTCCGCTGAATTTTTCTTTCTCTTTCTCCTGAATGGTTAATTGGATAATAGTATCTGTATATTTGAAATAATTTTTTTCCTATGATATATCTTCTCAACTCATATGTTTTTAATAAATAAAAAAAACTGGTTTTCCTGGCATCTGCAGTGTTATTTATTTAATAACCTGGTAGTCTGTAGTCTTTAAAGAGGGTAGTGGGAAGGATAGCATTAATTTCGAAGCAACGAGTGCTTGTGTTTAGATTATTTCTGCATACCAAAGTTCAGCTGTGAAGCTGTTGAGGCCTTAAGGCAGGGATGGATGGAAAATAAAGCAGGGTGGACCACTGAGTTAACCACATAGCAGCGGCAAACTATTTCCTTTCTAAGAATCCTTGGCTAGGCAGAACTTCGGCATTTAAGCAAAAGTGCACACTTGCTGATAGCTTAACACTTAGTTACACCTCCACTGTTGGACTTGGGGAGTTATACCTTAATGCAGCCTGCTCCTGCTTCTTAAACTGCTATAGACTACTGATAAGCCATGAATCTTTCTGCAACATGTTCAAAAATGGCACAGTCCCCAAGAAGACATAGGAAACTACTTTATACCAAGTCAGACCATTGGCCCATCTAACTCAGTATTGTCAACATGAACTGGCTTTAAAAAGAGTCAATCATTAAAAGATTGAAGGCAGAACAGAAAACATGTTCTAATTGTTGCAACCAAGAAAGCTTTAAACAACCAAGGCTGATTGTTACTTTATCATTCATTCATTCATTCTCTGTTTTCTTAATGGAATTGTTGATTTCAAACTGGAAGTAGTATTTCTATGTCACATTTCCTTCCATGGGAAATGAAAGTGGTTAGATAAGGAAGAATGCTCTGAAGATTTTAAGGTGACGATGGGAGGTTAAAGTTCTTAAGGTGGAGACTGTACCATTAATAAGACAAAGAACATTCAGCGTGGCATACGTTGCTGGGCATTCCATTGACTGTTGACATCTTACAGCAATTATTGGATGAGCAATTGAAAGAGATTAGAGCTGAGATAGATGCAGTGGTGAATAAATACTGACCAAAGAAGGATGAAAAGGAAAATGGAATTTAAGAGGACTGAGACTTCGGAGAACATTTGTAGAGTTCCCCTCTCATTGTTAACATTCTGGAAAAATTATACAACATTCTTGTTTGCTCAGGCACCTGAACTCTTACGGTAAGAACTGTTTTACAGTGGAACAGACTCCCTTGGAAGGTGGTGGACTCCTCTTCATTGGAGGTTTTTAAGCAGATTTGAATGGTCATCTGTAAGGGATTCTTTAGTTGTGATTCCTGCATTGCAGGGGGTTGGACTAGATGATCCTTGGGGATAGCTTCCAGCTACCAATTCTATGTGCTTTCCCACATAGCATTCAGAAAAAGTTGCACTGATAGTAAAATTGGGCTTAGTTACAGTGGCGAAGGTTCCTAAATTGTCGGTACCACCCCCTGATAAGAGACTAGAAAGAAGAAGAAAAGGTTGCAGTGTGTGTTTGCTTGTGCAAGGGTGTGCAGTGTGTGGGGTGTGTGTGTGGTTTGCAAATACCGTGGTACCTCAGGTCACATATGCTTCAGGTTACATATGCTTCAGGTTACAGACTCCGCTAACCCAGAAATAGTGCTTCAGGTTAAGAACTTTGCTTCAGGATGAGAACAGAAATCGTGTTCCGGCAGTGCGGCGGCAGCAGGAGGCCCCATTAGCTAAAGTGGTGCTTCAGGTTAAGAACAGTTTCAGGTTAAGAACGGACCTCTGGAACGAATTAAGTACTTAACCTGAGGTACCACTGTATGCTCATGGGTCTTAGAAGGTGGGCAGCCAAGGCTTATGTGGTAAAATTGACCAGTTAGATCAGGGTGAGAGAAGGCAGGCAAAGGCAAGTCTTCACATCCATCATTTATTTAAAGCACACTCAAAACAGGAGGCCTTTCCCTGCCGCCACTAAGGTCCTGGGAACTGTAGTTCATCCCTCACAGAACTCCCGGGAGTCGTGTTCTTGAAATGTGTGTATGCAGCCTCAAGTTGATTGAAAAATGGGATCTGCTGGTTTTGTACTGGAATAGCACAACACAAGCATTAATAGACCCATACTTATTACTTGGGAATATTTGGTAACTCGGATATAATTATTTGATTATCTGGTAGTATAGACTTCATGCAAAGCTATATATTTCTGATACCTAATAACAGTCTGAGCACACTCAAGTTTATCAGAAACGCTGTATCATTAATAGCTTATATTTCTTGATACCTCAACATTTCCTTTACGGGAAATGATTATGCTTAAAACTCTATTAAAGAGTTGTTTCCCCTTCAGAAGCTGTTCTTCGCAAAAGCTTCTGAATCTAAAAAGACCCATTCTTACCCAACTTCCACATTCTTGACAAAGACAAAAGTCCCTACAATACCTGTACTGTAGTCATTTGCACTTGGAAGAGAGAAGGTTTTAGAAATTCCCAGCGGTGAGGAGGAGATTGGATTCTCCTTCCCCCAGGCCCCATCCTAGTTATTTGATTTTCCAATCTTTACATGCTTCCTTTCAGTACCTGCCCTGTGCAGCTCACATAAGCAGCTGAGAGAGACACCCACCTGGCCAGGTGACTTTAAAAGAGAAGGAGATCAAATCATGGAGGGTATAAATGCAGCAGTAGCTAATAACCCTGGTGGCTACGCTCCATCTCCGTTGTCAGAGGGAGTTTGCCTCTGAAAGCCACTTCTGGAAACTGCAGGAGGGGTGAGGGCTCTCATGCTCAGATCCTGATTGCAGGCTCCCCACAGACATTTATCCAAAGGACCACTATGAGAGCAGAACGCTGGACTAGATGGGACCTGGGTCTGATCCTGCAGGCTTGCCTTTTGTTCTCCTTTGGGAAACTGAGCAGAACTGCTTCACGGGTCTTCCTGAGGCTCATTCGCCAGCTCCTGCTCACTTAATTTTTCCCCTCCCATCTTCCCACTCTGAAACTTAAATCATCCCCACACCTGCTTTCTCTCGCTCCCCTATCTACAGACTTCCCAGTCTAGATAAACTCGGAAGTTCCCGGCAGGTGTTATCAAAACACAAAAAGCTTGCATTGTTTCCACTTGCAGAATATCCGGCAAATGTGTGCTTCCTGAACAAGAACCAGCTGCTTTCATTTCTCATGCCGAGGCTGAGAAATAATAAGAAACGAGAAGAGATGTGCTAAAAATATTTTGGATTTCCCATCAAGCAAAGCCAAATCTTTGGCGAGGCTTGGTACACCTTCCTGGATGGGTTTTTCAACCAAAAAGTTCTGTGCGGGGTGGAGAAGCTTTTACTTCTCCAAGGCTGGGTTACACTCAGTTTTTAAGTTCAGCTGGTGTTGAGAAGCTTTACCTGTGTACAGATTACCATTTCCTCTCGCTCCAGTGTGCTTCCATTGCTGGTGTTTGAAGCCATGGACATGCGACATTAGTAATAATAATAATAATTTATTATTTATACCCCACCCATCTGGCTGGGTTTCTCCAGGCGGCTCCCAACAGAATAATAATAATAATAATAATAATAATAATAAAGCGATAAAACATCAAACATTAAAAACTTCCCTAAACAGGGCTGCCTTCAGATGTCTTCTAAAAGTCAGGTAGTTGTTTATTTCCTTGACATCTGATGGGAGGGTGTTCCACAGGGCGGGTGCCACTACCGAGAAGATACAACTCACATCCATCCTTTCGTTCCTTGGGAAATATGACTGTTAGATGCATTTTCTCTCAAACCAGCTCATTTGGACATATGATCAGACAGATTGTCGACTGGTGTAAGAGCATTTTACACCAATCCTGGTCCAACTGCACTGGTTACCAGTTAATTTCTGGGCCTAATTCAGTGCTGGTTTTGATCTATAAAGCCTTATGTTGCTCAGGACCCTAATACCTCAAGGACTATCCCTATTGCCACATGAGCCAACCCAGACCCTGCATTCATCATCTGATGTCCTCCTCTCTCTGTCCGCTCTGAGGGCGACCCAGAAGGTGGCAATGCCAGACGGGACCTTTTCTGTGGTGGCTCCCCGCTTACAGAATGCTTTCCAGGGAGGCATGCCTGGTACCATCAGTAGCTACTTTTAGGCACTGGGCATAAAACATCCCTTTTCAGCTACGTTTGGGGGATGAGAGTTTAAAATATTGTGGTGTCTTTTAGTGGGTGGCATGCTTTTTCTATATGTGTTAATGCTTTCAGCTCTTGGAAGGGACGCGGGTGGCGCTGTGGGTTAAACCACAGAGCCTAGGACTTGCTGATCAGAAGGTCAGCGGTTCGAATCCCTGCGACGGGGCGAGCTCCCATTGCTCGGTCCCTGCTCCTGCCAACCTAGCAGTTCAAAAGCACGTCAAAGTGCAAGTAGATAAATAGGTACCGCTCCGGCGGTAAGGTAAACGGTGTTTCCGTGCACTGCTCTGGTTCGCCAGAAGCGGCTTAGTCATGCTGGCCACATGACCCGGAAAGTGTACACTGACTCCCTTGGCCAATAAAGCGAGATGAGCGCCGCAACCCCAGAGTCGGTCACGACTGGACCTAATGGTCAGGGGTCCCTTTACCTTTACCTTTAATGCTTTCAGCTCTTACTTTGTTTTAACTTTGCATTGGTTTTACATTTGTATTATAAGTTACATTTTATTTAATAATAAAAAAGGGTGACCAATAAGTTTGGATAACAATATTAGTTAGTTAATCAAACAATAGTAGAATTGTAGGGTTGGAAGATTGCAGCTAATGCAACATGCCTTTTAATGCAATGCCTTGGCATGTTTTCCACCAGAAGCTGCTGTATGATGGCCAAATGAGTACAGAGAAAATTCCAAGTTCACAACTGCCTTAGATCAACCTGTGACGCATGTTCAGAGAGACCTCAGTCCTGAGTGTGCTTCTTTTGAAGTAAGTTCCACAATATTCAATTGGACTCTTCTTGAGTCTACGTGCTTCAGGTCATGTTTCAGAGTGACCACAGGATTCATTAATCATGGTTTCCCTTCTGTAATGCAATGGCTCTCTTGTATCTTGGTGGGGCAACAGATCCCCCTGGGCTGGGAAGAGAAGAACTTCCTTTCCCCTTCTCTTGCACATATGAGGTTATTTATTACTGCACCGTTTCCATGTTCAGCAACATACAACCCACAGGTTCTGAAGTGCTAAGACAGGCCAGTGCTTTTTTCCTAGAAGTTCTTTATTACCGCACCGGTACAGTTACCATGAAGTTGTTACAGTAAGTTTACAGTAACTTTTTAACAACAACAAAGGTGCCCTTGAGTACCCCCTGAAAAGAACAATGAGAACAGCTACAAAATGCTTTTTTAAAATCATTGTTTTTAAATCTGTTTTTGTTGATTAAATGCTTCATCGGGAACACGCACATACAAGCAACACTAGGAAAGAAAAAGGAACTGAAAAGAAAAGGAAAAAGAGATGATGTGTGCTTGTTGTGCATGACTTCCATGAAAGTGAGAAAACATCATTTCCCATCAGTTTGAAGTACTAATGCTTTAAATGCCAGACAACGAAGTATCATTGTGAATATATGAATGGAAAATAAATCCAGTGCGTAAATCTAATTCCTGGATAAACTAGCAATAAAGCTGACTGCTTAACAAACTCACTATATAACAGATATATAGGGACGCGGGTGGTGCTGTGGGTTAAACCACAAAGCCTAGGACTTGCCGATCAGAAGGTCGGTGGTTCGAATCCCCGCGATGGGGTGAGCTCCTGTTGCTTGGTCCCTGCTCCTGCCAACGTAGCAGTTCAAAAGCACGTCAAAGTGCAAGTAGATAAATAGGTACCGCTACGGCGGGAAGGTAAACGGCGTTTCCGTGCGCTGCTCTGGTTTGCCAGAAGTGGCTCAGTCATGCTGGCCACATGACCCGGAAGCTGTACTCCGGCTCCCTCGGCCAATAAAGCGAGATGAGTGCCACAACCCTAGAGTCGGTCACGACTGGACCTAATGGTCAGGGGTCCCTTTACCTTTTTTTATATAACAGATATGTACCATTAGCCCAGTAAGAAATGTATGTGATATCTGTTCCTTTCAGCTTTTGTTCTGAATATATGCATCAAACTAAACTCCACCGGTAAGTATTATTAGTCACAAGCAAAATATAAACTGGGCCAATTCAAAATACATAAACTTAAATTCACCAAGTAGGTGAATATTGCAAGATTTACCAGTCTCCCTAACTGACTTCTCCCACATCACCAACATTTTAGCTAGGAGCAAACACATCCAAGCAGCAACCGCTTGGTGACATCAGCTTCTGCTCTGAGCATTGTCCTGCAAGCATCATTGTGGCCTGATATTGTATTCCTTTTAAATGTCTGTGCTGATCCAACAGACCAGAAGTCATCTTACACAAGCCAATTTTTCAAAATCAAAGGTCTAATGGTGGGGTAACCTGAGCCAATAATCACACCAGGGTAGATAGATAAGGAAAAGATTTGTTCAGATTGCAGGAAGGAGAAGCAGAGGAATCAAACCTCAAATCTCTCGTGCTTTTTATGGTGTGCTCAAACATCTTACACAATTTAACTTCATACATTGATGCTTCCTATGATTCCAGTTACTACTGGCTTTACCGTAAGCATAGAACAACCTACTTCTTCTTTTGTCTTCTCTTGAAAAGCCAGCTCTTGACAGCGTCATGGTCAACAAAATGGAAGGGGTGATGGGATGTCCGGTAGTTCAGCTTAGTTTGCTAACCAGTACAGGGTTTTTTTTGGGGGAGGGGAGTAGGAGAAGTGAAAAGAGCAAGTTCAGCTTCATAATCTCCAGGGCAACCATGGGTCCCTCTCAGATGGTCAGCGGTCCAGCTCACTTGGCAGGTCACACGCTTGACGTGATATTTGTCCCCAGTGACCACTGGGATTAAATTTACGGCATGCAATGCCTTAAGAGAGAATATTATGAAAATGATATACAGGTGGTACATGACCCCAGTCAAGCTTGCAAAAATCTATCATTTGCCCGATAACAAATGTTGGAAATGTAAAGAAAATGAAGGTACATTCTTTCACCTTTGGTGGACGTGCCCTAGGATTAAGGCTTTCTGGGAAATGATATACAATGAGTTGAAAAAGGTATTTAAATATACCTTCTTGAAGAAACCAGAGGCCTTTCTCCTGGGCATGGTCGGCCAATTGGTGTCAAAGAAGGATAGAACGTTTTTTATGTATGCCACAACAGCAGCAAGAATACTCATCGCAAAGTATTGGAAGACGCAAGATTTACCCACTCTGGAAGAATGGCAGATGAAACTGATTGACTGTATCGGATTGGCAGAAATGACTGGCAGAATCCGTGACCAGGGAGAAGAGTCGGCAGAAGAAGATTGGAAAAAATTTAAGGACTACTTACAGAAATATTGTAAAATTAAGGAATGTTGAGTGATGCTGGATTGAAATTGAGTGATTTCTAGCTGTAATGGTATAAGGGAACATGAAAAAATGGTTGGATAGAAAATAAGGTGTTTTTATAAGCTGTAATGCTTTGAGTTAAGGATTTGCTGAACAAATAATTTGAAATGGAATACAAGAAGGGGAGGTATGAGGAGGTCAGAGAAATATGTTATTGAAAACTATGTATTATGAACTATATGTCTTTTTAATTTTTTTTGTTTGTTTTTTGTTTGCATAAAAAATTGAAAACTTTAATAAATATCTTTAAAAAGAAAAGAAAAGATATTTGTCCCCAGTGAAATGAGTGGACTGAGGATACAGGAAGGGCAATGCACTCCCTTGCCATGGTCAGATTAGCCCAGTAAGAAATGTATGTGATACCTGTTCCTTTCAGCTTTTGCTCTGAATATATGCATCAAACTAAACTCCATCTGTAAAGTAGGTGAATATTGCAAGATTTACCCATCTCCATTTAACCCCAGTTAAATTAGCAAAGATTTACCATACAAATGATAATTTATGTTGGAAATGCAAAGAAAAAGAAGGTACTTTTTATCATATGTGGTGGATGTGGTCCTAAGGTGAAAGACTTCTGGGAAAAGATTTATAATGAATTGAAAAAAATGTTGAAAAATACATTTATTAAGAAACCAGAAGCCTTTCTACTTGAAATAATAGGATTTGAACTGCCCAAAAAAGATATTAGACTGTTTTTGTATGCTACTACAGCGGCAAGACTTTTATTAGCCAAAAATTGGAAATCGCAAGAAATACCAATAATAGAAGATGGGCAGATGAAGATGTTGAATTTTTTGGAGCTGGCCGACCTGACTGGAAGAATCCATGACCAGAAGGAAGAGGAGACACAAGAGGATTGGAAGAAATTTAAAGAATATTTAGCTAAATATTGTGATATAAGATAATTAGAAAATTCTTGAAAGTAACAAATAGGCTTAGGGGCAGAATAAGAATAGGTGGTAGCAAATATTAAGGATTTGAATGTTAATAAAAGAGATGAGGATAGTAAATGAAAGGAGTGAATATTATTAGAAATATGAATCTGGAGAACTGCTATACAGGGGTTATAATGAAATTCAGTTAAAGAGGATTTGAGGAAGTCAGCTATCAATATAACGAGAATTAGAGATTTGAAGTAAGAATTCTGTTTTGTGTTTTTCTTTCTTTTTTCCCCCTTTTCTTTTTTCTTTTCTTGTGTGTTTTCTAATGTTTTCTTTTCCCCCCATATGTGATAAATGTGGAAACTAATAAAAAAAAGTTGGAATTTTTTTTTTACCCATCTTTATAACTGACTTCAAGGGGCCGAGGGAGCTTCAGGGCCCCCCTAAAATATCTGAGGGGGTCAGGGCCCCCCAAAGTAGATGAGCATTGCTAGTCAAATGGTGTGCCTGCATAGTGCCATGTGATTGGGGTGGGGCTTGCCTGGATCCCCCCCAATATTTTATTCAAGGTGGCAACCCTGGGTCAGACAATCCTCTGGTTAAGTATGGACTGACGGTGGCAGTCCCTTCCGCCCCCCCCCATTGTACTCTATTTGTCTGGTTTAAATACTTTTTAAAAGAAACACTAGAAGGCAGAGCAGGAGGAGCATTGAAGCTGCCCATCAGCAATTGGCACGTTATACAAAAGGTAAAGGTAAAGGGACCCTTGACCATTAGGTCCAATCGTGGACGACTCTGGGGTTGCGGCCCTCATCTCGGGTCATGTGGCCAGCATGACTAAGCCACTTCTGGCGAACCACAGCAGCGCATGGA
Organism: Podarcis raffonei; assembly: GCF_027172205.1. Lineage (NCBI taxonomy): Eukaryota > Metazoa > Chordata > Lepidosauria > Squamata > Lacertidae > Podarcis > Podarcis raffonei. Next base: position 11,284,146 of record NC_070616.1, on the reverse strand, counting down.
AACACCGTTTATCTTCCGGCCAGAGCGGTACCTATTAATGTTCACATATGTACTAGGATAATAATACAGTCATACCTTGGGTTACAGACGCTTCAAGTTGTGCACCGTGCCAAACCTGGAAATACTGGAACGGGTTACTTCTGGGTTTCGGCGCTTGTGCATGCACAGAATCACTAAATCGCACTTTGCGCATGCACAGAAGCGCTGAATCACAACCCATGTGCGCGCAGACACGGCGCTGCGGGTTGTGAATGCTGCAGGTTGCGAACTCAGCAGGTTGCGATCGTGCCTCCTGCATGGATCACGTTCGCAACCTGAGCGTCCACTGTATCAAACTAAAAGAGAATATATTGATTAGGGTGTTTTCGTATATATTCAAGAGATATGGATGGCGCTGTGGTCTAAACCACTGAGCCTCAGTGGTTCGAATCCTTGCAACGGAGTGAGCTCCCGTTGCTCTGTCCCAGCTCCTGCCAACCTAGCAGTTTGAAAGCACGCCAGGGCAAGTAGATAAATAGGTACCACTGCGGTGGGAAGGTAAATGGCGTTTCCGTGCACTCTAGTTTCTGTCACGGTGTTCCATTGTGCCAGAAGTGGTTTAGTCATGCTGGCCAAATGACCCTGAAAGCTGTCTGTGGACAAATGCCGGCTCCCTCGGCCTGAAAGTGAGATTAGCGCCGCAATCCCATAGTCGCCTTTGACTGGACCTAACTGTCCAGGGGTCCTTTACCCTTTACATTTACAGTATATATTCCTTTATAATTGTAAACTTTTCAATAGACTATTAATATCTAAAGAAGAAAAAAGAAGAAATAATAATAACGATAAATGATAAGAATGGCAGTTGGGCAGCGAATGAAGCAGGCCGACAGGTAACCTGGCTGCCATTCCCCCCAACATGGTGGGGAGATGCATTTATATTCCAGTCTTGCATGTATACTTATAAATTACCACATGCACCTGTTATGCAAATGTAAACTTTCTTTTGTCCTTGTTTCCGGTGATCCGCTTCCTCTTTCTTTGCCCCCATCCTGCAATTCTGTCCTTGCAGCAATCCTGTGAGTCAGATTAGGCAGAGCAATATCAACTTGGCAGCCCAGGGAGCCTCGGGAACCCAGATCATTCCTTGCCAGCGAACTTTGATGCAGCCTCTAGCACATGTCTTCTGGAGCCAGGAGCCCACAGCACAGACATAACACACTCCAGGCAGCTTCTAGTGTCGTGTCTGCTGTGCTCTGGAGACACACGCCAGGTGCAGAAAACAGAAACCCAGCACACAGACACACACCCAAAAAAATCCACAGTGTGCAATGTGGGGAAATGAGACTTCTCCTTTTTAACGAGGATAAAAGCTGCAGCCTACTAGCTGGGTCGTTTGACAGCGAGGGGGCACTATCTCAGGCACAGCCAACAAGCATCAGGGCTGCAGGGATTTAGCAGCGACCATGGGAGATACCTATATCCGACATATTGAACTGCTGGGCTACGAGAAGAGGTTTTTCCCAAGCCAGCACTATGTAAGTCTTTTTGTCATTGTTACCTTATTATTAACTTACCTTTCCTCCTCAAAGTGGCGCCTACAGTTCTCTTCCTCCTCATTTTCTCCTCACAACAGCCCTGTAAGGTAGGTTAGGCTGAGAGTGAGTGACTGGCCCGTGGCCACACAGGGAGCTTCATGGCATTGTGAGTGAGTGAGGTGGTATTGTTTTGCTTTTTCTGTTTTAACTAATTGTTTAGGGAAGTTTTTAATGACTGGTGTTTTAATCTTCGGTTGGAAGCCGCCCAGAGTGGCTGGGGAAACCCAGCCAAATGGGCAGGGTATAAATAATAAATTGTATTATTATTATTATTATTATTATTATTATTATTATTATTATTATTAGTGCTTTTGTCTTATATATTTTTTCTTGTGAACCGCCCTGAGATCTTTTGATGAAGGGCAGTACAGTGGTACCTTGGGTTAAGAACTTAATTCGTTCCGGAGGTTCGTTCTTAACCTGAAACTGTTCTTAACCTGAGGTACCACTTTAGCTAATGGGGCCTCCCACTGCTGCCGCGCGATTTCTGTTCTCATCCTGAAGCAAAGTTCTTAACCCGAGGTACTATTTCTGGGTTAGCGGAGTCTGTAATCTGAAGTGTTTGTAACCTGAAGCGTCTGTAACCCGAGATACCAATGTATAATAATAATAATAATAATAATAATAATGATGATGATGATGATGATGGCTGAGTAGGGATTCGAACCCTGGTCTCTCTCAACTCTTCCTAGTCAGGCACACTAACCATTGTACCACACTGCAGATGCACCACAGATGGATGTACGATTGTTGGGAAGTAACTCATTCAACTGGTGGTCCAGATCAAAGGGGAAGGAAAAATATGCCTGTGAGAGACGTCCTTTTAGCTAAAGAGCTTTTCTATTCATCTCATTTTTGCTCCTCGTTATGGGGAAGGTGCATCTTTTTAGTTCTGCTTTTGGCCCTTGCGATGTATAGTTTTAGAAACCACCCTATTCTTAGGACAGTAATTTGTTTTCAGGGCTCTGTTTTCAATTGTTGTGACCCACCCTATGGCCTTAGGCTGAAGTCCAGGTAAAATAAATAAACATTAGTAATAATAATAATAATAATAATAATAATAATAATAATAATAATATAATAAAAAGTGCTGCCCACCCCAAAAACCACCCAGGCAAGGCAGACACAATCTATATACTGTACTACTTAACTAAAGTAGTTCTCTAAGCGGTTTACAAAGATCCAATAATTTTAAAAAAGCATCAGTTAAAACTATAAAGTCAGTCCTCGAATCATTGGATGTCCACGAGTTTCCAGTGTTATGAGAGGGGGAGAAAAATATTTTTTTCTGTCCACTTTCTCCAGGCTGTTCATTGTTTTATATCCCTCTCCTGTTGGCCCTTTCTTTAATCTGAAAAGGCAGAGAGTGGAGGAGGGTCATCTGGCTGGGAGATCCTGCTTAGATCTAAGGATGGAGGAGACATAGCTTCAGTTTTCATTTCATCCTTAGTCTGTCAAATCTGCACCTCGTACACCAGAATCCTTGGAAGTTTGCCCTTCTCTGAGGCTCCTAACACACATCTACCAACTGAAGAACTGGTACAAAAGATCCGTACATTAGTGTAAACTGTGTGCAAAGCCATGTGGAAATTAATGCACCAAAATGCATTCTATTAGGTGTGGTGTTAGCAAACTCCTTGCAAAAAAGTGTACTCTAGGCAACAAAAATGAGCGTATTATGCTCACACGCATTTTTGCGTAGATTTTTTTTTAAAAAAAAATCAATATTATGCAGAAATGGCAGGAACCAAGCTTAAGGTTGGAAGAATGAGAAACCGAGAGGATCTAAATTGACGGGTGTGTCTATGCCTGGTTAGGACATCACTCCCTGACCTCCCCACTGTTGTTTGCTATCGATTCTGGACCCTTCTTTCTTTCGTTCCCCTTTGCCGGTTAACAGCAAACCCTGAGCCACCCACTCAAGCCTTGGCAGGGATTTTCTGGGCCTTCCTTCTTTTTATAACACTATTGCACCATGATGATCTGCAGGAAGAGGATAGATAAGTCATTCTGGGCCGCCCAGGGAACTTCAGCATTTAAGGGCTTGGCGATCAACACTGCTGCAGATTCATAGGGGTGGGGTTTTCTGCAACTAAGAAGAAAGAAAGAGAGAGGTCATCGGCCCTCTTTTCCACTTAGATTAAACATGATCAGCCTCTGCTTGGAAATAAATGCAGTGGTACCTTGGTTCTTGAACTTAATCCATTCCGGGAGTCTGTTAGACTCCTGAAACCATTTGAAAACTAAAGCTTGGCTTCCGATTGGCTGCAGGAGCTTCCTGCACTCAAGCGGAAGCCGTGTCGGATGTTCGGCTTCCGAAAAAAACTCGCTTCCAGGTTTGCGGCATTTGGGAGCCAATTTGTTTGGTAACTAAGCTGTTCAAGAACCAAGGTACGACTGTGGTTTAATTTGCAATTTCACTGTTCTGAACTCACAAATGCCTGCAAGGAAATCCTCTCTGCTTTTGTCATACTTTGATTTCCCCTCTCCTGCCATCCTTGTCAACAACCAGGAAAGAGCTAGGTGAGAGGCACTGGGCTTTGCATAGCTCAGGGATGGATGAGGAAACCAGTTGGACTACAACTCCCATCATTCCTGGCCATGCTGACTGGGGCTGATGGGAGCCTGGCACCTCAAAAGCCCCAGTTTCTTTGTCCCCAAGATATAGAAAGGCCACATTCAATGTGTGAGTGGCGGCAAGTTTTCCGGTACCTCAGGTGTCAATGCTCATGCCAAATTTGGCCTCTGGGAAAAAGGCAGGCCAGAGCCCAGGTGATCCACGTTGAGAAGATAGCACTGGTGTTCGCTTGTTGTGTTTTTAAAAAGCTGCATTTTCTTCAGCCTGAAAGAACAAAAAAAGATGGAAGGAGCACAGAGGGGCTCCCAGATGACTTGTTTACTGAGCACGCACCTGGATTTGTTTGCAGGGAGATGACGTTGCGCTTTCCCATCACTTTGTTCATTGCAAATGTCATCTTTTGAGGAAGCAGGTTTGTTGCACAACAGCTCAACTTTAATTGTGCAATTGGAATTGGCCGGCACTTGATTGAAAGTCCCGCAGACCGCAAGAGTCTGGAAGTGCCCCAGGGGTGAAGCAACAGCCAGCAGGCTTATGATTCGAGTGCTCTATCATGTGGCTTCCCTGTAGAAAAGCGGGGGGGGGGGAACCATGTGAACAAAGGCAGGAAATTCCACCCCATGTGCATTGCTTGGGAATACCCTCGCTTAGATGAGGCTGCCAGGGAACAGCCACCATTCTAAAGCACAGCAAATGCTTTGCGCCCCCCAAATCCCAGGTTCATTCCCAGGGATTTCCAGTCCATGGGAAGCATGGCAATAGGAGATAATGGATAGCTCAGTTGGTAGAGCATGAGACTCTTAATATCGGGGTCATGAGTTCGAGCCCCACATTGGGTAACTGATCTGTTGAAAACTTGAAAAAAGGACAATACACGTATTTTAGTAAATTAAGAAATCTTTCATATTGTGGGTTGTTTTTTTTTAAAGATTCCTGCATTGCAGGGGTTGGACTAGATGACCCACCAAGGTCCCTTCCAACTCTACAATTTAGTGATTCTATGACTGTTTGATTCTTCTGTGCCTGCTGCCCCCCAACACAAGGCTGTAACACACCCATAAGTCAACCCTGCATTTTACGACATGAAAAAAACAAACACCAGTTGTACAATGAAAAACCACAAGTCCGTTTCCAGATTCAGATATGATTCCATTAGTGAATATTTATGGACTGTTTTCAGGATGTCTACATTAGTTGCTTATTCTAGAACTGGGAAAACTGAAATTGTTTGGTACTTAAAACTTTAGTTTCTAATGAATATTTCTGCAGGACCAGAAGCGCTCTAGGATTCCTGCGTCAAAGCAGATAACACCTATTTTTAATGCATTTTATTTCTGAACATAATGTGTGTAACATTCGTCATTAATGGAGTCTCCCTGCACATCTAAATTCTGCGCCCTCTGAACAGCCTGGGATAAAGAGTAGGGTTGGCTGGGGGAGGCCATTTGAAAGCTTTTGCTGATTCTGAACAACGGTCTGTTCTCCTTGTCAGGTCTACATGTTTCTGGTGAAATGGCAAGATCTCACCGAGAAAGTTGTGTATCGGAAGTTCACCGAGATCTATGACTTCCATGTAAGTAAACTGTTGCGTCTCTGGCGCCTTAAGAGTGTCCGGCTAATTTTGATGTCTTTCTGTGCTAGGATGGTGCATTCATTACATTGCCAAAGAAGACTGAAAGGAAGACTTGCATAAAATGTGCATGGGCTAATCTATATGGACACTTGCAGATTTAGAAATAATTGCTGTTATTTCAGATAGGCCTCCTTCTCACCTTTGAGGAGTTAAATCATAGCAATCATTCCTGAATCTGCATCTATACATATAATATAATCGCATGCAAACCTGTGGCCTCCTTTTTTCTTCTTTTTAGGGTGTGTATGCCGCCCTAGGGCAACTTTGTGTGGTTGCTTCTCTTTCTTAGGAAGACAAGATATCATTTTGAGTAGTATTCTGACGCGGGTGGTGCTGTGGGTTAAACCACAGAGCCTAGGACTTGCCGATCAGAAGGTCGGCGGTTCGAATCCCCGTGACGAGGTGAGCTACTGTTGCTCGGTCCCTGCTCCTGCCAACCTAGCAGTTCAAAAGCACGTCAAAGTGCAAGTAGATAAATAGGTACCGCTCTGGCGGGAAGGTAAAGGGCATTTCCGTGCGCTGCTCTGGTTTGCCAGAAGCGGCTTAGTCATGCTGGCCACATGACCTGGAAGCTGTACGCCGGCTCCCTCGGCCAATAAAGCGAGATGAGCGCCACAACCCCAGAGTCAGCCACGACTGGACCTCATGGTCAGGGGTCCCTTTACCTTTACCAGGGCAGCCTATTGGGAATGTGAGGTGGAAGGCAGTGGGGATCAAGGGTAAGTGGAATCAGAGCCATCAAAAAATACTCACTCGCAAGTATTGTGGGCAAACCTTACAAATCTCACTAAAGCTGAAAGGAAGGGCAGCCGAGTAGGTGGTCAACAAAAGAGGGTGATTCCTGCATTGTTCTCCTTTTAATGCAGCTGGTTGGAATTTCTGAGCTGCCTGGTTTAAATATTATTTCATGAGATAGTCATATGATGAGAATTCAACATTTGAAGTCTTTCCCTTTTTTTGCAAGCCGCAAAGGGGAAGTCTGCGGCTGCCTTTGCCGTCAACCTTGTGCCTTGCTCTTTTGTTTTCTTGTTTTGGGAAGGCTGAGGTGGAAACCCAGGGGAGGGGCAGCCGCTGGGTCACTCTGGGGCACTCAGATGTCTCTCCATTCAGTCCCCGTGAGACCAGTGGAGGCTGGCCCACTGCGACAAATGGGGCACTGCCTCCCCAAACTCAGTCTGCTCCCAGCCAGCCTCTGCCTGCCAGACTTCTTACTTACAACCAATCAGGGTGAGGCTTTGCCTGTCATCTGCTCTGGCGCCACCTACTGCCAGCCTCCTGCCTTCCACCCTACCAGTTACCACTTCACACAGGACAGTCCCTGCATCTTGTTGCTGGTTCCTGCCACATGGCTGTCCCACTGCCTGGTCATGTCCGGCTCTTTGGCCACAGATTTAAGGCAGTGCGACACAATGTAAAACGGTCATGGCTTCTCTCAGATCATCCTGGGACCTATAGTTTGTTGAGGGTGCTGAGAGTTGTGAGTCAGGGGACTTTGGGAATTGTAGTTCTGTGTGAAGAAATGGGGGGAGCCTCCTAACAACTCTCAACACCCTTAACAAACTGCAGCTCCTGAAATTCTTTGGGGGGGGGAACTGTTTGAAGTGATATCACAGCACTTTAAATGTATGGTTTCAATGCAGCCGTTGTTGAATGGGGATTTGAAAATTGTCTGTATTGTTTTTGTCCTTTGTTTTTTCCGGTGTTATGCTTTGCTGACTAGCTGTACGAGTTAATCTGGTCTGTGACCGTTTAATAAAATTTGATTTGAATGGGGATTTGCTTTTTAAAAAGTAACTTGCAGCCACACACCCCTCCCCACAATCTGCGTCAGGATCCTGTAGAAAAGGATAAAGATTAAGGGACTCCTCTCTCCCCGCCCTACATCAGGGTCCCAGTCCAGACTTCCGCTCCCCTGTCTGCAATTTGCTTTTTAAAAGCAGGGGAAGTAATTGCTAATTGCCAAAGTGATGGGAATGGAGGTCCCTTATTAAATTACTGACTGGAAGCGACTAAACGCACCCGATGATTTGTTTTTCGTCCATACTTTCATCTAGAATTCTAAGGCTGTTCTTGCTTTCTCTCCTTTCTCCAGAAAACTTTAAAGGAGATGTTTCCTATTGAATCTGGGGACATTAGTGTTGAGAACAGGATCATTCCTCACTTGCCTGGTAAGTAAGCCAGTACAACTGCCAGTTCTAGGTTCTTGGCATTGCCCTGAATCTGGAGATATAAAGCCATCCCTGATTTACAATCAGCACTATATTTTAAATTATCATCGTGGCGAACGTGTCTGAAATTTTAAACTGCTGGCCTAAATTACTTTTTAAACCGTATGTTTAAATCACATTTCCCACCTCCCAAAGAATCATGGGAACTGTAGTTTGTTTGCCACCAAGCTACAATCTCCAGTACCTTTAAGAAACTCAGTTTCTCAGGATTCTTTGCAGGTGTGTGTTTATGTAGGATCCTTCTTCCCAGCTATTCAGGGCTTTCCTTTGGTGGAGCGTGAAAGCAGTCTTCACATGCTCAAAAGAACACCTCCCCCCTCATCATATTACCATATTTTTCTGTGTATAACACCCACCCTTGTATAAGATGACCCCTATTTTTTTGGACCACAAAAAAAGGGGGGACAGAATTGCCCAAAGTTGTTGAGCTTCTTTTGAGGGGGCACGGGAGTCACCGCTGCCAATCACTCTACAGCCTGCCCACCAATGCAAATTGCAGGCATCGCTACGGCCAACAACCGTCTGCATGCTCGCTGCCAAAAGCCCACCTGCACACTCAACGCAACCACAGCTGACTGCACACACACCTTGCCGCTGCCATAAATAGCACACCCAGTTGCCACGGCCAAATGTCACCAGGCCTTGCTGCAGCAACCAATCACATGCACAATCATCTCTGCCAATCTCCTGCTGGCAGAAAAATGCAGTATATTATTTCACAAGATTTAAGGCTGAGCCCCAGTACAGTGGTACCTCAGGTTAAGTACTTAATTCGTTCCGGAGCTCCGTTCTTAACCTGAAATTGTTCTTAACCTGAAGCACCACTTTAGCCTATGGGGCCTCCTGCTGCCGCTGCACCGCTGGAGCACAATTTCTGTTCTCATCCTGAAGCAAAGTTCTTAACCTGAGGTACTATTTTTGGGTTAGCGGAGTCTGTAACCTGAAGCGTATGTAACCTGAAGGATATGTAACCTGAGGTACCACTGTACTTCAACATTTCACTGGCAGCACCCAAATGTTCTCTGGTTTCCGGTAAGCTCTGGAAAATGGGCAGACTGAATGTTCCTTTTGGAAACGTGGCAATGTAGAGATTGTAGTGTCTTTAGGATACATGGTTTACTGACACATATATACAACCTGAGCTTACGATGGAGGGGCTCACAGCATCAACACCCCAAGAGGGTCTCATTTCTCCCAAAGACTTGAATTCAAACAGAAATCAACCACTGTGCTCTGACCTTCTCTCCAACTTGCTTCTTTTTCCAGCCTACAACCTTTTCCCCCCTCTAGGTCACATCACAGCCAACTCTCAGCTCTGCCTTTGCCTTCTAACTAACTCTGAATTGAGGGCATGGTCCCACCCATTTGCTGTCTGACCCAGACTCCACTCTCCTATTTACTTTCTTAACGGCCTATTCCTTCGTTCTCCTAATGGCCCATCTCCCAGGCGATCGCCTGAACACAGGAAGCTTGGGTATAGGGATTAGCAGTTTAACCCCCCAAGCCTTGATTATATTCTAACACCTACTGGACCCAGGAATTTAGTGGTGCCTGGCACTCACAAAGTCATAACAGTGTCATTGCTCAAACGCTCACTTCCTATGTAGTAACCAGGAACACATTTAGATCTTTGGTTTGTCCAAATCAGTTGTCTTGCAAATGCAATGGGTTTTGGGTTGGGTGCTGAAATAACTGTTCCGTTGCAGTTGATTGACCAAGCAGCCACATGTGGTTAAAAAAAATAATGTTCCTGTTCCCTTTTGGATCCTGTTTACATAATGATGAGAAACGGCCAAGTCTTGAACCAAGTCACAAACTGAGACACAAGCATATGCTGTCTGTTTCAGTTTCTTTCAATTTCTCATTTTCCCAACCACATCTGTGTATGATTATTTTTTTATTTTGAAGTTGGAATTTGAATGCGAATTTCTCCCAAAATACACATTTTTCTATGCAAATTTGCCCAGAATATACTTCTCCTTTGTCAAGAATTTCTCCCCAAAGTAACACATTTTTGTATGTTATTCTCGCCAATCTCATGCATGTTTGTGGTGCATCTTTACTGGGCTGGAGAACTGCACTGGAAAATTTGGAGAGGTGCAGCTTGAGAAAGGTAGCTTTGCCTGTTAGGTAGTGTCACCTGAAATGCAAACTGAATTGACTAGAATAGGCATTGACCGGACGGGATGGGGGTAGTCCTCTGGCATGATGAAATGCAAACTCCTTTGTTCCTTCCTACCCATCTATCTAGCGCCAAGGTGGTTTGACAGCCAGCGAATCACCCAAAATCGGCAAGACACGCTCTCCGAGTACACCATGGCCCTCCTCAACCTGCCCCGCAAGATCTCTCGGTGTGGACACGTCTTGACCTTCTTCAAAGTCAGACCGGATGACCTGAACCCACCTATAGCAAGCCAGTGAGTGTTGTCGGGATGCTGGGAGGCACCTATTGGGCTAAGACTGGTGGGAAGCGTCCATAGGGAGGAAGGGACCCGTGTCCATCTCAAACCAGGTGTCAGCACCTGATACTTTGGGCAGCTGTAAGAAGTCCAGTGTCACCCTCCCCTAGGGCTCATTGCCACTTCCCCTCTCACTGCTGCTCCTGGTAAATGACTCTGAAAAGTGCCATTTACAGTATCTCAGTATAGCGCCTTCCCAGTGGCAGCTGCTCCCCAGCCATGTTTCTCAAACTTGGGTCCCTAGCTGTTGTTGGACTACAACTCCCATCATCTGTAACTAGCAGGAACGGTGATCAGGGATGATGGGGGTTGTAGTCCAACGACACTTATTAGAGAAACACTGCTTGGACCTGGTAGGGCAGAACACGGGGAGCTGACCAGTAGGGGGCGCCAGAGCTGATGGCAGGCAGAGCCATCTCCTTCTAGTTCCCCCCCCCCATCTGCCTTCTCTCTGCTGAGTTCTACAAGGGCGACCCTGAGACTAAGGAGGAGGAAGCGGACAGTCAGGGCCACTCCTTGGCCTGCTTGTGAGATATAAGGCAAGCAAGCTGGCTGGAGGCAGGCTGAGGTTGGTGGTCCAGCCTCCATAGACATCTAACTTGACACTGCATGGCAAGACAAGAGTGTATAGTTGTGGCCCACTTCACAGAAAAAGAGTCAGTTCTGTTCATGTTTATATTCCATGTTTAAAATACTCAAAGTATGTTACCTTTGTAATCCTTGCAACAGCCCTGAAAATCAGGCCAGTGTGATTATCCAACATGCTGTGAGTTCATGACTTGCTTGAGGCCACCAGTTCGAGTCTGTGGCTGGGATGGAAGACTTGACAATTCCAACAGTGTTTGCCTTTGATTCTTTTCCCCTTAGCGTCAAGAAACCAGAAACCTTTTTGATACCAAAAGACTCCAAGAAGATTGCAGCAGGTAATTAAAAAGCAGAAGTGGTGAAATCCTTCCCGCTCGTCTTGCCTACCTCTTTCCCTTCAGTGGTTGTATGTTACTGCCAGGATCACAGTCTGCCTTGCCCTCAGCAGCACTAAGGTCTAAAGAGAGCTGTGGTTGCCCTCATGTCCCGCGTGCCGCTTCTTCAGAAACATCTGGCTGGGTAGTTTGTTAAGGGCGTTAGGAATCATAGCTCTGTGAAGCATAAACTGCAGTGCTCAGGATTCTTTGGGAGTAGCCATGCACTTTCATAGGATCCTAGAGTTGGAAGAGATCCCAAAGGGTCATCAAGTCCAACCTTGGGCTAGTAATACTTCTTTGAAGTCTATCAGCCTCACTCACCTCACAGAGTGTTTGTTATGGGGGAGGAAGGGAAAGGAGATTGTTAGCTGCTTTGAGACTCCTTTGGGTAGTGATAAAGCGGGATATCAAATCCAAACTCTTCTTCTTCTCTTCTTCGCTGCCTCCTCTGCTTTCTGGATTCATAAATTGCCACAAGGACTAAAAACACGGCGCTCTCTCTTAACTAAAAGTGGCACTGGGAACTCTATGAAAGCAGTTCTCAAGTCTATTTTTCAGATGTCACCTTCCACCCCGAACTCTGTGCCCTCTTTATCCCAGAACCATGTGTGTGGGGAGAATTAGCTCACCGTTATTCAGTGGGGAGGGAGATCCTCTGCATGGCACAAAATATACTGTATTAAGTTTGCACGTGGCGCTGGTCCCTCGCACTCCAGACAGGTCTCAGGGGCTCGGCTCTGGCGAATCCTGGCTCAGACGGGGCCCTTGAGAGTTCCCCTAATCATAGCCGCTTCTCCTCCTGAGAGCCAGTGTGGTGTAGTGGTTAAGAGAGGTAGATTCGTAATCTGGTGAACCGGGTTCGCGTCCCCGCTTCTCCACATGCAGCTGCTGGGTGACCTTGGGCTAGTCACACTTCTCTGAAGTCTCTCAGCCCCACTCACCTCACAGAGTGTTTGATGTGGGGGAGGAAGGGAAAGGAGAATGTTAGCCACTTTGAGACTCCTTTGGGTAGTGATAAAGCGGGATATCAAATCCAAACTCTTCTTCTTCCTCCTCCAATAGATATCACAGGACCCATCATCCTACAGACGTATCGGGCAATTGGCGACTATGAGAAGAACTCCAGCACTGAGATGGGGGTCAAGATGGGGGACCTGGTGGACGTTGTGGAGAAAAGCGAAAGTGGTAAGGAGAGAGAGATGGTGTGTAACTCTTGGGAGAGGGGCTGGTTTTACAGCGGTGGCAGAGAAAGTAGGGAACGTCCTATTCCATAGTCATAATTTTGCTATTTATACCCCCGCCCATCTAACTGGGTTGCCCCAGCCACTCTGGGCGTCTTCCAACATATATAAAAGCCTAATAAAACAAACATTTTTTAAAAAGAGTTTCCCTATACAGAGCTGCCTTCAGATGACTCAGGAGTCGCATAACTCCAAACCCTGCAACATTTCTGTGATGACAATGAGGATGTCCTAAGGAAAAGCGAGACATTCCAGGATCAAAACAGAAACTGGGGTGGCTTCTGTAAATCCAGGAAAATAGGGACACTTGGAGGGTCTGTACTTTGGCCGCAGCAGGAGGTCTGCCCCCTAAGTGGAGGCTACCAATGTTGCATCTCTGGGGCCATGCGTCCCTTGAGGTCTTCTCCTGGTGCCTTCATGGAGAGCCTCTGATTCCCTCACTGCCTCCTTGGTCATGAGATGAGGGCAGCGGTTTCCCTTTCCTCCCTCAAAACGTGCATAGAGTTGAAAGAGGAAGTTCGAAGAGCGTTTCCCCACTTCCTCTTCTGGCTCTATGTGCTTTCCAAGGCTCGTATGATTTCTATCGCCTCTTGACTTTGGCCCAGGTCCTTTGGAAAAGCTAAGTGTGCCCACTTTCTTTCTCTCCGTCTTTGATGGGGCAGATGAGCAGACGAGAGAAGTGGTCTGTTGGCAGGCCGAGGACAGATAAAACAAAGTCCTTCTCAGCATACAGTTAATCTGTGGAATATTATCAGACAGGAGGCAGCAATGTCCATCAATGGCAATGCTTCTGAATACCAGTTGCTGGAAACTGCAGGAGAGAACAGTGTGTTCTTGTGTTCAGGTCCTGCTTCCAAGTTTCCAGAAGCTGTTGGACTAGATGGGCCATTGGTCTGATCCAGCAGGCTCTTTTGAAGACCTGAAGAGGTGGCACCCACACTGCTTCCTCAAAAAATCAAAATAAACCCATGGGTCTAAAGAGGTTGATGACCCGTGCAGGCATTAAGCATAACCAGCTGCACTTCTGATGTGTAAACTTTAGAGACAGGTAACTTGGTCCAGGAGGACACCGATTTATTTATCATTTGTCTCGCTCCAGGTTGGTGGTTCTGTCAGCAGACAAACAAACGGGGTTGGGTCCCCGCTGCCTACCTTGAACCTATGGATGGTCCAGATGAGTCTGAAGAACAGGATCCCAACTATGCAGGTAAAACAAACCCTCTCTGTTGGGTCTGTTGATTCCCAGGTCCCGATTAACCCTGAAGTTAAATGGCAGCATTTGGAAGATAGCCATCTTTCAGCCTCTGTTTTCCTATCTGTAAAATGGGAACAATAGCGATCCGCAGCACACATGGCTATCACGAAGGGGATTGCAATTCAGATCGGAAAGCGCGTTGTGTGCTTTAACTGTGCAAACTGAAGGATGAATATCAATGAGATGATTATTGGATCTATTGTTGCCTTGCAAACTCCTGAGTCCTTCTTGATGGTTCTCTGCTCTTTTGTTTTAAGGGGAACTCCATGTTGTCCGGAAAGGCTACACAGCCGCCCAGGAAGACGAGATCACTCTGAAGGAAGGGGAAACCATAGAAGTTATCCATAAACTGCTTGATGGATGGTGGGTTGTCAGGTGAGGAACCAAAGAAGGGCTGGTGGAAATAAACATCACCTAGTGTGTGGCAATTGGAGGTATCCTGCCTTTGAATGTGGAGGCTCCATTTCTGTCTACTGTGGCTAATGGACATGGACTGTTCTGCCCTAAGGACTTGTTTGGACCTTTCATAAATCCCTTCCGCTAACCTGGGGCCCTCCAGATGTTTGGGGACTACAACTCCCATCAGCCACATGGTGGGGCTGATGGAATCAAGGCTGCACTGGTGAGGGTTGATGGGAGTTGTGGTCTAAAGGCACCAGGGTGAAGGAGGAAGGACTCTGTCTAATACAGCTTACTGTGTCCCTTATTGGCCATCATTCAAAGTGTACATTTACTGCGTGGAGGGCGAAACAGGATCACACCTCTTGCTCCCATGTCAGGGTGTCCGGTGTGATATTTGAAAGGGGAGCCTGGGTGTGCGCACATGTGTTTTTGTGTGCTGTTTTACCCACATAGGCTCCAACCAGGAAAACCTCTTTCAAATATTGTGCTGAATTTGTGGATGTCAAAAGTGTGTGTTTATCAAAAGTGGGGGCAGCATTGCTCATGGTGTGGGAGATTGGGGTTACGTCCTCCTTCACCTTCCTGGGATTATGACTCTCTGTCCGCTTGCCAGCCACAGCGCTCCTTCCTCTTTTTTTTCTTGTGGGTAAATTGATGTCGTTTCTGAAATCTCAGGAAGGACGAAACTACAGGCTATTACCCGTCGATGTATCTGCAGAAATCTGGGGAGCTGAATAACCCAGAGAACAATCAGCTGAGGAACAAAGGAGCCCCACCTCGAAGGTAGTGTGTGTGTGTGTGTGTGTGTGAGTGAGTGAGAGAGAGAGAGAGTGTGTGTGTTGGTGGAAGAAGATGCTTTTGGTAATTTTTGGCATGGGAACAATAATTAAAAGGACTGGTGCAAGACATTTTTCTGCATAAGTCAAATCAAACAATTGCAAACACTTCCCATTCCATATACAGAGGCTGAATCACCATAAGCAACTTTATTACATGATCCACTGGCTTTGACACCTTAAAAATATACTTTGACAATTTCCTATACATGAACCAGTGTTTTTTTTTATTCTGGGGGTACTCAAGGGTACGCAATACCAGCTCCTTTTTTTAATAGAAGAAAAGCACTGATATGAACAGTTAGGTTAAAAACAACAACACATTAAGGAAGAAGTTAAAATAATCAGAAAGCTTTTGACACAGTCGAATGAAACCTAATTTAAACTAAAGCGAAACTGAGCACACTCTTAAATTTCTCAGATGTGACTGCACTAGCTCTTTCCGCCCGGCGTTTCCTTGCAGCTGCAGCGCTGTCCCATGTGTTACTTGTGGGAAAACATCTTCTTGGAGTGAACAGATGATTTCTTGATAAGAGTAGATGGTTAAACCAGACAAAGAACTTCACATAAATCTTCCCCTTGGGGCATCCTATAAAGAATGTTTCACAGCAGATTACATTCTCTAGCCAAACAAACAAACAAACAAACAAACAAACAAACAAACAAACAAACATGTCTGTATCTGACTTCCTACATGTTGGAAAGCATAACTCTTGTATAAGGGAGAAAATGTCAGTTCTTCTAGATAGCTAGACCTTTGATGATCCTTTCTGAGAAAGACAATACATTGGGGAAATTTTGTTCGTTGTAGCAAACTTATATCTTCTCTAGCTTGAGCTTCATATAACCTGTCCCTTAGTGTCTGTGTGTGTGTGTAAGGTCTAAACGAGGCCAGAACAATTACTTTGGTAATAGAATTTGCAGAGTGTCATTGCGATTTCCCATATGACATGAGGGAAGACATGCTCTTTCTCCTTCTGACTTGGCAGATCCACCATCCGAAATGTCAAGAGCATCCACAATCAAGGCCGCAAGCAGATCAGCCAGGAGACGTATCGGCGGAACAGCGTGAAATACTTAGTGAGCCGGAGGAAGATGAAGAACAACCTCATCTACAAAGGCAGCACTATCAGTAAGTACTCGGTGGGGCCTCCCCAGTACTTCGTTTGGTTTCGTTTGAAAGCAGCTTTTCCAAAGGCACCCTGTGGCAAGGAGGTAGCAAGTTGCTGTGGCTGCTGTGAGAACAGGTTACTGAAGCAGATGGGCCTTTGGCTTGATCCGGAAGGTTCTTCTCATGCTCGTATGTTGCAAAGTAGGGTCCTTCTCAGCCACCTCAACCTCTGAGACAGGAATTTACAGGTGGATTATTTATTTATTTGTGGGTTTTTTAAAAAAATAAAAAGGTGCCGTATTGAAAACAACAGCACAAGGCCTCTCTCCACAATCTTACAACCTAAATGGGGACAATACGAAAGGAAAAGGGGATGAGCAGGGGAGAGGATGATGGGCAAATTCTGGTACCGACTCAAAATTATTGCAATGACCCATCCGAGGGAGTAAGTTCTGGAAAGGGTGGACCACTGAGTCCCAGCTGTGTCCCCTCTCCATATCAGAATGTGCCAAAGCAACTACTTTCCAGTTTACACTTGATCTTCACAAAGCAAACTAGTTCAGTTCACAGTTCAAGTTTTTATCCAAAGGAGCCTTGGCAAAATAAATAAATAAATAAATAAATAAAACAAAAACAAAAACCAAGCCCTCTGAGCATTGCAAACTGCTATGCTGAAGTATAAAATATGTTTAACAAGACCAAGAAAACATTAAAACACACAACAATTATGCTCTTTAAAGCTTAAAGGCCCAAGGAGTCTAAAGCAGGTGTGAGGAATTTTTGGCCACGCTTGCTAGGACTTCTGGGAACTGTAGTTCAGAGACATTTGGAGAGCCACAGGTTCCACATCCCTAGTCTAAAGAGTAAAATAAATAAATAAATCTTAAGAGAGTGGACTTGAAGATGAACAAGGAGTTGTTCTGAGTTCACCCCAAAACAGACATAATTCACATTCATTTCACCCCGAAATGGTAAGAACCGCTTTCAGTTACAGTAAAGAGATTTTCGAACCGATCCTGTGAGCTTTGTTAAATTGAACCAATTCATTCCAAGCACCTCTTGAGATGAAAACAAAGAAATTTATTGTATGCTTCTTTCATTTTATAGCGGAGAAAGACGAGACAGAGAATAACCAGTCCAAGGCTCAACCCGCCATCCCTCCAAGACCCAGTAAAGACTTGATTGTGGCCCGCTGCTCAGAGACCACAAAAAGCAAAATCAAGTGAGGAAGGAGCTTATTTTTGCCCATGGCAACATCTCTGAGGGACTCATTGGCCAGACTGGACTCCTGTGAAGTTCTGCTTTCCAGAACTCTGCGCCTGAATTTTTAGCAATGCGTAAGCACGTGTTTGTTGTAAAATTGTCGTCAATGCAGGGTGTGATGCTGGTGGACTCTGTTCATTCTTCAGGATGTGCTTTTCCTTCTTCCCCCCAACATTAAATCTTATGGACTAGTGACTTGTTTGCTTCCAGCAGGTTTAAATGCCTACACAGAGCAATTGAGGCATGAAGGCCTGTGGATGCCTTGAGTGTTGGCTGGTCAATGGTGTAACTGATGCTCCTAAGAAATAAATAGTGCTGGCCATTAGCTTTTGCTAGCTACTAGACAAGAAATATTCCATCAATCAATTTTGTGACAGCAGGAGAAGGAAGGAAAAATGATATTAATACTTGTCTGACATACAGCACAGGCTCTTTTGTAAATTGTGTTTTTGGTTAATATGCCCAAGTATATCTATATATGTATATGTTTAAGTACACAAATGTTTGATAAATAAATAAGTGCATGTGAAACCTGTGTTTCCCGTCATCTTGCACAGGCAGTTCTGGATAGGAAACTCTTGCAACAGAAAGGAAATCCTTGGCATGTAACTTTCTGTTTTGCAGTCTCTGTTTTTTGCAAAACCTCTTGCCTAAGCCCGGAGAGAGAGGAAGGAAGGAATTCACAATTCTCTACTGTCAGAGGGAAGATTGCAAATTATTAACAAGAAGTGGGATGTGCAACAAAATGTTGCAGGGGTGTTCTTAGCAGTCCTCTGGCTCAGGAAGTTCTTCAGGACACAAAAGATGGAACTGACTGCCTGGCTTTTCTTTCTAACTGGGGCCAGGTCCACACCATACATTTAAAACACTGTGATACCACTTTAAAAACAGTCATGGCTTATCCCAAAGCATCCTGAGAATTATAGTTTGTTACGGGTGCTAAGAACTGTTAAGAGACACGCCCAATTCCTCTCACAGAACTACAATTCCCAGAGTTCTCTGGGAAAGAGGGATTGATTGTTAAACCAATCGGAAACTGCAGCATTGGGAAGGGAATCAGGGTTCTCCTACCCACTCTCAACATCCTTAGCAAACCACAGCTCTGGGATAAACCATGACAGATTAAAGCAGTAGATGTTGTGGATGTGGCCTGACACCAACCTATGGCTACCCAGAATGCCTGGTTCTCACTGGACTTCCTTATTTGTGCCCTTTATATTGTACTTTCGCAGTCTAGGGCTTCTCCAAGTAAGTCTGCTGGTATCTGGAGGGAACCAGGTTGGGGAAATCTGATTTCCATTGCGGCATCAACGTGCGTGGTGCTTTATGAAGTACAAGGGGAAGGGCGAATGCATGCTCTAAATATGACCTTGGTCTATGTCCAAGTATATCTGTGTCCAAGAGGAAAGGAATGGGAGGTCATGGAGCAGGGCAGCCAACTTGAATACTATATTGTGGGGGCCCAGGTAAGCCCCGCCCTGCATAATCAGTCATATTATGCAGTGCACATACACCATTTGAATGGGAATGCCCATAAACTTTGTGGGGAACCAGCCCCCTCAAATACAGTGGTACCTCTAGATACGAACGGGATCCGTTCTGGAGCCCTGTTCGCATCTAGAGGTAAACGTATCTAGCGACGGCACGTCTGCACACGCGCACGTCGCTTTTCACTGCTTCTGTGCATGCGCATGACGTCATTTTGAGTGTCTGCGCATGCGCAAGCAGTGAAACCCAGAAGCAACGCGCTCCGTTACTTCTGGGTTGCCGCGGAGCACAACTCGAACCTGCTCAACTTGAAGCAAATTTAACCATGTGTACATACCCTCCCACATTTTTCTGATGAAAATAAGGCTGTCCTAATTCATAATTATAACAATGATAATCTTATTATTTATACCCCACCCATGTGATTTGGTTGCTCCAGCCACGCTGGGCAAATTCCAACATACATAAAAACATAAGAAAGCATTAAATATTTTAAAACTTCCCCATACCTTCAGATGTCTTCTAAAGGTTGTATAGTTACTTATCCTTTTGACACAGGGAGTCACATAACTCCATACCCTCCAACATTTCTAACATATGAAAATAGGGACATCCTAAGGAAAAGCGGGATGTTCTGGGGTCAAATCACAAACCAGGATGGCTTCTGTGAATCTGGGACTGTCCCTGGAAAATAGGGACACACATGTTTACTCGGAAGTAGCAGAGGCTGATCCATCAGGGCAAATGGGGCACTGCCCCACCAAAACACATGTACAGCTTAAAATGCAACAAGCTCATCCTCTCTGCTTTGTGTTTCAAGTTGCATCTGCATGGTGTTGAACATATCAGAGAGTGGGTGGGGATGTTTTTTTTTTTTAATAAATTTTTATTAATTTTCCAACACATATTGAAAGACAATACAAAACAATACAAAAACAAACAAACATATAAACACGTATAATTTCTTAACCTTCTTTTCCTTAAGCCTTCTTTCAACGACTTCCCCATACCTCCTTTTTCTGCATCCCTGTTTTAAATCTTTCCAGCAACCTCTAATTTTAATTACTTATGGCACTTCCTTTAAATCCTTTTTCTCATATCCAATTGTTTATCGCTGCAATTCTATTTTGCATTACTCAAAACATTTTAACACTCATTAATTTTACAACAGTTCTTAAGATAAACTTTAAATTTCTTCCAATCTTCTTCCACCGTCTCTTTCCCTTGGTCACGGATTCTGCCGGTCATCTCAGCCAGTCCCATGTAGTCAATCACCTTCGTCTGCCATTCTTCCAGTGTGGGTAGTTCTTGTGTCTTCCAGTACTTTGCTAAAAGTACTCTTGCTGCTGTTGTCGCATACATAAAAAACGTCCTATCTTTCTTTGACACCAATTGGCCTACCATGCCCAAGAGAAAGGCTTCTGGTTTCTTCACAAAAGTGCATTTAAGCACCTTTTTCATTTCATTATAAATCCTTTCCCAGAAAGCCTTAATCTTTGGGCATGTCCACCAAAGGTGATAAAAAGTACCTTCAGTTTCATTACATTTCCAGCATTTGTTATTGGGCAAATGATAAATTTTTGCAAGCTTGACTGGGGTCATGTACCACCTATAAATCATTTTCATAATATTCTCTCTTAAGGCATTACATGCCGTAAACTTTATACCGGTGGTCCATAACTGTTCCCAGTCAGCAAACATAATGTCATGTCCAATGTCCTGTGCCCATTTAATCATAGCTGATTTAACCATCTCATCCTGTGTGTTCCATTTCAACAGCAAGTTATACATTCTTGACAAATTCTTAGTACTGGGTTCCAAAAGCTCTGTTTCTAATTTCGACCTCTCCACCTGAAAGCCAATTTTCCTGTCCTGTTTAAAAACTTCATTTATCTGGTAATAATGAAGCCAGTCTCTTACTTTAGACTTCAATTTCTCATAACTCTGCAATTTAACTTTTCCCTCCTCATACTCTATAATTTCCCAATATTTCGGCCATTTGGATTCCATATTTAATTTTTTCACTTCCTTAGCTTCCATCGGTGACAACCACCTGGATGTTTTGTTTTCCAACAAATCTTTATACCTAATCCATACATTATATAGGGCTTTTCTAACAATATGGTTTTTGAAACCTTGGTGGATCTTAACCTTGTCATACCATATATATGCATGCCAACCAAATCTATTATTGAACCCTTCCAAATCCAAAATATCTGTATTTTCAAGAAGCAGCCAGTTTTTCAGCCAGCAAAAAGCCGCTGATTCATAGTACAATTTTAAGTCCGGCAGGGCAACCCCCCCTCTTTCTTTTGCGTCAGTTAGTATCTTAAATTTTATTCTGGGCTTTTTGCCCTGCCAGACAAATCTAGATATATCTTTTTGCCACCTCTTGAAACAATCCATTTTGTCCACAATCTGCAATGTTTGAAACAAAAATAACATTCTCGGCAAAACATTCATCTTAATAACAGCAATTCGGCCTAACAAGGAAAGTCTCAGACTTGACCATATTTCTAAATCTTTTTTCACTTCTGCCCAGCGTGGGTGGGGATGTTTTTGCCCCATGCGCATGACAGCTGTCTCAAATGTACGCACCTGACTTCACTATGAAGTGAATGTGTCTGAAGTGTGGATATAAACAGGCTTGCAGAGGAGCCAGAAGCATCAAGATTCTAGTACAGTGGTACCTCGGGTTACAGACGCTTCAGGTTACAGACGCTTCAGGTTACAGACTCTACTAACCCAGAAATAGTACCTCGGGTTAAGAACTTTGCTTCAGGATGAGAACAGAAATCATGCGGCGGTGGTGGCATGGCAGCAGTTGGAGGCCCCATTAGCTAAAGTGATACCTCAGATTAAGAATAGTTTCAGGTTAAGAACGGACCTCCGGAATGAATTAAGTTCTTAACCCGAGGTACCACTGTACCGTGCAGTGTGGTATAGTGGTTAGAGTTCCGGAGTAGGACCTGGGAGACCAGGGTTTAGGTCTTGCTTGGCCATCAAGCTCAGTGAGTGATCGGGGGGCGGGGCAGTCACTGCCTCTCAGACAACCTCACAAGGTTGTCGTGTGAAAGTTATGGGAAGGAGGAGAACTCCACCTTGAGCTCCTTAGAGGAAACGTTAGAATATAAATGTAAATTTGCTCTGCAGTTAGTCCCACTGGGATCAGTGGAGCTTACACAAGTGTACACAAGATTGCAGCCTTAATGGAATAAGAACCTCCAGTTCTTTTCCATGAATAGTTCAAAAGTATTTTTAATGGTTCTTTTTGGTATTTAATTGCATTTTTTATTATTATACTTTAATAAAAGGAAGCAATGCTCATTGGTGCATTTTATGCTTTAAAAGGGGTGAACTACGCATGCTAAAAAAAAAAATCTACTGTGGTCGGAGGAGCGAGGTGTGGTCATTGGTATAAATTATCCTCACATAAAGCAGGCATTGCCTGTTTTAATTAGAACATTTGTTTTGAATGTGTTTTTGTTTGTTTGTTTGTTTTAGGAATGCAATTCTATACTAGTTCACTCAGATCCATTGGGCTTACTCCCAGTGCCTTTTTTCTGGAGGGGACGCAGGAGTATGCATACCCCTAAACATTTTGTGAATCTAAGTTTGGACTCATTGAGAGGCAGTATTTCAATATGAAAATGAGAGTACCCCTGAACATTTTTTTTAAAAGGACTGCTTACTCCCATAAAAATGGATAACCATTCAGAAACATCAGGCAAGTATGTGCCTCTAGTGTCATGGCTGTCGCCGCCAACTCAGATACGGGAGATTAGGCCAAGTGACATCTCCTTAACTAATGTGAAGCTTGACCGCAGCCTCTAGCCTATCGTGTCATGGCTGCCCTTAGGAAGTGGTCGTTGTGCAGAGCGAAATGAAAGCTGAAAGGCGTGCAGCGCCCTCTAACCAATGGCTGACTAGGTTAGAAGAGAGCGGGGGAGAAACCGAACTGCCTCTCGTATCATGGCTACTATTGGGATGAAGCTTCTGCGGCTGCGCAGAGCGTTCCGTCGTCGGCGCGTTTTACCGACACTACCTCGGCGCCTGCGCTGACCAGGCACCTGCTTCATTGCCTGCCGTGTCGTGGCCGCGCTTCGACGGAGAGGCGCTGCACATGCGCAGACCGAGAGCGCGGGTGAAAGGCGAAAGGTGAGCAAGATGGCGCTGCCCGTGCTGCAGGTGTTCCTGCGCCTGGACCAGAAGCCGTAGACGCGGCGGCGGAGAAAGCGCGGCCTCGCTAGGCAGCGATGGGGCCTCAGGGGGGGCTGGTGCAAGTGTGCAAGATTCGGGGCTCCCGTGGGGCTGCGCTGCTGTCCCCAGAACTCCAGAGGGGGTCAAGGGGGGCGCAGCTGGGGCTCCCTCGGGGAATATGGGGCTTTTCCCGGAGAGCTTCTCCGGGGCTGCTTCTGAGGCCCTCAAGTGACGCCCTGGGCCCCCCTTGGACGCCCAAGGAAGGGCTGTTTCAGGGCCTCCCCGGAAATGGATTGGGGTCTCCCTGGGGCCTGGCCTTGTTCTGCACGAGGGGTCTTTTTCAAGGGCCTCTAACAAGGACACAGCGCCCCCTCGGTCTCCCCACTCAAAACCCCCAGCAAGGCTCTCTGTGCGGCCCCTGCAGGACCTTTCTTGACCTCCCCCCGAGGCTTCCTTCTGAGGGGCTCTCCAGAGGCCTGGCAAAAGCAGCCGGGACGAAGAGCATCAGGGACATCAAAGAAGCTGACGACAATGCCCCCATTTTCCAGTACGTGGGGAAACAAGCCAAAAGGAAAGACCGGGTGTTTGTGTGGGGTTTCTGCTTCTCGGGGGCGTTGGGAATTCCCACCTTTGTCGTGCCTGACCCTGGGTTCAGGAAACGGAGGATCCAGCCCACTCCATATCGCCTGGAGGTGGACGACAAGGTGAGTGGGGGGAAATGAGGAAGCTGGCCTCCTTTTTTAATTCGGGATGCTCAAGAGGCATTGATGGGCTGGTAAAGCATCTTTTCCCATTATGCCAACTGCTGCTGTGCATTGGGCAGAGCCAAGACTGCTTAGAGTGGTGGCTACAATGGTAAACCAGCAGTGAGCGTTGGAAGATTCAACACTGGCCAAAAGGAAGTTCACTTTCTTTCACTGAATAGCAGTTGCTGGGAATTCCAGGTGGGGAGAGTGCTCTTGTGCTCAGGTCCTGCTTTTGGGCTTCCCATCTGGTTGGCTGCTGTCAGAACAGGATGTTGACTAGCTGGGCCACCGGCCTGATCCAGCAGGCCAATTTGTATGTTCTTATGATCAGTTTGGTCTTTGTCAGGAGCAGGAGATCACTTTAGCTTGTGCCCTTTCTTCATTTCTGCAGATCTAGAGATATTGCTGAGTCCTTTGTTTCTTTTATCAATATCAACATCTACTTGTATCTCATTTTGAAAGATTTCCTCTGCTGCCTGTGGCTATGGATTCACCCTCCTATCCTCCAGAACGACCGATGTCACCAAAGTCTGGGGCATGGGCCTCAACAAGGATTCCCAGATTGGGTTTCATCAGAGCAGGAGAGATCGCTGTAAGTCTGTGAAGACTTGGCTGGTTTGAAGCTTTGTATGCCCTTGTCTCTTGTATGCCCTTTGGTCCTGTCATTTTTATTTTAGGATAAAATATCCAACTTACCTGTTGGGCTTCCTGCATCCTTCCCTTCCAGTCCTGATGGGCACCAACCAACCATTAGCATCCCAAACCTTATCCCACAATTTTTAAGGTTCCATAAGACCTGTTATTGGTTTTGCCAATAACAGATTGCATGGCTACCTCTGGAACCAGCAGTTATGTTTCTATGTAATAATGCCTGTCCTTTCTTTCATTGTATATTTTATAAAAGCTAAAGGTTATGAATATGTCTTGGAGCCAAGTCCTGTTGCACTGCCCCTGGACAAGCCGCAGCAGACCCGAGTTGTACAGGTTTCCTGTGGGAGAGCACACTCCTTAGTGCTGACAGACTCTGAAGGAGGTATGGTGGAACTCCAATGAAGTTCTAAGGAGGGATGCTGTTTGTAATTAAGTATCTCCCCCAGGTTTTTGATGTGGGGGTGCTTCAAAAACTTGCCCTACATATTCCCACTGCAAAACTATCTTCAATTCTAGAAATGATTATAGAAATGATTATAGAAATGACCACAGTTTAACCACAGTTAGTGGTTCAGGTGACCAGCCTAAAACAGAATTGGAAGCTTCTGATCTCTGTCTTGCGGCCACACTTGACAAAGGGAGGTAGGAGTATGTGAGCCCAGTATGGAGGCTAGACTTCCTCTGTATTGCTAAGCCATTGCTTAGCATTGTGTCCGAACTCAGCCAGTATTTATCCTTGAGGGGTGGTACTCGATATCTGTCTGATGGCCTCCTATAACTTTGTTTCAGTCTTCAGCATGGGCAACAATTCCTATGGGCAGTGTGGCCGGAAAGTGGTTGAAGGTGAAATTTACAGGTGAGATGATCTGCTATGTTCCAAACATGTCTGTTTCTCCAAATGTATCTCCCGAAGCAGGTTTGTCAAATTCTGAATGAGTTATAGGATGATTCAGGAAGCTCCATTCTACTAGGTCAGATGATTTCTCCATTGGGGCCAGTATTGCCTGTTCTAACTGGTAGCAGCTCTCCAGGGTCTTGAAGGAAGAAGAGATTGTTCTTTCTCTCTTTTTAATTTTGTCTTTAAAGAATTTTCCAACTTTTTCAATACATACATATTATTACATCTAGCAAGGTAATAATAATAATAATAATAATAATAATAATAATAATAATAATAATAATATTCATCTGTTAGAGGTAAGAGATTGTTTTCATACCCTGCTTCCTGAGTTCTTGTTTAACGGGAGATTCCAGGCATTGAACCCTTCTGCGTACAGAGTATGAGCTCTGCCCCTAAGGCCCAGAGTGGTTTAACAATGAATCCCTTTTCCAGGGAACTCTGGGAATTGTAGCTCTGTGAGGGAAATAAGCAGTCTCCTAACAACTCTCAGAACCCGTCACGAACTACAGCTCCTAGGATGTATAGTGCAGATGAGGCCCAACAAACTCCCTAACCCAGGAGTTGCTAAGGAGGCTGGGCTCCACTTCCCATCAGCCCTATTGAGCAAGATGGAGAGAATAGAATGTCTGAATAACCAGAGGAGGCCCTGCAGCCAAAATAATATTTTTCCACCCAGCATGTTGGTTATATAAATTTGCCTGAAATTAGGTCCTTGCTTGATGTTCTTATGCTAAAATCTTCATCCTGCCTTATAGGATGCAGATAATAAGAGCCACTTAGAAGAACTACGGGAGAGAGAATGGGAGGTTCATCTTATGCCGTGACACTGGTGTAACATCCCAAAACTTGAGATAGATAGTTCCCCGCCCCCATCTAATCAGTTAATTGAGTAAATCCTCAAGTAAGATTTATTTAATCCCATGACAGCCACAATTCCAAGCCATTGTTAAATTGCAAATAAACCCGTGTGTTTGCCAGAAAGGTGGTGAATTTAGATGTGATTTAATACAAAACGTGGTCAAAAATAAATATGGCGTAAACCCTAATTGTGCTTTAAAAATGATCCCAACTGTGCAACTTCTTGGTGGCTTACTTCACTTTCTTTGTTATGATCTCTTCCTGGCCGCATACAGTGAGAGCCAGCTTATTAACCGCCTGCCGCAACTTGAAGATAGAGTTGTCCAAGTAAGTAGCCTGTTTGAATTTGTATACGGTTCTTATCACCAACTTTATCTGCTGCTTTGCATCTACAGGCAACTCCCCATTTACACGGGGGTTAGGTTCTGGGCCCCTTGCACATAAGTGAAATTGTCTAAGTGTCAGTTAGCATCCTTTAAACGCCCTTTAAATGCCCTCTCTGCTGCTCTCTTCAATCCAGACCAAAAATCCTGCATCCAAAAATATCCACAAATAGAATTGAAGCTCTGGGGCCAAGGATGCATGGGAAAGCGGGGGCGGCAGCTGTGCTGCCCCGCATGGCAGCTGTTAGGCAGGGCTGCTGAGCAGCGTAAACAAAGCCCACTGCTCCTTTGGTCTTTTCGGGGCTTCCTCCGCCCTCACTGACATCCTCTTTGGGATCTGGGGAAGGTCTCCTCGTGAGCCACAAGGACTCTCCAGCTCTCTCCTGCCATTTCCGGGTATGAAGTGAATTATTATTTCACGTGTGAATAGAACATGCATAAGATGAGGTGGGAAGGGATGTGCTTTTGTGTGTAAGTTAGTCCAAGTCAAACCATTGGTCCATCTCGCTCAGGACACTGACGGAAGAGTAGTTTAACAGCGAATCCCTCTTCCCTTGACAAACACCCTTAACAAACTGCACTTCCCAGAATTCTACAGAATAAGCCACGAAAGGAGCATGATACTGTTCTAAATGCATAGTGCGGAAGGGCCCTGACCATTGAGAGGAGGAATGGAACATACTCTCCCTGGAACACTGAACAGCAGCTCTCGGCGCTGCAGCACTTTGTTGCAGTTTCTGCTTGCATTGATTTAATTTCAAACAATTTTTTTTTGTCCAACTCTTCACCTGCTGTTTTGTGTGTGCCTATAGGTAGCTTGTGGGCAGGACCACAGCCTCTTCAGGACGGAGAAAGGAGATGTCTATGCCTGTGGGTGGGGAGCGGACGGCCAAACAGGTAGGCTGTCTGAAGGGTCCTGGTGGCAGGATGGGGCATGAACCTAGTCTAGGGAGTTTGTTCTGCTCCCCAACACTTTCTACCTCTCGTGGGAGCAGAACGGTTGAGGCAGAAGGATGCTTGTTCATGGAAATTAAGAGCATGGAAACGACTGCTTCAGGGAAGGGAAACCTGCAGCTCCCTAGATGTTGTTGGACTACAACTCCCATCAGCCCCTGCCAGCATGGCCAATGGTCAGGGATGATGGAAGCTGGAGTTCAGGGGCTCCTCTGAATTATACCCATTATAATCGGGGGGGGGGACACCTGGAACAACTGAAAATGTTCTTGGAGTTTTGTATGCACTAAACCAGAGATCTTCAAACTGTCCCTGACCCAGCCCTGGGTTTATTTATTTGGGTAATGGAGAAGGAGATTGTTCTGACCAGGGCAGGGTAACACAAACCTGGCCTTAACTTCTGTCGTTTCCATGGCACAGCCTAGTCTGCTAATTTTCCCTTGTATAAGGGAAAATTATGAGGCAAGATTATAAGGCAAGGCAACAGCAATTAAAATGAGAGTTCTGTACAAACTTTGAGTTGAACCATCCTGCCCAGGACAGTTTATTAAGCTGTCCACTGAGACAACCCGTCCCCAATCAATCAAGCAATCTTCAGTGGTCTGTGCAGGGTAAAAAGGGTAAAGGTACCCCTGCCCATACGGGCCAGTCGTGACCCGACTCTAGGGTTGCGCGCTCATCTCGCTCAAGAGGCCGGGAGCCGGCACCGTCCGCAGACACTTCCGGGTCACGTGGCCAGCGTGACGAAGCTGCAGCTGGCGAGCCAGCACCAGCGCAGCACACGGAAACGCCGTTTACCTTCCCGCTATAAAGCGGTACCTATTTATCTACTTGCACTTAAGGGTGCTTTTGAACTGCTAGGTGGGCAGGAGCTGGGACCGAACGACGGGAGCTCACCCCGCCGTGGGGATTCGAACCGCCGACCATACAATCAGCAAGTCCTAGGCGCTGAGGTTTTACCCACAGCGCCACCCGCGCCACCCCTGTGCAGGGTAGGGAGATGGAAAACCACATCCCAGACTGTGTATTCGTAGAATGGATTCCGCAAGTCAGGCACATTTGCATCCAGTCGCTTTCTTCCCCACTGTTTGCCTTCTGGCAAGGGCCAGGGACACAGAAGATCTCCCTCGCCTGCCGATCTGCTTCTCCACGCCCTCCCTCTGCTTGAGACTGTGCTGGGCATTGTCCAGAAGTTTAAGAGTCAGGGTTTGTGTAGAGCAGGGTTTCCCAAACTTGGGTCTCCAGCTGTTGTCGGACTACAACTCCCATTATCCCTAGCTAGCAGGACCAGTGGTCCGGGATGATGGAAATGGTATAACATATACAAGGGATTTTCTCTGTTTCCACATCAGGCCTCGGTCACTACGACAGTGTCAGCACCCCCACGAAGCTTGGTGGAGACATCGCGGGCGTGCGCATCGCTCAGGTTTCTACCTGCGGCGACTGTTGTCTTGCCGTGTCGGAGGACGGCGACATCTTCGGCTGGGGGAACTCGGAATACCTGCAGCTGTCTTCGGTTACCGAGTCGACCCAGGTGAGAACAGTTCAGATGGGGTTTGAGCTCCTGTCTCTTGTGTTTGGCAGTAAGCGGGTGAGGATGCGTGTCTCCCCCCTGAGATTTTCAGGTGGTGCTGGGGTCCTGCTGGAATGTTGAGGCTTGGTGGTGCAATTTTTGGACAGCAACAAGGGTTATGCTTTGGGTCTTGGCCATAGTGGAATTTATATCAGTCCAAGTTCAGGAGAAGCAAATCTATCAGTCTCCGTTTCTTATTTTTTGCGATCATAAATTTAGTTCTCCACATTAGCTTGCATTTTCTTTAAGTCCTCATGAAAATTCACCAGCGTTTTAGAGTGCATTTTTTCTAATATATACATTTTGGGGTACACAATTTTGCCCTAATATGCACATTTTTGTCATTTCCCTTAATATAGTGCATTTTAACGTGTTGTCTTGAGCTGATGGGAGTTGTAGTCCAGCACTGGAGAGCACCAGCCTGAGAGGTGCTAGACTGGGCTAGAATTAAACTTTAAAAAAGGAGGTATTGAATTCTGGAACTATAAAATGCAGAGTATGAAAGATGGAGGATATTGGATTTTTAGGCAGACATGCTTTCAGTTGCTCTTCTGTTCTCGCATCCTGTAATGTCAGTGTGAAACTCTTGTCGCTGAACCAAACTGTGGAAGACTTATTTTTAAGCCAGTGTGGTGTTCTGGTTTTAGTTTTGGGGCTCGGCTCTGCAAGGCCAGGTTTCAGATCCCCACTCAGAGGTGTGAAGCTCACTGGGTAACTTTGGGCAGAGTCCCAGTGACCGGCTCAGCCTACCTCACAGGGTTGTTGCGAAGAAACAGGATAGGGAGTGTGTCTGTCACCTTGAGGAACTTGGAGGAAAAGCGTGATATACAAGTAAAGTATAAATACACACACATATAGATGAAACCCAAACCGTATCTGATCAGTGTCTCAAACTTCCGTGTTGCATAGGTTAATGTGCCCAGACACCTGCCCTTCAAAGTTGGGAAAGTGAAGGAGGCTGCTTGCGGAGGGACAGTCAACGCTGTCTTAAATGGTATGTCCAGCGCTTAAAAAATCTATTATTTAAAACATTTGCATGATGCTTTGTGGGAGAAGGCAAGGAGGCCAACAGTAGGTGGCACCAGAGCTAATGAAAAACAGAAAATGACCTAGAAGGGGGAGTGACTTCTATATGAGGAAAGGTTGCATCATTTGGGACTTCATAGTTCAGATAAAAAGGTGGCAATGATAGCAGTTTATAAAACTATATGTGTGGCCTGGAGGGAGTGGATGGAGAAAGGTTTTTTCTCCTTCTCTCATGAACACTGGAACGCATGGGATGGGGAGGGAATCGTTCAAATGGGGGGAGGAGGTGGAACAAGTTGACTCGGTTAGTTAGAGTGTTGAGCTAATGGATCTGGTGGACACGGGGCGTTGCAAAGGACTGAGCATGTTAACACTGAGCTTCTCTTGACCCCCAACCCAGAGGAAGGCCATGTCTTTGTCTGGGGCTACGGGATACTTGGGAAAGGACCGAAGCTGATGGAAACGGGGACTCCCGAAATGATCCCACCCACCCTGTTCGGCCTCTCGGACCTCAACCCGGACGTCCGTGTGGCTCGGATCCGCTGTGGACTTAGCCAGTTTGCTGCTGTCACCAGTAAGTGGCTTCCAAAGCATGCCTGGGCATGTGAACTCAGAAGTAAGTGTGAGCGAGGTTTAGTTCAAGGATTTTGCAGTCTTCGGCTGGGGGATTTTCTGCCCCTGCCTCTTTCAAGTCCGAAGAGGAGTTTTTCTTTCTCCTGTCAGTTTTCTTGCTTCCCCCAGTTAATCCAGAGCAATTTTTGTAGTTCGCATCTGTTCCCTCTGCCAAGTCCTGTTAGTGCTATTTAATTAACACTAGAAATTGTGGACATCCAATGAAGGAGGCTGTTTGAAGATTCAGAACAGATAAAGTCCTTCATACAGCGCAGAGTTAAACTACAGAACTCCCTCCCACTGGAGGCAGGGATGGCCACCAAACTAGATGTCTTTAAAAGAGGACTGGATATATCCATTGAGGTTATTGCTCTGCCTCCCCAGTTAGAAGCAGTAATGGAAGGAGGAGAGAGGGCTCTTGTGCTTGAATCCTGCTTGCAGGTTTCCCACAGGCTTCTGGTTGGCCACTGTGAGAATAGGATCCTGGGTAAGAGGGGCTATTGGCCTGATTCAGCAATGTTTTTATTAGTCAGCCAAGCAAAAACATTCAGTATTAGAGCTGCCTCGTTATAAACAGGCTTAAAAGCTGGATGCTTGTCCGTGAGCCCTCTCTGAGCACTTCATTGGCTGAGTTACTGTGACATCATAGAATGTTCACCAGCATTCCGACTACGGAATGTGTTGGCGATAGAACTGTTACGAAAAAGGAGCAATGCAGAAGCGAGCTCCAGGTGGCTGGAATGGTAAACAGGAAGCTGATGTTATTGGACTGAACCGTGGGAACCAGGGACGGTCTATTCAGTGCACTGAGCACCGGATGTTAGCTCAGAGTGGCACATGACCCTGTACTGGAAGTACATGGGTGGAGTTATTCTCTCTCTGCAGTTGTGATGAGAGAGTACAGACACGTTTTCTCTGTACTGCTGGAAAGACAGGAATAAAAGTATGTAGATACATTTCTGTCTGTCTCATTCCCCCCCCCTGGTTATGGGAGGGGGAGGAGTGGTGTGTCCTTCTTCACGTTGAAAAGGATCGCCGAAGAGACCTCGCCTTGATCCTGCTGGAGAATGCAGCCAGGGAGGTCAACAAGGATTCAAGCCGGGCACCTGGAGGGTGGCCAAATTCATCAGAGCTTCGCTGGCTCTGCTGGCTTGAAATCGACAAGAACGTCAAAAAACAGCGCACCACCTGAGAGGGAAGGGGGAAATAGTTAAGCAAGAGGAAAACGTAAGTTTGGGGACTAAAGGCAGGACACGAACAAGGTGGTCAGTGGGCAGAGGCATGGATTCTGGGCAAGTATGCAAGCCCAGCTGGTGTGTAATGGGGATGAAGAGTGAGGTAGTGAAAGGCAGAGGGGGCTAAAGGAAGAGGGTCTGTGTTGGGTTGGTGAAAATACTGATGGAAGGAGGAGTGGGTTGTATTGGAAATAGTGCTAAGTACTGTACTTTTCTGTGTATAAGACTAGGTTTTTTTACTCTAAAATAATGTTAAAAAACAGGGGTCGTCTTATACACAGGGGTCATCTTCCCCCATTTTCATAAATTTGAGTCCCCCCCCCAATAGGGGTTGTGTTATACACTGGGGTGTCCTATGCATGGAAAAATATGGTAACTCAATTTCACTTGTGCATTGGGACCTGCCACCCCCTCTTTCCTGCCCCAGACACAGCCGCATGGAAAAGATTTGGGGAGGGAGCAGGGCAGGTGGGGAGGAGGCAGGTGTGTGAAGTCATGCTGCCAGGACACGATGGTTGGATATTGCCCAGGGTCTGGTCTTGGCACTTTTATGGTAATGGAGCCCATTAATGGCCGTGCCGCAATTCCACTTGCAAATGCGGCCCATTTACAATTAAAAACTAAAGAGAGGCAGACAGACATAATTTTCTGGATTTGCTGTTGGATTTGTGTGTGTTGTCTCCATGGGCTTGGCACCAAATGAATCCTGCAGGGGGCAGCTGCTCAACAAACTGCGCTAGTTAGTTACATAGAGAGAGATTAGCCAAAGTAAGGTTGGTTCTGTCAAAAAAAGCAGCAGCAGCAAAATAATTAGGATTATGGCGGTTTGACTTTCCTCATCTCCCATCACAAATATCTACGAGTAACTAAGATGTGCTCCATCCTTCCATTTTATTTTATTTTTAAATTAGGAGGTAGAGGAATACCTGTAGTGGCCAATTAAGGAACTGGATTTAAAATGAATCTTTCTGCCAACAAATAAGCAAACGTCCACCAAGGCCAACTTGGAGTCATCACTTGGTATATTGTGTTGCTTTGCAGACAAAGGAGAGCTCTTCGTATGGGGCAAAAATGTCAGAGGATGTTTGGGGATTGGCAGAATGGAAGACCAGTACTTCCCATGGAGGGTAAGGAAGCTCCTATCTCTCTCTCTCTCTCTCTCTCTCTCTCTCTCTCTCTCTCTCTCTCTTAAAAAAGATTGATATGCAAGAATTGGGCAGCCATGTTGAGCTAAGGTCCCACATGTGGCTGAAATTCTTGCGGTTTTCAGGAACCAGTCAGGCATAGGTCAGCATTTTTTTTAAAAAAAAACCCACGGTGTCAGTGCCGTTAGCTCTTTATTCAAAGAAGCCTAAACAGTGCAGCCTAGTGGTCAGCGCAACTCTTCCCAGTAGGCCTTGCCCCAAGGAGGCAGTTGTGTCCCCACCTTCCCACTGCTCTCTGTAAGGCTCCCCTCCAGAGTTTCTTTCCCCCAAGCAGTCGTAGACTGCGCCTGTGCACAACCAATCTCTGCTCTGCCCTTTTCATTTCTCTGCATGTTCTGCGAGACTCGGGTGGGAGAGGAGAGTTGGCTGCCGTAGGAGGGGGAGACCCCCTGGCTTCATCAGCAGCCTGCCTCATCTCTGCCTCCTGGCTCCCATCCTTTACGGCCTCCAATTCTGGACTGCTCTCTGCCCCACCGATTATTGCCGGGTGTGGAAGACTCCCTGGTCCTGAATTGGTAACTGTGCCCCTGAAGGACCAGGTGCGCAGCCTGGGAGTCATTCTGGACTCACAGCTGTCCATGGAGGCACAGGTCAATTCTGTGTCCAGGGCAGCTGTTTATCAGCTCCATGTGGTACACAGGCTGAGACCCTACCTGCCTGCGGACTGTCTCGCCAGAGTGGTGCATGCTCTGGTTATCTCTAGCTAGGACTACTGCAATGCACTCTATGTGGGCCTACCTTTGAAGGTGACCCGGAAACTACAACTAATCCAGAATGCGGCAGCTAGACTGGTGACTGGGAGCAGCCGCCGAGACCATATAACACCGGTCTTGAAAGACCTACACTGGCTTCCAGTACGTTTCCAAGCACAATTCAAAGTGTTGGTGCTAACCTTTAAAGTCCTAAACGGCCTTGGCCCAGTATACCTGAAGGAGCGTCTCCACCCCCATCATTCTGCCCGGACGCTGAGGTCCAGCGCCGAGAGCCTTCTGGCGGTTCCCTCGCTGCGAGAAGCCAAGTTACAGGGAACCAGGCAGAGGGCCTTCTCGGTAGTGGCACCCACCCTGTGGAACACCCTCCCAGCAGATGTCAAAGAGAAAAATAACTACCAAACTTTTAGAAGACATCTAAAGGCAGCCCTGTTTAGGGAAGCTTTTAATGTTTAACAGGTTATTGTATTTTAGTGTTTTGTTGGAAGCCGCCCAGAGTGGCTGGGGAAACCCAGCCAGATGGGTGGGATATAAATAATAAATTATTATTATTATTAAGCCATTTCAGTGTGAGGGCAGGAGGCACTGCCTTCCCTCTGGGTGTTGGAGAGGTGTTGTGCAGGTGAAGACCTGAAAGATCGCGAAGAGGGTGCTTTTCAAAAGGGTGGGGATGGAAATGCCCCCCCCCCGTTTCTCTTTGACTTGGCCTGAATTGGGACAGCTTGGAGAATGTTGGCAGTGGACTCTTGGAAGTTCCAGAGACATGCATTCCTGCAGGAAGTCCGCTTCTTTCTCTACCGGAATCCATGATCATGAAATCTACAGGGCACCTGCTGCTCCGTCACGTGGCGGCATTGCCATTCCTGGCCTAGGTTTGAAGGGAAGCAGCAACAGACGGTGTGCATGTGTAGCTGGTTCTCCTCAACCAACATTCCCGCCTCCACCCTCTTTCCAAGAAGCAGCTCAGGTGGCTGCCAAATCATGCAGCGTTTTGGCATGGAAGGCGGCAAGAGCTGGCTTCCGCTCTGCAGTAACAGAGTTCCTTTTTCATATATCCCAAAATGCGGTGCGAGGCACCTTCCTTGGCTGATGTTCCCTTGTGACGAGGCTGGCTTTATCGGTCACAGCTGGGGGCTTATCCACACTCGCCTTCCCTCTGCTGTTTCTAGGCAAGGACCACACTTTAAAAGCTCCATGAGTGAGCACCCCCTTCTCCTTCCTTTTTTTTTGGTCTATAGCTTTCCCTGTGAGAACTCGCTATTTAAAGTCAAATTGGAGCTGTCAGAGGCTCAGGAGCAGAAGCACAGGGGAGAGAGCAAATAGAGAGCGGAGGAGAGGAATCCGAGGGGAGCGTAGGGGAATATGACAGTGGCCCGAGAGATTCCATGAGCTTCTCCAGCGAATCAGAAGATTCCCAGAAGGGGGCGCCTATGGTAAGGGCAAGGGGGGGTCCCAGGGGGGACGCTCCAGAAGCAAGGGGCCAGCGGGGACTCCCAAGGGAGCAGCGGAGGATCAGGACCAGCTCCCCCACCAGAGCGCAGTGGGGGGGAAGAGTCACATGAGTCAGGACCAGCCTCTCCTCCAGCGGGGAGAGAAGATGAGTCAGGGATGACCACGCCCCCATCGGAAAGTGGGGAAACGGAGGGAAGGTCAGGTCCAGCTAGCCTCCCCGAAGGAGGGAGCAGTGACACAAGTGTAACGGTCAGAAGGAAAGTGGGAGGCTGCGCGCGCCAAGTTCAAATGTGCAGGAGCGCGGGACAGCAGAAAACCCGGATTGGGAGCCAGGTCCTAAAGCCCGAAGGAGGGAGGGGGAAGAGTCAGGGGACTCAGCGTCAGAGGAGTCTAGGAAGGGTGAGACCCCGACTAGCAGGCGGACCCAGAGAAGGAAGGAACAGAGGAAGAGGTGGAGTAAGGCTAGAATCTTAAACTGGTGTCAGGGGGGAGGAGATTCAGATGGAGCTTCGGCGGTCTAAAGTTACAGACGTAGCGTTGCACGCTGCGCGTGTGGAAGTGAAACTGAACTTCAATAAAGACTTTTATACTAAAGAACGAAGCAGCGTTGGTCTTGTGTGAGCTGGGACCTTGGGCAGCACTGACAGGAGCAAACAGCAGTCTGTGGAAAAACTGAATTGCCGTTTGCTTCAAAGGAGCACTAAAGAGCGGGCTTTTGTGGGGAAAGCTAGGGGGCCAAAAATGTGGGGGACGGACTGCTTTGATTCAGAGCTTTAAAACACAAGATGCTTTCCCGGAAAGAGCAGGGCAAAAGGTAAGAGCAGATGAGGCCGGAGAGGCAGGCAAAGGCCCTGTCTGCTTATCTGCTTCCTCTGTTGCTATGGTACTATACATTTAAAGCAGTGTGATACCACTTCAAGCAATCATGGATCCTGGGAACTGTAGCTTGTTAAGGGTGATGGGAGCTCTTAGGAGAACCCTATTCCGTCTGCAGAGCTACAGTTCCTGTAGCGGCTTAAGAGCAAGCTGTCTTTCTTCCTGGGGAATGCATTCTGTAGCATTCATTGCTTTAAATAATTCTGGTTTCAATTTGGTTTTGTGTTTCTTCTTGCTCTGGGACCTTCCTTCCCCCATGCAAAGTGACTAGCGAATGTAATAATAATAATAATAATAATAATAATAATAATAATAATATAATTTATTTATACCCCGCCCATCTTGCTGGGTTTCCCCAGCCACTCTGGGCGGCTTCCAACAAAACACTAAAATACAATAACCTATTAAATATTAAAAGCTTCCCTAAACAGGGCTGCCTTCAGATGTCTTCTAAAAGTTTGGTAGTTATTTTTCTCAGTAATCAGTAGTATAGGGTAAAATAGGGGGTTGCGAATCTTTTGGGGCATGTGGGCATATTTCAGCTCTTGATAGTGTGCCATCTGCGCTGTTGCAAAGTAACTGCCATGGGAGAGGGGGTCGCCTATTCACACGTTGCCATGAAAGAACTGTTTCGCAGAATACAACCTGTCTCTCTGTCGCAGAATGCAATATCCCTCTCTGTCACAAACACACACACACAGTGCTGTCCCCCACAGACTTCTCCCTGCCTTTTAAAAACCATTCTGGTTTCCCAATTGGGTGCTCATGTGTCACCGTCAAATGCAAAGAGCCGAGAGAATGGAAGTGTGATTGATGGGAGCTGTTGTGCAAAGCAACCAGAGGGCACCAGGTTGGCAAAGCTGGCCGAGGTGCCCTTCCCATGTTGCAGCGCTTTTTCTGATAGCTTACATTTGGGGCGGGCTTGTCGTCACCACCCAGAAAAAAGAGAAGTGTTTTATTTTAGCCAATGATCTCTCTCTTTTTCTCACTGCCCCTCCCTTCGCTTCCTCCCAAAATATTTAGGTGATCGTGCCAGGTGAGGTGGTAGATGTCGCCTGCGGGGTGGACCACATGGTCACGCTGGTCAAATCCTTTGTGTAGCAATGCCTGATTGGACAGTGCCTGATGACTTGGAACACAACTAGAAATGTATCAACTTTTTCCTGATGACTGGTCTTGGCGGCTCTTTGGGACTGATGCCTGAATTCCTTGTGAGCAAACTTAATGAAGTCACCATGGCAGCAGGCTTCAAAGGAACAAGGATTTGTTTCAGAGGGACCCTGCACAAATTTTGGGAGCTGTTCACTCAGGACAATCGTTAGCTGCTCGGCCGTCTTCGTGATGTTGTACTTCCGAAGTGGTTGCTAAGGACTTGGGAGTGCTGCGAGGAAGCCTGCACTGCTGTGCAGTCAGAGCAAAAGGGTTTGTTTACAGCGGGATTGTAGAACATGCTGCTGCTTTTGAAAGATGCTCTTATGAGATGATTGAATGTCTTTGCCTTATTCCTTTCTCTCTAGCACCCAGCTCTTTATTGTCCCAGAGCAGGGCTAGGGAAGCAGTGGCTCTCCAGCTGTGGTTGAACTCCCAACTCCCATCAGCCCCCAGCCAGCATGGTCAGTGGCAAGGGATGTTGGGAGTTTGAGTCCAAGCACAGCTGGAGCAATGCAGGATCCCTGCCTCGTTTGAAAGCAACCGCTGAAACTTTTACTGAAAAGTTTCATCGTATCCCTGGCTCCTTCCCTTCACAGATCTTAGCTCTCACTATGTACTGCACCCAAATAGAGAACATTGAACTTGGGCTTGTTGATTCTCCTGACAACCACGGTTTAGCAGTGTGTCAGAACCTGTGTAAACCATGGTTAGCCATAACTATGGTTTAGTGAAACCAGCCCACATCAAACCATTATTTTTGAAGGTGTCTTGTTTTAGCAGAACCAGAGCTAGGGATTCAGATACGATGCTGAAACTGCAGTTAATTGAAAAGGGAAGTGCACAGTTCTGATCTCCTTGCAGCCGGGGCAGGAGGAGAGGAAATGCGTGAATGACATACATGTCAGGGCTGCCCATGCCTTCAGTGCTGATCTACATGAGGGTTCAAGCCTCCTTCCCTTCTATTCTGCCCCTCTCCTACCCTTGCACTCCCATAGTTTTTGATGGAGAGGAATGAGCCAAGGGTACGCCATCTGACCATCTCTTTAGTTTGAGAGAAACAGCTCCTTGGCCTATGAGAGAGAAAGAGTGGTGTGCATTTGTTGTAGTAGTGGTTGTTGTTGTTGTAAAGTGTACCTGGCTACTTCCTTCCTTCTCCCCTGCCTCACACGTTCAGCCCTCAAAGGCTGAGTATACTGGTACCTGGGGTTACAGACGCTTCAGGTTACAGGCGCTGCTAACCCAGAAATAGTACCTTGGGTTAAGAACTTTGCTTCAGGATGAGAACAGAAATCGCACTGTAGCGGGAGGCCCCATTAGCTAAAGTGGTACCTCAGTTTAAGAACAGTTTCAGGTTAAGAACAGACCTCCAGAACGAAGTAAGTTCTTAACCCGAGGTAGCACTGTATATCTTAAACAATACATATCGGAGAGAAAGAAGCGATCAGAACTATTGTTCAGGCATTTTAGGGATAAGCCATGGGCAATGAAAACCCATCGTTGCCTTCTGATAAATGGCCACATGACGGCACTGCATGGAGCACCTGGTAGCATTCGGCTGCTAGGCGAGGCGACTTATCAAATCTGGAAGTGGTTGCTTCTGTCTCAGGAGCTCTTGAGCTGAGCTGCGGTACTGCTGGTTCCGTCATTAGCTGGAGATAATTCTAAAATGTGCTGCCCTGTGCCTCTTGGGCATTTGTTAATAAGACATCACCGTATTACCTCTGTGGCCAAGATCCTTCTAGAGCGAGGGCTG
This sequence comes from Podarcis raffonei, assembly GCF_027172205.1. Lineage (NCBI taxonomy): Eukaryota > Metazoa > Chordata > Lepidosauria > Squamata > Lacertidae > Podarcis > Podarcis raffonei. The sequence goes on along the minus strand of NC_070616.1, from coordinate 11,244,826 downwards.
CATTTTCATCTGCTTGCAGGGTTGTGTTTTTTGGGGGAGGGGGAGGCACATGGCAGTGGCTGGGAAGGACCAGGTGCAAAAAGTGGGCAGAACAATTGGTGTGAATCTTAGCTTTTTATCCAGTAGGCTAGATTCTAACCTTGTAAAAGTTAGCGATTTGTGTGCACAGTTCTCTCCTCCCCCATCCAAGCAAGAGACATAAACACACTTCCAAGGACACATCCCAACAAGGCAAAAGCCCTGGAGAAGGAGGGCACAGAAGTGGGGGAGTGAGGGGTGGGGTAGAGTCATAAAGTCCAGATAGAGAGGCTTCTCAGCCCTGATCTTCCCAATGTATGTTTTAGAATGCTTACAGTGGAGCTCTGCTCACAAATAGAGCCCGAGTTAACTTTAATTAGAAGCTTCCTTCATTAAAGCTTCTGTTCTTTTCATTGCTTCGTGTTCAGTGTGACTTCCAGCATTATTTGTGACTTAACTGACTTCCATTCATGCTGGAAGGTGGCGGCTTGATATCTTGATTTCCACTTGATATACTTTTTCTGGACTGGCTGCTGCTGTTTATATAGTATGAAAAATACCTTAGAAAATGAAAAGGTATTTGTAAATAAAGCCTCTCCCTCCACACGGAACAGGAACTGACTAATGAAGGGAGTAATTCATCATTAAACGCCCCGTCATCCTGGAGGCATAAGCTGCAAAGAGGAAAGTCACCATTGACTTGAAGCCCCAGGAAGACGTGGGTGGTACCATTTTGGCTACATCAGCAATGGCAATCACCGCCTGGACATCAGGAACGGAAGGAAGGAGGATTACTAGACACCTGGAGAAAAGTAGCAAGCTGGCATGAAGAGAAAGAAAGAGACAGAGGGAAACTTGCTTAGATTGGAAAACTTTTCAGCAGAGATGTACCAGGAGACTGCAGAGGGCTCTCTTAGAGGCGCACAATTGCAGCGACACAGAGAAGTTCTTTTAAGTACAAATGTTCCGAAATCAACATTTCAGTTCCCCAAAAAATCAGCAGTGCAGCCCAACAGGACTCACTCGCAATTCTGAATGGAGGAACTAAGCAAACAAAACCATTCCCATTTTGCGTCTGACCAGGATCCAAGTCAGTTTCTAGAACAGAGGGCACAAGCACCACATCCCACTCATGTCAATGGGCTATGCCCAAGAGAATGCATTCAAATTGCGCCCATTGGCTTCTACAGGGAAATGACGATAATTCCCAAACGGGGAAGAGCAATAGCTCAGTAGGAGAGCCGTTGCGTTGCATGCACAAGGCCCCAGGTTTAATCCCTGCCATCTCCAGGAAGGGGTGAGAGGGTGCCTCTGCCTGAAACCCTGGAGAGCGGCTGCCAGTCAGCTAGAGAAATCAATGGCCTGACAATAGAAAGCAGCTTCTTATGTTGCCCCACCCTCACATCTCTGCTCCAACCTGCTGAAAATGAGATAATGCACAGCAGTCTGGGTCTTCCACAAACCTTTGAATTGGATTGATAAAATGTGCACTGAAAAAAAGTATCTCTGTTTGCCTCAGGCAATTTTCTGATACCTTAGGGCAGGGGTGGTGCTGTGGACCGCAGCTCCCATCATCCCTGACAATTGGTTATCCCAAGCAGGGCTGATGGGAGTTGGAGTCCATAACAACCAGCAGTTGGCATCCATTGGCTGTTGCTCATGAACTCCTAACATGGAACATTTTCCACCTGGGAAAAGCACCAAGCCCTGGAAAAAATTCCACCCCAACGTCATTGAAAACACCTATAAAAGAATTATCCTGCTATGTTTTGAGCAGCTACATTGCTTGTGGTTTTAGTTCCCAGTCTTGCCTGCCTAGAAAGACTGGGAATATGCAACCCGATCAATCCACTGGGACTGGTTGGAAGGCAGGGAGCCCACCAGTAGGTGGTGCCAGAGCCAATGACAAACAGAGTGAACTCAATCTAGTTTTGCCTTTCCTGCTGAATTCTACAAGGGGCAACCTGAAAGGGAAGAGGAGGAAGCTGATGGGGGCAATGCCACTCCCTGGACCAGCTCTTCATCCAGGAAGGCAGGCAGGTGGGGGCTGGCTGAGGGCAGGCAGAGGTTGGTGGGGCAGTGCCCCATTTGCCCATATGGACCCAGCCTCCATTGAGAGGACGCTGTGCCAGTTGAGTCCAGCATTGCCTGGCATCAACTTTCCAGGGTCTCAGGCCTTTCCTGTTGCCTTTTTATTGGGAGATATTGTGGCTTGGCCACTGGGAACTTGTGGCTCTTCCGTTGAAGTCCTTTTCCTGGCGAAAAAATTTCCTGCCAAACAGCACAGCGATGGCCACTCGTTTTAGGTGGCTTCCGCAGAGCATCAGACCAGTTCACGTGTCTCTCCTGAGAGGTGTTCTCCATGCTAGCCAAACAGCAAACCAGAGCTAGTACAGTGGTACCTCGGGTTACATACGCTTCAGGTTACAGTTTCCGCTAACCCGGAAATAGTGCTTCAGGATGAGAACAGAAATCGTGCTCCAGCGGCGTGGTAGCAGCAGGAGGCCCCATTAGCTAAAGTGGTGCTTCAGGTTAAGAACGGACCTCCAGAACGAATTAAGTACTTAACCTGAGGTACCACTGTATTGCAACCAAGCAGAGGCGGCCTATCGTCTTAATGCTCACTGCTGGTTTCTAGAAGCATCTGCTTGGCCACTATGGGGAAGCAGGGCTGTAGCTATAGTGGTTCAAGCACCTGGGTTCAATCCCCAATGGCATCTCTGGGTAGGGCAGAGCCCGGGTGTTGCTGGACTACAACCCCCATCATCCATGACCACTGGTCCTGATAGCTGGGGATGATGGGAGTTGTAGTTCAACAGCAACCAGAGGTTGAGAGAGGCTGGTGCTGATGACACAGAGCTAAAATGGAGCCATCATCTGCTTTCTGTTTCTAAACAAAATGCTGGAATAGATGGTCTGAGACAGGACGGCTCCCTTTTTGTCCTCATAGCATGGTGACGTTTCCTTGTAACAATTGACCCTCTTGGCCTGACACACTTAATGACCGGCCTGTTGTTCACAGAAAAGGCGACAAGAGTCCAAAATTGTATTTTATTTCCCCTTCTCACTGTTCTTCCGCAAATGCGTGCTACACTTTTGCTCTTCCCATCCTCACAAATGTGCTCCATCCCAGTTCCTCCCTCAATTGAAGTACACAGTCTCTTTTATTTCAAACCTCGGATAACAGTGTATTTCTGTCACACCGGCAAATGAAAATGAAAAAGGGGAGAGGGTGGGTGGGTTGAAAGAGAAAACAGCAGAATTGGTACATTACAGTTTTGAAATCCCAAACATTTTTCCTTCTTGCTCCTCACCATGCTCTGCCCCTTTGAAGATTTTATTTTCAAAATTGCTATTTAAAAAAAAAGCTATCAGGAGTTATTTATGCCCCTCAAGCAGTCTTTTGTTTCTTATTTTCTTCACATGTGGCAACGGCTTCTTTTCCCAGGCTCTCTTTGGAGTAAAAAACAAACAAACCACTTTTTCTCTCTCTCTCCTTGCTCCAAGAAAATACTGAGAAGAATTTTTGACAGAAAATGCACTCTTAGTCCCGCTCCAAAGGATTCCTAGTGCTTTTCAGCTTGACTCACTTGAAGTGCATTGATAACACCATTGATATTTTCTTCTGGTACCTGCAGTGGGTGGAAGAAAGAACAACCACCCCTGAAAACCAGGACGCTACATTTTGATAGAAATTCAGACTTCTAGATATGATAAATTATAGGCCAACTGTCATAAATGCAACACTGTAGGGTGCCTAGAATAGATAGACAGAATGTTAAGATGTTATCTAGCATTAGCTTTACTGAGTCAGGTTCACTTATTTGTTTTTAGTCCTTGGACCATGACAAAACAAAGCTTAACAATACAGTGTTACCTTGGTTCTCAAACGCCTTAGCACTCAAACAACTTGGAACCCAAACACTGCAAACCTGGAAGTAAGTGTTCTGGTTTGTGAACTCTTTTTGGAAGCCGAACGTGCTCCATTTTGAGTGTTACGCTTCCGATTTGAGTGTCACACTTCCGTTTTGAGTGTTACGCTGAGGTCTGTCTGTTTTTGCTATTTATTTTGTGGTTTTGTTTTTGTGACTGTGTGGAACCCAGTGGAACCCAGTTCAGCTACTGATTGATTGATTGATTGTGTGACTGCAGTACATCGTTTGCTGCTTTCATTTTATGGATCAATGGTCTCATGAGATAGTAAAATTCATGCTAAATTGCTGTTGTTTTTAAAAGTCTGGAATGGATTAATCCATTTTGAATTACTTTCTATGGGAAAGCGTGCCTTGGTTTTGGAACGCTTTGGTTTTGGAACGGACTTCCAGAATGGATTAAGTTTGAGAACCAAGGTACCACTGTATTAAAGTAAAGCTGAACACGAATGACAACATGAACAAACACAGAACACTCAAGTTTGCTTGGGAAGGCACACCTGGCCCCTTGGGAAAAAAAGATGCCCATTTCAAAATGACTAAAAAGAAAGAAAATGCAAGTTACACACATCTGAATTAAAATAAACATAACATTCTGATTCTCCCTGGGGAAACACAGCCATCTCTCTTAAGAGCTTTCCTCTTTTGTCAATCACTGCCGAAAGAGAATGTGCAGTTCTCGTATGTATCCCCATCCACCCTAAAACCGTGTCCCAGGTATTGCTCTCTTAATTCACAATTAAGAGCAGACCCATCCAAATCAGTCCAGCCACTTCAATGGCTTCTTTGGGTTATCACCCATAATTTTTAATTGATAATGTGTACAATCCTATGGTCCCTGAGAGGACATCTTAAGAGCCTTAGGACACGACAGAGAAGCATTTTTTAAAGACTTTCCCTTGGCTACTGCCAGATAGCGCCGCCAAGGCAGCTGCCCAACTGGTGGTGTTCTGCGAGTAGCAAGGTGTTGGGCGTGTTGCAGAATTGTAGGGATGAACCACTTTCAACTATGGGGGTGTTAAATAACCGAATGCTCCTCCATATAAAAACAAACAACCCCCCCCCAAAACAACAATAACAGCACTCTAACAAGGCACTCTAACAAGGTAAACGGCGTTCCGTGTGCTGCGCTGGCTCGCCAGATGCAGCTTGTCACGCTGGCCACGTGACCCGGAAGTGTCTGCGGACAGCGCTGGCTCCCGGCCTCTAGAGTGAGATGAGCACACAACCCTAGAGTCTGGCAAGACTGGCCCGTACGGGCAGGGGTACCTTTACCTTTAATAAGGCCCTGCATGCAGAAATATAGAGTGCCAAGGACAAAAGGAAGCTGATTTTTGTCCATCCACCTTAGTATTGCCTACACAGACTGGCAGCATCTATGTAGGGTTTCAGAGAACCTCCCCAGTCCTCTCTATAAATCCCAGGGACTCAGCTTGGGACTATACATTCAAAGCAAGCACTCTGCCACTGAGATCTATGGCTGGATGTTACTCTATTTTTCTCCTTGAGCAGCTAGTTTTCTAGGTGCAAGAAATACTTTTTGGACCCTGATGTCAGGCACACCCCCTCCCCGTCACCTCCGAAGTGGCACAGCCCAGACACAGGCTTATCACCCGAGTGCGAAATAAGCCCCTGTGTGTTAGCTTTAGGAAGGCTCTTATGGGCTTATCTTATCAGTGTGGTTAATGTTTAAGGAAATAAACCAAGTGGATCTAACCATTTGACCTTCGCTATCTGAGATGGTGTTGACATTTTCTCTTTTTGAAAAAAACAGTGTACACATTGGAGTTTCCAAGCTAGAAAAGAGGCCGGTGCCAAAAAAATATAAACAAAGCAAAAAAACCTGACCAGAGGAAGAGAAAAGCTGGGATTTGCTGCCTGAGCTTTTAATGGGTTAGAAGGTCAGGGCTCTCTCCGAAAGAGGCTTAATGTAGGAAAGGTAATGGGCAGCATCATGGGGATTGTTTATGGGGGGGGCAGTGAGAGGAGAGACTCTCAAACACAGCATGCGACTTGGCACACACACTGAAACACATTAAAACAAAAGACCCTAACAGTGTCACTAGTCTGCTGCCAAAGCCGGCCTAAGATATTTTATCGCTGGTGTGTGGGTGGGATGTCCAAAATGGACCTTCTCTTTCTCCACGGGGAAGAGCCTCAATTCAGCGGCAGAAGGTTTGCTTTGCATGCGGAAATAAGGAGCCAAGTTCAATCCCTGTATAAAGGCAGATTTTTGTTTATTACACCTGGTGTCTGCAGGTGAAGCTGGGAGATTCCCTACCTGAAACCCTTGAGAGCCACTGCCAGCCAGGGTATTATTGTTGTTGTTGTTGTTGTTGTTGTTGTTGTTGTTGTTATTATTATTAATAATAATAATAATAATAATAATAATAAATTTACATACCACCCTTTATCAAAAGACCCCCAGGGTGGTGTAGATCATTAAGAACAAATTTAAAGCGTGTGATAATAAAAACATAATATGAAGCATATTAAAAAACAGCAAATAAAATAGTAACAACAACAACAACAACAACAATAATAATATTAATAATACCCCCCACATAAAGGCCATAGATTATTTAATGGCCAAAGGCCTGGGGAAATCTTTAGGTGACAAGCGAAACTTTCCCCTTTTCCCAAGGCCTTTGGCTAATTAAACAATCTATGGCCTTTTAAACTGCAGGGAGGGTTATTTGTTGCTATGTGATTCTTGGATGAAGGGCAGTATAGAAATTTTAATAATAATAATAATAATAATAATAATAATAATACAATGCCCTGGTAAAGCTTTCCTGAGCAGCCTCTGCTAATCCCTCTCGATGGACCAATGGTCTTGGTTTAAAAGTAGCACCCTGGGACTTACCAGTGCATGATCAAACTTAAACGTACTGATGTAATAGGCTGGGATGTCAGCTGCCGCCAACGGTTCAGAAATCTGTGCCACAATTCCACATTCATCTAGGGGAGAGAGGAGGAGAAAACAACAGCTCATTACAAACGCCCGTGTTAGCCGAGGAAAGATGCGATGGGGCCACAGACATTCCTGCTTTGGGACCCAGGATTAGATTACTATAATCTTCTTTCCGCAGGGCTACCCAGGGTGACTAGTCTGGAAAGCTTCAACTTGTTCCAAACACAGAGGAGCAGAGGCGCCAGCTTCTCTGCAGAGGACTGAGGGGGCTCGGAGTGAAGTTGCGCAATGTCCTGACGTTGTGAGGAGCCAGACACCTTCTGATCATTGAGGGTGTCTGGCTCCCTCAAAAAATACATGGGGGTATGTGTGCGTGTGCAAAACTGCCTTGGTCCAGGGCCAGATTTAGGTTTGCTGAGGCCCTAAGCTACGGAAGGTAATGGGGCCCTTTATATGTCCAGCTGTCCTTTGTCAACAACAAATTGTCACTGTTTTGTGTTGAATATATGCCGATATGGTAATTTATGGACCTAATAGGTATCTAAAGCCATTTGCACCTAACAAAATATGTATTTTTTCAAAGTAATGGTTGAACTGAAATAAAATTAAGTATATTAATAGTGAAATAATTATTAAGCTCTAACTTAAAATGATTGGAGGCCCATTACTTACATCGCAGGAGCCTACACAACACAAAAGACTGTTGCTGTATGTAGGTTTTATTTTATTTGATTTTTTATCTTATACAGTGGTACCTCAGGTTAAGAACTTAATTCCATTCTTAACCTGAAACTGTTCTTAACCTGAGGTACCACTTTAGCTAATGGGGCCTCCTGCTGCCGTGCAGTTTTTGTTCTCATCTTGAAGCAAAGTTCTTAACCAGAGGTACTATTTCTGGGTTAGCGGAGTCTGTAACCTGAAGCGTTAGTAACCTGAAGCATCTGTAACCTGAGGTACCACTGCATTTTGAAAATGTACATCCAGGTTTTTTCCCTTTAAATTTTTTTGGGGGCCCCAAGAGAGTGGGACCCTAAGCTATAGCTTGTTCAGCTTATATGTAAATCCGGCTCTGCCTTGGCCCCTAGGATCTGGTGCCTATGCCGAAGAGGGCGCCCTGTTGGCTCCTGCAGTCACAGGTCCTTCAACTGGCGGTGAAGGGAGCGTCAGGAATGAGTTTATCTGAGAAACAGAGGCTTTGAGAAGATCCTCTGTTTACTGCAGGGATTTGTTTGCTCTCTGCTCTTGGCATTTCCTGTTGCGCAAAGCCATCTGCGAAACCGTGAAGTGCATAATCTTCATGGAGAGGATCATGAGAGGAGAGGCCAGGGGTATACAGCCTGCTGACTTGCTGAGGTGGGAAGGAGGCGGAAACGGAATGGAGTACCATGGCTGGGCTAGAAACAATGGAGTATCGTGGGATTGTGTTGCCGGTCCCCTGTTAATGATCCTCACCGCTTGGATGAATGGGACTTTCCATGTGAGGGAGAGGTTCCCCGTATCAAAAAGAGCAGAAGAAAAGAATTGCAGCCCTACTGCTTCCTCACCCTGTATACGCCATGTTCCCTGATGGATATATGGACAGGGAAATGACAAGCAAATCCATTAGCTTCTCAGTAAATCCCACCTCAGCAAGTCAGCAGCCAGCCTCTAAGGAACAACCTACCAAATCCAAGAGGCTGCCCTCCAATCCGGACCATCTTCCAGAGTTCTCCCGATGCACTTGTAAACAACAAATTATTAGGAAACCTTTTAAAAAGAGAGAGAGCAGGAAAATAAGATTTCAATCCGTCCTGCTATATTAAAAAGAACTCGAGAAACCCAACACCCATTTATCCACCCAGGGAGGCCTATGGCATCTTTGATGCAAGATTTTTAGATTTAGGGTCGTTGCCAACTAAAGTTTACTATGTGCACCACCTTGAACTCCTTGAAGAAAAAGGTGGCCTATGAATGCAATCAAACCATCTACCAACCAAAAAACTGTTTTGCCACCCCTGCCTCCTTTAAGAGGAAGGGCGGGATATAAATAAACATATACCGTATTTTTCGCTCTATAGGACACACCCAACCATAGGATGCACCTTGTTTTAGAGGGGGAGAACAAGAAAAAAAAAATTCTCTCCCTCTCTGCGCAGCGCCCCTTCAGCGAAGAGGCAGGAGAAATGGAGCCCCTTCCATTTCTCCTCCTGCTTTGCTGAAGGGGTGCTGCGCAGAGAGGGAAAGCTGCGCAGCGCCTCTCCAGCGAAGCAAAGCCAGGAGAGCAAGAGGGATTGGTGCGCACCGACTCGTCTCGCTCTCCAGGCTTCAGCAAAAGCAACGCGAAGCTTCCGGAGCGAGGCGGGAGCACTCCCACTGCACTTCGGAGGCTTCACGTTGCTATCGCTGAAGCCATGGAGCCTGCATTTGCTCCATAAGACACACACACATTTCCCCTTAATTTTTGGAGGGGAAAAAGTGCGTCTTATAGAGCAAAAAAATATGGTAACTAATGCAATGACACTCAAAGTGGCTTGCAAGACATGGCCAATATAAAATTCTAAAGCCACATATATTCTGGAGTAAAAGATTCCACCTGCTGCTCTTTCTTCTGTCCCCCAGAAGAATTCGAACCCAGATCCCGCAAAAGACCACCCCAAAGTGCTGTTTTCCCTGGAATGTTCCTGAAGGCATCTCCTCTCCCAGGCACCCATCCCTCACATAATCTGGGGAACCGGGTTCGCGTCCCCGCTCCTCCACATGCAGCTGCTGGGTGACCTTGGGCTAGTCACATTTCTCTGAAGTCTCTCAGCCCCACTCACCTCACAGAGTGTTTGTTGTGGGGGAGGAAGGGAAAGGAGAATGTTAGCCGCTTTGAGACTCCTGAAGGGGAGTGAAAGGCAGGATATCAAATCCAAACTCTTCTTCTTCTTCTTCATCTCCCTTGGCGTAACTCCCTTGCACCGTTCTGGCTAGCTTTTTGATGATGGCTTCCATGATCTGGGATGGGTGTATGAAGTCCATATGTATTCCAGGGCCCTTTTAAGTTACTTCAGGAGCCAGCTGGATTTTTGGCATTCATGTGGGTGCTGCGTGTTTGCATGGGGGCACATGCGAGGTCTCCTAATAAACACCTGAGGCCCAGTGAATAGGATTTAGGAAGCCGGTTCTCACCTTTTCTGCGTCTGTACATCCATCACCAAAGAAATGTAACCCTCAATGAGGGAGAATGAGAAAAAGCGAATGTGTCCAGAATCTTCATTGCCCACCATAAAATCTTTTACTCTGCGGAGGAAGGGAGAACCAAATTTGGGAACAATTTATATGCTGCTTGATTGTGCCCAAAGCAGCTTACAAAAAGAATAAAGCGTCAAATTTACTACAGTTAAAAACAACTATAAACAAAACTGAAATCAACGACAAGCTAAAAGCCAGATTAAAACACATGCCATCATTCTACATATCTTGCCTAAACAAAAATATTTTTTTGCTGGTGGCAGGAAGAATACAGAGGCAGGGAGTTCCAAAGTGCACCCTAAAAGATCAATACCCGTGGAACAGGTATCATGTGGCACCCCTTCTTTCAAGAAGCTTGTGGCAGCGTTCCTGGCAATCCCAGGGTGTTATGAAGGGAAACTGTCTCAAGCGGGTTAAGTCCAAAGGCATTTCTTGTGAGGTTTAAGGAAGCTTCCTTCTCCCTTGTGCCCTCACCCCAATTCCCTGGTTTGAACTTACCCATTGGAGTAAAACATGACATCCATAAGGAGTGTAGCAACCGAGGGGAGGGTATCTGGGTCCAGGCTGGTGACACAGAACATGTTACTTGGGCTGGAAAGTGGGTGGATGACAGGCCTCTGAACTGAAAGAGAGGAAGAGACACACAGATGTAAAGGAATGATAAGAAGTTATTTCTGCTGTGGCAGCTTGTGCATGTTGGGACTGGTAGGGCTGGAGGCAGGGGGCCTAGTGCATCAGTAGAAATTCATCATGCAATAGATGGCGCCGTTCTTCACACAACAGAGTTACCAGCAACCTGCTGAGGCATTCTCTTCCGCAACCACGTTCTGCTGCAGCAAAACATTGGGAACAAGGGTACTGAAGAAGAGTAGAAGAAGAGTTTGGATTTGATATCCTGCTTTATCACTACCCGAAGGAGTCGCAAAGCAGCTAACATTCTCCTTTTCCCTTCCTCCCCCACAACAAACACTCTGTGAGGTGAGTGGGGCTGAGAGACTTCAGAGAAGTGTGACTAGCCCAAGGTCACCCAGCAGCTGCATGTGGAGGAGCGGAGACGCGAACCTGGTTCCCCAGATTACGAGACTACCACTCTTAACCACTACACCACACTGGCTCTCTTCATCGTAGCACGATGTTGGATGGTGCCCCCCCCCCAAGGAAATTGGCACACACCATTAAAAGAGGTCTTGGTTTGCAACGGGCTGTGACCAGAAAGAGAACACTGATCCCTGTAAAACTGGGGGCAGGTGGCAAACTGGAGGGGAACCATACCCAGTTTTGGTTTCATAAATCCGTTTGTTATCCCGAGGCTGTCGGCCGCCACCGCCTCCCCGTTCACGACCCTGAGGATGGTGAATTCAGAAGCCAGCGTGTGCGTCACAAAGGGCAGGTCTCGCTCACGTATCTGAGCATGGGAAGAAGAAGAAGAAGAAGAAGAAGAAGAAGAAGAAGAAGAAGAAGAAGAAGAAGAAGAAGAAGAAGAAGAAGAAGAGATAATAATAAGCTCATGAGAAAAACAAAGACCCTGTTGCTATTACAGTGGTACCTCAGGTTACATACGCTTCAGGTTACAGACTCCGCTAACCCAGAAATAGTGCTTCAGGTTAAGAATTTTGCTTCAGGATGAGAACAGAAATCATGCTCCAGCGGCGCGGCGGCAGCAGGAGGCCCCATTAGTAAAGTGGTGCTTCAGGTTAAGAACAGTTTCAGGTTAAGAATGGACCTGCCCTTCACTCTAAGCTCCCAGGCTGGGGTTACTGTGGGGCAATCAGCCTCATATAACCAACATGCTTAGCTCTAATTCATGCATGAAGCCTCTCAACAGGAGTGCCAGCTTGGCCTCGCGACTGTGGGTGCCCAGGGCTGTGGGTGCCATGCAGCACGCATGACTCTGGCATCAAAATCTGTGGATGCCCAGCCCCTTGATGGGGGATTTTGTGGGTTCTCGGGGCCCCAGGGCCCCAGGGAGTTGGCACCTATGCCCCATATCAAACAGGACCACGGACAGAGATTGGTTGGATGGGAGTAAGGGCATGTGTGTTTATGCAGGGCTGACCCAATACATTTTGATGCCTGAGGTGAACCACAGAATGGTGCGCCCTCCCTCTCAGGGAGATCAGGAACAAGGGGAATAAAGATCTACACTGGAATCTGCTGCTCTGCGGACCTTGCTGCCCGAGGCAGTTGCCTCTTCTTGCCTTATGGGTGTGCCAGCCATGTATGTCTGCAGGTGTCTTTGTGTCCCCTGTCTAGGAAAACACTGGAGCTCCAATCTTCCTGGCTCCTAGACAGGCCCTGATCCAGGCAGGTGCTTCCATGAGCTTCTCCACTCATGCACAGTTAGCAGGATACTTCCCTGGTTCATTGTCTACTCTGCTCCTGGGAACCCTCACACCCCCACTACGCTTTTCTTAACATCCAGACCACAAAAGCTTCCTCAGAGCATTGTGCATTTGTGTTTGTCCTAAAAAAGAAAAAAGAAGGTATTGCCTGGTTGTGGAATACTTCTTAAGGACCAAAAGAGTTTCCTTTCCTTTCCCCCATTTTTGTTTTGCAAAACAACCGGTTATCAGTGGTTCAAAAGCAGCTGAAGTGTAAAGCTGCAACATTTCTGACACCTCAGCAATCACACACGATTTTACAGGCATGTGCACTACGGCCAAGAGGGGTCCAGCCGCCTACTAAGGACAGACAGAAGTTCAAAAAACTCTGGGACGCTGAGTGCTGCAGGAAGGACAAGGGAGAGAGCTTGCACTAAACAAGGTATCCCCAAAGGCAACACACAGGGTCCACAGGATGAGGGCTATCACTGATTAGGGGCAGAGGGAGTGCCCCGTTTTCTGAGTAAAGTGCAAGCTAGAGTAATTGGATGTGCAGGACTGATGTTGTGCCACAGTCAAATCCAGAGGCTTCCCATTGCCACCCAATACATTCTAGAAACCGCTGCAGTCAGTGCCACTTCTGACACCATGTTGCATGTCGGTTACCTGTTATCAAAATTTTAAAAATTCAGAAGTCACGCAGAAGGTAAATAGGAAATAATTGGGGATCATTCCCTTAAAGTAATAGCCTCGGGAGAGGCCACCCATCTGATTCCTATCAGGTCTTCTGTAGACGGAGCATGACTTCTGTCATTTATCTGCTCACATTGTGTTTCCTTACCAGGATGAAGTCTGTCTGATAAGTGGAGAGCATGAATACTGAGATGTTCTGATCAGCCAACGGAGCTATCACTGATTTGGCAATCTTGGTCACGCCGATGGGCTGGGAGCTGGAGAAACTGCCTCCTCCGGAAACCACGTTGAGCGCCAACCACGTCGCATCTGCCACACTCAGGTGTTCTGAGGAAGGGAGCTCTGAGTGTTGGGAGGGAAAAAAACCCACAATGATTACCTTCATTGGTTCATTGGTGAATATTAATTCAGCTGAGAGCTAAGAAGGGAGTTCTGAAGTGTGATTGATCTTACATTTGTTCTGGAACGTTCCATACCTGTCAAAGAACATGGTGCCTATTTGTCCCTTGCACAGCAAGCACTTCTTGATAATGTTCTGAGAGTCTGTTTATTCTGGCAAATTCAGACAAATATGAATGACATGAAGGCAGTTTACCGTGAAACTATTTTGAGGGCAGTAGCTGTGTTCCTCTGGCATTTATTTTATTATATACATTATACTTCTATACTATCCATCATCTGAGGATCTCAGAGTGGTTTACAATATAAAAACACAAAAATGTATAACACAGTGTTACAAGAAAAATACTGCTCCCTTTCCCACAGGAGAATCAAAATGGCTTCAGGGTTGTTCTCCTGTACTATTTCAGACACATGGTTTATATACTTATGTATGTGTTGGCCTTGTACATTTCTGAACATTTATTTTATAAATATAAGACCTTAGAATTCCTATAACAACAATAAGAAACGAAACAATACCCACAGTTTAAAAAGCCATAGGTTGTTTAGTTAGCCAATAGCCGGGGGAAGAGGGATGCTTTTGCCTGGTGCCTAAAGCTATAGAATCGTAGAGTTGTTAGGGACCCCAAGGGTCATCTAGTCTGACCCCGCTGCAATGCAGGAATCTCAGCTAAAGCATCCATGGCAGATGGCCATCCTTCCTTCCAGGAAGGAGAGCCCACAACCTCCCCAGGGTGCCAACCTAACAAAGGCTCCAGGCAAGCCTTCCCGGGGACACCATTCCACAAATTGGGAGCCACCACTGAAAAGGCCCAACCTCATGTTGCTCCCTCCAGATCTCTTGTGGAGGAGGCACGCAAAGAAGGGCCTCAGAAGATGCAGGTCGGTCCATTTGTTTTTCTTACAGCAATAACAACATACATACCCATTTGCACAGTGCTTTTTTTCTGGGGAGGGGTTACGCAGGGGTATGCATACCCCTAAACATTTGGTATCTGAAGAAGTGTGCATGCACACGAAAGCTCATACCAAGAACTAACTTAGTTGGTCTTTAAGGTGCTACTGGAAGGAAAAAAAAAATTTTGTTTTGACTATGGCAGACCAACACGGCTACCTTTCTGTAACCTAAACATTTTGCAACTCTCAGACTATTAAACAAAAATAAACAACCAACCAGCATGCTTTCTTCAGCTCATTCTTCCTCACATGCCCCCACCCAACTATCGCCTGTGAATGAGAATGATCTGATTTTTTTTGCTCCTCCCTTGATGCAGAAGACCCCACAGAGGGCTGACTCGAGGGGTTCAACAAGGCACTGTGGGATGACCCTGTGTTTCTTTGTTACTCTAACAGGTTATGTGCTTTTGCATAGTGGTAGAGTCCTTACATTGTTTAAAGAAAGAATCCTGACCTTTTCGGAAATTCAGATCCTTTCGCCTCCACTCCCAATATTCTCACTTGCACATTTTCTAGCTGGAACAATTGCAATGCCAAAAATATTTGCTTTCACGTTTCTGCTAATTGATGCCAAAGCCAACACAGCGAAGCTTGTTTCTCAGAATTCATCCAATAAATACCCCAGTCTACCTTCTGCCAACCACTGGTGGAAAACATCTTGCAACACATATGGATTTCTGTGTAGTATTTTTGCTTTCACCCAAAGACTGTGAGGACTCAAAGCTCCTTTTCTCAGGCAAACAAAATGGTTTTGAGCCGCAGCACTCAAGAAGAGATAGTGAAACAGACAGAGGCACATGGGGTGCTTTCTTTGCCCCCATGATACCCCCCCCAAGTTTGTAAAATGCCAAAACAAATTCCAAACTCTCCTGTATGCTTCATCTGTCCTGAGCATACAAAAGGCAAAACAAAACCCAGAAGAATGCAGATAATGTCAACCTCACCTTACAGCCTTAAACTTCAAAATGCAATTGCGCCCTCAAAATTGCATGCATACAATTGCAAAATGCACCTCTCTCTCTCTCTCTCTCTCTCTCTCTCTCTGGTTCCACTTACCCTTGATCCCCACTGCCTTCCACCTCACAGTCACAATGGGCTGCACAGAGTACTCAAAATGACAGGTACGTTTCCGAGCACAATTCAAAGTGTTGGTGCTGATCTTTAAAGCCCAAAATGGCCTCGGCCCTGAAGGAGCGTCTCCACCTCCATCATTCAGCCCAGACACTGAGATCCCGCGCCGAGGGCCTTCTGGTGGTTCCCTCCCTGTGAGAAGTGAAGTTACAGGGAACCAGGCAGAGGGCCTTCTTGGTAGTGGCACCCACCCTGTGGAACGCCTTCCCGTCAGATGTCAAGGAAATAAACAACTATCTGATGTTTAGAAGACATCTGAAGGCAGCCCTGTTTAGGGAAGCTTTTTATTACTGATGTTTTAATGTATTTTTAATCCTTTGTTGGAAGCCGCCCAGAGTGGCTGGGGAGGCCCAGTCAGATGGGTGGGGTATAAATAATAAATTATTACAGTATTATTATAACTACTGATGACTGATATTTCTTGCCCTGGAGCACAGTTGGATGCTGTTATCATAGGGGTGGGGATGAGAAAAGATGCAGTGAATTAAATATTACCACTTCCCCCCCCCCCCAGGGCAGGGAGTGAGGATAGTCCAGGTGTACCCTGGACCTTAGAAGTTGGGGTTCATGCTCTCACCACCAGAAGAAGAGGCTAAAAAAATATGAGTTGAATGGAGGGTCTGGCTGGTGGTAAAGATGCTAACCTATCCAAGCAACCCTTGTATTGACAACACAGGCTTGGTCATTCGCTGGACCGCCTACATTTTGCAATGAACAACTAGGTGTTGCCTCCCACAAGAGAGACGGAATTGTCACCTGATTTTGCAGTTTGCCGGTGACTCCTGCTGTTCTGTCCCAGAATCCTGACACTTACAATCTAAGCAAGATGCCGGAACAGAAATGAAGAGAGAGAGAAGCAGTCTCCAATTATTTTGGGCCGCTCGGTTCGCTCTGTCAACTCTGGCTTCTTCTCCCTAAGTGATTGGGAGAGAGGTGGTGCGTTGGAAAGAGAGATCACACCTGATGCTGTGAAGGTTGACACCAGTGGCCACCCTTCCCGAAACACGGCAATAGAAACACCTTTAATAACACATTTCTGCAATAGTTCCAGCAGCTCTGGTTTCACAAACAGCCACATGAGGATGTGGCTGATGGCAGCGGTTTGTAAAATAAGTATGTGGTAACTCAGACATGGAAAAACTGCATTCTGTACACATGCCTCACCTATCTATCATCTATCTATATCTATCATCTATCTATCTATCTATCTATCTATCTATCTATCTATCTATCTATCATCATCTCTATCTATCTATCATCTATCTATCTATATCTATATCTATATCTATCTATCTATCTATCTATCTATCTAATCTATCTATCTATCATCTATCTATCTATCTATCTATCTATCTATCTATCTATCATCTATCTATCATCTATCTATCTATCTATCTATCTATCTATCTCTATCATCTCTATCTATCTATCTATCATCTATCTATCTATCATCTATCTATCTATCTATCTATCTATCTATCTATCTATCTATCTATCATCTATCTATCTATCTATCTATCTATCTATCATCTATCTATCTATCATCTATCTATCTATCTGTCTATCATCTATGATCCTCATCTGCACCTTTCATTTAAACTCTAGGAATTGTAGTTCCATGAAGCGAATTAAAGGTCTCCTAACACCTCTCAGATGGGACGCGGGTGGCGCTGCAGGTTAAACCACAGAGCCTAGGGTTTGCCAATCAGAAGGTTGGTGGTTCGAATCCCTGCAACAGGGTGAGCTCCCGTTGCTCGGTATCTGCTCCTGCCAACCTAGCAGTTCGAAAGCACGTCAAAGTGCAAGTAGATAAATAGGTACTGCTCCGGCGGGAAGGTAAACGGCGTTTCCGTGCGCTGCTCTGCTTCTCCAGAAGCGGCTTTGTCATGCTGGCCACATGACCCGGAAGCTGTACACCGGCTCCCTTGGCCAATAAAGCGAGATGAGCGCCGCAACCCCAGAGTCAGCCATGACTGGACCTAATGGTCAGGGGTCCCTTTACCTTTTTAACACCTCTCAGCACCTCTAACCAGTGCTTTTTTTCTGGGGGGACACGGGGGTATGCATACCCCTAAACATTTTGTGAATCTTTGTACTTTTGTCCATTTACTGCATTTATTTCCCCCGATTTGAAATATAAAATGGTGATTTTCCTGAGTCAAAATGAGAGTACCCCTAAACATTTATAGAAAAAAAAGTATTGCCTTTAACAAACTTCAGTTCCCAGGATTCCTTGGAGGAAAGCCATGGGCTCCCTAAAATGGCATGATACTGATTTAAATGTACACAGCAGAGGGGGTCCAAGGGTGATTTAAAGTTCCAATCCCCACCAAGCTCTTTAGTTGACCCTCGAGCCACCATCTCTCTCAGCCATGCCAACCTGGCAGGGCTGTTGTACAAATGAACTGGGAAGGAGAAAACTACCATGATTCTCTTCAGAGAAACACAAAACAATATACATTTACATGCATAAACACATGTGCTCCCCTCAGAAACAGTTACACCTGCATAGCTGGAACAAACGCAAGTTTCTGACAGCACCTTTCCTTGGAAAATGGGGTTTGCAAAAAACTGGGTGTAAATAAACAGCATCAGTTTTCCCCTCTCTTCCTCCTTCCATGGAAGTAAGGTCAAAGATACAAAATTAACTTTCCATGAGTTTATAGTAATTCCTTTTCTTTTTCTTTCCTCCTAATTTTTGTTATTTCCCCTTTTCATTTTTATCTAGACTAATCTGTTTTCCATTGCAGGCTCCTCTTCCACACAGGCCTGCCTCCAGCCACCCTCCCCTTGGCTAGCTGACTTTAACCAGAAGAGAATTAACCCTTAAGGTACACACAGGATGATCTCTGCTGTGGCACTTCCAACTCTTGGCATCCTTGAGGTCACAGGAGGTCCAGATCCTGGGAGTGAACAACTCCTTGCCCCCCCAGCCCTCCTGAATGCCTGGCCAGGGGACAGGATGCACCAAGGTTTGCCAAAGTAGCCACAAAACCCGCCAAACAGGTCCTCGTGTCTCTATAATTAGGCCACGAGGCAGGTCTCACGTTTGGCTTCCGCGTATCAAGAATGTGTTTACATCAAAATCTGAGCCTGCAGAAGCCAACAGGGCAGCTGGATGCCAGCCAAATGCAAGCATTCTTTCCAAGTACAGATGCCGCTCCGCATTTCGAAGTCCTGCTAATCTGATAAGGTGCCCGGGGAATTATGTGGGTAAACAATGCCAAAATGGGCTGGTAGGGAGAGAGCAAGAAAAGGTGGAACAACATGATATACAACGAATTGAAGAAAACGTTCCATTTAACATTTGTTAAAAAACCTGAAGCATTTTTATTAGGGATTGTAGGGGAAAATCTGCCAAAAAAGCTGAAAAACATCTTCATGTATGCGACAACGGCCGCGAGAGTTTTAATAGCACAAGGATGGAAGACTGAAGAAACCCCAACTAAAGAATTATGACAAGAAAAATTGATGGACTATACAGAACTGGCAAAACTGACATACAAGCTACGGGACAAGGATAACTGTGACTTTAAAGATGAATGGGAACCCTTTACAAAGTATTTGAAGACGCAACAAAGCGAACTGGACTCCTTGGCTGGTTTTGAATAAACATTCACAAACTTTTTATTGATAATAATCAACTAAATAGTTTGAGGATCTATACAACTGTGTAACCTGCAGAAAACAGCATTTTTAGAGAAATCAAAGACTGGAACTGAGGGAAGTCGGGGGGTGGGGGTGGGTGGGTTCTGTGGGGGGAGGGAGGAAAAATGGGGGGAATAAGGATGATATGTTTCTGGATAATATGTTTTGTTTTAATTTTGAATAAAAAATTATTTTAAAAAAGAAAAGAAAAGGTGGAACACAGCTGGCTCCCGGGGGGGGGGGAGAAAACTATCAGGGTGTACGCTGTTCCCTTGTGCCAGATACATATTTTGAACCAGAACTGCTGGAAATCGGCTAGAGACCACTGTGGGCAGAGGTGGATTTGGGGGAACACAGCCTGTTCAGTCGCCCTGGGTGCGGACTCTAGAGGGTGCTGCAGCTATGATTTAGGACGGAGTGCAAGAGGCAGAGGGGGCTGGATTTCGGCGTTGCGCAGGGTGCCACTGAAATCCGAAGCCCCAAGGTCTGGTACTGCTGTTGAGTCGTGGCCACATTGGCACATGGGGAAATGTCAAAACTGAGGGACAAGCAGCGGTAGAGAGAGGCGCAAGGATGGGGGCCAGAGAGAAAATCGAGGAGCCGGATCAGAACCAAGATTTGCCTCAGGCTAAAAATCCCATTCAAAGTAGACCTACCGAAATTAACAGGTCACTGTCGCTACTGTTACTTGCCCTTCCAGCTGCTGGAAACTGGGGGAAGGGAGAAGGCTCTTGAGCTTCACCCTTGTTTCTGCGTTGCCCACAGACATTTGGTTGCCTACTGTGAGAAAAGGATACTGGACTCAGATGGCCACTGGCCTGATCCAGCTTGTTAAGCATTGCCCATATCTGTGAAAGGCATTGCAGCTCCTCAGCCCCAGAGACCCTGAGGAGGGAATAAAAAACTTTGAAATGGCGCATCAGAATTCCAACAGGGGGGAATCGTAACATACAAATCTACCCATAGCAGCTGATGGTATATACAGTGGTACCTCAGGTTACAAACACTTCAGGCAAATGCTTCGGGTTACAGACTATGCTAACCTGGAAGTAGTACCTCGGGTTGAGAACTTTGCCCCAGGATGAGAACAGAAATGGTGCACTGGCGGCAGCAGGAGGCCCCATTAGCGAAAGCGTGCCTCAGGTTAAGAACGGTTTCGGGTTAAGAACGGACCTCCGGAACGAATTAAGTTTGTAACCTGAGGTACCACTGTATATTTGTCTTCTTCAATCTGTTGCCCTCCAGGTGTTTCAAAAAACAAGTTCCATCAGGCTGAAGATGACAGGAATTTTTAGACCAAAAGATCTGGGCTGCACAAAATTGATATATAATATATTGGCCCTCTGCAAGACATAAACAGACACAAAGAGAGAGATTCATTTCCTCCTAGAAGTGGAATCATCTATTCATGCTTCACTGCATTAGAAGTTAAACCGGAGTATATTTTTAGTTGCCACTTGATTATGTAAGCTCCATTATATAACAAACTCTAGTTATGGGCATTCTGTTTGGCTCGCTTAAAGCATAGCAACGTTATGTCCAAACTGCTTTCCTTTGCTTTAGCCAAGAAAAATAAATTAAATGGGCCATACATTGAAATCCTGGCAAGGCTTTATTTTTATTTTTTTGAAGGACGGGATGAGATCATTCTCATTTTTCTGGGGTGATGGTGTTGTTGTTGTTGCATATCTTCTACAAAACAGGTTATCTCTCACATGAGCACATGAAGTGGCTTGATATTTAGCCAGACTGTTGGGCTGATCTAACCCAGGGCTCCCAGGCTCTGACTGGCAGCCATTCCCTAGAGTCTGGGGCAAGACTTTGTTGAGCAAGCTGGCTTCGCTAGAGATGCCAGGGCCGAATCTGTGATGATGATGATGATGATGATGATTAATAATAATAATAATAATAATAATAATAATAATATTAATAATTTATACCCCGCCCATCTGGCTGAGTTTCCCCAGCCACTCTGGGCAGCTTCCAATCAAGTGTTAAAAACAATACAGCATTCAATATTAAAAACTTCCCTAAACAGGGCTGCCCTTCAGATGTCTTTTAAAAAGAAAATAGCTGCTTATTTCCTTCACATCTGCAGGGAGGGTATTCCACAGGGCGGGCGCAACTACCGAGAAGGCCCTGTCTGGTTCTGCACAGCGTGGTGAATCTAGCACCGAGCTAGAAGAGGGAGCTCCTATAGTGCAACATTTCATCCTTACAACAGCCCTGTGAGGTAGGCTTTGGCGTAGAGGCAGCGAATGGCTTACAAGCTGCTGAACGGGGGACCTGAGGGCTCTTCCAGTCAAAGGCTGACATCAGGGGAGTTCAGACACTCAGCAAAAGAACACAGAAAGGAGAAGGGGTGTCGTTTAAACCCTCTCTTCTCTGCCCACCACACCATACTGGAAATGTAACAAAATAAGAACAGATTGTTCTGGGATAGCTCTAGGATTGGCAGGGTGGGGGTTTTGGAAACAAGCCTTCAAGCAAGGTGTGTGTGTGTCCATCCCTCATATTATGGAGGAGCCTCATCCACAGACTTTTCTAGCTGCTGCATCAAGAACGTAATCCCCCTCCTTGCACCAGAGTGTCAGGTGCATAGTGTGACCCAGGGCATTGTGGGAAATCAAAATGGCTGCTTGCCACCACTGGCTAAGCCCCTGGCCAGGGGCTCAAGGCATCTAGCTGTGCCAGAGTGCCTTGCTCTTTATCCCACAGTTAGATGGGATAGGGGCTTTGAAGCTCTGCCACCCCAGCTCTTGAAGGCCTTATTATCTATTTTATTTTAAAAAATCCAGTTATATGTTCCTTTTCATTCAAGAACACAGAGTAGTTTGCAGGTAAAATGCAGGGTATCTAAAGAACCACTGACGAGTAAAACTCATGACAGTCCCTTTGCTACAAATAAGGACTCTAGTCCTCATGGTTTTGAATAAGGGGCTAATTTAAAGAGGATCACAGGAAGTTATCTTCGACTGGGTGAGATCACTGGTTTATCCAGCCTATTGTTTGCACTGACTGGCAGCTGCTGTCTGGGAGTTTCCCTCATCCGACCCGGAAGCGCTGGGAACGGAACCCAGAACCTTTTCCACTGAGCCGCATCCGTTCCTCAAACTGGAACATCACTGCCAATGTAGACTTTATTACCGCACTGATGAGATCACACCACCGTGGCTGTTGTTGATAACGGTTTGGCTACACTGGCTTCACAGCTCAAGTGCAGCACTGTGACTAAGCATGACTTTTATAACTCTTCTTAACAAGAGGGTCAGTTCTATTTCCGACATAGGTGCTAGTTCCACGGCGGGGCGGGGGGAGGCAGAAAAAAGGCAGTGGCAGAGGCGCTAGGGAAGGGGGGGAAGTATCATATGAGAAGCAGCAGACTTTCCCTCCCTTTGTCAGGGAGCAAAAAATAAAATAAAATTGGCAGACTTCCTTTTACATGTACAATCCTGCCCTACCCTGTCTGCAGCTTTGTGCCCTGTTGGGATAGATGCGTCCAGCAGGCCAGTGACCACAGAGAAAAGGGCATGCAAGCTTGCTAGTAACACAGAGCTAATTGTCAGGGAGAACAGGGAAAGCAGAACCATAGAATTCTGGCACCGGAGACAGGTGTGAGCCTGGTACGAAAAATAGATGAACACGCGGGTGGTGCTGTGGGTTAAACCACAGAGCCTAGGACTTGCCGATGTCGGCGGTTCAAATCCCTGCGACGGGGTGAGCTCCCGTTGCTCTGTCCCTGCTCCTGCCAACCTAGCAGTTCGAAAGCACGTCAAAGTGCAAGTAGATAAATAGGTACCGCTCTGGCGGGAAGGTAAATGGCATTTCCGTGCGCTGCTCTGGTTCGCCAGAAGCGGCTTAGTCCTGCTGGCCACATGACCTGGAAGCTGTATGCCGGCTCCCTTGGCCAATAAAGCGAGATGAGCGTCGCAACCCCAGAGTCAGCCATGACTGGACCTATTGGTCAGGGGTCCCTTTACCTTTTACCTAGCCTCCGGAAACAAACAGGAGGAGAATATCAGTCTCCCCAGGACACAGGCCATTTTTCAACAAGAGCACGAAGCTGGCAAACCAGCATTTTGCTCTCCATTTTGCTCTCCTTTGCCTCCCGAGAAAGATGGGATGCCAACCATCAGGTCTAAATAAAGGGATTTCCCTCCTTCCCTGCCTGTACAAACATTAAAAGAGAAGAATCACCATGTAATATATTTAAGATCCACTTCCGAGGTTCCTTTCCCAGGGACTAATCCAGGTAAAGTGGATGGTAACTTGAGAGACATTGCCTTTTCAGTGGTGGCTCCTTATTTATGAAGCATGCTTCCCAAACCAATGCTAGGTGGTCAAAATTGCGTTTAGATTTTAGGCAGGCTTATCTGGGATATCGAACAAGCGGGATGCACTCCTAAGCACATCTTGCACAGACTTGGTTAGAGAAGGCTTTTTCCTCACCAAGACTTTTAAATTGCTCAAAAGGTGCATCTGCTCTCTTAATTTGTCCTTCGAAATTATTTACGGAGTCCCACTCCAATATGGTGCCCCTTGGAAGTTGCTGGGCTCCCAGCTCTCATCCATTAAGGCATGTTGGCTGGGGCTGACGGGAAATGTAGTTCAACAACACCTGGCCGTCACCAGATTGGGGAAGATCCACTTACTGACCGTAAACTGCTCCTTCTGCAGTTTTATGCTTGTTCTATTTCTTTCCACTTTCTATTGCTTTATTTGGGTAGCTTTCACAGTAAGCTGCTTTGGAGATTTCAAAAAAAAGAGAGAGAGAGAATTCAAAGAACAGTTCAGGTTTTTCTGGGTTTCTCTCCACGTTTGGTTCGACATGGGAGTCAAACGGAGGCTGAACTTGAAAATGGAACAAGCTAAATTTTTCTTCCTCCATTGGAAGCTTGAACTGGAACCGGTTTGACTTCTTGATTGCTATACTTTGATGTTTCATCTGCTTCAGGGCTCAGCAATATGCTCTGGCTAATGTTTTGTGGGCGTCCTTAATTAGCAAAATTAATAAATAAGCCCTAATTGCAGGAAGAGAGTCCAGGGATCTATGCTTTAAGCAGACAAATATCCTGCAATATCCTGCCTCACTGTCCCCTTTATTAATGCACCCCAAATAAATTATAAGGCAAGTCCTCTTCAGATACCAACAGCTTAACGCGCTGCTTGGCTGCTGTTTATAAAACAAGATATAGCAGTTGGAACAGCAAGATCTCTGCTTGCATTCACAGCAAACAAAGTCAACTGGCAAACAAACAGGCTGTAACCGAGGGAGGTGGTTTGGTGTGTGTGTGTGTGTGTGGCGCCCCCCTCCCCATCACTCTCCCCACTTCAGGCCGGCTACTTGGGGGGCAGAAAACCGAGAGACAGAAATAAATAGAATCCGTGCTAAATGTAATTTCTTAACATCAAGGGCAACGTGAAGGTCACCAGCCCTGAATAACAGTCATTGTGGATGCGAGCAAAGGAAAGGGCTGGAAAATATTCCTCACCACGATAAAAATAGGGGGAGTTGGGGGGGGGAAGGAGGAAGAGAGCTTCCTTCTTGCACTATAATTCTCCACTTACTGTAGAACATTTTCTCCAGGTTCTCTGGGCATCCCTTAACATGGGGTGGGAGGAAATTCCAGACCAATGGTCCACGTTTGAATTGCCAGATCTCAAAATCTGGACTCCCGTGGTCTCTGCAGGCCACCCTGGCCTCCCCGGACCAACCACATGCCCCAATGGCAAACAAGCTGCTATTGTGCCATGGCTGAGTTCCTGAGCTGCTACTGATGACTGCCTAATAAATGCCTTTCTCTAAAGCCTCCTTTCTTCCTCCCCTGTCTGCAGAAATGAAGAGAACTACAAGAGGGACTGCAGCCAGGCGGGCAAAGGCTGGAAGGGCCATAGCTCAGTGGAATGAAGAAGGTCTCAGGTTCAACTCCCAGCTTCTCCATGTAGGGATGGTGGGACTATCCTGTGCCTGAAACCATCGAGAGGTGCTGCCAGTCTGTTTAGACAACACTGAGGAAGATGGACCAGTGTTTCGACTGGGTGTAAGGTACCTTAGACCCATCCACCCTGCCTGCCTGCCTACCAGCCTAGCATTTAAAGGTGCGGAAGGTGGGGAACCTCATGGGCCAAACTTGGACTACCAGGCCATATGGGGGTAGTCATGCTCATATGCCAGGGATCAGCAAACTTTTTCAGCAGGGGGCCAGTTCACTGTCCCTCAGACCTTGTGGGAGGCCGGACTATCATCTATCTATCCATCTATCATCTATCTATCTATTATTTTTTTTGGGGGGGGGAATTAACAAATTCCTATGCCCCACAAATAACCCAGAGATGCATTTTAAATAAAAGCACACATTCTACTCATGTAAAAACACCAGGCAGGCCCCACAAATAACCCAGAGATGCGTTTTAAATAAAAGCACACATTCTACTCATGTAAAAACACCAGGCAGGCCCCACAAATAACCCAGAGATGCATTTTAAATAAAAGCACACATTCTACTCATGTAAAAACACCAGGCAGGCCCCACAAATAACCCAGAGATGCCCTCCCACCAGATGTCAAAGAGAAAAACAACTACCAGACTTTTAGAAGACACCTGAAGGCAGCCCTCTTTAGGGAAGCTTTTAACGTTTAACAGACTATTGTATTTTAATATTTTGTTGGAAGCCGCCCAGAGTGGCCGGGGAAACCCAGCCAGATGGGCAGAGTATAAATAATAAATTATTATTCTAAATAAAAGGGCACATTCTACTCATGTAAAAACACGCTGATTCCTGGACTGTCCGCAGGCCGGATTTAGAAGGCGATTGGGCTGGATCCGGCCCCCGGGCTGTAGTTTGCCTACCCATGGCATACGCAATACACATCAGATGTGAAGTGGGTAAGGTTTGCACTTCAAAGGAACAAGAGGAGCCAGAAGTGGTTCCCCAATGGTCCCTTTGCTGGAGCAAGGCGTGTCCCCACCTGCCCACCTGATGAGTGCTCAAGGAGGGGGACGTGGTTTCCATTCAAAGCCACTGTTATGTACTGAGTTGAATAGGATCCAAAATGCAGCAGTCTGATTGGTCCTAGAACAATAGGATCCAGAATGCAGCAGTCTGATTGGTCCTAGAACAATAGGATCCAGAATGCAGCAGTCTGATTGGTCCACAGGAGCCACCCAATCCAGCTCCAGGTGGAAGTGAATCCGCAACCTGATTGGCCTACAGGAGAATCCCGGAATTAGCCAACCACGTGCAGCCCATTGTGTAAATAACACTGGTCAACAACAAATTTGTTGTCTGCGTTTTTTCAGCTGATTTAGGATGAATCTGATGCGCTGAATCCAAAAATCACATTGGTTTTGCTCAATCAGGTCAAGTTTTTGAGCTATGGCCACATGTCTTTTTTTACGTTTTTGTTCACATGTACGCTTGTGTGGAGCATTTTAGAAGAAGTTGGTGGGGGTAAAATGCCTTGTCAAATAATTGTTTTGATTGGAAATGATTATTTTAATGACAAGAAGTATTCAGGTCCGATAGTTCTGAGTGATTATGTCGAAAAGGGATCAGTTTGAAGTCATAAAACCTCGAAATCTTCCATAAATTGGTCCAGCAAAGCATAAAGTTGGGGGATCAAAACTAAGTTAATGGGGCAGCCACCCCACAAAGTATCCTGATCTTCAATCAGCACGTCATCCTGTAGCTCATTGTGATGAAATTCCAGTGCCTATCTTTGGAGAACTTCCTGACATTAGTGACGAAGATCCCTCCAGTGTTGAAGGACATGAAGAAGAAGAAGTGGTTCTTGAAGATGATGCTCCACATCCATTTTCCCAAAAGGAGTTGAATGATCTAGTTCGTGACATCAGCTTGTCAAAGGACTCTGCCGAACTGTTGGCATCCAGATTGAAGGAAAAAAACCTCCTCTCTGACAGTGCTCGCATCAGCTTCTTGCGCAACAGGCATCAAGAGTACCTCTGTTTTTTCTCGGAAGAGAAGGACTTGGTGTACTGTGCAGATAGTGCGCAGCTTCTGCTCAAGCTTGGAGTGCCACAGTACGAACCCAAAGATTGGAGACTGTTGACTGACAGCAGCAAGCGATCACTGAAATGTGTTCTGCTACACAACGGCAACCAGTTTGCCTCTATACCCCTGGCTCACTCGAGTACACTGAAGGAGAACTATGAAGCGGTGAAGTATGTGCTGGAGAAAATTGGTTATGATCAGCATAAGTGGTTTATTTGTGTTGACCTGAAGATGGTGAACTTTTTGTTGGGACAACAGTCTGGCTTCACCAAGTACCCATGTTTTCTGTGCATGTGGGATAGTAGGGACCGTGCTCAGCATTACACGAAGAAGGACTGGCCTGTGCAGGAGGAATTGGTGCCTTGCAAAGAAAGGAACGTCATCAACGACCCTCTGGTGGACAGAGACAGAATACTCTTCCCACCGCTGCACATCAAGCTCGGCTTAATCAAGCAGTTCACCAAGGCTCTGGACAAGGATGGTGACTGATTCACTTACTTGTGCCAGGTTTTTCCAGGATTGACCATGGAGAAGTTGAAAGCTGGCATCTTTGACGGTCCTCAGATCCGTCAGCTCATCAGAGATCCAGAGTTCGGAAACTCAATGAACGAAGTGGAACTGGAAGCGTGGAAGGCATTTGTTCTGGTAGTGAAGAACTTTCTTGGCAACAATAAGGCCAGAAACTACGCAGAACTTGTCAACAACATGCTGACTGCTTTCAGAAACCTGGGCTGCAACATGGGCATCAAGATGCACTACCTATTTTCACATATGGACCGGTTTCCTGAGAACCTGGGTTCAATGAGTGATGAGCAGGGAGAGAGATTCCATCAGGACATGAAAGAGATGGAGACCAGGTATCAGGGTTGCTGGGACGCAGTCATGATGGCTGACTACTGTTGGACTCTGAAGAGAGACCTCCGTTCTGCTGAGCATTCCAGGAGTTCCAAGAAACAGAAGTTCAAGCCCTGAAGTTTGAAAAATGGTGAAGCAACATGCAATTTACGTGTACTTACCTTTATCAATGCCCACCATTCAGTTTACAGAAAACCTGACCTGATGGAGAGAAACGGATGCCATTTCCTGATTCAGCAGTGCAAAAATACCCTAAATCAGTTGTAGAAATCTAGACAACATTCAAAAAGTAAAAAATTGTTGCCCAGTGTAATGTATATAAAGCAGATATTCTGTGGGAACTTCCATTCCTCCTCACCACTATGAGCTGAATAAAGAGCATGAAATCCAATCTCGACTCCGAGTATATTTCAGCCACTTCTCTCAGCATTGCTCTCTGAAGCCACCTTGCAGGAGACTGGCCACTTCCCCATAGCACTTCACCAAGCGGTCCACTCCATTTTATTATGCAAAGAAAAGTATTGTTATCATACACCGTGGATGCTGTGCCACTAATTTGCAACGTGTGCAAAGATAGGTATACATCATTGTTCTTTGCTGTAACTGTTACGTTTCTTATGGAACAAAATATAAACAAGCTGTGTAACCAGAAGGGGCCCCTTTTTGCAAGAAAGGAACTGGGCTGTTAGTGGTGGGAGCTGTTGCAGGAATTTATGTATAGGCTGGGGGGGAGTTGCACCTCCAGCAGATATCATGCACATGCAGCCCACTGCCAAAATCAGCACAATCACTTTTGTGACCTTTCTGATTTGTCCCCACAAAACACTTCATCACAGTTTCTTCCTATCTATTCAAAGGGCCTTTTCTGCATGATACCAAATGTAACAATTCACTGATAAATGTCTCTGTGTACTGGCTCACAGGGAAAACTTCAGAAATTCATATAGACATGTGAGCTCAGCTACTCAGCAGCCCCTCTGCCTGAGTGATAATTCCCGGCATCCTGATACCTGAGTGCCAGACAGGTAGCCATTCCAGAAATAACAAACCCAGATGAAGACAAAAGGGTGTGATTAACTTGGCTGGGAAACAGGGAAATGTAAGTATCTCTTTTGTTACACTTGATGGGTGTTTGGTGGAGGGCAAGGAGAACCATAGGGCAGCGTCCAGGATGCTCAGATTACTGCCACCAGACCTCCCCTTTCATGATGTAACCATGATGTATTAGTGATGTCGTTTGGGGGGGGTTGTAACATGGGGATAACAGCTAATAAAAGTTTGGGGGAATCTTTTGTTCAGGGCTTCTGAAATATACTCAGAGTCGCAAAGTGATTTCATGCTCTTTATTCAGCTCATAGTGGTGAGGAGGAATGAATGAATGTCCCCTCAAAGTATCTGCTTTATATACATTATTTACACAATGGGCTGCACATGATTGGCTAATTCCGGAATTCTACTGTAAGCCAATCAGGTTGTGGATTCACTTCTATCTGGAGCATGATTGGGTAGTTCCTGCCAACCAATCATACTGCTGCATTGTTCTAGGACCAATCAGACTGCTGCATTCTGAATCCTATTGTTCTAGGACCAATCAGACTGCTGCCTTTTGGATCCTATTGTTCTAGGACCAATCAGACTGCCGCCTTTTGGATCCTATTCAACTCAGTACATAACAGCTTCCATCTTGTTCCACCTTGTGGCAGGTGGGAGTCCTGTCGCGGCAGTCTTCTATAAAGACCAAGCCTACTGGCTGCTGTTTTGCTCTGGTATTCCTGGCTGGTGTCCTTGTTTTTGTCCAAGGGAGCCCTCAGATTTCTCCAT
Source organism: Podarcis raffonei (assembly GCF_027172205.1). Classification (NCBI taxonomy): domain Eukaryota; kingdom Metazoa; phylum Chordata; class Lepidosauria; order Squamata; family Lacertidae; genus Podarcis; species Podarcis raffonei. The sequence goes on along the minus strand of NC_070616.1, from coordinate 11,214,908 downwards.
TAACAGAGCTCTCTCTGGAACACCTTTCCAATGCACAGTTGCAATTTCTTTTGCCTTTTCGCCATCAAATGAAGACCTTCCTTTAAAAGCAGATCTTTTCCCCCCAGTCTGTGGTTTTTGGTTGGCTCTGAAATACTTTTTCACATAGAAAATGGTTTTTAATTTTTTTATATATATATACACACAGAACTGTATTCCCCTCTCCCAATTTTTATTTATGATTTTCAGATTGTAGCATTTCAATAATTTTACAGTCATTTTAACATTTCGAAACTTGGCTTCCTTCCCCCTCTTTCTGCAGTTCCTTAAATTTATTTTCAATATCTTCTGCATATCCAAATTAACTTAATTTGTTCATTTATTCATCTACTTTAAATATATACCCTTATTGAAACTGCAGGTTATTACAACAATCCTGCCAATGTTCTTATCTGTTTACAATTTATCTGTAAATACTCAATAAACCATTTCCATTTCACGGAACTGTATTTCATTGATCGTACATATGGAATTGGGACGCGGGTGGCGCTGTGGGTAAATCTTCAGCACCTAGGGCTTGCCGATTGCATGGTCGGCGGTTCGAATCCCTGCAGCAGGGTGAGCTCCCGTCAAACGGTCCCAGCTCCTGCCCACCTAGCAGTTCGAAAGCACCCCTAAAGTGCAAGTAGATAAATAGGTACCGCTTTCTAGCGGGAAGGTAAACAGCGTTTCCGTGTGCTGCGCTGGTGCCGGCTCGCCAGAGCAGCTTCGTCACGCTGGCCACGTGACCCGGAAGTGTCTCCGGACAGCGCTGGCCCCCGGCCTCTTAAGTGAGATGGGCGCACAACCCCAGAGTTGGACACGACTGGCCTGTACGGGCAGGGGTACCTTTACCTTTACTTTTTACATATGGAATTGTTTTTTTTTGTAAGGAAAAGTTCGTGTTGCTGATGTTTTTCCCTTTTTTTTTTTACTGTATGTTTCGGGATGTTTTAATGGCAGGTGCTTCAGAAACAGAACACTTTTGCCTGTTTGCCTCTCCCTCCTTTTTGCCTTCATTAGGTGACCCGGCATTCTAGGAGGGAGAAATACACTCTCTCCACAATTAAACGTCAGCTACTAACCTTGTACACCTATGTGCTCATTGCCCTGAGCAAATTCACTACTTTTGTGGCGGTTAATATATGCAATTTACAACCCCCTCAACAACTTCTTTTTTTCAACACCCCCACAAGGACTGCCCTCCACAATCTACAAAAAGCATGCTATTAGTCAACCAGACACTAGCCAAGCCATGAAATTTCTGAATGATTAACTACTGGCTCCCAGCTAAGGTGAGGAAAAATGTATCTTTTTAAGGTGGCCCTAGCCATCAAAGTTCCCTCTAATTATCCCCTTGGCGTGCAGAAGTAGATTTTCACCGGTGTGCACATTTTTCAAACCCTAGAGGGAAGGACAATTTTACATTTCAGTAGCATATGTGGAAAGCAACCATGAATACAGTTCTTAGCGTGGCCTTGAGGGCATTTGATGCAGCAATTCTTGCTGAAGCTAACAAGCTCTGAGTCGGGTCAGTTTTGACTACAGGAGCCCCATGGCAGGAGAGAAATGCCTTTTATCTATGTATGTACTTACAAAACACACTTTCATAAAGGAAAACTTTAAAAAACAAAACAAAACTCCAACTAACAACTAACAACCATTTTAAAATGTCAGTCGAAGCTGGTTAGCAAACTAAGTTGATGGATTACGCCAAAATGGCAAAGCTGACTGGAAAGTTCAGGAACCAAGAGGACAAAAACTTCAAAAAAGAATGGGGGAAAATTATAATTTATTTAGGAGACCACTGCAAGCAGATGAAAACATTAGCAGGGTTTTAATCTCACTTGTAATGTAGCAAATACTATGGACAATATGGAGTGACACAAAATATAGACTATGAAATAATATGCAGTTCTAAATATTGACAATAGGACCCATGGCGCGGGTAGAGGTGGGGAAGTCTTGAGATTCAGAGTAATCTCTACATATGGATATGCTATATTTGTAAAATCAAATAAAAATGTTTTCAAAAAAAAATAAAAAATAAAAATGGACCTATGTAACTTGGGTGGGGAAAAAGCTGGTTAGCAAAGAATCTCAAGGTTGAAAGGCCGACCTGAATAAAGGTGTCTGAAAACCAGCAGTGACAACTCCTGTTGAACCTCTACTGGCAAGGAGTTCCACAGGACAGGGCCTACCGCACTACAGGGCTCGGCCCCTGGTATGGGACAGCTGAAACTCAGGGTTGTGTGGGACCACTAAAGGTAAAGGGACCCCTGACCATTAGGTCCAGTCGTAGCAGACTCTGGGGTTGTGGTGCTCATCTCGCTTTATTGGCCGAGGGAGCCGGCGTACAGCTTCCGGGTCATGTGGCCAGCATGACTAAGCCGCTTCTGGCGAACCAGAGCAGCACACGGAAACGCTGTTTACCTTCCCGCTGGAGTGGTACCTATTTATCTACTTGCACTTTGATTTGCTTCGAACTGCTAGGTTGGCAGGAGCAGGGACCGAGCAACGGGAGCTCACCCCGTCGCAGGGATTCGAACCGCTGACCTTCTGATCGGCAAGCCCTGATTGGCTGTGGTTTAACCCACAGCGCCACCTGCGTCCCTTGTGGGACCACTGGAGGCACCCTATCAGACAGGGCTAGTCCAGGACGTTTTGCTACGTTTTCTCGGCCTGTGCATTCAATGGCGGTGCTCTGAGTACCACTGGTTACAACCCCTAGCCTCTGCACCGTCACCGTGGAAACCCACTGAGTTCCTTCCTCCTACAAGGCAACCCATCGATCGCCACCATCTCCTCCTCTTCCTCCCGACTTAATGCTGATACAGTTCATTATCTTATGAAACAAATTGCTTCAAGTGAAGTGTGACATTAGCATGTGCGTGATTCTCCAGTTGCCGGCGCTATTAAAGTTTAAGATGCAATTAGAACAGAGGGTAGAAAATAGCTTTTGCCGAATATTTCGCAGGCCATTAGTTTGAAGGATTTTCCACACAATTTATCCCTGACATTTAAAAGTAGGAGGGCTAAGGGGGGGGGGGAATCCACGTGAGGGACCTTTGCCGTTTTGATAAATGCAGTGTATGTCAAACCAGGAGCAGCCGCAGCCAGCAATTTAATATGCTCCATCGGTTGATGGTCTTGTTCAAAACCTGACCGTGCCCAATCAGTGCAAATCACCCCATTAGCAGAGGAGTTTGTCTTGCGTTATTATGCACATGCAGAATTTCAAGATGCTAGCCCTCACTGAGGAAGGCCTCCTAACTTTTCAGGCTGGAGCAGTTAAAGACCAAACATTCCTCATCTTTTCCACCCCCAATTAGTTGAAGTTCTGACACAGGCATAGGCAAACTCGGCCCTCCAGATGTTTTGGGACTACAACTCCCATCATCCCTAGCTAACAAGACCAGTGGTTAGGGATGATGGGAGTTGTAGTCCCAAAACATCTGGAGGGCTGAGTTTGCCTATGCCTGTTCTGGCATGTCTTCCAAGAGAACTGCAGGCCCTCCAAGACTCCCTATTTTCCAGGGACATTCCCTGATTTACAGAAGCTGATTTGATCCTAGAATGCCCTGCTTTTCCTTAGGACACCCCCATTTTCATCAGATAAATGTTGGAGGGGGTGGAGTTGCCCAAGCCATCTGAAGGTATAGGGAATTTTAAAAATATTTAATTGTGTTTCTATATATCTTGGAAGCTACCCAAAGTGGCTGAGGCAACCCAGTCGGATGGATGGGATATAAATAAAACAACAACTACAAGAATAGAATCATAGAATAATAGAATCATAGAGTTGGAAGGGACCCTAAGGATCATCTAGTCCAACCCCCTGCAATGCAGGAATATGCAGCTGTCCCACATGGGGATCGAACCTGTAACCTTGGCATTATTAGCACCACACCCTAACCAACTGAGCTATCCAGGTTTATAATAATTATGATTGCAATGGAATCCCTATTTTCATCGGAGAAATGTTGGAGTGTATGGAACTGGAGCTTGTTGAAAAGCTAAGCATCCCACAGGAGAGTTCATCCAGGAGGTAGCAATCTGGTCCGCCGATCTCCCCACCGCTGTCATAAAATAATTTGGGACTGTAACAAAATGTTGCTGCGTGCAGTGATTCAAATCAGTGCACCAACTGGCCGTCTTAGCTTTCAACTACTGCATTCCATTCCATTCCCCATCAATGAGCATTCGGGGCCCACTGCTCGGTCCTCACTGGGCTGGGGTGGTTTTATGTGTTTGTGTGGTGGTTGGGGAGACTCAAAAAAGGTTTGCTGCATTGGTTCCCCCCACCCATTTTTAAAGAAAATTTATTTGTGCAATCTATACAAAAATAGCACAAAAGGGATAACATCAGCCAGCGCACAGGTTTTGTGGTGTAGAGGGAAGACACATTTGTAAGGTGGCAAGATCCTTCTTTAAATGTATTGCGCAGGTGGGGTCCAATAACACTGAAATGAACTGATAAAGGAAGGAACATGAGGTGACCATCATTGTGCTCACCTAGAAAGCCTTCTTCATCCACTATGATGGTATAGTCCTCTGGCGTCTCTGTTAAACTGAAGAACTTGCACCTGAAATAGAGAAGGGGGAGGACTGCTTTAAGCAACTGGCTGAACCATGAAACCCTAAGCATGCTTATGGAACACATTTCAGAGGCCAACACAGCAGCAACAACACAATAACTTCTCTCTGAGTGATAAAGCTGGAAGCAGCAGAGAGAGACATGCCTTGCTCTGTGCCAAACCTAAGCTAGACTTTGGGGCTTCTCTGGAAACAAACGCAGAAGCAAGATCTGTTGAGGTGCTTATGGTGTGACACCCTCTAGCCCAGAGGTAGGCAAACTAAGGCCCAGGGGCTGGATGTGGCCCAATCGCCTTCTCTCTCCGGCCCACGGATGGTCTGGGAATCAGCGTGTTTTTACATAAGTAGAATGTGTGCTTTTATTTAAAATGCATCTCTGGGTTATTTGTGGGGCACAGGAATGTGTTCATTCCCCCCCCCAAAAAAAAATAGTTCGGCCCACCATATGGCCTGAGGGACGGTGGACTGGCCCACGGCTGAGAAAGGTTGCTGACCCCTGCTCTTACCTATGCTCAGGTTGTATATGGAAGAAGGTACAGGGTTATAAAGACTAGGACTAGCCGCCTGAGAAACAGTTTCTATCCAAATGTGATTTTGATTTTAAATGCAGTGTAAGGTAGTCTCTGTGGGAGTATATTGTATTTGATTTTGGGGCATCAGAGTTTTTAGGGGGCTAACCAGGCTGGGATAGCAGGCTCATTGGTTTTTGAATGTCTGATGTAGATTTTTTCAATTTCGTTGTTCTGTATGGGACAATGATAATAAAGATTATCATGTCGTATATGTAAATAACTCCTAAAGATACCATACTCTCCATTGGCCTTCATTCTAAGGAAATCAAACTCTGGAAGAGGGTTTGGAACCCCTGAGGTCTCCCACCACTTGGGGACTGTAACACAGAGTTTTAACTTTTTTTTTTTACATGTCCTGGGCACCCAGAAAAGAGGCCTTTGAAGATGATCTCAAGGTCAAGAATGGGAAGAGGCCATTCTTCAGGCAACCCAATCTCCAATCTCCCAAAGGCATTAAAAATGTCAAATCCAGCCAGGAACAGGCAAGGAGCCAACACAGATGACGTTGCATGCATCCAGATACAAGGAATCGTGTGTTCGCTTTTCCAGATTCTACTGCTAATACTTCTGTCCATTTGTTGCATGTGGAATGGAGGCTTTTTGACCGATACTCTGGCATGTCATGCTAAATGGCAGTCGCACCAGTGGGCATGCTGAGATACAACAAGAGATGACATTGGACAGAGCCCAGAACCAGAATGAAGCTGGTGCAGTCGCTTAAACATTGGCAAGATATGGTTCCAATCTCCTGGTCCCAAACAGCAAGTCCCCTGCTACATTTTGAACTTGCTGTAGTCAGTGAATGGCTTTTATTTTTTTTATTTTTTAAGGCTTTGCAAACAACACATTTGGAACAGGCTAATCTGGAGTTTACCAGAGCATGGATAAATATTAGCTCAGAGAAGCTCAGCTCAGAGTTAGCAGGGTTAGGGAATCTGCTGACGAACCACATAGATGCTGTTCAGGCGTTCTGTCTGAAAGGGGATTTCCCAACACAAGTGGAGAGCAGAGATGGCGCTGGGGGTGTGCCTCACTCCCACCCCAATGTCCCCACATGAGCCAGCCCTGACCAGGCCATGCTCAGCCTCCCTGCATTTGGTAGGAAGGTCTGAAGTGGTCACCTCGATGTGGTCATGCTGTTGCCAACTGAAGAAAAAGTGGCTGGGCTCATGCAGCACATTTAAAGCCCTATAATGCCACTTTAAAACTGTCATGGCGTCACAGAACCACAGCACTCTAGGTTTGGAAGGGATCCCCTTCCACCCGCATCGTCCAGCCTGGACACTGAAGTCCAGCTTGTGGTCCCCTCCTTGCGAGAAGTGAAGTTACAGGGAACCAGGCAGAGGGGCTTCTCAATAGTGGCGCCCGCCCTGTGGAATGCCCTCCCATCAGATGTCAAGAAAATAAAACAATTACTTGACTTTTAGAAGACATCTGAAGGCAGCCCTGTAACGACAAGTTTTTAATGTTTGATGTTTTACTGTGTTTGGTCTTTTAATTTGTTGGAAGCTGCCCAGAGTGGCTGGGGCAACCCAGTCAGATGGGTGGCACATAACATACCCTCCAACATTTCTCTGATGAAAATAGGGATGTCCCATTCCACAATGATAATTGCACTGTTTATACCCCACACGTCTTACTGGGTTGCCCCAGCCACTCTGGGCAGCTTCCAACATATATAAAAACATTAAACATTTTTAAAAAACTTCCCTTTACAGGAAGGTTATTGGTATGTGGAAGGTGATAGGAGGGGTGGAATACCAAAGGTCCGCTCCTTTTCCCCATTTGTAGAATTTGGAACTCTGCATGACATAGTGAGAAGCCATGATGCCCCTCTACGCCCCTCCTGCTACACCACTGGATGGATCCTGGAAAAAGGGGCTGGCCGGAGCCTTGACTGAGAACACTCCACACAGGAACAGGCTGTTGCTGGTCTTACTTTTGTATCCTTAGCCACTGACCTAAGTTAACTGCACCCCCAAAATCCAGGCTACCACCTGAAGAACAACAGACCTTTGCAGTAGTACTGAAGGCCATCAAGGGAGGGGTGAGACAAGCCTTGCTTGGCAGGGATTTCCACTACTTAGGGGCGGCCACAGAAAAGACACCTGCACCTGCCACTTTTCCAACAGCTTGCTTATTTTGTGTTGCTGTTGCAGGTGCAATTGAGACACATATTTTGGGTATTGTTTGGCTTTGTTTTTATATACAGTTGTACCTTGGAAGTTAAACGTTTTGGCTCCCGAACACCGCAAACCGGGAAGTGAGTGTTCCGGTTTGCAAATGTTCTTTGGAACCTGAACATCCGACACAGGTTCTGCCGGTTCTGATTGGCTGCAGGAGCTTCCTACAGCCAATTGGAAACTGTGGCTTGGTTTTGGAAGTCGAACGGACTCCCGAAACAGATTCCATTCGACTTCCGAGGTACGACTGTATCAAAACAGCCATCCACTTTGGAAAGCCATTTTATGGCGGGCGGGCGAAGGAAAATGGCACACAAACCATTCTTCAAATCAAATGAATATTCCTGTGTCAACAAGAAATCTGTCCAGGAACCCACCCAGGGCTACATGATCACCCTGACAAGTGTTTCCAAGCAAATTCCAAATTTCCTTAGAAGTTACTGGACGCGGGAGATGTTTGGACTGGCTGGCGTGGAAGAGCAGGCATGTAATTAATACCATGGCAGAGGAAACAGATCTGTATCTTGGAACAGCTGGGCGGCTCGCTTTTTGCAAACTTGGCACATTGAGGGGGAAGCGAGGCAGCCAACTGACTTAGCAATAAAAGAGAGAAGCCCCCCACCCCCCAATGCCATCCGCAGAGCAGCCTGTAACCCAGTAGGCCGTGAATTCTCCTGAACGCACATCTCCCCTTCTAAATTACTCTTCCCTTCTGGAATTTTGCACGCAAGCCAGCCATGTGGTGGACGAGTGTGTGGAGATCCTCATGCACAGTGTGAGGTCTCCTGCTATGGGCGATCGGGTGTCCTCCCTCGACAGACCTCCACAGCAACCTGCCGTCTGGACGGAGATGCATGAGGGGCTGCCCTTGGAGGCTGCACCTGGTGCATAATACCTGAAGGAGAGTCTCCACCCACATCATTCTGCCCGCACACTGAGGTCCAGCACCGAGGGCCTTCTGGCAGTTCCCTCGCTGCGAGAAGCCAAGCTACAGGGAACCAGGCAGAGGGCCTTCTCGGTAGTGGCACCCACCCTGTGGAATGCACCCCCACCAGATGTCAAAGAGAAAAACAACTACCAGACTTTTAGAAGACATCTGAAGGCAGCCCTCTTTAGGGAAGCTTTTAATGTTTAACAGACTACTGTATTTTAATACTTTGTTGGAAGCCGCCCAGAGTGGCTGGGGAAGCCCAGCCAGATGGGTGGGGTATAAATAAATAAATAAATAAAATAAAATAATTATGCAGCTCCTGGGGTGGTAAATGGGACAGTTCGATGGGACCATCATGCACCACCAGCCCTGCGCCGGCTGCCATTGAGTTACAATTTCCAGAGTGGTCAACTATCACTCCGCCTTCCAAAGGAACTCTGTGAACTGAAGTCCAGTGAGGGGAATAGAAAGGCTTCCAAACAACTGTCAGCACCCTTGGCAAACTACAGTTCCCAGGATTCTTTGCGGGAGGCCCTGACTGTTTAAAGTGGTGTAGTAGTGCTTTAAATGTACTGTGCAGATGGGCCACTGTAGATTTTTAAGCCCTGTTCCCCACAAAGAGCTACAGTTTCCAAAGTGGTTTAAACAATCAAGCCCAGGGAATACTGGGAACTCTAGTTCTGTGAAGGGAAACAGGGAACTCCTAACAACTCTTAGCACACTTATTGTACCACAGAGCTCAGGATTCCTTCGGGGAAATCATGACTGCTAGTGCTATAACAGTGCTTTGGATATAAGGTATGGATGCAAGGTGTTACAAACTACAGCATAAAGCCCGAAATGGCTTAGTGTTGTAGTGTAGGAAGGGACCACGACGGACAATGAAGCTGGATGTTGGAAGATTCAAGACAGGTAAAAGAAAGGACTTCTTCATGCAGTGCCTAGTTAAACTGTGGAACTCCCTGCCACAGTGGGAGGCAGTGATGGCCAACAACTTGAGTGGCTTTAAAAGAGGACTGGGCAAATTCTTGGTGGATTTCTAAAGGCAGGAAGGTTGAAATGAGTGAAGGTAGTCTTGCAAAAAAGGAAAAAAAGGTCTTTGGGTAAGAATGTTAAGCCTTCTCTGTACTTCTTACTGCATTGCTTTACAATGTGACTCAACCAATCAAGAATGAGCAGCTCCTTCATCCAGCAGCCTGCAGAATGTTGACCGAGTCTCTCAGAGTAGTCAATGGGGTGCCTTCCAGGGGTTACTGGACTACAACTCCCATCATTCCTGATCACTGGCCGTGTTGGCTGGAGCTAATGGGACTTGTAGTCCATCTGGAAAGCATCTCTCCGGCTAAGCCTGTCCTAAAGCAAAAACAGAATTTGGTTTAAATCTGGCTAGCAATCCTGGCATGATAGGTAAAGGTAAAGGGACCCTGACCATTAGGTCCAGTCATGGCCGACTCTGGGGTTGCGGTGCTCATCTCGCTTTATTGGCCGAGGCAGCCGGCGTACAGCTTCCGGGTCATGTGGCCAGCATGACTAAGCCGCTTCTGGTGAACAGAGCAGCGCACGGAAACGCCGTTTACCTTCCCACCGGAGCGGTACCTATCTATCTACTTGCACTGGCATGCTTTCGAACTGCTAGGTTGGTAGGAGCAGGGACCGAGCCACGGGAGCTCACCCCGTTGTGGGGATTCGAACCGCCGACCTTCTGATCGGCAAGTCCTAGGCTCTGTGGTTTAACCCACAGCGCCACCCGCGTCCCCCCCGGCTTGATAGGGAGGAACAAATCAGGACATCTGGATCTCCCAAGAAGCTGGTTTGCTTCCTGGGTAGATGCTTTCCAACTCTGGCTTGGGTCAGCCAGAGTGCCAGAGCTGTGCACACCAGCACACAGCTTGAGTTTTCTTAAGTTGGTGTTCTTGGTTAATCGCTACAAGTGAAGGTGGCCAAGAAGTGGCTGCTTCCATATGCAGTAGAAACTTACTTAATTAAGCCCTAGGGCTTGGAAGAGACACAGATCCTACAGAGCAAAACTAAAAGGGAGCACAGTCCTGTGCATGTTTCACATAACTCAGAGGCGATGTGGAGGGCAGCTGGAAACCAAGGAATGAACAAAATCAACCACCATTCCAAGCCTCACTGTTTGTATTTGAGAAGGTTCCAGGCTCTAAGCAATGTCCAAACCACCACACGGTTCACAGGAAGTTAAGCAGGGCGTGCAAGTATGTATTACGGACTACATGAAAACGGTGCGCAGCCATGTGGGAGGCTGGAAAGTCTGATGGCCTGTAGGCTAATTTCAAAAATGCCCTGGAAGCTCTGGCAAGAATGACCTGTCACTTCCCCTTCTGGTTGCTCAGTGGGCGGGAAGAGGGAGGAAGGCAGAGGAAGAAGCAGGGAAAGGAGGAAGGGAAGTGACTGGTAGGGCAGAAGACAGGGAGATCTAGGATAGATTACCGCACCCCGTTATACGTGGGGCTGCCTCTGAAGACTGTTTGGATACTTCAGCTGGTGCAGAATTCAGCAGCCAGGTTGCTCACTGAGGAAAGACTGTTTGAGCATATAAAGCCAATCCTGCCCTGACTGCCATTCTGGGCCCAATTCAAAGTACCGGTTTTGACCTCTAAAGCCATAATAATAATAATAATAATAATAATAATAATAATAATAATAATAGCAATGGGCAGCTTTGCCAATCCCATAAACAAACTCAGTCCCTCCAGCAGCAAAACTTTGGGGGGGAAACTTCCCACCCCAACACAATGGCACAGCCAGCAATATTATATTAAATAATATTGTATCAATCAAATTACAACTCTTCTTAGAATCATAGAACTGTAGAGTTTGGAAGGGATCCCAGTACAGTATCATCTAGTCCAACCTCCTGCAATGCTGTCCCATACGGGGATGAACCTGCAAGCTTGGCGTTATCAGCACCACGCTCTAACCAACTGAGCCACCTCAATTTCCACGCATCCCCTAAGCATAGAAATGCTCTACCTGTAGGCAGCTACGTCAACTACAACACGAGTGGCAGGAAGGCTCAGTTGAGCTGTTTAATGGAGATTTACCAATGCACTTGGAGAAGCAACCTTGTGAAGCAAACTCTTCCCAAGGGTGGGGCTTGGGGAGGGAGGGAGTGGGGCGAGCTGTGGGAGGGGGTGAGAGAGGTGCAAAGGAAAGGGGGTTGGTTAGGTGTGGCAAGGGCAAAGGAGTTTGTGGGGTTGATAAGTGAATCGGGTGATAGCCCTTAGTATTATGTACAGGGTGAGTCCTTTAAAAGTGGCCCCGTGGATACAGCAGAGTACACATGTTCCACAGGGCCTCTTTTAAAAGACTCACCCGGTACAGTGGTACCTCGGGTTAAGAACTTAGTTCATTCTGGAGGTCCGTTCTTAACCTGAAACTGTTCTTAACCTGAGGTACCACTTTAGCTAATGGGGCCTCCCACTGCCACTGCGCAATTTCTGTTCTCATCCTGAGGTAAAGTTCTTAACCTGAGGTACTATTTCTGGGTTAGCGGAGTCTGTAACCTGAAGCGCCTGTAACCCGAGCTACCACTGTAGTTTCTAAGTGCATCACCATTAATAGCAATAATAATAATAATAATAATAATAATAATAATAATAATAATACACTGCACTCCCACTTGTCAATATTTTTTTCCTGGGCTCCTTTTATATATTTAATTCATTTGTAACCAAAGATCAAGAAAACACAAATTTTAATAATAAATAATAATAATAATAATAACAATAATAATAATGTCAAAATGATCACAAATGATTTAGCTGAGGTTCCTGCATTGCAGAAGGTTGGACTAGATGGCCCTGGGGGTGTCCCTTCCAACTCTATGGTTCCATGATTATGGCTGAGTTTGGTTCTGAGAACCCAGTTCCAGTCTCCTTCCACAGCCTGCTGGCAATCTGGGACTTTGGAAGCCCTTCAGATATTACCTCTATGTGACCCCCCTCACCCCCCCAATCCCAGTATGTCTTGGCCCTTTGACTCTCTCTTAATGGCCCTGTTTTTCAGGGGAAGCAAGAACAGGCTGTGCAAAACGATGTTTGTGTGTCTCTCTCGTTCCTAGCTTGAGAGTCCAGAGTAAACTTATTTGTGGCACAGCTTCTCGGGTCAATGTGTGCGAAGTCTTGTGTAAAAGGAGTATTCGGCGCAGGTTAAGTGTGGGTTAGAGAGCAGAGGCAGGAAAGGTGGGAGGAAGTCATCGCAAAAGCTGGTCAAATATGTACTTTGCTTTATGCGCAGAAGAACCCCACAAAAAGGCATTTCAAGGCAGAAAGCCGCAACCTTTGGCAGGAGACACACTTGAGCATTGTCAGCAGTCCTGCTGGACACTTGAGGCAGTTTACTGCCACCCCCCGTCCCCCAATCAGCCGCCTTGTTTTCCCATTTTAAATGGGATGTTGATATCCTAGCATAGGTCGGAGATAAAAACCGACTCAATTTGTTATTTTTGACCTGCTTTCCTTTCAGGAGACGTACGGAGCAGCTTTCAATACTAAAAATGATAACATATTAAAGTGGAGATAGACAGTTGTCACAAAAAGAAGGCCATGCATTTAAAAGTTATGGTCTCTCACGAAGAATCTTGGGAACTGCAGTGTGTTAAGGGTGCTGAAAGGGTTTTGGTATTTTTAGACCCATTCTCCTCTAAGAGCTACAATTTCCAGAGTGGTCAACTGTCACTCTGCCTTCCAAAGGAACTCTGGGAACTGAAGTTCTGTGAGGGGAATAGAGGAGTTTCCAAACAACTTTCAGCACCCTTAGCAAACTACAGTTCCCAGGATTTTTTGCAGAAGGCCCTGACTGTTTAAAGTGGCGTAATAGTGCTTTAAATGTACCGTGCAGATGGGCAACTCTAGGTTTTTAAGCCCTGTTTCCCGCAAAGAGCTACAGTTTCCAAAGTGGTTTCAACATTCAAGTCCAGGGAATTCTGGGAACTCTAGTTCTGTGAGGGGAATAGGCAACTCCTAACAACTCACAGCATGCTTACTGTACCACAGAGCTCAGGATTCCTTCGGGGAAATCATGACTGCTAGTGCTATAACAGTGCTTTAGATGTAAGGTATGGATGCTGCCATGGGACGCGGGTGGTGCTGTGGGTTAAACCACAGAGCCTAGGACTTGCTGATCAGAAGGTCGGGGCGAGCTCCCATTGTTCGGTCCCTGCTCCTGCCAACCTAGCAGTTTGAAAGCACGTCAAAGTGCAAGTAGATAAATAGGTACCGCTCCGGCGGGAAGGTAAACGGCATTACCGTGCGCTGTTCTGGTTCGCCAGAAGCGGCTTAGTCATGCTGGCCACATGACCTGGAAGCTGTATGCCGGCTCCCTTGGCCAATAAATCGAGATGAGCGCCGCAACCCCAGAGTCGGCCACGACTGGACCTAATGGTCAGGGGTCCCTTTACCTTTATGGATGCGACCAAAGGCAGTGACCAACCAGTGACTTCCCATCTAAGCCACTTTTGAGGCTGGTGGAAGCTCCATCTTGCTTGGCAAAGCCCAAGGGCTTGCTGTGTCAATGATTTTCTGATTGAGAAGCATGAATAACATTTGAATGGAAAAGGAGCCAGTAAGCAACCCAGCCTAATGCTTCCTCGAGTATTTTGGCTGAAAGACCTATGCGCACACTTAAAGCGGTAAGAGATGATGATAAGTTGAATGTCATGGACAGGCTGGATGCAGAGGATTGGTGGGAGGAATCAGCTGGGGAACCCCCAAGGGAAGAAGTCTCAGAGCCTGGGAAGTGGTGGTAGGACAATGATGGGTAGTCAGAGGGAGAAGTCTGGGAAGAGGAGGTGTTGGGAGATGGAGAGGTAACTGGGCTTAGTGAGCAGGGAGAGTCTGTGAAAGAGAGAGGTCCAGAATCAGAGGCAGAAGTGGAGGCTGGAGAAGAAGAGGTCAAGAAGCAGAGATGAGTCAGGCTGCTGAAGAAGCCAGGGAGTCTCCCCCTCCTGCTACCCTCTCCCATGGTCTCCGAAGACCAGGAGAGGTATGAAGATGGAGGAGCAAAGACAGGCAAGGCAAATAAGTCTCAGATTTCCAGGGAAGGAGGAGACTTAGGGAGCAGTGGACCTTCAGTCCTCACAAGTGTCTCATTGGGGCAAGTCCTACTGGGAAGAGTTGCTGTGCTCACTAGGCCTGAGCTGTTTCTTTGAATAAACAGTTAACTTCACAGACACATTGTGAGTTATTGCTGACCTGCTCCCAACTCCCACCTTGACAGAAGACAATACTGAGCTAGATGGACCCAATGGTCTGACGCAGTGGAAGGCTGCTTCCGACAACCCGATGACTAACAGATTTGTTATGGCCGTTGTAATTTAAAGAAACATTTCCGCCCCACCTCGTGGCTCACAAAGGGCCGTCCGAGGATTCAGGCAGATTTCACCGCACGCAATAGTTCCTCCTGGAGAAGAGCAACAGTAGAAGCTAAAACATTAAGTGATATAAACTCTTTGGAATTTCAGATCTTGGTAGCTAATGAGTCACTTGTTTCGGAGAGATGCATTTGTGGCAGGCAAGCGCAATGAGGCTGTCAGAATATTATGACATCTCTGCACATTAGACAGACGCGTTGAGCGGCTAACATTTTACAACTACGTTTTCCTTGGGTCCAGAGGAAACCCATTGAACTTAATGAACATGACGAATGTAGGTCCGCTAATTTCAACGGGTCTACTCTCGAGGCAACATCTGCACTATTCATTTAAAACATTATGATACCGCTTTAAACAAGCACCTTGGGGACTTTTGCTTGTTATGGGGGCTGAGACTTATTAGGAGACCCTTGTTTCTCTCAGAGTCCTACAATTCTCAACCATCAATCCGTCTTTTGGGAGTTGCAGCTCTGGGAAGGGAACACTGACACCTGTCAGCACCCTCAACAAACTACACCTCCCAGAATTCTTTGGAGAGAGCCCTGACCGTTTAAAGTGGAATACGAGTGTTTTAAATATATAGTGCAGATGGGCCATCGTCCCTATTTTCATTGGAGAAATTTGGAAGGGTACGCAAGCCCCGTGGGGGAGAGCTGAACCCCAAAGCAGGAGAGCTTTAGTAATGGAGGCTGCACCCAGACACCACACATTTAATTGCATGGTGTGGATGTAACCAGATAAGTAAAAATGGGAGAGGAAAAAGCACAAGAAAGGACAACAGGGAGAGGAAGAATACTGACCGGGGGGGGGGGTCAAAATGTAATCGCTGCAATATCTCCTCATCTGCCACCTCACTTTTTATTGTGCAAATTCTCCGAATTCCAAGCCAGGATAAACCAAAGTCGACAGCCTGGATTATACAGATTAAGGAAATGCACTTGCTGGGTTTTGCTTCTGCTAGTTGGGGAGGGGGGTGAGAAAGAACTCCCAGAATACTCAAGCCTTTGCTCCGCTGGAAGCTGTGTCTTCATAGTCTCCAGCATTTTCCCCACAGCGAAAGGGGCTAGCAAAAGACAGAAAGCTATTATAGAATTGTAGAGTTGGAAGAAGGGACCCCAAGGGTCATCTAGTCCAACCCCCAGCAATGCAGGAATTGCAACTAGAGCATCCTTCTGCTTATAAACCTCTAAGGAAGGAAGAGTCCAGCACCTCTTGTGGGAGTCTGTTCCACTGTCAAAACAGCTCTTACCCTCAGAAAATTCTTACTGATGTTTAGTCAAAAATCTCCTTTCTTGGAACTTAAAGCCACTGGTTCGAGTCCTACCCTCCAGATTAGGAGAAAACAAGCTTTCTCCATCTTCCATGTGATGGCCCTTCAGATATTTGAAGATGGCGATCCTATCTCCTCTTTTCCAGGCTAAACATACCCAGCTCGGCTCCTTCAACCATTCCTCATATGGCTTAGTTTCCAGACCCTTGATCATCTTGGTCGCCCTCCTCTGCACATGTTTCACCTTGTCAACATCCTTCTTAAAACTGTGATGCCCAAAAATGGACTCAGTACTCCAGGTGTGTTCTGACCAAGGAAGAAGAGAGTGGGATTATTACTTCCCTTGATCTAGATTCTAGACACTGTACTTCTGTTGATTCAGCCTAGGATAGCATTAACCAATGCATTAGCAGTCATGGATTCCCACAAATAATCATGGGAACTGCAGTTTGTTTAAGGTGGTGAGAGTTGTGAGTTGACCCCTCAAAGAGTTACAATTCTCAGAGTGGTTTAACAATAATTCTTCTTCCCAGGGAATCCTGAGAATTGGAGCTTTGTGAGGGGAATGGTGGTCCCCTAACATCACCCTTTACAAACTACAGTTCCCAGGACTCTTTTGGGGGGTAAGGAGTGCTTTAAATTCATAGTGCAGAAGGTACTAAGTTGCAAAGGTGCTGTGGAATAGTGTAACTTGCCTGTAACTTTAAAAAAACGCATTGGATTTATAGTTAATAGTTTTGCTATTCCCTACTGACTTACTTCATGGGAAGCGGGTGGTGCTGTGGGTTAAACCACAGAGCCTAGGACTTGCCGCTCAGAAGGTCGGCGGTTCGAATCCCCGCGATGGGGTGAGCTCCTGTTGCTCAGTCCCTGCTCCTGCCAACCTAGCAGTTTGAAAGCACGTCAAAGTGCAAGTAGATAAATAGGTACCACTCTAGCGGGAAGGTAAACGGCGTTTCCGTGCACTGCTCTGGTTCGCCAGAAGCTGCTTAGTCATGCTGGCCACATGACCCGGAAGCTGTATGCCGGCTCCTTCGGCCAGTAAAGCGAGGTGAGTGCCGCAACCCCAGAGTCGGCCACGACTGGACCTAATGGTCAGGGGTCCCTTTGCCTTTACTGACTTACTTCAACACAACTTCTCAACTAAGAATGGGGAGATTGTGGCTTCGAGTGAGAAACATTAAAAAATGGAGACAGGGTTTAGGAGATATTTTTTAAAAAATAAAATAAAAAGGTTCCTTTCTTTGGTTTGCCCCAAAGTGTGCCACAACAGTCACCACTTTCTCTGCCTCTGGAATGCCAAATGGGAAGGAGAGAAAGCAGCTGATTATAGCTTGGTGTGGGCAGGACTTACTGCTTGGGCGACATAGTTGCCGATCTCCATTCTGCAAAAATGAATTTCCACATCTTAATCCTACTTATTTGCAAATATGCAGACTGAGCAGGATGAAGGTGGTGACCTATTTTTAGGGGAGGAGCTCTAGCAAGAGATCAGGATCTGGGGTTCAGGTTAACAGAGTGCTCCTAAGCATGTGCAAAGTCCCTTTCGTTCAACAAGGATGCATCTTTACCTAACAGGAGCCAATTTGTGCTTCTGGTGTGTTTAAACTCAACAAATCTCACTGTAGGCAAAAACCTGTAATAATAATAATAATAATAATAATAATAATAATAATAATAATTATTTATTACCCGCCCTTTACCCTAAGGCAACAGGGCAGGTCACAACAATTTAAAATATATCATTAAAAACAGTTTAAAACAAATTACAATCACAAGAATTGGGTGGCTCCTAAAAATATACAGTGGTACCTCAGGTTACATATGCTTCAGGTTGCATATGCTTCAGGTTACAGACACTGCTAACCCAGAAATAGTGCTTCAGGTTAAGACCTTTGCTTCAGGATGAGAACAGAAATTGTGCTCCAGCAGCGCAGCAGCAGCAGGAAGCCCCATTAGCTAAAGTGGTGCTTCAGGTTAAGAACAGTTTCAGGTTAAGAACGGACCTCCGGAACGAATTAAGTACTTAACCCGAGGTACCACTGTACATCTCGAGTGTCAAGGTGCAGGGCATGAGAAGGCCATTCACCCAGCAGCTTCCAGAAATTAACCCGCACAATCTCAGTGTGCGATCACACAAGTACAGGACACAGGTGTGCTCTGTTTGGATGTTACCATAGAAGTCAATTGTAGCGCAAGTGGTTGAGAGTCAGCATGGCATTGCCAAGGCTGGGCTATGGGCAGAGTCATAGAATTGTAGAGTTGGAAGGGACCACAAGGGCAGCATTTGAAATTAGCTGAGCGCAGGGCACGTTTTGAGAAGGGCAACTGGCCTTTTTTGCGAGGAAGTGGAGGTGTTTGGTTGCCAGGTTTGGCACCTAACATCTTGATCTGGCTGGCGGGCGGGTATGGCTGTGATGCTGCTCCAGTCAGCTGGCCTGCGGAGCAAGGCAGCAGCAAGAGACACACACATCTTTTGTTGCCACAGTGCCCTGCGGATCCCCTGGCTCACAAAGCACCAAAAGAGGCACACCGTCTGGTGCTGTGTGAGCCAGTTGATTCGCCGACATGCATATCTTTTGCTGCTGCGCTGCCCCACAGACCATTTGCTTCATAATTTGGTTGTTGTTGTTTTTTTAAATGCAGGTAGACATATTGTTGTGATGACCATATCCAAGCTTTAAGGTGCCACCTGGCTCCTAGATTTTATATCTCAGTTTCTAATCCTGCACAAGGGTCATCTACTCCAACCCCCTGCAAAGCAGGCATGTTTGGCCCAAGGTGGGGCTCGCACGGCCCCCAAGATTAAGAGTCTTACGCTCTACCAACTGAGAAGCCCAAGGTGGGGCAGAATCAAGGAAGCAGGAACCGTGAGACAAGTCACTAGTCAGGACCGGAATCCAAGTGATCAAGACAGAACAAACGAAGATCAAAGAACAACAAAGGATCCAGAAACACACTCAGGAAGATCTTGATGCTCAAGTAGTGCTCAAGTGAAACAGGAAGTCCCCTTTTGCACTCCTTCCTCTCCAAGAGAATCCAATGGCCAGTCTGGGTGGGCGGAGTCAATCTAGGGCCAGAAGCCGCTGCCTGCAATTCAGTGGCTGGTCACATGGGGCAGATACATGCGGATCCTGCAACTCTCTTCCATAATAGCATCCACACTGTCCAAGAAGGGCAGGCCAACACCAGATTTTCAAAGCACACTCAGTACACATTTGAAGGAAATGTTTTTCCCCCAAAGTACCCTGGGAGCTGCAGCTTGTTGAGGAATTACATCTTTGAGAGGGGAAAATGCAGTTCCCAGGATTCTTTGGGGATTCTTCAAATGTATGGTAAGGTAAAGGGACCCCTGACCATTAGGTCCAGTCTGCAGACAGCTTCCGGGTCATGTGGCCAGCATGACTAAGTCGCTTCTGGTGAACCAGAGCAGCACACGGAAATGCCGTTTACCTTCCTGCTGGAGTGGTACTTATTTATCTACTTGCACTTTGACGTGCTTTCAAACTGCTAGGTTGGCAGGAGCAGGGACCGGGCAACAGGAGCTCACCCCGTCGTGGGGATTCGAACCACCGACCTTCTGATCGGCAAGTCCAAGGCTCTTGGTTTAACCCACAGCGCCACCTGTGTCCCTTAAGTATGGTATGACCCATTATTGTCTTACTCAGTCACAGTGTCTCACCGCGGGACTTGGAACATTTCTTAAGGCCAAACGACACGTGCACATGTTTATTCAACACACACACTTGCCAATTCAGCAATAAATTGGGAGTAGTATATTGGGGTGGGGTGGGGGGAGCAAATGGCAGCATCTGATACCAGGAGTGAATAGTCAGAGGAAAAGCACCTTAAAGTAGTCGGGAGTGATGGTGAGACAAGGTAGGAATTAAGGGGCAAGCTTTGCAGCCATCTTGGCTGTCAGTCCTGGAAGACCTGCTCCCTGCCTTGCAGGTCTTTCTTTTCCCACCTGGCCTGGGAGGGTAGGACCCGGACTGACTCCAACTACAGAAGCTGAGGTTGCTGAACGGACTCTTGGGCTGAGGTGTTGTCTGTCAGCTGTTGTTGTTTGTTTCGCTGTAGTTGCTGGGGTTTTTTGCATCTATAGTTGTGATTTGTATGGAAACTGTCTAGTTAGGTTGTGTATTTTTTTAAAAAATGTTTTGTTTATTGTTTATGACTACTTTTACATTGCAGTTATGTCTTTTCTTTCATGCTGTAAGCTGCTTTGAACTGTGGAAAGGTGGCACACAAATAAAATTATGTATGCATGTATGTATCTGTTTCCATACTTCTCTGTTGAAAGTTAACATGTGCCCCAATCCAGAATTATGTTCAAACAAGGGAGCATGCACTCCCAGATGTTGGGAACCCTTCACCCTCCAGATGTTGCTGAACCACATCTCCCATCAGGCCTAGCAAGGATGGCCAATGGCCAGGGATGATGGGAGTTGTAGTTCAGCAGCATTTGGAAAGCCAAGGGTTCCACTTGCCTGCCTTAACCCAAAAGGATTGTGGCAAGGATGAAAGAGTCTGGATTGAAGAAATGTAAGAAAATACCTCCCCCAAAACAAAACAACTCAAAAGATTGCTAGTCAGTCTAAATGAAGAGTAGAATTTGTCCCCCGATGTCAAAATATGAAACCATTAAGGATTAGCGCCTTCCAACAATCAGGGTTATCATGGTATAAAAATTTCCTAGGAGCTTGCAAACGAGTTGTGAACTCTGTACTACTTATCCTTAATCGGTAATAATACTTAATATGTATGCTTCTTAAAAAACAAGAAAACAAAGGAGAGCATTCAAATAGGATGAAACACACCCACCCGCCAACAAACTGAAATGGTACGTCCCAAAATACTACTGGCCAATTTATGCATCCAGCAGAATCCAAGTGGCAAAGCAGCAGTTCCTGGCTGTACCACATCAGACTGCAGGTGGGTTTGTTTTTTTCCATTTTGGAGGGGGAGGGAATCTCCCTGCACAGAGAGAAGTAGCATGTCAGGCAAAAGCTGAAAGCTTTTGCCTTTTATGAAAAATGAAGGCATATATGGAACAGGCAAACCTCCATGGAAGTGGTGTAGCCCAGGAAGTGTTTAAACACTTGGTTTTGCTCACTGAACTTTCGGCAAGAGGTCCAATGCTGCTGAGAGCATCACTGGCAGTGGGGAGACTGGTACATGACTCCTGTCGTGTAAATAACTGGCCATTTTGTGGCAGGTGGTAACAATTCTTCACAAAGAGGCTGGTCATGCCATATGAATCCAACTCTTTTTTTTTTTAATGGAAGCTTTTCCAGGATTTCTGCAATGTGTTAATCACAGATACAATAGAACTTTGTGCTCCGGTGTAAACCCCACATTTTAAGACAAGAAGGAATTAAAGGTTATCGGTGACATCTGAAAAGCCTTTGGGATTCCTCCCAAAAGTGCCACAATTAACAATGCAACAAAAGGGAATCGTCTCCATCCATTGGGGAGCGGGCGGGGGGGGGGGGAGAGAAAGAACGGAACTAAATGTTTAAAAATAATTGTGTTGCATTTTAACTGCAAACAAGTTGAAATGTAAACAAGCTGTAAACAAGGCAAAGACAGATAACGTTACACAGCAAACAATGTCAACTGCCAAGCCACAAATCGGGGAAATTTCAAAGCAATGAAGTTTAAACTTGAGATAAGGGATAGTAATCAAATTAAATGGCAAACATGCCCATTCATTCAGCCACATTATTAAGGTGGGATGGGCGGGGTGGGGGTAGAGAAACATGTCCTTCTCCTTCATTTTCAATCTGCAATTCAATTTTAAAACAAATACACACACACACACACACAATTTATTAGCTGTTTCCCCTGGGCCCCAGGAGTGCTTGGTTATTAAAACTGGTTTCTGAAGTGGATTCCAAGCAGCAATGCAAAAACACTTAATTCCAAACCAAGAGTGGAGTTTAGGAATTATTTCTCTTAACCCCCATCTCTGCTCTATCTGCAATAGAGGGGGGGCGGGCGGAGGCAGCACTCAACCCTCTATTTACAATATATTTGCAATTCAAATTGTCTTCATCCAAGAAGCACTGGTATTGAGTGTGCGTGGTGAGGAAGGGGGGCGGGTGGCTATTCACTTTACTTCTCGGTAAACATAATAACACAGTCTTAAAAACAACAACAACAGCAACTCGATATATTCACGGATCGGGAACCTTTGACTTCATTTCTCCCCCGCCTTCATTTTCCAAAAAGACAGGAAGAAAGAAAAATATGAACAACATGATGTTGCAGGAAACCCACGAAAGTCGCCTCTTGCATACTTAGCAATAAACGTACCTTTTTGACTAAACGCTACATGGTCTTAACTGCTAGCACAATTCTGTGCACAGAAAATAAAAACACACATACACACCAATACAGCCCTCCTCTGTCCCCTCCTCCCCTCTTCACGGCTGCTCTTTGTTATTCTGACCAAGTCCTTAGTTTTTCTTTTTGGGGGGCGGGGACCCCCCCCCGCCACTTAACCCTCGGTTTATTCACTTTTTATAAAACACACACCGCCGCCTAAACTTAGCAATGCACGCAAAGAAAAGCCCTGCCGGCAGCTGTTTAAATCCATCAGCATCTTTTAAAGCAGATTTGGGGTTTTTCCCTTTTAAAAAAGACTATATGGGGGGAGGGGAAGAAGGGGGCGTGTTTGTGCAGAAACTCACAAAAAAATAAAACGAAAAGCTCTCGCTGGACCGTCGAAACCATTTAAGGATAGCAATAGGAAAAGAAGTGGGGGTGATCGCGGGGGGGGGTTTGACCCATTAACCCTAACCCTCCCCGCAACCTTGATTCCTGTATGGGAATTAGTCAAGCCCCTGCCGGCCCCCCCCCTTTACAGCAGTGCTTCGTCTCGTTGGCCTCTTGTTAAAGCTGGCAAGGCTGCTGAGCAACACCCCCCCCCGTGAAAAAGGGGGTCCCCCGTTACCTGGTCTTGGAGGAGAGAAAAGCTAGCTTGATCAGCCCGTAGGTAAACAACTGGATTCTCTCCTTGGCGACACTAGCTACTTTTAGTCGGTGCTCTAAAATGTGCAATTCCATCTTTTCCTCTTTTTCATTTGTAGTTCATCAGTTTTGGTAGCCTCTTGTTTGTTGCCCGGGAGGTTTCGGGGGGTGGGGAGGAGCAGGAGCAAGAGGAGGAGGATGGGGGGTGTCTTCCTCTTTGTCCGAAAGGGGTATTTTCCCACCCTCTTCCTTTTACGTCTCCAACGCAGGCAGAGAGTGGAGGAGGAGGAGGAAAATAATGACTTTGAAAAAGGGATGGAAGAAGAAGAAGATATTATTATTTGTCATGGAATTAACAAGGCGGTGGGTTGCAGGGGTGGGGAGAGAGGGAAGATTTTGCTAACTAAAGAAGAAGTGGCGCTGATGGAGGGAGAGAAAAGAAAGAAGCAAAGCCAACAAAAAAAAAGAAAGAAAGAAAAAAAAGAGGAGGGGAGAAAAGAACAGCTGAAGCTGGAAGGAGAAGGGAGAGCTTCAGAGCCCAGAAAAAGCGGCTGCTGTTTCAATGTAACAAACAACTTGCCAGTCAAACGGGCCCGCAAGTGGGCATGCGCAGGAGCGCGGAGCATTCTGGGAGGTGTAGTCCAGAGGGCGGAGCACGGATCAGGAGTTGGGGTTTTTTTGCCTTGTTTGTTTTTTAAGGACTCCCCTCCCACCCCCTCCGCGAGGTGCTTCCAAAATAAAAGAGTCCTTGGCGAGGCGTCCGGGTGCCTTGCAAACAGAGACAATTCTTTCAGCTGATCTTATTGCCTTTTATGCGTTTCCAATGATACCACGATTTAGAATGGAATGTTGTTGTTGTTGTTGTTGTTGTTTAGTCGTTTAGTCGTGTCCGACTCTTCGTGACCCCATGGACCAGAGCACGCCAGGCACTCCTGTCTTCCACTGCCTCCCGCAGTTTGGTCAAACTCATGCTGGTAGCTTAGAGAACACTGTCCAACCATCTCGTCCTCTGCCGTCCCCTTCTCCTTGTGCCCTCCATCTTTCCCAACATCAGGGTCTTTTCCAGGGAGTCTTCTCTTATCATGAGGTGGCCAAAGTATTGGAGCCTCAGCTTCAGGATCTGTCCTTCCAGTGAGCACTCAGGGCTGATTTCCTTAAGAATGGAGAGGTTGGATCTTCTTGCAGTCGATGGGACTCTCAAGAGTCTCCTCCAGCATCAGAATTCAAAAGCATCAATTCTTCGGCGATCAGCCTTCTTTATGGTCCAGCTCTGACTTCCATACATCACTACTGGGAAAACATAGCTTTAACTATACGGACCTTTGTTGGCAAGGTGATGTCTCTGCTTTTTAAGATGCTGTCTAGGTTTGTCATTGCTTTTCTCCCAAGAAGCAGGCGTCCTTTAATTTCGTGGCTGCTGTCACCATCTGCAGTGATCATGGAGCCCAAGAAAGTAAAATCTCTCACTACCTCCATTTCTTCCCCTTCTATTTGCCAGGAGGTGATGGGACCAGTGGCCATGATCTTCGTTTTTTTGATGTTGAGCTTCAGACCATATTTTGCACTCTCCTCTTTCACCCTCATTAAAAGGTTCTTTAATTCCTCCTCACTTTCTGCTATCAAGGTTGTGTCATCTGCATATCTGAGGTTGTTGATATTTCTTCCGGCAATCTTAATTCCGGCTAGGGATTCATCCAGCCCAGCCTTTCGCATGATGAATTCTGCATATAAGTTAAATAAGCAGGGAGACAATACAGAATGGAATACGATCTGCAAAACACGTTTTTATGAAGTGATGGCCGTGGAGGAGAGGGGCAGGTGGGGCTTGTCCATCTAGGAATGTAGCCCGTCTTCTAGGAGAAGGAAAACTCTGATCCTAACTGATCCTCCTCTGCCTTGCAGCTCTATTCATTGGTGAGAAAGGCTTCTGGAGCAAACCCTGAGGAGCAATCGGATGCCTTGCGGGACATCTTCAGGAGAAGAAAAGGCTAAGGAGTAGACCCTACACAAATCTGGAGTGGAGCCTGTTAAGTTGTGGGTGAACATATCAGACGACACAGCGATTCTTCAGACAGCTCTTGTTTATTTACAGGCCAGAACAGAACTAGGCTGAAGGGTTCAGCCAACCTGCTTATATAGATCTCAACTACAAAGCAACAGTAACAACTTTCTGTAACTATCCAATCACTGAACGTCACTTTCAATTCCTTATTTGCATATGCGGACCTGAGTGAGATACTGACCTATCTACAGTATCCCCCCTGCTGGCCCAGGGTGAGAACTTTGGTACATAACAGAGTCCCTAAGATGGTTGGATGGTGCCTTGTGCGCCTCCTTCCGGCAACTCCTGCAGCCAAGCTGGTGCCAAATGTATTGCTCTGCTTTCCTTTGAACCACATCACCAAGGTTGAGAGAAGGGTCTTGTCATCTGGGCAGCCCAGGACCTCCATACACACTGCCCAGGTTTGCGTTCTGGAGAAGTCACTTTGTGAGCTTCTAACACACCAAAAACAATGTGGGAGGCAGCGGTTACGAGCTACCAGTCTTTGCAGCCACAGCTGCCGCTGTGATTTCCTAGTGCAGAGCTTTCTAAACTGTGTCCTGACACCATTAGTGTGTCGGCTGCAGTGTGTGGGTGTGTTGCACAAATGCTTGCCATTCTCATCCCAGGGCAGGAAAGGGGTTAGTTTAACCTCTGGTTTGCTAGTAAAACTGAATTACTGTCACAAAATGATACATGTCTAAAAAAGCATGTCAGCAGCATGAAAAGTTGGGAAAGCTCCGCTAGCGATTTGACCTTCGGCAGTGCACTCCATTGTCTTTTGAGACAGATGAGTGCCATAATAGAAGGGACTTTCTTTTCATATGTGGTGGGATTGTAAAATTATAAATAAATATTGGGAAATGATCTATAATGAAATGAAGAAGATGTTTAAAATAACCTTTGTCACCCAGAAGCTTTCCTACCAGGTATTACAGGAGTGGACTTACCAAAATCACAAAAGAATTTGTTTATGTATGCAACTATGGCTACACGGACTTTATTAGCGCAACATTGGAAGGAAGAAGGTGTCCCAGCTAAAGAAGATTGGCAAGTTAAATTAATGGAATATGCTGAAATGGCAAAATAGAGAGCCAGCGTGGTGTAGTGGTTAAGAGCGGTAGTCTCGTAATCTGGGGAACCGGGTTCGCGTCTCCGCTCCTCCACATGCAGCTGCTGGGTGACCTTGGGCCAGTCACACTTCCTTGAAGTCTCTCAGCCCCACTCACCTCACAGAGTGTTTGTTGTGGGGGAGGAAGGGAAAGGAGAATGTTAGCCGCTTTGAGACTCCTTAAAAGGAAGTGAAAGGCGGGATATCAAGTCCAAACTCCTCCTCCTCCTCCTCAAAATTGACAATGAGGAAGAGATGACAACAAATTTAAGGAAGAATGGAAGATGTTTATTGCATATTTACAGAAGCATTGTACACAGGTTAATACATTGTTGTTGCTTAGTCGTTTAGTCGTGTCCAACTCTTCGTGACCCCATGGACCAGAGCATGCTAGGCACTCCTGTTTTCATTTTATATGCCTGTTGTCTTTGTCTTTGTTATCCTTGTTAATACATTAGCAGGGTTTTAAGATTACTTGTAATTTTGTTATTAATGGATAATAGATAATTTAAATAGGTTCTAAATTTAATGATGGACATGCAGTATGTTGATAAATAATAGAACCAAGGAAGGGACAACTAGAGGGAAGTCAATTTGTTTTGTTGTTGTTGTTTTTATTTTTGTTATTTTTGGAAAATTAATCAAATGTTGTCAAAAAAGAAAAGGAAAAAAGAGACAGATGGATGCTAACAACATGGAGGAGAGGGCTACTGATAACTATGAACCACAATGGCTAGGCTCTGCCACCACACCTGGGGGCAGCAGTGCTTCTGAATACCAGTTGTGGAAAACCACAAGAGGGGCGGGTGCTCATGTGCTCGACTCCTGCTCTCTGGTTTCCCACAAGCATCTGTTCGACCACTGTGAGAACAAGATTCTGGGCTAGATGGGTCATTGGCCTGATCCAGAAGGTTCTTCTTATGTTTTTAAGTTAGTATAAAGCTTTGTAATGGGTCTTTGGTTGTTGCTGTTTTTTGGCGAATTTGTGAACGCAATGAAGTTCCACCATTCCCCTGAGTTATGCCTCAGTCCAAGCCATGGGTAGGCAAACTAAGGCCTGGGGGCTGGATCCGGCCCAATCGCCTTCTAAATCCGGCCCGCGGACGGTCCGGGAATCAGTGTGTTTTTACATGAGTAGAATGTGTGCTATTATTTAAAATAAAGCAATGACAAACCTAGACAGCATCTTAAAAAGCAGAGACATCACCTTGCCAACAAAGGTCCGTATAGTTAAAGCTATGGTTTTCCCAGTAGTGATGTATGGAAGTGAGAGCTGGACCATAAAGAAGGCTGATCGCCGAAGAATTGGTGCTTTTGAATTTTGGTGCTGGAGGAGACTCTTGAGAGTCCCATGGACTGCAAGAAGATCAAACCTATCCATTCTGAAGGAAATCAACCCTGAGTGCTCACTGGAAGGACAGATTGTGAAGCTGAGGCTCCAATACTTTGGCCACCTCATGAGAAGAGAAGACTCCCTGGAAAAGACCCTGATGTTAAGAAAGATGGAGGGCACAAGGAGAAGGGAACAGCAGAGGACAAGATGGTTGGACAGTGTTCTCTAAGCTACCAGCATGAGTTTGACCAAACTGCGGGAGGCAGTGGAAGACAGGAGTGCCTGACGTACTCTGGTCCATGGGGTCACGAAGAGTTGGACACAACTAAACGACTAAACAACAACAACATTATTTAAAATGCATCTCTGGGTTATTTGTGGAGCATAGGAATTCATTTGTGTGTTTCCCCCCAAAATATAGACCAGCCCCCCACAAGGTCTGAGGGACAGTGGACCGACCCCCTGCTGAAAAAGTTTGCTGACCCCAGGTCCAAGCCATGGGGAACCACTGACTCCCCCAAAAACCTTGGGAAGCAGACAGAGATAAAAGGCATAAGGTGATGCTGGACCAAGTTTTGTTGTGATTTGTTTGTGGGATATTTATATAGCCACAGTTGTTCACCCTGCCCTCATCCTGATTTGCTTGTTTGGTGTTTATACACCTTTCCTGTTACTCATTTGTTCACCCAACACTTTCCAGTGCATTTTCCTGTCGCTTTCCAAACAGCAACAAGTCCTTTTAAAAAAATAAAATAAAAAAGGAGATTTGTTGCACTAGAGCGGAGCTTTCCACAATGTGTGTCGAGACACATTAGTGTGTCGGCTGCAGTGTGTAAGTGTGTTGCGCAAATGCTCCCCACGCTCCACCAAGGACTGGAAAGGGGTTAGTTTAACCTCCAGTTTGCTAGCAAAACTGAATTACGGTGTCATGAAATTGTGTGCCACCCAACATGAACAGTTTGGAACATGCTATACCTTTAAAGCAGGTTTGAAACACATTCTTTCCCTCAAAGAATTCTGGGCACTGTGGTTCACGAGGGTGGCTTGGAATTGTAACTCAGTGACGAGTGAAACAATGTGCTTTCTAGTGTGCACACAGCCTAATTTTGCAAACCTAAGGTTAGGCTACGGTCCTATGCACATTTTTCTGACAGTTGGTCCCAAAGAACTTACTGAGTAGTAGATTGTCACTTCCTGTGGGTCAGCCCCACAACAACATAACACTCAAACACCCACATCTGACATTTTGGTTTGGGGTTCGGGATAGGGGAGGGTGTGTGTGTGACAGCAGACAGAGGACATGCCTTTTAGACACAAATGGCTGCCATTGCAATGTTTACACCCCCTCCTCTGCCTTTTTGTAAAGGACTTTTGTGGAGAGATCTTTCAGGGGGCCGAGTAGAAGACGAAACACGACGCTTTGTTCAAATACCACTGGCAATTGAGTTGGGAGGTGGGTGGAGAGGAATATGGAGAAAGCATTTTATTTATTTATTTTCGTCTCGGGTCTGTGCCAGCTTCTCTCGCCTGCTCCGGAAATTTTAGCCGTGCTGAGTTAGGTGTGTTTCTGGAAAGAAAGCTACTTCTCTATGGTCAACATCACTTGAGCTCCTGTACTGTAGGAGGGGGGGGGTGACAGCAGACTCCCACACGGTATATCTAAAGCACATTTCCCCCCGAGAACTGAAGCTTACCCACCACAGAGCTACAATTCCCAGCACCCTTACCAAACTACAGTTCCCAGGATTCCTTGAGGAGGAGTGTGCTTTATATATGTGGTATGTGTGCAACTTTGGAGGCGTGTTGCGTTCAGTATTGTGGGACCAGTTTTATGCAGGGCTGGATTTAGGTTTGATGAGGCCCTAAGCTACTGAAGGTAATGGGGCCCTTTATATGTCCAGCTATCCTTTGTCAACAACAAATTGTCACTTTTGTGTGTGTTGAATATATGCTATATGGTAATTTATGGACCTAATAGGTATCTAAAGCCATTTGCACATAACAAAATATGTATTTTATCAAAGTAATTTATATTAGAAATGAGCAAACCAGTGATACTTTAGAGAGCAAGCTAGCAGGCTTACATCACAGGAGCCTACACAACACAAAACCCTGTTGCTGTATGTAGGTTTTATTTTATTTGCTTTTTATCTTATATTTTGAAATGTACATCCAGGTTTTTCCCCCCTTAAAATTTTTTTGGGGCCTAAGCTATAGCTTGTTTAGCTTATATGTAAATCCGGTACTGGTTTTATCCAACTCCCTCCCAGCTGAAATCAGACAAGCCTTTTCTCTGTTGTATATCCAGCGCCTACTGAAAACTTTGTAAAAAACAACCCAGCAGTCATTTTAACTGAATTCTGATGTCATAATTTTATTTTCACCGTATTGAGTTTTCATACACCACTTAGAGGCAGTCTAAGTAACTGCATGAAACACAACTATCATCCATTGCTTCCGACTTTCTAGACAGAGCCAAAAGCTGCTGTTCTGTGGTTGCACCTAGCAGCAGCCACCCTTCAAACTGGAAGCCAAATGCATTGTGGGTTTAGCTTCCATGGCTGTGTCTTTTCACCTTTCATGCGATGCTGTAATTCCTTTCAATGAACTCTGTTTTGCTCTTGTCGCTTCAGTCATGCCTTGGGAGTCTTTTGGAACGATCGCAGCCTGTGCGTTTTGGAGGAATTGTGCACTGATCGTTTGCAATGGAGGAAGGACAAATAATATATAACCATGTTTAGGAAGCTGAAAAGTTAGATTTGTGTTTTGGCTTTTTTTATTTAAAAAAATACCCTAGTAAAGTGGTACCTCAGGTTACATATGCTTCAGGTTACAGACGCTTCAGGTTACAGACTCCGCTAACCCAGAAATAGTACCTCAGGTTAAGAACTTTACCTCAGGATGAGAACAGAAATCGCGTGGCAGCAACGGGAGGCCCCATTAGCTAAAGTGGTACCTCAGGTTAAGAACGGTTTCAGGTTAAGAATGGACCTCCGGAACGAACTAAGTTCTTAACCCGAGGTACCACTGTACAAATACAGTACAGTGGTACCTCGGGTTACATACGCTTCAGGTTACATATGCTTCAGGTTACAGACTCCGCTAACCCAGAAATAGTACCTCGGGTTAAGAACTTTGCTTCAGGATGAGAACAGAAATCGTGCTCCAGCAGCGTGGCAGCAGCAGGAGGCCCCATTAGCTAAAGTGGTGCTTCAGGTTAAGAACAGTTTCAGGTTAAGAACGGACCTCCAGAACGAATTAAGTACTTAACCCGAGGTACCACTGTATTTAGAAAGGAAATGCCTCTGGCTAAAACCCCTGATGCCAAACATTCCTGACAACTGAGCTTAATGTATGTTGCCTAGAAAACGAACGAATTAAAAGCCAGTTTAAAAGCAGGCCTGGTGCCAAAGAAGGCCATCTAAGAATAATGGAACAGAACTCCAGTTTTTGACTGCCAGAACAGAGGCCAAGTCTAACTCCAGGGCAGGGTTACTGTTACTATTGTTCCTCTAGGATAGCATTCTTGGAATAGTGCAAAGTAAAACGGTTTCCCAAAAACCTTTCCCTGGATCAAGAACAGAAGTCAGAGGCTGGAAAACTGTATCAAACTCGGCCATGGCTGAAGGTTGGAAAACTACGTGCAGGGCCAGCTCAAGACGTTTTGACCCTCGAGGCGAACTGCAAAATGGTGTCCCCCCGCCAGGGAAGAAGGGGTAAGTCAAGATCTACATCGGGAACAAGGGAAGGGGGATGGATTGGAAATAAGGAGTGTCAGGAGCTGGAATCAGGCTCAGTTCATCAATAACACAATAAATCACCCAGGCCAGTGAACTCAACTCTTTATTCAAGGGAGCCAACCACAGCTCTGGCCTAGTGATCTCAGTATCCACCCTCTGTTCTGCCCATTTCATTTCTGTGTGAGGAGACCAAGGAGGGGAGCAGCTGGTCGCAGCAGAAGGGGAAGACTCCCTGGATTCTTCAGCAGCCTGCCTCTCTGTTTCCTGGCTCCACCCATCTCCAGCCCCTGCTTCTGCCTCGGAGTCTGAACTGCTCTCTGTCACAGCCTCTTCCCATCCACTAAATCCTGCCACCACTTCTGCTTCTGATGCCTCCTCCTCCCTCTACTCTCTCTGACCACTCATTGTCGTCCCACCAACAATCCCCGGGCTTAAAGCTTTATTCCCTGGCTGGTGCCTCCCACCATCCCTCTGCGTCCAGCCAGTCCACGACAACGGTGGAAATCGAATCAACCTTACTCAACGGTTGAAGTGGGAATCAAAGTTGGGGTGGGGAAAACGGCCTTTTCTGAATCAGGCAGAAGCCCAGGAGCAGTGGTGGACTTTAGACTCTCAAATTTCAGCAGCACCCTGTGCGACTATAAATTCAGCGTGTCTCTGCCTCTCGCGCTCTGTTCATGCTACCCTAAAACCACCTCTGCCAGGAGACAGTCTGTGCCATTTCTTCCCTAGGGGTGGTAGGAGACCAGAAACTACCAAGAGGACTCCTTTTCTGTTCTTAACACCGGGGAAAGAGGCCATATTTCAGATACTGGGGCTGCCAGGAGGAGCTGCTCCCCTTCAAAATTTACAATGACTACTCAGTGTCCCTTTTCTCGTGTCCTACAAGCTCATCTCCACTCAGCCAGAATGGGACAAGAAATCACACAGGGTTTTGCTTCTAACCCCCTCCATCCCCCACACAATGGCTCTGTTTGCATGAATCATAGAGTTGGAAGGGACCCTAAGGGCCATCTAGTCCAACCCCCTGCAATGCAGGAATCTCAACTGAAGCATCCATGACAGATGGCTGTCCAACATCTGCTTAAAAACCTCCAAGGAAGGAGAGTCCACCACCTTTTGAGGGAGTCTGTTCCACTGCTGAACAGCTCTTACTGTCGGAAAGTGTTTCCTAATGTTTAGTTGGAATCTCCTTTCTGGTGACTTGGGATCCATTGGTCCTAGCTTCCAGAGCAGGAGAAAACAAGCTTGCTCCATCTTCTATGTGACAGCCTTTTAGATATATGAAGATGGCTAGCCTATCTCCTCTCCGTCTCCTCTTTTCCAGGCCAAACATACCCAGCTCCTTCAACGGTTCCTCATCAGGCTTGGCTTCCAGACCCTTGATCATCTTGATTACTCTCCTCTGCACATATTCCAGCTTGTCAACATCCTTCTTAAACTGTGGCATCCAGAACTAGACACAATATGCCTGGGGCTGCTATACGTCCAGGTTTCCCTGGACACATCTGGGAACTGAGCTGCAAAAATGGTGTCTGGGTGGATTTTTGCTGAATTGGCAAAATGTCTAGGAAAACCTGGATGCATGGCAACTAGGGCAATTTTTTAAAATTAAAAAAATGCTTTAAAAAATCAAAGAAAAGCCAAAATGTGATCTGACCAAGGAAGAATAGAATGGAGCATGAAGAGGCCCCTTTCTGCATTTTGTTTCAACAAAGCCACAGATGCTGTATGCGCTCTCTCTCTCTGTTTTTTTTTTTTTTTTTTGCTAAGCCAATCTGTTTTTGGAAATTCTCTCCCCTGCCCTCCTTTTGCTAGCATCAGTGCTAAGCCTTCTGTGCCAGTTTAATTTCCCATTAGTCTGCAGATTAAATCTAAATACTTCGGAGCTTCCTGCAAAGCTGCAGTTTGGTCTTGTGGTTGGTGAAAAAGATGGAGTTCCGGGATATTAATAATCCTGTTGTACTCCATCACCACCACTTCCATTTTCGTCCTTGGCAACCTTGCAAGTCTGTTTATAGAAAGAGATTGCTTGTTGGTTTTTTTTCCACACTCCACAGACACGCAGATTTGTGGCTTCGTATAATACTGACATATGCTCTGTCCTGCTCTGCAACAAGTAATAGATGGCTGGGTTGGATTAATTGATGGGAAATATTTACAGTGTAATCCATGTCGACTAGGAAACAAGTCCCATTAAATTCAAGGAGGCTCACTCCCAGGTAACTGCGGATAGGAAGCTAATTCTACAGTGCTCTTTTTCTCAGAGCTGGTCCATTGAAAATAATGGGCAAGCAGTGCAGGCTAGTCTTTTAGGACAAATGGGGCATTGCCCCTCCAACCTCTACCCTTAGCCAGCCTCCCAATCCGCTGCTTCCTTTTTACTTACACTGGTCTCATTTTCCTCCTCAGTGTTGCTTTTCTAACAATAACAATAACGACAACAACAACAACAATTTATTTATACCCTGCCCATCTGGCTGGGTTTCCCCAGCCACTCTGGGCGGCTCCCAATATAATATTAAAAACATGATAAAACATCAAACATTAAAAACTTCCCTAAACAGGGCAGCCTTCAGATGTTTTCTAAAAATCAGGTAGTGGTTTATTTCCTTGACATCTGGTGGGAGGGTGTTCCACAGGGCTGGCGCCACTACCGAGAAGGCCCTCTGCCTGGTTCCCTGTAACCTCACTTCTCGCAGGGAGGGAACCGCCAGAAGGCCCTCGGTGCTGGACCTCAGTTTCTGGGCAGAACGATGGAGGTGAAAACGCTCCTTCAGGTATACTGGGCCGAGGCCATTTAGGGCTTTAAAGGTCGGCACCAACACTTTGAATTGTGCCCGGAAGCATACTGGGAGCCAGTGTAGGTCTTTCAAGACCAGTGTTATATGGTCTCGGCGGCCGCTCCCAGTCACCAGTCTAGCTGCCTCATTCTGGATTAGTTGTAGTTTCCGGGTCACCTTCAAAGGTAGCCCCATGCAGAGTGCATTGCAGTAGTCCAAGTCGGAGATAACTGAACAAGGAGGAGAATGAGGACAAAACTTGAATTTGGTTCTACCTGCCATTGGCTTTGGCTCACTGCCTTTCATCCTACCATTTCCAGTGGGCGCCAGCTGTAGACTTGGTTAACTTGAGTCCAATAATTTCAATGTGTCTACTGTGAGTAAAACTAAGGCCCCATCTGCACCGCACATTTAAAGCAGTATCATGCCACTTTAAACAGTCATGGCTTCCCCCAAAGAACCCTGGGAGCTGTACATGCAAGTCCCCCTTACCAACGCAATGGGTTCCCTGGAAAGTGTTCATTGGGCGAGTGTTTGCATAACGAGTCCATGATTCCCATGGAAACATTTATAACCTGGGATTTGTCTGGTCGCTGCCTCCCTGTTTTCAATGATTTCTTCCTGAAATGGCTGCAGCCAACCAGCAAAAGAGAAACAAAGGAAAAGCAGGTTTGTCTGATGTCTCTTGCTCTCTGTTTGGTCCAGTTTCCATCCCTCCCTGCATGAATGGTTTCTTACTGAAAATGGCGGCAGCTGACCAGCAAGGCAGAAACAAGCAAGGAAGTAAGGAAGTGGGCAAACTTTAGCTATTTGGATATCTGAATTTTTGGAGTGTACAAGGTTTGGGCAGAATTCTTTACATTCGGATAAGTGAATTTTCGCATAGCAAGCAAGTGGATTGTGGGACCTGTGTGTACTTCATTAAGGGTGCTGAGAATTATTAGGAGACCTCTGATCCTCACACTTGGCAGTCATTATAAGGTTGTTTCTGATTTTTATAGTTTGCTTTTTACTGATTCGGTCTCTGTATTGTTAGTTTTTCCACTAATTTTATCTCTGTTTGTTAAGCTCACTCTATGCTGCTTAGCGAAGATTGCAATTAAGTGGTTTATATGAATGATCAACATAAAGAATGACAAATAAGTGGCAAGACATTACAAGGCTTGCCCGTGTTGTTATTTATGTGTTTTCATGAACTTGAATGTTACGTGTGTTGACAGAAGCACGGTTGGGGGAGGGGATCTTTAATTGGGAAACAGTTGCACAACAGGGATGATGGCATTTTATCATCTCCAGTTTACCAAGGATAGTACACTCTTGCTTGCTTACTCAGAGGAAGTTGCAAAACCCAATAAATTTGCTGCTACAACTGACGTGTGGTCCTAGTGGCAGGTGTTGTTGGAAAAAAGCTCCCGAATCTCTGAGCATCCTCCAGTATGCGCAGCCCTGGAAAGGCATTTTCTCTCCTCTCCAGTGCACTCAGCAACATATACCAGTTGATATATGCACACTAATCTTCTGGCACAACACAGCAAGAAGAATGAGACATCATAGGTCTACTATGATCTACTATTTATTTACACACTATGTACAGACAAAGGCATAATGGCGTCCGTTCTCTCCAGCTCCAAGAGAACAAAACAAAACAAGTGAAAGCGAAAGTACTTTACAGCAGAAGAAATAAGACTGTCTTCCGTTTCTCATGCTCTTCTCAGACAGTGATTAACTACAATCTCATCGGCAGCATCAGAGGCATGGAATACTAACAGGTGTATGGTTTGAATCGGGTGGTGCTGTGCTCTAAACCACTGAGCCTCTTGGGCTTGCCGATCGGAAGGTCGGCAGTTCGAATCCACTTGATGGGGTGAACTCCCATTGCTCTGTCCCAGCTCCTGCCAACCTAGCAGTTCTAAGGCAAACCAGTGCAAGTAGATAAATAGGCACCGCTGTGATGGGAAGGTAAATGGCATCTCCATGCGCTCAGGCACGGACTAGTCACAGACCTCCGTGCGCCAGCAACTGTGTAGTCATGCTGGCCACATGACCCGGAAAGCTGTCTGTGGGCAAATGCCAGCTCCCTTGGCTTGAAAAGCAAGATGAGACTGCACCCCATCGTCGCCTTTGACTGGACTTAACTGTCCAGGGGTCCTTTACCTTTACCTTGTACGGTTTGTAAAGCAAGAAGCTTTACATTTCTAAGTTACAGTGGTACCTCTGGATGCGAACAGGATCTGTTCCGGAGCCCCGTTTGCATCCTGAGTAGAACATAACATGTGTCTGCGAGTTTGCGCATGCGCAGGTCACGTATCGCCGCTTCCATGCATGCACATGATGTCATTTTGAGCGTCTGCGCATGCGCGAGTGGCGAAACCCGGAAGTAACGCACTCCGTTACTTCCAGGTCGCCGTGGAGCGTAACCTGAAAATGCTCAACCTGAAGCATATTTAACCCGAGGTATGACTGTACTCACCTCCCAGACTGCTTAAAAACTCAAAACCATTCCGTATTACAGCTATAAAAGTTAGCCATGGTCCATCCTTTCATGTGATGGTTCCCAACATTCATTCAGAGCCATTAGAAGCTTTAAATTTGAGCATTTGGCTGTCGGAAGTCCTGTTACTTATGGGACGAACATGAAGACACCTGAGTCAACTTTTACCACCACCTGTAAAGTTGACTGAAGCAGGGCATTTTGAGCATAGGTGCAACACTAATGTACTGCAAACACAACATGCTTGCAATACCACCTGCCCATAGTCAGGAGGCCTTCCTGACTCAGACTAATTGGCACCTGCCGCTACATTGCTTGCCTCTAGATATGGAAGGGGATTTTCAGAAGGACAAAGCCAGCCATTTGACTGCTCTTAGGTTACTGCTGATAAGATGATAACGCTCTTGATGGTGTGTTTGCAGAGCAGCCAATTATGTCGTCTGGGTTTCAAGGTGTCATCTTTTCAGCTGTGCAGAAGGTGAGCACGCACAGGTCTCCAGGTCCTAGTGCTGGAGGCTCCCTTCTAAAACTGGGGTGAACCTGCTGTACACACTCTTCTCCATCTGGGAATGGCAAATCTGTCTACAGTGGTACCTCTGGTTACACACGCTTCAGGTTACAGATGCTTCAGGTTACAGACTCAGCTAACCCAGAAATAGTACCTCGGTTTAAGAACTTTACCTCAGGATAAGAACAGAAATTGTGTGGTGGTGGCTCAGCGGCAGCGGGAGGCCCCATTAGCTAAAGTGGTACCTCAGGTTAAGAACAGTTTCAGGTTAAGAACGGACCTCCGGAATGAATTAGGTTCTTAACCTGAGGTACCACTGTATTTTGGTTTCACTCCGTTTCTCGTTTTCCCAGTCTTACGTTCAGTTCTCTACATCGTCACATCAGTTTTCAGATGCCTTTTAAAAAGTCTTTGTGAAGATTCACCAGCATAGTTGGCAAGGTTTACCGGCCATGCGCTGGATCACTCCCACAGAGATCGTCTGTGGGCCGGACAGGTATAGCACGATGCCAGAAATCGCGTCTGCGCATGCCCAGACACCGAAAACCATGCCTGAGCAGAAGCAATTTTCGGCGTCTGACATGCGCAGACATGATTTCTGGTGCTGCTCAGCGAGTCCCTGTGCCACTCTGTGCCATAGCTATCAACCTTCCCCCTTTTATTGTGGGAAATTCCCTTATTTCAGTGCCATTTCCCGCTGCTTCCTGCTGCTATCCCGGATTGTTAGATATCCTGTAGACTGTCCCCGGGACAGGTGAGGCTGCTGATCCCTTATTTTCAAATCTGAAAGTTGACAGCTATGCTGCTGATCCCTTATTTTCGAGGCTGCTGATCCCTTATTTTCAAATCTGAAAGTTGACAGCTATGCTCTGTGCTGGTTTAGCGCAGTGCATGGGGGACTCGCCAAGCAGGCGGCTCGGTTCGGGGGCAGCTCGTGGGCCAGTAAAACGGTCTTAGTGGGCCGCATCCTGCCCATGGGCTGCACGTTGCTGACTCCTGATATAGGGATTTTAATGCAAAAGTTGCCCTAGCATATGCATTTTTTAAACTGTGTTGCAAAATTCTGAGAAAAGTTTTGATTTATCGCTGTCTTTCTGTATGTGTACTGTTTGGGAAATATATGTCTGTGTTTGCATCCATCCA
Source organism: Podarcis raffonei (assembly GCF_027172205.1). NCBI lineage: Eukaryota > Metazoa > Chordata > Lepidosauria > Squamata > Lacertidae > Podarcis > Podarcis raffonei. The sequence goes on along the minus strand of NC_070616.1, from coordinate 11,176,819 downwards.
TGCACCTCTGCCTGCATCCACAGTTTTCTAGTGCAAAGTTTTCTTGTGTTTTGCTATTCTATGGCCACCAGATGTCTCTGTAGCTTCACCAGAACACAACTTCATCACAACAAGGCAACTTCTTTTTGTCTGGGAACCTGGCCAGCTCTGACTGTCCCTCATTACATTTGGGTGCTATTATTTAAAGAAGAGCTGAGGACAATAGGAGCTTCTAATGATTAGTTGTTAAATTAAATGTTCCTCTGGATAGGCAAGACATTTGAATTAACAGCTACTAAACACCCAGAACCTGGAATTCAGGTTATGTAAATTGATTTTCGCACAGGTAGTTTCTAAAGAAGGAATGACCCAAAACTCTACGAAGACTGTAAATTTCAATTAAGTCCATGCCTTTAATTTCAGGTAATGCAGTATGTCCACAAAATGCTGCCTCAGAAGGCCATGTTAAGTAGCTGGTAGCTTGCCTGTGGGCATATATATTAATCAGTCTCCTTGGGACAGCTTTCAAAATGAGACTACCACGTTGCGTGGCAAGGTCCTGACCCCTCCCCCCTTGGTTGAATAAAGACACATGACTCAAATATTTAAGGTTAATGGGCTAAAAAAGGCCACAACTTTATTGGTTATAGATGATGAGCGGTATTGGCTTAGGCATTGGATCTAACCAACTATATCTGACTCCAGCCTTTCTGCTGGGAGTCCGGGAAGAGTTAACCACCAGGAGAGGGAGTCCTGCTGATGCACATCAACTAGGAGCTCCCCCGGGGGTCACTGATACGGGTCGTGCCTTGGGCCCTAATCTCCCTAGGCTTCGGACAGTGTTAGATCAGGGAGTGCAATACTTGCCTCGCCCTGGGCTCTGGCAACCCCTGCTATGCCACTGGCACTGAAGTATGTTTTGACTTGGGACTTAATTGTTTTATGGGGTCCTTCTCTTTAGAACAGGGCAAAGGGGGGAAAACCCTTTTCAGTCCAAAGGCCCAAATCTCTCACAGGCAACTTTCCACTTGTTGGTTTCAGAGCCGGCAAGAGAGTATGCTGTGGTGATAACTGCAGGATGTGTCATTATCCAAGTGCGGCATCCGTCAACGTTGTCAAAAACTTCGCCTGCCTAGCAGCAGGTGAACTCGACTTTTATATTTTTTAAATCCCTCTCCTGTGACAACTTGCTTTCTGGCTAAGTCTGAGCCTGAGCTCGCTTGACAAGTCCTGTAACACGGAGTTCAACATTTGACTTGGGGAGAATGACACATCAGCCTGGCTCTTTGTAATTGCTTCCTGCACTGGAAATCTCCAGCTGTCGTCGAGGTAGGAACATGATGTGACTCTGACAGTCTCCGGGACCCCAGGCTCCTGACTCTGAGAACAGAACCTGGTAAATCAAGTCGGAGGGAGAAAATAGATTTTTTGCCTTTTTTAAAAAAAATACAGAGATGGAGATCCACCTCTAAGACCTCTTACAAACCCCTAAGACCTGGTTGTGAGGCAGACCTCGCCCTTTGGGAACCAATGCCCTTTCCAATTATTTCCAAGATCCTGGGAAGGTTATTGAGCAGAAATCGTCTGCCTGTTTCGACAGCCCATTATCTGGGCTCGGCCATTAGCGCTCTTTGCAAAATGAGAGCGTGTGCACAAATAACTATGCACGAGACAATGCTGATTTGGACAACAACCTACATCCATAATGAACCCCTAACTGCTCCAAGAGAGGTGGGGTATGATTCATTCCAACCGATGAATAGGCCCTCAGCCCACATCTCAGTTTCTGCCCCCTAGTGTGCCATAAAGCAGGGCAAAGAACACAGCTGATCAATTTTTAATGCATATAATGGAGTTTTGATTGTTTGCGGTTTTTTAAAATGTTGCGACTCTCAGAAGGCACCTCTCTAATTGACGGGTGCCCAAGGCGCTTCAGTGGTCCAAGCGCTAACGAAAGTCAGTCGTCCAGTTGGTGAGGAAGCAGCTACAGAGAGCAAGACACAAGGTCAAGTGCGAATCCTACACACACTTATGCTTTTGCAGCTCCATTAGCAGGTCACAAAAGGGACACATTTTGTGTCTTTGTGGTCATGGGGTGAATTTTGAGGGTGGAGGGGACTCCTCTCTGTTCCTCCTGGCTGCCTCTTCAACATTTCATCTCATGTCATTTATTACAGTGGTACCTCGGGTTACAGACGCTTCAGGTTACAGACTCCACTAACCCAGAAATAGTACCTCGGGTTAAGAACTTTACCTCAAGATGAGAACAGAAATCACGTGGCGGTGGCGCAGCGGCAGCGGGAGGCCCCATTAGCTGAAGTGGTACCTCAGGTTAAGAACAGTTTCAGGTTAAGAAAGGACCTCCAGAACAAATTAAGTTCTTAACCCGAGGTACCACTGTTTAGTTCTACATCTCTTTTTACTCACAGGAGTCACAAAGCGGCTCACATACAATAAATAATAACATAGTAGAGCACCACACAATTACAACATAAATCATACAAAATAATTAACAAACCATCAGTAAAATAAATAAATAAATGCAAATAATCAGTCAAACAATCACCTTCCATAAAACACCATTGAAGCCGTTTCTGAGTTGATCCCGGAATGTCCAGCTTTTCCTTAAAGGTAAAGGGACCCCTGACCATTAGGTCCAGTCGTGGCCGACTCTGGGGTTGCGGCGCTCATCTCGCTTTATTGGCCGAGGGAGCCAATGTACAGCTTCCAGGTCATGTGGCCAGCATGACTAAACCGCTTCTGGCGAACCAAAGCAGCACACTGAAATGCTGTTTACCTTCCCGCCAGAGCGGTACCTATTTATCTACTTGCACTTTGATGTGCTTTTGAACTGCTAGGTTGGCAGGAGCAGGGACCGAGCGACGGGAGCTCACCCCCTTGCGGGGATTCGAACTGCCGACTTTCTGATCGGCAAGTCCTAGGCTCTGTGGTTTAACCCACAGCGCCACCCGCGTCCCTTAGCTTTTCCTTAGGATGCCCCTATTTTCATCGGAGAAATGTTGGAGGGTATGGAGTTTTCAGATTGCCTCCCCTACCATCTGAAGGCAGCCCTGTATAGGGAAGGGTTTTTTTAAAAAAAAATGTTTAATGTTTTCTTATGTTTTTGTATATGTTGGAAGCCGCCCACAGTGGCGGGGGCAACCCAGTCAGATAGGCAGGGTATAATTATTACTATTACTATTATTATTGATAGGATGTCTGTATTTCCATCGGAGAAATGTTGGAGGGTATACTGTTCCCAAAGGACAATTTCCCCATCTGCATTACAGAGGGCCAAAATGCCCATTTCCCTAATACTATCCCCCCCACTAAAAAAACCCTCATTTCACTAGGATTGATTGATTGATTTTCTGCATTCCCTGTGGGGAATGATAATTGTTACCGCTCAATTAACAAACACCTCCTCCCCTGGGCAGCGTTTTCAGACAATGTGCAATTATAACCTTAGCATATTAAAGCTCAATCTAGGAGGCCAAGGGAGAAGGCTGGACTTCAATCTTTTGCCTTGACCAGCTAGTTTTCTATGATTCCATATGTAGGAGCAACTGACCAAGTTTATGACTGACCACAAACTTGACATGAGCCAACAGTGTGACGCGGCAGCTAAAAAAGCCAATGCAATTCTGGGCTGTATCAATAGGAGTATAGCATCTAGATCAAGGGAAGTAATAGTGCCACTGTATTCTGCTCTGGTCAGACCTCACCTGGAGTACTGTGTCCAGTTCTGGGCACCACAGTTCAAGAAGGACACTGACAAACTGGAACGTGTCCAGAGGAGGGCAACCAAAATGGTCAAAGGCCTGGAAACGATGCCTTATGAGGAACGGCTAAGGGAGCTGGGCATGTTTAGCCTGGAGAAGAGGAGGGTAAGGGGTGATATGATAGCCATGTTCAAATATATAAAAGGATGTCACATAGAGGAGGGAGAAAGGTTGTTTTCTGCTGCTCCAGAGAAGCGGACACGGAGCAATGGATCCAAACTATTGGAAAGAAGATTCCACCTAAACATTAGGAAGAACTTCCTGACAGTAAGATCTGTTTGACAGTGGAATTTGCTGCCAAGGATTAGGAAGAACTTCCTAATGCTAATTTGCTGCATTAGGAAGAACTTCCTGACAGTAAGATCTGTTCGACAGTGGAATTTGCTGCCAAGGAGTGTGGTGGAGTCTCCTTCTTTGGAGGTCTTTAAGCAGAGGCTTGACAACCATATGTCAGGAGTGCTCTGATGGTGTTTCCTGCTTGGCAGGGGGTTGGACTTGATGGCCCTTGTGGTCTCTTCCAACTCTATGATTCTATGATTCTATGAGAAAGCTAGATCCAAATGCTTCTTTTTTTGCCCCACTAATTTTCTAAGTGCAGGGAACGGTTTTGTGCAGAGGAGGCAACAAATGTGCCTGAGAGAAAGCTAGACTCAAACTCTTCTTGATGTGTTGCTTTTCTAGGTGCGGGGAGTGTTGTCCAAGGAAGAGACTTCACCCAGATTGTGTTTTCCCCATTGCAACCTTTAGCGATACACCCCAGACAATACTTTGTGTCCTCGATGGGGCCAAAGCGCCCAGGCAGCTTGTTCACAGAGCTCTTTTGCTGAGTCGCGTAATGAGATGCGCTGGCCTTTATTTATAGGATTGCCTCAAGGATATGACAGGAAGAATTGAGTGTGCTGCCAAGATATTAAATGAAATTCCCCGGGAAGCCAATGAATGCATTCAAAAGAACCTCTGAGGCAGAAATGAGGAAGAAACGGGCAAGGTAAGTCACACATAATGATCTCAGTTTGTGTCCATTGATCTGGCCATAATGTGCCTTTGGGAAGGGAATGGCTGTAAAGTTCGTTCTTTCTTTTTTCTTTTAAAAAAGGTCACTCCCATGCTTCCAAGGGGGTTGGGTGGTGGGGTGGTGGCATTGGCAAGTTTGCCAGCCGAACTAATTGGGTCGAAGGAGTTTCTTGCCAAAGTCTTCCCCTTCTTTGTGCGTTGGCTCTGAAGTATTTTAAACTAAAGATGCTTGGGGTGATCGTATGTGCCGCAAAACTCCTGGCTGCGGTAAAGGATGGATGGATTGATTGATTTCTGGCTCTTGCTAGCTCAAGAACTGTTAGGTACTAAGCTTGGATCCTAGAACAATAGTCAAGTAGGAGCCTAGAATGCAACAACTGATTGGCTTGCAGGAAAAGACCAATCAGGCTCCAGGAGGAAGTTAATCAGCCTATTAGGCTGGTAGGGTCATAGAATGCAACAACTGATTGGCCTGTAGAAAAAGACCAATCAGGCTCCAGGAGGGAAGCAGAATCAGCCAATCAGACGGGATTTATTGTGTAAATAGTGTATATAAAAGCCTGAGGTTTGGGGGGCAATCCAATCACTGTTTTACAAGCTGAAATAAAGAGCATGAAATCACTACAGGACTCCGAGTATATTTCAAGAACATAAGGCAATCCAGTCCAGCATCCTGTTCTCACAGTGGCCAAGCAAATTCCTGTGAGCAGCCCATAAGCAGGACATGAGCCCAAGAGCCCTCTCACCTTTGTGGTTTCTGGCAAGTGGTACAGTGGCACCTCGGGTTACAAACACTTTGGGTTATAGACTCCACTAACCCAGAAGTAGTACCTCGGGTTAAGAACTTTACCTCAGGATGAGAACAGAAACTGCATGGAGGCGGCGCGGCAGCAGGCCCCATTAGCTAAAGTGGCACCTCAGGTTAAGAATGGTTTCAGGTTAAGAACGGACCTCAGGAACGAATTAAGTTCATAACCAGAGATACCACTGTATTCAGAAGTATTGCTTCCTCTGACCGTGGAAGCAGAGCTTAGTCACATGTGTCTGGCTGCAAGTCTGTTCCATCCCATTTGCTGCATTTTATTTTTTTAAAGCACAAAAATTATGTTTAATGTTTATGCATTTGTTGAACGCCAGGTTTGATTCAAGGTGTAGATCGTGCAAACTGGGGGAGGAAAATTGTGTTGCGATTTGCATCAGTACAGGAAATGCAAATAAGGTCCGTCCATTTCAAAATACAGATGGGAAAGGAAATCTCCATCATCCCCAGGTTACATCCTCGTCTGCCAACTCAGGTTATTTTATTTTAAAGAACCTCTGGTGGCATCTTGTGCCTGCTGGCTTGGATTCACCGTCTTATCGGCATGGTTGTGGAGCTGTTTTTTAAAAAATATATTTTTTTTTTATTTTCCAATTAAAAACATCCAATTAATATATCCAATCATAATACTCCAATTAAAATAAAAAATAAAAAATAAAATAAATAAAATTAAATTTAAAAAAGACCAAATTATAGTCCAAATTATAATTATTATTTTTTCAGAGCTCCCCACAGTCTGGATCTCTGAAGCATATTTCCACATCTCAGTCCTGCCTCTCCTCATTGTTTCCTTATTTTCCACATCTCGATTCTGACGCTTTATAATTCTCCGCCCCTGAGTCCACGATTCTCAATCATGTCAAACATCATATACTTTCATCCGTCGAATACAGTTTTATTAGTATATATTTTTCCAACTGCCTTTTTATCAGCAAAGCTCCCTCTGACTCCATTCCAAATCGGGATGCAGTCCAAGTCTGTTATCTGAAGTTTAATGGCGCAGCAACTCCTAATCATTAATTGTCCAAACCTTCCTTTTGAGCTTTATTAAACCAGTACCTTCCAAGTTAAATTGTTAGGCAAAACTGTTTGCAATGTAGATAAACTGTATTCCACAAATATCAGTCATTTGGCGATTGATCAGCCTTTGGAGATTGCACTCTCTCTCCCCCTCGAGCCCTAGAGGGGGCGCTGCTAGACACCACTTAGCCTTATTTCTTGCTCTTAATGAATATGTGGAGCTGTTAACATGGCAAGGAGCCAGTCTCAGGTCTCCCGCTGAGGATTCCTGCAGACCTAGATGCTGAGCAGGATAAGAGGTTGCGGCAGGAACAAGAAAGGGTCATGTAGATAGAACTCTTTGGTTTAGGGTGCCTCCTCCCAGTGTCAGGGGCTGGACATCAGAGGAGGAATGGTGGAGATGGCCTCCCCCTTCTCCTGAACCTTCTTGAGAAGAGGAGGACAGTACAGTGGTACCTCAGGTTACAAACACCTTGGGTTACAAACACTTCGGGTTACAAACTCTGCTAACCCGGAAGTAGTAGCTCAGGTTGAGAACTTTGCCCCAGGATGAGAACGGAAATCGTGGGGCGACGTGGCGGCGGCAGTGGGAGGCACAGCTGTCAACTTTTCCCTTTTCTTGCGAGGAATCCTATTCGGAATAAGGGAATTTCCCTTAAAAAAAGGGATAAGTTGACAGCTGTGGTGGGAGGCCCCGTTAGCGAAAGCGCGCCTCAGGTTAAGAACGGTTTCGGGTTAAGAACGGACTTCCGGAACGAATTAAGTTCGTACCCGTGGTACCACTGTATAGATTAACAACGGTGATTTGTAGAGGGTCATAGCTCAGAGACAGAAGAGGGGCAAAGCTGGGAGATAATGGGAGAAGCAGAGCAAATGGCTGACACATTATCACTAGAGAGTATTCCAGAACCCCGTTCTCCCAGAACATGGCAAGCAATGAAAATAGGAAAGCAGAGAGCCCAGAGGCAATTGTCCCTAAGCAGACACCGTAAGGGAGGTGGGGTTGTTGACGAATGAGAAGGGAAGGTGGGGAGGGAATAACTCAGAGCAACACCATTATCCAAGAGACAGCATTCTACGTTTCACTCTGTGAATATTGAATAAAATACTTTGGTAAGAGCTTCTTGTCTTTCCGTTACTGCCGCGAGGGAGGGGGATCGGATTCCCTGAAGCCTGACACCCAGAGGGCTACAAGATGGAACATTTTCACTGCCAGACACAAACCAAAAGAAAAAAAAAAACACTTCCATCCCTGGTCCTGGAGGGTTCTGGCTGGGTCAGGGTACAAGAGGCCCCTTGGTTCTGCAAACACATTGGGTGGGGATCTTTCAGGGTGGTGCCAGTGTTGGTTTAGTTGCCTTGCTCTTCTGTCTCCCTTTGGCCCCATATGTGTCCTCTGAGCAGGTCTTGTCTGTCTTCACCTTGTGTTCTTTGTATGCCGCTTGCTTGCAAGATTGCAACCCATATGTCATTTTGCTAGCCAAGAAATGTTGCTTTTGCCGTTCCGGGCATGAGGTACACAAGGCAGTGCCCATGGACAGAGCTGGGAAGGTGCCATCCCAACAGCTGGCAACGGAAGCGAATGGCAGCCAGGTGGCCATGTAGAGCATTAAATGCATTTGTCAGGAGCATGAAAGTGGGCCAGAGTAGTGTCACGACGTTTGTGTGTGTGTGTGTGTTTGGTCGGAGCTCTCGAACCTGCTCCCAAAGGCAGGGAGTGTGTCTGAAAACTCCAGTTCTTCAATGGGCTTCTCCACAGAAAACAACACCAGGCATGGACAGCATAATTTTGGAAGAGGTTGCTGATCCAGATTGGTCTGTTGCAGCAGTGTGGAAGGTTGAGGCGGGTGCCAACTTGGAAGTTCATCTAACAGGGCCTTGTTGTTTCAAGGGGGTGGCCAAAATTGGAGGGAAATGTGGCCTTCACCCCAGTTTAGGTTACTATGCCAGCAACTCCTGCCCGCATTCTAAGCTGGCCTATTTGCTTTGGGTAAAACTAGATGTGGCTTCAGATTTAACCTGTAACCAAATCTCCGCATGTTGTTTTTTAAAATCAGAAACAAGTCAGGTATCTTTGCCTGAATTCTTTGTGAGTGTGTGTTTCTCTGTCTTGTGTGTGCATGTTCAAAGTTCAACAGCAGAGCTCATTCCGTTAGTAACTTTGGTGTTACTTCTGTTGGCGTTGAAATCAACTGGCTAGGAGGGTGTGTGTGTGTGTGGGTGTGTGTGTGTGTGTGTGTGTGTGTGGAGGCGTTGCTTAGGAACCAGGCAGAGTGCTCTGATTGGCTGTGTAGTTCTGAGGGAGTTTTTCTGCTGTATGTTTAACTGAATGCCACCCTGCTCTGTACATGGCCTGAAGTATGGGGCCAGGGTAGAGGAGGCAGGAGCAGCAGAGGCAGCAAGATGTCGCCTCAAATGGGAAAACATCCTGGGCTGACCCTGACACAACCAATCTCCACTTACTTGCAACAAATCAATCAGAGGGTGGCTCTGCCTTCCTTTGGCTCTGGCTCCACCTACTGTTGGTCTCCCTATCTTGCACCCCACCAGCCCCAATGGGCAGCAGCCACCACTGGGTAGGTGAACAGGTGGCAGCAGGAAGAATGAGCAGTACCAAGACCCATGACAGGGGCACGGGCCTCCGGTGAAGTCCAGTGCTGCCAACCACTGATGACGCCCCTGGTCTCGGATTCTTGATGTGAACTGCTGCAGCCTAGTGGTTAGAGTGTTGGACATGGACTGGGGAGACCAGAGTTCCAAGCCACCACTTGGCCAAGAGACAAGCTGAGCTGCCAGGGCCCAGTCACTACTGACCTACCTTTGAGGGTTGTGGTGAAGATGAAACAGGGTGAGGGGGAACTATGAGTGTCACATTGAGCTCCTTGGAGAAAATGTGGGCTAGGAAAGAAGGAAAGAAGGAAGGAAGGAAGGAAGGTCTACTTTGGAGTCAGGAACCAGATAATTTGGAACTCTAAATTCAGGGAGAGTTTTGAAACTCCAAGCTGGAATCCATAAACGTCTTCTAGGTGTTAGTATTTAAAGCCCTTAACAACTCTGAATTATAGAATAGTAGAGTTGGAAGGGCCCCGAGGGTCATCTAGTCCAACCCCCTGCAATGCAGGAATCTCAGCTAGAGCATCCACAACAGATGGCCATCCAACCTCTGCTTAGAAACCTCCAAAGAAGGAGAGTCCACAACCTCCGGAGGGAGACTGTTCCACTGTCAAACAGCTCTGACTATCAGAAAGTTTTTCCGTATGTTTAGTCGGAATCTCCTTGAAGCCTTGGGTTCGAGCCCTACCCCCCGGAGCAGGAGAAAACAAGTTTGTCCCCTCTTCCGGAGTCCTTGAGGAGGTGTTTTCAGATTCTCTGTCCTTCTTTGTCCTAGGTAGGAGAGAGAATTATTCGCTGGCACGACTATTTTTGCAAGCCTACCAGGACCTGCCATCTTCTTCCCAGTGGCCCATTAGTCATCGAGCTCCCCACCTGACTTAAGTTTGTGCCGAGCTGCAAGTAGGGGCTGTTCGTCACAATGACTAATTGGCCTTGTGTTATTATGTCTATCTGTCATTGCTTTTGCGGGCTGGGGGGCTGGGGAGGGGACCCTGGGCAGTAATAGAAGCCGTGAACGTTTCTGTGCATTACAAATGGGACAAGGTTGTTGTGTATAAATCCACAGCCTGTTGGGGAACGCAGGTTCTCCTGCCGGCCGACTAGGCTCTACAGTATTGATCTATAGCTTAGTTCAATCCCCGATCTGTCGGGCAGTATTGATCACTGAGCTACCTGTTTAAATTTGTATTAACAGCCCAGGTGGAAACGAATGGAGACAGCAAAACGGCAGCGCTGGCTTGGGATCACTAAAATTTAAGTACCTCTAAAAGCAGATGATTGATACATATTAAACTCCAGCTACGCGAAGGTTCGATGGTCTCTGCAAATTCAGGGCATGGCCTGTATATCATAGCAAGAGGTTTAATGACCCCAGGAGAAAGAGAATCATCCTTCCTTTGTATTTCAAGCGAAAGGTGCGAGAGGAAATGTCTGTCAGGGACTGGACAGAGGAGGAATGGTGGGGACTGGCCCCCTCCTCCTGAGAAGAGGACAGTATAGATTTAGAATAGTGGTTTGCAGAAGGTCATAGTTTAGAGGCTGCAGATGGGAGAAGCTGGGAAATATTGGAAGAGGAGCAGGAAGAAGAAGAAGCACTAGAGGAGAGACAACTGATAGACTCAGTGTCTCTTGAAAGCATTCCTGACCCCCAGGACCAGGCAGGCATTGAGAGCAGGGGCGAACGAAGGCACTGTGACACCCGGGCGGGGCGGCGCTATGTAGAGTGTATGTGCTGCCTCGCTACATACGACGCAGCACTGTACATAGCGGTTTGCCGCCGCCGCTCCAGCGCCACACGGACAGTACCGGGATCCCTCCATCGCCGCTACAGCCGTGAACGGAGGATCCTCTACATGCAGCTATAGCGGTGACGGAGGGATCCCACCACCATCCATACGGCGCTTGAGCGGTGCCGGTGGCAAACCGCTATGTACAGTGCATGTGTGGCGTCATTACGTACAGCGCATGTGTGCAACGCTGCACATGCACTGTACATAGGGGTTTGCTGCCAGCGCCGGGCTCCTATGCTCGTGGCTGCAGCCACAATCGGAGGATCCTCCACATGCAGCTGCGTGATGGCTGCTCGCGCCCCTGCGCGCCCCCGCAGAGTGCTTTCCTGTCACCCCCCCAGACATGGCACCCGGGGTGCACTGCCTCCCGCATTGCAATGCCACTGATTGAGAGTAGAATAACAGAAAGCTCAGAGGCAGAAAACACAGATCAGCCAGCGCAAGGGTGACATAGAATAGGAGGGGCTGAGGGGGTGGGACTTTACTCGGAGCAACGCCATTATCTAAGAGAGTCGATATTTCTACATTCTCTCTCTGTGAATATTGAATAAAAGAATTGGTTAGAACTCTTTTTGTTTACCTTCTTCTTGGCTGCCACCTTGGGAGGGATCGGATTCCCTGAAGCCTGACAATGTCCTGGAGAAAAGGGAGTGCATCAGGAGTTCATTAGAGTCAGCCAGCTTTTTCGTTTGGCCAGGCTCCCGTGTCTTTGGCTGCTTCTTACACAGCTGGTCATCAGTTGGCAATGCTTTGTCTGGTGTGCATAACTCCATACTTCCCAACATTTCTTGAATGAAAATAGGGATTCTGGGATCAAATCAGAAACCAGGACAGCTTCTGTAAATCCAGGACTGTCCCTAGAATATTTTAATCCCCTCCCTCAGCTGGGTGCTATTGTATTTCAATCATTTTACTGTGCATTGCATCAATGAAATGAAATGAATGAATATAAAAGCCTGATTGTTTATTTCTTTTGAAAATACCACATGTAGTGAAACGATGCTCCAGGTTGCCCCCGTTATTTAACCAATGCTTCTACGCTTGTAAAAACAGATAACAAAAAAGACATCACGCTCCCTTGCTCCTCATTGTGGCAATAAAATGCTGTTAAACCGCCACTGTCACAAACTGTTCTCCACCAGGTGATGGCGCTGTTGCTTTACATAAATCCTCATTGCTAACTGAAATGTACAATTCTACTGACACTCTTTCCCCGGCATTCAATTGCCGCTGAACCTTCATTCGAGCTAGACAGAAACGTGGTCGGCAAATGTGAGTCCAGCCTTGGTTTCATCACCTGGGGGAACTCCCAGCTGTGGCTTGCAGAGATGTGGAAAGGAAGTTTGCTTTGTGGCGACGGAGAACACCAGGTGATGTCTGGGGGGGGGGCATATTTTCTTTAGAAGCATGGTAGCCTCTTCTGTGGATTTCTGTGGCCTGTTTTAATTTACCGTATTTTTCCATGTATAACATGCCCCCATGTATAAGATGCCCCCTATTTTGGGGGACTCAAACTTAAGAAAAAGGGAGAAGATTGCCCAGAGCTGTTGAGCTTTTTTTGGTGGGGGGGACCTGAGTTGTTGAGATTTTTTTAGGGGAAATGTTGCCAAATACGCTCACCCTTCTGACCTCCGCTACTGCACACATGCCAAAAAACTGTTCCAACGCCACCCCAAGAGTTGTTCAGCTATTTTTTATTGCAGAGGATAGCCTCCTCACTTATTGAGATTTTGGGGGGGAGGGGGCAGCCACCAAACTAAGGTCCAATTGCCACAGCAGCAGCTGGATAAAGCCATGGACACCACCAATCACCCACACTAACAGTGCTACCAGAGACAATCTCCTGTCCCAGCAGCCAATCACCCGCCCAACTGTCAAAACAGCAGCCTACCAAATACAGTGGTACCTTGGGTTACAGATGCTTCAGGTTACATACACTTCAGGTTACAGACTCTGCTAACCCAGAAATAGTACCTCGGGTTAAGAACTTTGCTTCAGGATGAGAACAGAAATCATGCTCTGGCAGTGCGGCGGCAGCAGGAGGCCCCATTAGTTAAAGTGGTGCTTCAGGTTAAGAACAGTTTTAGGTTAAGAACAGACCTCCGGAACGAATTAAGTACATAACCCGAGGTACCACTGTAAAGTCCTGGACGCATAGGATCATAGGACCAAGAATGGTAGATTTAGAAGGGACCCCAAATGTCATCTAGTTCAACTCTCTGCAAAAAAGGAATCACAGTGAACCCCCCCAACAGACAGCCAACCAACCTCTGTTTAGAAACCTACAGTGAAGGAGAAACCGCCAGCTTCCAAGGTAGTCAGTTCCATGTTGAACAGAAGTCACCGTCCGAACGTTCTCCCTCATGCTTCGTCGGATTGAACGGATTTGAATCCATTGGTTCAGGTCTTCCCCTCTGGTGCAGGAGAAAACAATCTTGCTTCATGTTTCATGGGACAACCCTTGAGATATTGGAAGGTTGTGATCATATCTCCTCTTTCCCAAGCTAAACATTCCCAGATCCTTCAACCGTTCCTCATAAGGCTTGGTTTCTGGATCACCTTGGTCGCCCTCCTCTGTGCACCTTCCAGCTTGTCAATATCCCTCTTAAACTGTGGTGCTTAGAACTGGAAACAGGACTCCAGGTGGGGTCTGGCCAAGGCAGAACAGAGGAGCGGTACTGTGACTTCCCTTCATCTTGAGCTCTCACCTGCAGTCTGAATTGGCACAGGGAATTGGCACCCTTCAGTGACAACGAGGTGTGAGATAACTTCCCCAGCCTGCGATCCACTCAGATACTATAACACCAGGACAACTCCTTTGTGTGTTTCATGCCTATTTCTTCACCACCGCGAATTGCCCTCGTCATGATTTGCCAGCCCGCAGCTTCAGTCTCTTGTGTTACATGGATGTTCTGGAAACTGATAAAGAAGTTAATGTACATTGATGACAGGAATTGATTTCCAATTTCCTGTGGAACGACTCTGTCGCTGCCTCTGACTTGGGCAATTTAGCCTATATTACAGTGCTAGCCGAGGGCTATAGATCACTGTGACAGGCCTTGCAACACTGAATTGTTGACAAGATATTGAAGGAGAGTTTTTAATATATAAAACTTTACTGTTCTTCCTCGCTGCCCCCTCCCCCTGGAAAAAAATCCAGCTCCTACAATTCCTCTCCTTTGCAGCAGTTCAGTGTGAGGTATCTGTCTATGTGCACAGTTCTTGATATAACCAATGAATATAAAGCAGTATCTTACTACTTTAAAAAGCCATGCCTTCCCCTACAAGAATCCTGGGAAATGTAGTTTGTCTAGAGTTGCCAGGAGACCCTTATTCCCAGAGCTACTTAACAACCAATCCCTCTTCACTGGGAACTCTTGGAATTGTAGCTGTTATGTACTGAGTTGAATAGGATCCAAACTGCAGCAGTCTGATTGGTCCTAGAACAATAGGATCCAAAAGGCAGCAGTCTGATTGGTCTTAGAACAATAGGATTCAGAATGCAGCAGTCTGATTGGTCCTAGAACAATGCAGCAGTATGATTGGTTGGCAGGAACCACCCAATCATGCTCCAGATAGAAGTGAATCCACAACCTGATTGGCTTACAGTAGAATTCCGGAATTAGCCAATCATGTGCAGCCCATTGTGTAAATAATGTATATAAAGCAGATACTTTGAGGGGACTTTCATTCATTCCTCCTCACCACTATGAGCTGAATAAAGAGCATGAAATCACTTTGCGACTCTGAGTATATTTCAGTAGCTCTGGGAGGGGAATATTGGGGTCTTCTAACAACTCTGAGCCCCCTCAACAAACTACACTTGATGGACTATGCTGAAATGGCAAAAATGACTGGAAAACTCAGAAATCAGGAATAATAATAATAATAATAATAATAATAATAATAATAATAATTTATTATACCCCACCCATCTGGCTGGGTTTCCCCAGCCACTCTGGGCGGCTTCCAACAAAATATTAAAATACTGTAATACACCAAACATTAAAAGCTTCCCTAAACAGGGCTGCCTTCAGATGTCTTCTAAAAGTTTGGTAGTTATTTTTCTCTTTGACATCTGGTGGGAGGGTGTTCCACAGGGAGGGTGCCACTACCGAGAAGGCCCTCTGCCGGGTTCCCTGTAACTTGGCTTCTTGCAGCGAGGGAACCGCCAGAAGGCCCTCGGCGCTGGACCTCAGTGTCCGGGCAGAACGATGGAGGTGGAGACGCTACTTCAGGTATACTGGACCGAGGCCATTTAGAGCTTTAAAGGTCAGCACCAACACTTTAATAACTTTAATAAGGAATGAGGGGGATTTAGAATTTAGCTTAAAAACCACTGTAAACAGTTAAAAACATTAGCGGGGTTGCAATAACACTTGTAATGTATCGAGGACTATGGATATATTGGAGATATAAAAAATTGGATAATGATAAAAGATGCAGCAGGAAAGGTTTAACAATAAGACCTATAAAAGGGAGGAGGGAAGTCTAGGAGATTCGTGGGAATCTTGTTTTTATATAATATGTTGTGGTATGAGTGTAAATTCTAATATGGAAAATCAAATAAACAATTTTTTTGGGGGAAACCAAACAAATTACACTTCCCAGGGTTCTTTGGAAGAAAGGCACGACTGCTTATAGTGGCATGATACTGCTTTAAATGTATAATGCAGATGGGGCCATTTGTTTCTTTTTCAGATCCCTGAAGTGACTGTGCCCAGAGGCAGAGCTAGCTGCTCTGGCACCTGGAGCGGCGCACATGCTGTGCCCGTGGGGGTGCTGCCCACGTCATGCGTCCTGGGGGGTGCTGTCCATGGCGAGCGTCCCAGGGAGGTAGCGTGGTGATGTCACCCCCCTCAGGGATGGCACCCGGGGCGGACCGCACCCACCGCACCCCCTTCTTCCGCCAGTGACTGTGCCACACTACCTTTCTTCCATGCCTCCCCTTCGTAAACATATAAAGCATGGGTAGGCAAACTAAGGTTCGGGGGCCGGATCCAGCCCACTCACCTTCTAAATCTGGCTGTGGACAGTCTGGGAACCAGCGTGTTTTTACATGAGTAGAATGTGTCCTTTTATTTAAAATGCATCTCTGGGTTGTTTGTGGGGCATAGGAATTCTCCCCCCCCCCAAAAAAAAATATAGTCCGGCCCCCCACAAGGTCTGAGGGACAGTGGACTGGTCCCCTGCTGAAAAAGTTTGCTGACCCCTGATATAAAGCGACCTCTGCTGGATCAGAACAAAGTCTCATCTAGTCCAGTGTCCTGTTTCTCATGGCCAAATAGATCAGACATAGGCAACCTCAGCCCTCCAGATGCTTTGGGACCACAACTCCCATCATCCCCGACCACTGGTCCTGTTAGCTAGAGATGATGGGAGTTGTAGTCCCAAAACATCTGGAGAGCCGAGTTTGCCTATGCCTGAAATAGATGCTTCTCAGAAACCTGGAAGCACAGCATGAGCGCCATAGTCCTCTTCCCCTTGGGATCCGCAGGAACTGGTCTATTTGGCCAAAACCATTTCCTCCCCCCTGGCCATTTCCCCACAGACTGCAGCCCACCTGACACATCCAGCCTCAGTGTGTTGCACCAGAGGCTGAGCAGGATTAAATGTGGCTGTTTCGGTTCTTTCACATCAGAGCTGTCAGGTACAAACTGCATTAAATGCTGCTTTGGAGGGCTTTTTTCTTCTTCTCCTTAAGTTTCTGATCAAAGCTATTGAAATAGATGTAACCCATGGGCCTTATTTAATTGTCGGAGAAATGACTTAACCAGGTATTCTATATTCATGTCACATATTATTTGTATGCATATTCAGTGAGCTGCTGTTCCCTTTCTTTCTTCTTCCTTGTGTGCTTTTGTAAATCAAAGATCTGCCTGACTGCTGATTAACAGCTTTGTCCTAAGGCAGTGTGCTGTAGTGGTTAGAGTGCTGGATTGAAAGCTGGGACGTCCAGGTTAGAATTCAAATGCAAATTCACTGGGGCAGTCTCTCCAAAATACCTTACAGAGTTATTGCGAGGATAAATCAAGGTGTTACAGTACATCTCTGGACAAAGGGAGAGATAAAAAACGTAACCCATCCCTATAGACAATGCAAATGGGATTCTTGCCCTGGAGAAATTGGCTTCTTTTAGGCCAGTTCCCTTGCTCTGCCTTGCAAACTGCTCTGAGCTCTTTGAGGAAGAGTGGATTAAAATGCAGTGTAAGCACATTTACTCAGAAGTAAGTCAATAGTTGTGCCTTGGTACGTATACATTAGATTGCAACAGAGGTTGCGATGCTGAAAAATTCCAATGAAAACAGAAGTGGGAGCAGCAATAGCTGATGTTCTCTTATTTCTCCAGTGTCTAGAATGGAAATCATTCCAAAAGGTATTTACTGTTGCTGCTGCTTTCAGTACACAAAAGAGACACAATTGATTACATTCCCTCATTTGCAAGGTGTTTCCTTCGCATTGCAACAAATGGGGTGTATTAATGTTTGTAATGACAACCTAACTTATCTAATTTTACGTAACTGATTCCGTGGTCACATAACTTTGCTACAGTGGACAGTGTGACAAATAATGTAGGATTGGGCAGACGATGAACTGCAGCAGAATGGAAACAGTGCTGCATGTGATGAGCACAGGGTGGAGTGGAAAACAATGCCTTCTTAACTCCCTAAATTGAAGCCAGCTCCAAGGGGCTAAAGCTCTTTGGGCACTCTCAATCTTTTATTTTTTAAGGCGTCCCCCCCACCTATTGTTGAGGCCGAACTCGGAGCCGGGCGTGAAGCAACGTCAGGGCATCATGAGACATTGCATGTGTGATGTTTGGATGTTGCGTTGGGCTCCCTCAACACACTTTGGAAGATGGCACCTCTGCTCCAGGGTCTCAGCAAGCAGTCTTTCTCAGCCTTACATACCTGGCAACACCAGGGATGGAACCTGGGACCTTCCTCATGCAATGCAAGATCAATACCATGGAACTGCAGCCTTTCCAAAGGACCAAGGCCCAGGCAGTGATCTTCGTTATGACCCAGAGAATTTTGCCAGTCCTGAAACTCTGATGTCTGCATCTGTAGGGTTACATGTGCTTGCAAACTGTTAAGATTCTTCAACATCAGCTTCGTTGGACTGGTCATGTCATGCGGATGCCTGATTATTGTCTTCCAAAGCAACTACTCTATTCCAAACTTAAAAATGGAAAGCGTAATGCTGGTGGTCAACAAAACAGGTTTAAAGACTCTCTCAAGGCAAATCTTTAAAAATGTAGTATAAATACTGACAACTGGGAAACACTGGCCTGCGAGTGCTCCAGTTGGAAAGCAGCCTTTACTAAAGGTGTCGTGGGCTTTGAAAATGCTAAAACTCAGGATGAAAGGGAGAAACGTGCTAAGAGGAAGGCATGCTTGGCAAACCCTCACAGTGATCAACTCCTGCTTGGAAACCTATGTCCCCACTGTGGAAGGACATGTGGATCCAGAATTGGCCTCCACAGTCACTTACGGACTCACCGTTAAGATCATGTTCATGGAAGACAATCTTACTCGGCTACGAGTAATCGCCAAAGAAGAAGAAAGAGAAGAAGAAGAAGAAGAAGAAGAAGAAGAAGAAGAAGATTTATTACGTTTGCACTTTAGGCAGACACTTTGAAAGTCTTGAATGCGCATAAAACAAAATAATGTCTGAAGGGACTGTGTGAAAGGGGGATCATTGCTTCAGTCCAAGGCACCAAGTTGTGCCCAACATTGAGGGGGCCCGTCGCATGATGTCACACACACACAACGTGCAGCACCAGTGCTCTCGTCAGCAGGGTTGTGCCAGGATGCCAAAGATCCAGCCATCCAGTGTGACCCTTGGATCTTGGCGCATTGGGAAGGCCAACTGTTGACAGGAGCCTCTGCACTTGCCCTTCTGCACCCCTCAATATTCAGGGGCCCCAGCCCCTTGCCCCCAGGTATTGAGGGGGCCAAAGACCCTTCAATCCCCTGTAGCTTGCAAGCCTGGACAGAGTCAACTAATTATATTTTTGGACCCATTCTCCTCCTCATTGCTGAGTCTACAAGGGCAACACTGAGGCTTAGGAGGAGGAGGAGGAGGAAGAAGAAGCTGACAGCCAGGGCAGCCCCCCTGGACTGGATATAAACAAGATGGCAGGCAGGCAGAGGCTGGTTGAGGGCAGCCTGATTTTGGTGGAGCAGTGCCCCCTTTGCCCTAATTCACCAGCCTCCACTGGTCACAACCCCCTGTGGGCATCTCAAGATGTTGAAGATGGGCAGGCAATTTCTTGCTCTCCTCCATGCAAATGAGCCTGACTGGGGAGAAGGATCAGTCAAGAAGTCCCTGCATGGTTAAAGCAATTGTCCTGCATCGGTGCTGCTGAGCCGATAGTATGATAACTGCTAGTAAAACACAGCCTGTTGTAGGCATAAAGGACAACAGTTATTAGAGCTCGCATTTTTTAGAAACACTGTTTATATTCACCGCAAAGCCTTTTGATAAAATTACAGCTGCCAACTGTACGTTTGGGGATAGTTTATTCACGGCGTGTCACTCTCAATTTCCATCTTTGTCTGCCGCGAGAGCATGTTAAATCGGTAAGAGAGGTGGTATATTATCTAGCTTTAAATGAATCTCTATTGTTTAAATTTCAGGCTCGGGACAAATTGCTTTCGAAGCCAGGAGAGTGCGGGGTTGGCCTAGCGGCTCATCAATTCCAGGAAGAGTGGCAGAGAGATACAGCGGCACTCATGTGCTCCAGAGCAGGAGGAAAAGAAGATTTGCTGCAATTAAGATTGAGTGGAGGACCTGGAGATGGGTGGAGATGGAAATACAGGGAGGATAATTCAGAGGTTAAAACCTGCCCTTGTTAAAATTACATTTCTTTTATTCTGCCATCCGTGGATCACAATGATTAGCGATTTGTTTATATGCCACTCAGTTGCCAATGCAGCTTCAAAGTGGTGTTTACAAGCAGTGCTCCCCCCCTAAAAATGTTTAGGTGTACTCTCATTTTGATTAATAAAAAAAACCAACCACCATTTTATAGTTCAAATCGCGAAAAATAAATACAGTAAATGGACAAAAGTACAAAGAACATGCATTGCACTGGGAAAGGAAATGAAGCTGCCATTGGAGGTGTTAACAATGAAACTGACCAATCACCATTCTAGATTCCAACTCCTACTTCACACATTAAACGCCCGCTTCTGTCTGAGAATCAGGAAACACTGTGACAGGAAATGAGGCCACCATCGGGGGTCGCAACGGAACGGACGATTCACCATGCTAGAGAAGAAACTATTTTTTAAATTTTTTTTTAAAAGTTTCTCCTCCTGTTAGAGTCACAAAATGTTTAGGGGTATGCGTACCCCTGCGTCCCCCCCAGAAAAAAGCACTGTTTACAAGTATAAAACCAGCTGCAAAAATGCACAATTAAAATGCACAATAAAAGAATTCCACTGAATCATTAAAACAAACATCCGCAATAAAAACAAGCCCATTCAAAACAACACCATCGAAACAGTTAATGCAGCAATTAAAAACAATTAATACAAGAGGTTCGAGTCAGTGAATCAGGGGGATGCTTGCCAGAACGAGTGTCTTGAACAGCCTCTTGCATTTCTGCAGGGAGAGCTTTCCACAACACTTGTGCCGTGAGTGGAAAAGCCCACCTCTGTGTTGCCACAAGCCGATAATCATAAAGTATAGGGTGCTCTACTAAAGGAGGAGAGGACAAGTCTCTGCTCCGGTGGGATTACAGTCTAGAAATTGAAACAGACAGCAGAGCTCTGATCTGAAAGCAGTGGTGGCTGGTGCCCATTGGGGCTGGTTGAACCAACGACAGGGAGACCGACATTTTGGCCTCATTCTCCCCCTGGATGAGTTTTACAACATTGAGGAGGAAGAATCTGGCAGGCAGGGCCATCTTCTGGGCTGGTTTGTAAGTAGACAGGCAGGCAAGCAGGCTGGCAGGGTGTGGCTGAGGGCAGACTGAGCTCAGTTGGGGGCAATGCTCCATTCACCCTCATGGATCAGCCTTTGCTGTTCTGAAGTTGTTTTTTTTGCTTTTTATTCCCTTTCAAATGCATCAGTTGGCTCTTCCTCCTTGAGTCACCTGGATCTGTTTGCTCCACTCGCATCATTTATATGAGGCACCTGCTCCCCAGTCTCATGTTCTGGCATGACTGTTTGTGGGTTTACAATATGAGGGCATGTGCGGCTGGGAGAGGACAGAGGACCAGCGGTTCTGCTGTGCGATATGAGGTTCAACGAGGCGACGTTTCCACCCCTGGTTTTTAAGTCTTTTGGCTGTGTTGATTAAGACAGAAGCCAATTATGGCTGAGGTCTTCCCTACACTCTTCTTAAGTTCAGAATAAGAAAGATGTCTGAATGTGGCCCTTTCAAATTCTACAGGCAAGTCCCACTGAAACTGCTGGGTAGGTTATGCTGATAAATGAGTTTAAGATCACAGCTGAAACCACACGATGGCGCTTTGAAGGGAGGCAACAACACAGCATATTGGGGTTGCTGAGGCAGATGTGTTGTCAGTTGCTTGTGTCAGCGAGGCACGCATAACAATGCAAAGCTGGAAGGAAACATCAAGTGAAGGTGACAGAAAGCCACCAGATGTTGCATCCGAGGAAAAAATAGAATTAAGACTGTTAACAGATCCAGGGCTTACTCAGTTTCTGCCAAGCCCACTGCAAAGCTTCCATCTAACCTTGTTCATTGCGGGGTGGGTCAGGATGCTTATTTTAGTTATGGAAAATCAAATCCACAAAACATGACGCTATTGAAGTAGGTGCCAACTGGCAGGTTTTGTGTGTCTGTGAATTGTGCTTGATTGAGTTTCAGAAAAAGGCAAACAATTAACAAACAGTAATGCTTGTAACAGCATTATCAGTGGGGAAAGAGTCTTGTGTTGCCACGCTCCAGGCCTCTTGTGGAGGAGGCACATGAAGAATGGCCTCAGATGATGAACACAGAGTTCACGATGACCAATACGGGGAGAGATGGCCCTGAGTCATTTAAGGCTTTATAGGTCAAAACCAGCACTTTGAACTGGGCCTGGAAGCTAATTGGCAGTCGGTGCAGTGAGGGCCAGGATTGGTGCAACATGCTCAAACCGTCTTGCACCAGCGAGCAACCTGGCTGCCAAATTCTGCACCAGCTGAAGTTTCCGAACCATCTTCAGAGGCAGCCCTACGTATAACACATTGCATCAGTCCAGCTTAGAGGTTATTAGAGCACCAGAACACACACACAAAAAGGCTTCACCTAAGCAGTGTATATTTTTGCCCCTTATGCATCTCTCTACAATCCAGATAGCTTTAATAGATT
This sequence comes from Podarcis raffonei, assembly GCF_027172205.1. Lineage (NCBI taxonomy): Eukaryota > Metazoa > Chordata > Lepidosauria > Squamata > Lacertidae > Podarcis > Podarcis raffonei. The sequence goes on along the minus strand of NC_070616.1, from coordinate 11,154,469 downwards.
CATGTCCGTTTACACGGAGGCAGTGAAACATTTAAACCCCTCTGAGGGGTGAGGCGCATGAATAAATGACGATTAATAGTGATACGAATGAAGAAAAGCACTCAGAGATCAAGGTCTGTTGAATTTATTATTCCCTCTCACATTATTACAGCTTGAAATGGAGGCTGACTAAATGTTTAATAGGTTTGGGGGGGTCATCTTCTGCACCCCCTTATTAAAATAAATTTTGTAACATGGTTGAGTGGGAAAATTCCACCCCACTCCATGTCATTTGCCCCACCCTCATCTATTTTTTTTAAAGTAGTTATTGTGAAAATTAAGAAGGGTCATGGAAAGCTCCCATGCTCCATGCCTGGTCTGAGGAGGAGGAAGCTGGGGAGGGTCCCAGCAGTCAGGGAAAGACATGGAGGCAAGTGGGAGAAGGCTTGCAAGAAGGGGCACCTGGTGACAAGCAGGAGGACTTAGCCCTGTATGGCTGTTCACAGGTCGGAGGGCAAAAGGCAGACAAGGGGCATGTGACTCCCACACCTGTAGCCGCACCTGGTAATGGGAGGGCTACTTAAGGTGTGAGGAGGCTGGGCATCCTTGTTGACACACCTTCCCTGAGTGGACTTTTGGCAAAGGAGTCGTGTGATGACAGGAGGCCGCAGTAAATCACACTGAGCGAGTGGAGCAGGATCTGCACAGAAGTGACAGGCCTACTGAGCATGCAGCTCATCTCCAGCAGGTCTTGTCCCCATGAAGCAGTTGCTGAGACTGAAGGTCTCCACCTCCCCACAACTGCCTAAGTCCCTTCCACTCCAGGATTTCCCCGAAGCAATCTGAGACTGCGCTTACATGGAGCTAACTTCTCCTCTGCCCTTTTCATGCCTCTCCTGGTTCTGAGGGACATGGGGGAGGGGAGCTTGTTGCAGCAGGAAGGGGAGGTGTCTATGACTCTTCAGCAGCCTAATTTATCTCTGCCTCTTGGCCTCCCTCCTCTCCTGCTTCCTCTTCTGCTTCTGTAGGAATCTTTTGCCCAACGTGGGGCTCAAACCCACAACCCTGAGATTAAGAGCCTCATGCTTTACTGAATGAGCTATCCCTTTCCATTCGCCTTCCCACCATCATTCCCCATGTTCTCCTCGACACACTTTGCCAGCATTCCATGCAACTGAGCATGCTCATTCCTCATTAGTCTTACATTGGACTAGTTTTGGGTTCCCCTCTGATACAGAAAAAATAGGGGTGCTTGGCTTTTGCTGCCCAACTCCTCAAGGGACTGAGTCCCCTAAGTCCATGATCCATCAGAGATGAATGGATGGAGGCAGGATGCAGTGAAAGCAAGGCAGATCTTTATTTTTCTGTTGCAACAGAGGCAAGAAGGCAAGAGAGACCCCGAACCAAGAAGCAACATCTCTTTTTAAGGGTTTGCATTATGGCGTGGAGAAGGAGGACATCCCCTCTACAAACCGTCAGAAATTACATCACACGTAAGATGGGGTTACTGTGGCTCAGAATGGCCAAGGTGTGATATTCCTGAGGATTTAGCAAGTTTTACAATGTTCTAGACACAGTTTACACAAAATATTAGCATTTGATAAGACAATCGGGATGCCCATTAGAGACATCCCTCAATGCAGAGCATCTGGTCAAACAATGACAATTAATACCAAGGAGGTTCATAGATATAGGAGAGGAATCCCTTCAGGAACTTCCCCTGATTGCTATCTGATTAAGGAGGCAGAGGAAATATTTAGAGTCTTTAGGAAAGCCAAGATGGCTCTTGGATTGCTCTCCTATACTATTTTAGACATGTGGTTTATATACTTATATACTTATATACATATATGTGTGTTTACCTCGTGCAATTATCAACCTTTATTCTACATTTGAGACCTTAGAATTCCTGTAACACCTCTCACTTACTCTTCGGGGAGAAATATGAGAAAGAAAGGGAGTGATGCCTCTGATTTTCTAGAAGTAAAATAGGGTTTGGTGCAGTGCTGCTAATTTTAATATGTCAGGTGTTGATATACAGCCTCCTTTTGCAGACGCATCCCTCTCCCCTTTATGTGCCAGCATTGGCCTATCAGTAGTAAATGTCAGAAGAACAAAGGCTAGTCAATCAAGGATTTGCTTCAAACTCATGATAAAAGCATATGCTCTGACCTCTTTGTAGAAAGGGAAGGCAGAAATCTTTCCAAATGCCTGTATCCCAAAGAATTTCTCTCTCTAAAGATTCCCCAGGGCTAATAACGAAAGTTGAACCATGCTGCAATTTGGCAACTGGCGTCACAGTCTGGAAGCAGTTACATCTTAATTGTAAATGGGCTTGCGTTTTTTAAAAGGGCTCTGCTCTTCACAAAAGCAGGCTTTATATTCATTCACCTTTTAAAGGGGGAAGGGTATCCTCCTCTAACTTTCTTGCATTATAGGTTGCTGCTGTAGGAGTCAAGAGAGGGAGGCGGATTTCTTTATTTTGCACAATCTTTCCACAACTACTGCCCTTCCATAAGAATCCGCAGGGGCGGTGAAATAAAAGAAAACACAGAAAACAACTCAAATTAAAAAAAACAAAGCAGGTGTAAACAATAATAAATGGTAAGAACTAGAAGGCAGCAAGTTTGGGGCGTCTGCTGGATCCAAATCTGTCATGGGAGGTCCTTCAACCAGCTGCAACCGATGCAGCAGCAATGGCCGTTCCTGGGTGGGGAGAGTTGGTAGAGCATGAGACTCTTGTTCTTGGGGTTGTGGGTTCGAGTCTGTGGGAATCATCATCATCATCATTTTATTCTTTACACCCCACCCATCTGGCTGGGTTTCCCCGGCCACTCTGGGTGGCTTCCAGCACATATAAGAGCATAATAAAACATCAAACATTAAAAACTTCTCAATACAGAAATCTGCGAAACCAGCCCTCACTGGGAAAATCAGATGATTGAGTGTATGCCATATATGTGTGTGCAGACCCTCTAATTGTCCCTATTTTCCAGGGACAATCCCAGATTTACAGAAGCCGTCCCAGTTTCTGATTTGATCCAGGAATGTCCTGCTTTTCCTTCGGACATCCCTATTTTCATCGGAGAAATGTTGGAGGGTATGGAGTTATGTGACCATTGAGCTGAGGAGATAAGTAACAATGCAACCTTTAGAAAATACCTGAAGGCAGCCCTGTACAGTGGTACCTTGGGTTAAGAACTTAATTCGTTCTGGAGGTCCGTTCTTAACCTGAAACTGTTCTTAACCTGAGGTACCACTTTAGTTAATGGGGCCTCCAGCTGCCGCCGCTCGATTTCTGTTCTCATCCTGAGGTAAAGTTCTTAACCCGAGGTACTATTTCCAGGTTAGCGGAGTCTGTAACCTGAAGCGTCTGTAACCTGAGGTACCACTGTATAGGGAAGTTTTTAAAAAATGTTTAATGCTTTATTATGTTTTTATATATGTTGGAAGGCACTCAGAGTGCCTGATGTGACCGTTAGATGGGTGGGGAATAAATGATATTATTATTATTATTATTATTATTATTATTATTATTATTATTAAAGGCATACCTATTTTTATCGGATAAATGTTGGCAGGTATGTGTGAGGCAACACAACACAGCTGTCACAACAAGATCAAAAGCAGAAGCTTCCTGTCTTTCTTGTACTATGGTAAAGCATAGATATTTTTGGGGGCAGGGAGGGGCACTGATACCGAGGGTCCCTAGGTACGCCTCTGTGTAGATTTTCATGCAGCAGACCCCCCCCCCTCCAAAGTGGCCACAAATGCTAATTGGAACATTAGACTCCCCGTCATCACTGGGCAACCAAACAATGTCAAGATCAATCTAGCCACTTTAGACTCTTCTCTGGGCGGGGGGACACCGTTCAAGTGTGTTTTTAACCAAGGCCAAATGCCAATCATAAGTAGGGAATCTATATGAAATTTTAATTGCAAGATTGTTTGGTGCAAATTTAATGAGATGAAGTAAGAGATCTGAGAATTCCAGACTGCTCGGCTCATGCATAATGTTGACGTTAAATGAGCTCTTTGGAGGGGCAGGGAATTACATCGGAGGAATTTACACACCGATAAAGCAAATGTACCAAGCTCTGTCGGTTAAGGTCATAAATCAAAATCATTTAACCGCCTTTGAGTGACTGGAAGGGATGATAATGGGAGGGAGAACGCGATCCATCTGTGAGTGACTGCTCAGCTTATGTTACTGGGATGCCACTCAATATTCATAAATCAGTGATCATTAATTCCCCAAATACTTGCTGTCAGCTTTCTAAATACACTCCCCGCTTGGCTAATTGTGATGGAACAAGACAGGCAGCCACCAGCCCGGAGTCAAAACCACTGAAGAGCAGTGCTTGACATGCCTTGGTGGGAACGCCATGGTGGGGACATCTCCTTTTGGTGGGGAGATGGGTAGAGGATTTTAGTTGAACCTCTGGTAGAAAAATTAGCTGTACTCAGGGGGAATGCTGTGTGTGTTGGATTCCTTCTCTCCCTAAGTAAGAGCAGGATCACTGTGAGTTTGTTTGCGAGTTGGTAGCTACACTTGGCACTACACGCGGGTGGTGCTGTGGTCTAAACCATTGAGCCTCTTGGGCTTGCAGATCAGAAGGTTGGAGGTTTGAATCCTCGCAATGGGGTGAGCTCCTGTTGCTCTGCCCCAGCTTCTGCCAACCTAGCAGTTCGAAAGCACGCCAGTGCAAGTAGATGAATAGGTACCGCTGGAAGGTAAACAGCGTTTCCGTGCACTCTGGTTTCTGTCACGGTGTTCCATTATGCCAGAAGCGGTTTAGTCATGCTGGCCACTGTGTACTTTTGAGTACCCCCAGAAAAAAAAAAGAACTTGCTAACTATAACCAAAAGTATGAATGTTTTTAATGCATTTCTCTTTCTTGTTGGTTTTAACAGATCTATAGGGATTCGTTGTCTGTTTGTAAGATGCATTGGGTTGCCCTGGGCAAGGTAAAGAGACTAACAAAGTCAATTAATTAATTAATTAATTAATTAATAATAAATAACCCTAAACCCAGCCTTAACCCTAACCTTACTCTAAGCTGAACCCTAACCCTAACTCTTAGTCTAACCTTAAACCCCAACCCTAAGCCTAACCGTAAACTTAACCCTAACCCTAAATCTAACTCATGGGTAGGCAAACTAAGGCCTGGGGGCTGGATCTGGCCCAATCGCCTTCTCAATCCAGTCCGCGGACGGTTTGGGAATCAGTGTGTTTTTACATGAGTAGAATGTGTCCTTTTATTTAAAATGCATCTCTGGGTTCTTTGTGGGGCATCGGAATTCCTTCATCCCCCCCCCAAATATAGTCCAGCCCCCCACAAGGTCTGAGGGACAGTGGACTGGCCCCCTGCTGAAAAAGTTTGCTGACCCCTGATATAACTCTAAGTATGAACCTATCCCTAAACCTAAGCCAAACCCCAAGCCCAACTCTCAGTCTAAACCAGTGGTTCCCAAACTTTGTTCTGGTAGATTTAGTCTGAGAATTAGAGTTAAGAGTGTTATGTACTGAAGTTCTCACCCTTGGCCAGCAGGGGGATACTGTAGATAGTTATGCAAATAAGGGATTGAAAGTGGCGTTCAGTGATTGGATAGTTTTAGAAAATTGTTACAGTTACGTTGTACTGGAGCTCTATATAAGCAGGCTGACTGAACCCTTCAGTTCAGTTCTGTTCTGGCCTGTGAATAAACGAGAGCTGTTTGAAGAATCGCTGTGTCATCTGATATGTTCACCTACAACATAACAAAGAGTAAGAGAAAGAGCTGGGGCTTCGTTTAGGATTAGAAAAAGCTGGCAGATTTCAAAGGCAGCACAACAATGGAACCCAACAACACAGCTGCGCTAGTGGAAGCTTGCTGCACAACAGCTGATTCTTGGGGTGCAATCTGTTATCTTTCAAAATATATTTGTTTTCCCCCTTGCACAACAGCTTTCTTTTGTACAACAGCTGATCCTTGTAATGCAACAGCAACAAGGTCTGTTCAGGCTTAAGCGTATGCATTTTGTGCAGCCCACCGGAAACTGTTTTATCACCTTTGGTTTTGACAACTATGCTACTGGAAAAAGAAAACAGGGATGAATTTGGAATGTGCAAACTAAATTAAACCACCTTTCCCTTTTGAAGCTTACCGTCTCTCTCTTCCCCCCGGCCCACTTTTGTCCCAGCACACGCACAACACCCCTTTTAATATTAAATCTGCCATAATTTGATTTCTCTGAAATGTTCCGCGTAATTGGAAGAGTGCTGAAGGAACAAAGCAAATATTTGCGTTGCTCAAATGCCACTTGATGCGATTAGTTAAGAGAAATCTCTTTAAATTTTAATGTGTGCATGAAGCACACACTCACCCAGCTATTCTGTGGGCCAATGGGAAGAATGGAGATCGAATGTTGATGAGATGAGATACTCACAAGCTCCATTTACCCCTCCTTCTGCCTGCAAGCAGACTTTTGAGGAAAAAGGTCGTTTTAAGAGTGATGCTTTCACCCAGCAGCTGGCTGGCTATTTGCAGGAAATGGAACAACTCCATGTGCTTCTGTTGCCCTCTCTAAACATTTATTGGACAAGCCAAGTTAAAGGCTCGGGTTCAACATGGGCCTCCATTTGTTACAGGAACCCTTTAAAGACAGCATTTATCCCTTTCCCCCAGCATTTAAAAGGTAAAGGGACCCCTGACCATTAGGTCCAGTCGTGGCTGACTCTGGGGTTGTGACGCTCATCTCGCTTTACTGGCTGAGGGAGCCAGTCATGTGGCCAGCATGACTAAGCCGCTTCTGGTGAACCAGAGCAGTGCACGGAAATGCCGTTTACCTTCCCGCCGGAGTGGTACCTATTTACTTTGACGTGCTTTCGAACTGCTAGGTTGGCAGGAGCAGGGACCGAGCAACGGGAGCTCACCCCATCGCGGGGATTCGAACCGCTGACCTTCTGATCAGCAAGTCCTAGGCTCTGTGGTTTAACCCATAGCACCACCCATGTCCCTTCCCCAGCATTTACTTACCTGTTAATTCTTGGACTCATTTTAGCACTCATTTCCATGTTAATTGCTCCCTCCACTACCCAAATATGTTTGCAACCCCCAAACCTGGAAAACGACCGTTTTGTACTGTGATTTCCCCCTGGTTTGCATGGATCACGTTGTGCGGAGAAATTTGGGGTGGGATTCTGGCATAAATACTTCCCTGCCATTTTTGCGGGGGAATCATGGGATAACAGAAGCACAAGGGTGGCGATGAGCATGACAATGTCTTCTGTTGTATCACATCATGGCCACTGTTGGGAATGAAATTTTAGTGCTGCAGGCCGGTATGTCAGTTTAAAAAGCTGCAGTCTCATAACACAACAGGATTGTTAGAGAATGGAATCAAAGTGCTAGCATTATAAGCAGGAAAACAAACATACTAAACCCCCAACTCTGGATGCCCTGGGGAAAGGGGCTGCATCAACATCTCATTTCATGTCACGCTTTGGAAACACACTGAAGCAGAGCTGTACTCAGTGTGGGGAAGTTGGGATCTGCACCTCATGAGCTACTCCTGAATGTACAGTGCTCTTTTTCTCTTAGAATTGTAGAATTGTAGAGTTGGAAGGACCATCTATTCCAACCCTCTGCAATGCAGAATTCTCAACTAAAGCTTCCATGACAGATGGCCATCCAACCTCTGCTTAAAAATCTCCAGTGAAGGAGAGCCCACCACCTTCTGAGGGAGTCTGTTCCACTGTCAAACAGCTCTTATGATCAGAAACTCCCTCGCTGGATCATCACCTTGTCGTGGCTTTCATGTTCCTATGATCCTTGTGAGCGAAGCCGTTGGGAATCTCGTACTCCCAGCAACTACTCTATTCCAAACTTAAAAATGGAAAGTGTGATGCTGGTGGTCAACAAAAGAGGTTTAAAGACTGTCTCAAGGCAAAGCTAAAAAAATGTAGTATAAACACTGACAACTGGGAAACACTGGCCTGTGAGTGCTCCAATTGGAGAACAGCCTTTATGGAAGACAATCTAACTCGGCTACAAGTGATCCCTGAAGAAGAAGAGAAAGTTCTTCCTGTTTAGTCGAAATCTCCTTCCTTGTAACTTGAAGCCATTGGTTCAAGTCCTATCCTCTGGAGCAGTGAAAAACAACCTTGCTCCATCTTCCATGTGACTTGAAGATCTTCCATGTCACTTGAGATACTTGAACATCTCCTCGCAGTCACCTCTTTTTGAGGCTAAACAAACACAACTCTCTTGACCACACTTCATAAGGCTTGGTTTCCAGATGCTTGATAATATTGGTCGCCCAATTCCTATTAAGGAAGTATCTAACCCTTTTACACACACACACACACACACACACACACACACACACACATATATATATGCAAGCATGCAATATTCTGCAAGACGCATTGCAGTGAAAAAGCTTTAAACATCTTAGCTTACCTGCATTCATTAGTACAAGTCTATGATTCTATACGGTGCACACAGTTATGTGACATTAGAATATATCAATCATGTGGGCCATTTGAAAATATCATTACAATAAATGGAGGCTTATGAGTAAAGAGGATTTCTGCTCCAGTAAGGTTCTCTAATTGGAGAAATATTGCAAAAGAGACAAAATAAAAAATAGCAATCATTTCCTGCTATCAGATTCCCAGATGGTTTCCGTTACTCCTCACACACTTAAGCCAGGTGACTCTTGCTTATTTATGCTTTTAAAAAAATAGTGTAACAGGGAATCATTGTTCAGAACAGATTATCTCCCTACCTTAATAGCTTCTTAATTCCACCCCACTCCCCAAATATAGCATGTTTATCAGCTGAAGGACATGCTAATCAGATTGCCCAGACCAAACCAGCTATTTTGGTTTGCTCTTAATTACTGGTTATATTCAGATATGAAGGCAGTGGGGAAAAGCTATAATCATTTCACTGTTCATAATCTTATCTGCACCGGCAATATGTCAGAGGTTTGCTTTCCTGCTCTCCTTTCCTGCTTCATTTCCCAAAAAAGCAACAAGACAAAAAAGGCAGGATCAGGAGAGTCCTAGAGGTGAATGGACAGAAAGTTGCCCTATTCATCTAGCTCAGATGATGAAGATGAAGAAGAAGATAGAATCATAAAAATTGCTACCAGGCCAAGTTCTAGGTGTTAATATATAAAGCCCTTAGAATCGTAGAGTTGGAAGGGACAGGGTGCTCTGATTGGCTGTGTAGTTCTGAGGGAGTTTTTCCGCTGTATGTTTAATTTAATGCCACCCTGCTCTGTACATGGCCTGAAGTATGGAGGCAGGGTAGAGGAAGCAGGAGCAGCAGAGGCAGCAGGATGTCGCCTCAAGTGGCAAAACGTCCTGGGCTGACCCTGACTCAACCAATCTCCACTTACTTGCAACCCATCAGAGAGTGGCTCTGCCTTCCATTGGCTCTGGCTCCACCTACTGGTGGTCTCCCTATCTTGCATCCCACCAGCCCCAATGGGCAGCAGCCACCATTGGGTAGGTGAACAGGTGGCAGCAGGAAGAATGAGCAGTACCAAGGCCAGCAGGTTCCAGGGACTGGTTGCGGACCCATGAAAGGGGCACGGGCCTCTGGCAATGCCCAGTGTTGCCAACCACTGATGACGCCCCTGGTCTCGGATTCTTGATGTGAACTGCTGCAGCCTAGTGGTTAGAGTGTTGGACATGGACTGGGGAGACCAGAGTTCCAAGCCACCACTTGGCCAAGAGACAAGCTGAGCTGCCAGGGCCCAGTCACTACTGACCTACCTTTGAGGGTTGTGGTGAAGATGAAACAGCGTGAGGGGGAACTATGCGTGTCACATTGAGCTCCTTGGAGAAAATGTGGGCTAGGAAAGAAGGAAGGAAGGAAGGAAGGAAGGAAGGAAGGAAGGAAGGAAGGAAGGAAGGTCTACTTTGGAGTCAGGAACCAGATAATTTGGAACTTTAAATTCAGGGAGAGTTTTGAAACTCCAAGCTGAAATCCACAAACCTCTTCTTGTTGTTGTTATATAAAGTCCTTAACAACTTAGAATCATAGAATCGTAGAGTTGGAAGGGACCCCAATGGTCATCTAGTTCAACCCCCTGCAATGCAGGAATCTCAGCTAGAGCATCCATGACAGATGCTCACCCAACCTCTGCTTAGAAACCTCCAAGGAAGGAGAGTCCACAACCTCCCAAGGGAGACTGTTCCACTGTCAAACTCCTCTTACTATCAGAAAGTTTTTCTGTATGTTTAGTCAAATTTCCTTTCTTGTAACTTGAAGCCATTGGTTCAAGTCCTACCTCCGGAGCAGGAGAAAGCAAGCTTGTTCCCTCTTCCATGTAATAGCCCTTCAGATATTTGAATATGGCTATCATATCTCCTCTCATTCTCCTCTTTTCCAGGCTAAACATACCCAGCTCCATCATCATCATCATCATCATCATCATCATTCATATACAGCCCTTTACCCACAGGTCTCAGGGTGGGAGGAGTGCAGATTTCAAAGGCTGGCTATGTTTCAGTTCCCAGATTGTATTGGAAAGTGTAAATTACGTAGGTTTACCTATACAGTCAAACCTTGGGTCCTGAATGGCTTAGTTGCTGAACAAATTGGCTCCTGAATGCTGCAAACCCAGAGGTAAGTGTTCCAGTCTGCGAATGCTTTTTGGAAGCTGAACATCCGACGCAGCTTCCAATTGAGTTCAGGGAGCTCCTGCAGCCAATTGGAAGCTGTGCCTTGGTTTTTGAACAGTTTTGGGAGTCGAATGGACTGTTGGAACGGATTAAGCTCAAGAAGCAAGGTACCACTGTAAATGTGAACTCAGTTGTACTTTTTTCCCATCCCTAATATCCATCGTCTGTAAGGCCCTTTGTATTTTGATGGGCAAGGGTTCCCAGTGATCTTCCATTGCTTAAAATGCTCATACAAGGATATCTGCTTCCGGCTAACTGCAGATGTAAAACCATAAGGAAGAGGCTAGAGGTCCTTCCTTCTGAAGCTTATAGCTTCAGCTGCAGATCACGATTTAGGAGAGGATTCCCTAAATGAACGCCACAAGAGAGCAGGATGGCATTGCTATGGAAACATTATTTAATGCATTTAATGCTGATTGTTAATACAGGGGAGATAATTGGAAGTTAGAGAAGCAGTAATTGTGAAAGCACAGCAAACGCCAGTATTTTTTTATAAGGGTAATCAAAGCCTGATGTGAATTATGTTGTGTTCATTAGCTGAGTGCTAGATGGGTGCCGTCTTCGCTCAGAGGAAATGTATAGGTAATGAGAAGGTGGGGTGACCAAGAGACAATTAAACAATGCTGGAGAAATAGTGTTATGGGTGACCCACTTCTACAAGCATTGAGGTGGACTTGCAGGAGCGCCAAACTTAGCTGGGCTTCGCCATTGCTGGAGACCGATTGGCATTTTGTAATACAGTCGTACATTAGAAGTCGAACGGAATCTGTTCTGGAAGTCCGTTCAGCTTCCAAAATGTTGGAAAACGGAAGCACAGCTTCTGATTGGCTGCAGGAGCTTCCTGCACTCAAGCGAAAGCTGTGTTGAATGTTTGGCTTCTGAAAATAGTTCACAAACCAGAACAATCACTTCTGTGTTTGTGACGTTCGGGAGCCAAAACGTTCGGGAACTAAGCTGTTTGACTTCCAAGGTACAACTGTATTTTGATTTATTTGCAAATATACAGGAGGTGCAGCTTAAACATCCCAACAGAGCAAGAATACACAGCTCCTACAGGAGATTTACCCCAGTGGTAAGTTAAAGTATGGGCAACCACTGATTTCTCTCTGTCTGAGTTTGTGCTCACACTGTGACTCTCAGCCTCTAACCCTGTTCTGGAAGGCCCTCTGTCTCCTGACTCCTCTTGATCAGCCAACCCTCTGTTTCTAGCACCTCCCAGCTTAATAATAATAATAATAATAATAATAATAATAATAATAATAATTAATACCCTGCCCATCTGGCTGGGTTGCCCCAGCCACCCTGGGTGGCTTCCAACACACATAAAAATAATAATAATAAAACATCAAACATTAATAGTAACAATCCGATCCAATATAGAAAGTCACAATAACTTAAACAAACTTAAGTCAATAACTTTAAAATAAACTTGTATCAAATAAAGCAATATTCAAAAATCAATTGGAATCCAACAGTGAAAAGTAAAATTAAACACCAGCAAATAATAATTAAACAGTTCGCACTTATCATTTACAATAAAGAATTACTAATCTATAATCAATAAAAATAACAGCAAATCACAATGCATAAAAAACATACAAAACCACGTAAGAGGATCAAATTGAGAAACTAGGACACACAACTTATAAAATTATTTTTTTAAAAAAATATCCCTGAACTCCTCACTTCCCAGCTGCTTCTCAAAGTCATGGTCTGGGAAAGGCTGCTGGGGCTGGAGGGTGGGGCAAGGCAGGTGGAGAAGCCATTCTCTGCAGAACGTCTCTCTCCCCTCAGCTCATCCCTTTCCCCAGACTGCTCTTCAGTATCCCACCAGCAGGATCTGGGATCCAAGTAATTGTCTTTTGTGCCCTCCCTGGGGGGCTCTTGGGTGGATGACTCCCACCACTCTTCCTCATCTAGCTGGTTGCTGACAGTGGCCTTTATTGGACACAACCCTTAAGCTGTAAATTTGTTATTTATTTTACACACATACATCTAAATGCACTAGAAGGGGGGTGGGAGGAGAAAAGGAGGAGGCCCCCTTTCCAAAAATGGCTCTCACTTCCCAGGCTATTTTAATGGTCATTGTTATGGCCGGTTGCAGAGAGCAATCAGCTGATGTCCCTCACCAAGGGAAAGGCCTATCAAGGCAGACTCAATTTCCACTGTTGTTGCTGGATTTGGCACTCATGCTTTGGGATCGCTGTCTTCTACCCCACCAGTTCCAATGGATGCCACCCACCACTGGCTGCATACCTTCCAATGTTCTGTTGAACAAAATTGGGACGTGCATCTTTTGGTGCCATGCTCTTGTGGGAGCCAGCTGACTTGGGTGAAAGCATGGCACCGCCGCAAGTACCATCTCCACCTGCAAGCTCTGTTAGAATTCCTGCTCTGTGATTGCATTCATGGGATTGTTGTCTTTCACATGCAGTGTATGTTTTGCCTCCACAGAAGGGGATATGACGGGGACAGGAAGTTTGTGTTACTGTGTTCCGTGAAGTGGGACTATTGTCCTTTGTTCTTTCTCTCTTTGCTGCCTGATGCTAGAGAGAGAGGGAGACATGTTGCAGTGCTCCGTGTGTGTTTATATGTAAATAAAGTAGATTAGCCAAAATGCTGAGTTGCTGAGGTCTGTCATGCATGATGCGCAAACTCTGTGGATCCCTAAGTGTGCTGGTGTCGGTTGGCATCAGTCGCTGTGATGTTTGGGCTGAAGAAAGCTTATGAAGCTCCCGAATGATCGGCCAGGAGGGAGAGAGCATGCCAGTCGGGCATGTGTCTCTGCCAGGGTCCTACTCAAGTGCAGGCTGAACTCCTGACAAGCTCATCCTCCTCCCTGAGCTTGGCAGTGGTGGCACTGGAGGCAGGGAGGAAATGGGACATTCTGGGATCCAATCTGAAGCCAAGGTGGCTTCTGGAATGCTGGGATGTCCTGTGAAAACCAGGATGGTTGTGGGGTGTGTGGTTGTGCGTAGGAAACAACAGTGGAGTTTTGTTTCCTTTTTGCCCTCTCTTGGGCTTCCTGGAAGCATCTGCTTGCTTAGTGTGAATAACAGGGTTCTGGACTGCTTGCACCTTTATTCTGACCCCGCCGGGCTTTTCTTAATACGTGCTTAAAAGACAAGGGGCTAGAGGTTTGGGGTTTTAGCTAGCCGTCTCCACAGCATGGCTAAAGGAGAGGTATTTGAAACAGAACACACGCTATTATGCGCCTGTGTATGCACCAGAGAGAGGGGAAATGTGTCTTTCTAATTACTATTTTTTAAAAAGTTCACTCTGAGCAGCAGCTCAGATCAGCCGTGTATCACATCAGCAATACACAGGAGGCTGTGTTTTGTCTTGCTATGACACAGCCGACTTTTGTTTTTGATCGGCAGCCTCTGAAGAGGGATGTTGCATCTTTGGCGGAAAAGGCATTGTGCGCGCAGATTACTTAGACAAGCGCCGGAGTGAATGCATAAGTAGCAATTTTAGCATAATGAGGTGTGCAAAATCCCTCTGGAGGTTGTTAAAACAGATAGACAGCCTGTGGTAAACAGCAAGGAAGGTAAGTTCTGAAAGCAGATGGCTTTGAAAACCTGGCAAATGGCAGCAGGCTTGTGTGTTGCGGAAGAGGAGGGGGAAAACCCTGCAACTTTAGCAGAGAACGTAATACAACATTTCCCCCACCCATCCCATCTCTCTTTCCACTGCCCTCTTGTCCTCATATATCACAAGCAATCTCAGTTTCTTGAACCCTTGGCAAATTACTCTCCCTAGATATCTGTCCAGAGAATTGCCGCTCTTTAAAATCAGGGTCCCGGGG